>NC_137754.1:12500-1336587 GCF_963264785.1 Psittacula echo
CTCCATTGAAAACCTTACGTCTCCTTTGAAAACCTTACGTCTCCGTTGAAAACCTTATGTCTCCTTTGAAAACCTTAAGTCTCCTTTGAGAACCTTAAGTCTCCTTTGAAAACCGTACGTCTCCTTTGAAAACCGTACGTCTCCTTTGAAAACCTTATGTCTCCTTTGAAAACCGTACGTCTCCTTTGAAAACCTTACGTCTCCTTTGAAAACCTTATGTCTCCTTTGAAAACCGTACGTCTCCTTTGAAAACCTTACGTCTCCTTTGAAAACCTTACGTCTCCTTTGAAAACCTTATGTCTCCTTTGAAAACTTTACGTCTCCTTTGATAACCTTACGTCTCCTTTGAAAACCTTAAGTTTCCTTTGAAAACCTTACGTCTCCATTGAAAAACTTAGATCTCCATTGAAACACTAAAATTCTCCATTGAAACCCTAGAATTCTAACCCTTCTCCATTGGAACGCTCATAATGCCGCTGGAACCCCAGAGGGCTCCATGCGAACACTAACTTCTCCATTGGAATGCTCATAGCGCCGATCAAACCCTAGAGGGCTCCACACGCACATAAAAGCATTTAAACACTAAATCCTTTATAGAAATACTAAGTCCCCCATAGAAGCCCGAATTACTCCATCAAAACATTAATTACTCCATGGAAACCTTAATTACGCCATGAAAACCCAAATTACTCCATGAAATCCTAAATTATCCATTTAAACCCTAATTTCTCCATTGAAAATGTTAAGTCTCCAATGAAAACCTTAAGTCTCCATAGAAAACCTTAAGTTTCCTTTGAAAAGTTTAAGTTTCCTTTGAAAACCTTACACCTCATTTGAAAACCTTACATCTCCTTTGAAAACCTTACATCTCCTTTGAAAACCTTACATCTCCTTTGAAAACCTTACATCTCCTTTGAAAACCTTAAGTCTCCATTGAAAACCTTAAGTCTCCATTGAAAACCTTAAGTCTCCATTGAAAACCTTACGTCTCCACTGAAAACCTTAAGTCGCCATTGAAACCATAGAATTCTGCATTGAAACCATTAAGTCTCCTTTGAAAACCTTAAGTCTCCATTGAAACCCTAAGTCTCCTTTGAAAACCTTAAGTCTCCTTTGAAAACCTTACGTCTCCACTGAAAACCTTAAGTCGCCATTGAAACCATAGAATTCTGCATTGAAACCTTTAAGTCTCCTTTGAAAACCTTACATCTCCTTTGAAAACCTTACATCTCCTTTGAAAACCTTAAGTCTCCATTGAAAACCTTAAGTCTCCATTGAAAACCTTACGTCTCCACTGAAAACCTTAAGTCGCCATTGAAACCATAGAATTCTGCATTGAAACCATTAAGTCTCCTTTGAAAACCTTAAGTCTCCATTGAAACCCTAAGTCTCCTTTGAAAACCTTAAGTCTCCATTGAAAACCTTACGTCTCCACTGAAAACCTTAAGTCGCCATTGAAACCATAGAATTCTGCATTGAAACCTTTAAGTCTCCTTTGAAAACCTTAAGTCTCCATTGAAAACCTTCAGTCTCCATTGAAACACTAAAATTCTCCATTGAAACCATAGAATTCTGCATTGAAACCATTAAGTCTCCATTGAAAACCTTAAGTCTCCATTGAAACCCTAAGTCTCCTTTGAAAACCTTAAGTCTCCTTTGAAAACCTTAAGTCTCCTTTGAAAACCTTAAGTCTCCTTTGAAAACCTAGAATTCTCCATTGAAACCCTAGAATTCTACATTGAAACACTAAATTCTCCACTGAAACCTTAAATTCTCCACAGAAACCCTAAATTCTCCACTGAAACCCTAAAGTCAAAATGGAAACACTAATTTCTCCATGGAAACCCTAATGTCTCTTTTGGAAAATTATTTTCTCCTTTCAAACCCTAAGTTCTCCTTTGAAACGCTAAGTTGTCCTTTGAACACCTTCATTCTGCATTGAAACCCTAAACTCAGCATTGAAAACTTGAAATCTGAATTGAAATCCTGAAATCTGAATTGAAAACCTAAAATCTGCATTGAAACACTAAATTCTCCATTGAAACCCTAAACTCTGCATTGAAAAACTACAAACTGCATTGAAAAACAAAAATCTGCAATAAAAAACTAAAATCTAAACGCTAGACAGCTCCACTCACAGGCTAAATCCCCCCTTAATATGCTCATAGCACTATATAAACTCTAGAAGGCTCCACTCAGAGACTAAGTCCCCCTGAAAACACTCACAGCATCATAGAAATGCTAGAGGCCTCCACTCACAGATTATGTCCCCCATTGAAACCCTAATACTGCCATTAAAACCCTAGAGCTTTCCACTCACAGTCTAAGTCCTCCGTTGAAATCCTAATACTGCCACGCAAACCCTAGAGTTTTCCATTCAGAGACCAAGTCCTCCATTGAAACCCTAATATTGCCATTCAAACCCTAGGGTTCTCCACTCACAGTCAAAGTACTCCATTGAAACCCTAATACTGCCATGGAAACCCCAAATTTCTCCATTCAGGGACTAAGTCCCCCATTGAAACCCTAAGATCACCACAGAAACCCTAGAATTCTGCATTGAAACCATAAATTCTCCATTGAAACCCTACAATCTCCATTGAAAAACTTAATTCTCCAATGAAACCCTAAGTTCTCCATTGAAACCCCTCATTTTCCATTGAACCCCTCAATTCTCCATTAAAACCCTAAGTTCTCCATTGAAACCCCTCAATGTCCATTGAAACCCTTAATTCTCCATTCAGACCCAAAATTCCCCATTGAAACACTAGATTTTTGCATTTAAACTCTAAATCCTCCATTGAAACCCTAAGTTCCCCATAGAAACCGTAATTACTCCATCAAAACCCTAATTACTCCATCAAAATCCTAAATTATCCATTTAAACCCTAATTTTTCCATTGAAAACCCTAATTTCTCCATTGAAAACCTTAAGTCTCCATTGAAACCCTAAGTTCTCAATTGGAACCCTAAATTCTCCTTCGAAACCCTAAATTCTCCACTGAAACCCTAAAGTCAAAATGGAAACACTACATTCTAAATGGGAACACTACATTCTAAATGGAAACACTAATATCTCTTTTGGAAAATTATTTTCTCCTTTCAAACCCTAAGTTCTCCTTTGAAACGCTAAGTTGTCCTTTGAACACCTTCATTCTGCATTGAAACCCTAAACTCAGCATTGAAACCCTAAACTCTGCATTGAAAACGTAAAATCTGCATTGAAAACCTAAAATCTGCATTGAGACACTAGATTCTACATTGAAACCCTAAACTCTGCATTGAAAAACTACAAACTGCATTGAAAAACAAAAATCTGCAATAAAAAACAAAAATCTGCAACAAAAACCCTAAAATCTGCATTGAAAAACTAAAATCTCCACTGAAACCCTAAATTCTCCATTGAAACCCTAAATTCTCCATTGAAAACCCTAAACTCTGCATTGAAAAACTACAAACTGCATTGAAAAACAAAAATCTGCAATAAAAAACTAAAATCTAAACGCTAGACAGCTCCACTCACAGGCTAAATCCCCCCTTAATATGCTCATAGCACCATACAAACTCTAGAAGGCTCCACTCAGAGACTAAGTCCCCCTGAAAACACTCACGGCATCATAGAAACGCTAGAGGCCTCCACTCACAGATTATGTCCCCCATTGAAACCCTAATACTGCCATTAAAAACCTAGAGCTTTCCACTCACAGTCTAAGTCCTCCGTTGAAATCCTAATACTGCCACGCAAACCCTAGAGTTTTCCATTCAGAGACCAAGTCCCCCATTGAAACCCAAATACTGCCATTCAAACCCTAGGGTTCTCCACTCACAGTCAAAGTACTCCATTGAAGAACTAATACTGCCACGGAAATCCCAAATTTCTCCATTCAGGGACTAAGTCCTCCATTGAAACCCTAAGATCACCACAGAAACCCTAGAATTCTGCATTGAAACCATAAATTCTCCATTGAAACCCTATAATCTCCATTGAAAAACTTAATTCTCCAATGAAACCCTAAGTTCTCCATTGAAACCCCTCATTTTCCACTGAACCCCTTAATTCTCCATTCAGACCCAAAATTCCCCATTGAAACACTAGATTTTTGCATTTAAACTCTAAATCCTCCATTGAAACCCTAAGTTCCCCATAGAAACCCTAATTACTCCATCAAAACCCTAATTACTCCATCAAAATCCTAATTTCTCCATTGAAAACCTTCAGTCTCCATTGAAAACCTTAAGTCTCCATTGAAATCCTAAGTTCTTAATCGGAACCCTAAATTCTCCTTCGAAACCCTAAATTCTCCACTGAAACCCTAAAGTCTAAATGGAAACACTAATTTCTCCATGGAAACACTAATGTCTCTTTTGGAAAATTATTTTCTCCTTTCAAACCCTAAGTTCTCCTTTGAAACGCTAAGTTGTCCTTTGAACACCTTCATTCTGCATTGAAACCCTAAACTCAGCATTGAAACCCTAAACTCAGCATTGAAAACTTGAAATCTGAAATGAAAACCTAAAATCTGCATTGAAACACTAAATTCTCCATTGAAACCCTAAACTCTGCATTGAAAAACTACAAACTGCATTGAAAAACAAAAATCTGCAATAAAAACCCTAAAATCTAAACGCTAGACAGCTCCACTCACAGGCTAAATCCCCCCTTAATATGCTCATAGCACCATACAAACTCTAGAAGGCTCCACTCAGAGACTAAGTCCCCCTGAATACACTCACAGCATCATAGAAACGCTAGAGGCCTCCACTCACAGATTATGTCCCCCATTGAAACCCTAATACTGCCAATAAAACCCTAGAGCTTTCCACTCACAGTCTAAGTCCTCCGTTGAAATCCTAATACTGCCACGCAAACCCTAGAGTTTTCCATTCAGAGACCAAGTCCTCCATTGAAACCCTAATATTGCCATTCAAACCCTAGGGTTCTCCACTCACAGTCAAAGTACTCCATTGAAAAACTAATACTGCCATGGAAACCCCAAATTTCTCCATTCAGGGACTAAGTCCTCCATTGAAACCCTAAGATCACCACAGAAACCCTAGAATTCTGAATTGAAACCATAAATTCTCCATTGAAACCCTATAATATCCATTGAAAAACTTAATTCTCCAATGAAACCCTAAGTTCTCCATTGAAACCCCTCATTTTCCATTGAACCCCTTATTTCTCCATTGAAACCCTAAGTTCTCCATTGAAACCCGTCATTTTCTATTGAACCCCTTAATTCTCCATTCAAACCCTAAATTCCCCATTGAAACACTAGATTTTTGCATTTAAACTCTAAATCCTCCATTGAAACCCTAAGTTCCCCATAGAAAACCTAATTGCTCCATCAAAACCCTAATTACTCCATCAAAATCCTAAATTATCCATTTAAACCCTAATTTCTCCATTGAAAACCCTAATTCCTCCATTGAAAACCTTAAGTCTCCATTGAAAACCTTAAGTCTCCATTGAAAACCCTAAGTCTCCATTGAAATCCTAAGTTCTCAATTGGAACCCTAAATTCTTCTTTGAAACCCTAAATTCTCCACTGAAACCCTAAAGTCTAAATGGAAACATTACATTCTAAATGGAAACACTAATATCTCTTTTGGAAAATTATTTTCTCCTTTGAAACACTAAGTTCTCCTTTGAAACACTAAGTTGTCCTTTGAACACCTTCATTCTGCATTGAAACCCTAAACTCAGCATTGAAAACCTAAAATAGGCATTGAAAACCTAAAATAGGCATTGAAAACCAAAAATAGGCATTGAAAACCTAAAATCTGCATTGGAAACCTAAAATCTGCATTGAAAAACTACAAAGTGCATTGAAAAACAAAAATCTGCAATAAAAAAAAAAATCTGCAACAAAAACCCTAAAATCTACATTGAAAAACTAAAATCTCCACTGAAACCCCAAATTCTCCATTGAAACCCTAAATTCTCCATAGAAAACCCTAAATTCTCCGTTCGCACACTAAGACCGGCATTCAGAGATTAAGTTTTCTATTCAGAAACTAAGACCGTGTTTCTGACACAAAGTTCTCCACTCGGACGCTGAGACTCGGACTCCTCCCCTTTGGGACCTAGGAGTACAACAGATACAAACAACCACAGTGCTGCACAGAGTGACACTGCAATTTTTCCTATTACTTCCCTGACTCACCTCAAGTGCTCATCCCACTCCAAAATTTATTTGGGACCTGCAACACCAAACACAAACAATAAACCCCTATCTGATGTTATTCTCTACTTTTAATCACCACCCATGCTTACAAACTTCTTACCTTCTCACGGCCCTCCTTACCATGCGGCTTCACCACTCCCGAGTCAGCTGCTGAGCCTGTAAAAAGCGGAAATGGACGTGGGCTTAGAATCCTCTGAGTTGTGGTCTCTCCTCCGTGAGTCCCGTCTCACTGCTTTACCGCTCTGCGAAACGGTGCTCGCCCCATCCAAAATACTTTCTGAAAGGTGCTCCAGGGTTCGCCTCCCCTGTGGGACCTGAGAGCGTACAGACGTGTGACCGCTGTTCTGGTGAGAAGTGACTGACCTCACAGTCATTCTCCTTACCTCCCCGACTCCCTGAGAGTACTTGTCCGACTCCAAAGGCGACTGCACGGCACCTGTGAAGAAAGACCATGAACCCTCCCACCGTATTACGCGCCGCTGTTAGTCGCCGGCCTGGTACAAAATCCCCTTAGCTTTGCGCATCCCCGCTAACTGTGCGACTTTGCCTTGCCCGATTTGGATGTGAAACCTGAAAATTAAATAGAAATGGACGCGTGCCGAGACGGCGTTTGAAACATCGGCCTTCCCACTGGGAAGCCCTTCTGCCACTTTGGTACATCGCTCTTTGACGTTTCTGCCTGCTCTGTCCTGCCTGTGACTTGCCTGGAAAACACAGACAAAAAAATGCCTTTGACTACTTAAAACCATTTTGCATACACCTGCCACTTCGGCTGGTTAATGGGTTCTCACATTAACTGGCGAGATGGCTGGACGGAGTCAGCTCTGGGAAAATATACATTGAGATAACAGAGCTATAGAAACAACCTGAAGCTATGCCCCAAAAGACGAGTGAACTCGAGCCTCTGAGGCATGAGCCCCGACTGTGCTTTAGCTTTGTAAAGTGATAAAAGCTCAAACTGAATAATAACCTGCTCCCTTCACCTGCCCAAAGAGACCGCCTCTTTAACAGCCTCTCTCCCACACCGACCTTATGACTTTTTCCTGCCTCACTCCGGGCCCGTTCTTTTAACTTACCTTTTACGAGGGCAGAGGTCCGAAGCCATCTTGGAGAAAACCCCGTTGTTGGCTAAGCGGTACGCTCCTTCTCTAAGATGTATACCTCTTCATCATCTGCAAAATAAAATGGGAATGATACACAATTAATGGGGACGTTGAGCAAAGATTATCTTTGCCATGACTTCTCCCCCTGAGAATGGCCACAAGGTTCTGCTTGTCTCACCTCTGCCTACAAATATAACACCTAAAAAAAAACTCTACACAAAGATACTTACTAATGTGTACACTAGTAAGTCTTAACATGGCCTGAAGGTCTTAATTGAGATAAGACCATTTCAAACCCCCCCAAAAAAAGCACACGTGAAATAAACCACAAAGCTCTAAGACCACAAAACCTGAGCTAACACCAGAGAACTTACCCTGATGAGAGCTGAACCAGGAATGAGCTCCCTGAGCAAAGGCTAGGACACATATACCATGGGCCCCACCCACAACCCCTCCCTCGATGGGCTGGGGCAGGGGAGGGGCAAACCACTGGCTGGGACAAAAGCACCCTGATAGGCCACAGCTGGGTCTTTGTATTACCTGGCTCTGGCTCTATGGCTGCTCCCTGGCTCCTCAGTGAGTGCCTTGGTTGTTCCATATCTGCTTGCTGTTTGCTCCATGGGTGCTCTGTGGCTTTAATTCTCTGCTTTGCTTTCTCTGGCTCAGAGGGGTGAGAGTCTGAGATTCAGGCTTTTGGGCTCAGACTCAAGGACTGAAACTGAAGGTCTCTGACTGGGGTTGAGAATCTGGGACTCAGACTCTGTGGCTAAGACAGGCTGAAACTGTGGCTGAAACTCTGGGCCTCAGAATTTGGAGCTGATACTCTGAGACTCGGACTCTGTGGCTGAGACTGGGGCTGAGATTTTGTGGCTAAGACAATGGAATTCAGACTCTTTTGCTGAGACTGTATAGCTAAGACTGGCATTCAGACTTTTGGGCTGACTGTAGCTGAGACTCTATGGCTAAGACTCTGGGATTCAGAATTAGGGGCATAGACTGCAGCTGAGACTCTGTGGCTCAAACTCTGTCCTAAAGCTTTGGGGCTCACACTCTGACCTGAGGCTGTGGCTAATACTCTGCAGCTGAGACTTTGGGGCTGATACTCTGCAGCTGAGACTCTGGTACTGAGACTGTGGCTGAGACTCAATGGCTAAGACTCTGGGATTCAGACTTTGTATCTCAGATTTTGTGACCAAGACTGTGTGGCTGAGATGATGGCTGGGACTCTGGGCCTCAGACTTTGGAGCTGATGCTCTCAGACTCGGATTCTGTAGCTGAGAATGTGGCTGAGACACTGTGGATGAGATGGTGCCTTAGACTCTGAGCCTCAGACTTTGGAGCTGATACTTTCAGACACAGACTCTGTGGCTGAGGCTGCTGCTGAGACTCTATGGCTAAGACTCTGCAATTCAGACTTTGAGGCTGAGACTGTAGCTGACATTCTGTGACTCAGACTCTGTGGCTAAAACTCCAGGGCCCATACTCTGAGCTGAGAGTGTTGCTTAGATTCTGGGGCTGAGACTCAGGGGCTGAGGGTCTGTGGCTGAGACTTTGTGCTCAGATTTTGGAGCTGATACTCTCACATTCAGACTATAGCTGAGGTTCCGGGGATGAGACTCAGGGGATAAGACTCCGGGATTAACACTACGGGGCTGAGACTCAGGTGCTGCGACTCAGTGGCTGAGACCCAGGGGCTAAAATTTTGGAGCTGATACTCTCAGATTCAGACTATAGCTGTGACTCGGGGACTGCGAATTGGGGGCTGAGACTGTGGCTGAGACTCAAGCTCAGATTTTGGAGATGATAGTCTCAGATTCAGACTGTTGCTCACAGTCTGGGAATGAGAATCTGTGGATGACACAGTCCCTTAGACTCTGGGCCTCTAGCTCTGGAACTGATATTTTCAGATTCAGACCCTGTGGCTGAGACTGCTGCTGTGGATAGGTGAGGAGCGACAACAATACTGCTGTCGCTCCTCGATTTTCCAACTCAAAGTCCATTTGAATCCAAACATCCGCAGCTCCCCCACTCGGCTGACCAGCATCCCAGTGAGTAGAGCACGAATGGTTGGCCTCTGCTCCCACAGCCAAAGAGCCAGGACAAAAAACTTGAGCTGTGCCTCTTCTGCAGAAAGTCAGCTTTGCAACGGTGCCATTTGCATTGCTGTCACTCCTCGATTTCCCAACTCAAAGTCCATTAGAATGGAACCTCTCTGGCGCCCGCTCTCGGCTGACCAGCATCCCAGTGAGTAGAGCACGAATGGTTGGCCTCTGCTCCCACAGCCGAAGAGCCAGGACAAAAAACTTGAGCTGTGCCTCTTCCGCAGAAAGTCAGCTTTGCAACAGAGCCATTCGCATTGCTGTGGCTCCTCGATTTCCCAATTAAAAGTCCATTAGAATGGAACCTCTCTGGCGCCCGCTCTCGGCTGACCAGCATCCCAGTGAGTAGAGCACGAATGGTTGGCCTCTGCTCCCACAGCCAAAGAGCCAGGACAAAAAACTTGAGCTGTGCCTCTTCTGCAGAAAGTCAGCTTTGCAACGGTGCCATCCGCGTTGCTGTCGCTCCTCGATTTCCCAACTCAAAGTCCATTTGAATCCAAACATCCACGACTCCTTTCTCAGCTGTCCAGCATCCCAGTTAGTAGAGCACGAATGGTTGGCCTCTGCTCCCACAGCCAAAGAGCCAGGACAAAAAACTTGAGCTGTGCTTCTTCTGCAGAAAGTCAGCTTTGCAACGGTGCCATTTGCGTTGCTGTCGCTCCTCGATTTCCCAACTCAAAGTCTGTTTGAATCCAAACATCCATGGCTCCCCTCTCGGCTGACCAACATCCCAGTGAGTAGAGCACGAATGATAGGCCTCTGCTGCCATACCGAAGAGCCAGGACAAAAAACTTGAGCTGTGCCTCTTCTGCAGAAAGTCACCTTTGCAACAGAGCCATCCGCATTGCTGTCGCTCCTCGATTTCCCAACTCAAAGTCCATTAGAATGGAACCTCTCTGGCGCCCGCTCTCGGCTGACCAGCATCCCAGTGAGTAGAGCACGAATGGTTGGCCTCTGCTCCCACAGCCGAAGAGCCAGGACAAAAAACTTGAGCTGTGCCTCTTCTGCAGAAAGTCAGCTTTGCAACGGTGCCATTTGCGTTGCTGTCGCTCCTCGATTTCCCAACTCAAAGTCCATTTGAATCCAAACATCCACGCCTCCCCTCTCGGCTGACCAGCATCCCAGTGAGTAGAGCACGAATGGTTGGCCTCTGCTCCCACAGCCAAAGAGCCAGGACAAAAAACTTGAGCTGTGCCTCTTCTGCAGAAAGTCAGCTTTGCAACAGTGCCATTTGTGTTGCTGTCGCTCCTCGATTTCCCAACTCAAAGTCCATTTGAATCCAAACATCCACGCCTCCCCTCTCGGCTGACCAGCATCCCAGTGAGTAGAGCACGAATGGTTGGCCTCTGCTCCCACAGCCAAAGAGCCAGGACAAAAAACTTGAGCTGTGCCTCTTCTGCAGAAAGTCAGCTTTGCAACAGAGCCATCCGCATTGCTGTCGCTCCTCGATTTCCCAACTCAAAGTCCATTAGAATGGAAACTCTCTGGTGCCCGCTCTTGGCTGTCCAGCATCCCAGTGAGTAGAGCATGAATGGTTGTCCTCCGCTCCCACAGCCGAAGAGCCAGGTAAAAAACTTGAGCTGTGCCTCTTCTGCGGAAAGTCAGCTTTGCAGCGGTGCCATCTGCATTGCTGTCGCTCCTAGATTTCCCAACTCAAAGTCCATTTGAATCAAATCATCCACGGCTCCCCCTCTCAGCTATCCAGCATCCAAGTGAGTAGAGCACGAATGGTTGGCCTCTGCTCCCACAGCCGAAGAGCCAGGACAAAAAACTTGAGCTGTGCCTCTTCTGCAGAAAGTCAGCTTTGCAACGGTGCCATTTGCATTGCTGTCACTCCTCGATTTCCCAACTCAAAGTCCATTACAATTGAATCTCTTTTGCTCCCGCTGTCGGCTGTCTAGCATCCCAGTGAGTAGAGCACGCATGTTTGGCCTCTGCTCCCACAGCTTTAACACTAACCGTTACCCCTAACCCCTAACCCCAACCCGAACACCTAAACCTAACCCTAACCCTAACCGCTAACCCTAACTGCTTACCCTAACCCTAAACGCTTATGCCAACCCTAACCACAAACGGTAACCCTAAACCCTAGCTGTAACCGCTAACGCTAACCCTTTAACCACTAACACTCACCCTCACCGCTAATGCTAATGCTAACCCTAACACTAAACACTAGCCCTAACCGCTAATGCCAACCTTAACCGCTAACGCTAACCCCAACCGTTAACGTTAATCCTAACTCTAACCGCTAGCCCTAACCGCTAACCCTACCCGCTAAAGCCAACCTTAACTCTAATCAGTGTGGACTTATATATATATATGTATACACTAGACAAAAACACTAAGAATAACACACTAACATCAATATAATATTCCACAAAACTTTTAAGAAGTCATAGCACCTTTCAAACCCTGGACAGCTCCACTAACGGACTAAGTCCTCCTTTGCAACGCTCACTGCACCACAAGGACGCTAGAGGGCTCCACTCACAGACTAAATCCTCCTTTGAAACGCTCATTGCACCACAAGAATGCTAGAGGGCTCCACTCACAGACTAACTTCTCCATTAGAACGCCAATAGCTCCTTTCAAATCCTAAAGGGCTCCACTAACAGACTAACTTCACCATTGGAACACCAATAGCTACCTTCAAACCCTAGAGGACTCGACTCACAGACTAACTTCTCCATTGGAACGCCAATAGCTCCTTTCAAACCCCAGAGGGCTCCACTCACAGATTAACTTCTCCATTGGAACTCTAAAAAGAAAACTCAAACCCTGGAGGGCTCCACTCACAGAATAACTTCTCCATCAGAATGCCAGCAGCTCCTTCCAAACCCTAGAGGGCTCCACTCACACACCAACTTCTCCATTGGAAAGCCAAGAGCACCTTTCAAACCCTAGAGGGCTCCACTCACAGACTAACGTCTCCATTGGAACACCAAGAGCACCTTTCAAACCCTAGACAGCTCCACTCACAGATTAACTTTTCCATTGGAACCCTAACAAGAACACTCAAACCCTGGAGGGCTCCACTCACAGAATAACTTCTCCATTAGAATGCCAGTAGCTCCTTTCAAATCATAGACAGCTCCACTCACAGATTAACTTCTCCATTGGAAATCTAAAAAGAACACTCGAACCCTGGATGGCTCCACTCACAGAATAACTTCTCCATTAGAATGCCAATAGCTCCTTTCAAACCCTAGAGGGCTCCACTCACAGACTAATTTCACCATTGGAACGCCCCTAGCTCCTTTCAAACCCTAGAGGGCTCCACTCACAGAATAACTTCTCCATTAGAATGCCAATAGCTCCTTTCAAACCCTAGAGGGCTCCACTCACAGACTAATTTCACCATTGGAACGCCCCTAGCTCCTTTCAAACCCTAGAGGGCTCCACTCACAGACTACCTTCTCCATTGGAACACCAAGAGCACCTTTCAAATCCTGGAGGGCTCCACTCACAGACTAACTTCTCCATTGGAACACCAAAAGCACCTTTCAAACCCTGGAGGCCTCCACTCAGAGATTAACTTCTCCACTGGAACACCAATAGCTCCTTTCAAACCCTAGAGGGCTCCACTCACAGACTAAGCTCTAAATTGGAACACCAATAGCAGCTGTAAAACCCTAGAGGGCTCCACTCACAGACTACCTTCTCCATTGGAACACCAAGAGCACCTTTCAAATCCTGGAGGGCTCCACTCACAGAATAACTTCTCCATTGGAACACCAAAAGCACCTTTCAAACCCTGGAGGCCTCCACTCAGAGATTAACTTCTCCACTGGAACACCAATAGCTCCTTTCAAACCCTAGAGGGCTCCACTCACAGACTAAGCTCTAAATTGGAACACCAATAGCACATGTCAAACCCTAGAGGGCTCCACTCACAGACTACCTTCTCCATTGGAACACCAAGAGCACCTTTCAAATCCTGGAGGGCTCCACTCACAGACTAACTTCTCCACTGGAACATCAATAGCTCCTTTCAAACCCTAGTGTGCTCCACTCACAGACTAAGCTCTAAATTGGAACATCAATAGCTCCTTTCAAACCCTAGTGCGCTCCACTCACAGACTAAGCTCTAAATTGGAACACCAATAGCAGCTGTAAAACCCTAGAGGGCTCCACTCACAGACTAACTTCTCCATTGGAACACCAAAAGCACCTTTCAAACCCTGGAGGCCTCCACTCAGAGATTAACTTCTCCACTGGAACACCAATAGCTCCTTTCAAACCCTAGTGTGCTCCACTCACAGACTAAGCTCTAAATTGGAACACCAATAGCAGCTGTCAAACCATAGAGGGCTCCACTCACAGACTAACTTCTCCATTGAAACACTAATAGCACCACTCAAATCCTAGAGTTTTACACTCAGACGAACTCCTTCATTGAAACTCTAATGCTGCCATGCAAACCGTAGAGTTTTCCACTCAGAGACTAAGTCCTCCATTGAAACCCTAAGATCGCCACAGAAACCCTAGATTTATGCACCGAAACCCTAAGTTCTCCATTGAAATTCTTAAATCTCCGTTGGAACCCTAAATTCTCTGTTGGAACTCTAGAATTGTCCATTGAAACCCTAAGCTCTCCATAGAAAACCTAAGTTCTCCATTGAAATTCTAGAGTTCCTCATTGAAACCCTAAACTCCGCATTGAAACCCTAAACTCTGCATTGAAACCCTAAACTCTGCATTGAAACTCCAAGTTCTCCATCCACAGACTAAGACCGGCATTACAGAGATTAAGCTTTCTATTTGGAAATTAAGAACATGTTTCTGATGCAAAGTTCTCCGCTCGGACACTGAGATGGGAATTCTGACGCTAACTTCCCCGTTCGGAGACTGAGACCGGCATTATGAAAGTCACTTTACCGTTTGGAGACTAAGCTCACCGTGCTGAGAATAAGACCGGCACTCAGAGACTGTGTTCCCCGTTCTCAGACTAACACCGGTATTCTAAGACTAAGTTCAACTTTCGAGACTAAATTCTCCATTCTGAAACTGAGACCGGCATTCTGAGACTACGACCGACACCAAAATTCTTATGCCGACACCGACTTTCTAATACTAATAGTAGCACTCTAAGACTGACACAATCATTCTACAACTGATCCCTTTAATATTGACCTCGCATTTAGTTTAGAAATTAGTCACGTACTGCCTTTCAGTTATATACAATTACAAACATAAATGACATTTGGCACAATGGACGATTCATCTTTATAAATCCAACGACTCTTTACGACTCGCATGGGACGCCGTACGCCTCACATGTTTTCTCACGTGTGAATCGTCACACGTCCCTTTTCCGGTGTCAAAACCGTCTTCTGTTTTGCGCCGACCAGTACGCCTGCCGTGCTTAGTCTCCTATGAATCATTACACTATACACCTACCGTGCTCTGTCGTGTATGGATAGTCCCACGTCGATTTTCCGACATCAAAACCGTCTTCCTTTTCACACCGACAGTTATCGGTCTTCCGACGGAAAAAATTCTACAAGCTCCTCGTAGCCGTCCAAAAACCGAGGAAACTTCTCTCCACGGTATCACCTCTCGACAAACTAACCTGCGCACAAAAATAAATTTCAAACCAGATCATTACAACATCAACTCTATACATCCCCACCTCAGCTGACATTTTTCTACGTGTCTGCAAAGCTAACTATTTCCACCCAAAACACAACACTAACTGCAGCAAAATATACAGTCCCACCATCTTGCACAAATAAATAATAAAGCACATGAAGGCTGCCACACCAACACTCAACATTTCTTCACTAATGCATGACAACACCCCCAACCTGACTTCAGAGCTCCTTAGGAACAGTGTTCCCAGGAACATTGAAAATGCCCTGTCTGAGAAAACCCCATCCCTGCGCTGGCCTGCCCTCAAACTTAGGCGATGAATGTCGCCTCGCAGACTGGCCGGGACCAGGGAAAAAAAACCCAGCCGGGGTAAAAAAAAAAACAACTCCCATGGCAGAGGTTTTTTTTTGTTTGTTTTGGTTTTTTGGGGTTTTTTTTGGTCTAAAAATCTGAAAAGGAAAACATGTTTTAGTCTACAACCCACATCCCCACACAAGTAAAGCACTGAGCTTACACACGTTCACACACGCTGACACGCAGCTGTACACGTGTCGTGGTTTAAGCCCAGGCCATAAATCAGAACCCCGCAGTCCACTTCCCCCCCCCACCTTTCTTCCCTCCGCTTCTGGAGGGACGGGGTGGAGAATCAAAAGAATGCAACTCCCACGGGTTGAGATAAGAACAGTTTAATAACTAAGGTATAACACAAATCACTACTGCTACCACTAATAGTAATAATGATAAGAGAAATAACAAGGGAAGAGAATATGATACCGCTCGCCGGAAAAGAGCCCGACCGAAAAGAGGACGTGCCCTTCCGGGTAGCTCCCAGTTACATCCCCGGGCATGACGTGCTGTGGTATGGAATACCTCTTTGGCTAGTTTGGGTCAGGTGTCCTGTCCCTGCTTCCTCCCGGCCTCTCCTCCTCCCTGGCAGAGCATGAGACTCACAAAGTCCTTGGTCAGTCTAAACATCAGTGTTATCAGCTTTGTTTCCAGGCCAAAAGTCAAAAAACACAGTGCTGCAACAGCTACTAAGAAGGAGAAAAACTGCTACTGCTGAACCCAGGACAACACGCTCACACGCATCCCAAAAGCATCCCCTTGCCATCTACAGTGCAGGCCAAATTTAATCGCAAATCATCTGTGCCTATAGCGAGCCCTCGCGCGCTCTGAGAAACTCCTCAGGAACAACAGTCCCAGGAGCCATTGAAAATGCGCTTCCTGAGAAAACCCCATCCCTGTGCCGGCCCGCACCCAAACTTCGGTGATGAACATCACCTCGCAGACTGGCCGGGATCGGGGGAAAAAAAACCCAGCCAGGGGAGAAAAAAAAAAAACTCCCCCGGCTGGGTTTTTTTTTTCTTTTTTTTTTTTTTTGTCTAAAAATCTGAAAATTAAAAAATGTTTTCATCTACAACCCACATCCCCACACAAGTAAAGCACTGAGCTTACACACATTCACAAACGTTGACACGCAGCTGTACATGCTCACACTCACACCCAAAAGCATCCCCTTGCCATTTACAGTGCAGGCCAAATTTATTCGCAGGTCATCTGTGCCTATAGCGAGCCCTCGCTCTCTCTGAGAAACTCCTCAGGAACAACGGTTCCGGGAGCATTGAAAATGCCCTGCCTGAGAAAACCCCGGCCCTGCGCCGGCCCGCGCCCAAACTGAAGCGATGAACACCGCCTCGCGGACTGGCCAGAACCGGGGAAAAAAAAAACCAGCTGGGGGAGAAGAAAAAAAAACTCCCCTAGCTGGTTTTTTTGGTTATGTTTTGTTTTTTCTATTTTTTTTTTGTTGTTCTCAATATCTGAAAACAAAAACTTTTTTTAGTCTACAACTCACATCCCACACACAAGTAAAGCACTGAGCTTACACCCAATGCATCGCCCTGCCGCTCTCTGCCACCTCCCCCAGCTACATACCATGGGCATAACAGCTCCTAATCAAACACATATACACACACACACACGCAAAGAGAACACTACAGACTCTGTGACGCCACATAGACATAAACTCTCTTGTGGAAAACCGCTTCCCGAATGGAACTCTCCGTTTGTCTCCATCGCCGATGGGCCGATGAGACCGAGATGATGAGGCTCCCGCGGCGCCCTGGAATGAAGTTTGGTGTGGCCGTGCGATTCCCATGCCGACAGCCGAAACTGCTGTGACGGTCCGGCTATGAGCCCGACTCCAAGACTGTAATCGCTGAGATGTAACACCCTCCCTTTCCCTCTCCCCCATGCTACATTTCAAACCCCTTCCTGCTATCCTGACCTCATTCTCCACCCTCCGGCTCCAGAAAGGAGTCAGTTTACTTAGCTTCCGTAGTGCCATGGGTCTCCGGCCAGCCTCGTGGCTCGGAGCTCCCACGTCACTGTTCCGGGACCTTGCCTCAGTTGCCAAGTTCCTCTTCGTCAGCTGCAGCAAACAAAGAAATGGAAACGCTTCGTGCTGATCGTCGTTCCTGTTGCCCGGGCCTTTGACGCCTGACTCTTCCTGTCTCCTCCGAAGCCACCTGACCTTTTATTTGCCGGCTCTGAAGCAACTTCAGAATACTAAGCCGGGCCTCTCCTCCCCTTTGGGACATAGGAGTACAACAGATACAAACAACCACAGTGCTGCACAAAGTGACACTGCAATTTTTCCTATTACTTCCCTGACTCACCTCCAGCGCTCATCCCACTCCAAAATTTGGGACCTGCAATACGAAACACAAACAATAAACCCCTATCCCATGTTATTCTCTACTCTTAATCACCATCCATGCTGACAACCTTCTTACCTTCTCACGGCCCTCCTTAACATGCGGCTTCACCGCTCCCGAGTCAGCTGCTGCGTCTGTAAAAAGCGGAAATGGACGTGGGCTTAGAATCCTCTGAGCTGCGGCCTCCCCTCTGTGAGTCCCATCTCACCGTTTTACCGCTCTGCAAAACAGTGCTCACCCTGTGCAAAATACTTTCTGAAAGGTGCTCGGGGGCTCGCCTCCCCTGCCGGACCTGAGAGCGTACAGACATGTGACCATTGCTCTGGTGAGAAGTGACTGACCCCACAGTCATTCTCCTTACCTCCCTGACTCCCTGAGACTACTTGTCTGACTCCAAAGGCGACTGCATGGCACCTGTGAGAAAGACCGTGAACCCTCCCACTGTACTACGCTCTGCTGTTAGTCGCCGGCCCGGTACAAAATCCCCTTAGCTTTGCGCATCCCCGCTAACTGTGCAGCTTTGCCTTGCCCAATTTGGATGTGAAGCCTGAAAAATAAATAGAAACGGATGTGTGCCGAGATGGCGTTTGAAACTTCGTCCTTCCCGGTGAGAAGCCCTCCCACCGCTTCGGTACGTCGCCCTTTGACGTTTCTGCCTGCTCTGTCCTGCCTGTGACTTGCCTGGAAAACACAGACAAAAAAATGCCTTTGACTACTTAAAACCATTTTGCATACACATACATGGGTTCTCACATTAACCTGCGAGATGGCTGGACAGAGTCTGCTCTGGGAAAATATACATTGAGATAACAGAGCTGTAAAAACAACCTGAAGCTATGCCCCAAAAGATGATTGAACTTGAGCCTCTGAGGCATGAGCCCCAACTGTGCTTTAGCTTTGTAAAGTGATAAAAGCTCAAACTGAATAATAACCTGCTCCCTTCACCTGCCCAAAGAGACCGCCTCTTTAACAGCCTCTCTCCCGCACTGACTTCATGACTTTTTCCTGCCTCACTCCGGGCCCGTTCTTTTAACTTACCTTTTACGAGGGCAGAGGTTCGAAGCCATCCTGGAGAAAACCCCTTTGTTGGCTAAGTGGTACGCTCCTTCTCTAAGATGTATACCTCTTCATCATCTGCAAAATAAAATGGGAATGATACACAATTAATGGGGACGTTGAGCAAAGATTACCTTTGCGACGACTCCTCCCCCTGAGAATGGCCACAAGGTTCTGCTTATCTCACCTCTGCCTACAAATATAACACCTAAAAAAAAACTCTACACAAAGATACTTACTAATGTGTACACTAGTAAGTCTTAACATGGCCTGAAGGTCTTAATTGAGATAAGACCATTTCAAACCCCCCCAAAAAAAGCACACGTGAAATAAACCACAAAGCTCTAAGACCACAAAACCTGAGCTAACACCAGAGAACTTACCCTGATGAGAGCTGAACCAGGAATGAGCTCCCTGAGCAAAGGCTGGGACACATATACCATGGGCCCCACCCACAACCCCTCCCTCGATGGGCTGGGGCAGGGGAGGGGCAAACCACTGGCTGGGACAAAAGCACCCTGATAAGCCACAGCTGGGTCTTTGTATTACCTGGCTCTGGCTGTATGGCTGCTCCCTGGCTCCTCAGTGAGTGCCTTGGTTGTTCCATATCTGCTTGCTGTTTGCTCCATGGGTGCTCTGTGGCTTTAATTCTCTGCTTTGCTTTCTCTGGCTCAGAGGGGTGAGAGTCTGAGATTCAGGCTTTTGGGCTCAGACTCAAGGACTGAAACTGAAGGTCTCTGACTGGGGTTGAGAATCTGGGACTCAGACTCTGTGGCTAAGACAGGCTGAAACTGTGGCTGAAACTCTGGGCCTCAGAATTTGGAGCTGATACTCTGAGACTCGGACTCTGTGGCTGAGACTGGGGCTGAGATTTTGTGGCTAAGACAATGGAATTCAGACTCTTTTGCTGAGACTGTATAGCTAAGACTGGCATTCAGACTTTTGGGCTGACTGTAGCTGAGACTCTATGGCTAAGACTCTGGGATTCAGAATTAGGGGCATAGACTGCAGCTGAGACTCTGTGGCTCAAACTCTGTCCTAAAGCTTTGGGGCTCACACTCTGACCTGAGGCTGTGGCTAATACTCTGCAGCTGAGACTTTGGGGCTGATACTCTGCAGCTGAGACTCTGGTACTGAGACTGTGGCTGAGACTCAATGGCTAAGACTCTGGGATTCAGACTTTGTATCTCAGATTTTGTGACCAAGACTGTGTGGCTGAGATGATGGCTGGGACTCTGGGCCTCAGACTTTGGAGCTGATGCTCTCAGACTCGGATTCTGTAGCTGAGAATGTGGCTGAGACACTGTGGATGAGATGGTGCCTTAGACTCTGAGCCTCAGACTTTGGAGCTGATACTTTCAGACACAGACTCTGTGGCTGAGGCTGCTGCTGAGACTCTATGGCTAAGACTCTGCAATTCAGACTTTGAGGCTGAGACTGTAGCTGACATTCTGTGACTCAGACTCTGTGGCTAAAACTCCAGGGCCCATACTCTGAGCTGAGAGTGTTGCTTAGATTCTGGGGCTGAGACTCAGGGGCTGAGGGTCTGTGGCTGAGACTTTGTGCTCAGATTTTGGAGCTGATACTCTCACATTCAGACTATAGCTGAGGTTCCGGGGATGAGACTCAGGGGATAAGACTCCGGGATTAACACTACGGGGCTGAGACTCAGGTGCTGCGACTCAGTGGCTGCGACTCAGGGGCTAAAATTTTGGAGCTGATACTCTCAGATTCAGACTATAGCTGTGACTCGGGGACTGCGAATTGGGGGCTGAGACTGTGGCTGAGACTCAAGCTCAGATTTTGGAGATGATAGTCTCAGATTCAGACTGTTGCTCACAGTCTGGGAATGAGAATCTGTGGATGACACAGTCCCTTAGACTCTGGGCCTCTAGCTCTGGAACTGATATTTTCAGATTCAGACCCTGTGGCTGAGACTGCTGCTGTGGATAGGTGAGGAGCGACAACAATACTGCTGTCGCTCCTCGATTTTCCAACTCAAAGTCCATTTGAATCCAAACATCCGCAGCTCCCCCACTCGGCTGACCAGCATCCCAGTGAGTAGAGCACGAATGGTTGGCCTCTGCTCCCACAGCCGAAGAGCCAGGACAAAAAACTTGAGCTGTGCCTCTTCTGCAGAAAGTCAGCTTTGCAACGGTGCCATTTGCATTGCTGTCACTCCTCGATTTCCCAACTCAAAGTCCATTAGAATGGAACCTCTCTGGCGCCCGCTCTCGGCTGACCAGCATCCCAGTGAGTAGAGCACGAATGGTTGGCCTCTGCTCCCACAGCCGAAGAGCCAGGACAAAAAACTTGAGCTGTGCCTCTTCCGCAGAAAGTCAGCTTTGCAACAGAGCCATCCGCATTGCTGTGGCTCCTCGATTTCCCAACTAAAAGTCCATTAGAATGGAACCTCTCTGGCGCCCGCTCTCGGCTGACCAGCATCCCAGTGAGTAGAGCACGAATGGTTGGCCTCTGCTCCCACAGCCAAAGAGCCAGGACAAAAAAATTGAGCTGTGCCTCTTCTGCAGAAAGTCAGCTTTGCAACGGTGCCATCCGCGTTGCTGTCGCTCCTCGATTTCCCAACTCAAAGTCCATTTGAATCCAAACATCCACGACTCCTTTCTCAGCTGTCCAGCATCCCAGTGAGTAGAGCACGAATGGTTGGCCTCTGCTCCCACAGCCAAAGAGCCAGGACAAAAAACTTGAGCTGTGCTTCTTCTGCAGAAAGTCAGCTTTGCAACGGTGCCATTTGCGTTGCTGTCGCTCCTCGATTTCCCAACTCAAAGTCTGTTTGAATCCAAACATCCACGGCTCCCCTCTCGGCTGACCAACATCCCAGTGAGTAGAGCACGAATGATAGGCCTCTGCTGCCATACCGAAGAGCCAGGACAAAAAACTTGACCTGTGCCTCTTCTGCAGAAAGTCAGCTTTGCAACAGAGCCATCCGCATTGCTGTCGCTCCTCGATTTCCCAACTCAAAGTCCATTAGAATGGAACCTCTCTGGCGCCCGCTCTCGGCTGACCAGCATCCCAGTGAGTAGAGCATGAATGGTTGGCCTCTGCTCCCACAGCCGAAGAGCCAGGACAAAAAACTTGAGCTGTGCCTCTTCTGCAGAAAGTCAGCTTTGCAACGGTGCCATTTGCGTTGCTGTCGCTCCTCGATTTCCCAACTCAAAGTCCGTTTGAATCCAAACATCCACGCCTCCCCTCTCGGCTGACCAGCATCCCAGTGAGTAGAGCACGAATGGTTGGCCTCTGCTCCCACAGCCAAAGAGCCAGGACAAAAAACTTGAGCTGTGCCTCTTCTGCAGAAAGTCAGCTTTGCAACAGTGCCATTTGTGTTGCTGTCGCTCCTCGATTTCCCAACTCAAAGTCCATTTGAATCCAAACATCCACGCCTCCCCTCTCGGCTGACCAGCATCCCAGTGAGTAGAGCACGAATGGTTGGCCTCTGCTCCCACAGCCAAAGAGCCAGGACAAAAAACTTGAGCTGTGCCTCTTCTGCAGAAAGTCAGCTTTGCAACGGTGCCATTTGCGTTGCTGTCGCTCCTCGATTTCCCAACTCAAAGTCCGTTTGAATCCAAACATCCACGCCTCCCCTCTCGGCTGACCAGCATCCCAGTGAGTAGAGCACGAATGGTTGGCCTCTGCTCCCACAGCCAAAGAGCCAGGACAAAAAATTTGAGCTGTGCCTCTTCTGCAGAAAGTCAGCTTTGCAACGGTGCCATTTGCGTTGCTGTCGCTCCTCGATTTCCTAACTCAAAGTCCATTTGAATCCAAACATCCACGCCTCCCCTCTCGGCTGACCAGCATCCCAGTGAGTAGAGTATGAATGGTTGTCCTCTGCTCCCACAGACAAAGAGCCAGGACAAAAAACTTGATCTGTGCCTCTTCTGCAGAAAGTCAGATTTGCAACGGTGCCATTTGCATTGCTGTCGCTCCTCGATTTCCCAACTCAAAGTCCATTAGAATGGAAACTCTCTGGTGCCCGCTCTTGGCTGTCCAGCATCCCAGTGAGTAGAGCATGAATGGTTGTCCTCCGCTCCCACAGCCGAAGAGCCAGGTAAAAAACTTGAGCTGTGCCTCTTCTGCGGAAAGTCAGCTTTGCAGCGGTGCCATCTGCATTGCTGTCGCTCCTAGATTTCCCAACTCAAAGTCCATTTGAATCAAATCATCCACGGCTCCCCCTCTCAGCTATCCAGCATCCAAGTGAGTAGAGCACGAATGGTTGGCATCTGCTCCCACAGCCGAAGAGCCAGGACAAAAAACTTGAGCTGTGCCTCTTCTGCAGAAAGTCAGCTTTGCAACGGTGCCATTTGCATTGCTGTCACTCCTCGATTTCCCAACTCAAAGTCCATTACAATTGAATCTCTTTTGCTCCCGCTGTCGGCTGTCTAGCATCCCAGTGAGTAGAGCACGCATGTTTGGCCTCTGCTCCCACAGCTTTAACACTAACCGTTACCCCTAACCCCTAACCCTAACCCGAACACCTAAACCTAACCCTAACCCTAACCGCTAACCCTAACTGCTTACCCTAACCCTAAACGCTTATGCCAACCCTAACCACAAACGGTAACCCTAAACCCTAGCTGTAACCGCTAACGCTAACCCTTTAACCACTAACACTCACCCTCACCGCTAATGCTAATGCTAACCCTAACACTAAACACTAGCCCTAACCGCTAATGCCAACCTTAACCGCTAACGCTAACCCCAACCGTTAACGTTAATCCTAACTCTAACCGCTAGCCCTAACCGCTAACCCTACCCGCTAAAGCCAACCTTAACTCTAATCAGTGTGGACTTATATATATATATGTATACACTAGACAAAAACACTAAGAATAACACACTAACATCAATATAATATTCCACAAAACTTTTAAGAAGTCATAGCACCTTTCAAACCCTGGACAGCTCCACTAACGGACTAAGTCCTCCTTTGCAACGCTCACTGCACCACAAGGACGCTAGAGGGCTCCACTCACAGACTAAATCCTCCTTTGAAACGCTCATTGCACCACAAGAATGCTAGAGGGCTCCACTCACAGACTAACTTCTCCATTAGAACGCCAATAGCTCCTTTCAAATCCTAAAGGGCTCCACTAACAGACTAACTTCACCATTGGAACACCAATAGCTACCTTCAAACCCTAGAGGACTCGACTCACAGACTAACTTCTCCATTGGAACGCCAATAGCTCCTTTCAAACCCCAGAGGGCTCCACTCACAGATTAACTTCTCCATTGGAACTCTAAAAAGAAAACTCAAACCCTGGAGGGCTCCACTCACAGAATAACTTCTCCATCAGAATGCCAGCAGCTCCTTCCAAACCCTAGAGGGCTCCACTCACACACCAACTTCTCCATTGGAAAGCCAAGAGCACCTTTCAAACCCTAGAGGGCTCCACTCACAGACTAACGTCTCCATTGGAACACCAAGAGCACCTTTCAAACCCTAGACAGCTCCACTCACAGATTAACTTTTCCATTGGAACCCTAACAAGAACACTCAAACCCTGGAGGGCTCCACTCACAGAATAACTTCTCCATTAGAATGCCAGTAGCTCCTTTCAAATCATAGACAGCTCCACTCACAGATTAACTTCTCCATTGGAAATCTAAAAAGAACACTCGAACCCTGGATGGCTCCACTCACAGAATAACTTCTCCATTAGAATGCCAATAGCTCCTTTCAAACCCTAGAGGGCTCCACTCACAGACTAATTTCACCATTGGAACGCCCCTAGCTCCTTTCAAACCCTAGAGGGCTCCACTCACAGAATAACTTCTCCATTAGAATGCCAATAGCTCCTTTCAAACCCTAGAGGGCTCCACTCACAGACTAATTTCACCATTGGAACGCCCCTAGCTCCTTTCAAACCCTAGAGGGCTCCACTCACAGACTACCTTCTCCATTGGAACACCAAGAGCACCTTTCAAATCCTGGAGGGCTCCACTCACAGACTAACTTCTCCATTGGAACACCAAAAGCACCTTTCAAACCCTGGAGGCCTCCACTCAGAGATTAACTTCTCCACTGGAACACCAATAGCTCCTTTCAAACCCTAGAGGGCTCCACTCACAGACTAAGCTCTAAATTGGAACACCAATAGCACATGTCAAACCCTAGAGGGCTCCACTCACAGACTACCTTCTCCATTGGAACACCAAGAGCACCTTTGAAATCCTGGAGGGCTCCACTCACAAACTAACTTCTCCATTGGAACACCAAAAGCACCTTTCAAACCCTGGAGGCCTCCACTCAGAGATTAACTTCTCCACTGGAACATCAATAGCTCCTTTCAAACCCTAGTGTGCTCCACTCACAGACTAAGCTCTAAATTGGAACACCAATAGCAGCTGTAAAACCCTAGAGGGCTCCACTCACAGACTACCTTCTCCATTGGAACACCAAGAGCACCTTTCAAATCCTGGAGGGCTCCACTCACAGAATAACTTCTCCATTGGAACACCAAAAGCACCTTTCAAACCCTGGAGGCCTCCACTCAGAGATTAACTTCTCCACTGGAACACCAATAGCTCCTTTCAAACCCTAGAGGGCTCCACTCACAGACTAAGCTCTAAATTGGAACACCAATAGCACATGTCAAACCCTAGAGGGCTCCACTCACAGACTACCTTCTCCATTGGAACACCAAGAGCACCTTTCAAATCCTGGAGGGCTCCACTCACAGACTAACTTCTCCACTGGAACATCAATAGCTCCTTTCAAACCCTAGTGTGCTCCACTCACAGACTAAGCTCTAAATTGGAACATCAATAGCTCCTTTCAAACACTAGTGCGCTCCACTCACAGACTAAGCTCTAAATTGGAACACCAATAGCAGCTGTAAAACCCTAGAGGGCTCCACTCACAGACTAACTTCTCCATTGGAACACCAAAAGCACCTTTCAAACCCTGGAGGCCTCCACTCAGAGATTAACTTCTCCACTGGAACACCAATAGCTCCTTTCAAACCCTAGTGTGCTCCACTCACAGACTAAGCTCTAAATTGGAACACCAATAGCAGCTGTCAAACCATAGAGGGCTCCACTCACAGACTAACTTCTCCATTGAAACACTAATAGCACCACTCAAATCCTAGAGTTTTACACTCAGACGAACTCCTTCATTGAAACTCTAATGCTGCCATGCAAACCGTAGAGTTTTCCACTCAGAGACTAAGTCCTCCATTGAAACCCTAAGATCGCCACAGAAACCCTAGATTTATGCACCGAAACCCTAAGTTCTCCATTGAAATTCTTAAATCTCCGTTGGAACCCTAAATTCTCTGTTGGAACTCTAGAATTGTCCATTGAAACCCTAAGCTCTCCATAGAAAACCTAAGTTCTCCATTGAAATTCTAGAGTTCCTCATTGAAACCCTAAACTCCGCATTGAAACCCTAAACTCTGCATTGAAACCCTAAACTCTGCATTGAAACCCTAAACTCTGCATTGAAACCCTAAACTCTGCATTGAAACCCTAAACTCTGCATTGAAACCCTAAACTCTGCATTGAAACCCTAAACTCTGCATTGAAACTCCAAGTTCTCCATCCACAGACTAAGACCGGCATTACAGAGATTAAGCTTTCTATTTGGAAATTAAGAACATGTTTCTGATGCA
Source organism: Psittacula echo (assembly GCF_963264785.1). Lineage (NCBI taxonomy): Eukaryota > Metazoa > Chordata > Aves > Psittaciformes > Psittacidae > Psittacula > Psittacula echo. The sequence goes on from NC_137754.1 coordinate 38,887, forward strand.
AAGTTCTCCGCTCGGACACTGAGATGGGAATTCTGACGCTAACTTCCCCGTTCGGAGACTGAGACCGGCATTATGAAAGTCACTTTACCGTTTGGAGACTAAGCTCACCGTGCTGAGAATAAGACCGGCACTCAGAGACTGTGTTCCCCGTTCTCAGACTAACACCGGTATTCTAAGACTAAGTTCAACTTTCGAGACTAAATTCTCCATTCTGAAACTGAGACCGGCATTCTGAGACTACGACCGACACCAAAATTCTTATGCCGACACCGACTTTCTAATACTAATAGTAGCACTCTAAGACTGACACAATCATTCTACAACTGATCCCTTTAATATTGACCTCGCATTTAGTTTAGAAATTAGTCACGTACTGCCTTTCAGTTATATACAATTACAAACATAAATGACATTTGGCACAATGGACGATTCATCTTTATAAATCCAACGACTCTTTACGACTCGCATGGGACGCCGTACGCCTCACATGTTTTCTCACGTGTGAATCGTCACACGTCCCTTTTCCGGTGTCAAAACCGTCTTCTGTTTTGCGCCGACCAGTACGCCTGCCGTGCTTAGTCTCCTATGAATCATTACACTATACACCTACCGTGCTCTGTCGTGTATGGATAGTCCCACGTCGATTTTCCGACATCAAAACCGTCTTCCTTTTCACACCGACAGTTATCGGTCTTCCGACGGAAAAAATTCTACAAGCTCCTCGTAGCCGTCCAAAAACCGAGGAAACTTCTCTCCACGGTATCACCTCTCGACAAACTAACCTGCGCACAAAAATAAATTTCAAACCAGATCATTACAACATCAACTCTATACATCCCCACCTCAGCTGACATTTTTCTACGTGTCTGCAAAGCTAACTATTTCCACCCAAAACACAACACTAACTGCAGCAAAATATACAGTCCCACCATCTTGCACAAATAAATAATAAAGCACATGAAGGCTGCCACACCAACACTCAACATTTCTTCACTAATGCATGACAACACCCCCAACCTGACTTCAGAGCTCCTTAGGAACAGTGTTCCCAGGAACATTGAAAATGCCCTGTCTGAGAAAACCCCATCCCTGCGCTGGCCTGCCCTCAAACTTAGGCGATGAATGTCGCCTCGCAGACTGGCCGGGACCAGGGAAAAAAAACCCAGCCGGGGTAAAAAAAAAACAACTCCCATGGCAGAGGTTTTTTTTTGTTTGTTTTGGTTTTTTGGGGTTTTTTTTGGTCTAAAAATCTGAAAAGGAAAACATGTTTTAGTCTACAACCCACATCCCCACACAAGTAAAGCACTGAGCTTACACACGTTCACACATGCTGACACGCAGCTGTACACGTGTCGTGGTTTAAGCCCAGGCCATAAATCAGAACCCCGCAGTCCACTTCCCCCCCCCACCTTTCTTCCCTCCGCTTCTGGAGGGACGGGGTGGAGAATCAAAAGAATGCAACTCCCACGGGTTGAGATAAGAACAGTTTAATAACTAAGGTATAACACAAATCACTACTGCTACCACTAATAGTAATAATGATAAGAGAAATAACAAGGGAAGAGAATATGATACCGCTCGCCGGAAAAGAGCCCGACCGAAAAGAGGACGTGCCCTTCCGGGTAGCTCCCAGTTACATCCCCGGGCATGACGTGCTGTGGTATGGAATACCTCTTTGGCTAGTTTGGGTCAGGTGTCCTGTCCCTGCTTCCTCCCGGCCCCTCCTCCTCCCTGGCAGAGCATGAGACTCACAAAGTCCTTGGTCAGTCTAAACATCAGTGTTATCAGCTTTGTTTCCAGGCCAAAAGTCAAAAAACACAGTGCTGCAACAGCTACTAAGAAGGAGAAAAACTGCTACTGCTGAACCCAGGACAACACGCTCACACGCATCCCAAAAGCATCCCCTTGCCATCTACAGTGCAGGCCAAATTTAATCGCAAATCATCTGTGCCTATAGCGAGCCCTCGCGCGCTCTGAGAAACTCCTCAGGAACAACAGTCCCAGGAGCCATTGAAAATGCGCTTCCTGAGAAAACCCCATCCCTGTGCCGGCCCGCACCCAAACTTCGGTGATGAACATCACCTCGCAGACTGGCCGGGATCGGGGGAAAAAAAACCCAGCCAGGGGAGAAAAAAAACAAACTCCCCCGGCTGGGTTTTTTTTTTTCTTTTTTTTTTTTTTTGTCTAAAAATCTGAAAATTAAAAAATGTTTTCATCTACAACCCACATCCCCACACAAGTAAAGCACTGAGCTTACACACATTCACAAACGTTGACACGCAGCTGTACATGCTCACACTCACACCCAAAAGCATCCCCTTGCCATTTACAGTGCAGGCCAAATTTATTCGCAGGTCATCTGTGCCTATAGCGAGCCCTCGCTCTCTCTGAGAAACTCCTCAGGAACAACGGTTCCGGGAGCATTGAAAATGCCCTGCCTGAGAAAACCCCGGCCCTGCGCCGGCCCGCGCCCAAACTGAAGCGATGAACACCGCCTCGCGGACTGGCCAGAACCGGGGAAAAAAAAAACCAGCTGGGGGAGAAGAAAAAAAAACTCCCCTAGCTGGTTTTTTTGGTTATGTTTTGTTTTTTCTATTTTTTTTTTGTTGTTCTCAATATCTGAAAACAAAAACTTTTTTTAGTCTACAACTCACATCCCACACACAAGTAAAGCACTGAGCTTACACCCAATGCATCGCCCTGCCGCTCTCTGCCACCTCCCCCAGCTACATACCATGGGCATAACAGCTCCTAATCAAACACATATACACACACACACACGCAAAGAGAACACTACAGACTCTGTGACGCCACATAGACATAAACTCTCTTGTGGAAAACCGCTTCCCGAATGGAACTCTCCGTTTGTCTCCATCGCCGATGGGCCGATGAGACCGAGATGATGAGGCTCCCGCGGCGCCCTGGAATGAAGTTTGGTGTGGCCGTGCGATTCCCATGCCGACAGCCGAAACTGCTGTGACGGTCCGGCTATGAGCCCGACTCCAAGACTGTAATCGCTGAGATGTAACACCCTCCCTTTCCCTCTCCCCCATGCTACATTTCAAACCCCTTCCTGCTATCCTGACCTCATTCTCCACCCTCCGGCTCCAGAAAGGAGTCAGTTTACTTAGCTTCCGTAGTGCCATGGGTCTCCGGCCAGCCTCGTGGCTCGGAGCTCCCACGTCACTGTTCCGGGACCTTGCCTCAGTTGCCAAGTTCCTCTTCGTCAGCTGCAGCAAACAAAGAAATGGAAACGCTTCGTGCTGATCGTCGTTCCTGTTGCCCGGGCCTTTGACGCCTGACTCTTCCTGTCTCCTCCGAAGCCACCTGACCTTTTATTTGCCGGCTCTGAAGCAACTTCAGAATACTAAGCCGGGCCTCTCCTCCCCTTTGGGACATAGGAGTACAACAGATACAAACAACCACAGTGCTGCACAAAGTGACACTGCAATTTTTCCTATTACTTCCCTGACTCACCTCCAGCGCTCATCCCACTCCAAAATTTGGGACCTGCAATACGAAACACAAACAATAAACCCCTATCCCATGTTATTCTCTACTCTTAATCACCATCCATGCTGACAACCTTCTTACCTTCTCACGGCCCTCCTTAACATGCGGCTTCACCGCTCCCGAGTCAGCTGCTGCGTCTGTAAAAAGCGGAAATGGACGTGGGCTTAGAATCCTCTGAGCTGCGGCCTCCCCTCTGTGAGTCCCATCTCACCGTTTTACCGCTCTGCAAAACAGTGCTCACCCTGTGCAAAATACTTTCTGAAAGGTGCTCGGGGGCTCGCCTCCCCTGCCGGACCTGAGAGCGTACAGACATGTGACCATTGCTCTGGTGAGAAGTGACTGACCCCACAGTCATTCTCCTTACCTCCCTGACTCCCTGAGACTACTTGTCTGACTCCAAAGGCGACTGCATGGCACCTGTGAGAAAGACCGTGAACCCTCCCACTGTACTACGCTCTGCTGTTAGTCGCCGGCCCGGTACAAAATCCCCTTAGCTTTGCGCATCCCCGCTAACTGTGCAGCTTTGCCTTGCCCAATTTGGATGTGAAGCCTGAAAAATAAATAGAAACGGATGTGTGCCGAGATGGCGTTTGAAACTTCGTCCTTCCCGGTGAGAAGCCCTCCCACCGCTTCGGTACGTCGCCCTTTGACGTTTCTGCCTGCTCTGTCCTGCCTGTGACTTGCCTGGAAAACACAGACAAAAAAATGCCTTTGACTACTTAAAACCATTTTGCATACACATACATGGGTTCTCACATTAACCTGCGAGATGGCTGGACAGAGTCTGCTCTGGGAAAATATACATTGAGATAACAGAGCTGTAAAAACAACCTGAAGCTATGCCCCAAAAGATGATTGAACTTGAGCCTCTGAGGCATGAGCCCCAACTGTGCTTTAGCTTTGTAAAGTGATAAAAGCTCAAACTGAATAATAACCTGCTCCCTTCACCTGCCCAAAGAGACCGCCTCTTTAACAGCCTCTCTCCCGCACTGACTTCATGACTTTTTCCTGCCTCACTCCGGGCCCGTTCTTTTAACTTACCTTTTACGAGGGCAGAGGTTCGAAGCCATCCTGGAGAAAACCCCTTTGTTGGCTAAGTGGTACGCTCCTTCTCTAAGATGTATACCTCTTCATCATCTGCAAAATAAAATGGGAATGATACACAATTAATGGGGACGTTGAGCAAAGATTACCTTTGCGACGACTCCTCCCCCTGAGAATGGCCACAAGGTTCTGCTTATCTCATCTCTGCCTACAAATATAACACCTAAAAAAAAACTCTACACAAAGATACTTACTAATGTGTACACTAGTAAGTCTTAACATGGCCTGAATGTCTGAATTGAGATAAGACCATTTCAAACCCCCCCAAAAAAAGCACACATGAAATAAACCACAAAGCTCTAAGGCCACAAAACCTGAGCTAACACCAGAAAACTTACCCTGATGAGAGCTGAACCAGGAATGAGCTCCCTGAGCAAAGGCTGGGCCTCTTATACCATGGGCCCCACCCACAACCCCTCCCTCGATGGGCTGGGGCAGGGGAGGGGCAAACCACTGGCTGGGACAAAAGCACCCTGATAGGCCACAGCTGGGTCTTTGTATTACCTGGCTCTGGCTCTATGGCTGTTCCCTCGCTGCTCTGTGAGTGCCTTGGTTGTTCCATATCTGCTTGCTGTTTGCTCCATGGGTGCTCTGTAACTTTAATTTTCTGCTTTGCTTTCTCTGGCTCAGATGGGTGAGAGTCTGAGATTCAGACTTTTGGGCTCAGACTCAGAGACTGAAACTGAAGGTCTCTGACTGGGGCTGAGAATCTGGGACTCAGACTCTGTGGCTAAGACTGGCTGAGACTGTGGCTAAAACTCTGGGCCTCAGAATTTGGAGCTGATACTCTGAGACTCGGACTCTGTGGCTGAGACTGGGGCTGAGACTTCATGGTTAAGACAATGGAATTTAGACTGTTGCTGAGACTCTATAGCTAAGACTCTGGGATTCAAACGTTGTGGCTGAGACTGTAGCTAAGACGATGGAATTCAGATTCTGTTGCTGAGACTTTACAGCTAAGACTCTGGGATTCAAACTTTGGGGCTGAGACTGTAGCTGAGACTCTAAAGCTAAGACTCTGGGATTCAGACTTTGGGGTGAGACTGTAGCTGAGACTGTGGCTAAGACTCTGGGATTCAGAATTGGGGGCATAGACTGCAGCTGAGACTCTGTGGCTCAAACTCTGTCCTAAAGCTTTGGGGCTCACACTCTGACCTGAGACTGTGGCTGATACTCTGCAGCTGAGACTTTGGGGCTGATACTCTGCAGCTGAGACTCTGGTACTGAGACTGTGGCTGAGACTCAATGGCTAAGACTCTGGGATTCAGACTTTGTATCTCAGATTTTGTGACCAAGACTGTAATTTAGACTCTGTGGCTGAGATGATGGCTGGGACTCTGGGCCTCAGACTTTGGAGCTGATGCTCTCAGACTCGGATTCTGTAGCTGAGAATGTGGCTGAGACACTGTGGATGAGATGGTGCCTTAGACTCTGAGTCTCAGACTTTGGAGATGATACTTTCAGACACAGACTCTGTGGCTGAGGCTGCTGCTGAGACTCTATGGCTAAGACTCTCGAATTCAGACTTTGAGGCTGAGACTGTAGCTGACATTCTGTGACTCAGACTCTGTGGCTAAAACTCCAGGGCCCATACTCTGAGCTGAGAGTGTTGCTTAGATTCTGGGGCTGAGACTCAGGGGCTGAGGGTCTGTGGCTGAGACTTTGTGCTCAGATTTTGGAGCTGATACTCTCACATTCAGACTATAGCTGAGACTCGGGCTGAGACTCAGGGGCTTAGATTTTGGAGCTGATACTCTTAGATTCAGACTATAGCTGCGACTCAGTGGCTGCGACTTGGGGGCTCAGACTGGGGCTGAGACTCGAGCTCAGATTTTGGAGCTGATACTCTCAGACTCAGATGGTTGCTCACACTCTGGGGCTGAGAATCTGTGGATGAAACAGTGCCTTAGACTCTGGGCCTCTAGCTTTTTAGCTGACATTTTCAGAGTAAGACTCTGTGGCTCAGGCTGCTGCTGTGAATAAGCGAGGGGCAAAAACAATGTGGGTGGCACAGTTGCAAAGCTGACTGTCTGCAGAAGAGGCACAGCTCAAGTTTTTTGTCCTGGCTCTTCAGCTGTGGGAGCAGAGGCCAAACATTCGTGCTCTACTCATTCAGATGCTGGACAGCCGAGAGCAGGCGCCACAGAGGTTCCATTCTAATGGACTTTGAGTTGGGAAATTGAGGAGCGACAGCAATGCGGGTGGCACCGTTGCAAAGCTGACTTTCTGTAGAAGAGGCACAGCTCAAGTTTTCTGTGCTGTCTCTTCGTCTGTGGGAGCAGAGTCCAAACATTCATGCTCTACTCACTCGGATCCTGGACATCCAAGATTGGGCCCCGCAGAGGTCCAACTCTAATGAACTTTTAGGTGGATAAACGAGGAGCTACAGCAATGCGGATGGCACCATTGCAAAGCTGACTTTCTGCAGAAGAGGCACAGCTGCAGTTTTCTGTCCTGGCTGTATCTCAAGTGCTGAGAATTTAATTCCTGGCACGTGCACCCTTCCTGCTTTGTAGCCAGGGGAGATTCATCACTATTTGGTAGTAAAATCACTTCTGAGTGATTGACACAAAATCCTGGAGCTGTGTTTGACTGAAGAGACTGCGTAGAGGGGTTGAACAATTTTAGCTGTACGAGGCCTTTTCTAAAGAAGGTATTCCTTCTAAATGTGCTAGAAGGACATGCGTGTGTACTGTGAAAGCAGCGACTGCACTGCCTCGCTCAGGACACAGCTGCTGAGGGGAGCAGAGGAGGACCCAGCAGATGGTTTTTTCTTGTTGTTAAAAAACAGTTGGATTTTTTTCCCCAGCACACTGGAAACGCTGTAGATCCACGGGGATGTGTGGAGCCAATGGAGATACAGGTGGTGCTCAATGTGCCAGGGAAGGGGAGAGACTCTGAAAGTATTTACCAGAGAATTTGAGAAGTACTCACCTAGAAAATCATGAGTGCATTGTGTCCCTTTCCAAATGCTGCAGTAAACATTACTGAAGGCAATTCCATACCATTTCTTACACACATCTTAGCAGATTGCAAGCCTTAGCAGATTGCAAGCCTAGGGCTATCAGGTCTACCCTGCCAGGGGCTACCAAGTCTGCCCACACTGGGGCTATCAGGTCTACCCCGACTAGGGCTATCGGGTCTAACCCAGTTTTGCCATTTTCTAAGCCGTCTTAAACCAGTTTTGGTCATTTCTAACTCGTTTTAAGCTATTTTTTGCCATTTCTATCCCAGCTTTGCCCATTTCTAATCCAGCTTAAGCCATTATGGGGCATTTCTAGCCCGGTTTAAGCCATTTTTGGTCATTTCTGTCCTGTTTTCTCCCATTTCTGACTCGGTTTTAGCCATTTTTGGCACTACCTCTCTAGGACCCGCCCAAAAGGCCCCGCCCCCCCAGCGCTGCCAGCCAGTCGCTGCCCTCCTCCCCACCACCTATTCTCCCCTTATAAGGGAGAAAAAGAGACATGGCTTCATTCATTCCCTGACTGCCCCTTCGGCGCATTTATTGGCTGCCATCACATGATGTCATGGGCTGGGTGGGCAGAGCTGCTACAGGGCCCATCTCTTCTGCTCCACCGCCTCCTGTAGCCTCCCATAGGCTGAGGACAGCCCCTCCAGCCCCGCCCACCACCCCGATAGGCTGAGAGCAGCTCGAGCAGCTCCTAGCCCTGCTTCTCCTTGTCATCCACGGCCAATGAGATGCTGCACCTGCGGTAATGTCGTGGTGGTGTCATAAAGGGGTGGGGTCATTGGTAAAGGGGAAGGGGGCATATGGCACTCAGCTGATGCATTGATGGGCAGCCATGGTGAGGAGGGAGTAGGAGGCAAGGAGCAGCCCCAGCTCCTCCAGCCTGCAGAGGGGGCAAGGGGGTAACAAAGCCGACACCCCCAAATCCCACCTTAAGCCCTTTAGAAGCCCCCCAAACTCCCCAATCCCCCCCCTTAGAGCCCCATATCCCCTCATAAAGCAGAGGGGGCATGTCCTTTTCTGACCTCACCCCCTGCTGGATGCACAGTAACCCACTGCCTGTAACCCCCATAGATACCCATAGCGCCCCATAGACATGTCTTGAGCAGCAGCGCCACCCCTTTGCCCTCCAGGTAGAGCCCGTGCTGCTAGTCCAGCTCCTGCAGGGCTCCGGCACAGCCAGCAAGGCCCAGCAGCGGTCCAGCACCTGCCCCATAGAGCCCACGGAGCCCCCATACACCTCCCAAACCCCATTTAAACCCCCACAGACCCCATTTAACCCTATAGAACCCATTTAACCCCCCACAGACCCTGTCCAAACCCCCTTTAACCCCTAATAGACCCCCCAAAACCCCATTTAACTGCCCAGAGACCCCGTTTAAGCCCCCATAGATGCCATTTAACCCCCTAGACCCCCTAACCCCATTTAAACCCCTAGAGCCTATTGAGCCCCCATAGACTCCCCAAACCTCATTTGAACCCCCATAGATCCCACCAAAGCCCTTTAACCCCCACTTAACTTCTCATAGATCCCACCAAGCCCACTTAATCCCCTACAGACCCCATTTAACCCCCCATAGACCCCTCTAAACCCGCTTTAACCACCAAAGACCCCACTGAACTTCTCATAGATCCCCCAAACCCCACTAAACCCCCACAGACCCCCCAAAGACCCTTTAACCTCCTATAGGTCCCCCAAACCCCATTTTACCCCCTCCAGACCCCCTTTAACCTCCTCAACCCCTCAAATCCCTTCTAATCCCCATAGACCCCCTTCAACCTCCCAGAGACTCCCTTTAACCCCCAGAGACCCCATTCGACACCCCCTATAACCCCCATTCACCCCCCACTGAACCCCCTTTAAGCCCCACCCCTCCTTCCCCTCCACAGCAATCCCAGCGCAACTCTGCACCCCCTCTTAACCAATCAGCACCCACTTCCCCACACACGTGTGCCATGTTCCTGCCTCCCCCACCAGCAACCCCCCCCACCCCGTGCTGTTCACTCTGGAGCCGAATGACACCATTCGCAATGACCATGCCTTGGACACCATTTTCAACCCGCAAACAGATGTTTTTCGTAACAAAATGACTGGGTTTAGCCCCAAACTGGCCATTTTCAGCCCCAAAACAGCCAGTTTTAGCCACAAATGGCCATTTTTAGCCCCAAAACGCTCAGGGTTAAGCACTTTCAGCCCACAAACAGCTATTTTTGCCCATTTTCAGCCCCCAAACAGCCGGGTTTTCCCATTTTCAGCCCTCAGACAGCCAAGTTTGGTCCCAAAATGGCTGTTTTCAGGCCACAAATGGTCTTTTTTAGCTCCCAAATGGCTGGTTTTTCCCGGTTTTACCCATTTTCACCTGTTTTCGCCCCCCACCCGCCTGTTCCACACGGTTTCTTCACTCCTTGCCGTCCCACTCGGCCCTGTAACGCTCCTGCAGTTCAGCTACGTTGTCACAGGATACACGGCGCCAGCCCTCGGGCCCCACGTGGTAGACAGAGACGCGGCCACCCGAGTAAGCATCACGGTGTGCTGCCTGGAAGATGGCGCGGCGCGCCAAGGCGCAGGCGGGCTCCAGCTCCAGCTCCGGGTGGTAGCCACGGTCCAGCACACCATAGGCATAGGGCGAGCCCGAACCCACGGCAAAGGCGGTGCCTGGGACACGGGTGCCGTCGCTGTCCACGTAGTAGAGGCCTACGGGGTGATGGGGGGCAATGGGGTCAGTGGGGGACCATAGGAAATAGAGACCCACAACCATGGTCGCCAGCCCCATATAACTCAATACCCAACTCCCTGACCCCATAACGACCAACTCCAACCTATAACCACCTACCCTATTGTGCCCACCACCCCCTAACCTTGATCATGAGCTCCATAACCAGCACCCTACGGTGTCCCTCACCCCATAACCCCCAACCCCCTGGTATCTACCAGCCCATAACCATAACCCCAGCCTCATATACCTCTATAATCAAGCTCTTAACCTCACAACCATCAATATCACCCCATAACCATCAACCCCATGATGCCCATCACCCCCTAACCTTGACCATGAGCAGCATAACTCCAACCGCATTGTGTCCATCACCCCATAACCATAATCTCAAGCCCCATATCCTTCAATACCCAACTCTTTGGCCCCATAACTATCAACCCCATGATATCCATCACTCCCTAACCCTGCCCACGAGCCCCGTAACTCCAACCCCATTGTATCCATCATCTCCTAACCATAACCCCCAGCCCCATATCCTTCAATACTCAACTCTTTGGCCCCATAACCATCAATCCCATAATGTCCACCACCCCCTAACCCTGCCACCAAGCCCCAGAACTCCAACCCCATTGTGTCCATCACCCCTAACCATAACCCCCAACCCCATATGTTTCAATATCAAAATCTTCGGACCCATAACCCCCAACCCCAAGGTGTCCATCACAACCTAACCACAACCCCCCGCACCATATCCTTCAATACCCAACTCTTTGGCCCCATAACCCCCAACCCCATGGTGTCTACCCCCACAACCCACACTCACCAGGTCCCCTCTTGTCCCAGCCGCCAATCATGGTGCCCATGCTGAGCCCCATGCCCTTGTACTGGTACACCATGTTGGCCAGCAGCTTGGCGGCGGCGGCCACCGAGGCGTGCTGCCGGTGCCGCAGGCGGTACACACGGCACTGCCGCGCCAGCACCCGCTGCCAGAAGGCACAGTCAGCGGCGCCACCCGCCAGGGTGCCCAGCACCCGTGCACTCACTTCCAGCACCTTCTGCACCGACTGCGATGCCACGTAAGAGCCGGCCGTGGCGCGGGAGTCAACGGCCAGCACCACACCATGGGGCAGCTGTGGGGGAACAGCAACAGCAGGGTTGGGGGGGGTCTGGAGTCCCTACATGGAGGTCTATGGGGGGCTTAAGGGGGATATGAAGGTCTGGAGTTCCTACATGGGGGTTTATGAGGTGATTAGGGAGTATATGGGGGTCTGGAGTCCCATTATGAGGGTCTATGGGAGAATATGGGAGGATATGGAGGGATTTGAGGGTCTGGAGTCTCTACATGGGGTTCTCTGGGGGCATGGAGACCCTTTATGGGGGTGTATGAGGGGATATGGGGGTCTGGAGTCCCTACATAGGTTTCTAAGGGGGAATATGGGGGTTTATGGGGGGTATATGGAGGTCTGCAGTCCCATTATGGGGTTCTTTGTGGGGATTTGGAGGTCTGGAGTCCACTACAAGGGGTTCTAGGAGGAAATATGGGAGGATACTGGGGGGGATATGGGGGACTGGAGTCCCTACACGGGGTTCTATGGGAGTATATGGGGAGATACAGGGTGCCTATGGGGGAATATGGAAGTCTGGAGTCCCTAAATAGGATTCCATGAGGTCTGTGGGGGGTCTATGGGGGTATTTGGAGGTCTGGAGACCCATAATGGGGTCTGTGAGGGCCTATGGGGGGATTAGGGGAGATACGGGGTCTACGAGGTGGTTACTGGGTAAAAACGGAGGCTTACGGGTGTTTATGGAGAATTATGGGGATCTATGGGTGTCTCTACTGGGTTACTGGGGTCTTTATGCCCCAGCCCTCCCCAGTGACTCTCTATGTGTCCTAGCCGCCCCAAAATAGCTCTTTATGGGCTCCTATGAGGTCTCTATGTGCATACCCCCCCTTCCAGTGTGTCCCTATGGAGTTTCTATGGGGTCTCTATGGGTCTCAGCACCCCCCAATGTTTCTCCATGGGTCCCAGCCCCCCCAGTGTCTCTCTATGGGTCGCAGACCCCCCCCCCCCCCAATATCTCTCTATGGCTCCCTATGTGTCTCTCTGCCTCCCAAGTTTCCGTACCTTGAAGGCCAGGGTAGTTGTGCCGTGCAGGAGGTGGATGCCGGGCCCGGGGAGCAGCGGCGGCAGCTCCCGAAGGAGGGGGGCGGCGATGCCGGCGGGGGGCCCGGCCGGGTCCCGGGGCGCAGCGAGCCCCGGGAGGAGGGAACGAGACGGGAGTGAAACCTCATCCCGCACCACACTCGCCAGTGCCATCTTGGAACGAAAAAATGGCGGCTGCGCAAGCGCGGTGAGGCCGTTACCACGGCAACGCGGCCGCCATGATGGGTGAGGCCATGACTCGGCAGGAGGGAGGAGCTGGGCTCAATATGGAGGAATGGCGGGTACACAGCGGCGCCAATGGCACCTCACCAATATGGCCGACCTCAGACTCCCACTCCCTACATGGCCGCAACCACCCTAACCCATGGCCGCACTCAAGATGGCGGCCGCCATGAAGACCTCCCACCAAGACGCTCCCCCACTGCCCCCAGGGCAGAGGCTGCTGTGGGGCAGCGGCTCCGAGTGCTCCCAATGGTGCTGGGGGGGAAAGTGGCGGCGGTGAGTGCCCCATAGTGCCCCACAGGGACTCATAGAGACCCCATCGAGACCCATAGAGCCCCATAGGGCTACCAGGTCTGCCCTGACTAGGGCTATCAAGTCTACCCGCACTAGGGTTTTCAGGTCTACCCAGCTATTGGGTGGTTTTGTTTCCCCAGCAGACTGGAAGCCCTGCAGATCCACCGGAATGTGAGCCGATGGAGATACAGGCGGTGCTCGATGTGCCAGGTAAGGGGAAAGACTTTGAAAGTATTTACCATAGAATCTGAGAAATACTCACCTAGGAAATCACGAGTGCATTGTGTCCCTTCCCAAATACTGCATTAAACATTACTGAAGACAATTCCATTCCATACCATCTTACACACATCTTAGCAGATTGCAAGCCTTAGCATATTGGCAGAACAGGGATATCAGGTCTACCCACACTGGAGTTTTCAGGTCTACCCCGACTAGCGGCTCCCGGCGCCGCACTACCCCCCATCACCAGCACCTGCAGTACCGAATTCTGGACACAGGACGGCAGCAACTAGCAGCGCCAGGCACCACATCGCGCCCACCCCTTCACCTGCTGTACCGAGTTTTCTGGGTGTGTCCGTCCCCCGTCCCCCCTTCCCGCACGCTCCCGGCCCCAACCCTTGCAGACCCAGAATCAGGGGGTTTGGAGTATTTTTGAGCCACCACAGCGGCTCCGGCTTCACAAGCACAGCCCGTCATGGAAACGTCTTTCTGAGGGAATTAGCCCCCAAATCAAGCTGTTACCCCCTCTGTCTTCGGAGGACACCTCCATCCTCTACTCACCTGCTCCTCTGCCAAATCATTGCCCCCCAGTGACAATGGGGTGCCCCAAGTGACACCATCCGTCCCCAGACTCCCCGTATCCCCCTTTTTATTCCACACTCCGCCCCCCAAAAGAAAACCAAAAACTGAGAAAAACTGCCTCAAGGAGCAGCTCGTTACTTCATTCCTTTAATAACTGCCACTTACACAGGTACACGCACCCCGAAAACGGGGGGGCTGTGCTAGAAAGAGACAAGGGGAACAGCACCCCTAACCCGCCTGTGGCCGCAGCGCCCGACACTCACTCCCGGGTCGGGCTCCGCGCCGCTTCCACCGGCTACCGCCCCCCACAGCTGTCATTGGTTGCCGCGCTCGGCTTTACACCGCTCCCCCCATCACCACCACCTGCAGTACCGAGTTTTGCCCACAGGACGGCAGCAGAAAGCGGCGCCCGTCTCCTCACCGGGCTCCCCCACGTGCAGTACCGAGGGTTGTTCACAGGATGGCAGCACCCGCTTACTTACTCCGTACCGCAGAGGCAATCGGCTTCCCTCCGCGGCCCGGAACTACTACTGGGGATATAGACTTAAATTATAGGTTTAAACTACCAGTAGTGTGTGTGACTTCAAACTAACATAGCTGAATAGAGCAAACTGTTCTAACTTGCTAACACGTAGAGAAAAAGGAATGTTCGGCTGATGGGGGCAGGAACATCACAGGACTGATAACAACTAAGGATTCAGTAAGTAAGACCAAGGATGCTAGCCTTCAAGATTCAGAGTAGTGCCCAACATGGAGTAAGACTGGAAGAGAACAGAAGCAAGGACATTCAAACTGTTAGCCCTAGAACGTCACAAGCATGTGCCAGCACTGAGGTCATTCAAGTAAACATAGTGAGGAACACCATTGACAACCAACAGAGCCCCGCCCATCAGCACGAAAGCGTATGCGCAATTAGAATGCAAATATTATAACTACTTCATAGAAAAGCTATGAATATGCATGAGTATGCCAAATATGTAGCCATTGTCAGCAAGTGACAGCGTGCTCACCTTTGTGAAACTATTAAGGTGTGCACCCCATGCTGCAATAAAGACTGCTGCTTTCTGAAGCCAACATCAATGTCTCAGGAAGCTCTTGCCTGCTAGAAGTACGGCACAAGGCTACAGCCCCAGCTGCAGTCTTAGGGACCGTAAGCCCATGTATCTGCATTTGGCAAAAACGACTGCTGAGAGATGACAGTCTTACCAGATAGGGTTACAAATCACCTCCCTCCCTGAAAAGGAAAAAAGCCTAATTCTTTGCACTCCAGTGGCGACGAAGTCGGACTCCGGGTCAGGTTTTGATTTCCATGTGGTTTAATAAGTTAACAGGTTCAGCCATTACACAGCAACAGAAGTCTTCTTCAACATTTACAAAGGTGCAAGAACTTCATTCATTAAGTCCGAATTAAGTAATTTTATTTTCATCTCTTAAATAGCTACGTTTCCTTTTTTTTTTCCCCTCCTCTAAATGATCCAGGGTTAAAATAATCCACCCAGAGAGAAGGCATCAAAGTACAAAAGAGCACATACAAATTGAGAGTGTATATTTGGTCCAGTACCTGTACGCACGAGAAAAGGTGGTGCGAAGCTGTCATGCCTGTAGAAGGAGCTGGAATACCACACGTACACAAAGGTCTTTTCCAGAAGTTTGAACCACCAGGACTGTTACTCTACCATGACGCACACTGTGCCCTACAATAGGGGGAGGGAGGGCTGAACAACGCTAAAGACGCCAGAACATGCAATCACCAGCCACCCAACATTCAAGCATCTCACCAGCTATCCAAAAATGACATATCTATTTAGCAGGCAATGAACTGAGAGAGGCCATCACAGGAAGGAATCAGCAACGCTAGAGACAAACAAGTGGAACGAAAACATTTGTAAACATACATTTTGCCCCCTTCCCAGTTCTAGTCTAGAAACAGAGTGTGCCTGTGGCCCTCACATCTGCTTTTATTATTACATATACTTTATTATATAAGCTTTCATTATGCTCCTCCCATCCCCAAAACTGTTTTCTGACTAGCTCTCTACTCAAGTAAACTCCTATTGCTCTCCCCTACATTAGCCAATCTGCCTATAAGCCTGTCCTCAGCTACACAAACACACAAGGGTGCTTGCAGGGGCAGAAGTTGGACTTGTTTGCTCAAGGCTGCCTCCAAAGGTGTCCATGTAAGAAATACTTTGTGGGTACCACAAAAGCCAGCTAAGGCCACTTTCCCTATCTACCAATCAGTGCCATCATTTCGCAGCATGACAGGTATGGGCACTCACAGAGCACACTAATTACAAGAGCGTGCAAACACGTGCACACGTATAATCCCTCTGCCTTCGAGCACCCTCTCCAATTACCAGGCATCAGTCAGGCACACATCACGCTAAAGCCTATGGCACCCCAAACTGCTGAAGTTTTGCAGTTTCCTCTATTTCTTCCCACGCCTATTTTCTCTCACCAAAAAGAGGATACCCCTCGCAGGCTGACACCAAGGGCTTTTTTCCCCATGTGGAAGCTCTTAACAAGGCTTACCGAAACATGGTGAGAGGATGTATCTGGAGCAAAATAAACTTATAAGCATACTTACAGCCAGCAGCGCAATGCAGTATTTGGAACGCAGGCCCCTATAAGCAGGTTGAACTCCTTCAGAAGCCTCCCCACGTTCAAGCCTGCCACTCTGTCGGCTCTTCTTCCCTTACATATTTGGTTGAGGACCAATTTCACAAGGTGCAGATATAAAGCCTACCCTGAGACAGCAACCTGGCAACTACAGATGGTTCTAAAACGTTTGATGGCAGCCTGCGCCGCACACTGGGGTTGCTCCGTGGTCCCAAGCATTATGAAACACAATGGCACCGAGGCAAAGACACGGGTATCCGGAAGAAGTTAAGCAGGGAAAAGCAGATTTCAAATAGCATTTCTTCTTGTCCTAAACCCAAGCAGAGAATAAAAAGCCAAGAGCACTATGCGGAAAAACTCCCCGGGACCGTGTCTTAACAGTTTCTGAAGGCCAAAGAATTACGTGACCTTCCCTTTTCTTCCAAGAAGATTAGGATAGAAGAATGGTTTCTCACACTGATAATCATACCTGCCTCATGAGGCAGATTCATTACCCGTTCTTGGCTTTGGAAATCAGGAAGGAATCACCAACGCTAGAGACAAACAAGTGGAATGAAAACATTTGTAAACATACATTTTGCCATTTGGAAAGCCAAGAGACTCACCTGTGCTCGCATAACCAGGATTAGCAAAACCAACTGCCTACTACTCGAGGGACAAACAAGACTGCAAGTGTGAGAAAGGAAGCCATGTACAGACACAAAGAGAAAGGATCGACACGTTACTCAGGAGTGTATCTGAACTGAAAAGCTCCCGGTGCATGTGGCTGAGCCACTCCCCCTACCCCTTTGTCCCTCAAAACAGCAGTTTACTCAAATACCCTCAAAAATATTCCGTGCTTCCCAATAACATTTAGAAGAAGATAAAAGGTTACAGTATTAGTATTAGTCCTACACTGTTCAACTTTGAGAAGCAACAAAATGGCAGAAAGTTCATCTCTGCTAGGAAACACAAGCAGGTGTGGGAATTAACATCTGGGGACGTGCGCTGTCAGCACTTGACAATATCCCTTTCCTTCGCAACTATCTAACCCAACAGAAACTTTCACAGCAATTTAGAGGTCATGATAAAAAGTAGCACCAAAAAATTCACGGGAGGATACGCACCGACTGTTACATGTCCCGTGCACCATTCATTCCACAGACCGCAGCGAAGGAAGATTCCCAGATGAGTGTTCTGCCAGGGCAATGCTCAAAATCAAAACCAGTACCTCCACCACGATACATCAGCAGGCATTGCCTGGAGCCGACAAACCGGAAACAAATTCAGGAAAGCCCAAGGATAGTAACAGGTAGCAACTGCCTGTTTAACATGGCTAGAAAGGCATCTTTGGTCCCCAAGGCCAGTGAAGAACTCTATCAGTTTCACTCCTAGCTTTCCTATCGTCTCCTTCCCTCAAGAGAGAACAAAACATTCCAGTTGAAATCTAGGTATGCATTTGTCAGACAAGAACCTTGATTGCCTTTCCTACCTCCGGTCTACAGCAACAAGGACAAGGCTCACTAGGCCTTGTGGCTCTCCTTGAGTACACAAGCCACAGACTCATGCTTTGGAAGCACAGCAGGGAGCCTTGGGCATTCACCTCTGGCTGCTCCGCACCAAGACAGCTTGAGCTGCTCTTGCTGTTTAAAGAACAGAACACAGGACTATTCAATAAAACCCACAGAACATCCTGCAATAAACCCACAACTGAAGAGCTGCTGGCTCATCTGGAAGCTCTCTTCTATTCAAGCCAGCATTTCTAATGCGAGGTTCACAGCCATGCCACTAGAGAAGTGGTGCTGTCTGGGCTCAACCAGCACTTTTGATTCAAAGCAATACCTTGACATGCATTAAGAAAGAAAAAATGAAAACCCAAACCAGAGAGCCAAGTACCATTAGCAACAGAGACAGATCGGTAGCAGGCATAGTGTGAGAGAGAAGAACACCCAAAAAGGAACCAAACCCCAAGGTGCCGGGAACAGGGGCGTGCCTGCAAAGGACAGTGCCATGTGCAATGCCACACTGACCTGGCAAAGGAAGGCTACGTCAAACTGGCTGCCAGATGGCTAGAGGAGAGCTGCATATTGCCAACTTCCACCAGCACCACAGCAGGAACCACGAGCTCGCATCAAGGAAATCCACATTCAGTGAGAAACAGTGAGCACTCTGACATCAGCAGCGCATGGAGCTGCAAACAAAGCCACGGTACCATGCGGATGAGGGCAGAAACAAAGGACAAAACACATGGAAGAGCATGGGGATGAGCAGAAAGACTCCTGGACCAAAACAAACAGATGGAGAAGAGGTTCCTGGTCAGCCAGCTGGGCTGGTCTGATTTCTCACACGTGCTCAACCTCATGGGGAGTCGGCAGGAAAGAAGAATCCCTCCCACTGGCAAGCACCAGTAGTTTCAATGCAAGCCCCAACTGACTCTGCCCCCCACCCCCAACCTTCAGACACTTTCAAGAGATGCTCAAAAATATGTCTGTCAATCCTTTCTCAGCAGCATACTGAACACATTTCAGTCTCTGGAAATGGCCATATGAGTAAGCCAGAATGTGTCCTTCCACAGAATGAGATGTGGTTTTATGCACCCTGTCAGGAGAACAACTGCTCTTTCAATTGCTCACATCCTGCACAAGACAAGGTGACAGATCCCACCTGGGAGGTACTGTAACAGCAGAGCAGAGCTAGTGAACCCAGTCAGGCCTAGACAACTGCTCTTTAGGGAGGTTTTTCTCCTCTTTGCCCTACCTCCTTAACTCTACAACTCACAGGAGAGCAGGAGCTTTCATTCAAACCAGGCACGCTGTCAGGACACAAGGGTTTCTCCAAGAGTGTCATTACTCTAGCTGAACAAGTACTCGGGATATTCACAACGGGCGCACGTCAGGAGACCAGGAAACCATTTGTCTAGAAGGTCAGTCTCCTTCTGCACAAGGAGTTGATTTTCTCCTGTGTGCTTCTCCCTCCGCAAATACCCATCACAGAAACACCTGCTGTTTGAATGCGGTGGACTGGGTTTGCTCAAAAAAAGGAAATACCAGATGCAGTCAAGAAAGGCTCCTTCTACTACAAGAAACTTTTTCATCAGTGAAAACATATAAACTCTTGCCTTTCTCTGCCACATGGCTTTAGACTTCACACTGCCCTTTCCCTAGGGTCGCCACATTCCTCACCCCCATCCCCAGTGTGGTACCAGTCATTGGCAAGAACCGCAAGCGCACAAGAGGCCAGGCAGCCCACAAGTCCGGAAGGCAGCCCTGCCCAGCAACACCCCCAACCGCCCCAAGGGGAAGAGTTATGCTCATACAATGGCCAGTGCACGTGGGCATCACAGCCTATTTCCCATCTGACGACGCAGATGAGGAAGGAAGGCTGCGTCATAGGGTGGCAGTGCTGACAGCACCAACCAGACATTCTTTCAAGGGCCCAGGCTTCTACAAAAACTCGCCTGGTGGTTAAACTTCCTTCTTAGAGGCTCCTTCCTTCATCTGCATAGTGCAGAGTGCAGGCATCCCTCAGCACTGTTGGAAACAGAGCTGTTCCAAGAGCCAAGAACTGCAGCTCGTCCCCTCACAACTCGCAGCCTGAGAACACTCCACAACGTGCCTCGGTCAGATTACAGGCTCTGCACCACACAGAAGCAACGAGAGCATTTAGATGGCCAGCGACTGCATCATTCTCTCCCACTAGAACTGAACGAGGCTACATCCCACGCTTCTCAGCAATGTAGCTAACCCAGCAGTTTCTCCATCTTTAATTCTGAGCACTGCCACTCAAGAGCCTCCCCATTGCCCCCTTCCTTCCAGGATGCACCCAGCAACACCAGACGGCTACGCATGCAGAGTCACTTCCACAGCTCCTGGGATTTCCACCAGGATTAGCATAACACCTGGATTTTCTGGGAGAGTGCAGTGGGATATGACAGTCAGAAAGGGCTAAGGAGAGGCAGATGAGCAGCCTAAGCCCTGGTTTCACCACCTCTGTTCCCCAAATGGCATAAAGCACCATGGGCGTCTTCCCTTGCCAAGGCTGAAAGGAACCGGACCACAGGTCACAGATACCATAGAGTGGGAAGACAAGACTAGAAAAGGATCTTTGCGCAATCTTTACAGCTTCTCCCTCCTTCAGTTCTCACCTGCCGTCACGCTGTCGCTAACTTTGGGTTTGGATTTAGACTTAAAGGAGAAGCGCTTGATGAGGCGATGGGAGAAGCTGCCGGCTTTCTTCCCGGGAGTGGAGTCGGTGGCAATGTTGGACAAGTCATCATGCGACTGGCTTAGGCCCGCCTCCTTCTGCTTACTCTTCCTCCGGAAGATGAGCTTGGTTCCACTTCGAAGAAAGCTAACTGTAAAGATGGAAAGGAAGGAATTGAAAATCATGACAGTATCCTGCCCTCATGTGTCTCAGAGGCAATAACTCACCCAGCTGCTCTCTGATGTGCAGCACAGATGTCTTCCACCCCGAGCAACGGAAGCTCATAGCAGCTCAGCAAATCCCAGCCCCGGCCGCACAGCAAAAATCTACACTCGGGACAGACTGCAATACCAACAAGTGGCTTCACTAAGCACACCATCACACGTCCCCTCTGCATAACCTTCCTTTTACACAACAATGTCCTTCCTGCAGCAGAAGCGTGCAGAACTGTAATAGAAAGCTAAGACTCATACAAAGGGAAAACGTGAGAAAATCTGCATGCAGAGACACCATGAGAAATGTGCAGCAGGGAAAAGGCCTCTTGAACCAGCTTGTCTCAAGGAGACCTGGATTAGCCAGTGATCAAGCCATGAGAGCGATTGCTCAAAGTTTCACGAGATGCCTGAACTTGGAGAAAAATGACAGCAATAGCTCTGGATGACTCACATGGGCAGGATGGGATGGAGATGCCAATCGCCATCAGCCCCAAACAGGTGCCAGGTGTAAAAACACATATTCAAAACCTGCATGCCATGCAAAGCTGCAACAGTATTTCCTACAGAGGGGGCTTGCCTTCTGTTTTCCTTCCTTCCCCGCCTGCCACATCTCTCAAGAATCAGGGCCACATGCCTTTCTAACCACTGATAGGCAAACAAAGGGTTGGTCACCACAGTTCGAACTGTACCTGGTTGTACCATGGTACACCCTCCTAAAATCTGTCCCACTCTCATATTCTCAGCAATCGAGATTTTGGCTGGCGCTTATTTACGTAAGTTTGCAGTTAAGTGCAGCTACAAGCTGTGACAAATCCAAGGTGCACCATACACCTAATTGACACAAGCCTGGGAAGTCTGGAACAGCAGCTTGGTCAGAATAGGAGGCCCACTTCGTTGTTTGAAAACAGAGAGTTCATGTGGACATCCTATGGTACAACAGGTCAGAAGCATGAGTTAACAGAGAAAGAGGGAGGGAGTCAAGGCCTGTACAATCCACACTGTCGGCCAGCCTCCATTTCCATGCTAAAGGCAGCTGAATTCAGAGAAGGAATCATTTACGGAGGTGTGCCCAATCTGTAGTCCTGGAGGCTAGGGAGAGAAAAGAGGTTCTCAGAAACATGCAAACCACGCAGGGGGCAGAGAGCACAGAACCCAGGCAGAAAGCACAGAAACCGAAAAGGCCACAGCAATTGGACACCTGCAAACAGAGGAGTCTGGAATAGCTCCTGCAAGAAGCATGTGAGAAAGGCTTTTCCAGGCTCTGGCAGAAGCCGCTCTTTGCCGTGCTGAAAGCTGCTTGCAGCCCCCCTGCTCTGTGGGTGGGGAACTCAGACAGCACTTGGTCCTCAAGTCTAATGTTAGCTACCATCTACTGGTTCATCCTTACCTTTGTGATCTTTCAAGCTTCTGGTCTCAAGTGCTCCCGTGGAACCAGTTTCAGACTCAACATCTTCCACCGATGGCCTCTCAGAGATATCCGACTGTGTTGTCTCATCCAGCTCCTGACCGGCTCTTTGTCTAGACGGCGAAGATTCTGGCAGCTGTGATGATTCAGTAGAATCATGCAGCCACTCGCCTGTGCCCTCTGCCACAGAATCCCTGTATGCTGTGGCCTCCAGGGATGCAGCATAACCCAGAGAAAGTGCCATTTCATCTTGAGCAATAGGTACCTGGAGGGGGATTAGAGGGTGAGACAGACAGGAAGACAGAGTTTAAAAGAATCATACTCATCTCCCATTTTCCATTCACACCTACATATGGACGCCCAGGATCTGATCATCAGTGCTAGATGGCACTGATGAGCAACTGTCACTTTTTTGCTAAAACATACTGGAACGGGGCAGATTCCAAAGCATTCTGCAGCACCTCCCTCACTCCCTCAGGCAAGTCCAAGGACTCCATGAGGTTCCCAACCAGCTATGGCAGCAGCCTCTCTTTCCATGGCTGCCCTTTGTGAACTCCCACCAGCAGCTGCCCTGCAGACTGGCAAGGTACCTTTGACGCTCACTGGGAAGCAGTGACAAGCTGCAAGGAAGCAGCGAAAGGGTTCTGCCAAGCAAGTCTTCTGTGCCAGAACCTTCCCACACTGGTTCCTATGGGATCGGGTGGTTTCAATGCACCCATCCCTAGAAAAGAGTTCACAGATTGGAAATGGGAGCTCCGCAACTATCAGAGACCTTGGAAACTCCTGAGATGATCAGCGTGCTACGTTTCGTTGGGGTCTTCTTGGCAGGCTTGTTATTTGTCTCAGTCAGCTGCCTGATCGCCGTCTCAGCCACCGGATCCAAGCCGTTGGGCATATAGCTATCCCCTGAGCACAAGAAAGATACCAACACTTGGTGTAGTGACCTTTGGCACCAGCAAGAGGTCTCTTGCTTACCATGATGCTCATTATAGGCAACACCGTGTGCACAAAGGGAGAGAACAGAATTTACTACACGCTTGCCCAAATAAACCAAAGGAATGAAGCACCATATAGCTCTTGGCTCTTTCAGGCACCTGCAAAGTTCGATTTGCCACCAGACATGTCATTAAAATATCCTTCCCTCTTGACAAAGACCTCCAAAGACTCCCAAGAGTTTGGGCAGCCTTGGCCATGAACCATCAAAAAGGCTGCAGCTCTCTGTCCCAGAGACAATTAGAGTCCTGAGTACAGGATGAGCACAGCTCTTTGGGTCCAGATAGCCTAGAACATTCTCATCAAGAAAGGAAATGCCTGGAGTCACAGACCAGATAGCCACAGTGCCTTCTACCTGCTCCCACCCACCACCACTCCTCTGCCCCCATCTTCCCTCAGGCACTCAGACATCCTCTGCCACAGCAAACACGAGCTCTGTGCCCGACATTCAGACAGCAGACAACCTCCATGAAAGGCTAAGGAATATAGTTGCTCCAATAAAAGCCTCAGTTTTCCAAGCACTTACGGCTACTGCTGGGCAAGGGGCTGCAAGGGCAACCACTTTCCAAAAGCACAGTTGTCTTCTTTTCAGTCACTTCCACTTTGGAAGGCGACCTCGATGGTGAATCTTCATGGTGAAAGAGAGGCAGACACAGAGACACCAGTAAGAGGAGACGAAGTTTAGGCAACTTCTCTACTATGTCGTGGCCCCCTACACCCCAAAAACCCCTCAAACGCGCGTGCTGAGAGTCTGCAGAGGCTGGCTCTGTGAGGCTTCGCGATAACAAAGCAGTAGAAAGCCTACTGGGAAAAGACACAAAGTAGCCCAGTTGCAAGACCCCATTCATGCCATTTTCTGGCCCTGCCTCATGGAATACGCAGCACCACATTCAGCAGGATATCAGACCGCAAGCAGCAACAACCAGTAGCAGGCAAGGTCAATGTGCTTCCAGTTCTGCATTCAGCACGTAAATAGAGGAAGAGTGGCAAAGCACTCTGCCCGCCTTAATGCAGAGGTTACGCAATGGTATCTGTGTTAGAGTCAGGAGCTCCCACTGCCAAAAGGCATCAGAAAGGCTTGTCCTTCTCTCACCTCCCCCCAAACACAAGGCTGCATCAATCTCCTTCCTTGGGGCTTGGCATGAGCCTCCAGCCAGCCACAGGATGTTAAGGAGCTTGCACCCCCATACCAGCAACATGTACAAGACGCCCATCACATGGCAGCCTCACCCATTTTGCAGTCTGCCTTGGGCCGGGACTGAATTGTGGTGACAGTGGTCACGATGGTGCCGTCAGGCATGATGGTCCGGTCCATCTCCACCTTCTTGGTGGGGGTGATGCTAGTTCGCAGAGATGTAGCATGCTGAGTGTTCAAAGATGCAGGAGACTCCTGGAATAGCAGCTACAAAGAGTAAAGCACAGCTCAGAGAGGTTCTCCTCTTCCCAGTTGGAAAGACAGGTGTATGGGCGACAAAAGCTACTGCTCCAGGCACCAAGGAGCCATCCCCCCTACCAAGTTGTTTGAGCAGACAGAGGCTTGGGGAGCAAGGGCCCGGTGACACCCCTCTGCAACATAAAGGTCTGACAGTCCCCTGAGGTGAGCCCAGGCCCAGTTACGTCCATCTCTGGCTAGAGACTCGCGTCGCAAACACTGTTACAGGCTCACCTCCAATGTAATGGTAGCTTCGGCCGCCAGTGACCACCCAGCTCCCGGGGCTAGTGAGCAGACCTGTCTACCGGAAGGTTGTTTGCCCGAAGAATCAAGCAAAAGCGTGGTATGTGCCAGCAGCACACCTGCAGGAAGGAACAGGAAAACAGAACGCATCACGTGAGCTCAGCATCCAAGACACCTTCTGCTTTTTGGGAAGCAGCCATGTGGGCCAACAAAGCCAAGCCCCCCTGCCCTATGGCTCCCAAGTTCAAGGTGGGGAAGAGGCAGGCAGTGCTCCTCCGCCTCCTCTTTACCGATCCAGAAACTGACTCCCTGAAAGAGGTGGATGTTGCGCAGCCTCCATCAAAAATAAGTACTGAAGTTAGTCCCTGACTGAATGCAAATGAACAGTTACGAGCCTTGTGCGAACTTATTCCAACACACTGGGGCAAATCCCCACATCCCTCTCCCCACTTCTGACTGGGGACGGGCAGGCCACGGGAATCTCCTGGGTACCAGAAAGGTCAGAGTTAAGAGTGTTTCACTTGGAAGAACAGACTCCAAAGTTATTTTACACAGTGAGAGGCTCCCATACAGTCAGACATGAAAAATCCCTTGCGGAGTTCATTGCAATCGTACCAACACCAAACCACCACAGGTTCAAAGCACACGAAGTCCCTCAGGCACATTTGTCTCCCCATCTTACAACCTGTCCTACAGCTTCCAGTACTCACTTCCCCCTCTGTCGCTGTTCCCCAGCACCTGTAGCTTCAGCTCTCTACTTCTGTGTCCCAACTCCCTGTTGGAACAAAAAAAGACAGGCTCATATTAGGCAATCTGCAAAAGAGCCAAGCAGCAAGCAACCCCATTCCATATCTTCCCTCCCTCAAATCTCATGGGCCTTGTCACCTTTTCCAAAGCTTCAGTATGCATATGCTACTTTGGAGGACAAGACAAATTTGCTGCCCCTGCTGCCCCTGGCAGCAAACTACACAGAAGAGGAGAACTCCCGTTTGTATCACCTGCAGGGCTGTGTTAGGCTGCCAGGTGAAGCTGAGAGAGCAATTCGTCTGGAAGGCCGAGATCTACACTCCAGGCCTTCTGCACCTGCTGCGCCCGCAAGCCGACCACGATCACCACTTCTGACCACACAGTTAAAACAGAGTCCAAGGGAGCGGAAAATAGATATGCAAGCTGAGGCCATTCACTGGAATTGTTAGCCCAGCACACAGGCAGCACAAACTCATGTCGCCCCACGGCGCAGACTTCACCTTTTGTGCAGTCTGCATCAATTACCATCACGCAGTAATGACACCCAGAAATCGTGCTGGTCCACCTCTGCTGTGCCAGCTGTGAGGAGGGTGCAACACTTACAGAAAGAGCTCCTCATTCCACTCCATTTCTGCCACAGCGCTGGCACTGCCAGCTGTCACCGGCCTCGTCCACTTCTGCTGCGGGGGGCTGTCTAGTTCTGCCACACAGCGTATCTCCTCAAGTCCTGCAACAGAGGGATGGAGCACATGCATGGGCTCAGCATGAGGCGGTGGCTTGGTGGTGGTATGCCCTCTTTTCCATTTTTTTCTATTCAAACCCACCCAAAACATCCACTCACTCCAGTTTCACCACCTTTGCGCTTGCCCCTGCAGATCAGCTAAGTTTTCATGCTTACCTTCTTTCCCCTGGCAGCCCAAGTTCAGCACTCGAAGATTCCGGAGCAACAGCTTAGAACCTGGAGGGGCTACTCTGGACAGTGACTCTCGAGTCAACTTATCACTGGTAACCTGAGAAATGACAAGAGTGAGACCCACGCCTTTATCGTTCACTTGCCAGCCAACAGCAGCAAGACACACGACTTGGCAGTTCATCCCTGCATCTGCCAAGTTGCTCCTCGCACCAACTGTCAGGGAATATCCGCAGAGCCATCAAGAGATGCTGCAGGTTCCCCAAGACATTGACCTCCTTTGGGCCCCTGTGTTATTTCAGATGGTGAATTTCAGGCAGACAAGAAGAGACAGCCAAGCACAAGCTCACTGGCAGCCTACGGAAGATGACACGCCATGGACCATTCCACACCCACAAAGGCTGCTGCAGACAGAACCTCAGCGTTCAGAGGAATGGAGAGACTACCAAAAGAGACGTGTCTCAGGCAGTTCAGCTCCACCTCAATAAAATTGACACTCAGTGCTCAGAAAAGAAGGTACAAACAGAGCCGCCCTTTGGAGTGGTTTCAAATCAACTCTCCTCCCCATGCCACAGTGCCCCAACTCCTACTACAGCGCAGGCCGGGTTGAGGCTGTCACCCAGAAGCAAGTCTCGACCTCCGGATTCCTGCCTGAGCTTCAGCCCTCAGAAGCACCCCAGGGCACAGAGCTTGAGGCGTAAGAGTGACAGGAGGAGAGCGCCTTACTGCACCAGCTCCAGCAGCGCAGGCCTTCAGATTCACCATCATTGCTGGCTGTGTGCTGATGATGGTATCCTCAATCAGATCCTTTATGGTGGACAGGTCTGCTCTCCCTTCATTCTTCTCTCCACAAATCAAGAGGAAACAAAGAAAAATCATAATAAGGCAGACATGTTTTCTTTTTATACAGCTCCAGCTGCCTCTCACACCTCTAAGACACTACACGGTCTTTCTCCCAGCAACAGCATCCCAGGTACTCCTGCCATATCCTGTACTTCTTCTCCCCACTATTTAAAGCTTCTGTGTAAGAGCTGCAGGCAAATGTAAGTTATCTAAATGAGACAGACTAATCCTCTACATCTGTAGTCTACCCATTGCAAATTTTGACAATACAGCTTTTAAAGTTTGCCACATCCTCACCACCTCATGAGATGGTACTAGCGCACTTTTGGAAGAAGAGCTCGATTCCTCCATGTACTCAGGAAAAAGCAACAAGGGTGTCAATAAAACAAACAAATGAACCGATCTATTTGGATCACAGAAGCACAAGCACTCCTGCATTCAGCTTATTAAGCCTCTAACACCTGTGGGTTCCATTCTGCATGCTAACCTCTCAAAAAAAACCCAAATAAACAAAACAAGCAAACAAAAAGCCCAAACCACCACTCCTCTCCCCCACCCCAAAAAAAAAAAAAAAAAAAAAAAAACCAAAAAAACAACAGCTCATTTTGCAGCTCAACATATGACAACAGCAGATGGACCTAGGCAGACAGAAAGCCTCTTTTGCTACGCTTACTTCCATTCAGCTGCTACACCAAACTCGGACAACAGGAATCGGTACCGCTTCAGCCCCTCTTGAGGAGAGCTGTTTTGACAGAGCTGAGCTAGTACAGAATCTAGGGCAAAAGAATCCCCTCCCTTGCCCTGAAGGGCCACGAGAGCAAGTTGCCAACCTCTCCTCCTTTCCCCTCTGCCACAGCCTTCCTTCTGTCTCAGCGCTGTTCCTGCCTTTCTCAGTTTCCCTCTACTCAAGCCCGCCTCTCCCAGTGTTTGCCGCTCACCTCACAAAGTCGAAGTCTCGGAAGAACAGAAAGGTTCATGTCCGGTCTGTCCTTGAACGTCCACGACACCAAGAGACCTTCATTCTGAATCTCCTCCAAGTGGATCTCCACCTGGCCCAGAACAAATACCCACAGTAAAGAAAAGGTTCTGCTTGCCCTGCTTCAAATTCAGCGACTGAAAGGCCCCTGCGCCAGTGCAACAGTAAGAGACAGAACGTAAGAATACAAGCAGTCCCAGGCCTATGGGAAGAAGCAGCTGCAGCAGAAGCTCCGTACCAAGATCTGGCTTCCTCGCTGCTTTTGGATGCCCAGGCACCAAAATCAATGCCAAATCTAAAACCTCTTTGGATTTTGTTATGGCTATGTTACACAGCCAACATCCGCAGAACAAGACACAGAAAACGGAACTTGGCACTTAGATCGGGATTATCTACCACCGTGCCAAATATGAGGGCAGCAACGCCACTTCTTCCAGCATCATGAGGCCTTTCTTCCCAGTATACTGCATCCTTCCTCAGTCTGTGTAGGGGCAGGTGAAGGAACAAGGTCACAGGCTAACTTTTTGCAACCATTACCTGAGCCTGCAACACAGCCAAAGTGACATGATAGGTGTCCACAGAAACAGCAACTGGGGACTGCTGAGTAACAGACACAGGGAATTTCACAGCTTCAGCTGACAGATGGCAACACAGCACCTAGAGAGAAAAGGAAAGAACAGTTTATACCGCTGGTGAGAGGCTATCACAACACAACAGCAAAATCTCTAAAAGTGATAGGCAAGGTTCACCCACCGTGGCAGGAAAGAAACACGAGGCTTGCTCCCAGACCCTGCGGAACTTGCCGTTAGAGACTATGCATGTGATGCAGTCAAGATATACTGGTGACAAGACTTCTCCTTCTCCACTGCAGGATCCTGATATTTGGGCTCAGCATACATATGCGCTAGCTCTACTCATGTATCTCCCCTAGGGCTCCCACAGAGTCGGTTGGCATATCACCGAACTCAACAACGAATCTTGTCCGAAACCTCTCCCATTCCACAGTCCCCATCACGGCAGCCTCCCTACAACACACCATCAATTGACAGAAAAAACCCACAGAGAACAATTCAGAACGGCAAAGCCTCACCATGCTGCAGTCCGACTGTCTCTTGCATGTCACATGACTTATATTTGCGGCTGGTGGTAGCTGAGAACCCTCTTCAAACGTGATCTGCACTGAACTCTACGAAAAGACAACTACATTAGTTCTGCATTAATTTCAGACAAGCAAGCTCAAATGAGAATGCAAAATTGTTGCAGTCAACTCTAAGTCAAGTGCATTAACTCTTCTTCACTGCAGAAGCTTTCCCGTTTCTTCTCTCTCCCTGCTCTGTGCTAATCCTGCCCCAAGTTAAAAACAAACAAGCAAACAAACACCCAAACTAATCTTTTAAAGTTCATCAAGCTGAAAGAAGCCACACAGAAACAAGAAAACCACAGAAGAGAATAGACAAGCGAGAAGGAAGCGACTGAGCATCATTCCTCCAGGACTAACTAGGACTCCAGAAAGCTAGCCTCCCTCTATTATCCTTTCATAGCAAACCATGAGACTTTTACCCCAGTTTTGGCATTTTCTTTTCCCTCTCTTGGGACTACACACAAGGGAGAGTCAGCAAAGAGTTCCTTAGCAGAATGCATCATGCAGGAACTCGGTACCGAAGCACTGGCTAAAGAACAAAACACTAACTTTCAGCTGTTTTGTCACCTCACAAAGAGATACCTCGAAAACAACTGCATTATATAGGATAGTTGTGAGTTCAGGGCAAATGTTGCAATGCAGTAACCTTTTGTATAGATCACAAGGCTTAGATAGAATCACAGAATGGTTAAGAGATGGAAGGGACCTTAAAGCTCATCTAGTTCCAATCCCCTGCCACAAGCAGGGACACCTTCCACTAGACCAGGTTACTCAAAGCCCCATCCAACCTGGCAGAACTTCAAGAACACTACGCTTGACCTACGCAATTAAGACCTGGTCTGTCTTGTGCAGTTACTTTCAAGTAAAACTGCTTAATAAGCCTTATTAATCATTCTGCTCTCCAGATGCCAGACACCACCATCTACTTTAAGTACCAAAACTGAAGCACCCCAGACTTGCTGACAAAGTAAAGCCCTCCTTCAGCCAAATCACAGAGGACACTCCTTCAGGTTCTGCAGCCTTTATTCTAATAGCTGTACTGCAGGGGTGCAACTTACCTGCCTTGTAATTGGAAAAGACTTCTTCAAAAAAAAGCCACATGTACAGTTCAGGTAATACATAACTAAACCAAGCACTTCTTCCAAGGCTCCTTCCCCAAAGATCCAATTTCTTCATCTCACACTATCAAGTTATTATCAAGTACAACAGACTTTGGACCATTGCTTTTGTGGGCAAAAGCCTCTGCCCCACAGGCAACACAAGCTACCATGCAACTCTTTCCACGTGGAATCAGCGTGGAAAATTCTTCTTTACAGACTGCAAAACTATAGATCAACATAGCGGCAACGCTATGAGATTAAAGAGAATAAACACCACAAAATTCGGAAGAGGCTGCTGTGGAAACCTCAAAGCGGCCACAGCAGCCGGCTTCAACAGAGCCGACCCGGCCTCGGGCCTCGAAGCCGCTGCCCAGCGCCTCCTCTCCGTGTTTCGACAACGCTGCTCGAGAACAGGCGCTGGCTCCCTCCGGCCAAGCCCCCACAGCCACAGACAGCGACCGGCCGGGAAGGCTTCCCCAGCAGCCTGAGAACAAAGGGCCGCCGCCCCCGCCCCCGGGACAGCTCCCCCCGCCCTGCGTCGCCGCCCGCCCCCGCCCGTCCGGGCCCCGGCCGTACCCCGTGCCGGCGCGCCTGGCTGTTGAGAGCTCGCACCCAGGCCCGCTGCCACTGCTCCCGCAAGGATCGGAGAGTGAGCAGCGCGGCGAGCAGCGCCCGGGCCCCAGCCTCCTCCGTCACGGCCCCGCGCTGCCGCGGCTCCCGCAGGGCCGCAGACCGCCAGTACTGAAGCAGCCAGGCCGCGACGGTGAGCAGCGAGGCGGCGAAGAGCAGCACCAGCGCGGCCCAGCCCGGATCCGGCCCCATGGCACAGCGCGCAGCGACTCACGGCGGGCCGGCTGGCACGGGCACGGCCGCGGCGCTCCGCCGCCGGCCCAGCCGCTGCCACCTCCCGCCGGAGAGAGGGGGAAGGAGGCGAGGCTGCGTCGTCGCCCTCCTCCCGGCTCCGCGGCGCACGTGGGCTCGGCACAGCCAGCGCCGCAGCAGCCTGGCCCCAGCAGAGACCCGGGCCCTCGCTTGCACAACCGCGGGGCCGACCTGCCCCCCCTCCCCGCCGCCGGTCGCCTTCTTCCGGCGCGGCGCCCCCCCGCGGCCCGGGCCCGAGCGCAGCTTGCCGCCTCTCCGCTCCCGCATAGCGGTCACGGCCCGCGGCAGCACCGGCCGGCGGCTGGCGACGCCTTGCTGCGGACGCGCGGGATCTCTGCCCAGCACCACTCCCGCGTCGCCGCGATTTCCTCCCTACCAGTAACACCGCGACCTCCACGTTAAAGTGTACAAATCGTGCTCGCAGCGGGGCCAGAGCGGCCTCACTCCTTCAGCAGAGCTCTGAGCGTCACAGTCCACTCGCACCGGGCGCGGAAAAGCCTCTCGCTGCTGCCGCCGCTTCCCCGCGCCGCTCAACGACTCCTACCACACGCACACCTCGCGGAAAGGGTCCCGCGAGGGTCTCAGCGCTGTTAACAACCGTCAATCCAGAGGCTCCCGTTAGACATTTTATTGGCTTTTAAATACTTGAGGGAAAGCGTGGGGTAAAGGAGCAGGCGGCTGCTCCGCCCCTCGCTCTCTTGCATCTCGCCAGCGCTAGACGCGGGACTTCCTCACCCCCGCAGAGCCCCGGCTCCCCCCGCGCTGCCCGGGCGCAGCAGCCCGCCGGCGCCGCTTCCCAGTCCCGGGAGCAACTCGAGCCCGGCCGCCGGGGGTAGGAAATGACGTACTGAGGGCGGCCACGGTGGTAGACCGTCGACGGGCTGACCGATCCAAGAAGGCTCGAGCGCCGCCCCGGCGTGTCCGAGAGAAATCCGCGCCTCCCGGCGGTTCGTGCCAAAAACGGCGCTGCAATCTCGAAGATTGGCCAGAGGGAGTCCGCGCATCCGGTGCCTCAGCTCTAGCGTCCGGCTGGAAACACGCGGCGGAGGGAGTGGCGGGCGGCGTTCCGCGCCCGGCCGGGGTCTGTGCCCTTGGCTGGGGCAGCGCCCGCCGTGGTCATGGCGGCCTGGCCCGCTGTGCCGCTCCTCATCAACCTCGGCGGGTCTCTACTGGGCTTCGTGGCCACGCTGACACTGGTCCCGGCCTTCAAGGACCGCTTCCTCGCCGCGCGGCTCTACGGCGAAGACCTCAACAAGGCCTCGCGGCGGCCAGTGTGAGTAGCGCTGCCCCACCGAACCGTGCGCCGCAGGGCCGCACAGGCCCCGGAACCGGGACCAGCTGGGCCGACTGCGCGCCTTGCCTTCCTTTCAGCCCTGAAGCACAGGGAGTGATCAGCGGGGCCGTGTTCCTGATCATCCTCTTCTGCTTCATCCCCGTGCCCTTCCTGCGGTGCTTCATGGAGGAGCAGTGTGCAGCCTTTCCTCACGACGAGGTGAGGCTCGCCCGGTGTCAGGAGTGCGGCGGACACAGGCGGGAGTGGCCACCAGTAATAGGGGTGCTGTTCTCTGTCCCGCAGTTTGTGGAGCTCATCGGTTCACTCCTCGCCATCTGTTGCATGATTTTCCTGGGCTTTGCAGATGATGTTCTGAACCTGCGCTGGCGCCACAAGCTCCTTCTTCCGACCATGGCTTCCCTTCCGCTGCTCATGGTTTACTTCACCAACTTTGGGAACACGACCATTGTGGTGCCTAAGCCCTTCCGTGTGCTACTGGGCATGCACTTGGACCTGGGTAAGTTGTTACGAATCACTGGAAACCATCATACAAGCGGTGAGCAATCTGTGGAAGGGGTCACCTGAGGCACTCTGTGCTGCAGAGGGAATGCACAAAGGATTTGCTTAAGTAAGGAGTGAGAGAGCACAAGTAAATATTTTTGGCGCCTACAACTATACTGGCAATGAGAGGGTACCCACTAAATATTAGGGTGGAAACTACATCGAGAAACCCAGCATGCACTCAACCACACACAGGTAGGCACCACTCATTTTTCCAGGGTTCTGGCAATACAGTCCAGAACCAGGTACGTACAGCAGTCAGCTGCCAACGCCAGGATGACAAAAAACCAGAAACAGTGCTATGGTCTGCCACTGCATTGCATCCATTCTCTGCGGCCCTCACGTCATATATACATGTACACATGACAGCTAAGTCATGGGGTAGAGAACGATTTGTCAGTAAGTTACCACTTACTGACAAACTCACCGACAGCACCAGGTAATGGGTTGTTGTGCAAAGCAAGAGGTTTGGTGAATTGGACCAGGTCTGCTTTGCCTATGAATATTAAAGCACTCTACTTGCTCTGACCTGCAGGTATCCTCTACTATGTGTACATGGGCATGCTAGCAGTGTTCTGCACCAACGCCATCAACATTCTCGCTGGAATTAATGGAATAGAAGCGGGGCAGTCGCTGGTGATAGCTGCTTCCATTATTGTGTTCAACATCATAGAGTTAAATGGTAAAGTAGATAGCGTACGTGTTTTGGAGTACAAAAAGCAAAAGGAGGTAGAATCCTAGATTTTGATATCTGGTACTAGTAAAAACCAACCAGTCCTGTCTTATCACAAACATTTTTTTCTTTTTCTATAGGGGATTACCGAGATGATCACATTTTTTCTCTCTACTTCATGATTCCCTTTTTTTTTACCACGCTGGGGCTGTTTTACCACAACTGGTAAGAGGATGGACATTAAGAGTTTCTTTGGAAGCATCCTTTCCCTCTACATTCTCCCTTTTCAAACAAACCAACCCATTTACCAGTGTGCAGTTGGAATGCTGGGGCATAGATGGGTCCCTTGCCAGAACCAACGGTGCAAAGCATCGATGTGCTGGTAGCTTTTCTTTTTATTAGCACAATTCCAGTCATACCGGCTCACCAAAATGTACGTGAGGATATGCTCCCTTCTCTGTCTCATTAGCCATTCTTTCATATCATATTCTCTGCAAATCAGGTTGTGGGTCCCAGCCCTGCAGTCCTTGGCATAGATAGCTGCAGTGGTTGTTTTTACCATGTAGATTTGCTGCAGTTCCCTCTCTAGCCAGCCACTTGGGAATATGTTCTGTGGTTATAAAGTCATTTGCATGGCAACAGCGATGATGACGGACCTTTGCTTTTCTGCTCTGTGGGTTGCAGGTACCCGTCTCAAGTGTTTGTTGGGGACACCTTCTGCTACTTTGCCGGCATGACCTTTGCTGTGGTGGGGATCTTGGGGCACTTCAGCAAAACAATGCTGCTTTTTTTCATCCCACAAGTGCTCAACTTCCTCTACTCATTGCCTCAACTCTTCCACGTCATTCCTTGTCCCCGTCACCGGCTGCCAAGGTAACGTGCCCAAGCGACCTGTAAGAGTACCACAGATTGTGCCTTTTATTATGAACAGCAGCTGAGAAAGGTGGTGGTAGTGGCGCTTTGAAAAAGCCAACAAAGCCATTTTATAGCTAAAAAAGCCATTTTATAGCTAAAAGTTAGCCAGCTCCCTCTGCCAGCCTCGGTCAGGTCACACAGTAGAGGTTTCTCAAAGAAGTTATCTTTTCTGACCGCAGCAGCCCTCCCAAACCTCAGTTACAGAATTGATTTTTAACAATGTTAGAATATAATTAGTCTCAGCGACAAGATCAAGAGAGACTGACACAGGTCGCTTTTAATACTGTTGTGGTAGTATTTGCTAAGGTTCCATAATAGCAAGCATTCTGTGGCACTGTGCTGCATCAGCAGTTGTCTCTGCAGATGTTAGATGCTTTAGTTTTAAAACTATGCAGCTCTATGCCTATAGCAGGGGTGCAGTGGGGAGGAATCTCCTTGCTCTGCCCAGTCTGAGGGACTCTGTATCAGCATGTTGCTATGTGTTTGGGATTAGTCCTGCTTTTTCCACCACTGGGTTTCTCTCTCAGCTACTCAGCTGGGGATCTCTCTCTCCTCGCTCTACCCAGACTAAAATTGTAATGTTTCTTTTAGGCTGAATCCTAGCACAGGGAAGTTGGAGATGAGCTACTCCAAATTCAAAACTAAGAGCCTCTCTGCCATGGGAACAACCATTCTGAAGGTAAAGTTCAGAAAACATTCAAAAGTCAGGCCCATTTTGAGGCAGTGATCAAAAGCGAGAGGAACAGGATGGGAGGGAACACAGAACTTCTAGGTTTGCTAGTTATTTCCTGGCTCAAATCCAGAAGAAAATACTCTACTTGGTCCGTCACCATCCCTCATGGGCACTCGATTGTGTTAATAATCTTTCAGAATCATCACACATAGCAGTGTCCCAGAACCATCATAAGCCTGTTACCTGCCTTTTTAGTAAGAGTGCAAGCTCTTTGGGGATTGTATAGGAAAAGGGATCTCGAGCAAAACTGGCCAGCGAGCACCAAACATACCTGGTAAAATAACGTGTAATATTTCTTTCTCCAGGCCATCAAGATCTTGCATATAGTAGATGTGAGGAGTGGAGCAGATGAAGATGACGAATATACCGAGTGCAATAATATGACCCTTATTAACTTCGTTATAAAGCTGATTGGACCCACCCACGAGCGAAATCTCACTCTCCTGTTGCTGCTCATTCAGGTCAGACCAATCTTTCCTCCAGTAAAAAGATGTACTCTGCAATAGAAACAGATCCAAATGAGTTTCAAGCTTTTCAAGGAGAAAAGGGGAAGTAAAGTATCATGCTTTTCATACAAGATGCAGTTGAGTTATGGAACTTGAGGAGAATCAGGAGGTTTATGCTGCTCAAGGAGGAAACAGATTCCTCCCCCTGCCTCTACCTGTCACCCCTCCATGTTCATTGAGAGGTAATAAATACAAATCACAAGGTTAGCTTGAGAAGGTTCCCAAGGCATGAATCACTGGATGCTACAAAAACATTAGCACAGCAGAGTGCTTTGTCACTGTGACCAGATCCAGCCTTTTCCCACATTCCTGTTTGTCAGCCAGACCAAATAATGCAGTCCTGGAGTTATCTCCGGCTGATGGACTTGGTAAGCATGGCACACAGCTCAGTGGTACCCAAAATCTGGGCGGGGTGCAGAAGTGTTTGGAAGCACTTTAGAGCATGAGGATAAGTTGCCTCACAGATAACTGCCACTACCTCTGGTCAGCATGTGAACTCTCATGCATATAACAGAAGAAACGCTACTTGTGGAAAGGGCTGCGTTGCCTAGGTGCCCACAGTAAAACTCCTTTTTTCATCCTCAAATCAGAGATTGTTCTTAGGAAAGAGACACTTACTTTGCCAAATTCCCATTCAGGAGGGAGGATTTCCAGCAAACAAACCTGGAGACCAAACAGGGCTTAGGCAGACTATATCAGGGATGAGAAAGGATATAAAGTACCTACCACTTGAGCTGGAGGCCAGCCACAGCAGAAAAGTCTTTGCAGCACTTTCTTGTAAGGATGCTGAATTGGAGCTTTGACAGGGCGCATTTTCCATCACAAACTATAGAGCTTACATTATAATGTGTGCTCCTTAATGAGGAAGAAGTTGTTCACAACCGTTCCTCTAGTCCACTTGTTCTCATGATGTTACTGTGTGCAGGCACGCGTGGAGATCCCCCGCAGATGGCTATGATTCTCAGAGAAAGAGCTGAGGACTTGGCTACACTTTCACCCTTCGCTGGTTCTATACTCAAAAAAATTTAGCCTAAATGTTGTTACTTAGTGAAACAAGGCACGAAGTATAGCAAATCCAAGGGGAATGGAGGAACTGCCAGCATGTACCTTATTTAATGCTACCATGTTTCTGTTCTCTGGCTGATTTTTACCTAGGTCCTGGGCAGCACGATTGCATTCTCAATCCGGTACCAACTAGTGCGTTTGTTTTATGATGTCTGACTGGGCTGCCGGGAACAGAGGAAAAGCTTGTACCTGCCAGTCAGTTTTCTCCAGTTGCTGACCAAATGATGCAACTCATCTTACTCTGGCCCTCCAAGAACCTCACGACACTTGCCAACGTGCAACTACTCTGCAGGGGCCACTCTTGAACCATAATAGTCTTTCTTTTTTTATTGTGCCCAGAAGGCTTTTGTCAGATTCTACTGACAGAAAAGATTCCCTGCTACTTGGACATCCTTGTTACTGGGAATGCCTTTAGGGGAGAAGTAAATGACCCAAACATGGGAAAGATGAAATCTCTATACATCTAACAAGCACGTTAGGGTTCCCCTAGAGAGAAAATGAGAGCTTCAATTTCTGCGAGACTCTGTACAGCAGAACAAGTAAGCCAGAATCCTCTCCTGGCTTCACCAATCCTGTCTTTGGTCCATGGACACAGAGTGAGATGTTATAAACTATACCCAGAGCTCGGAGCGCTCCGGAAATAAACCAGCTTGTGGTACCCTTTCCTCTTCAGTAATTTGCCTCAAGAACATTGTCACACAGCAAAGCTAGGTTACACAAGACATCTCTATGGCTTTAAACCCTGGTAGGGGGCTGATTCCAGTAGACCCCCTCCTCTTTCCCAGCTAGGGGGATCTTCCCACCAAAGGGCTTTTATTTCTGAACATCTTTACCATCTGCTTTCCTTCGCAGATTAGGACGCATCCAAAATGGGATAGCAAAGTAAGGATCGCTGTGTCCATGCATGGCAGAGGACACTGGTAAATGCTCTTAACATTGAGGTAAGGCCCCACAGGCTGTGATTGCCTTTTCCTCCAACACAAATCGTTACTCATACAGCAGTAGGTGGCACCATGGTTCACCACAGCACTGCTGCCCACCCGAAAGGAGAGCACAAAGGAGAGCCCAGAGAGCCCTTGAAGCACCGGGTTAAGGGGAGGGGGAGAGGGAGAATGTGGGAGTGCGTATCAACTGCCTCAGCGAGGTATGAATTTGGCGCCTGGCCGTCTGATTGGCCTATCTCCACCACCAATAGACTCGGGGCCAGCGCTGTGGCTCCGCAGAGGAGACCAATCAGCAAAAAGTTTCTTCCACCAGACTCACCAATAGCGAGGCGCGGCGGCGCTGTCCAATGAGCTGAGTGCTACTTTGGGGAAGGTAATAAGAGGGCCGGATGCCGAGCCTCTCGCCTCACTTCGCCGCAGAGCTCCGGTGGGCCGGGGACATCGCGCACAGAGGAGCGAGGAGCCATGTCTGGCCGTGGCAAGAGCGGCGGTAAGGCCCGGGCTAAGGCGAAGTCTCGCTCGTCCCGGGCAGGACTGCAGTTTCCGGTCGGGCGTGTTCACCGGCTGCTGCGGCGCGGGCACTACGCGGAGAGGGTGGGGGCCGGTGCGCCAGTGTACCTGGCGGCCGTGCTGGAGTACCTGACGGCCGAGATCCTGGAGCTGGCGGGCAACGCGGCGCGCGACAACAAGAAGACGCGCATTATCCCGCGACACCTGCAGCTCGCGGTGCGCAACGACGAGGAGCTGAACAAGCTGCTGGGCGGCGTCACCATCGCGCAGGGCGGCGTCCTGCCCAACATCCAGGCCGTGCTGCTGCCCAAGAAGACCGGCGGCGGCAGCGCGGGCCCCACCAAGGCCGGCAAGAAGGGCAGCGGGCAGCAGTCGCAGGAGTACTAGATCGGCCGAGCCCTCGGCACCACGCAAAGGCCCTTTTCAGGGCCACCCCCATTGCTCACCGGGAGAGCTGCGATCCGCGTGGGGAGGGGGCGTGTCGCGGTCCCGCCGTCGGGGCTGGAGGCGGGGCCGGGCCCCACCCCGTCCGCTGGCCGGCGCTGCGGAGCCGAGGAGCGCTGGCACCTGCCGCGGTCCCGGTCTGTGAAGCTGTGAACAGAGGAGCTGCTCCGTAAAGACTTACACTGACACCGGGGTGCTGCTTACCATTCTGCTGTATTTATCGCCTGTTACATTTACTGGTCGTTGCAGAAAATAAACAATGCTTCATTTCCAAAACGGTACCCTGATAAGGTGCTGCTTCAGTGTTTCCACAAGGCACTGGACCATGAGCCTTGCTGAGCAGATAGCTACATGGTAGGGAGTGCAAGAACCCACAATCACAGGAAGGGACTGGCACTAGCGAAGAAAGGCACAACAGCCTCATCTGGGCTTTCTCTCCTGCTCCCCATTAAGTGATTAGCATATATGAATGATGCTGACAAGCCTTGTAGTCTGGTGAATAAGGGACACACGACTGGGTGTCCACTCACTTCCCAATTAATTACTGCCCGACTGACAGATTTGCACCCAATAGTTGCAAACTTCACTTCCTACCTTAAGCCAGACCTATGAATATGGCACTTTACTTTACTGAGGAACCTGCTAAATAGCAGTCTTCCTCTGCAACACTGATTAGTGAACAGGACAAAAGAATGACTTCTGAAAGTACTTTAGTACTGTTGACACAGTATGGCACTCAAGTGCCATCACGACTGACTGATTATAATCTGTAACAAATCCCTTGTTCCTCATGGCAATAGGAGAACACTTACAGCTTATCTTTTAATCCTTTTTTTTAACCTTCCTAGCTACAAATATCATAAAAAAAAAAAAAATCAAATGGACACTTTGCAACTTAAGAGAAATGCAGAGGGCCAGAAACCCTGAACAGCATAAACAATTCAAGTTAGTTAACTTGGTATTTCAAGCTCTTGTGCCCACATGTCAGACGAGACCAGTGTCAGCATTTGAAGAAATCCCTTCCTCCAAAGGACAGCACAGCTGCCAAGACTTGCCATAGTTGTGGCAATTGTGCAGACCACACCACAGGTTTAGCGGGCATCGTTGAGCTGCCTTGCCACACTAAGGATATGCTTTGCTCCCTTGCTAAGAAGTAAATTAGCTAGTTCAACACCAAGGTTCTCTGCAGCTTCCTGGGCCTGACCAGGGACATTCTTGGCTGTGATGCCAACATGCTGCACATCGTCATTTGGTCCATCTTCATTCTGCAAATATAAATCAGCTCTGTAAGGCAGCAGGAAGGAATGGGCAAAGAATAGTTCAAGCCACATGAGAAACATGACAGCAGTGCACCGTCAGAGTTTCCAAAGAACCAGACCCAACATAACAGGCAGATTTCAAAAGGTCTGGTTTTGTCACGTGGCTTCAGCTTTGGGTCATGAGGTTTGGGTTTAAAGCCATCACCATGGTTCACATACCTGTTGGGGATAATTAACACTGGTCTGCATAGTCTCCTTCAGGCTATCAGATCCATCCAAACTGTAGACTGCTCCTGTCAAATACAGCTTGGAAAGACACACAGAAGGGATTAATACAGCCTTAACAAACAGAAAGCCAACCACCCTCTTAAAAAACCAAAATGCACAACATTCAAAGCTCAGCCCAGAGGGGAAGGCTTCTGTAGTGCAGTGGGGCCAGCAAGAATAGCCTAACAACACAACTGTAAGAAAAGTGATCCCTTTTAGGCAAGATGCAACTTCCCAAGGAAACGGCTGAACAGTTTTCTAGTTTCCCACCTCCTCAATCACACTCCCATTGTATAAAATGCTGATTTTTCTGGGGTCAGGAGCAAGGCTTTCAAATCTTAGGGTAATATAACCTTTAAAGAGGGCAGGGGGAATCTGGTACTTCTCGTAAGGTCCTTTTCTAGAAGACCGAGCTTCAATAACCAGGCCCATTCTCATACTCCTGCTTTGGACACAAACTCAGAAGGCTTGAGCCGGAGCCTCTCTGCTATAAGGGGCAGCTATAAAGATATCTGCCAGAGTTATCCTCAAGGTAGGACCAGGAAACATGCATGCACTGGAATCGGTTTTCAGAAATAATCCCAGATTAATACAAAGTACTCCTCACCTGGCCATCTTTCAACATGGTGCTGACGGCGACAGGGACACTGCATCCACCCTCCTAAAACAGAAAGCAGCTGACACTGAGGCTCCTACCTAACAGGTTCCAAGTAGAGGCCTCTGAAAAGTTCAGGCTGCACAAACCCCTGCCCATCACTCTACAGGCACTTCTCAGTTCAGCAGCACTCTCTACTTCGTAGCTTTAGGAAAGATTCCCCACAATGTCAACTAGCAGAGCAGTATTTACTGCCACAGGCAGAAGAGCCAGGATGCCCCACCTACCAAACGTTTCATAAAGGCTCTCTCAGCAATGCAGCATAGCACGGTGTCTGCATCATGCAGGACAGACACCATATCCAGGATCTCTTGGTCTTTGGCACGAACTTCTACTGCTAAGGCACCCTACCAGAAGAAAGGGAAACATGAAACACAATAATCATAGTAATTCCTCAACTTCACATCTCTCTGTGCGCTCAGCATTGGTCGTGAAACAGACTCAGAGGCCTGGATGCATTTTGCTAAGGGAGCGATATTCAGCCATTTACAGAAATAAATGACAAAACAATCCACTGGTTGCAGGGACATCCTATAGCAGCTGCTCTAAAAGGAAAATGAGAACTTCCTTTGGCCAAAGTGTTCAAGATCATGCTGTCACCTCAAGCCATTCTAAAGCCTCTCTCTGTTAGGGTACATATATAGAAACACCCACCCCAATGTCCCTTGTGACAAGAAACCCGGATAAATCCAAGCTTCCCGATGTTTTCTCAAGATAAAGATCAAGTGCTGAATGAGTAACAGTGACAAAACAATTCCTTCCTGAACTGCAAAAGCACTGTACTGCCACTGGCTTTCAATACCAGGTATGGCTTAAGACACAAGAGTCTTAACATACCTGTCCAACAGCATACAGACAATCTTCAGGGTTTAGGAGCTGGAAGAAAGCAAAATCCAAGTTAACTTGTGTCAGGTTTCAGCGAATTGAGCAGACCAGCAGACATGCTCAGCTTTGACGGGATGACCGTAAGGTCTGAGAGAAAACCAGGTGATGGTTCAGCACAGAATGGTATCTTCTGCTTTGCTGCTCCTCACCTGACCGATGCGATTCTCCCAGCCCATTCTCTTCAGCCCAGCAGCAGCCAGGATGATGGCACTGAAGTCTTCCCTCTCATCTAGCTTCTTTAAGCGGGTATTTAAATTCCCTCTCTGTAGAAGTGATTAAGCAAGCATAGAAACAGCAGGCAAATGCTGCTATCCCTACATAACATACACCAGAATGTGTTTACAGAATGTACAGAATCCGACAGCCTCCAAATGAGAATCAGAGCACCATCCTGGGAGAAGCATTACATATAGACAATCCTTTTTGCTAGATGAAGGCTGGCACCTTCTTTACAGGTTCATGAGGCAGAATGGCAACAGTGCACTATACATCCCTCACCAAGTAGGTTAGTGAAGGGCTGCCTTTGAGGAAGCAGTTTGCTCTTGTTGCTCACGTGGCATAAATCAGCCTTGAATCTAGATTTCATATAAAGGTCTAGATTCACATTTGCAGCTTTACCCAGCCCCCACATTTCTTTTTGCCAGGAAAGGATACAATATCCCTGAATTCTAACTGAGGGAACTTCTTTTTGAGCTGAGCTGCTCTGCGAAGTGAACTGGTTCCAATCACACTGCGGGGAAAATAAAATGCATGAAATCTAGAATACTCCTACACTCACCTCACCTCACACTCCCCTCCAGCTGAAAGAACTCTGAACTTTCAAGCCAACAAATGGTGATTTTTTTTTCCTTAATTAAAATGAAGATCCAAGAACCTGCCAATCATTTTTATCTCCTTAGAAAAAAGAAAACCACTCTGTGAGGTTTAGCATAAAGCCTGGGCGAAGCTAAGATGCAGGCAAGCCAATCCCAAGCAAATGATTTACAGGAGACGCTTCTGGAGGGCAGCCCCCAGCCACCATCACCGACCGCACCTGTCTTCCCTTCCTCTCCCCACTCACCTCTTTTCAGGAAGGAGGCTCAGTGTTTTCCCACAGTTTTTGGGATGAAAGACAACGGCATCAAGTGGGTTTTCCCTTCTGCAAAACAATACAAATACAGAATGGCTGACATCATTTAACAGAAGGCTGTTAAGCTTAACAGGTCTCTATCAGGCCCCAGAGGAACTGCCTCTAGCTCCAAAATAACCCACATATCATCAGAACAAAAGCAAGAATTTCCAGCAAACCTGCCAGCTACAGCACATGATCAGCTCTAGTGTTTCCACTGTTTCAGAGATTAATCAGAGGATGGTCAAGCTCTGAGCGCCTAAAAAGACCTACGCCATCCTTGTTTTGCTGCCACTACTGATGCTGTAAAATGCATGTTCATCAAAGAATAGAGCCTCACATCCACACTTACTTGCAGACAGCACCGATGGTAAAGCCAGGAGGAAGAGAAGTCGGCAGGTCCTTCAAGGAGTGAACCACGAGGTCAACTCTAAAAATAAGAGAACAGAATCACTGAACAGATGCCTGAGCTCACACCGTGCCTACCCAAGGCCTGCAGGACACCTACAGGAAAAGTGTGAATCCACTCTGGGAATTAATTTGGAGAAGAGGGGGTAAAGTCAGGATCCTACAGCCAGAATTCCTATAGAATTCCACTGTTACTCCAGAAAAGCCACTTCATTCTTTTCTCTCTCTCTTTTTCCACCTGTAAAATGAAGGCAATGTCTTCCTCCCAGCAGCGCTGCAAGACATATTATGACCACTGGGTCGAATGAGAATAAGAAAGACGCTGGAGATGTTCATGCGGAAAGAAACTCATCATACCAATATGCAACTAGTCCCTTGTCTGCTATTATGCTTTGAACCAGAAATAACAGCCAGCCATATCAAAGGCCATCATCTGCTCCATTACAGGCAAACAAACATCGTAAATGCTTGAGTGTCCAGTATTTTTTTCACTGGCTTTACCTGAAAGCACAGTATCATGTGCCTATGTCACAGATGTAGAGTATCATCTTTTGTTTTCAAACCTACTCTAGAGCATAAGCACCACTGAAACCTCCTTGGGATACTGAAAAAGAAAAAAAGACCAAAACAACCAAAAAAGTGCTCATGTCTCTGCTCCAGCAGGAGCCCAAACCAAGTGTTTTCTGTAGAAAGAAGTTATCCAGAAAGCAGCACAAAGTGCCCACATTTCCTGCATGTCTGGTGTGCTAAGATGTT
This sequence comes from Psittacula echo, assembly GCF_963264785.1. NCBI lineage: Eukaryota > Metazoa > Chordata > Aves > Psittaciformes > Psittacidae > Psittacula > Psittacula echo. Next base: position 83,324 of record NC_137754.1, read on the forward strand.
ACTGGATGTTAACACAGTAACACTAAATATGCTCTTTCTTGGCCAGAGGTAAGAGAACAGAAAGGAACTAGGATCACACACACAGCAAGCCAAAAGTGTCCAAATAAAGAGCACCAGAAACGCCAGAGGAGGATGAGAAAACAAGAAGCTCTTACTCATTTCTTTCAAGTGCATTTTCCAGCTCTTTGGTGAAGAGACTCTTCTCCCCAATCTACATATAAATGGAAGAAAAAGAATCACCATGGAAAGGTTGGCAAATATATTACCAACCACCATTACTTCTTGTGTAGAGCACAAAAGAAATCCATTACCTTGGAAAGTGCTGTATCCAGGATCTTGTCTCCGGTCGTTGACATGGCAACTGCTCAGAAAGAGCACAGGTAAAATGTGAGCTGTGTCAGAGCACCTAGGCCTAGACTGGAAATATCTATGCAACACACAACAAGCAGTAGTGTCACATGCTACTGCATGAACACGGACTTGAGGTAATATGAGAGCAGCTTGCTTGCTTCTGGAAACATGCTGCGCTCAGGAAAAGTGACACAGAGACTTCCTTCACTGTCCTCAAAACAAGAGTAAGGGGCAAGAGGGCAGGCTCCAATTGCTCTCACTGATCCCCTCAAGCCCCAGCCAGAAAAAACGTCCCTAAGGCACAGTGGGGTGCAGCCAGAACAATACCAGGTTCTCAAATGGAGCAACATTAGCACCATCTGCATGACATGCTCAGAGAGTATAACATACTCAGAGCTTCAACCACCAGGAGCTTATGAAATCCATCTTTCTCCCCCAGAAGAAACCAGCAGCAGCTGCTCAGCCATACAACACAACTGCAATCAGACGGCACTCTTAGATAAGCAGGATCAAATCCTCCTCCTCATGCCAGCACTGCACACACACCTCTTGCACACAAAGATAAGCGGCTGGCTCCTGCTGCCACCTACCCTGGGTCGGCATTCAAACTTACCAATCTCAAAGTGGAGCTCAGGATACAGCGCACGGAGCATCTCAACTATGCTGTCAGTCTGAATCCGGGCCAGCTGCAACGAAGCAGAAAGCAAAGCCCTGAGGAAGGAGCACATCATCCATCTAGTAGCTAGAGAGAACTTTCGCATTCTTCGATGGTCAGACACATATGACTACTACATGCTCCCAATCAAAAGCATTAGAAATCAGCAGCCCAAATAAAATCACTCGTATGTACAAACTCTTTAAAAAGCTACAGCTCAGGTCTGCACACAGAGCTAGCAACAGATCTTACAGCAGTAAGAACATACCCTTGCACGAGAACAGCAAGTCACTCAAATAAAAACAGAATAATCATTCCACACATGCAAGCAGCAGCAGACTCAAGCAACCAGAGGAGAGTTTCAGCTTTCTCCCACCGATGAGCTGTGTAGCCTGGGGCAATTAACTTTGATATCAGGACTGTACTTTCTTTATATGTAAAACGAGAAGAAGTTGCTGCTTCCCTCTGTAAAGTGCCACAAGAGCCTCAGGTTAGAAAAAGCAGCAGCACGCAGCACAGCTCTGTCCCTTCCCTCACATCTACTCCAAACACCTTCTTGAAAGTACGGAATTCTTCCTAGAACGCGCTCCCAGAACGCACAAGATTATCTCAGAACAAAGGTCTCAAGGACACTTATCTCCCTCCGCGGGCCTGCCTCTCCCTGTTGCACCCAGCTGGCAGGCGATACCCGCCTTCCCGCCCCTGTCCTTCGGGTGGCCTGAAGACAGCAGTCGTTGGGGGGTGTCAGGTTTGGGTGGGGGATTTCTCGCCTTCCAGGAAGAGCTGCACCAGCCCGGCAAGTACCCAGCAAGATCCCCGTTATCCCGGACGGGCACTCGCACCCTCGCCCTCCCTTACCTGCCCAAAGGCTGCGCTCTTCAGAGCCCCCCGCCACGCGGACTCCATAGAAAGCGTTTCCTCTCCGAGCTCCCAGAGAGGAACCAGAACGCGCGAGCGCTCCATCCCGCAGGGCTCTGCCCCCGGTAGAGGCGGGCGAGCCACCACCACCCATGGTGCCATCCACGTCCCCTGCGCCCCGGGCCACAGACGGGACACCCCCCGCGCCCGCCGCTGCCTACCTGGCTCCGGCGGGTACCCACGCGGACCGCTCTGCCGCACACGCCGTTCTCGCCCTGCGGCAACAACCGGGTCAGAGGCCGCTCCACCGCCTCCCGCCCGCCCCCCGCCGAGAGCGCGGCCCCGAGCACCCTGCCCCGACTTACGGCGGCCGAGACCGGCTCCGCCATGACACCGCCTCCCCTCTGGAACGCCCGCACCGCACGAGCCCGCCCTGCTGCGTCACGTCCGGCTCCACACGTGTCCACAACAGCCATGCCCTCGCCCCGCCTCGCAGTCGGAGCCCGGTCCCGTTGCAGTGTGGTTTATTGGGGGCCGTGTACAGATGCCCGGGGGTGCGCGAAGGGAGCCCGCAGGAGCCGCGCGCTCAGGTGCTGCGCTTGGTGTGCATGAGCAGGTCCCGCTGCAGCCCAGCCTCAAGCGTCGCCGCCTTTCCCGAGGGCAAGTCCGTGATGAGGGTCAGCTTGTTGAAGACGCCACGACCGAAGTAGTCGGCAACAACGGAGAAGCCATCATTGGAACACTTGAGCTGCCAGACACAAAGCAGCAGTATCAGCTAAAGCCTCCAGGCCTTTCCCCTTCACCTCCCTATTAGACACACAGCCCTCGCCACCCCTGGGCTACCCTACTAGTTCCATGCAAGTACTGCACAAGCACCTTCCTCTGCTTAAGTTTTCCACCTTGTTTCAATCCCACATTTGTGCCATGCACTGAAGAGGCAACTGACAATTCTCAAGAAAGTGAGTGCCTCTGCTGCTTCAGTTTCCACTCATGTGAACATATTCTAGCTAAGGCCCCATTCCCAACTTCAGCACTTCACCATTGGAAAACACAACACAGACACAACACTTTTGGGGTACCCCAACTGCCCTGCCCTAGCCCTGTTCCAATGTAACTGGCTCAACTCTTTTACCTTTCTCCTTCCATTTGTTCTATACAGCCAGAAGTTGTATAGAACAAATGTCACACTGACCGATGGCTCTCCAGGTTGGAAAAGACCCTTAAGATCATAGAGTCAACTGACCTGTTTCAAGGCCAGCTGAGAACAGTTTCTCTTTCACCTCTGGAGAGCATCAAGGACTCTTCATGCCCTGCGCATAATGCAGTCATCCTAGGGCCCAATGCCTTGTTATATGCTGTCGACACAACCTCGTCCATAAAATGCTTTCAGCTTCACCCTACTCTACCAGCCTCTAGAGATCCATAAATTAGATCTGTAAATCTAAACCCTATTTATTCAAACTTGGTAAAACAGGCAATGTTACCCTACCTGATGCTGAAACTGGTCATGCAGATCCCGCTTCTGCTCCTGGGCTCGGATCATGTCCATCACTTTGCGATTTTCTGGCATGCACGTAGGACATTCCGAATCGCTCTCGGAGTAGCTTTCGAAGCAATGCTGGTGGAAGGAATGACCACACAGGAAGTGGACTGAAGGCAGCTCCAGGGCACTGGTACAAATGCTACACTTCGTCTTCTGAAAGATCTTGGGCCTGTGAGAGTGAGAGGAGGCATAAGGGTGAGAAAGACAAAGTGTGTTTTTTTCTTAATAAAAGGACAGTTCTGTCCTATGTAAGGTGAGAGCACATGGTACTGCACCTTGCTTTTAGCTCTTCGATCTCCTGGCGGATCCTTGTAGTTTCTTCTCGGTATTTGTGAATTCTCTGCTCATCCTGCTCTATCTGGCGGCTCTGCTTCTGCAGCTTGTTGACAAGATAATCCTTAATCACGGACAGTGTGGCTGTGGAGTTATGAGCCAGCGTCTGCACAACTGAGAGCAATCGAGAAGTTAAACACAAGCAAAAAACCCCACAACCACATTAATCATACCTGGCTTTTCTGTAGAAGGCCACTTCTACAGGCACAGGCAGTCAGCATTCTCAACGACTCAGGGAGCTCATTTAAAGAGCTGACTGCAATTTGACTTCTTTCAGAAATGGGTAACTGGGAGCATGTTTGCATAGCTCAGACCAAAAGGGGCAAAGCAAGGATCTAGTATACTGGATTCCATTCCACTTTCTCCACCAAGGAACAGCAGGAGTTTCAGCAAGCCCTCCACCTCCCCACGCTGCCAGAACAGAAATCAGGTACAAACATCTCTATGACTGACACCACAGATTGTTTCTCCTAACTAGGGAGCTGTGACTGGCACAGCTTTTCCCTGTAGAGCAGGTTATTACTTCAAATGGTGGGCTCAAACTGTAGATACTTCTCCCAGATTTCTAATCTCCAGGGAATGCTATAAGCTAGTTTGGGGTTTCTTTGGTGGGGGAAGGTTGGGTGCCACATGTCATTACTACCAAGCAGCGGAGGCATGAGATTCTTGTTCTCAATGTGTTTCAGCACTGCAGCAATATACTCTTTGCAGTCCTCCTCCTTCCGTGCAAAGTAGCCGAGAGCCTGTTCCCAGAGACAAGCCTCTTGGTCTCCATACAACTCGCACACCTCGATCACCTTCTTGTACTGCTCATTCTGCATGTGGTAGTGCATGATCTGTTGGAAACTATGAGAGAAAGTATCTTGAGATACTAAAGAGGTCATTACCATTGTATTGTAAGACAGGCAGGTTTATGGCTCAGAAATTCCCATGCAGGGGAGTGGGTGGAGGGACAGGACTCTACAGACAAGAGCAACACTCACAGTTTGCCCTGCTCATAGAGGTAGAGGACACCATCCTTGAAATTGTGCATCTGACATAAGACCAAGGCCTTATCAAAGACTGTTTTGAACCTTTCACTCTTCAGGAGGGTGAGGGCTTCATTGTGCAGCTTCTCCTTGATCTATAGAGAAGGGGGAGAAGTTGTGGAGAGCAACGGGTGCACAGAGAACATTTTGCAATAAGACCTGAGAAGAATCTGCAGCTCTTTCAAAGACGATAGTTTTGCTGTTTGCCCTCTATCCCTTTTAAGCAGGACATGATTTCTTTCACCCAACAGCCAGCATCCTCAGAGATCTAGGCAAGCAAAGAGAGCTACTTCTGTGGGAGAGGCATCTGCCCACAGAGGTTGTATTGTCTGGAATCTGTTCTTAAATGAGATTCATACAAAACAAGCTCAGCCTCACTGAAAGGAGTGTTCTCCCAGCAAGCAGGCTGCTTTCCCATTCACATCCCATTTGTCCAGCACAACATTATGTCTTGTTATCAATGCCCACGTGGGAAGGTTACGGGTCGGCAGGAACACAAATAGGATTCAAAGACACCAAATCTCCCTCTCAAAATACAAAAGCTGGCGGAGCTCAAACCTGCTCATCTTGTTCATGTGCCCAGTTCTGGAGTCGAAGTTCCAGTAAAGTGTCGTAGACACCCTGTGGAGAGTCAGCCTGCACCTCAGTCATGTGCTCCAGAAAAGCCTTCAGTTCTCGAGAGTTGTTTGCAAAGACCGGAATGAATTCCTCCGAATTAGCCTGTAACACAGCCAGAACAAGTCACGCTCTGAGCTCAGCCTCAGCCAGATGGGTGCTTCTTCCCTGCTATGTGGAGCACCCATTCCCAGACCCTGCAGTGCAACAGATACAGCATGGCACAGGAATCATTTCTGAGCAATAGTTTCCAAGTGGTCTCTGGTCTCTGTAACTACTGGTACACCAGGACAGGGCCTCTCATAGAACAGTTTGGGTTGGAAAGGACCTTCAAAGGTCATCTAGTCCAACCTCCTTGCAGTGAGTAGGGCCATCTTCAACTAGATCAGGTTGCTCAAAGCCCCACTCAACCTGACCTTGCATGTTTCCAGAGATGGGGCATCTACCACCTCTCCAGGCCACACGTTCCAGTGTTTCACCACCCTCAGTGTAAAACATTTCCTCATATACAACTAGTCTAAATCTACCCTCTTTTACTTAAAAACCATTACCTCTCAAACTATTCCAAGAGGCCCTGCTAAAAAGTTTGCCTCCATCTTTCTTAAAAGCCCCCTTTAGGCACCAGAAGCTGTTCTAAGGTCTCCTGGGAGGCTTCTCTTCTCCAGGCTGAACAAGCCCAGCTCTCTCAGCCTGTTCTTCTGGAAGAGGGGCTTCAGCCCTCTGATCATTTTTGTGGTGTCCTCTGGACCTGCTCAACAGGTCCACGTCTTCTCTGTGCTGAGGGCTCTGGAGCTGGACACAGTGCTTCAGGTGGGGGTTTCACAACAGTGGAGTATATTGGGGTGCATTTCTCATTATACCTAAAGCATCAGGCCTGCACCACAAAGCACACAGGAGCGCTCACTTGTTGAGAAGCTACTACTCGAGAGCAATAACTCCCAGTCAGCATGAACTGTACCTTTCTTCCTTCCAGCATCCCAGGGCCTTCGCTGTCTCCCAGTGGCCGGTAATCAGTGCAAAGGACCTTCAGCAATTCTGTGGTCTTGTTAGGGACCTGGTGCATCAGGGTTTTTCCATACCGCTTCATGTTGCTCTCTGCCTGATCAAAAGGCAGTTTCCCAATGTAGCACAGAGCTTCTTCATAGTTCTGTGGAAGGAGGCAGCCAGCAAAATCACTGTGTGACGTTAACCTCTGCTCTCCGCTTTGAGGTCAGGACAGAAAGCATTTAAGACGTGCTGCAAGTACACCACAGACACAGTTTGCTCCAAATTACCACCTAGTTCACTATTCCTGCTTGTTTTCCTCCTCAGGGAGGAAGACTGGCTGTAGCCCAGTGGGAAGACTGTGCGATTTAGATCAATCTCTAATGACCCTCTCTTCTCTTAAAGGCCACTGTAAAAAGCCACATCTGAAACAGAAAGAAAAAGACCCTCTGACTTTCACCCCTGGTCTACAGCATATGCTAAAGCGGAAAGCCAACAAGCAGGCGGCGGCAACAGGCATTCAATCAATCAGCGCAATGGGATTCTCAATAAAGAGGAGACTATAGAAGTGGGAATCTCCCCTGTAGAGAACATGGGAGCAATACCATCCCCTCACCTTGATATCCTCTAGCTGGATTTTGAGGTACCATTCATGATGCATGTGCTTCTCTGCCAGGTACACCGCGTGGGAGTAGTAACCTGCCTGACGAAGCACTTTGATTGCTGTTTCAACATCAAAGCGGACCTCACTCTCGCTCGTCTACAAGAACAAAAGCAGAAAAACGGTCCCTCAGCAACATTGCCATGGTCCACAAGCAGCAATTGTTTATGTAAGAGGAGGAAAGCCAGAGCAGGGACAGCTTAGTACCTCTCGTGCAAGGGAAAGGTCATACATGCAGAAAAGAAGTAGCTTAACCACCTCTCAGCAGCTTGCCAATCACATTGGCAACGGCCAGCACGCTTCAGACTCAGGTGGCAAGCCAGCCACGCCACAAACATGACCAAGAGGTTGGAAATAAAGGAGCAAAGACAGGGGTACCAAAGGAGAAATCCATTCTTCACTCTCTCAACAGACCCACAGGAGCCAATTCACATTGTCACTGCTACCCCTTTTCAATTATGATGACAACATCACAACTTTGCACAATTCCACCTTCCTCCTGATACCTTGATGAACTCTTCCAGTTTGGAGCTGTCTTTGAGCTTGGTGTAGCAATTCAGCAGCAGCGTAGTATGGTCTGCATTGGCCAGGGACTGCAGGTGGAGTGTCTGCAGGTAAGCGGTGAGGTTGTGGATACGCTGAGCATCCAGGAATTTCCGAATAACATAAGATGGTTCCAACTTCCCTATAGTTCTGGGAGGGGAAGAGTCACCTTACAAGAGACTGTATACCCAGGAAGTCAAAATAAACAGAGAAATTAACTACAAAGAATGCAGAAGCCTTAACTTCAGCAGGCGCTAACCCTCTACTTGGAACCACTCAGCTACGTATCAGAAGTAACAACTAGTCATGGCGTAACACCACCCATCTGCATGCACAGTGAGACAGCCAACTCTCTACAAAGGCAACAACTGGGATGATTTCATTTGGTTTGATTCCTGGGCCAAAACAGAAATCGAGGCCTCTGTAGCTCCTACCTGTACTACAGAGTCATGGCTCCACAGGACTCTACTTTGCTCTCGTGAGACTTCACTTGGAGTATTGTGTACAGTTCTGGTGTCCTCAACATAAAAAGGACATGGAACTGTTGGAACAAGTGCAGAGGAGGGCCACAAGGATGATCAGGGGATTGGAGCACCTCCCATATGAAAACAGGCTGAGAAAGTTGGGGCTGTTCAGCCTGGAGAAGAGAAGACTGCGTGGAGACCTCATAGCAGCCTTTCAGTATCTGAAGGGGGCCTACAGGGATGCTGGGGATGGACTCTTCATCAGGGACTGTACTGACAGGACAAGGGGTAACGAGTTCAAACTTAAATAGGGGAAGTTTAAATGAATATAAGGAAGAAATTCTTTAAAGTGAGGGTGGTGAGGCACTGGAATGGGTTGCCCAGGGAGGCTGTAAATGCTTGGTGGTGTTCAAGGCCAGGTTGGATGAGGCCTTGGGTGGCATGGTTTAGCGTGAGGTGTCCCTGCCCATGGCAGGGCGGTTGGAACTGGATGATCTTAAGGTCCTTTCCAACCCTAACTATTCAATGATTCTATGACCCCCGCTCACCGGATATACTGCTGGATGGCCCCGTCGTGGTTCCCCTTGTTATACAGATGATCACCATACTGCCGGAAAATCTCTGACAAGCCATCGCTGTCCAAGTGGTGGCTCTTGGCCAAGTTAATGGCCATTTCAAATAAGTTCTTTCTGAACAGCATCTGTTAAATTCACAGGAAGAGCAGTATTAGGGAAATACTACCCTGGACAGTCTTGCAGACGTGAGGCAGAGACTAATAACAAAACAGATTTAACATGCCTCAAGTTTGGTTTGCGTATCCTTCTCCTGCAGCACATGAATCTTCCCATCTCTGGTCAGTACATACAGAGAACCCCACTCTGCTAAAACATCCACTATATCATCAAAGATCGAGCTGTATGCAATGAATTTGTTGCACAAGTCATAGATATTCAAGACTTGTTTGTCTGAATTCTGTGCCTCATTTCCAGCAAACTCTGACCTGGAAAAAGCAGAAGAAAGTTTCAGAAAACATGGAACTTCAAGTTACTTCAGTAACTACAATTCTTGTTACCTTTGCAAACTTGGAGTGTCCAGAGAGCAAGACAGCAGGGGTTCACTTGGGTGATTAAGCTAAGCAGACCCAGAGGCAAGACAAAACCTATTCATACACAAATTCTATCTGTGCGTTACACTGAGAAATTCATGGGACTGGAAAAAAAACCCAAGCCCCACTTGCTCACTAGCATGATGAACTGTGCTACTCCCACACCAGAAGCTAATTGATATATGGGTCCAGATTAACCTTAACAACCTCTGACAAAGTTGCTGTTGGCCATCAGGAGGGAGGTTTCACAGGGAAGAAGGAAAAAAGAGGGAAAGTGGGAAGCTGCAAGAGCAAAAAGAACTCATCTGTTCTGAGGAGCCCTACTTTGGAGAAGTCTTTCGGTCCTTGGAGACAATGATGAGGTAGCCCCGATACCAGTGAACAATCAGCTTTTGTCCCTCAAAGGCAAAGCAGGGGCCACGCTCGTCTGGCTGATACAGGTACACACATTCATTTCCTGCCACTATGAACTGGAGGTCCTGGGATGGGTCGCTGAGAGATGAGCAGCGCAGTCCACAACCGTGAGTGTCAAGCTCCAGGTGAGGATAGTCTTTTGCTGAAAGCATGTAAGACTACAGAGGAAACACAATTTTTGGGGGATTGCTCCACACTAGACTCTGAAGCCAGAATCTCTTTTTTTTTTCAGTTAAATTCCCACCTGAGTGTTCTCTGTGGTAACCACAAATAGATGTGTTGTTTTGCCAGACTGCCGGAAAGCAAGGCCAGTAACCGGGTAACTGCCTTCATGTAGGATCTGGGTCTTACTATGTCGGTCTCGGGTGATGTCTCCTTTTGTGAGTACAACGCTCCCATCTGCAAAACCTGGTGAAGGGGACAGACTAAACTGTTACATGGCACAACTGAAATACCATCCAGCCTGAGTTAGGGCAGTTCCATTCAGCAACAACAGGCTGCTCACCGGCAAGGTATTAAGTTTCCCTTGCTTATTTGAAACATACTGTACATTGTAACAAGACTAGAGGGAGATTTCCTCAGAGCGAGTAAACCAGTCTGCTGACAGCCCCAGTCCTACTACAAAGTAACAATTAAAACCAAAGAGGGAAATGTTCCTTTTCTCATTTAAACAAAGGTTTCTGTATAGGGCTTGGGGTATCGCAAACCCTGTGGTTGTTTCTTCCTGTACTACAACAAAAGCTACATTTAGTATAAGTTCAATAAACATGTCACCTTAGTGACTGGCACGGAAAGATGGCATCAACTGAAAATACGGGGTTCCCTTTTAACTACAAAAGTTATTCCTGTCATATGTACAGACTCAGGCTGACATTGGGTATTTGTCCTCTCCAGCCCTCTAACAGCACAAGACAGGCTGTCTCTTTGCAAGAGTAACATAGAAATGGAGGGAGAAGAACAACCAGCAAGATATTCTATGCTGGTTTTTGTGCAGCCCATTCATTTTATCTGAAAAAGGATCATAACGCTTTTGTTAAACTAATTCAGTTTTACTTACCAATTGCCATGAAATTAAGATTCTCGTGGACAGTGAGGCAGGATACAACTGTGGGCTTGTTACCTGGTATTGCTGGAAAAATTCGTGTGCAAAGAGGATTGCCACCATCTCGCTTCTCCAGGTTCCAGACCTTAACCTACAAACGACGATATGTTGGCATAAGCAAATATGAGGTATTAGGAGGCCAAAACTTAGCATCAAATATAACAGTGCTCACAGCGAGCAAGGTGCTTGAGGTTAGAAGAGTCAATCAAGACAACTGCAGTAGCCTTAAGAAAGACACACAATACAAAAGCATTTTCGCCTCTTTGCCATTTGACTTACCAAGGGGTTAATGCCCTCTTCATCCTCACCCACAGAAACCAGGATACTGTGCTGCTTCAGCTGGTACAGATGTGTTACCCGTAGCTTGTAAGCTTGGAAACTACTGAGTTGAAGGGAGCGAGGCAAAAACCAGATCTGACCTTCCATATGTAGCTAGCAGTTAAGGCACACAAAGGGGAAAAAATCCCAAACCCCACGACTCTGATTACACTAGAACCAAACCCTGAAAGCTGGCTTCTCACTGACCTCTGCCAGGGCTGCAGCGAACACGCTCTGCAGAGCAGCTGCGAGCAGCACCTCACCCAGCACCAATGCGCTGAACGGGCAAAGGACCCGAGCCAGACAGCGCCGGGGACCCGGCCGAGGCCCGGCCCTCCCACTCCAGGGCCAAACGTCCTGCCCCGGCCCCGCGCAGGATATCCCCGAACACGAGGCTCCCCCTGCCCGAGTCACAGACTGCGATGCCCGGGGGCAGCGCGAAGGGTCTCCCTGCGGCCCCGTCCAGCCCCGGCGGCTCCTTCACCGTCTCTCTGTCGAAGAACACGAAGCGGCGCCACTGCAAGTAGGCGGCCATGTTGGCGGCGGACCGAACCCCCAGCGCCTCACGTGACGGTCTTCCCCGGCCCCTTCAGGTCACGAGGCAGAGAGCATTGCATCGCGCATGCGCCGAAGGCGATCGGCGGAGCTGGGTCTTGGTATGGGCGGGTGGCCTCGCTGCAGCACAGATAAAAGAACTCCTCAGCACCGCAGGACACGCTCCTAAACCTGGCTAAAAGCGCTTAACTTTGTGCTGGCCTTTCACGGGGGTGGGTTTCGGGGGCTCACCTCGACTCTGGTGGATGAGGTTTGTAAAAGAGCAGGTGAAACCAACTCCCCACACTAGCTCCTAAACACCCGCAACACTCATGGTCCTGCACCATGGGTTTCTTTCCAGTCTCGTTTTAATTCCATTCTCTTTTCTTCCCTGACCCGTGGGGAAGAGAAAATAGCTCCAGCCAAGACCAGAAGTCACTGTGGCCAGAAAGCCCATCCCATCTCACACCCTCTGATTGTGAGAGAGAAACTTACCCACACTGACTCCTCGCCTAGAGGCTTCTCCCCAAAGCTCGCTCCAAGCATCAACACATATCAGGCTTCGGTACAAAGAGGTCACACACTTTTTTCTCAGTGCAGTTAAAAGAGAAGACAAGACCAAAACAAGAGTTCCAGGGAGTGTTTATTGAGTTTAATCAACAAAATCAGGATTTTACCATTCATCATTTCCACACTGGGAACTCACAAAGCTCCCCACGAGGCAGTGCTGCAGCTCACATACAGCCAGAAAGAACATCCTCAACAAAATCCTCCACTGGAGAGTTTGCCAATTACCAATTGAACAGAAAGCCAATTTTCCCCTCCCTCCCCTGAACATTTTCAAGGACGACTCCATAGTGTTTGCTGATTAACAGTAAGAATGACCCAACCTCTTGACCAGGGACCGGTGGACTACGATATTCCACCTGAACGGCAAATAATTTCTTCGCTTGAAATAAAAGTTCCAGTTTCTTTCAATAAAGGGAACAGTGACTATTTTCTTCTCCTGACACCCCCTCCCCGTAATCATCGGTTAAAATACAGCAATGCTGTATCTTAATAAGCCCATCCCTCCCCCCCCCCCTTATCCTCCCCAAACTTGTCTACAACAAAATTTAACAATGCTTCCATGTAGGGACACTTTAGCAACACAACAGTGACCCAAGCACAAGTTGTCTGATAACCTGATAAAGCCTCAGACTGAGGCTGGTCAGATGCACACTCTCTGGTCCAGAAACCTGGTTTACAACAAAGATCAAGTGTGATTCACAAAAGATGGACCCAAAGTTCACAGCAACCGGAAAACTCCCCACACGGACTGCTGCTGCCCAAACTTGACCATGGCAGCCACACCACTGGAGTTCCTGGGAACAAAACGTACTTTGTCCTCAGCAAACAGCAGCTGCTCGGCCCCAGTGGCACTGCAGAGCTGAGCACTGGGAGAATCACCACAATGGCAGCCTGGGGGAAATGGCATGGCCCCTCCGTGACTTTCTACAACAGCCAAATGCTCAGGTTTGTGTCCCATGGATCAAAACCAACAAACCCAGCCAGACAAGTGCGTTTTTAAAGAAGCATTTTTAAATCCTTGGAGCAGACATCTCTCCCCCATCCCAAGTAAAAATAAAGAACATCAGAATGAGATGATTTGATACCAACACATACCCAACATGAACTCATGTTGAGCTTCCCTGTTCTTACCCACATCTAAAGTCACAGAGGACAAAGGAAAGATGCTCCCATCTCATTCTGGAAATTGAAACGTGTATTTGAGACCGACCCCCCCCCCCCCCCCCCCAGGGACAAGTCCGCTAGCAACTGCGGTGCTCTCCTGACAGTGCAAACCCAGACAGCAGCCGCTGTTTCTCCCCAGGAAGCTGCTGACGATGCGCATCACCCCCTGCATGGCTGCCTCACCCAGCGGCAAAGCTCCATTTCAGCATTCACAGAGCAAGCGTTTGGACTTCTAAGGGGAAAAGTGCAGAACCCGTCAGATTCGCATCCACGTCAGCTTTGTGAGAGAAACTGTCTGACCTGGGGCTCATCGCTGTGGGGTCCAACTAACGCAGAAATGTAAAGGCCGGTACGTGACCAGCAAAAACAGCTCGCCTGCGAGTAAATCTCAGGAGGGCAAGATTCAGCTCCTCACTCGTGGGCAGGGGGACAAAACAGTAACCAAAAACCAAAAAAAAAAAAAGCAACCCCCCATGCCCCCCCAAAAAAAACAGAAAACAAAACAAAAAAAAAAGCTAGGATTATCCTAGTCCTTTGGAGCATCTTTCCATCTGCAAGATCACATCTGTTAGAGATGGCCTACTAGCACAATAGATAGGCTGCTTCTTTCATGACCAGAAGCCACCTAAATACGGTGCCCCCGACAGTTTCGCTAAGTGCCAATCCTCACCGAGAGGCATTGAAGTTTAAAGTAATACTTTCAGAAGTTCTGTGATTCCAGAGGGACCAGCAACGCATGGCACCAGGCTAACCTACCACAAATCCACAGAGCACACACGTCTGACTCGACATTGCTATCCTGTTCTTGTTACATGTGCGTGCCCTGGCAAGATACACAACTTGTATTTACAGTTTTCATGTCTTTTTTTCACACTAAAACAATCCCTCTTCCGTCTCTCTGAAAAATCGTAAGCTGGCTGCAGTACAAGAGCGAGATTTTACTTTTGGTCAAAGTTACCACCCGCAAACTCCCACCCCCCGCCCTCCCAAAAGCACCCCAAAATTGTTTACATTTAGTACCTGCCAGTCAGATGTAAGCTGTGTGGCTCACAGAGTGCCTGTGACCAAGCTCTTGAGTTTGTACTCTAGTGCAGCATTTGCTACAATTATGGAGTCACTGCTGACAAAAGGAAGAAAAAAATCCCAAACACAAAGACCTTTGCATCTCATAAAGCTGCTGTCAGGAGGCACCTGGCTTCTGCTTACGATCCTCCAGGACATAGGTGGCTACATCCGCCTGGAGTGCCAAGCTACTTTCCTCCAAGTTAAAAAAAGAAACAAAGGCCAAACAGGGAGAACGCAGGACGATTACCTCCTGCCTCAGAGGTTAGTGAGTGTGGTACGAGCACAGCATCTGACATGGATAAATGACTGAGAAAAAGGAACTGCATTCATCCAGGTGCCTCCTGACAGCACTGGTGAACAGGCTAAAAGGGAATTTAAAAAGAGTACAGTTTCTGATTTGTCTCACTCCTTTTGCCTGTAGATCAGGCCAAACATCAAGCATGTTGGGAGGGGCACAATTTAAAGCAACACTACTCAACCAGAAAGCACTCGTCAGCAATATACAATGCAAAATGACAGACACCGATGCGTGCCCAAACAGAGGAGATGGAAAGCAGCTTTCTGCAGCTTCTAACACTAACAGGGGTTTGCCCTTACCTGCTCACAAGTCTGCACAGAGGCCGCTCTGGGCAGAAAATGCACAATGCTGCAGGAAGTCATCAGTCCCACAAAGCTCCAGAACTGTCAGTTTATGCATGTGTAAATTGGTTTTCTACAGTTTCTCTTAAACCCAAATCCATGCCTTATGCACACACTGCGCAGCAACGCTGACGCTGCCGGATTTCCCTCATGCCACGGTGGAACACAGGTCACGGCCCCCTTCCGAGCTTGTCAAGTTCCAAAAGTTTCCAAAGGGGAAATCGAAGAGCATCTCCCAGCAGGCTGAGCTACAGACCAGGTGGCTTGGGAGCCCCACAGGTGATCTCTTCCATATGAGCAGCACAGGACAGTGTTGCTGGCATCAGAGCAAACCCACCTGGATGGGGGACACCTGTAGAGGCCTGCTCTTCATGGAGGTCAGAGCACTTTTCCTTGTTTAGTGTTGCAGAAAACTGAGCCCCTCTCATCGATAAGCTGCTCCCATAACCAGTCTAATCCCTTTTACCCCGGCAACCTTCATCACAAAAGAAAAAGTTATATATGAACCCAAACAGAAAAAGAAAAAAAAAATCATATTTACAAAGTTTGTACAATATACACATCTGATTTTCTATGGGACACACTGCACCAGAGGAAAGAGGGCCATGGCTCTGAAACAAGTCTACTTATCAAGTGCTGTTAACTACTAATGGAGACTCTTATGGAAACCAGTATGTAGTGTTCTGCTAGAGCACAAGGCTTTTCTTATGGCTCCTGCAAAGGACAACAGGCTACTCTTTCCTTCTGGAGCTATGATGCTGCACCTAATCAGCCCAGATTTTAAGTTGGTTTCATTTTAAATACAGGTATTTACAGTGTGGGTGAACTGCAGATGCATATCAACTCCTCCAATTAAAGAAAAAAAAATAAAATAAAGTTGAAGAAAAAAAAAAAAAAAAAGCAGTATTCCCAATACAATTCACCTCCCAGCCCTGGGCTTGAGTACTTGGGGAGGAGGAGAGGGGGAAGACAGGGGAACTTTGACCTGAAACCAAAAAAGGCTGTTGATTCCTTGGGCTGTTGTAAAGGTGATATTCTGAATGGTCTCATAGCATAAGGCACTTTGCACGAATAAGTAACAAGCTCTTTAGCTTAAAAACAGATGAGTAACCAGGGAGAAGTTGAAATGCACTCAGTCGTTGAAGAATTTGAAATAGCTGACAAGCTCGTGTTCATCGCCGTTCTTCTCTTTCCAGGGTTTCTCTTCTTCCCTTGCTGCCCCTCCCACCCAAAGACAAAAGAATTTAAAACCAGCAGTTAGTGCAACTAATGTTCAATCAGCACACAGTGCAAACAAGTGGAAAAACAAAAAGACATTCCTGCTTTTATCTTCTTTCTTCCTTGCTGCCAAATTTAAAAAGAAAAAAAGGCCGAGCTCTTTAGTCTTCATAGTTCCAAAATGAAAAGACGAAGAAAAACCCATGAAGAGAAGGGTATCCCCAAAGAAACGATGTGTCACAGATCTGGATCAAAGGGCTTCACCTTCTGGCATGCGTAATCAAAGCCTGCAAAACCAAACCAAAAATACAACCACAACACCCACAGTTAAATCGAATCTATGCAAACCCAGACCCTAGGTAATGAATCACACCAGCTATGTGGCAGCTCTGGAAACACAAAGGACATTTGAACAGCTCAACTCCAACCACAGCTTCGCAGAAAAAGGTGCTGCTAATGCCCTACCATACCTATGGAGCACAACTGCCTTTCCAGTCCCTCAGGAAACAGCAAACAGCTCCCTGGCAAGGTCACACCATTCCCCTTAAGGAAGGAAGCCAGACAAAAGCCTTTTCCAAGTTCATCACCTAGGTTTGGGAGGTTTTTTACTTACTTATGAAACACAAAGAAAGCAAAGCAGAGGCTGCAAGTCAGCTCGGCAGGACTGGCTAGGGCTGTCCTGGATTGAGCTCACAGAAGAGACACAGGGACATTTGAACACTAGCTAGTGTTAGAACACTTCTACAGCCATTTTTTGGTTTTACCACCCAAAAGGAATTTCAGCAGCTTTGTCAGGTTTCTGTAATTCACCATCTCCAAAAAGAGCACACAAGAGAACAATTTCCAACCCAAACTATACCGTGTTTGGTCCTGCACTGTACAGCGTCTTAGCTAAAACCACAGCAAACATCATCCTAAAGCTGTTTTGCTTGACTACAATCCAGGGCCAGTTTTCTTCTTGTCAAAGGACTAGCCCCAGCAGTTTTTCCTCGGACAATGCTCAGAAAGGGCACACTTTGAAGTCTCTGACAGTGAAGCCTGATTTTCTTCTGAAACTATGCAGACGACCTCGAGTGGCAGCAAAGCTGAACTACAGCTTTACTTACTATTAGCAAGTTCACTTGCCAAGAGTCTCATGAACCAAAGGACGCAGAAGATGCAGCACCTTCAGCCTGAGCCTGTGTCCTCTAACTGGTGAGGTGCTTCAGCATTTCTGCTGGAGCTCTGTTCCCAAAGCTATCCATTTTCTCTCCTCCCCTTTTTGAGTGCCACCTTCCTCTCTGCCCCTCATGATTTCTCATTTCAGCTTAGCGATACAGAAGAATTCCTTAGACTGCCAGCAGCCATCTCGGCCTCTCCAAACACCATTTCCCCTGCCCCTTTCTCCCCTATTTTTGGTCTCCTTAGCATATGGCCAGCATTTCAATTCCAACAACTAAAAAGCCCTCACCCTCCGCTCCCAGCTTCAGCACATCCCCAGAATTCCTTGGACCAAGAGCTTCTTTCAAACCCTTGTTTTCACATTCAGAGCCTCTTCAGCACATCAATTTCCCCCTCCCCCTGCAGTAACATTGACACATCAGCTCTTCTTTCATTCAACACAACTCCCCTAATCAAGAAGGCATTTACATACGCACATGTTTACTGTTTCTCATCTTCTACAGGTTCACTGTGGTATTCTGCCACATACAGGCTCTTGTCAATGTTGCTTGGTATGGGCTTAATTTCAGTTCCCAACTGCTCCTCAATACTTTTCAGGTTGAATCGATCATCATAGGTGATCAAGTTGATGGCCAGGCCAAGATGACCAAAGCGACCTTGACAAAAAAACAGACAACTGAACTAAGTAACAGAAGGCTGATTGAAAAAGTCTGCCCACTATGCAGTGACTAAAACTCGGCTCTCTGCTAATAAAAATCGAGTCCAGACTCCACCACAAGTCCCTACAACTTTCACGTCAGATTTTGGTAAGGAGTTTTGTACTGTTATAAGAATACAAAAACCCAGGAGGTTCAAAATGCTCTGACAAAACCTCACTGATTACCAAAAAAAAGTCCTCCACTACTACATTATGCAGGTCCAGCCCTTCTTCAATAACAGAGTTCCTGAAAAAGCCTGAACTACAAAGTTCAAATACACAGACCTCCTCTGTTCACTGCCTTCCTTAAGAGTGTATTTTGCTCATGTCCAGATATTGGAAACATACCTTGGAGAAATACTTGCAGAAGAAAACTACGCTTAAGCCACTACAGAAGCTTAAGTTTTCCGTACAGAATTCTCCCAGACTGCAAACAGGAGCATCAGTAAGTTAAAGCAAAACATGCCTTCCCCCCAAAGCCCCCCTTAGGCTGTTCAGGCTGGTTTCAAGACAACAGCCCTTCATTTAGTTATTTGTAAGGATAACCATCTGAGATGTTATCCAAAATAAACTTGTCAGAAAAAAAACCAATGCTACCTAAAATAATTCTCAGGAACAGTCATAAAACCTAGAAGCCAATTCAAGCCTAAGAAACATAACAGTCATCCACAAAGCTGCACCCAAACGGTGTTTTCATCTCACCTGATCTGCCAATACGATGGAGATAAGTCTCTGCCAGCTTTGGGAAATCAAAGTTTATCACCACATTCACAGCCTGGATATCAATACCTCGAGTAAACAGATCTGAAAAACAAGCCAGGTCATGAAGAAAGTTAGTTTCAGATGGATCAAATGCTGCCAGCGTTCAGGGTGGCAACATTCACAATGATTAACAGCAGCTTGCACTGGTTTCCAGATGCAAGTTGCCCCGGTATTAAAGACACTTCTGTTACAGATTCTTCTTGCTCTTGATCCCGCATAAACATGAGTAATATCAGAAGAATGACCAAAACACCAGATCTGCATGTCTATGCCAAAAAAGTAATTAGCACAAAGCTTGTTTTTTCCACACCAGACTGCTTCTGAGCAGGTCATCTTATACACGCATCTCCTCACACCACTGTGCACTGCCAGTGTCACAACAGACTTGAGATCTGAACTACATCCTGACCCAGACAAGTGCAAGGATCAGCAGACACTGCCACGGCACTGCCCAAACAGGCTGGACAACAGAAAACTCTGATCATACACATGCCATTCAAAACTATAAAACGTGTGAAAATACACAGCAAACATAACTAGTGCAGAAAATACCTATACAGTAAAATGATTCACTTGCAAGTTGTTCCTTCAGAGTTTGTCAGAAAAGACAAAAACTATAGGGCTAAACGAGCGCTGCACCCTTCTATGCTCAGGCTTGACAAAGGGAAATTACCAAAACATCTTGTTTTGTTTTATGACAAATCAAGTGACCTCTTATACCTGGGCTAATGGTTCATTTGTTTTCTATCACAACCTTTACAAACAGGAAAATATTTAGAAACTCTTACCAGTGCAAACAAGATTGCGGCATAATCCATTTCGGAAGTCATGGAACACACGATTGCGGTGCTCCTGGAAATAAATACACATACACATATATAAATCAAGAATAAAACAAACAAAAAACCCACACCCCTTGCTTCCAGGTATAGTCAAGTTACAAACACTGACCTTCAAGCTCATGAGTGCCTCCCCCTTGTCACCATTAGTGAGTCTAGTTCACATTCAAAATTAAAACAATGACATGCATCATGTCAACCTTCTGACATCTTTTAGTACACTTACTGAAATGAAGGCTGTGCGGTCTGCGATGGCTCCCCATGCTGGCAAAAGCAAGGCAGAAACTACCATAACTGTGCCTTCCGGCCACATTCTATGCTTACGGTGGACTAACTAAACTGACCCAACACCAACTGACCAGCTATGCTCTGAATGGTCTGGGAAGAGGCTTGGGGGGGTGAAGAGGAGGGTGGTCTAAAACCAAATCAACACCAGATCAACATGTTTCAGTTTTCAAAGAACGTGCAAATTCAAGGCAAGCACAAGACTCAATTCAGCTGTGCAGTAAAGCCTGAGGTGGTATGGAATAAACCACTGGAAACTTCATACTCACCTGCCTCATTTTAGCATGGATATAGAAGCAGGAATAGCCCAGCTGGGAGATCTTTTTGGCTAGCAATTCAACCCGTTGAGAAGAGTTACAGAAAATGATCGACTGGTTAATCTGCAGCTGAACATATAAGTAACATGCTCAGTAAATGCAGCATTTTACTAACAAATAACCCAAAACAAGGGGGGTTGTAACTAGATGATCTTCAAGGTCCCTTCCAACCCAAACCGTTCTGTGATTCTACGGTAAGATGTACGTTTAAATCCCTCCCAGAAAGCAAGCAAAGCAGGTATGCTTTTGGTAATTCACACAGTCTCTATTTTGTACAAAGGTGCAGGACAAGAAGCACTTGGGTTTAGCTTCAGTGAAACAACAAATTTTGACAAGGAAAAAGTGTTGTTCAGCAGTCTTTTTAAGACCGTCACTCTCAGTCTCATTTGTGTTTCTGAAAGGCAAAATGCCTTGGTACATTTTTGACCCAGCCCTACCACTTACCCTGGAGAACAGTGTATTTAGGCAGTGTACTTTCTGACGTTCAGTTACATAGGCATAGTACTGGGTAACTCCCTTCAAGGTCAGCTCCTCCATCAGATTAATCTCATAGGGTTTCTGTAAATGGGAATTCTGACAAAGAAAGATAAGAATAAAGTGGGCAGATCTGCATGCAAAACAATGGAAGTACTTCCTACCCTCTGGCACATTTAACTTCCTCCATGGCAAGAATGCACAACCTCACCACTCGCTCTTCATGCTACATGTGAAACAGACAGGGTGGGTAAAATTTCCTCAAGGAGTAGTTGTAAATGTACTTGCAACAATGCAACCAAGTGGGCTGAACAGAGGGCCCTCAAGAAGCAAATCAGTGCGGATGGAACTAACTGACATACCAAGTGGAAAACAGCACCTCTTAGGCAAGACCTGTGTGTACCTCGCTGTCCCATTAATGCTACTGCAGGCCAAAAATTATTTTCAAGCTTCTGTCCTAGATTTAAGCTAATTTAGATTAAAGCAGTGGAATTTGGATGCATTAAAGAAAACCCCAAACAAGCGAGCACTGACAGCTATGCACCACTCATTCATGCACTTCACATGCAGCGGCACCACCATAGTGCATATATGGGAGGATTTGCACTCACCATGAACTTCTGTACACTCAAAGGGAAAGTGGCTGAGTAGAGCAAAATCTGTCTGTTTTTAGGTAGCGTGAGAATAATGTCTTCCATTATTTGAACAAAATCTTGAGACAGCAACTTATCTGCCTGTAACAACAGAAATAATAAAGAGTAAGTTAAATCAACGGTGCGAGAATCCAGTCTTCTGGTAGTACCATACAGGGGGAAAAAACAAACCAAACCAAAACACCTGGAGCCTTATGGTAGGCTCGTCCCTTTCGGAACACATACCGTTCCAAAAGACATTTGCCTTAGCTGCTGGAGACAGGATTCATCAGTAAAAGAAGCCTACCGTCTCCTGGTTTTCAGCACTTGGCTTTAAACGCAATCATATTCAGGAGAACTGAACGGCATCTCAACTGAAAAGTTATCTGGGTTCCTACCAGTCATCCAAGAGTTTTCACACAACTGTTTTCTCCACCACTCACTCAGAAGCCCATACACTACCAGATGTTCATGTATCAGTTTTCTACATGAGCACAGCTCACTCATTATAAACTGAAACCAAATGAAGTGCATTCCTTCCTTTCAGAATAGACCATTAATCTATTCTTCAGGAACAGCGAAGACAACAGGAAAGGCAAATCTTCCTGGGCTGCTTTAAAAGATTAATGTGAAGAAAAGTTCTGCCAAATGACCTTCTCAAAAATATTGAGAAATGGATGATCTATAACCTTACAGTGTCTCTAAGCAAAGCTTGATTTGTTGCTGTGCATAATGAGGAGACTCACTGAGACACATCATTGCTTTAACTTGGCATTAAAATCCCAAAACGTTTAACATGAGCAACTTGCCTCATCCAATACTATCATCTGGACATGCTCAACTTTTGCTACTCCTTTCTTGATGAGATCGAGAATTCTCCCAGGGGTAGCTATCACCACATGCACTGTAAGGTTAGAAGAGCAAAAAAAAAAAAAAAAAAAATGGTTAAGGCGACTGAAACAACGTTTCTGGCATTCACGGCCATGTTTCATATGAACAGTTTGAGAGAATGACGGCATACAAACAGAGAACAAGAGGTAGTCTGTTCTGTAACAGGCAAACAATAACAACAAGCAGAAATTCCACTGCCACACTGTAAAAGCCATGAACAAACAGCAACTGAAGTGTAGTAAAAGTGCTCCGACCTGTATCATCAAGCCTCATTATGTCATCTCGCAAATTGGTTCCTCCCGTTGTTGCCATCACTTTGGCACCTCCCATGTGTTTGCTGACTTGGATACAGATTTGACTGACCTGCAGGGCTAGTTCACGGGTGGGAACGATCACCATTGCTGAAAGTTAAAGGCATCAGAGTGAGTTACTAGAAGACACAGTACCCAAAATGCTAATTGGTAGAGAAGCGGAGACTTTACACAAGCTAGACTGCGGTGCTTTGGGAAGGTATGCTCTGGGTATCCTGAACCAGACCTAGAAACTGCTTACAGCAAGGCAAATTCTGTGCAAGGGTTCTCTGTCCCTCCATACTCCCTCCACATGAGTCCCTTGGCCAGCACACTGGCTTCTCACTCCAAATCCACTCCCCAGAGCAAGACTGTAAAGTCCAGAAGATGTCTTCCACTTCAAGCTTTTGAAAGCAACTGTGGGACTTTCAAAATTCCACCTCCCCTGCTCCCCGTTAACTTTCTTTGGAAATACAAGCAGATAACCTGCGCTCCTCAGTTTTGTTAACTAGTTTTAGCCTCAAGTCTGCTATGTAGTGACTGACACCACTACCTGGCTGCAGCTAAGTGAGATCCATCTCAACTGACCTTGTATATTGTCCTTCTTTAAGTCTAGCCGTTCAAGTAAAGGAATGAGGTAGGCTCCACTCTTGCCTGTTCCATTTTTCGCTCTAGCCAAGATATCCCTACCAGATAAAGCAATGGGGATGCTCTCCTCCTGAAAAGCAATGAGATATAAATAGTGGGTAAGCAATTGTAAGCCACACTAACCAAACAGGCTGGCCAGATTTAACTCTACTCTCTAACAGTATTGTGTGAAATCTACTTCTCTAAAGCAGAAGATAGTCCCATCTCTAAGTCACCCAGTGCATGACTTAGTGGCCCTTGGGGGAGGGCAGGAATTTCTTAATGCCCAACTAAATCACTAAGTTCTACCGTTCACAATCCCAGTTCTCTCAAATCACAACAGCAGTATCCAAGACTTAAGTGAGATTAAGAATTTCAAGACATTTATAAAAATTAAATGCTACTTGTAAGTAGTCTAAAAACTTGTAGTAGACTCCTAACCTGAATAGGAGATGGTTTTTCCCAGCCCATTTCAAAAATTCCCATCAGCAACTCCCGTTTCAAACAGTAATCTTCAAACTCATTTCCTTTTGTGGAGGTCACGTCCTGGAAAAATCAAAAAAAGCACTTCCATAAGATTAGGTCACACAGACTGGTCTGACTCAAGGAGAGATTCTGTATGCAAGAAGACCACAAAGCTCATTCCATTACTATACAGGAGCTCCCACTAATATGTGCAATACCACACAGTGGAGAAGAAAACATTAGCCTTCTTGTAGCCAAATACAGTGCTGTGAACTGTCACCTTTTAATCTGCCTTACGAGAGACACTGACAACTGTCAGTTATGCTGTAACACCAATACAGTAACAAACCCTCAGCAAACTGTTTTCAAGCCTTCAGAGAGAAGCGTCTCTCCTAAGCAGCTGTATAAGTTAATTCCTCATTGCAAACAGCAGGTGCTGAACTGCATTTCAATCTTTGCTTAAGACAAATATTTTGCCACCACAGCTTCTCCCAGATCTTTTATTTAGTATTTATGTAATTCAACCATCCTCACCGAAGTTTTGATTCTCAAATCCTTTGGAGGGAGTTTTAAAGTCTTCTTCCAGTCATCACCAGGTCTAGAGCAAAAATAAAATTAAATGAAGTTAAAAAGGAATCTGGTTTAATAATTTTATTTTGAAGCTTTACTTCTATAGAGGCAGCAGTGAACGTGTCGTATTTTCACCTCCTAAAAACTGAAAGCGCCTACACACATGAGCTCAAGCCTTCTCTGAGCTAAGCAGGATGCAACAGGCAGGAAACTGCAAACAGAGAAAATCAGCAGTCTGCCAAACGCCCAAAGAATTTGTGAAATCTCAATCCAGCCATGATTCAAGTCCCATTTTTAGGGCACTGAATCAATTCAGTCAAACACACTTTTAAAACTGAGCACTGACTTAGTCATATGACAGAAACTGACTGTAATAAATCCACATGAGAATATTTCATCATGTAAAAGAGAAAAAAATTCTCTTGGGAACATCCAATCTTAACCTGTGAGTAATGCGAGAAGATGAAAAACCACCTTGGGAGAGAAAATTAAGTAAGCACACGCTCCACTTGTTGACCAACTGCTGGCATCTTTTGCCCTCAATGAGATTTAGACACCTATCCTCTCTCAAAAGCCACTGTACAGAGAGGAGCAATCCCTTCTCTTCCCCAATCCCAGGAAGTCATGAGGGACTTCTGCTGAGTTGAAGTAATCCATTTCATTAGAGGAACCCATTACAAATAAAACCAAAAAAACAACAAAGGACAACAGGAAAACAAAACCAAACCAAACCGGGAAGGAGTCAGGCAAGCTACTGTCAGACTCCAAGTACTCCATTACACTCTCTCTGACGACAGCTGGCATTTCCTTCACAAATCATCAAGTAACAAAATAAAAGTGAATGTTGTTCAGAGGAAACAAAAAAAGAAGATGTTACCGTACCATCCAAGTCTTTTACATCTCTCAGGATTTCCAACCAGCACACTCATGTTTATTAGCACACTTCCAAAACCAGTTTGATGGCAGTAGGGTATCACAGTGGTACATATTACCTCAGCTCAGGCTCTGATGAATTAAAGCCAGAGCATTGCACGGAGGAGAGCAAGCTCTACTATTTAAAATCAATGACAAAAGATTACACGCTTTCAGGAATTTCTCACTGCAAGAAAGAACTCAACAAACGACAGCAAACACAACTGCACTGAGATTAGGGGGCATTTCCTTCTCGGTCTTCAGTTCAGTTCTTTCCCACTCCCAAATTCCCCTCTCATACCAGTCTCAATAGCAAATAACACAGGATGATGCTGCTCAGTGGGATATGTCTGACAAGCAGCTACAAGTTTTAAAAGCAAAGCGTCACGTGCAATTTTCACAGTGAAGCCACAGCAGAGAAATATGGCTTTCTTTTCATAGTGCGCACAACAGGACACTTCCAACCAACACGGTTATAAAGCAGCAGCAGCAAACTTTTTAACACGAGAACACAACAACACTTCCCATACATGACTCTGAAACACGGCAGCCGACGGAAACACTTACTTAATAGTGGTGGTCATAATCTGTGCTTGCTGTTGAGTGCCATTATTGATTGTGTTGGCGTTTTTCAGCTGGTTCATCTGTTGCTGAGTTTGTGTGCCTCCACCTCCTGGGCCCCCACTGGGTTTTACAGGGCCTCTCAACTGCCCATTCTGACTGGATAGACCCATTATAACAGGGTTCTCTGTTCTGGCCGTGCTCATGTTTTTAAAGATGTCTTTTTAGACTTCAAAACTTTGAAAGTCAGTACAGAAACTGTAATAACAGTTTATTAGACTCTCCAAAATGAAGAGATAAATAAGTCTTGCTCAATATATGAGTCCTTTATTGCAATGCAGGCAAGCACCTGTAAGTCACTCAAAAGTAAAGTAGTAACTTGCTCTGATGCACTGTGGATCAACTTTTTTTAAAAAAAAAAAAGCCCTCTAACAAAGTTGAGTTATATCAGAATTCACTTGGTTCAATCTGAAAGAGAAGCAGATGGTGACAATTAGTATCTGGGGGTTTAGCTACAGAAAGCACATCAGTTTACCTTTGTACTTTAAGAGTCACTTCTTCCCAGGCAGTAGCAGCAGCATTTGCTTTTCCATTTTCTCAGGGATAATTTCCAAGACACTCGTCAAAACTCTTTTTCCCCTTTCTATAAAGCTGCAGCCACCACCTTCAGTCACCAAAGATGATGCTCTCAACAGCTGTACTTTCAGCAGCCTTCCAATAAGTAGCTGCTTGAGAAATATTACCTGCACACACACACCCCACCCCCCCCAACATAAGCATGAATCACATCAAGTGCTTTGCTGGTTCTTGAAATTCCCCCATTTCTGGGACACAGCAAAGCAGCCCTAAAGCTAAGCAATGTTATGCACAAGTGTGTGACAGGAAACAAGACCTTAAAGTCCAGTGAATATTCCAGTTAGAACTGATGAAAGCCTTAAGTAACTCTATTCACTCTTTTCGCTTCGAAAGGGAAATACAAATTAAGTTATTTTTTTATTACAATAAAAACAAACAAGCACACAGATGAAAAAACACCCCACCAAACAAGCTTCCCCTCCTACAACCCAGAAAGTTAGTTCATCAGCTTTTAAACTGGGTACTGATTTAACACCATTCGAATACTGAAACTAACCACCTCATCAAGCTGAGCTGACAGCTTCCTGTTTTGTTAAGTCTAAGTGACTAGGCCTGAACTGAAACAGTGAGCAACATACATTTACACTAGATACTTCCTGCTTCTGTCCCCTGCATGACGTTACCTTCCAGCTGGTAGTAACCACTCATACTGCACTCAAAGATAACATTTGAACACAAGTTATTATCGCCTAGGTATTCAGGAGAAAGGTTAGCAAAAATGTAGACACACTACAAAGTCTGCACCTGATAGACCAGAGCTGAAAAAACTCCTCACAACAATACAACGCAGCCAAGACATTGCTAGTCCAAAACCTTTGGAAGCAGAAAAAATTTGGCTTGCCTGTACAATTCCTCCTCACTACACGTCTGTATCTTGGGAAAACGCAAAATAAAACCAGCAGACTACTGCTCCCTAAGTTCAGCATCCACAAAAGCCACGCAGCTCCTCAGTGAATAAACCGCATGTTCAAGAGCACTTCAAAAGGGTGAAAAAGAATCCAGACTCTTTCCAGACGTCCTAGCTGTTCCCAAGCGCATCAATTCCAGCTTCAAGCAAAACTTTACGGTTTGCAGAACGAGGATTTTCCTGCCGGTCATCTTACTGGCCGTAACTACTGTTTCGAGGCGTCTTTACATTAACTTTGTAAAAACAGGTCGAGTCACAAAAGCCACCGGAGTCGCCTAAAAGACCCGAATACCAAAGCCAAGGAGCTCTCCGATATTGTAGGAGACGTACCCCCTCAGTCCCTCTAGCTCCCTCGCTCGTAACTACTCTTTGAAACGACACTGATTCGAGAAGAACGCACAGGCTCATCGAACGCAGCCAATCTTCCCGTTCCGGGACGAGAAGCGCCACCATTTCGCAAACCGACACTCCGACGGCAAAAAGTCTCCACACACACACACACCCCGCCCCGACTCTCCTCTCCAGGCTCAGACCACGTAGGCAGGCAAGCAGACGGGCGGGCAGCCGCCGCTTGCTCTTTCCCTTTCTCTGCCGGCAGCCGACCCCAAGCCTGGGCAGGACCAGGCCGGGCCGGCCCCAGCACAAAGCGGCCGCGCAGCAAACCCGGCCGCTGGAGCGCCCGCGGTGTCCATTGTTTCCGGCAGCCCCGGCCGCACTGCAGCGTCGCACCCACAGCGGCAGAGAGCGCCGCGGCCCCTGTACCCTGCGGCGGGGCCCACACCGCTCAAGAAACGCAGCTGCGCCACACCGGCACCTCCGCCCGCAAACAATGGAGCGGCCCCCACCCGCCTCCCCGACCGGTAGCGAGCGCCGCCGCGGCCACGCCCCGCGCCCCGGCCCCCCGACCAGGCCGCTCCCGCCGCGGCCCAGCCTGGCCGGCC
The DNA here is from genome assembly GCF_963264785.1 of Psittacula echo. Lineage (NCBI taxonomy): Eukaryota > Metazoa > Chordata > Aves > Psittaciformes > Psittacidae > Psittacula > Psittacula echo. Next base: position 111,455 of record NC_137754.1, read on the forward strand.
GCCCGCGACCCGCTCGCAGCCCCTGGGCGCCGCCAGGCCCCACTTAGGCCCCACCGCTCGACGGCAGGCCGCGGGGCTCGGCCGGGCGGCAGCGTTCCCCCCACCCCGCTCCAGCTGCCCCGCGTCCGTCCCGGCGCTCCGGCCCGTTCTCACCGCCACCAGCCGCGCTCTCCCCTCGCCCAGGTATAAAATCCTCTCGCTCTCCCTTGGTGCCTTGTTATGGCGACTCGACGCTCCAAGATGGCGGCTTCCTCCTTCCTCCCGTGCGCCCACCCCCTCCCGGCAGGGCAGGCTAGCCCCGCCCCGCATGCGCGCAGGCACGCACGGCGCGCGCCCCCCTGGCTACGTGAGCGCGCTCGCCACGCCCTCCTGCGCGCCGTCTGGCGGAGGGGCCCTGTCGGAGACCATACCGAATTGTACCGGAGAGACCCGCGGGGACCGTGCCGTACCGGAGAGCCCGAGTGCAGCGCGGGCGGAGCAGGGAGGAGCGCCCCCCCCAGCTCGCGTCTTGGGCGGCAGCAGAGATAACGGAAACATTCCTGTTTCCGAAGAACGGTCCGGAGAGGTGCCGTGGCTCTGGTGTCAGCCGTGTTTCAGTGAATACATACACATGACATTAAAATGTGGACTGAGCCACATGCCGATCGTGACAGCTTAGAAATCACCACTTCCTCTATAGGGAGCTGTTATTTAACCGAGGACTTGACAAACTGAGGCACAGCAGGAATGGGATCTTAAACACCAGCTTGAAAATGCTAATAATCCCCCACCTGTTCCACACAAACTTGTGTTAAAGCGTTTTTTCTGAAACCGGCACAAAAGGACACAGAAACCTCCTTCTTTCCCCTCACATGGACAGTTTTTTCCCTGGTTCCTCACATCTACAACCAGCTTCAGGCTGTTCACTCCTGCCCTCGACAGCAAAACACAGTCCTGAGGCCATGGAAGGTCTGCGGGACACAGTGGGAGGGACGTGCCACGCTGCTCCCTCCTCTGACAGCCACAGCAGTCGTTGCCATAAGGCCTGGTGACCCGCCTAGTGTAGTAATTCTACCTATTCCTGCCCAGTTCTCGTGGGAAATAAGATCAGCACAGCCCTGTCCTTTATCTCCTTCTTTACTTCTCTGCTGTGAGGCTACTGCAATGTCTTGAGCTGCTGTCCCCTGATGCAAAGGGATTGTCCCTGACGCGCAGCTCCCTTGTCAGCATCTCTCCCACCCAATGCATCCCTCTTCTTTCTTTTTAAAGAAGACCTATGGACATTCTGGGTCTTCCCTAGTACGGACCAAAGGAACATGGATTCTTCAAACTGTACTTTAAAAGTCAGTTTACAGCACTAGAAAAAAGATGATAAAGCCAGATGCTAATCTTTACATCAATCAGGTCACTCTATGCTAGAAGCTCATTTGCCTTGCAAATACTCTATTGTTGCATGCCGGGTCCCTCCCCACATGCTTAAATGATTAACTCCACCCAAAAAAAGAACTTTTGCTGAAACTGCTGGAGGAGAGACAGATTCTGCCCCTGAAACCATGGGGCCTGTCAGCTACTCATCAGAGATCTATGACTTGGTGAGTCAGGCCTGGCTTTGCTTCATAACAGGGAGAGCAGGTAGAGCTGGGGTGGGCTGAAAGGCCTGTTTTCTATCTGTGCATCTTCCACCCCTCCTGTTGGCAGAGGGGGAGCGAAATCTTAGGCCTTACAATCTGCCCTTGCATCCCTTAAGACCTGATCGATGAAGGGACTGCAAGTGATCATGCTGCGCTGGTGGAGAGCAATGCCCAAGCAAACCCAGTGCAAGCTCTCTGCCCATGAAAACCCTGGGTATGACCACACATGCTCCTACTGCTGCCTTCTGCATGAACAGGCTTATGTAGGCTCTGCTGAAAGGGGAATAGGCAGTATATTCACAAGAGGGGACTTCTAAAGAGGGGAAGATAAATTGCAAGTACTTCTTCTAATAGGGAGTGACGACACTGTGTATTCTGCCCTGTAGTTCTCTCCCCCTGCGTCTGCAAGTGTCTGCAAGACAGCAGCTGCACCTTTTAGACGATGTGCTATCCAAGGGGAAGTCCAAAGCCGCGCTATCATTAGCCTGGTTTTCAAATGCTGCAGCTCAGAGTTTACTTTGTAATAGAGTGGCTCTGCAGCAGACTTCAGGTTTCGTTTAGTTTCTCTGAAGAACCAATAGTCAGGTGCTGCAGCGAGAACAGTTTTGTACCTTTTCTCAGACTTCCCGTGCTCGGGAGTCTGTGACATGCGTTTCCCTGAGAGCTTCCATAAGGCACCGTGGTGTTCCCAGAGTCTTTGCTCTTATTTGTGCATTTCCCTAGTTCACGCATAGAGAGAAGATGAGCAGAAGCTCTGTCAGTAACTTGTGCTGATGTGGGCAATTCCAGTTTTAAGGCTCTCAGAGTGCAGTGTGATTCTCCCGGCCATGGCATGGGCTGGAAGGGAATGACTCACATGGAAAATCCCTAATAGTGCACAAGCTGTTTCTTTTCTGCAGCCAAATGTTCTGATCGCTGGCAGTTGTGGGGGAACTGGGAAAAGCAGCTGACACACAGAGACGGGAATAACTCTAAGATGTGGGTTAGAGGGGAAAAGGGATCCCTGAACAAAGAGCATGCAGGAATAAGCTTCCCTGGCATGCACTTGACTGCTCAACTACAAAGACACCACTTTATCACCCACCAAAAGTCTGGCTGCAGTTGTGTTGCAGGAGACTTGCATGAATGTTTCCCTGCACACGCACGCTCCTAGAGGTGGGAGTCACAGCAGAGTCCCTAGAACCTTGGCCTGGCACATTCAGTGCATCTCCTGCAGCTCTGGGTCCCTGCCCTTCCTGTCTCAGCCCAGAATCTGTCTTTTCATCCTCTTTTCTTTGTCAACTCATCTCTGTCCGCTCCCACCCACAGTCACTCATGTGCATCACTGCTTAGAGATGCACATGAGAGGACGCCTCAGGCGCAGCTAAGCACACACTTCCCCTGCCCACAGCGACTGGCTTACGGTAAGAACCCTACCTGCCTACTGCCAGTGAGCAGATGGTGTCTTGATAGTGGTGCTTGGCCTCCGCTCCTTCAGCTCCACAGGCAAGGTGATACTGGAAACTCTTCAACAGCCAAAGCCTTTGAACACTGTGCAGGCTGCCCTCCCACTGTCACTGAGGCCACTATGGCCACCAAAGCCAGCCATTTCCCGTCATTTTTCTCCTCTTTAAAGCTGGAACCCTCCAACCTCTCTCCAGTGAAGTTTCCCATTCCAACACATGTTCTTTTTGGGTGTTCAGCATGGTCACCCACATGTCCTGAGCAGCCTGGTTTGCTTGCTGTACCACATTGCAAAGGTTCTTGAGTTGCTTTTGGTATTTTGGGGGCCAGATTCAAGGATCTGTCCCTGGCCAACAAATCACAGGTTTCTGAGTGTGTTGGTAACTCCCGACACAGGGTCTGGGTACAGACTAGGCAGTGAATGTTTGTTTGGGAGGGATTTCTACAGGCTTTTGTCTTTAACAGCAATCTCCAATCTCCAAAGTCATACGCTAAACCAGAAAATTTATTGTTCTTTGGGAATAAAAATGCTTCTCACCAAAGGCTTGCAGCCCACTGCTACAATTGGCAAAGACAGTCACGAATGTTTGAGGTTTGGAGCAGAGTCACCTCTTTACCCAGAGCAGTTGCGTGCAGAGGCACCCAATGTGTTGCCCAAGAAAGAAAACACATAAATCCCTTTTCTTTAGCCAGTCACAGTGCAGGACCCAAGGCTGGTCATGGCCATTTAGGTAAGGGGTACATGGGGGAGCAAAGCCCACGATCAGCTCTACAACTGTTTAAAGCAGGGCTGGCTTTAGAGCTGGGAACTCAGTGAGGGAGGGAGCAGCAGGTGCAAACAGTCACAGCTGGCAGTGAAAGGTATGAAAGCAGCAAGCGGAGGCTTCCGCTGTGGTTGACACTGGAGTCTCCACACTGGTCTCTAGAGAACGTGCCGGGGGGGAGCACAGGGTGACTGCTGCCATGCTCTCTCCAGTTATCACTGGTTTCTCAGCTTGACACAAGCTTCCTGTGCTGCTTGTCTGTGCTTGAGCCTTTTGCTCTTGTGAACATGCAGCTTCTGCCTGAGGCGCCTGAGGCCAGGCAGAGCATGGCCACCATCCCTGCTGTTGTCCCGAGTGCAGCTCCAGCTTCACGGCACTTGGGACTTGCCCACAGTCCCAGCCTGAGGACAGGCCACTCACCTAGTGAGGAGCTGCTGCAGGTCAGGCGTGAATCACATCTGCAGTGGCTCCATCGCACTTTCCTCACTGGTGTCAGCCTTGGGGCCCAGTGGTGTTTTCAGATTCCCTTTCCTGCCCTGACTACAATTAATTCAGAACCACAGGGTTCACTGGTAGAACCGATTTCTCTCTCCAGCATCCATCCCCATAGCTATGGCACTGGTGTGCCTCAGAGGCGTTTGAATGCATGCCCCACATCTTTCTCTGAGTGCGTGGGAAGTGATCTGAGCACCGCTGCTACTGTCACCACCTTGCCCTGCCCCAGGCAGCTCCGAGGTCTTTGAGGAATAGAAGCAGAAGGGGACAGGATCTGCACCCCTAACTGGGGTACAGATGTGCTGTGTGGTGAATCCCACCACCTTTCTACCTGGCAGCAGGCAGCAGGCAGGATGGGGGTGACAGTCAGGCTCAGAAATGGGTAGAGGAGGGCTCCATGCTTTCTGAGAAAGTAAAAGCCATCAACCTGCAGGTAACATGGTTGGTTACATGGCAAGAACCAGAAGATTAAATTGGTCATCTGTCTGGACAGCAGAACATGCCCAAATGCACTAGGTAAAGATTACAGACTGAGCAGCACTTACTGTTAGAGACTGGGACAGCCCTCTTCATAAGCTGCTGCACCTCTTGGCACCAGAGGGTCTTCCCACATCACCACACTGCAGACAGGCAGCATGCCCTCCTGAGGCAGGCAGACTGTGGGATGTGGGAATCCTCTGCTCCAGTCTGCTGGGTCCAGCAGAGGGACCAGGCTCTCATGTGCAGAAACTCCCCTCTGTTAACCAGAGCCTTTCTGTTCTCCAGAGCCAGGTGGAGCTGAGTGGTTACTATGAAGCTGAGAACACCACCCCTTCTTTGGAGGGCTACTTCTGCTTCAACCCAGCCTCATCTGTGGTCGGCAACCAGAGAGACTCCTTCAGAAAGGTCTTCATGCCCCTCATCTACTTACTGATGTTTGTGCTGGGGACAGTGGGCAATGCCCTGGTTCTGGTCATTTTAGAGAGGTTCAAACGGTCTCGCACTACCACAGAAACCTTCCTCTTCCACCTCACCCTGGCCAACCTGGCACTGTTGCTCACCTTCCCCTTCAGTGTGGTGGAGAGCTTGGCTGGGTGGGTATTTGGGAAGTTCCTCTGCAAGATCCTCAGTGCTGTCCACAAGATCAATTTCTACTGCAGCAGCATGCTGCTTGGGTGCATCGCCGTGGACCGCTACCTGGCCATCGTCTATGCAATCCACACCTACCGCAAGCGCAGAGCCCGCTCCATCCACCTCACCTGTGCGGTTGTCTGGCTCTGCTCACTGCTCTTGACCTTACCTGATCTCATCTTCATGGAAGTCTGGGCGGATGACAGCAACCGCAGCATCTGCTATTTTCCCGAGGTTGGGATTGATGGCAACAACGCCTGGCTGGCAACCCGCTTCCTCTACCATGCCGTGGGCTTCTTCATGCCCCTGCTGGTCATGTGTTACTGCTACGTGGCCATCGTTCGGGCTCTGTGTCAGTCCCAGCGTCTGCAGAGACAGAAGGCTGTCCGTGTGGCCATCCTGGTCACGGGCGTCTTCCTGCTCTGCTGGAGCCCGTACCACATCGTCATTTTCCTGAACACACTTACCAAGCTAGAAGCCTTCACCAAGAACTGCCTCCTGGAAGACCAGCTGGATACAGCCATCATGGTCACAGAGGCCATTGGGTTCACGCACTGCTGCCTAAACCCCATCCTCTATGCCTTCGTCGGAGTCAAGTTCCGTAACGACTTCTTCCGGATCTTGCAGGAGCTTGGCTGCATAAGCCATGAGACCCTGCAGGAGATCCTGGAGATGACGAGGAAGGGCAGTGGGATTGAGTCTGACAACACCACCTCTATCTCCACTTTCTAGCTGAGAAGAACTGCCTGCTGGGAAGAGCTGCCTGCTGGGCAGAGCCGCCTGGGGCTTGCCTTCCCAGTGGCACGCGTGTGGCCTCAGTCCCAAGTTTCACAAGCATCCCTCCCCCTTCTTCAGTCCTCAGGAAACTGAGGTCCGGCAGCCATCCAACACCCAGATCCCACCAGACACTTTTCCCTGGCTCCTCCTGGTTCTTGTGCCTGTAGAAATCCATCCAGTCGGTGACACTCTGTCCAGTCGTCACTCTGGCAAGGCCAAATGAACCCGAGTAGGTTGAACCTGACGTTTTCACCTGTTTCTCACAAAACTGAGTGCAGGCATCCTCTGCATGGAGCCAGTCACAAGGCTGGGGTGCAAGAGGCAAGGAAAGAAATGCAGCCAAGTCAACGAACTGAGGACAAAAGCTCAGCAGCTCTCTACTTTGTTGGCTTGGGTTGGTAGAGACGTGCCCGAAGGAGGCAGTGGCCACTCGCTGGCCACAGCAACTGGAACAAGACACTGAGGGGATGCAGAACTCACTCCAATGTCATAGGTACACAGTGCTCTGCCATTCACTGTTTAAGCAAAGTGGGAACAATGTCAGTTCTCTTGCAGCAGGAATTTTATGCGAAACTCAGTGCTGAAGTTCAATCCACTAGCAAAGGGCTCGGCTGCAGCCGAACTTCCCTGATCCAAGGGCCCTGCTAGGAAGACCAGTCACTATGGAAGGAGTCACATTACATCAGTCCAGCTCAGGCAGAGATCTCATTCTCAACTTGTGACTCGAGGACAAAACTCCCCAAGCATAAGGCTTTTACACAAAGAGCCCTCCACCACTTCCTGCAGCACTGAATCTTCAAAGCCAAAACCTGCAGTTAATGGCGACCGTAGTTACCCAAGCATGTATGCGCAGCAGCAGCAGCAGAGCAGCTCTCTGAAGCCTGCCCTTGCTGTCTAGATCCACAGTCCTACCCCTGAGCAAACCCATTGTAGACACATTATAAACACCTTCCCAGCCCTGGTTCCGATGGGAACTGTGTTTCTACACAACAAAGTTACTGGCAAAATGAACAGTGTCACATTCTCACAGTGTTCACGAGGTAACAAGGAAATCTGCAGTTAAAGTAAGAGTGAATGGATTACACATCTGTTCTTACTATAGGTTTTAGTAATTATATCTCGGGAAACTTTTAGAAAGTTTTGAGGTGGGCTGTAATAAGCAGTTAAATAAAATACCCCCTTCTCATCTATAGTGCTTGTAAGCAGTTGTCTGTCATCATATCACTTTCACGAGGGAAATGCACTAGAGAGCACTAAGTGGGTTGATGGCACCTTTGTGACACGCGTTGCTGTTTGCACATGGAGACCACGGAGCTCAGCTTCCTCAGATTTCCCTTCACCAGTGCTGCAGACAGCTCTGCCGTGCTCGTCGTCAGTCCAGATCCGAGTTACTTCCTGCTTTACAGAGCCTCTCGCACTGAGTGCAGCACCTCCTACCCCGGCGGAAAGCCACCCTCATGCCTGCGTTCAGCCCAGACAGCCTGGGCAAGGCTTGGCTCAGAGCAGGCAGGCCCTTCCCTGATGAGCAGAGAAAGCCCCGATCCCCACTGAAGCGACCCCAAGTAGGGGGACACAAAGACCCCCACAACAGCACGCTGCTCCGCAGCTCCTGCAGGCCACCACGGCCTCCCAGGAGACGGAGCTGGGGTGCTGCAGCAGAGCATCCTGCTACGCGCGCCCCATGGTGGGCAGCAGAGCGTGCACCGGGTAGCGCATGAATGAGCATGGACCTGGGAGTGCTGCAGAGCAGGGGCTCTCCCCGCGGCTCTGAAAGCCCCGGCCTCGCTGTGACGTGCTGCAGGTGATGCTGGCTGAGCTCAGCTCTGCTCATCCACTCCCAGTGCCACAGATAATCCCGCGGCCGCTGAAGACAGGCACAGGGTCAGGTTTTGAAATTTGTCTTTTTAATAAAAAGGCACCTATAAAACAGGTCAATACATTACAGGCAGCACAGATACCCAAAAACAAGCCTAAAAATTGTTTCAAATAAAAACCAATAAGATGTCTTCACATATCGTATTTATATATTTATATTTATATATATATTTATATAATGGTACAAAATGACTGGGGAAGTTTCTCCATGGGATGACAGAGAACAGGTCAGTCACCATTACCTCAACGTGAAAGCTACTCCTGGGCGTGTGATTATCTGATACACTGAAAGATGCAGTTTCCCAGCAGTCCCTTTTTTTGGAGCTGGAAAACATGACAAAATCATGGCTAAAACATGGGCAAACCTTTTACTGTGATTAGGTGGAGTCAGGACACAGAACTCAAGCCGAGAAGCCGAGCAATCAACTACAAGACACGAGACTAGACACAGCTCACAGCAGTGGGCAACAGGCTGGTGGCAAACCTGGCCTGGGTCTAACAAGGACTGGCTTTTAGTGAGCTTCTTAAGAAGCTCTTGCCATATTGCTGTTCACAGATGCGACTGAGAGCCGCCATGGTGCAGAGGGGTGTTAGGCAGCACTTCTTCTCCCATCAGATGTTCAGCCATCAACAGGGAAGGTACGGACACGTGGAGATCTCAACCAGGCTAGAACAACAGTTGTCTATAGACAAACAAAAACCTTCCATATAGAAAAAAAGTATGGCTTCAAATTAACCGAGACTAGCTGGTGGGTGATGAGCAACGTTTGGGGCTGGCACTGGTATTTGGATGTTTACAAGAAAATATGGGCAGCCAGCACCTCAAAGTGCAGCCAAGAGAAGCCACGGCCTTTCAGGCAAGTCAGGCTTAGAAAGAGCTGCATCTGCTAAAACCACATCTTCCCATGTGAAACGCATGTTCTGAATGGATAGAGAATCCAACCAGCTATCACCCCAGGTCCAAAGCACACTTTGTTAGCCTGGGGTTTATTCCTCCACTCCAACTGCCAGGCAGGGATGAGCACCTCCCAGGATTGTTCCCATTTTGTCATCTCTGAAAAGGCTGTGCGCTCACACTGTACACAACAAAACCACATCAAACTGGAGACCAGAGCGAAAGCCTTCCTCAAATCCAGACACATGCTTCCCACCCAGTACTGCTTGCTACAAAACACCCAAGACTTCAAGGTATTCCTAACTGGACTATGTGGCCCCATTGTTGAACAGATCAGATCAAGACAGCTGCTGACTTTCCTCAACAGCTTGTAATGCGATAAAAAGCCCTGCCATTTGCTTGCTACTTGACAATCTCCCTTTCTGAAAGTGCTCTCCTCCCTGCAGTAGCATGCAGGGAAATGTGAGCTCTGCTACAAGAGAGGTAGTATGCTAAGTCTGGCTCTGCAGAGACAACCCTCCAGTGAGTGTTTCCCCAGCAATCACCTGCCCTGAGTGCACTGCTGGATACCCATAGGGTACTCATGCTGGAATCTGCAGAGGTCCCTGCAGAGGTCCAGAGATATCATGGTGCATGCAGAAGTGCACACGTGTCACCCTGCGGTCCTCTCTGTGAGCAAACATCGGGGGCCCATCAGCACTGTGGGTGGGAAGACCTTACAGAGCGGAGGACAGGGAGGGTGGAGTGCATCCAGAGCAGCTGGAGTCGTTCAAACAGCTTCCACCAGCCTGGGAATGAGGCCACAACACAACATCTTCTGCCCGAGGCACAGGGGGCCCACACCACTGACCCTGTACAAGACCAACTCTTACACCAAGATGGAGCTTCACACACAGGGACAGGTCCTCACCAGCGGCTGGACCTCTACTGCACAGCAGAGCAGGGCTGCTGCCAGTAGCTCAGGGCGAGGTGAAGCAAAGACTGCTTGTGAAACTCTGGAGATGGATCACTGACAAGCATGAGGAAGACTTGGGAGAGCACTCAATGGCAGAGGTAGAGCACAGTCGCAGAGGGCAACAGACTGGTAAAGAACTGGTGTAGGAAGGCTGCAGCAGAGCAGGGTTCTCAGCTCACCTCTCCTGGAAGCACAGGAACGCTTCACCTCACTCATCTTGGAGCCCATCTATCCCTACACACTGCACCACCCTGCCCACAAGTGACACAGCATGAAGGGAAGGGACTGAAGGTGACGTCGCTGGTTGAGACCTCCGAGTCCGGCACATTAACCACCTGCACAGCAGCCCAGATCCGCTTCTCCAGCCCAAGGGCCAGCACCATCCCCAGCCCAGCCACAGCAGCTTCACCACACAGCAGCAACAGCCAAATCCTGGGAGGCTGCTCCAGCAGTGCTTCACCGTGGCCACAGCTCTGACCTCCCCGAGGGGCCTCAGTCGTTGACTGCGGCCATGTGCTCTGCACAGCATTCACAGGGGCCTAGGATCTGCATGAAGCCATACACCCCGCACATGCAAACCTCTGGGACATGGGAACAACACAGGTTTGACACAGTCACTCTACAATGGGATTTCTCAATGCCTTGTGCACCCTGGGGGATCCTCCTGCTGCCCCTCAGGAGAGTTTTCAATCCTTGTACACTGTTGACTTTAGCATGTGGGGGTTGTTTTGTTTGTTTTTTTAAAACATGTTTTGAGGCTTCTATTAAAACACAGAAATACAGAACAATTAAAAACCAGCACAAGTTTTGCCTTTCCCAGCGTCCTATTTACAGCTAGTTCCAAAAACCCTCTTGCACATTTTGTTTGTTTACAAAGGAAAAAAAAAAAAGAAAAGAAAAAAGGAAAAAATGGGGGGGGAGGGGGGAGGAAGAACACTTGACAGAGGAAAACCAAAAAATGAAAACGTCACAAACTGCCACTGGGTCTGGATGTCCCTGGTCACCATACAGGGCTTAGTGTGACAGCCCTGCTCCCAGCCCCTCCACCCTCCCCTTCCCCAAAAAGAAAGGAAAAAGAAACCCAATTCACATCAAGTTTACTGCACATCTGGTTTTCTGTGTAGAGGCGAATCCGATCTGAAAAGCATCCCACGTAGTGTCCTCCACCGGCGTTGGCCCCCAACTGTCCCCCAAGAAAGGTTTAAAAGTGTCTGTAGAGGCAGCCCCATCCCCTCCCCAGCTGAGTGCCGGCCAGGTTAGAAAGGCAGGTTTGCCATGTTCCCAGGCCCGGGGATGTAACTCATCTGGCTGTCCAAGGAGACACTCCTCTGCCTCATCTGGTGCGTGACCATGAGGTTCTGCTGAGGCGGAGGCCCCATGAGGGAGCCCTGAGGTGACATCATGTGTCCTGTCTGGGCATACATCTCCCCTGACACAGACATGCTCCTCTGCTTGGCCTGCATCAGCATGAAATTCTGCTGGGCCATCAGGCTCTGCTGTGGAGACATCATGCCCTGGTGCATGCTGTTGCCCATCATGCCTTGCTGGGGCGGTATGCCTGTCCTGCCCAGCATGGGAACTTGTCCAGGATGACACATGGGCATGCCGAGTCCCCTCTGTACGCCCTGCTGCCCAGGGAGGCTGGGAGCATTCATACCTGGCCGCACCGGGGGCTGCTCAGCCATCATGTTCTGCAGGTTCATGAGATGGAGGTTGGAAGGCTGCGATTTGGGTGCTTGGCTGTCGCTCTTGGGGAAATACTGCAAGGTGCTGCTTGGCTTCTCCGATGGGATGATCCTGGACAGGTCAAACTCAGGGATGCCAGTGGGCGTGGGGCGAATCACCTCGCTGAGCTCGGGGTCGTTCAGCACCGATGCCACCCCAGGAAGCACGGCTGGGTAGGGCTCGCCGATCCGAGGAGGGATGTTCTTCCCCATCATGTGCTGCTGAGGAGGCATCTGGCCAGGCTGCTGGGAGGGCAGGTCCTCAGGTGGCAAGGGCATCCCTGGTGGGTAATGCTGCTGCATCCCCGGGCCACCTCCACCACCAGGGGCCATGGGCATGCCCCCGGCAGGAGATGGCATGGCGTTGTGGGGCTGCTGCATGCGGGGGAACACGAGCTGGTTGGAAGGGATCATCTGTGAACTGTTGGGCACGGGGCCGCACTGCTGGTTCATCGAGTCCTGCGGCCCTGGGGGCAGCATCATGGGGTTCTGGGGAGGCACGCCTGGCCCTGGCGCGCTTGGGTGCATAGGAATGTTGGAGCCCAGAGGGTTTGGGGAGGACATCATGGAGGTGGGGGGCGGCTCATGGGAGAGCGGTTGCTGACCAGGCAGGTTCATTCCCATGGGGCTCTGAGAAGATCCAGGCCCCACAGAGTTCAAGTGCAGCTGATTCGGCTGGTTGCCTGTCACACCTAAGGAGAGGCAAAAAAGAGAGAAAGAAGGGTTAACTCTGCCCACAGACCTCTTGGGACTGCAGATTCCACATCCTGGATGCCTGCCTAGCATTCCTGCTCAGAAAGCCCTGAGCATGGAGCGTGATGCTCAGCTAGAAACCGAAAGGTGGGCTCACAAAGCACCAGCATCAGGGAAAAGTGCCTCAGGCTCCAGCTCCTCAAGCGTGGGAACAGCAGAGAGCTGTTCCAGCTTCAGCCACCCCCCTGGATGGAGCTGTAGCTCCTTATAGCTCACTGATTCTAGAGTCTGGGCATGTTGGGATGGTTCTACCCCATGATCTCAGCGGGGCTCTCAGCTGCCTGCAAGGCACCAAGCAGTGACACTTCACTGCCTGCCTGCAGAGGTAGCCACCCAGCAAGCTCTTGCGACCACATGATCTTGGGTAGCGAGAAGATAAAGAAGCAAAAGAGTCTGCAGCCTGACCCAGGTACTGTCCAAGAGGGAGGACTGGGCTCACTGGCACAGCAGAGTGACCCGTGCCTGCGAAGGGGTTCAGGTTAGGAAGGAGCCAGCACATTTGCATTCCTGAAGTCAACCCAAGTGACTACCCTGCAGTGAAAGAGTCAAAAAGTTGATTTTTCGTTTTGAAAACTGCCAAAAATATTTAACAGACAGCTTTAAAGCCCTAAACCAAGTGGTACAACATGCTGGAATTCCCCTTCGGGCTGGTCACCAGATGACGCAAAGCGCTCATTTGCCTAGCTGTCCCCAGCAGTGCTGCCAGTCAGCGGAGCGTATCTGGCTGTCACCTACTGAGATCAGAACTATGCTATGACAGCCTTGCCCTTGCAGACACCTGGACTCCACCAAAACCCCGAACTCCCACACCTTGTTCAGAGCGTCCCTGTTCCACTGCACAAGAGCACAAAGGCTCCAAGCAGCAGACCTTTGCCTGCGAGTCCTGGAACTGAGACAATACAGGAGCCCTGAAAATCCAGGGCCAACATGTCTGCACAGGGTGAAGGTAGTTCCAAAATGTTCCAGGGCTCATGGAAAAAGAGTGCCTCCAATTCCACATGAGCTCATGTCCTTCCAGGCAGCAAACCCAAGCCAAAAGCTGATGGGCAGCCTGGGTACAGGACAAAGAAGTGAGCAGACTCTTCTGAATGAGGACAAATTTAAGCCATTTGACATGGCAGTTGGTGGGAGAACATCCTTCCTAATGCTTCCTCCACCTAGCGTCTCCGGTCCCTGGCAGCACAAGATGGTGTGACCCCTTCTGGGACAAGTCCAGCCCCAGAAGCACATACCTGACATACTCCCAGGTGGAAGCATAGGCCTGTCCGGCAGCAGCTCGTCATCAGAGGTGGCGATGGTTTTGATGGCATTGTGGTAAAGCGGTGTGGAGCTGGGCATGGCATACTTGGACATCTGGGACATCATCAGTGAGAGGGGGTTCTGGGAGGGGGATGGATCTGGAGAGGAAGTAAAAGGCATGTTGGGATTCATGGTGCTAGAGGTGTTACTGGCTGGTGCGGAAGAGCTGCTCCGAGGCCCGGAAGGGAGTGAACCTGCAAGCAAGACAGAGAGCAGCTTAGCACCTCCTGCACACCGTGCCTTGCTCCCATCAGACAGCAACCCTGGCCCCTCCTTCCAGCAGCTGTGACCAGAGAAGGCTGCAAAATGCAGAGCTGGCATGGCCTGGCATCCTCCAGACTCTGAGGAGGCTCATGTGGAGACCCTGCTCCAGAACAGCAATGAACTTCACTTTAAACTGCCCCTGACCGCCCAGCACTGGCTCATCTTTTGCTGCCAGTATCACAGCACGTGAGCTGGGGTTGAAGTAAAAGCTGCTCTGTTCACCCTCCCATCTACCTGCAAAGGCCCTGGGTGGACTCCTGGAAAAAAAAAGACTAGCTCCATGAGGCACAAGGGCACGCACCAGCACGAGCATCTCCCCGCTCCTGCGAGAACACACGGGCTGGAGGGGAACCCTGTCTGCATGTTCCCCAGAATGGAGCACACACATAAGAAACGTGGCATACCCTGATCCAGTCCTCCCATGGAAGTAGATGAGTTCATGCTGAGAGTCTGCTTGCTCTGGTTGACTCCCGGGCTGGCCATGGTGGCTTTGGGAGACGGCACCCAACCAGGGGAAGGAACAGCCATGGAAGGCGACTTCAGGCGGCTTGGTGAGCCAGTTGGAGACCGGACGTTCAGGGAGGAGCTCATCACCTGGGGGGACTTGAGGGGTCCAGACTGGTTTGAAGGCGGCATGCTGACCATCTGCGAGGGCGTCTGTGGGGACTTGAGGTTGGCAGAAGGGGAGGTGACCAGTGGCGAGTGCACCTGGCTGAGGGTGGGAGACTTGAGGTGACCCATGCTGGGTGAGTTCATCTGGCTAATGTTGATGCTGAGGTCAGAGGGTCGGCGGCCCAGCCCCCGGGATGGTGCTTGGTGCATGCTGGCAAGGTTCCCCCCTTGCGTGGGAGCAGGATTGGAGGCTGGAGGCAGAGGGATGTGGCTGAGCCTGGTGGTGCCGCTGATGCTCCCAATGGGCATGGCACCCTGCTCAGGGCTGAACATGTCCGAGCCGCTGCCCATCTCCTGGGGCATGTTGGGGTAAGGCCCCTGCCCACTTGAGAAGCCTTGCTGTCCTTGGTTGGGGAACTGGGAAGGAATCATCATTTTCTGGGGTCCCCCCAGCATTGTACTGCCATTGCCATTCTGAGCCCTGGCCCTGGCCAGCTCCTCAGGGCTCATGCCCTGGTGGGCCATCATGTCGGGGCCCCTCATCTTCTGCGACATCATCATCTGTTGCTGCGGCGTCATCTGGACATTGAGGTTCATGTTCATGTTCATGTTGACATTCATGTTCATGTTGAGGTTGCCGGGGCCCATGGGTGCATCCATGTCCCGAAGGCCTGACTGACTCATAGGGGGGCTCAGCATGCCCCGAGTGCCTGCAAAATCCATTCCCATTGGGGCACTGCTCAGGCTGTCCCCTGTTATCTGCCCAGCAAACATGGACGGATCCATCTGCCGGTGGGCCTGGATCATCCTCTCCATTTCCATGCCCTGGCTCATGGGGTTGCCAGACATCCCCATGGGCCTCTGCATCGCCACCGGGCGTTTCTCCATCAGCTGATGCCGCAGCATCTCCTCTCTGGCACGAGGATTCATGAACCTTTCGTGGTCCCCCTGCCCTGCCGGATAGGGCAGGGTACCTTGCGGAAAGTTCCCGGGGCCTCCCATAGGAGGCATATCATCGTTCCATCCCATGCCAGGCCTGACTGGCCTTTGCATGGCATTCATGGGCCCAAGAGCATCCAAAGGCATGTTCTGCATCCCTCCGAAGCCAGAGACTCTCTGCATTTGATTTCCAGGGAACCGTGGCCCCGGGAAGGGTGGCCCTCCCCGCAGCTGCATTGGGTCCTGCACGTCTATGGGTCCCCGCAACTGGCTGCCCATCCCCGGAGGCCACTGCTCTCCAGGCTTGCTGTGGTAGGGTGGTGGGGGCCCACGCATCATCATGCTCCCCATCGACTGCGGGATCATTATCTCCTGCATGGGCCGGCCATGGATGCTGATCTGCTCCTCTTTCCGTCGCTTTTCCTCATAGTACTCCTCCTGCAGCTTCCTCCAGGCCACTTGCTCCGGTGTCAGGCTGTCCTGGTTCAGCCGCTGCATCATCATGTTCATCTGCTGCCCCATGTCAGTGCCTGGATGGTGGGGAACCTCATGTTCCAGGCTGGGCCCACCGAGGCTCTGGGTCTGCGAGATCATGGACTGCAGAGGCTCCTCATACTTTTTCATGCCGGTGGCGGGTGCAGGGGGCTGGGAAGGGGCAGCCTGTGGCTGAGGGGCAGTCCCACCCTCACCTGTGTTCTGGCTGGACTTCATGAAGTGCTCGGTCTCCCCACTGCGCAGCAGCAGGCGCTCAATGTCCCGCAGGGTCTGCAGAGAACGCTCTCGGTGCTCCAGCTGCTCCTTCGAGAGGCCCTCTGAGTTCATGGGGTTCCTGGGGCCCAGACCTGCCTGCCCGTTCCCCGGCATCCCCGTGCCTGGGCCCTCGCCAAGGAGGCTGGAGCCGGATGTGGTGGAGGAGTCCACCTGCCCAGGCTGCATGGTGGTGGCAGATGCGGTGGGTGTGTTTGGGTGGTTGCTTCCAGGCTGGTTGCTGCCGCCGTTGTTCCCCAGAGAGTTGGGAGTCAGATCTCTCCGGATATCTTCACTTGACCCTTCCTGGGGCAGGCTGCTGGGTGCAGGCAGAGGTGTCTGACTCATGGTCTGAGGTGGGGGCTGCGGTGGGGCGGGTTGTGCCTGCGGCTGACTCGCTTGAGGTGCCGGTGGTGGCTGGGACTGTGGAGTGTTGGCAGCAGGAGGGTTAATGGGAAGCGGCTCGGCAACCCCCAGCACTTTAGGAGCTGGTGCCTAGCAGAGAAAAGGGAAATAAACCTGAGCAGGAAAATCCTAAGTATGTAACGCTCCCCCACACCCTGCTGGAGACCTCTCTGTGGCAAAAACATGTCCTGTGGCAATTCCCCTTCATTCCCTGTGGGGAAGACTCAGCTGCCATTACACATGCCGTGGAAATGCACAGCCAGGTGCTCTGCACACATGGCTGCAGGGTCACGTGCCATGCCCCATCCCAAACTTTCCACGGCTGACAGAAGAACTCTGATGAGGTTCGACAGCAAAGCAGCTTCCCACCCCACCAAAAGAGCAACTCCTTCCTCTGCAGCTGAGCCAGGAGCTGGGGGAGAATGGCCACCTCAGAAGGGAAGGGTCAGCAGCATGTGCCGACAGAGGCATTGGCTCATAGCCCACTTACCTGGTCTAGTTTTGCTCGTGGGACGTTCTGCTGATGGTAGGCCAGAATGGAGTCAGCTCGGCCCTGCAGGACAGCTTCTGCAGCTCTGGGGAGAGAGCATAAACCACTGGAGAAGAGGTACTATGCCCCATCCCACCTGTACCAGCCCCAGTGGCCACCTCCACTCTTCAGTCCTGCGGGAAATCTCTGGAAGTCACCAAGTAGGGTGATACTCTCAGAGTCCCCCCCGTCCCACACAGGCCGCAGTGAGGCTTTCCAACTGATAACTGCTTGCCCTGGAATTTCCCTCTTCCCATGTCCCATGTGATGAGCACTGGGCTGTACCTTGTGCCTGCTGCCCTAAGGTGGCTGTCACTGAGATGCTCTGGTATCTACTGCACCAAATCTGTGTTGTAGAAGAGCTCTAAACCTAAGCAGCCTTGGTAGGATTCCAATGCTGAGACAACATGGAACAGAAGAGAGGAATTCAGTGGAGAGCATCAAGTGTTACAGGGCACCCCCAGTGACACTCAGCTGCTTAGCTCTTCCAAGTCAGTCCATGATGGTTTGGGTGAATCTTTCAGCTGGATGCTGACTAGACATACTCTACAGCATGTGTCACAGAGCACAGTCCTGGGCATTGCTGGGAGGAAGCGTGTGTTTAAAACAGAGTTTGCCCATCCCTGGAGGACAGATGAGGTTTTCTACTTACGTGTTAGCAAGGTGTGTTGTGAAGACGTAAACGAACTGTGAGGGTGGCTTTCCCGCCCCACCACCTGCAGCGTCGGACCGCAAGCCGGGGGCAGCACCATGAGGCACGCTGGAGGAGCTGGTCTCGTTCAGGTTCGGCAGCGGGTTGGACCCTGGGCCAAGCTGTGAGGCCGTGGACATTGCAGTATCTGCTACATTACAATCTGAGGGAGAAGAAACGGGAGAGAAGCTGCCGAGGCCGGGCCGGGGCAGGGTGAGAGCCGCCGCCCGGCGGCAGGTGGCAGCACTCGCCCGGCCATCCCCGGCGCCTAGGGGCCACCGCCTCCTGGTCCCCAGCACGGCCCGAGGCTCTCCGCCTGTCCCTGCCCGCGGAACGGGCACCGGGGGTGCTGGAGTCGCATTAGTCATCAGCCGTATTAAATAATAGCCCTAATTAATATTAATAAGCGTTGCAATTACCAGCAGCTCGCCCTGCCTTCCTCTTGTCTTCCTCCTCACGCACTGTTCTGTTCCGCCAGGGCAGGCTCCCTTGCTCCCCCTCCAGCAGCCTCCCGGCACTCACCTCCCAGTAGCAGACCTGGGAAGACCAGCACCACAGCCCAGCCCTGGCACAGCAGTGTTTAAAGGGAAGAGACGCCACTGGAAATGTGACATGGGGACACGCACACTGCCTCGCTGCTAGCCCTCGTCCCTGGACAGCCCCACCTCGACCTGCTCTAAGCTGCTCCAAGGCCCATCTGGAGGCAGGCAGCAACAGGGAGGCAGCACTGTACCTTCCCACAAGGGCTGCAGACCACAGAAGAAGCACAAGAGAACATCCAGAAGAGGATGGCTACAATATGCTGGCAGGCACAAAGGCCACCCTGTACTTGATTTTATATATTTCCATGTTCTCCATCAGCTGCAGCTCCTGGGCCCCAAAGGACCTTGCCCTCAGATATTCTCCCTGTTGCAATTTGAAAGTAAACCGAATTCTAGATACAAAAAATAAAACATAAAAATCAAAGAGTTTTGATGCTCTTGGAAAACAGGAGACACCTACAGTTCATTGCCCCAAACAGTGCACACCTTGGCCAGCTCAGCCCTGCCTGAACCCCTGTCAAGACCCCAAGAGACTCTTTAGACTCAGTCACCTTTAAAGCACAGCTGCATGGATGGCCTGGCACAGAGCTAACTGCTGCAACAAGAACAATGCGTGTCGCGTGGTCCGGCTGCCCCTATGACCAGGGTGAGCACACTTAACCAGAGTTTAGCCAGGCACGCTTCCAAGATGGCAATTCTGCTACTAGTGTGGCTAGAGCCAGGTAAAACAGGGACATTCAACCTCAACACCTTCTCCTCCAGCATCGCAGTAGCATCTCCACAAAATAGGTCCCACACTTCACTGCATGGCTGCAAACATTCTCCCTTCACAACCACCACCAACTGCAACGGCCCACTACGCCACACAGCCAGCTAAGTCAGCCCACAAAGGCAAAACTAGAGGTGCCAGTGCCATCTGCCCTGCTGAGCTGCAGGATCTGGCTTCATTCAAGCTTTTGAGCTAGTAAGGAGGTAGACACTCACTGTGTGCACTGCTGATGGGCTTGTCGTCTTCCTCACTGTCCGGTCCAGAGCACCATTCATCCCCACTGTATGGCTGCTTCCTTTCCAGCACACACCGTCGCTTGCTACGGGGAGCCACCTCACCTGCAACAGGATGGAGCCATCAAAAGAGCTGAGGAGACCTGACAGGGGCTGGAATGACTGCGTGCTGCATGCCGGCCCTACCAACCCAGCCAGGATGCACTGGGCAAGATGTCTTACGCTGATATCTGCCCAGCCGTGGTAAAGATCCTGAAGTATCTGCTAGGTCTGGGCTCCCTGTCTTTGCAGCCAGACCTAGTGAGACTCCCCTGTGAGAGCTATGGCTCAAATGATACAGATTCCTTACTGTCTAAAAAGAGTCTGCAAAACCAGGACATGTCCAACTGATGTTCCAAGCCAGAGAGCTTTGGGCACTAACCCTAAAAGTAAGGGGTCTGTGGTTTAGCAATTAAACCTGAAAATGGAACAGGGGGGCACATTCGCATCCTTTGCACACATCAGTGGGGCAGGGGCCTTCCCTGCCTCCCTCCATTTTTCATATGGGGCTGATGCAGCTAAGGGAGAAAGTAGCTAAAGGCACCCGGGGACTCGTGGAAAGGAATCAGACACAGGACAGACACATGTGGTTGTGAAATCAAATGCACAGGGGCACGAGCTGGAAGAGCGGCTCTGTGTCTGGGGACCAGGTGTGAGTCTTGGTTGGAACCAAGGGCCCTACTGGGATTTCTGCTCCGACAACCCCCCTGCAAGATGCTCTAGCATCCCACGCAGCCGTTGAGCACAGAGCTTGGCGGAACGCAAGAGGCTACAGGGAAGGCTGGTGAGGACAGGGAAGCCAGAGGGTTTGGAAGCACTGACTCAGCCCTTTTCCAGAAGCCACGTGCTATAACAGAAGAGTCATCCATCGCTGATGAAACCACAGAACTGTTCAGACAGCGACCCTCACAGCACCTCCTCACTAACCATGACTGAGTCGTTGGGCAGCTGCAAGAACACCACAAAAGCAGCTCTTTGCCAACAGCAAGGAGACAGAAGACAACTCAACTTGGTCCCAAGTTGAAAGTCTGCACATCACAAAGCAGGGTGTTCAGTGCAGCTGCAGTGAACCATGCTCTTGCTTAGCTGGCCTCAGTAGCCTATGAAAACCAGAGTCGCAGATTCTTTACGTAACAAACAGTTTAGGGGCTGGAACATAAAGACACTGCTCAGTCACTCTGGTCCCAAAACCACGGATGTGACGAGCAATGATGCAAAGGCACACAGGCAGCCAGGACAAGCCCGGACAGAAGCCGCAGCACAGAAACACAAGATACTCACAGCTGCTCCCATCCCAGGTCCTGCCAGGACGCTTGGAGCAACTACGAGTAGGACGTGCTGAGGCAAGGTTTAGGAGAGTTACTACCTTTTGATTCCGTGTCCTGTGAAGGGGTGCTGGCTTCTCGCTGTTCTCCAGAGTCCACCGAGATGCTTCTTTCCCGTTTCACCTTGCCCTTCAAGGAGCTGAAGTTTGGGACAGTGTTCTGGCTGTTTTTCAGTCCAGAGTTGCCAGGGGAGATCTGAGTGGCCTTGCTGCCATGGCTGCCTGCCCCCACACCCTTAGAGCCCAGGTTGCAGGGGGGTGCTTGGCTCACGTTGTGGTGCTGGGCTGGGGCACCGCTGCTGCCTGCCTTGCCATGGCTGGGCAGTTTGTTGTCAGGGTGCATTGGATTGGCTAAAGCTTCCCACAGCGCCAGTGGAGGGAGCTCCCAGGCCCTTTGGTCAGAAACCTGCAGGAGAAGAGGGCAGCGGGTGAGTGGGTGCTCCTCACACGGGCACAGCCCCAGAGCCGCTCCTGCCGGGAATCAGCCAGCAACCCTCCAAGCAAAGGATCCCGCTCCACAGTCAGTTGCACGCAGACAAGCAGCCAACTCCCACCCATGCCATGCATGGAGCCTGCCCGTGCTCAGAGGCACAGGCATGGACACGAGAGCCCTTGCTGCTGAGGCCGTGATGAGAACAGGGTGCTCCATGCCAGCCTGCCCTCTGGTGAGCATAAGGATCCTTAGGGATGTGTTGCAGATCCCAGAGCTCAGACAACTTTGTGACCTTGAACAAAAATCTGGTGCCCGGTGGTTTCAGGGACCCCTTCTGCAGCTAAGTTTATTTTGCTCTGCCAAACACAAGGGAGACAACAGAGCAAAGAGAAAATGGTGCAAGCCTATAAAGAAAAAGCTGGTGTGGGACAGAGGAAGACTAAGAAGGTTGAGGCTGCTGAGGAGAAGCAGGCGGCGGGCTGCAAGGCAAGGGCAGGGCCAGGAAGTGTTGGCACTCCAGCTAAGCAGTATCCCTGTCTCTCCCAGGGGCCTGAGGGACTGTTGCAGCTCCTGCTCCAAGGCCCTGAGTGAGGTAGCATCCACTGCAGCATCCAGCCCAGCAGGATGATGCAACATGCCACAGGCCTGCTGGGACAGCAGCGTGAGGTTCTCCTTCCTGGAGACCCAGCCCAGGTTTCTGAATAGCCCCGCAGGCTGAGGCAGAGCGTGCAGGGAAGAGGAGGTTAGGGCAGAGCACCCGGCCTCTGGGCTGGAGACTCCTGCACACCAGCTTTCCCTGGCCTGAACAGCATTCACTGCCAAGTCCTCGGAGACAGTACCAGTATGGAAAGAAGCACAACCCCATGAGAACTACTCCCGACTTTCTCCACCTAGAGCACGTAACTCTTCCTGCATCAGAGCCCCGTGTTCCTCTGCTAGTCTCACCACCTCAGCCAGTGATCCCAAAGCTGTCACCCCCACTGCCTGTCACATCTTCCCTACTCCTTGGGGAGCAGGGGTGAAGGAGAGTAAACCCCACATTCATAGAAGTTGAGGTATCCCTCTCTATTTGCTTACATCTGCCAAGTGCTTAGTGTGCCACCTCCACCATGCACTCAAGAACCTTTCCCGTGTACAGGCTGAGAAATTTTTCAGCACATGGGGGGTTCCTGGGCCTGTGGTCTGCTCCTCCCATCTGGACCACGCAGGCCAGATGCTGTGCACAGATTTCTTCTACCGCCCAGAGACAGGAAGCACTGGCTTCAGGCCAAACCCTGCATCTCTAAACAGCACCACCAGAGCCCAGCAGCACTACCCACACTGGTCCTGGGTTGCCGAAGGTGCACTTGGGGACAAACCATTGGCAAAAGCCAAGTGCCTGCTCTTCTAGGGCAAAACATCGTGCCCCGGATGGCACGGAAGCAAAGAGCAAAGCACACTTGGCAGACCCGTAATCCCCGACAGACAGCAATCACCACAAGGTGCAGGCTGCAGGTTTCCATCCCTTGCCAGAGTCCCCTGCCTGCAGAAGGGGCTCCTTGGCAGCTGCCTCCCTGTGAGGCCAAGCACAGCTGACACGCTGAGAGCCGCCTGCACCAACCGTGCCGTCCACCGCGCTGCCCACCCCGGCAGTCCTGGTGAGCGAGTGGGATCCTCCATGAGCAGCTCAGCTTGGCCTATCACCGCTTCCTAACGAGCGAGCTGTTAGCTGCTCCCTCCTCCTCCGCCTCCTCACCATGCACCTCGTGAGGGCTCTGCTCTAGCCTGGAGGAAGATGGTGAGCCACAGCGCTGATTAATTTTCACGGCACATAAGGGAGTTGCTAGCCCTTTAAGTGTCAGCCAGTCTTGCTCACTCGCTCTTGTTCTCTAGGGACCTATTAATAGCAGCTGGAAAGATCACATCACTCTGGATATTTATACCCCTTATTCCACACCAGGAGAGATTTATGTCAGAGCTGCTGTCCCAGTGCCTGCCCAATTGCTCTGTCAAACCACTCGCAGGGGGAGGGGAGCAAAGAGGGGAAGGAGACACAGAGAGGGCAAGCAGGGAGGAGGAGAAGGTCCATATGGCACAAGCTGCAGCGTTAAGCGCACACGCTGCCTGCAGCCGCTGGCTGGCTAGCCGCAGGGAGCCTTCAGCCCCGCTGGAAGAGGCTGCTGCCAGACAGCATTCCAGAAAGCAAGCCCTGCAGCAGCTCCTGCTGCTGGTGGCCCAGAGCCCCTGCCTGCTGCGCGCACTCACAGGCTGTGCAAGGCGTCTCGCTGCAGTCCTGAGGGTCACAGATCCACTGACACCAGGGCACAGCCAGCCCAGCACAGGAGGGGCTGTGACCATCACCCATACCAACGACAGGCTAGGAGATGCAGGTCTGCCTGTGGCACATCTGAACGGACACATCTGCATTCAGAACAGATCCCAAAATACTGCACCGAGAATGTGGATGGGCAGCAGCACTGATGTGCACCCCTTGTGCTGTGTAGTACAGGCATGTGAATACTGTAGGGAGGAACAAAACCGGGGCCCCCCTAAGACCATGCTTGCAGAGTCCAGAGACTAACGCTCAAGATGGAGCCCCTATCCCTCCAGTTCCCAGGTCAGATTGCAGGGGTCACATGCACTGATCTCAAAGAACCTGGCAGCCGCCACAAGGAAACTTTAAGACACTGCCTGCAGTATGGATGAGCCTCACTGGCTGCAAGATACCTCTGGAATGTTATGCTTTTGGGGCATCCATCTTCCTCCTTCATTTTGGGAGTAGGTCAGTGCTTCAGGGAGGGCACCCAGCACCTTGACTCAGCCAGGCTCTAGAGGGAAAGCCACCGCAGGCTGATGGTGGGCCCCAGCTAAACACTGAGAAGCCTTCCTCTTCCAGTCTTCACTGAAACTGACCGCTCTCCCTTCACAGTTCCTAATGGGAGAAATGCCAGAAGCAGCTGTCTGCAGATTCTGCTCTGCTTTTGGGAGCAGCAACAGTTGGATTCTGTTGCAGATGCATAGCAGGATCCACCCCGGCCTCTCATCTGTCTGGCTGCACCATGCCGATAGGCATCTTGATTGCTCTAAGCTCCCTGCACACACCCCTAAATTCAAGCTAGATTCCAGCAGGCATGCCACACATCTGGGCCACAGAAGAGAATCCATTAGAAAGTAGATGCACTGGCATGGAGAGACAAATGATCCAAAACATCTTGAAAAGAACACGACAAAAAGGAGACTGCACAGAAGTCTGGCTCCCTCTGCAATGTAGCAACACACCCACCACTCCAGCCCAGTAGTTTTAAAGACAATAGCAAATTTAATTCCCAGCAGTTAAAGCAAAGAGCCAAGACTCCTGGCTTCTACCCCTGGCTGCCACCAATTCCGCAAGTGACCCCGAGCAAGATGTACTGTTTCTGGGTGACTCGATCTCCCCATCATTAAACAGGGGGACAACCCAGCCTCACCTCAGGCAGGGAGGGAGGCTTACAAGGCACAACAAATACTGAAGTGCTATACCTAAATGCAGAGGGTATTTGCATCTCATACAGCTGAAAAGCCACGTCTTTAAATCAAAGACTGGGACCTTTGCAGACAAGAAACCTCAAAACAAAACAACACAAACTGCTTTCAGTAAGTCTCCTCCAGTACAGTCTGAGCAGCAGCAGAGGGGGAGGCAAAGCTCCAGGCCAGGAGAGACTGGGCTGACATATTCGCAATCCCGGAATTGCTAGCTGATAGATCAAGAAACCTGAAACCCCGCTGCGTTCCCGGAGGACTTTCTGGTGAATCATGCTCCAAAGGACGATAACACAGATTCCCAACATCGCCACAGGAATGTGGAGCCTGCGCCTGCCTCCTGATGGGGCAGGAGAGCCTCCTGGCTGCCAGCCTGCCTGCCCCACAGCTTCTCCGCCTTGGTGCTGGCTGACACTGCTGCCATGCTATCCCTGTTGGAGGAAAGGGCCAGAGAAGAAGCCGGGAAACCAGAGTCACGACGATTCAGGAAGGAAGGAGCTTTGCCGCACCCCCCTCCTGTCAGATGCTGGGGAGAGCTCTTGTGAAACCCAGACGACTCCTGACTCTCACATAGGCAGTAAGAGCCCAGTCCGGGCTCCTGAGCTGTGCTGACATGCCCTGAAGATCCTGAACACCCAACGGACAAGGCGGGTCCTGGCAGAGTGATGCAACAAGCATAAAGTCACCTGGCCCTTCTTCGTTAGCCGGTCCAGGAAGTGAGCAGATCAGGTTGCCATTGCAAACACCCTCCAAGCACATCGCCTGTGCTGCTAACCACCCACCCGCTCACTACTAACAGCAATCCTGGGACAAGCCTGCCCTAAAATCTCCTGTGGACACCACCACAGACTCAAGCAAACACCCTGGCTTTGGAAATAAGAGGTTCTAAGCAAGCTCAAGGGGTTCTTGAGAAAGGCATTAGGCAGAGAACAGCAAAAGGAAAGACCCCAAAGACCCATGGCCCTCTCCCACTGTATCTCTCACCCCAAGGCTGGATGAGATCACAGGCACACCACCTAACACCATTCCGAGATTACCAGTCCCCCCGGGGTTAAAGCAGAGAGGGTTGGAACACCTCCAAAGAAATACCACACAATTTCATTGAAGTCAGAGTGCTTCACGGAGGTGAAGACTATGACAAACTCTCCAGAAGCAAGACTTCTGCAGTCCGAGATTCTTGGATCATTTCTGATTTGAGAAAAAGACTACAATCAGAAACTTGACCTTTGCTAAAGGGTTCTAAAAAGGTTGTTCCAAAACAATCCTTTTCGCAATACCTTTTGAGTCTGCTCCAGCAAGAAACAAACCTCTCAAAACCAGCAGCAGAACAGCACTGCTGTCCCCCAGCCAGCCCCAGCCCAGTGGCAGCGATGGGCTCTAACAGCCAGAGGACCACCTGAGCCAGCACGCTTGTGACCAGCCTCTGCAGAAGCATTTCCCTAACCCCATACCCAGCACTCGCCAGAGCATGTTGTTTATCACCAGCAAGAACAGCCTTCAACCAGGCTGCGGCTGGTAAAGGTATTCTCATTTGAGCCTTGCTTTGGTCGGTCAGACTCAGAGTCACGGGGAGGCAGGAACTCCACAGGACAGCACTTCACTGACACGAGTCATCTGTTTTGAATGCATCACAAAATTATCCTGCTCTTTCACCACTAGACCAATAGCCTGGAGAAGTCCATTTTCTCTTCTGTTCATTTCTAGGATTCTTCTCCTGCCCTTTCCAATGGCAGAAGCGGTGGTTACCCTCACTGTCTGTACTAGAGGGCTCTAAAAGACCTCCAGAGAGAACCTAATGCTTTGCTGAATCCTTGCAGTTCTCAGAGTCATTTTGGCAGGCCCTGCTGATCTCCTGCTGTTCGGAGCTGCCTCAGGAATGATGCATTTCAGCAGGGCTGCTTGGCCACGAGTCTCAAAGGTCTTTAGTAAGACAAAACCTCAGATTTGTGTTCTCGTCCACCTAGGGATGGACATCCCCACATAACACAGGTGGAGACTGAGGCTTGGAGAGAGTGAGGTAAATTGGCAATACCGTCTGCTTTCTGCCCCACAGCCTATTACCTTTCTCCTGTTGCTGCTTCAATCCATCAGTGTTAGAAGAGCTTTTCTTAGCACTTTCTTGCCCCCAGCTCAACAGTTTCTCCCACTCTTCTGCTGCTTCCTGCGCCCTCAGGCAGAACCTGGCTTCCTGTCCTGTGCTCGGGAGTCTCCAGGTCTGTCACCAAATTTGCAGCTCCCCAGTCCAACTGGCACGCTCCTTACAGAAACCCTGCATGTGCCAGACATTACTCAACTGTCACATGCGGCTCTATTGGGATGATAACGAGGAATTATTTCATGGCTCCTGCGACCTGCTGGGTCAGCGAAGTGACATGCAGGGAGCTCCATGTGCGCCACAGCCACCTGAGCGCTGCAGCTCGGCTGGTGTCACAGCACCCAGGAGGCCAGGGAGCAAAGCCAGACATTTTAAGTCACACGCAGGAAGGCTTGGTCTGACAGCCCTACTCTGGCCTGACTGTATGCACTGCTCAGATCACTCAGAGTCCCAGGGTTCTGGGTCTGCTCCCAAAATAGACAAGTTGTCAAAGAAGACTTGGGGTCCATTCCTGCACCCAGTCCCAAGACTAAATGCAACGTGCAAAGGACACACCTGCAGCTAAAGCAGAGGCTGGGGTACCTGGGGGCCATCAAACCACAGACTGCAGCACTGTGCCCAGCTGGGGAGGGGGAGCTGGCAGCACGATGCAGGAGAGAGGGGGCACAGCAAGGCTGGCTGCCCTGGCACCGTGCCCTGACACCGCCCTCTGCCAGCCCAGGCTGCAGAAGAGACGCAGAAATGCCGAGCGCTCCTCCAGGATTATAAATACCAGGCCCAGAGCGCATCGGAGCCTGGGCTCTATATTTAAACCCGGCTGAGGTCACTTCCTTTTCCCAGCAGCTCCCACCCCAGTCACCTCATATTTGCATGCCATCATGACTAAGGCACATCGGGGTTTAAGGTCAGAGGGGAAGCGGCCACACATCTGCCTCGCAGGAAATTCCACCCTGGGAAACCCTTCACCTTCCCCAGTGCAGATCGGCTGCACTCAGGCTCTGGCAGCAGAGATCCTGCTGATGAGCGGTGGCAGCTGGTACTGGGACCCCAGTGCTGGGCTGGAGAGGGATAGGGAGACCTCGAGGAGATGGGAACCCATGCTCCCCACCTGCTTTACCATCAGACTCCAGGCTTGCATTGGTGTGGGAGAGGGGCTTCCCCACTGCACACCCTGAAAGGGCAACTGCTCCACCTTCTCACCCACCACGCTTCACCTCCTCGGCACCCCGAGCTAAAATTCCCCATTTCCCCCACTGAGGGGATGCGAAGAGGCACGGCCTTCCCCACAGACCTAGCCCCAAGGCCAGGGACCACGCCCTTATACAAACACCCCTGTTGCTCACCAAGCTCCTCCAGAGGCACAGTGATCTAAACCCTGAGAGCCAGGCCTCCAACTGCCCCATGAGAAACAGGCAGAAAGGAGCCAGGAATTGCCTCACCTTACCGACTGCAGCCCTCGGGGGGGGGGGCAGCAGGACCCCTGTTTAACAGCAGATGTACACCCAGGGACAGGGAGGAGGGACCAAAGAGCAGCTCTGGGGCTGCCCCCAGAGAATCGCTCTTTTCCACCAGGAGAGACAGGATCTCATTAACTTGTGACACGTCGAGTGGGCATCGCTTTCTGACACTCCTGCAGCCCTCCAGCCTGAGGCTGGCCGGAGGCTGTGGGGTTTGCAGTGCTCCTTGTGGCCCTCCACACTAAACTCTAGTTATGCCGTTATTTCAAAACCAGAACACATGGAAAAGAAAAGTTATTGCATCACCAAAGACCTAGGAACAAAGGAAGGGGGGAGAGTGCAAAGGCTACCTAGGGGGAGAAGTGGAGATTACAGATCTTTTGGAAGCAAGCTAGCTCTTTAGGTCATGATATAAGCAAAACAGCTGCTGGGTTTGCAGTAGAACTAATTGGTGATGCTCACAGGGTATCTATTAGGTTTCATCTGGACTATCAAGCCGATTACGAAGTCTCTGAGCTAGCATGAGACACACCAGGATGGACACCTCCGAAGACTGACAGCCAGAAAAAAGTTTCCTATACACAGTCTTGGCATGCCAGCCAAATGCCTATTCCTCTCCCTCATCCCACAGATTCTGGAGAGGAAATCTACAATGGAACAGGGGTGCCGACGCAGTCCTATAATCCCCAGAGTCAGCTGATGGGGAAGCATCACTGCTACCAAAAGTGCGGAGCTGGCCAGCAGAGAGGGACACAGATGCCCAGCTCCTTTGGCTGGTGACAGGGTACTTGCTGTCCTCTCAGGCACATGGTGTCCGCCCTGTTTCCGAGCCGGCACCCTGGCAGCGTGAGCACACTAGTGCGGCATGCCTGCGCCTTCCCAGGCTGCACCTCCATGACAACAGGAACCAGAAGCCACAGCAGGCCACCAGCACCTCGTAGGCCCGCGATCACATTACAGGACAGGAAGGAAGAAAGCGCTGTGATCAGGCTGGAATCGCTTTAAACAGCTTCCACACCGATACCTTGGCCACTGGAATTAGCACCCAAACACCCCAAACACCTCGTTCCTAAAGACACGTCCTGCTTTGGCACACGCATAGGGACCAGAGCACCACGGACACTGGCGGCGACACCAGGGCTGGACAAGGGCTGCTCACGAAGCAAGGTCACGGCAGCAAGCAGCCTGGGAGAAGGCAGAGAGCCTCCCTACACCTTGTTGGAGGAAATCAAGGCTCAGCAGCGCCCTGCCTCTCCATGTGTGTCTTCACCACAAGCATGTGCAGATTGTCCTCAGAAGAGCAGCAACCCATGGGTTTGGAGGCAGAGAGGCAGGCGCTTCCCTTCAGCTCCCCTTCTTGTACTCAATGATGGTGGGAGCTCCTCCACCTTCCCACAGGACCTCCAGCTCCATGCATACCCTGCTGCTGGCAGGCAGAGGGTTAATGATGCCCAGAGAGCTGCAAGCAGCCTCCACCTTGCCCTCTCAGGAACAATGGGGCCATTGTGGGAGGCCAGGCAAGTGTGGGCAGATCCCTTGCCTGGCAGTGACCCGCTGGGTGGGTCCTCACTGCCACTCAGGTAGGAGGAGAGCCCCATGGAATTACACGTGGCCAGCCAGGCGCAGGAACAGCATGCCAGCATGCCCGGTGGCCCTGCTGAGCAGCCTTGCTCCTACCAATCTGCCTGGGTACAAAACGCAGTCAGACAGCCAGCAGCGCAGAGCTGCCAGTGCAGCAGACCTGGCTGTGAGCCGGAGGCGGAGTGCTGCCCCCATGCCAGCACCCCACCTGGGTCTCCACCAGGATCAGCTGTGCTCTCGGGATCTGTCACAGGGTGAATGGAGCAGGAGGAACAAGGTTCTTCACACCCCAAAGTCACATCTCAGTGGCAGGTACAAGTGCTGACCAAGAGCCTCTTGGAAACCTGAGTACTCAACAACTTGACACACACGTGAGCAGTGAGAACACAACTGCAAGGGGAGTTCAGGGGGGTGGTGGTGACAGTGTTCCAAGCCTCCACAGTCTGAAACTGGGATGAGTAAGCAACGAAGGAAGCAGCTCCAACATACTCCTACTCTCCTACAGATTTCCATCTCCAGGCCCCAGCACATCAATGCAAAGAAAACTTGTGATGCTCCGAATTCATTCCCCAAGACACAGAGCTGATCCCTGACACAGCGGCAGCACCACTGGGAAATCCTACCCAAGACAAGGCCGGCTCTCCGTCATGCTCCCAGACTTTTCAGCAGAGCCTCATGTCCCCTTGGGCATGAGACCAGGGTACATAACAATAAATTCAACCAATTGAAGCATACACTGAGCATCTGCATGAAGCCCTTGGCCAGGAACCTGACTCTGGACCAAGAGCTGCTGCATGCTGCCTCCAACATCAGAAGCAGGTCTCAAGGAGCAGAGCAGTGCAACGAGAATTGGAGAAGAGCTCGACACTGCCTCCCAGGAAACCCTGTCACAAGCCTGGAGGCGATGGAGTGCAGCTCCAAACATCTCCCGACAAGAGGAAGGTGCAGCCCAGATGAGCAATCCTCTGACCTGCAGCCCCACTCTGCCAGCAGTTCCCATCTCCTTCTTTTCACCCAGTCTCCCAATGTCCCACACTGGCTCAGG
Source organism: Psittacula echo (assembly GCF_963264785.1). Classification (NCBI taxonomy): domain Eukaryota; kingdom Metazoa; phylum Chordata; class Aves; order Psittaciformes; family Psittacidae; genus Psittacula; species Psittacula echo. The sequence goes on from NC_137754.1 coordinate 142,358, forward strand.
AGTGCCACTGCTCCCCAGTTTTCCCAGAGCCAGGCTGATAAACAAGCAGCCTGAGCAGCCTCAGGCAGATCTCCAGGTCTGTGCCCCATTCATGCCAGAGCCTTCTCCCTGCAACTCTGAGGTAACTGTTGTGTCATCTCTTCACATGTCCCAGTGGCAGGCATCACTTTATGCCTTGCCCCCAGTTCGCTCTCTGCTGTTGCTGTTACTCAGTCCTGCCAAACCCACCTCCAGACACACCACACAAGTTAAATACAGCACTGCTTCGGGTCCCAAATGGGAGGCTCTCAAAGAAAAGGCGACAAATAGATGTGCCAATGTAAACGCGCTCCCCACTTTGCATCCAGCTCTGATCAATAAACCAGTGCAGCCTGCGGATAGATTTTTCTCTTCCCTACATGCTCAACCAAGAGGGCCCAAGATGAGGGCAGGTACAAACATCTGACAGATCTGACAGGGCAGGGTTTAACCTGTGTGTCTTTACAAGACAGCGTGTCTGAAAGAAAATACAGTCTCTCCTTCCAACCAGGAAGAAGAATAATCTGGGTAACCCCTGGCAAAAGCCAGGGCGGGGGGGGATGAGGGGGAAAGAAGAAAGAAAAATCAGGGCAAGAGGGATAAAACAATCTTTGTCCTCATTTCATTGGTCATGCAAGTGCAAGGCAACCACAGTATCCGCTGCCCCAGCTCAGACAGCAAGAAATAGGCATGACCGGTCCAGTTTTACGGAGGCTTAGAGAAACCTGCCCCTATGGTCTAGGGAAAGCCACAACCTTGCACTCAGGAACGAGGTAGAGCATGGATGGGATTTCCAGGCTACCCCGATAACCAGCTAACAGGCCAGCACAGCCTCAGAGCTCACCACTTGGCAGCGCAACCTTCGATTCAGACACTGTGCCTTTAAACATTGCTCAAGACCACACAAGGGTTAAATCTGCCTATAAATATCTGTTCTCAGCAGGGCTGCTGCTCTGAACCCTCCAGCCATCTGTTCTAGCTTTCCCCCATCTAAGACTCTAACATCTGAAGCATGCTCACAATTCTTAGGAGTGCTCCCAAAAATAGACCAGCGCTGTGGCTTCACTCTGTCGCCCGTGTTTGTGAGTGCAGGAGCATGTACAAGCCTGGAGCTGTGCGAACATGAACACGTCTGCCTCTGCGAGGCAAGCAGGCCTGCACCAGCACGGCTCCATTTGCATCCGTGCTGGCGTGGGTGCACCCACCTAACCGCAGATCCATGTGAATCCTCACGAGCGTGTTCACGCTGGTACGAGCCTGCATCTGCACGCGTGTGCAAGTCTGCACCACAGCGTGGGTGTGAGAGAACGTGGACGGTGCTGCCAGGGCTGCGATGATGGCAGAGTCCTGCCGTGCCCCCTTCCCAGTGGGACACGGCCAAGGCACTGCTCCCACTGCAGCCTGGCCTCAGCATAAACCAGCCTGGCCTGTGAGGTCCCGCTGCCCTGGCACTGCAATTCAGAGAGCGAGCCTGCCCTGCAGCGCAGCAGGGAAGGGAGGGAGCGCTTCTCTTGTTCAAAGCTTGGCTCAGCAAATTCAGCAATCCCACCTCCGGGCACCAGAACCTCACTGTGAAAGCAAGTAAAGCCTGATCTGTGTGAGGCCGAAGACACACCACCCTGCTCACATCCAGCTGAGGCTTGCAGGATTTCCTCAAGCACTCCACGCACATAGACAGGGCAAGGCTCCTACTGCAGACATGACAGCTTTCTCCTGGAGCAGAATGGGCTCCAAGTCTCTTGTAGGTCTTTCCAAATACCAAAGACATCACTAGGTTCACCCTTCTGACTGCCAAACCCATTAGCCTCATTCCGCACAGGCAAATCCAGAGGATAATAATTGCTGTGACACTCACAAGGCAAAATGAGAAACAAGCTGTCAGCTCCCAAATCCGGACATATTGTCCAGGAGCAAACCATCCTGCTGAGCATCCTCAGGGCACAGTACTGTCCACCTGTTCCATGCCAAGCACAGCTCCTACTCAAACACCCATTATCCAGTGGGGACTATCACAAAGAAGCTCAGCCCTGGCTGCTGGCCCTGCTGACACCACATCACAGGGCAATGTGCATGCACAGCCACAGGGAGGGGACAACCAGCGTCCATCCTCCATGCAGTGACGACAGCCCAAGGATCAGACAGCAGCTAGGTTTTCATCTCTAACTACTTCTACAAGAGTGATTTTCCTCTTCCACGCTGAGTAAAACTACAGACAAAGCCTCAAGCACAGAAGTGCCTGGTTGAGGTAGGGATGGGGCTGTCTCAGGGCAATCGGCTTCTGCCACTTGCTATCCTGACAGGTAGGAAGAACAGAGGGCAGAAACTACATACCACCACCCTTTTGTTCAGGGTGTGCTGAGCTGCCCAGTCTATTTCACCCTCTGATGTACTCGAGATGATAGCCAGCTAGCTCCAAGAACTATAACCAAGACGTTTCAAGAAATCTAAAATGCAGGTACACCTTAAACTCGGGTGACAATGTAAATGGAAAGAGCTTGAAAATCCAGCTCTTCATTTCAGGCTTTGGCAGTGAGATGTGCTGGGAAACAGCCTCAGCAGACTGAGTCAACACAGCTCTACTCTATTTCTGACAGAGGAAAAAAAACCCCATTGATCCAGGTATTGATTTGATGCAGGAGTTTGTGTTTGTTTAAAAGTTTGCCCATGGGTCAGACCTTGTTACAAGCGTCTTTCCTGGTGATGAGGTTAGAAACACAGACACCTTCCAAAGCACTGCACACAAATTGCACCCGTACCAGTTCAGATCCCAGCGGGCTCCAAGTTGAGCGGGAAACAATGCTCTCCACTTCAGCAGCCAGCCATGGGCGCCAGCAATCTGCAGGTCACTCCGAGCTACTATATTCCCTTCCATACCATGCCTGCTCTTCTGTCCTGGACATCTGCCAAGTGAATGACCTCCAATAGGTTGAAGAAAAAAGCGTGGCTAAATCAGGCGCTGTTATTCCATCAGAGACACACTCAAATATTGCTACCGAGCTCTCCTCTTCCCACACCTCCTCAACCCTAGGGGCACAGGCTCTTAAGAGACAGGGAAGAGAAGTGAGGACAGACTGAGGACTAGGCACAAACAAATGCAGGAGCTGCATCCCCAGCAGCTACCTCCTGATCTCAAGGCTCCTTCCCTCTGTGCCCAGAAAACGTGCAGCATTCATTGCCCTCTACTCATTTCCAGCCCCTTAAATCTCTGCCAATAAAAGCCAGACCCAACCAGCACTTTGTCGTTTTCCTCACTGCTTCTGTCCTGCTACCATGGTTCCTGCATGAACTGCAGATGCACACAGACTGCAGCATTTTCCTAGCTGCTTCCAGCTTCATAGTATAGGCAGGGCCACCAACCATCAGAGAAGAGGTGGGGGCACGACTACATGTGCAGAGATGTATCTTGCAGGGACTAAGTTATCATTCCCGCATGTCAGCATTCCCCACTGTGTTCTCAAGCCTCCTCATGCACCTTTAGGTTCCCTTCATTTCAACAGAGCAGAATATTCTTTAGGATTTATTTTGCCTTTTACGTTTCTTAGCCCATCACATCCTTTCCTGCTGCAATAAAAACCAGTAAATCAATTTCTCTCCTTCCCTGCTTTTGCTGCCTTGGAAGCATGTCTTGCAATAGAGCAGTCACAGATGACAGAGGAAGCAGCAAACTAGTTCAGACCAGTGCAGGTATCCTCAGATCCCCGCATGGCTCCCAGCAGCTACCCAGCTTCTTGCTCTCTTGCTGAAAGACACAGAAGCCAGAATCAGGCTGGAGCATTTGCTCCCATTTCTACATTAGAAATAGCAAAAACCAACATACAAATTAAGAAAATCTGTCTCTGAAACCAACTGGCCAATTTGTATCTGAAAACCTCTCACCAGGAGGAGCATCCTTTGTTTCCTCTGAAGTTTTACTCCTGTGAGGTGCCCAGGGACCCGTGGAAGCTGGGACACACAGCAAGATCCCACCGCCTGTCACACAGACCAAGCTGGGACACGGGCTGGCCACAACCAACAAGCCCAACTTGGATCCCACCAACCTGACCCCCTGCACCACCTCCGCCCTGGCAATGGGTCACCCACTGCGCACAGAGGGGTACAGAATCCACCCAGCTGCACATAGAGCCTGCTAGAGGACACTGGACACCCTGCACCCCTCATAAGAGCGTGCAGCTGCCCCTCTGCACGGTGTCAGGCTGTCACACACAGGGAGGCTGCTGGCTCACGGTCTTCCCAGTGGAAGCACTGACTCCAGGGCGCATTTCAAGCAGCCACACCTGCAGCCAGGAGCACGTGTAAACACTTGGGAACACAGCTTCGCCTCTCACCTCCTCCTGCACCCCTCCAGAAGCAGCCCAGAGCCAGCATGGCTCCTGGGTGCTAGCGGCAGAGGAGGAACACTTGCTCCTAAGCTCCTACCTCCCAGGCCTGGCCTGCACGGCCTTGGGCAAGACACTTCACCTCTCTTTCCCTCCATCTTCTAATTGCCCGTAGGAGACCGGCCTCAGCCTGTGGCCTGGGTGCAGCAGGCAGCACCACTGCAGGTGGAAGCAGGAAGGCAGAGCCCGGCTCCCACCCTGTACCTTCTGCCCCTAGACCGGGCTGAAAATAAAAACCAGCTTTCACTTGTCCTGGTCCTGAGAGACAAGGAGGCAGTGAGAGGTTTGTTGTCAATACAAGAAACTGTCGCTAAGTGAAGGAGAAAAAAATCCGGGGGGAAGAGGGAGAACAAGGGAGGGGACAAAACCGCATTTTTACTTCTGGTGGCCAGCCAGCTGCCTGACTCAGCCAGTTTGGTCGCCTGCCATATAGATTTAAAAACAAAACCAAGCTCTTGCAGAGGGGAGAGAAGGGGGTTTGGGTGAATGTGCTTTTTTGTTGCGTGTTGAGCAGATCCTAGACCAGCCCGAGACGTGTTTAGGAAGATGGCTCCCCTGCCACACTGAGCCCCGGGGCTCGGCACACTGTGGGGTCTGAAAGAACTGCAGCGAAAGCCCACAGCTGCAGGGCTTTCCCAGAGCTGGTTCCCTCGGGCCACCTCCGGGGCTGGGGACAGCAGTTTGTGTCCCCAGGCTGGTGCTCATCTACTGGTCAAGGCAAGGGTGACCAGCTTCTGAGGTGTCCCGCATCTGCGAGGAAGAGAGCTGCACAGAAGGACCCACACCTTTGCTCCCTCCCCGAGGAACGTACACAGGAGGTGGGAGGCATAGGGAAGAGGTTGTTTTCAAATACCAGCTCCCATTATCTGGATCCCACGGTGCCCATGGAATGGTAGCCACTTGTAAGGAGTGCTCTCTGTTCCCGGAGCACTGCACAAACATGAACACGCGCTCCCCAAGCCCTGTGCAGCAACACAACATGCTGGCATGCTCGGCACAGCACCAGACACACAGAGCTCGCCGCTCCACGCCAGCTCGGCGCTTCCACACAACTGAAGGCCATGAAATCATATGTGTATAAGCAGCACTTTGCACTGCAGCAGGCATTACAAACCCTGGCTGGTGAAGCCTCCTGAGGCTCCCACACAGTGATCTCCCATAGGAACTGGCCAGCCTCTCCAGAGATCAATCCCTTGCTCACTGCAGGGAGTGCAGGTAGGGTAAGTTACCTAAGGAGCCGACGATGGGTAAGTGCAAACCCTGTGGCTGCTATTCCCATTTGAAGAGAGAACAGAGGTGCAGAAAAGCCAATGCCTTACCCAAAGTCACCCCAGCCATCAGCAAAGCTGGGAACAAAACCTTTGCCCTTTGGCTCCCGGTCCCCAGCACAGACACTAAGGCAATACCAAAATGCGGTCTGCCAGCTGCCCCATCTCCATGAGAAGATGGAGGGATGGAGAGGTGAAGTGTTCAAGGGCAGGCTGGACAAGGATTTGAGCAACCTGGTCCAGTGGAAGGCATCCAAGCCCACGGCAGGCAGTTGGAACTGGATGCGCTCTAAGGTCCCTTCCAACCCAAACCATTCTGTGATTGTCTGATCCCCAGCAGCACCCCACCAGCCTTGTGAGGGCTCAGAGGTGCAGACATGCACCCCATGGGCAGGTGCAGGATCCTACCGGGGATCGCTGCAGTGAGGCCAGTCCATGCAGGACACAGGCAGACAGACACAGGGACAAATGCCAAGCCGGACAGGATCCACCACTGCAGGGCGAGGGGCATCGCTCACAGACTCCCCAGCCTTCCTCCTGGGGGGAACAGCCTGGCCTCGCCTTGGGAGATGTTTCTGATTTGAGAAGATGGAGTAGGACGTGGGGCTGAGGAGGGTAGAGGTTTGCAGCGGAGCTAAAAGGGGAGATTTAGTAACTGTCGGAAAAAATGGCTGCTTTATTGCAGGCAGCTTGTAAACCCTGGAGCCTGCAGGTCTGGGAGTAATTTCTCCCTCCCACGTGCTGGGCTCAGTTTGTACTGGGGGTCAGAGGTCGGTGCTTTTCCAAAGCATTCTGGGAAAGACGCCAACTGGAGCAAGCTGCTGAACACCTCCTGCAGCCAAAGCCGCGGGACTGGAGCACGCCATTAACCCTTCACGGGGCTCCATCCCTCCAGCACGGGGAGAGCAGGGTGGGGAGGATGGCTGCTGCAGAGCCCCTGCACCAGGCACCCCGCCTGGCACTGGGCTGGGAGGCAGCCGGGACTCAGCCGCCCGCGTGCAAGCTCAGCTCACTTCCCGGCTCACCAGCAGCTGCATCCCAGAAAACAAGAGCACAGGAAAGAGAGAACCAAGCAGCTGGGGCAAAGCCCTCAAGCATGGAGGGAAAGGCACCCAGCATCACTGCAGGTGGGAAATGAGGGCAGTACTGCTGGAGCCCAGCATCAGTCCCTGCAGCCCGTACCCCTGCCTCTGCCACACCTCTGCCCTCTGAGAAGCCTGTGGGCACAAAGTCACAACCAGGGCACTAACCAGGGCACCCACAGGAGACAATTCTCCTGTGGGAAGGGTCCTGCTGGACTCCTGGCACCCCTTCTCCTGGTTCTGGGACAGGGTGTGGCTGGCAGGGGGGACATGGTTTGCTGTCTCAGCCCTGCACCGCAGTGGCACTAGATCACCTGTGCAGGCAAGAGCATGGCTCACTACAGTGCTCCAGCTTCCTCTCCCAGGGATGTGTGAGAGCCTTGCTGGCCTGCAGCCCAGCTCCGCTCCCTCCACCCCAGCACACAGAGGAAGGGAGCTCAGTTCTGCTTCTCAGCGGCATCTCTCATCTTCCCCTCAGACACATGCCCCATCTTTCCCTTGCTTCATCTCCTTTACGCTCAGCGCTCACCGAGGCGGAGGAGGAGCCTGCGGTTGCTGCCCAGGCAAACAGGAGACCTGAGAGTTCGATCAGGTCTGGCTGCCGGAGCTGTCCCAGGCTCTTTCCCTGCGTGCAGCAGCATCATGCCCGGGTGCCGCAGACCAGCACCCCAAAGCGTGCTAATGGGTGCATCAGGGCCCTTCGCTCGTGACACTGTGGGGCCTTAGTCCTGCTCCCCGTGACTGCTTGCTGCCAGCCAGCCTGGAGCTGCCCTCTCCACACCACAACCTTCACAGGCCCTCAGGTGACTTCAGTGGCTCCTTCAGCAGCAGTCACCTGGCTGTCCCACTGCCACTGCTTTGATGCCTGGCACGGGCATGGACCGCAGCCCAAACAGGGGCCAGAACCTGCTGCCACCTAGCTGCATGCCAAGGACTGCCCCTCCACCTCACCGCGCTCCCTCGAGCTGGCAGGGGGGAACTGGCTGTGCCTCTGCACCCCCCCACCGCAGAGACGGTCACAGTGAAGATGATGCCTTTCCCTCCAAACAGAGACTTGTGCCTTCTTGTCTAAATCCCTTTGAATCGCAGTTGTATCTTTCTGATCCAGGTACAAAACAGCACATTTCCCCACCAGCTTCGCTTATTGCATCTTTCCAAGCTCCTGTTTTCATGTCTCACCTGCAATCCCTCCAGCTCCTTCTTCCAAACCTGCCTTTACAGTTAGAGCTGCCGAATCCTCTTTCATCCTCTACCATCTCTTCTGACTAATCCACATACCTCAGCCCTCCTTCTGGGCTTTCCCTGAGATCACAGCTCAGCGTTGCCTTCATGCTCCCAGCTACTGCTTCACCAGTTTAAGGAGAAAGGAGTTCGCCACACTCCCCATGCTCTCATCCTGAAACCCTTCTGCTCCATCCCTCCCAGCTCCTCCACTCTTGCCTCTGGAAAAGCCTCCAGGCTAGAAGTACAAATGGTGGCTTCTCAGCGACTGTCATGTTGGGGGACTGTCTGGGGTAAATACCTCCTCTCAGGCTGTCACCACACTTTGTGGTGCCAAATGCATACCCACGGATGAGAACCTGGTGCAGCAGCACCAAGAGGCTGACGCCACAGCAACGCCTCTTTGCGTGGTGCTTCCTGCTGCCAACATAGCAGGAATACCAAGCCTTGGGGTTACTCTCAGGAGCCAGAAATCCATGACCCTGATGCCCTCTGCACCCGAGGATCCCATCATCCCACCACTCAGCCACAGCAGAAACAAACCTCCCTTCTCCCCAGAGGGGCCAAATTAATACCTGGAATAGCACCGCTTTGCTCCCTATGGCTGCGCAGGACAGACCCAAGCCAGGCATTGGACCAAAGCCCCCAGCTCTGGCACCAAGGCTGCAGCTCACTGCTGACCTTGCCACATCCGCTCTGCTCAAACAGCTCCCAGCTTCTCACCCCAGGCTCTGAGCCTGCCTCAGGCCCCAGGCGCTGGCTGGAGCCCTGCCAAGGCAAGGGCTGCCTGTTTGAATCACGAGCCAGGGCCGGGTAAGCATCACCTTTAACAAGCCTTTCCCCCCATCAGGCACCCTGACTTCTCTCAGCTACAGCCCTATGAGACAAGGCTGTCTGAAGCGCAGCCAGCCCCGGGGAACCACCATTTCAAGGTCCTGCGAAGGAGCCTGGAGGAGCAGAAGGGAGCGTCGGCCGGGAGCGCGGGGGGTGATGCACAGAGCAGGCTGCTCGCTGGGAAGCTGCTGCCGCTTGCCAGGAGGCGGTGGGGGAGGAGGCAGCAGATGTCCGCAGACAGCGTTTGCCAGAGCCTGCAGCGCTCCAGCTCAGCGAAGGGAGGAAGGCGGCGGCTGGTGCCGCTGCTGCTGCAGCGCAACCCAACCGGACACACACCACAGGGGCTGCCCAGAAAGCTTAAGCTGCCCTTCCCTCCCATAACCGCTGCTGCAGCCACGGGAAGTGGGAGTCCCTGCACCCCAGCTGGGGGTCAGAGAGAGACCTCGGGAGACCTGGACTGCAGGAAGAAAAAGCCCTGCCATGAAACTGCAAGGCCTTCCTCTCCGGGGTGGCTGCAAACCCCAGCACAGCCATCACGCCAGGGCACAGTCTGGCTGTGGGGTCACCCTTTTGGCACTGGAGAACCGGAAATGGCCCCCATCACAGGTGGTCCACACCTTCCCCCATGCTTTGCCAACAGGGGACACAGAACCGGGCCACTGACACCATGGCGGGCAGCCAGTGAGCCCAAGCCCAGGCATGTTACTTCTGGTGCACAAGGTGCCAACGAGGCTCCAAGGCAGCCCACGTGGTTTCTGGTTTCCTGCCTCTGGGCTGGGGAGGTTGGCTTCCTCCCCACCTCACAGCAGCAAGGCCAACCAGGGGAGCTCTGCATCCAGCAGCAACCTCACAACCATCCTTGTCCCATGGGTTTTGTTCCACACTGGGATGTGCTGAGCCAGGTGCCATTGGTCTTACGATCCCACGGCACTGGGACACCTAAGGGCAGCAGCAGGTCCTAGGTGAGCCATCTGCTCATGCAACAGCATCCTGACCATTGCCAGGGTCTACACAATCGTCTCTCACTTAGTCACTGCCCAAACTGCTCAAAAGGACCTTAAACCCTTCCCCAAAATCAGCACTTGCCCATTTTAGATGGAGAAGAACTGACTTCAGCCAGAGGGGTCTTTGGCTCATTAAGCGATACCACCCTCAAGCTCGTTGTTCAGATCAAATCAAGCAGTTCCTGGGCTCCTCCTACAGCACACTGAGATGCAGTCTGGCACTTGGGTCCACTTGAGTCCTCTTAAAATAAAAAATAATTGATATGCAAATCAGATGGGGCATTAGACTGGTCTACTGGCCAAAAGCGACGCACAGATTCCCTGCTGTTCCATGCTTCAATCCCAGCTCCCCTACACCTCTCCTCCTTCCCAAGCCAGGGGTCAGCCATCAGCTATGGCTCTCCTGGGCACTGCTGGGTCTCACCTCAAGCTAAGCCACCACCCAGGATCTGAGTTTAAGTATGGTGAGTAGGACAACAGAGCTGCTCTGGGCACGTCGACCTCCTTGCCCAGTGGAGAGGCGAGGAGGTAGCAAGGGAAGCCAGAGCCTGGCCTCCTGGCATGTTTGCTATTGGGATTCTTCCATCAATATCCAAAGAGACCAATTCTTTGTGTAACCCCAAAAGCTCTTCCAAAAATACTGCAAACAGCAACCACAGCTGCGGCCACTGCACCACCCACAGCCAGGAGCAGGCACGGATCAAACACCAACACAGCAGCCACCCAACACGCTCCGCATCAGGTCTTGGAGGAAGAGCAATACCAAAACATGGCATTAATGTGGGACATGCTCACCTCTTCTCTCTTCCCTCCCAACTCACCGACCATCCACTACAGCTACCCCTCCTCCTGCAATCCTGTTTCAACCTGACACTGGGCAATGCAATTAACCCCTCCATCTGGCTGCAGCAAGACAAACACAAAGCTCAGCATTGCCCAGACAGGGATGAGCAGTCCTGAGGGATGCCAACATTGTCCCTTCCCACTGAAAGGGCTCAGATCAAGGCATTGCCAGCATCAGCCTGAGAACGAGGATTGCCTAGGGCAGCTGGTTAGCTTCACTGGTGTCAAACCTACCCACTGAGGACATCTGAGGGCCTCTAGGCTACTGCTGGGGAAAGTCCTTGTGAAAGGCAGCCTATAATTGCAATAACCTTAGATTTGCTCCATCGGGGTCCATCCCAGCATCAGAAAAATACCCACACACATTGAACTAAGGGAGGAAATAAAATAAAAAGACTAAACCCCATTAATGAATGTAAGTAATAGGCTAGGACTTTGTGAAATTACTTCTGATTAAAAAGTGTAATAAAACTATAAACATTTGCCACCAGTAGCTGACACTTGGTGTTCTGAAACCACAACACTGGGTGGACAGCCGTTGCTTCCAGTTCACGTCCTGACTGCACAAATGCTCAGTTGGGTAAATCACTCTTCTCACTATATAACCCACCCCCCTGCAGTATGAAGGCTAAAATCACATTTATAGCAAAACATTTGTAAGTCGCAGGTTCTGTTTAAGGCAAAGTAAGTTTTTTTTTCTCTTCTCAGCAGCTCCCCACACAGTTCAAACTCCCAGAATGAGCTGGGATGGAGAAGCTCATCCCTGCAAGAAGCTGACAGGAGAGCTGCTCTCATACTTCCCAGCATCACAGCAAAGGCACTTGGCCTCCACTGTCACACGCAATCTCTGCTTCTGCCCATGAGCCCCGAGAAAGGGAAGGGGACAGACCCCTCATTTCCCAGGTGGAGGAGGGGACACGGCCCTGGGGAGGTGCTGGAGATGGGTGGAGTGATGGAAAAAAGGGAGAGGAGGGCACGGTTCTGGTGCCCGCATCCCACTCTGAGTCTGCCAGGCCTGCACAGGCTGCCAGATCACATAGCTTTCCAGAGCCGCACTCCTGACAGGCGTAACAGGCAAAGCCCTCACGGCAGGACCGGCACGAGGCTCTTCCACCCACAGCCATCGCCGCCTGCGTCTGATGCTCATCTGCCACGACTGGCAGCAGCTGATGCCTTCGGATAGCACAGAAACCTCTATCCCTCCCCCCAAGAGAAGTCCCCCAGCTTTCCAGGGCACTGGGGAGGTTTTACAACCTGCGACCAACACCCCCATCTCAGTCCCTGCACATTGGAAAGAGATCTAGGACACTGTGAGGACATGCGAGGAGGATGGCAAGGCCCAGCCCATACCCCCAGTACCTCTCCAGACACTTGCTGGGAGATCAGTGCCATGATCTGCGGGCTATGCTGAAGGACACCAGACAAATGCAAGGGCAGACCTTCGGCACCTCACCAAGGAGGAGTTTATCCAAAACCGAGGGCTCCTGGCTCCCTTCACAGCACCGTCCTACCAAGCAAATGCAGGAAAGTCACAGCTTATTTTGTGTCCCAGTTTCTCCTACTGCAACATGGCTGCTCAGCCAAAAGGGCAAATTGCACAAGACTGACCCTTCGGGTCAGATGTGCTGGTGGCACTTGCGCTCCTACATCCCTGTGCCCAGCGGCATCCTACCCGGGCACTCTGCTGTCACCTGTGATGGGGAGACCTTCAGCCCAGCATCCAGTGCTGGTCCCCACAAGCTTTGCAGAGCGACACGCAGCACATCCACATGCAGGAGCCTCCGCCTGCGACCACACTAGAAACAAACCCACCGCCATTCAGAAGAGCACAATTGGCACAGAGTCAAAAGCCAGGAGCTGTGCTGGCATTCGGGAGGCAAGACTCTTCCCTGTAGAAGAGGAGTCGCTGTTTCCCTGCACCCACTGTGCACCCTCCACTCTGCCCAGCTCCCCAGGAGGCACTGAGCCCGCACGCCCCCATCACTAGAAAGCATCCATACCGCAGTATACAAAATCCTTCCTGTCTTCTTTTCCAACCCCATCTCGCCCCCTCTCAACTGGGACCCCCTCATAAAAGTAAGAAGAGACAGGCCTTTCCAGGCATTTCCTTTTTCTGAAAAGGCTGTAAAATTTTCCAAGCGCAGCCAGAGCCAGAGTGAAGTTTGTCAGGAGCTCAGCTCGTTAGGCGGCTGCTCAAGGAGCCCCGCGGGAGGCGCAGGCTGCATAATTCAAAACAGCTTGGACCCTGGAAAAGAAAATAGAAACCAGGCTGCAAAAGCAAGGGGGGTAGCTCCAGCTCTGGCGTAACCCCCGCTCTGGCATCACCTCGTCCCCATCCGGGGGCTTGAGAGGAGCCCCAGTCCCAGCAGAGGTGCTGTGGCCAGCCCAAGAGGAGCTGGCACCAGGCGGAGGAAATTCCAAGCCTGTTGCTTCTGGCAGTCGCACCGGGCCCTGGCTAGGACCTCGGCAACCTGGAAACCGGCTACTCAGCAATTTTCCTGCCATCCAGAGGGTTTGTTCTGAACCACAGTTTCACTTCCCCCTCCATGCATCGCAGCCCAAGAGGCAGGGAACACCAGAGGCAAAAAAGCATTCACTCAAAAGCTGTCATGACCAAGGCCCCCCCAGACCACTCCACACTGGGACGGCAGTTCTGGAGCCGCTGCCATTCCCCCCGCTGCATCTGAGGGCGGGGAGAGCAGAGGAAACTTGCTTGGACCAGCCCTAGGTCTCCCCGGTTCCTTTTGCTCCTTGCCAGAGAAAAGTTCAAACAAGGCTGCATGGAGGCAGGACACAGGCAGCTTTCAGCCCAGCCTAACTGCCGCGCTTGAGGCTCGCCTGTGGCTGGACCCACTTTGTTCAGGCCCTATCTGGCCCCATCCCCTGCTGCAGACCAGTCCTGGGATGAATCCTGCTGAGGAAGTGGTGAAAGCTCCAGTGCTGCAGGGGTTTCCACAGCCTTGGCCAGCTTGCCATCACAAAGAGTCACCCTCGCTCTCAGCCACTGCCCTTTGGAGCTCCCTGTCCAGCTCCTCGCTGCCCTGAGCATGGAGACCTACAGTGTGGCTACTTGGGATCCTTGCAACCACTTTTTCTAAGCCAGCATCCTCCACTGACTGCAGCCTCCCACTGTGCCTTTCCTAAGAAGCTAGGAGCCCATCACCGCACAACAGCAGAACGAAGCAGCAGTCACTGCACCCGCTGCTGAAACCCCTTCCCATGTTTGTTGTGAAGGGGAGCACGACTTCACTTTGGAGGGAACACACTGCAAGCAGAGAGAAACAACTTCCCTTAACTTAAACCCTGAAGAAAAACCTGGGCATGGCCCTCCAAACAAGGGTACAACATTCTGGGAGAGCAGCATTTGCCTGCCGAGCACACATCAGACAAGGACCGTGGATGCTCAGCTTACTGGCCAAGGACACTGCAACTTTTGCTGTAACCACACTAGTCACAGCTTGCTAACTTCACTTTTCTCAGCTGGTAAACCCTGGCAATGAGACACTTGGGGATGGGAAAGCTTTGAGGATACTTCACGAGAGAATCTCTGACCTCCAGCTTCTCAGAGGGCTGGAAAAGCCCCCTTCCACCTGGACTCGACTAGGAGGCTGAGACCCAAAGAAGCAGATGAGTAGAAGTGGAGTGATAAGCAGGAATTGAGAATCCTGGCTTCTGTTCCTAGCTCTGCCCCATATTCCCTTCCTGTCTTCAGTTAAGTCATTTCCTCCGACTTTTCCTCCCAGTCTCTATTGCGGAGAAGAAACCCAAGCCCTTGCTTCTGCAGAGTGCTCGAAACCTCCTCTGGGCTGTGAGCATGCAGAATATCACTAGGGCCAGAGGCTGCAAGACACTCGGCGCGCAGGAGCCAGGGCGCTCGCGCAGACCCCGGTGAAGCCTGGCATTTCGTATGCTTACATTCTCAGAAGCACAGAGTCTGTAAACAGTCGGTGCCGCAGAGCATCTCCTACACAAGCCATATTCTGGCCTGTTCCTCTCCTCGGCCACTGTGGTGAGCAGCCAGGCAAGGAAAAGGAAGGCTGCTCTGCTGAGCTGTGGCAGAGGGAGCAGCGCAGTCACACACAGCATCGCTCTGGGCAGTTCGCCTGCAAGGAGGTGGCCCTCAAATGGATAGCAGCAAGGATGGGAATGGGGAAGATACAGCAAGGGGAGAGGCACGGTTAACAGGGGAGAAACAGCAAAACACAACTGCAAAAAAAAACCCAAGCAGCAGCCCAAAGAGGCAGCATGGAACAGAGGTGCCTGAGGAGCGCAGCCCTCCTGCTCGCTAGCAGATCTCTCCTGTGGCCTCCCACATACCTCAGGGAGAGGGAAGACCAGTAGGCACAGGCAGGAACAAGGAGCACTCTGTGGTTTTGCTTGGTATTTCAGGCCATCTCTCACACAGGAGGAGCTCTGCTTCGCTTTCCAAGTCTCACCCTCTCTGGCACAGATCACAAACCTGGCTCTTGGCCCAGACCTTGGCTCCAGCGTTGCTCCTCACCAAACAGGGTGACGCCCCACCTCTGGGCACAGCACACAGTCCAGTCTTAAAGACATCTTGAGGCTATTGCCCCAGCATCAGAAGAGGCTCCCCATCATCCCTAGCTGGGATTCAAGGCATCTCGAGTCACAGGTGAAAGAAACCAGACCCCAGATCTAGCTCCTACTCTTGGTGCCGTCTTCTCTAGCAGCTCTGGCTGCAGCTGGCAGACGATCTGCCCGCACCAAGGAAGCACAGCCTCGCAAAGATGCCCAGGCACAGCTAGCATGTTCCACTGCCTGCAGCTGCCCAGAGAGATGCAGCAGGACAAGATGTGAGGTGAAGGCCCTGTCCTCTCATCACTGGCAGAGCAAGGGGCTGGAAACCCCTGCCTGAAGCACCCACCTGGCAACCCAGCGAGGACACTGCTGTGCCAGGGAGAAACTTGTGCCCAGACACCAGGAGTGCCCAAGAGCCAGCCCATCTCCCCAGAAAGAGCTGAGCAAGGGGACGCAGGCCTCATCCCACCAGCTGCACCATGCCTGGACACACACCCATACAGCACGGAACAGGTTCCCACTCATCTCTTCAGGGTGCTGCAGCCCATCATCCTCACAATGCTTTCTCCAGTGGAGGGTCACAGTCAGCATCAAGGCAACCCTGCCTGTTTGGGAGCTGTGTGTTTCTGATGGCCTGGCAAGTGGCCAGTCAGGAGTCCAAGAGCAGCACACCCCATTTCCAAGGCTCAGCGCAGCCATGCTGAGATGTCCCATGCTCACTCTCTTGCCGCACCAGGTTTCAGGCTGCCATGGGCACCAACAAGCACAGCTCCGCTTGCCAAGGACACAGGGAGCGTGCCGGACTCCTGGCAAGCTGCCCCTCTGTAGCGTGGCTCTCCCTTAAATCAAAAACAGGTGCCGGTGACACTAACTGCTTCCTCTACGCTGGCTCCTGCCGAGTACAGCCCTGTGGCAATGGCAAATGCCACCATAAACTGGTCCCAATTAGAAGAAAATCCATCACTCGCTCCACCTTTGAGTTTCAAAGAAAATCAGGTAGGAGGAAAATAAAACCAGCTCCCCATTCCCAGGAAGGGTACGCTGCCAAGCAGATGACCTGGAACAGGCACCACAGAAGGAAGAAGGGTGCATCTCATCCATGCCACGTGGTTTGGCTGGTGTTGCCCCTGGGAAGAGGCTGAGGAAGGGCACAATACAGGAACAGAAACTATCCCCACCAGCCTTGGGATCAGTTCCTGGGTACCTTCCACCCCAGGCTGCCAGGGGCAGTGCTCGCAGAAGGAAAGACAAACCAGAGGAGCACAGCTGGACCTGCTGGCGAGTAGCATGCAACTTTCAAACAGAACTCGCACAGAACTAAGGAATGTCAGTTCAGCCATCCTCACCCCCTGCGCCGCACAGAGCTGCTGGAAACACATGACTGAGAAGCAAAGCAGCTGTGATGCTTCCTAGGCCCTGTGCTTCAAGACAGTGTGTGCGTTTTTCCACAGCTTCAGCGCAACAAGAAACCTCATAGGGTAGTTTTACTGTCATGGAGATCAAGTTCATTCAGAATCCAAAACTCCCATGCCCCTGGAAACACAGAACCGCACAAGGTCCCCAGAAAATACATTTGCCAGTTGACATCTTACTGGGAGGAAAGGAGAGCTGAGCGACACTGAGTCTTAACCTACATTAGACTGGGATCTGCCAGAAGAGTCACGATGGCAATCCTCCTAGTACTTCGCTGATGCAGCTTAAATAACACTGACAAAATATTGCTGCACCTGTACATCATATCACTATGGTATCTCTATTTCATCACATCACACATCCACACATCTATGTGCCACGTTTCCTCTTAAAAATGCCACAACCATGGCGCAATGCTCCTGTGCTCCCCCTCATCCTGGGCAGAAACAGCAAACTTGTGCTTTTCTAAGAAGGACTGACATACGCCTCAAGAGGAGGCTTGACTGGAGTCCCATCACTCACGGTATTTAAAACTGGATGGAGCCCTATGGAATTGAGAGCTGGAGGGTAGTCTGTGCCATACCCAGGCAACAGCTAAACTCGTAGCAGCTTGAATACACAACACAAGATGTGCCAGCAAAAGCACATCTGGACCTCAGGGGACACAAACACATCTTCAAGTGCTCCAGCAGCTAAAAACTTTCATTTTTGGCAGCAGTCAAGCCCAACACAATCACCTGAGACAGTCCAGAGGCAAAGGCTGTTCTGATGTCAACCCTGAACTGTACCAATTGGAGCACAGGAAATGATCCCAGGACCCAGCCTGTACTTGAGACTCTGCAACCTGTTGAAGACGAACCGGGTAAGCCACAAACAGTAACACCTCTACAGCAGTAAGAAAGAGCCACCAACTGGGACACAGCTGATGCTCCTGCAGCGGGAACCAAGAGCCTCCTCTCTAGCTACTGCTCCCTTCTGCACCCCTCCACAGTCAGTGCTGCTGAGAGGAAAGCACAGTGTTCCAGTGGGAAAGAACAGCAGTGGTGAGAGCAAAAAGCAAAGTTTTTCCCCCCAGAACAGCAAGTACAGAGGACACTGTGAACGACTCAGTCGAAAAGTCAAAGAGCTTGGACCTCATGGACTCTAAGCCATCACAAGCAAGGGCCAGCAGACCCTTGGCAGCTGCCCTGGAACAGTGTAGCCCAGCAAGCTCAGTACTTGCAGGTCTGTGATGGCCCAGTTGATTCATGCACCAGTCTGTCCCCTCCATCACACAGTGGCCAGAGAACCACCTTCCAACAGCAGCACAGTGAGATCCAGAAGGTTGAGGGCTTTAAAGTACAAAACACAACTGGTTTACTCTCAAGTGAAAGACAGCTGTGGTTTCAAGTTTCTGAGTAAGCTCTCCTTTAGCTGCTGACTTCTATTTTCCCAGTGGGAGGGTCTAGAAAAAGGAAAGGGACTTTCAGGGGCAGGGAAACATAGTAACACCTTTGACACCGCACTGCAGAAAACACCCAACCCCGAAAGAAGGATTTTCTTTCTAAGGAAGATACAGGCCAGGGTGGTATGGAGGCACCAATCCCATCATCTGCCCAGCCGAAATGGCAAAACGCACGTTAAAAAAACAGACAAAGAGGCTCTAGAGCATTAAGGGTGTGAACACTCTGGAAAAGTCCCCAGTGGAGTTGACAACTGCTGTAGGGCCAGCACACCAAAACATTCATCTATCTACCAAGGAGAAAGAGAATGAGGCAGCAACATCGACTGGTGATTTCTACACTAGCCCCAGCCTTGGGCGTGTATTCCATACCCACATGGGGTGGTAGCTGGCCTTATTGTGGGCACCAGAGCCAAAGGAGCTTCTTCTTCAGTACCGACACAGACTCGCCATGCAACCCTGGGCAAATCACTTCCTCCATGACTCACTTTTCTTATCCCTCCTGCCACCAAAGTAGGAGAACAAGACGCACACGCATCCCTCTGCAGGGGCCTGACGACTGACGGGTGGAAGGAGCAGCGTGTTGCTTCTGCATGCCTGGCATGAAGCAGCACTTGGGCAGGGTAGCGAGCAGTAGCCACGTCTGCAGCACAGAGACCGCAGGTCAAGACGTGCAGCTAAGGCCCTTGCAGCCTGTGCTGCAGGGAGGTGCATGGCCATCCTCCATGTCCCGCTCCCAGCAGCCCTTCGCCTCGCACGACCAGGACAGAACTGTGCGACACCGCAGCTCGACACCCTGTCAAACAGCCCTGAGGCGTGCAGACGCCACACACAACACAACAGCCTGCCCTGTCATGTAGCATTACTTATGTGTTCAGATATGCATCCTTCTCACATTTCTACTCCAGCAAGTGGTTGCTAGCAGAGCAGGGCGAGGACAAGTTCACCACCTGCTAAAGACATGTCCTTAGCACAACGCAGGGAAGGTTTTGTTACAATGGGTCCTTTCCGTGCGCAAATAAAGCACATATGTGTGGTTTCCCCCCTTTTTCCTCCGCGCCGACCACACGCCTGGTTCACCTCAAGGGGGAAGAGAAGCTGCCGAGAAGGACACTCAAAGAGAGAGATCTCCTCTAACACTTAAGATAGTCTACAGCAGGAGCATTAATTGAAACCCCACGTGAAACGCAGCGAGTTCGGATACAGGAATCCCAGTGGCAATCCTCCCTGGGCTTTCACAGCACCGGTAACAAACCCCAGTGCAGCCCCGGTAAAGCGCAGCGCAATGCAAGCAAGTTGTGTGCCTCTAGAGCCGAGCCCCACTCGAGGCTCTTTGGTCTTCGAGGAATTACCAGAGGCCACGTCGATGGGCTACGAGGACCCGGAACGCACGAGCCTAGCGGGAAGGGCCACGCGGAGCAGAGATGTCCGAGGCAAGCGGCAGCGCTGACAGCACGGCCCCGGCCGGCGGGGTTGGGGGGAAGCGCCGGGCAGGCCGAGCCGGGGCCGGCCCCCGGGAACTGCAGCGCAGCGGCTTCCCGCTGCCCGGGACGGGCTAGGACCGCGGCTCCCGGCGGAGCCCCGTGCCTCGGTGACAGCCCAGAGGCGGGGCGGGGGGACAGAGGGGAGCGGAACAATGGGGCGGCGGCCGCCCGGGCCCGGCGGGGCACTCACCTCGGCGGCGGCGCTGCTCAGGGCAGGCCGGGCGAGCCCGCCGGGGCGGCGCGGCGCGGCTCCGCGGGCTGCTGAGGGCCGGCCGGCGGAGCGGGGCCGGCGGCGCGGGCCGCGCTCATGGCTCGGCCCCCCGCCGCGGGGCGCGGGGCCGGGGCCGGCGGCGGCGCTGCCGGCGGAGCCCCCCGCCCCGCCGCGCCGCTCCTTCCGCCGGCAGCGCCGGCGGCTCCAGCCCGCGCCCGCCGGCGGGGATGGGCGTCCGGCCGCGGCGGGCCCCGGCTGCCCGCCCGGCCCCGGACCGCGGGCGGCTTCCCCGCGCTGCGGCGGGTGGCCGGGCGCGGGCGGCGGGCTGCGGAGCCGGCGGGCGCAGCGGCCCGGGCGCGGGCGGGGACGCCGTGGCGAGGGGCGAGGCGCTGCGGGTGCCGAGTGCTCCTTTCTCCGCCGAAGCCGGAATAATCATTTGGAGAAACAGGATCATTCACTTTCCTCCGAGCGCGGAGCCAGGCGCTGCCCTGTCAAAATAAAAGCCCCGCGCGCTGATTAACCGCTTCCTGGTCGCGGGCGCTGCGCCGGCCGCCCAGCGGCCTGACGCGGACCAGCACCGGCACCCGCGGCTCCCCACGGCGCCACCGGGGCTTCTCTCACTGAGCATCCCCTTGCCCGGCTTCATCGGTCCGCGGGCCCCCCGTTCCAGCCATGCTGACGCCCTGCACATCACGCTCTGGAGCCTCGCTCAGCCTGGGACATCCCGCACCAGAGCCGCTTTCTGCCGTGCCTCCAGTAGCACATGCATAAGGCACACGAGGGCTGGCTCCAGCCCCGGGAAGGGCAGCACGCTACTGTATTCACCGACAGCCACCCTCTTCCCTGAGCAATGGCCTCCATCGACAGCGGCACTGATGTGGGGGTGCCGAGAGAGGCAGATGGGAGCCAAGGAGCAGGAGGATACAGGAGCTGAGATGCCTAGGGATGGCTGAGTGCAGGCTCGGGGGAAGCAGCATACTTCTCACAGACACCATTTGCTGCATGCAGGGGCGCAAGCAGCTCTCGGCCGAGCTCAGATCCAGTTGGCTGCCCGTGCTTCCCTGCCTGCTCCCTGCCCTGGCAGGCAGACAGGAACTGCACAAGGGCGCACATCAGGCTGCCAAGACAGTGCTGATCCCGGCAGCATCTCAACCAGGACGTGTCACCTTCCTGCCTGACCTCGGGGAGGGCTGGGGAGGGAGGACTGGAAGCAGGGACCGCCTGGCAGCGTCCCCAGCATTGCAGAGATAAAGGGATTGCGGGGACAAGCCATCATCCCCCCGGTGGGAACGGGCGGCCCTGACCCACGATGGAAACGAACCAGCCCCCCCGCACCGCTGCAGCCGCCAGACCCCAGTCTCTCGCCCTCCAGCGGTCGGACCCCCCGAGAAGCAGCAGCGGGAAGGGGGGGGACACAGCAACGCACACACACAACCATTCCCATTCCTATCCCCATCCCATCGCCATTCCCGGGGCGGTGCGGCGGGAGCGCGCAGGGCGTGCGGCAGCGCCCCCTACCGAAGAGTGGGGCGGGCTCCTGACGGGGCGGGGCAGCGCGCGCCTCGCCTCGCCCCGCCCCGGCAGCAAGGCGGCGACGTGTTCACACGCTGCCCGGCCCCGGTACCCGCACCGCGGTACCCGCACGGCGCCAGGGTCCCGCAGGCAGCGCCCAAGCCGCGCTGTGAGGCATCGCAGCTCGGTGCCCGCAGCAGACGTGCAGCCCATCCTTCCAGCCACGTCCGGTGCAGAGGAGACGGGGATATGCGGAGACACTCGCCCTCCGGCCGCCTCTCCCTGCTGCCTTTGGGCTCGCTACATCACGACCGCCGGCGTCTCTCACAGCCTGCGTACATGAAAGCGGCAAAGCGATAGCAGGGAAGGTCAGCGGTTGGAGCAGCCGCTGCCGGCTCAGGGCTGAGCCTCTGCCTCTAATTAATATCAGCCGGGTGAGCTGCCCTCCCGGCGCTTGACTCCGGCTTCCAGCCTCCCCTTCCCGCCTCAATCATTATGCCCACACTAGGAAAGACAGCAGGGGAGGGGATGGGGAAGCAGAGTCCCCACATTCTTCAAAGCCTCCCTCTGCCAACACCACCACCGTGGCTGCGGCTTATCCTGGAGCTGCCTGGTACATCGACATATGAGCGAGCAAGCCACTGGCCGAGGTGCCCAGACTGGCTTTTACCTGAAATGATGAACTGGACTGAAGGAAAAAAGCCCAGGACTGCAAAACGCCTGTTTTGGGAGCAGCTGTCTGCTCTGCAGATCCACACAGGTACAGAGCAGGATCTGGTGGCAGCTCCAGCGTTAAATCCGTAGACCTAGCACACAAACTCATTCCGTATTTCCCTAGAAAGGCAAAGGTCCAACCAGGAGATTTAAGAGGCTACGTTACTGCTACAGATAGACTCTGGCCTAAAAACAGCTTTTCAGTTCTTCCCATGCTACCTTGGTCCTGCTCATCCCACCATGGTCCTTCCCCTCCCTACACAGGCTCCTGGCCAGTACCCTCCTCTCCCCTCAGACACTGGCACAAATCCTGTCCCGCAGCCTCACAAGTCCCTCTGCTTGTGCCTCTGTCTCCCTTGGGCTACGCCGGAAGGTCTCAGTCCCACTTCTGTTTTGATGGCACCACAAAGTCATCATTCAGGGAATGAGCCAGCCCAGGAGAGGCCGCAGGCCAGTGCCCAGTCCTGCAGCCAGCGGGAGAAGAATGGACTCCCTCATTTCATGCTCGCTAGAGTTTGTGCAGGGCGGACATCAGCAGCAGTGAGGAGCCTGGGCCACCACGGCTGAGGTAGCCTGTGCTGTGCCAGACAGACCTGGATAGAATCAGGAGGGCCCAGCTTGGCTGCTCTGCTCCTTTCAAATGGGATCCCAGCCTGCTTCCTCCATGTTAACTTATTAACCGTCACACCTCTAGCAGGCCAAGACCATTCACCCAGTGCAGCCAAAAGAACCCAGGAAGCACACAGACAACACATCAACCAATGCAGCCAGACAGTCTCCTGCTCAGCATCCTCTCAGCACAGCTGGGCCCTGGCCCCCTGCCATACCCTGGAATTTTCCTGTGCTGCAATCCTAAAGGCAAAATGCAGCCTGCGCTGGAGCACCAGAGCAGAATTTAATCAAGCTAAGCCATCCTCTTCCCAAATGGAAATATGCTGCTGCAGCCCCAGAACGGCTGACACACCATCGTCTAGCAAAGACAACTTCTGACACGGTTCCAGGATCACAAAGACATTGAGGCTTGGGATTCTGGATGCCTTGCTGGTTTTGACACATCACATGCACTCGTAATACCCATACAGGCGCAGGCACAACACAGCTCTTCGATCCTTCTCTTCCTGTAACTCCTGCGCACTCTGAACACCAACCTCATCCTCCCACCACCTCAAATACTCGCTGAAACCCAGGAGAAGTCATCCCAGATCTGCTCCACAAAGTCCCAGTGGTGCTGGGATGCTGGTATGGGAGAAGAGCCCAACTCCTACCACAGCCTGGTCTGGGGTGGCCTCTGCTACGTGCTCTAGCTGTGTTTGCACCGCTTTTTGCACAGCGCCCTACAGAGGTGTTTGCTTTGTCGTCCTGGTCTCAGTCCAGTGCTGCTGTCCAGAGCTACCCCGGTAAGCAGCAAACCAAGCAAAGGCTGGGGTCTACCGGTGCTGGAGCTGGGAGAGAGCCTCTGCCCCGCCACCTGGTAAGCCAGGAGATGGACGGGACAGACCGGCGAGCCAGCTGCTAGCAGCACCTGCGGGGCGCGAAGGGTTAAACCCTCGTTTAGCGAGGCCACCGGCGTGATAAACGCGGCCACCGCCGCGGCCGTCGCCTCCCGCTGCCGCCCCGGGCTCGGCGGGCGAGGACTCTTATCCTGATACGGCTCCTTCCTCCGAGCGCGGTTCGGGAGAGCTGCGCCGGCTCGGGCGGGCAGCGCGCGGCGCACAAAGCCCGCAGAGCCCGGCGGGAGGGACCGAGGGGAAGCGCTCCCCCCGCAGTGCCGAGATTCCCGTTCCCCGTGCCATTCCCGGCCAGCCGCGCAGGTCCCACAAGGGCGAGCGGCGGGGGATGTCGGGGCTGTGCAAACAGGCAGGAGGCAGCCAGCGCAGCCTGGCTGCTGTGGTCGCATTCCTCAGCTCCCTCTCCACGCCAAGGCCGCGCTGTGTCCCACCAGCCTGCCCACAGCCCGCGGGTGGCCTGTGCCGCTCTGGTCCCTGCCTGCCAAAGCACGTACAGCCCCAGCCATGCACACCTCGTGCACACATGCCAGTGACTGGCGTGGGAGACAGTGTCGGCGCAGACATGCTTTCTGCAGGCATGCCCAAGCACAAGAACGGCAGAACACAGGAGGGCACAGGGGTGGAAGCCCCAAGCCACACTGCAGCCAGCACCAGCATCATACCAGGAGATAGTCAAGGAAGGTGCAAGAACAGCTTTTGCTGTCCATACTACTACTACTGTCCATACTACTACTGTCCTAACACAGTAGGAATGGAGTAATCCCTCCCTTAGATTTCTTTACTCAGTGCTTTCGTCTCCAGACAGCTTCTGGAGGCTTGGTCACTGCAGACACTTGTGCCTTGTGTCAGTAAGTCACAGAGCAGAGATCAGGAGAGTTTTCAAGGAGATCACAAGCCTACCACAAATTCAGTTTTATTCAATGTTTCTATTAGTGTTTGGGGTCACTCAAAATCACCATGCTGTAAATGGGGTCATGATAGGAAACACTGACGAGCTGCTGTCACCTGCAACAACACTCTAGCAGCTGCTGGGCTGGATGTATTCATCCTGTATGCCATGCACCAGAAGGAGTCTGGGAGAAGAAAAAGGTCCTTCCTGCCAGGACCACCCAATCCCTGCACAACTACTTGTCGCTTGCATTTCTGTTCAGTTTCTCCCTCCCTCAAATGTCATTGTCACTGGACATCCATGCTATTGCCTACAGAGGGACAAAGAGTGCATGGGGTTAGGGTCAGGGTTTGCTTTTCCAGCCTTGGGCATACTCATGCAGCCGCCCGCTGCATGGGTCAAGGGGGACACAGGATGGGGAAGGGTCCCAGTCTGCCGGCCCCATGCCACCTCTAGCCCCCGGCCTAGGACACGCTGTGCGGCAGACACCGCCTTGCACAGGAGCCCAACGGCATCCCCTGCCTGCTGCCGGCGCGGGGCTGCCCGGGGGCCGCGGCAGAGAGAACCAGTCAGCGAGGGGCGGGACGCGGCGGCGCCACCTGGCGGCGCAGAGGCCGTGGCACCGCTGCTTCCCCCAGCAGCAAGGCAGGCCCGGCCCTCCCTGGGCTCCCAGCCCGGTGCAGGGTTCCCGCTCGCCGCCGCTGCCCCCAGTAAAAGCGGGGTTGTTCCAGCCGCAGCCAGACTTTCCTCCTGGAGCAGCCGAGCCGGCAGAAGCATTAGGAAGCACATCACCTAGCTGCTTTTATCCCTGTTTGCCCTCTCAGAGGATGCAAAGGAGATGCAGTGATCTCCAGGGCTCTGCATGACTGAACAGTGGCACGTGCACAGCAGGAGGGGACGTTTTAATTAAGAGGAAAAGGAGAGACTGTGGCTCCAGTGAAAAATGCCAAACAGAGCTTTAGCATCCAGGCACCAGAGTGAGAAAATGGATTTCTGCAGCATGCAATACATCTTCATCCCTGCTAGAACACGAGGAGCTCAACAAACCCTCCATCCCTGCTGCAGCAGTGCCTTACACTGGCTCCTGAACCACTAAATCACACCTTCCATTACAGACAGCCCTTCTTAAATACCTGTGTACAGATGCCTTCATCCACTTCACATCTGCCCTTTATGCGGTATGAACACCAAGAACCAGCCATCAAAACCTCTTGACTCTCCAAGGCAGAAGGCGACGTGAAGGGTTGCAGGAGAGTTCTGTGTCTGCAGCAAGGGTCCAGAACACCAAACACTGGGGCTGACATGGGGTCATTCAGATGCCAAGGTACTTGGCCGGGACAAGATCAGAGGCAGGAACTGAGTTTGGACAGGTACAGCTGGAGGGAGGCTGCCAGAACCCCACTGGCTCTCTAGCAGGGCAGCTATGCAGGGTGAGGAAGAGTGCTGGCCAGAGCGGTAAGGCTGAAGCAGCCTGGCTTCTAGCCCCACTACATGTGGGGCCAAGTAACAGAAGGAGAACCTCCTACGAAGGGGCTTGGGGAACGTCTCTCCTCTGCCACTGCCCCTTCCTCCTCCAAATCCAGCCTCTCTCCCAGTTTTAGCAAATAGGCTGTATTGGAAAACACCAAAGTGCAGCTACTTCTGGAACAAAGCAGCCAACAGAAGACAATTTGTTAAGGTGTAGGATCGCAATTGTTCACAACTTTCTGTGCATGCTCTTAATCTATCAGGCCAAGGCACGATCTTCCTGGACATACCAAAAGGCAACAAGAAGGTGACAGTGCAAGAGCTGGAGCAGCACTTCCTCCCTTACTGTCTCTCATCTGTGCAGCACTCATGACACCAGCCTGGTCTCTGCAGAAACAGGCAGGAAAATCCCTCAGCTACAGTGAAGAGCTGAGCATGTACCACCCTGGTGCTCAGAGAACTCAGACCAGGAGAGACCCTTGGGGTGAGTGGGTGGGCTCGTGGACAGTGGGGGTCCAAGACTCCCTTTCATAGGTGCGGGATGCAGAAAAGACCAAGCTAAAGGCCACATAAGCAGAATTACTTCATTCAGTCCTTAATGTTCTTGCTGTATTTCCCCAGTTCCTCTCTCTAACTGCTGCCTTCATCCTGGTTATCAGAAACCTCGTGAGCTTCCCCATCCTCTGACAGCCACAGCTGTGTCCAAGCTGGAAAAGGGGAGAGAGATGGGGAAAGGGATAAAGGAGTTTTTCCAGAAGCCAATGAAATGCAACTGTGAACATAGTTCCCATGGTAACAGCAGGATCCAGAGGAAGAAAAGGGAATGTAAATCGGATTATCAAGGGGATGAAAAGGGAGGGATGAGTGAACCAGTTGCATCCTCCAGCCCAGCCAGGCTGCTGGAACAGCACCCACAGTGTGTGCTCAAGCACCGCATCCCCTTCACACCTCAGCTCCTGCCCAGAGAGCCCCTTTCGCCCTGCATCACCGTCACCCCATGGGGCCAGGGCCCCACAGCACCAGGGCTCAAGGAGGGAGTCCTACCACCACCCCCCAGCCCAGAAACTTTCCCCTCAGTGGAGCAGTCCCCCTGTAATTGATGCAATATATTACTTTCATGCCTGACATCTTAATAGTAAATGAGGAGGAGGCTCAAAAATGCCCTGAACATCAAAAAAAAAAAAAAAAAAAAGAAAATCGAAGAGAACTAACTCATGAGACCCAAGATTTATGCTCCTCCACCCACAGGGGAAACTGAGCACTCCCCCGTGACATTCTAGCAAGGACTCATGAATACAATGAAATCAAGGTGGCTTTCAATAAAGCCAGGAGAAGCACAGCAACTCCCATCCGATGGATTTAAAGCAGCACAACCAACAGCAGCAGAGCCTGTTCCAGCTGGGTTCCCAGGCTTGGGAACAACCTTCCAAGCCTGAGAAAGGACTACAGCACCTCTGCTGCTCTCCAGATCTGGCCCTCTCTGCACCGCTCAGGCTGCTCGCTGCACACTCTCCCTGCTGGTGCTTCCCAGCCTGGAAAGGGTTAAGTCTCAAAAGCACCTCCTGGGGTTTTGCTGCTTCTTTTCTGCTCTGTTTTATTTCCTCAAAGACAGAGATCAGCTGCCTGGATCTGACTTGACCTCCCAGTAGAGCCCACAGCTGCCCTCTCTGCAGCACAGATTGCCTGCATGCGGGGGGGGGGGCGGCACAGGAGGGACACACGGATTTGCTGCTGGAGCCCTTTTGGAGAAGAGCATGAATATTTCATGACAGGGAGAAAATGCTTCAGCAGCATCATGCAGATGTGGATTTGCACTGTGCTGTCAGGGACACAAAAGGCCAGACTCCAGATCAGCACTCTGCAGTGCCCAGGGGCCCACTGAGAAGCCCTCCAAGGGTAGACTGATAGCCCTGTGAGTCCCCAGTAATCCTCTGTCAAAACGCTGCTCTGCCCCAAAATACAAGCTGCTACCAGACAGTCACTTGCAACTGGAGCCCAGGTTTCAAGGAAGGCAAAACATCCAACTGGAACCAGCAAAGGCATCTCTAGGGGGGCTGGACTGCATTTGTACAATCCCTATAGATGCCTTTGATTCAGGCACTCCATACCACTTCCACTGTTCAAAAGGAGAGCAAGGTTGGAGATCCCTGTTTTGACTCTTGGCAATATGTAGAGCGTGTCTTCTCTAAGGATCTCTGAGTCTGGCATAAAAGGAGCACTTGTGTCTCCAGGGCACGTGTAGAGGGCAGAAAGGAAATGGACTGAACAGCAGGAGACAACAGCCCAGAGCAGGGCTAGGTTCACCCCCAACTCTGAGGGGTAGAGTACCTGAGTGTGCTTCTATCAGCAATC
Source organism: Psittacula echo (assembly GCF_963264785.1). Lineage (NCBI taxonomy): Eukaryota > Metazoa > Chordata > Aves > Psittaciformes > Psittacidae > Psittacula > Psittacula echo. The sequence continues at coordinate 170,534 of NC_137754.1, forward strand.
CTGTGGGGATGGGCGGTCTGGCCATCCTGGTTCAAGTCCCCCCAAATCCAGCCATGCAGCAGTGATGCCAATAGGAGGAAGGAGCAAGATTTCAGGAAGGGGAGCCTGTGCAGGACCACAGCTCTGGAATTTAATTGAGACAAAGCTGCTACACTTTTCTTGGACATGAATTTGAGTGGGAGGTGTTTGCTACTGCCAATCCATTTTCCCTCAGACACAGCTCTTCCACATGAGGTTGAACCGTTAAGCACTGACAGTTCATCTGTTAAGATTGGCTCTAGAAACCAAATGTTCTCAAAAACAGAGAAACAAGCTGTGCTTGCCCTTCATTCCCAGCCATCCAGCTCCCAGTACCACAGGAAAAGCCACATGGAGCAGCCCAGATGCACACAGATGACCCAAGAGAGGCCATGTTCAAAGTACCCCTCTGTGTGAAAGGTGCAGCAGGCTGAGGAACACAGAGAAGATCCCCAAGGCAGGCAAAACTCGATGAAAGGGTGGCATGACAATGTCAGGATCATCTCTACTGACAATATAAGGCTTCAAGGAAAGGTCCTGCAGAAGATCTGGGGAAGGGCTCCAAACTCCTCTCCCCCTTTGTGTTTTCTTTTTACAACCACATTTCTGTCCTACCTCCCATGGCAGCTTCAGAAGGAATCTGTGCCCAGGAGACAGCACTAGGATCACCACAAACTACGAGCACTGGAAGAGGCCATCCCTGCAAACAGAGGAAGATGATCTTCCTCCAAGGTCATGAAATCTTTTCCTCAGAGGAAGTGAAAAAAACCCAACAAAAAAGAAAATAGAAAGGCCAATGCAGCCTCCTCACTTGACTCCCTTTAATTAGTAACCATCTGGTTTTGAGAGGAGCTGTCAACCAATGTAGAGCATTTGGCAAGCTTCCTCAGCTGCTGCTCTCCTAACATCAGCTCTTCTTGGAAACGCTTTAGGCCTCGAAATGCCAGAAGGAAATGAAAAGAAAGGCAAAAGAGTGCACGAGTGAAGCAGAAGAGCAGGGATGTGCTGTAACCCAGCGGACTGAGCGAGGCATTCTGTAGTTCCACTTCCAGGTCAGGGAGCAAATGCTCCGGCTGGCCATGCGAGAGGACCCTCACGCACTGTGTTCCAAACAAGCTGCTACAAACCTCTCACATTTTCTGGAATGCAGCCTGCTCCGTGGCCAAATAACCACTTAGGCAGTGATTTTCCATCATCTTCCTTAATTCCCTCCCTCATTTTAATTTCTTCTTTGTCCCAGCCACGCTGTGCCTGCCATCACATGTGCCGCTCTAGGACAGAGTTCATCATGGACACTGAACACCTTACAAACCCCATTCATTGTGCTCTGGGAATGAGCGCAGCGATGGTCTTCCTCGAGTCCTGCCCTGGCTCTGCCCCATGTCACACTCTTCTCAAACAGAGGGCTGCTCTGCTCCTCCAAGAAGCCACATGTGCAAAGGGAGAAGCCACACGGGCAGCACAGCCGAGCTACAGCACTTTTGTGTGCACTGCCTGCCTCATTAACATGCAGCACATGGCTCCTGCAGCTTCTACATTACTCCTTCCTGACTCTGGGACCTTGCCTGTGAGTCAGAGGCTTTGCACATTTGCTTTCCCTGATCCCTGTGAGCCCTCAGCACATGGCAAACTACATTTTGAACAGCCCCCTTAATATCTGCATGCAGACGGCCTTCTCACTTTCGCAAAGAAGCAGTCATCCCTTGCTCCCTCAGACAGCATCACGCTCACACAGACCACCACCACCCCCCTCTGCAGTACCCTCATGTGAGCAGGTACATCTGACTGCCCTGCACTCACTCCCCTCTATTTATTCCCAGCCCAGCTCCCATACAGTGCTTTAGCTCCTTTTCCTTTTTCAGGAAAAACTTCTTTACTGTGAGAGTGACAGAGCACTGGAACAGGTTGCCCAGGGGGGTTGTGGAGTCTCCTACGTTGGAGATATTCAAGGCCCGGCTGGACAAGTTCCTGTGTGATGTACTCTAGGTTACCCTGCTCTTGCAGGGGGGTTGGACTAGATGATCTTTTGAGGTCCCTTCCAACCCTTGGGATTCTGTGATTCTCTTCTCCAAAGCCATGGTAATGGGGTACCGGCACAGCTGAAGGAGAGCAGGATTCCCATGTTAAACACATTAATACCCCACTACAATCAGGGCAGATATTTCCCAATGATCTTCCACACATCTGTCTTATACGGTAAAAGAGTCTGAGATCCAAACCTAGGAGATCCTCCCATTACAACTGCCCCAGCATCCACAAGCCTGTCAGAGCATCAGAGCTGTCATCTCCTTGACTCCTGCCCCCTGTCACACCTGCTTCTTTTAAGACAACGGAGTGCACTGGTCTGACACTCTAGGGACTGAAAATCCCCATGCAGGGAACAGGAAGGCACCCAGGCAGGCCACGGAGAAGCGCACATGGGTCATCAGGCCTGGACCATCTCTCAGTGTCTCAACACAGCCAATTTACCTCAAAGAACCAAACACAACAGGTTGTGGATACCGTTCCTCTTTCTGGTTTCCCAACCTCGGCTGGGAAGAACAAAACTTCTCCTTTACAGTAACAAGTAACAGCACAGTACAGTAACTTTCCTCTCCAAGGCGCAGGAGCTGCCACACAATACTTCCATCTTCCCTGCTTTTCCTCCTTGCCTATTAGTGTTATGCAAAGTGCCCAACTGTCAATGTCAATGAGACTTCAGGCAGAAATCTATCTACTTCTCCCCTCCAGCTCTTAATTAACAGGTGGCCTTTAATTACATTTCCAGTTTTCATGACAAAATATGTCTCTGTCCTCCACTTGCCCCTCCCCAAGATCATTACAAGAGCTCTAATAATCATCATCATCATTCATCTACCTGGAGAGCAAGGTGGGGGCACCTGCTCCATCTTCCCAAGCTACTCCATCCCATACCTATCCCCAGTCACTCATTCCTTGGAGAGCCACATGCCTCGGTCCTGTGCCAATGGAGGGGGGTGGAAGCACTGCTAACAGGTTGGCACAACATATTGCCAGGGCTGCAGAGTGCCTGCAGGCTTTGGCTGCACTGGAAGACCATGCAATTCAAGCCTGAACAGAGAAACAAAGGCAATTCGGGGAGGTATTAGGAATTCTCTTGCTTTCAAAGGTCAGGATGCACCACCCTCCTGTTGAACCAGCTCTATCTCACTACCTATCAAAGGTGCAGCAAACACTGATAGGAAGCTGTGCAGTAACAGCTGCTCCACAGACCTACGCAGTAAAAAAAAAAAAAGGGAAAAACTTTCTAACCAACCTCCCCATCCACATGCATCCAGCCACCTGAAAATCACCTCAGTAAATCACAAAGCATCCATTTCCTGGGAGGAGGTGAAAACTGAGGAATTCTTTCCTATCCAGCCAGCCAGGAGCAGGTGAGGAGCCGGTCGGTTATCACTTACTCAAGCATGGACCTTGGTGCAGTCAGGCTTTCATGAAGCTCAGGTCTAAAGGCAACAAACTGCTGTCACTGTCCTCACAAGTCTGGGAACCTCATTCAGATGCAATCTGTCACAGCAGGGAGACAACTGCAGAACTTGACCTTGGATTTGCAAACTCAAGATCAGAATCAGCTCTCAGACCTAGTATTTTATCTGAATGTGCAAAATTCGCCAGTCAGGGGGCAGCTTTGTCCACTCACAGAGGCCCAGGAGTGAGATTTTCCTTAGTGCTTGTTTCACATCTCAGACTTTCAGTGCTCGTCGAAGACAGTCCCCAGCCCTCCCCGCAGCACACAGTAAGGTGATACTGAGTATGAAGCCACGCAGTGTTTGCTTTAGCCTGCAGACAGGCTGAAGACAGGGAGCTGCCCACCTCTCCCATTGCAGAGTTCTGAAGAATTATCACTACTTCACAGAGCAGACATGACATCAGGCTCTTGGGACAGAGACAGTAACATAAGGGCAGCATTGAAGCAATTGCAACACAGAGATACATGAAGGACTCAAAGCATGGCCCAGAGTCCTCGAAGCAAGGGCTGCATGATCCAAACATGGAGCTACAGGCATCACGTGTAACTTGGACAGCAAAAGCTCCCAGCAGAACTCCGTGCATGGGCAGCAAGCACACTACAAGCACAGAGGACATCTCTGCTGCTCGCAGAAACCCACATCCCTTCTAATACACCAACGATGCAAAAAAACCAAGTAGCTGAGTGAGCAAGAGAGCGTGGCCAAGTGTGGCAGAAAGGAGACGATGTCTCTTTAAATGTGACTAGAGTGTTGTCAATGGATCTGCCACGGTAGAGGAGTTAATCCCCCCCCAGCCCCTCTCAGCCACTGTGATGGGATAATTAGATGCGAGGGCTCAGCGCAGATGATGCTCCAGTTGCTTAGCAACTAATGGTTTCCATGGCAACGGCAAAGCACAGCCTTCGGAGCAGTAAGTGAGCAGTGCAGCAGGGCAGGGAAGGATGCCTTAAACTCCTGCACTGATCCTCTTCTCCAGAAACACTCCGAGGCCTTGAGGTATTTGGGGAATGAGGAGGGGGTGCCTTAAAGATACAACATCCTTGTTTTACCCACAGTAAAATGAAAAGGTTTGGTTTTTTAGACTAAATATTCCATGAGTCGGTCCTCCTCATCTCAGTGATTCTCTACCAGCAGGATGAGCGAGGCCGAACCACAGAGTGGTCTTATGCAAAGGCACATGCCCTCATACATGGGTCGCTATAAGCAGCTGAATGTGATTCCAGCATCAGCAATTCTTGCACCCAGGGCTGAGCGCTGAACATACACACACACACACACAGATGTATTTAGGTTTTCAGCACTGTTCCCTAAGAAGCCATGTACAGGCATCCAGCCTGGCTCGGAATCAGCAGCAGCAGGAGGTTTCCTCTCGATTCTGCAGCTCTGCAACACATACAAAAGTGACACCGGCCATAAACCACGAGGAGTCTCACCAGAATTACAGAGATCAGATTTATATACCTTAGCCCAAGTCTGTCATCTGGTACTTCCTTCAACATGACCAATTCCTACTGCTTTATTGCCGCTGCTTCCTGCACCGAGTCAGCATCCCACTGCTCCCTACATCGCAGTCATGACCTGCATCACTTCCCACTACACACTGCATGTGCTGGCCACGCAGCTGCAGTGCTGCAAGCCACAGTCCTGTCACCTCATGAGCTGAGTGGAGACAAGCTCAGTTGGCACTTTGATAAGAGAGCTCTGCACACTTAGGTGAGGTTGTTGATTCAGTACCAGGTGGTCTTTGGCACCTTTACACGCTGCAGGGATGACCTGTGATGTGTCATTTGCCTGCTTGCAAATAACAATCTTATGTGTTAAAGCTTTGCAAACATCCCCAGCCATGATGGCACAGAAGGAGGTCTGGAAACTCACATCACAAAGACAAGCCCTGCTCTCGTACCCTATCCTCCATCCTGCCCTGGTGCTTGCGACAGGAAGCATCCCTTGCAGTGACAGCAAGCACACTGTGCCTTGGGCAGTGGCTGCAGGACACTACTCGCTAATTTTCCTCTTCCCACCGGGGAGACTGGTAGTACATGCTCTGCACCAGCTCTGCCGTGTGCCCCCTCTCCTCGGCACAGAGCACACAGAATGGAGAACAGGGCAGAGCCCTCCCTCAGGCAGCAGCAGAGCCGGAGCTGGCACTGCCCAGCGACGTGCAGCTGGGCTGGGCTCTGAGACCCCCGTGTGCATCAGTGTAAGCCACCGACTCCGAGATGCTCTGTGGCAATTTCCTTCATGCATTACCTTGCCCTCCAAACTGGCTGTGACAGCCAGGAGGATGAAGCATCCCATCCGCCAGCCTTTGCCAACAGCTAATTGAGCTGCGAGCGAGGTCTCCTCCCTGGAGCCCTGTCCTGATCCCTCCAGCACTTCAGGAAGGTACAGGAGCAGTCACCAAAAAAGTTGCGGAGCGTTTCAGCCTCTGTCCCCTCTGGCTTTCAAAGGGGGAAATCAAAGGGAAGCGCTGCGCTTTGTTCTGCGGGGGAGCGGCGCGAAAGGTGAGCGGCGGCGAGCCTGGCAGAACCGGTCGCTTCAATCGTCCGCCAGCTCACCTTTGAAGTGGTTTTTAAAATCAGGGAGGAGGGGCAGAGACCTGAGTTCAGCTCTTTAACTGCAACTTCACAGACTCGGAGGACGTGGGGGGTAAGAAACTGCCTTTCCCTCACCAAAAAATAGCGTGTCTGTTCAGAGAGACTAGAATACAGCTAATAAAAAAGGCTGCCATGCTCATCAAGTACAGCTGTTGAGTTCTTTTGTCCTGAGGAGACTACAAACAGCTAACAACAGCAGCAGCATCTACCTACGGTACCAAGAGACCCACCCGGCATCTGCGGGATTAACCAGGCACTCTGACACTGCCCCAGCTCCAGTGCCAGTGGAGTCACCATCTCTCATCAGCCTTCTCTCTGCCTCACATTCCCTCTCCCCTTGCCCACCCATGTTGTCACCACTGCCTCTCTGTAACAGAAAGGACTGGTTTTAATCCCAGCCCATGCATATCCTGGGAGCTTTTTCTATATTACAGTCACAGCATCACCCACTTGCTGCAGCACCAGGAACTGAAGCAACACCAACACAGCAGGAATGATGCTGTGCCAGGACAAGCCAAGCACCTAACATACACCCTGTGCTAGGAAGATGGGGAAAAGTACCAATTACTTAATTGGAAATTAATCTCTGTTCTACCACAGGGGAAAATATACATACACACATATATATACACACACACGCATACAACCCCCACAGTTGATTGGCACAACCAGCATTCACAAGCCCAGAGTCCGCATCAAGTCCACCGAGCTTCCCTCTAAAGGAACACCATGAGCTGGGCAAAGCCAAGACAACAGCAGTACCCTCGTATCACCAAGGACAAACAGATGTCCCTCTGTACACATTCAAAGCTTTCAGGGGCTGTGGAATACAAAAGCCATAGAAGTCAGACTTCAATAAGAACCCTGAGTTGGAAGTGAAGTTACAGACCTCCCTTATCTTTAGGGGAGAGAGTGAGCTTTCATCCAACATCTTTTTAGAGAAGGGAGCTAATCCGGTTTCTCTGGCTCGCAGAAGACAGCATGTTCACATGAAGCCATCCTGGCCAAAGACATCCACCTACACCTCACATGCATGTGCAGAAGTCAGACAGCACAAGAAGTAATCGAGCACCTGGAATCTGAAATGTCTTTTCTCTTGATTTGCAAACAAGTCTTAATCTAAAGCACCAGAAGATGAGAATCAACAAGGAAAGAGAACTGTCCCCCGACCCTCATCCTGACAAAGCTTCCCTGTAGTTCTGCTGGTTACAAGGTGTGTGAGAGTAGGTGAGACTGGTTTTCAGCAAAAATATTCCATGAGTTGGCTTCCGCATGGATAACACTCACCTGAAAAGAGCCGGCTTTGAAGAATCCAGATGTCCCGAGCAAAGACGCCACTCGCTTGTCACCTCTGTACCTTTTCAGCTCCATTCATGATGCAGATAGAGATGCTGGCGACTTTGGCCTTCTGCACATGTCAGCAGGTTCTCTTCTAACTTCTGTCTCACCTTCTGAAGCTAAAGAGGGACCAAAAATGAGACAGCTTTAGAATACAAACATGAGCTTCTGCGTGGCACAAGGAATTGGCAGTCTTAGGTTTTGTTTGCCACAAGTTGACTCAATCAGTCTGATCAAGATCCCCCTCCCTGGGAAAGCAGAGAACAGGGGTTATGATGCTTCCACCCAGAATCTACAGTATACAAACTGATGGGATTGGGATTCAGCAACTGAATGGCCAAAGGCAAAATTAAGGCCTTTTAGCCTTTTCCTGGACTTAAGGGAAAAGTCTGTGCTTGCAACTGTATATATCTAAAACATTCTTATGCTTTAAGCTGGAAACCAGCACCTCTGTTTCCAGTTTTGCTAGCTCCATTGCACACCACGGGGCTCCTTTCCCTGCTTTACCTGTTCGTGTTACAGCAGCACCTCAAATCTCTACCAGTGAGAAGTAAACATTAGTACATGGGGAATGGTTTCCATCCCTGCAGCCCAGGCAGGAAATATCAGCAGGCTCTTTTCACACCTCATTTCGGGAGGGTGTTAAGTACAACTGCCCAGAGCTCCTCAGGGTGGAACACTGTATTGTATTAGGTTATGCCCTACCCCTGGCTTTTCTTACCAGCTCCACGGAAAGCTACAGCCTTCTCTGAAGACACTGAAAGCGGGGGGAAGATGGAAGAATGGAAGATCTTACAGCTGCTGCCTGGAGCTGTTTCTCATCTCCTTTATTGCTCTGCAGGAGCTTTTGCTGGGGAGCCCGCACCTAACTCCTGAGCAGCTACAGGTGAAACCAATGCGCAAAACACCAGCTCACACGGCCTCTTGTGGCCAAGCCACACGCCCTGGTTGTCCCCCTCCAGCTCTGCCAGGGCAGCTCCTGCAAAGCAGCACAGGGAACAGTGTCCTTCCCATGGACAAGTTCTATCCCCAAACATCCTTCTGCCTTTTATTCACATCAGTGTGCTGCCCTGCTTGCTCTTGCAAAGCCACGCTGGCTGAAGAGGAAGCAGGGCAAGACACTTCACCTGCATGCAAGATCCAGCTTTCGCAGGACCTCTTTAGTCCCCCCAAAATACTCACGTTGTTTCAAGATGATGGACATTGCTGCGCGCAGCCCAGCACTCTTGTGTGCATTTACTGTTGAAGTACCAAAGGTTATGTGGGTAGGTGAGGCATCAATTCACGGTGCACATAGATAACCACAGGCTTAATGAATTACTCTGCCTCAGCTGATACATACACCACTGTGTGAGAGTTTAGCTCCAGACAGAAAGGGGAAAGCAACTTTGTGGTGTGACATGTCCAGTGATACATGGTAAATTATTAAACTGTAGTAGCTGGATTGTTTGCAACACATCCCAAGTCAAACAGCAGGCTCCAGTTCCAGGAAGGGGAAAGGGTTTGGACTGGGGTTTTGAGGAAAGCAAGCCAGCGAGTGTGTCCTGCTCACACCCGAGGCATCTGACCGGGAGGGAGCACACATGTGTCTCTGCAAACAACTGAACTTTGTCACACGAGGGTGGGAAAAGCAGTGTGAGGAGAGCCTTTTGCATTTCACAAAAGCCACACCATACTAACCTGATAATCATGGAATGCCTAACAAGGACTAAGCAAACCTTAGCACAGCCGAAAAGCTTGGTTTAGTGTTTGACTCATTTTTTAACAGCCTGTCCCAAAAGATGTAAACACTCAAAGGTTGAGAACAGTGACAGCAAACAGGGCAGGGACATCTGGCCCAAAGCACTGCAGAGCAAGCCTGCAGCAGGGAGAAGCATCTCACCCTTTTCTTTCATTACACAGAAATAACTCAAATAACCCCAAGACAAACCTCTAGTGCAAGGGTCAGGGAATTCACTTTTAAGCTGAGATTCTCCCAACTTCATACCACCAATGTTATGACACAATCTTTTCCAGCAATTGGCAACACTCTGCCTCTTTCTGTCCAACTCCCTGCTACAGACTGGCAGCAAGTCCCTGCTGTACTCATCCGCTGCCAGCATAACCTGTGCCCTCCTGCAAAACGGTCAACATATATAGAGAGTCTGAAATCTAATTGCCTGCTGGTACACAGCCAAGCCTTGGTTTTTGGTGTGCAGCTGCTCCGTTTCCACCAGTGCCACCCGCCTCCCACATCCCCTCCCCAAGCAGAGGAGTGAGAGTGAGTGGGCCAGAAGGATGAGGACGTATGACAAGTATCCTTTACTAGCACAAACGACATCGCTTCCTTCATCAGACCTAGGACAGATTAGGCAGGGGCCATGCGTAAAAGATGTTGTTGAAGAAACAAAAGCAATCCAGGAAAGTGCACACAAAGTTTCTAAGAGACTGAAAGCACACCCAGGATCTACTCAACCTGGCTCCTTTACTCAGCTGTGGTCCCCCCTTGGTGTTTTGCCTAGGATGACCTAAAGCACTTTCCAGTCTTAAAACCCACTACTCCCAGGCAAGCAGTGTGAGGGAGCTCCTGGTACCTGAGCACTCTGTGCATCCCTCAGAGATCCATCCTGCTTCCAGAGACATTTATTTTCTCAGACCAGGTAAGTTCCTTGCAGAGTGTAGGTAAGGCTGTGATCTCATCATCAGAGGCAGAAAGAAATGAAACGTTAGCTCAGTGAGCACAGAAGTGGCTGATCTATCGAGACTCTAGCAAAGTAAATGGGCAGAAAACAGCCTGCATGGTGTGACCTATCCCACTCTCAATCAGCTCCCTTATTCCACCAGTATGGAGCATTGCCTCCCCAGAAGGGGCTCTAATAGGTATTTAGAAGTGTGAAACAGAGACCAGCCCTTTACCCACCTGTGTGATATCCTTTTTAAAACATGGGTGACACTGAGCCAGCTCCCAGGGCTCTTTAAGCTCAGGGGATCCTTTGTGCTCCCCTTGCAGGTCCTGCTGCCCTCGGCACCCAGAGGTACCTTTGGCACGCAAAGAAAATGGACTTGAGTTTCCAAAACAAGTCATTCTGGGAAAGCCTGCACTTACAACATGGCCTTGAGGACTGGGATATGGCAGAGGAGCTCAAACTCACCAGCACTGAAGAAGTTCTGCAAGGTAAGGACACAGATATAATTACACCTGTGCCCCCCAGATGCAGCCTTTCAGGTAGATAAACTCAAAAAGAGGGTGAAGGGGGTGAGCTGCACTCATCTGGCTTCACAGAGGAAAGAGAAGGTAAAATTTCAAAGCTGAGCACTGTTGTTTGGGCTGGCCTCAGTGGTGTAAGAACAGGCAGGCATGCACTCTGTACAGAAAACAGGAAAAAACCCACTATTTAGAGGGATGAGAAAGCAACTGGGGACCTTTGCCTTAGGATTTGCAGTGCATTAGAGCTTCCCCAGGCTGCCTGTGGACAGCAAGTCTGGAAACAGTCCTTGGGCAGGACTGGCAGGGTGACATGTCTCCTTCTCCTTTCAGGACAGGGTGCTCAGCCCCATCTGTGGATGTGGGTAAACCCCAGCCTGGTCTGTCCCCTCCCTGGGAGCCCTGGGGCAGACCCAGCCAGATCCAAAAGCCTGGTGGCCTCAGTTGCTGGTGCCACAGAAAGCTGCTCTCTGAACACATCCTGGGCTGTCTCCTGCTCTGACTTGGACTGCTCCAAGGAGGATGTGCTGTCACCTTCCAGTAAGGCTAGAAAGGTACACAGAAGGGAGCTGCCTGGGCAACGAGCGGGCTCAGCAGCTCCCATTCTAGCCATGGTCAGCCAATGCACGGAGCCCGCCTGACAAACAGGCTCAGAGTACAAAGTGCAGCGACAGAGGCTGAAATTTAAAGTGTATGAGCTTTCTATAAGCTCTCTACCAGAACAAAGCAGCTTATCCCTGTCCCTCATTCTACCCAGGGCTAATAAATCCATGTTCTTTTTTTCCTTCTTCTCCCCAGCTTACTGAGGATAAAGATGCTTCGTGTGCGGACATCCCAGTTCCTCAGGAGATGTCGAAAAGTCCTGAAGTCAGGATGATGCTGGTGCCTTGGAAATCTACACTCCTCAGTCCTCCAAGCATGAAGCTCAAGTGCCCTAGGCAGATGAGTGCCAAAATTGAGGGAGGCTGGCCCCGTCCCCCCCTTAATTACTGCACCCTCATCAGCCTTGCCCTGTGCAACAGTGTGGGTGGCAGTCTGACTGTACAGCAGATCTACCAGTTCACACGGTACCAGCTCTTCTCCCAGCTCCTAGTCCAGAATGAGGGGAAGAGGGACTGCAAGGGATACAGGAGTCTCTGATCTTCCACTGGGAAGCAGGGATGTGGCAGCCAGGACTCACATTTGGGTCTTAGCTCTGCCTTCAGCTCAAGATGCCGCTGAGGAAACTTTTTCCCCTCTTTGGCAACACCCAAACGTGTGTCTCCAGAGCTGGGATTTCGGCTTTGTGTCTCAAGTGCACCAGCCAGTCTCCCACCGCAGGGCTTGGGGAGGACCCTCCTCTCCTTCCCCCCATGTGTTTTGTTATTTATCACAGCCTCCAAGGGCTTCAGCCCAGGACAAATCTTTTCTCTCCGCAGGCAGCACTTCCCATTTTTTCAGACGTCCCCAGAGGGCTGGAAAAGCACGATCCGACACAACCTGTGCTTCAGCAGCTGCTTCGAGAAAAACACCCGCTTCACGTGCGCCAAAGGAAACCACAAGTCCTGCCTGTGGAAACTGACTCCAGGAGGACACAGAAAGTTTCAGGAGGAAGCACAGGCCCTGACTAAGGAGGCACTCGACCTGGTGCGCCAAAGCATGAGCAATCCCGGTACGTTTCTAAGGGCAGGAGCCCTGCAAACTGCGGAACGCATCAGGTTTTACGAGGTTCCCGCAGCAGGAGGGCACCCAAGCACTATGCAGCCACCAGCACTGTGGGACACTGCTCTGGGAGGTGACACCAGAAACTTGGAGATCCCTGCAGAGAGACTCCACAAGGAGGGCTTGGTCATTGGGCTGGCCAAGAGCCAAACACAGCGAGACAAGCCAACCAGGCTGCTTTCAAACACAGAGCTGTCATCTCAGTCCCTGCAATAGCTGGCAGTTTAATATGGGACAGGACTGCGGCTGCAGCATCAGTGCCTGAGCAGTCATTATGGTCCTTGTACCTATCCCAACTTCTTCTCACTCTCTCTTTTGCAGATCTGATGAGCTCTCTGTTTGGGCTATGATTCCTTCTGGCTCCCTGCTTCTGAAAGATGTGCCATGTGCTTTCAAACCAAACCTATTTTCTGAGGTGATGCCACAGGTAGCTTCACAAGAACCACATGTGGAAATTCTGAGCATTGTGACATCAGGACTCAAATTTAGAAGGGGGGGGAGAAGAAAGATGGAAAATACTTAATTTCCTTCATTAAGGTGAGTTTCTACCAGCCGCATGAGTTGCAGAGGCATTCTGCACCCGCTATGCCTGTAACACAAAGTCCTCCATGCACGCTGCTGCCTCTGGCAACGTCCCTGCAGTGCAGAGAACTGAGCTGCAGGAAGAGGTTAATCTGTGCCTTAACAAAGCACCTCAGGCCAGAGGCACAGAATGCTTTACTTGGCTGGGTGTGGGGACTCCCTACCATACAGATGTTATTCCAAGTCCATGCGCCTGCCCCCCGCACTGCAAACCCAGTGGGCAGGGATCTACATCACTGCTAGGCTGGAGGCTGGCTCCTTTCACCTGCGTGCCCACAGGAGCATGAAGGAACAGGCACATTAAAAGGGATTTAATTGGGTTTTAATGTGCACATTAGGGTGGCAGCTCCTTCCCTGAGCAGCACACAAAGCACTCTGTAGGGTGGCTCTGCACTGCTGGGTGCTAATGACACCTGAGCCACTGCAGGAGTGCAGGATGGCTGTCAGTCCCACATGTTGTGGGTTGTGCAGGTTGTCTGTCTGTATGTCCGAGCAGGACCTGACATAAGGTGAACAGTCTCTGAAGGCCTTAGCTGCCCTGGATGGCAGCACTGAGGTAACCTTGTGGCTGTAGTTTGACGCTCACCTTTTGTCAGGCCAGGCTGGAATTATAGAATCAATCAGGTTGGAAAAGACATTCAAGTTCATCAAGACCAACTTCTACCCCAGGACTGCCAAAGCCACCACTGAACCACATCACTAAGGGCCTTATCTTAGGGTTTTCTGAACCCATGCAGGAACGATGCTCTGGGCATCTGCTCACTGCTCTGGGCAGCTTTTTCAAATGCTTGGTTCCCCTTTCAGGGAAAAAATTCTCCCTAATACCCAGTCTAACCCTTCCGTAGACCATGAGTATCCCCTGCCCTCACTAAATACAAACCCCAAACACTTCAGATGCCCTTAGAGGTGCAGATGGGTAGGAAAACAGAGGCATCAACTGATGGTACCCAACAGACAGTATCACAAGGCGGTTAGGTGGGGGGTCAGAGTGTTTCGGGGATGTACGAGGCGGCTTCAGAGCAAGTCTATGCGCGAACTACGGGTGCTCATACTGAGGAATGAAAGCAGCCCGAAGCCAAGGGAGGTTTCGGGCAGGATCGTGGGACCGGGACACGTACACGCCGCCCAGCCTCCCGGCCGCGCCTGCGCAGTGCGAGAGGCGGTCCGGCCATGGCGGTGCACTACTGCTCGCTGTGCCGCCGCTCTTCCTTCTCCGGCCGCCGGCACCTGTACAGCGCCGCGCACCGGCGGCGGCTGCGGGAGGCGCTGAGCCGGCTGCAGGAGGAGGTGGCGGCGGCGCTGGCGGCGGCGGCGGCAGCAGGGGAGGAGGAGGACGGCGGCGGCGATGGCGTTGCGGCCGTGCTGCGCTACGACCCGGCGGAGCACGACCGGCGCGTGTGGTGCCCGTGCTGCGGACGCGGCGTGCGGCGGGACGGGCGGCGGGGACCGCTGGCGCTGCCGCGGGCTGCGCTCCTCCAGCACCTGGCCGGGTGAGCGGCGGTGGGGCGGTGGAGGGCGGGAGCGGGCGTGCGGGCGACGCTGACCCGGTCCCGCAGGCCCGAGCACCGCCGGGAGACGGCGCGGTTCTGGCGGGAGCACCGGGCGGAGGCGGCGCTGCGGGAGCAGTGCGTGGTGCCGGCCGAGGAGTACGAGCGCTACGCGCGGGCGCTGGAGCGGGCGGTGGCCGCGCACCAGCGGCGGGAGGAGGAGCGCATCCGACAGGTACACCTCGGACCGGCCCCGGCCCCAACCGGGCCCCCGCCCGGCCCGGCCTCACCCGCTCTCTCCCCGCAGATGGCAGCTGACATCCGGGAGGCCGAGCGCAGGCAGCGGGAGACGGTGCGGGCCGCCCTGCAGGTCGGTGAGCCGTATCCTGCCCTGGCTGCGCCCCGGTGGGGACCGGGCACCGGGACACCCACCCCCGCCGTAACCGGGCGTGCTCGGGAAGTGGAGGTGGGAGGGGATGGAGGGGGGTGTCTCTGCTCAGCACCAGGAATAGTGTTCCTTTTTCCTGAATCACACTCAGCTTCAAACAGAGCCAGAGCCTCGCGCAGGACCTGACTCCCATGGCCCCCCCGCAGCACTCCAGAGGTGAGAACCGCATCCCTCACATATACCCTGCCACAGCAGCGGCCTCGTTCATTTGCTGCTGCCATCATTAGCTCGCTCAGATCTTTCACAAACTTTTATCCGTCGTAAGAACCACAGAGATTCTTCTCCCCTCCACACATGTATAAGCACTGACAACCACAAAGTGATAACACTATGGTACCCCTAGAATACTTCTTTCCCTTCTTGCTCCAAAACTCTCCAAACACAAACTGCTCCAGAAGCCTCTGGACAGGCATTGTCTGCCCAGCTGCAGCTGTCACTCACCTCTCAGGCTGCCTCTGTGTTCCAGGGACACCTCTCATGATGCAGAGCAGCCTGGCCCAAGCGGGACACACATGGGACCTGACTTAAACTGGATGGAGCCTGGCCAGGCTTTGACTTTCATTGGCCACCAGGTAGGGGTGACTGGCTAATGAACACAACTTCTATTTAACCACAGGGTTACAGAGGGTGTTACGAAGGAAAACAAGGGGTTGTAGTCTCTGTTGCAAAAAACACAGCTGTGCGGATTCAGGCAAGCAAGGAGCTGAGGGTTTCACTCATCCAGCATGAAGCTGTGTTTCATTAAGCAAACGTTCTGTAACACACCCTATAAAAACAAATGTTCCTAAAGAAAGTAGAGGAGAGCCTCCCCCTTCGTGTGACAGAACCTGGCTCTGGAAGGGAACACACAGAGTACTTTTCAGTACTGGTCTGTTTAGGAACACTCTTAAAAGCATGTTTCTCATCAGTGTTTTCTGTTTCTGTTGACAGGACACAGAAGGGAAAGGGAACATTCACACAGGTACTTGCACCTGCAGCTCGCTCAGCTGGTGCCCTGCTGAAAGCTCTTGGCTTGTCAGCATCACAGGGGTAACTCAGTTATTTTGAAGCAGCCACAGCACAAGCAGGAAGTGCTTGAGCCTTTGCTGATAGGTGACATGCTAGAGAAGAAAAGGGCTCTGTATTTCAAAAACTCAGTTGGTGCTGTGTGGAATGTACGGTGTGGGGTATGCTCTGCCACTGCCAGCTGAGCAAAGCCCCAGGGTTACTTGTCCTTCACTGCTTGCTGGGTAGGGAAGAGCTGCAGGGATGAGGGAAGGGAGGATGCTTCTCCCCATCGTTAAGTTTAGGATAACTACAGTAGCTAAATACATTGTGTCTTCTAGGTGCAAAACCTCCGTGGCTAATGGAGGAGGAGGAAGAGGATGGAAGCAAACAAATTGGACCTTCATATGAGGAATTTCTCAAACAAAGTGAGCAACTTGTGCTCATTTCAGTTAACCTCATGTTCAAGTTTCCACACTAAAGAACCAAAAGCATTGTGACAGAAAAACTCACTGAATGAAAAACTTTTCTAGAGGAGAAGCAGAAGCTGAAGAAGTTGCCCCCCAAGCGTGTGGGCGCCAACTTTGACCATACCTCTCAGACCGGCGACGGCTGGCTCCCTTCCTTCGGGCGCGTGTGGAACCACGGCAGGAGGTGGCAGTCCAGGTGAGCTTCAGGGCAGCACAGGCCGCTGCGGAGCGCAGGGTTTGCGGCCTCCATCCATACAGGCCACTCATGGAGCAGGCTGTGTGGCAGCAGCAAGTGTCAGGAGGGGTCTCCCTGCATGGGTCACGCAATGCCAGCCTGGCACTGGGTTAAGCGCAGCAGTGGCTGCAGAGGCAGGTGCCTGCCTTACCTTCCACACCCATGTACTAGCCTGCTGGCACCTCTTGTATGTTACAAATCTGTGTTGGCTACCTGGAAAGGCTGCTACTGCTCTGAGAGCAAAACCAGAGCTGCTGTTCTAAAGCTGTGCACTCTTACTTGTCTTGTGGGATGAGGCAGTGTTCATTACCTCTTTCTAAAGGCTGCTACCTTCTGACTTCTATGCTGTCTTTCAGGCATCAATTTAGAACTGAATCGGGGGAAAAGAAAAAAAGGTGACCAGGAGAGGAGCAGGGAAGAAAACAAGCTCTGACTGTTGTGGGAAGGTGGACTGTAGGAAGCTGCAGCTTTGTCAGTGCTGCCGTGCGAAGTTTAGTGCTCTTATTTAATACATACATCTGGTTGTGTTTGGTGCTTGGCCACAGTGCAGCAGTCCCAACAACAACAGCTCTGGTGCCACGTGTCCTGTGCCAATGTGTAGCATCACATCCCATTAAAGACATGAGGTTCTGAGAAATAAACTTTTTTCATTTAGATAAAACTCTTCTAGCCTTATTTAGAGCTGCTTATCAACACTTCCCCCTGAGACACTAACGCAACATCTGCTGTTGCCTTGCACATCCGTGGCTACAGTTGGTCTGCAGGGACTTTAGAAATACTGAAAATACCCTGCTAGCACCTTCCCTAGCCACAGAACTGGGCTTCAGTTTTTCTCCAGCTGCAACTAAACATGGTTTAACATCTCTGGCTGCTGTAGGTGACACAAAAGTTCCCTTTCACAATACAAAAGCATGTTCACAGGACATTGCAAACACCATATAAATGCAAAAGCTGGCTGGTAGAGGAAGACAGCCACGACCTGTCCCAGAATCCACTATCAATAATGAAACATAGACATTCTTGAAAAGGCAAGAAAAATTATTTCAATAATTTTATTGTGCATCTACATAGGATACATTGCTGACGAGGCCACTGGGTAACCTGCAAGGCAAGAAGTCCTAAATCAGACAAGCAGGTCAAAACACAAACAGTCCGCAAGCTCTGCTCCAACAAGAACACTTTGAACAGCGCCCTGTGACAGCAGGGAAGGCACACTGATGGGATAGCACGCACAGGGACAATCACCAACTGCTCTGCAGCAGGAGTGATGTCCTCTAAACACTCGAAGGCACAGCCCACCCACAGCAGCACAGCCACCCAACGTGCAGCCACGTGTTAGCTCCCAACAAAGCACAACCTGGCTCCAACATGGAGCCACTGCCTCACCTCCTCGCTATGCGTCCTCCCCTGCGGCAGGCGCGTCTCCACCTTTCGTGTTCCTGGTGTAGATCACTTGCGCTCGGTGCTTGGACACCAGTTTGATCAAACCTACAAAAAAGGGAAATTATCTGAGTGTGTGTGTACTGGAGGAGTCAGGGACCTTGTGCTCCCTTCTGAGACTGGCCAACGTGTGAGAGGGAACACCAGCGCACCCAATCACACATGTGCTTGTGCATGGCTTTTGTTCAGGTCTGGGAGCGGTTCTGTCACCACCCATCCTTTGAGCAGCATTTCCTTAGCATGGCACACCAGTGAATGCAGAAGAGCTGCTGCTCCTCACTCTGGACCACTTTTGGAACACAAGCTAAAACAGTGGCTTGCCAAAAGCACACCGCTTTCTATTTCAGGTACAGCACGAGATCTGCCAGGACTGCAAGGAATGTACCCAACAGTTCTGAGCACTTACCTTTGCTGAGCAGCTCCTGGAGGGCAGCCCTCGCCAGGGAGCCTCGAATCTTCAGTCTCTCTGAGACAACCGCAGGTGTGATGAGCTTGTAGTTGGGCACTTCCTTGCACAGTTTGTCATAGGTGGCCTTGTCAAACAGGACAAGGTTGTTCAACTTGTCTCTCACTTTCCCTTTGGACCACTTCTACTTGGAAACAGAAAAACAAAGAAGCCCTAAGCCATCTTCTAAACTATAATGAAAGATCCAGCTTTAGAATGGCCCATCAAATGTCCCCACATCACATCCCAGATTAAAGGCCTAACAAGACACACAAAATCGTCTTTATAACATAAATATTGCAGATAACACCTTCAGCATCTCCAACCGATGGGACTAAAGCTCCGAAAAAAATCACAGCCTTTTCTTCCTCAGATTTACCACCACCACACGCGGCTTTGCTACCAGATGAAGCAGCTCCCCCAACACCACGATGTGCCCCCATCCCGCCGTGCACCAGCCACGGTGAGGGGCTGGGGGGGCCCAAAAGCCTCCCCTAGAGCCCGCGCCAGCCTGGCCACCCCCCCACCCCCCTCGCTCCCCCGGCGCGGTTCTCCCGGCTCCTACCTTCTTTTTGGCTTTGCCGCCGGACTTGTTGACCGGGTCTTTATCCTTTTTGGCGGACTTGCCCGCGTCCTTCTTCTTCTTGTCGTCTTTGGGCGGCTGTGGGGGGGGGAAGAGAAGTGCGGCCGATGAGCGGCCGGCAGCGGGGCGACCTCCCGAAGCTCCTTCGGGCCCCGCAGGACCCCGCCGCCCGCCGCCCCGGCACGCCCAGCGCTCACCATGCTGCGGCGGGGCTGCTCCACAAGATGTCGGCTGAGAAAGGAAGCGGCTGGAGCGGGGCGCAAGGAAACCCCGTGCTCGAGGGCGACTTCCGGGGCACGGCACGGCGAGGCGCCGCTTCCGGGCCGGTGGGCGGGCTGGGTTAATCATGGCGATCTTCAGCGTGTACGTGGTGAACAAGGCGGGCGGGCTCATCTACCAGCTGGACCACTACGCGCCCCGCGCCGACACCGAGAAGACCTTCAGCTTCCCGCTCGACCTCGTCCTGCGCCCGCACGACGAACGCGTCGTCGTGGCCTTCGGACAGCGCGATGGCATCCGCGGTGCGTCGGCGGGCGGGTGGGCCGGGGGCAGCGGGGCTGGGCCGGGCTGACCCCGCGCTGTCCCCGCAGTGGGACACGCCGTGCTGGCCATCAACGGCGCCGAGGTCAACGGGCGCTTCACGGCGGACGGGAAGGACGTGCTGGAGTTCCTGGGCAACCCCGCCAACTACCCCGTGGCTATCCGCTTCGGCCGACACCGGCTCTCCTCCAACGAGAAGCTCATGCTGGCCTCCATGTTCCACTCGTGAGCTGCGCAGGATGGACGGGACCGCGGGGCAGGGGCGGGGGGTGTGGGGAGAACTGAGGACCCTCTCCCCACAGGCTGTTCGCCATCGGGTCGCAGCTGTCCCCCGAGATCGGGAGCTCCGGGATAGAGATGCTGGAGACAGACACCTTCAAGCTGCACTGCTTCCAGACGCTGACAGGTACAGCTTGGCCCTGGGCACAGCACTGCTTGGCCTGGCCAGGGCTGTCACGGAGTTCAGCCTTCCTGACCTCCTGTCTTTATGGCTCCAGGGATCAAATTCGTGGTTCTTGCCGACCCGAGGCAGGCAGGGATAGACTCCCTTCTGCGCAAGATCTACGAGATTTACTCTGACTTTGCCTTGAAGAATCCTTTCTACTCCTTGGAGATGCCCATCAGGTAGAGAAAAGCCCACTTTTGATAATGCAGCTGCAACCCCTCCTCACTCTGCCTGTGCGGTAACAGATGCTGACAGCCCCTCTGTTTTGTGGCAGAGCAGACCCAGAGGTTGAGGGAAGGGGAGGACACAGCACATGGCTGAAGGGGCAGGACACTGACCTGTGCTCCTTCTGGTGCTGTTCTCCTTGGGAAGTGGGAGGCACTCTTCCTCGGCACAAACCCTCATGCCCTAATGTCACACTTGAGCCCATACAGGAAGCTTTAACCTTAATTAATGGCCAGGCCAAAGTTTGATAGCAGCAGGTCACGGAATCTCTCTTTGAAAAATGTGGAGATCCTGCCTTTGTTAGCCTGTTCCATAGGTAGAGTCAGCCCCTTCTGCTTTTCTGTTTCAGATGCGAGTTGTTTGATCAGAACTTGAAACTTGCTCTGGAGGTGGCAGAGAAAGCCGGACCCTTTGGACCTGGGTCATAGAGAAAGCCTCACCTGTTGCAATGATTCTTCTCTCCCCTGAAGAGCAGGGCCTCTCCTTCACACCAGAGACTGCATAGCCCCCAGATGTGCTCCACTATCTCCCAAGATACTTGTTTATCCCCCCCGTTGTGAGATTTACCTTCAAAAGATTAGTCAGGACTGTTTACACAGGACCACAGAGGCTTATTCTGCTGTGCCCTCGAGTGAAGAAAGGCAGCGAGGCGTGGGTCTGCAGCATTACTGCAGCTGATGGCTTGCTTTCATTTCAGAACTGTACATATGTATTTTTCCTGTATAGCTCTAACTTACGGTTTTGCAAAGGGTTTCTATGTAGGAGTAATAAATGTTCCTTGAAGAAGTGGATGGCTCTTTCCTGTTGGCAGGGTAAATTTGTGCTAGTAGCACCCTAAGAGGATAAGCAGGTTTGGGTGGTTCTGCCTGCACCATTCTCCCTAAGACAATCACAGCCCTTGTGACACTGCTCCATTTTTATTTCACACAGAAGATCAGAGAATTAAGTACAAAATGTAATTCACTTCCACTGTTTTAATTAAGGCTGGCTACCTACTCTTGCAACCATGCTGTTCAGCACAGTACCTGCATGCACGTTCTGCATGAGAACTGCCTCTTCCAGAGCCCTGAAGCAGTAAATCCTTTTGGAGAAAGCCAAGAATATTCAACTAAATCCTGGTAAAAAACCTGAGTATTCATTGCAAACAGTGCTGGGCCCAACTGCTGCGGGCTGCCAGTGGTGGCTCTGCTAAGGCTGACTCGGAAGTAGCCTGAGGCCATGCCCACAGCTGTGAGAAAGGCAGCTCTTGACCAAAACCACTCTAGACTATACTCTGTGTACTGACAAAACACAAGCCAACACTAAAAATAGGTGTTTTTCCAGAGACCTGGAAAAAACCCACAGCTGCTGTCACAATACCTGCTGCTGCATGTGTTTTCCAGGCTGACGGGCAGAGTGCTTGCTGCACACTGCCATGGCAGCAGCTGCCTCCCTTGCAAATCATTAACACTACACAGAAATTGCGACGGGCAGGATCAGTTCAATAGAAGGAGCTTCTCTAAACGCTCTCCCTTAAAGTGCCAAGGGTTTCCTGGAAACATGCCTGTTTCCAGGTGCTCCAAGAGCCCCTCCGCAGCACCACACCAGCGTTCCACCTCTCTGGAGCAAAACACCTCCATCTCTCCTAACAACTAATCCTGGGTCAAGCTAAAGCCACGCTGCTCTCAAAAGAGCCATGAGGCCCAGCTTTAATCATCACCATTCACTGCTGTTCCAGGGCTGAGAGCGAAGCAGAATCAGAAAGTTAATGGCAAAGAAAAGCAACAGGGACAAAACTCAACAGGACAGCACCTGAAGCCAGTCATTTCAGAGTCCTTTCAGCAGAAGAGCTCGGGCTGCAAAGCCTGCGTGCTTCCCCAGCAGTACTGTGAGGAGGTGCAACAAAATCACTGCCCGTGTAAACTACCTGAATTATCACATCTTGAGGGAAAAAGTGATCAGCAGCAAGAACCTTGTGCCCTCTGGCACCTGACAGTGAATGAGAAATTGAGATATTTTTATCTATGTTGCAGCAATAGGTAAACTCACTCCAGTTAAACAAAACTCCGAGCATCATTCCCATCAGTGAGAGAGGCTCCTTTTCACTGAGCAGCTTCTCCTCAGTCAGCCTTCCTGGGAATCCGGCCCATCTTGGTGCGGATGTTGCGCAGTAGGAAGAATGCCACTGTGCTGCCAGTGCAGGTGATTTCGGCTACCCAGAAGGCTGTGGCCCAGCTGTAGTGCTTGGCAATGGTACTGAAGGGTAGTCCAGCCAGAAACCCCCCAACTGCAAGGAGAAACAAACAGAAACCCAGCAATGCTTGTGCCTCAATTTGATCTGCTGATCCTTGGTTTTGCATATGTAAAGATTTCTCAGGCATGGTTTGGACTTAAAGCACAAGGCAAAAGCCCATCAGACACAGCAAGAAGCATCCCTGAGGCTCCCAGCTCTACCACCTCTGCTTCCTGAGAGGCTTCCCATGACCAGGAGCTTGGCACCCGGCAGTGGGCAATGCTCCAGCAAGAACACACGTGGGTTTTGTTTGGTTTTCAGGGAAATGAGCACTACTCACCATTGGCCATGAGAGCCACTATGGCATGGGAGGTGCCGCACAGGTTGGCAGGGGCACTTTCGTTGGCGATAACCCCAAACAGGGAGATGGGCCCGTACGAGGAGAACCCGAACACAGCTCCCAGAGTCAGGATCCACAGCTGCAAAAACACGTTAAGATCAGAAACAGGATCCGTGCACCCTCCCCTGTCAGTCAGCAGCTGCCAACCAACCGTGACACTATGCGCGGGATGGGGGAGTTTTGACATTTTTGGGCTGACACCGACTCCCTGGCCTGCTGACAGAAGAGCTCGCCTGTGACAGCCCCCATGTGGTGTTCTTGGCCACCGTGAACCCCCCTCTCTCCCACAGTTCTGCCCCTACCCCGTGCCCACACAACAGGAGCCGTTTTGCACGAGAACCAGATCATTGAGGAGAGATGGACAAAACTGCAGGGGAGGTGTGGATCAAGTCGCTTTAAAACGATCCCGGAGTCACCAGCTAAAAGCTTTTCTCATTTTAGATGCAAGCAACCGGTCAGAGCATCTTTATTTGCAAGAAGCCACCATCTGATAATCTCTCTGTTACTAAACAAACACAAACCAACCCAAAAAAACCCTGACAGCTTGAACTTCAGTGTTAGCTCACGTGTGAAACGACAGCAAAGGGTAACTTGCCCTCCTCAAGGTTACAGCATGCTTTCTGAACTACAAACACCATTTCAAGACGTGCAGAAGTACGTAAATGCCATCTTATTTTCCAGATGGGAAACAGAAACAAAGAGTTAGGAAAACACTTGCAGAAAAGCAAGCAGGAAGGCATGTGCAGGAGCAGGGTAATTCCTCCTGAGCCCACTCGCAGGACTCCTTCACTGGCTGCATTTTAACTGAGGAGCAAATGTCCTCAGAACTTCTGAAATAAGAATTTGCAAGTTTCATATCCAGACTTTTAAAAGTCAGTCAGTGTAGTCAAAAGACTACAAAACTTACAGTAATCTCAGTGCCCTGGTTTTAAGTTTTGTACTGCTAACCAATTTCCCAGGACAGGAAAAGGGGAGATCAGCAAAAGCAGAAACAGGCAGAAGGAGGAAAAATGCAAGGCAGAAACCTCATGTTCCTTGAGGCCTGTAAGGTCAGCTAGAGGTTGCAAGGCTACAGTCCAGAAGTGATTTTCCTGAAGAAGAAACAAAGGAAAGGAGAAAAGAGGTTTAATTTATCCAGCAATCACACAGGCAGAGGCAAGCCATGTCAATGCTACAGCAGGTAATGAAGGCCACCCACGCCAACCTTGGCAGAAGCTGCCCAGCCCAGGCCAAGGGAGGCTGCTTCGCTGTGCCGCAAGGCAAGGGTGAAGACAACAGGCTCCCTGCCACCAGTCTCCTGGTGGGGCCAACCTGACCAGGTATGGTCAGCGGCTCACACATGGATTACCTTGGGAGACTCGCTGGTGACCGTGACTCGGAAGAGGAACATGGACACGCACATCCCAGCCATCATGGAAAGCAGCAGCGCGTGCCGGGGGTTCCCGTAGCTCGACAGACCCACCTGCAGCAGAGGGAAGGAAACAGGAGTGGAAGCTGGAAGGACTCTTGCTTTATACTGGTGGTACCTAATGCCATCCACACTGTCTGGTCAGACATACGGAACGTGAGCCAAAGTGGACCTTTCAGTGAGGCTTCTTGGTTCAGTTCAGTTTGCCCGCAGTCCAACTGTGCTAAACAAGATGCTCTTAGTGATAAATGATACTTCTGTTATCAACTGCACCATACTTCAACCCTGAATTTGGCTTCAGGTCCCACCACTGGATTTTAATGCAGGTTCTTTTTCAGCCAGAAGACAGCTGCCAACAATCAGATCTCCTTCAACAGGGAAACATGGGGAGCACAGTAAAGCCAACAAATAAAACAGATCAAACATCCTAAACCCAAACATCTTCAAAAAGGGTGTTTGGCAGCTGTCCTCATGCACCCAGCAGAGCTGCTGCGGGCCTATCTTTCAGCTGTACCAGGCAGCAGCACCACCAGCCTGACTGAGCACCTTTCTGAAGCTGTTGAGATGGGTCCTGTCCCTCCCAACCCACCCCTGAGTGAAGGAAGAGAGATGGATTAGTCAAGAATGCTCTGATTTTCAAAAGCCCCACCTCAGAGCAGGGTAGTTTAGACACAGAACTGCTTCCAGAAGAGCAGCTTGGGAAGACAGAAGAAAGAAACAAAGCCCTGAGAGTGGCTGCTCTGTAGCATGAGGCAGCAGCTCCCTAAGTCTGCATTCTGGGTATCCTGAATCTCCAGAGCAACATGAACAAGGTAAGTGTTCTGCTCCACTGCTGGTGTGGGTATTAGAGAAGGGGGATATCTGCAGCAGTTCAAATCAATGCTGTGATAACTGCCCAGCACACCTGAGGGTCCAGGTTACTTACTCTTGCTACTGCTCTGTCAGAGAGATATCCAGCAGCAATGCTTCCCACCAGACCCCCGATCTCCAAGGCACTCATGTAGGAACTACCTAGAACGCAGGTGAAGCAAACGACAGGCCATCAGGTTTGGTCACGAAGCTGCTGCATGCTTTAGACTCAGCTCAACCCTGTCAGCTCCCAGCAAGCTCAGAGCAGCTCTGCTGGACAAGACTCTCCAGCTCATCCTTGTGCAGGGATGCCCATCTGCCAGTCCCATGAGGGCCCTGGCACTGAGGCTGTAACTTCAGCACTGACTTATGTCAATACCTACATGCACCTATGCAGACAGTTAGGATGTAGGTGAGCAAGTCCCTCAGACAGATTCCTGTGTCCTTTTCCTGCTCCCAGTCAAGCTCTGGGCAACAACAGCCACACAGCTTAATAATGCAGCTTCGCATCTTACCCACAAGCACAGATTGTCCCCTCTCCTGGATCAGAAAGAGCTGTCCCCAGTCGGTACAGCACGTTTTCACTCCAAAAACAACCAGGTAGCCTGTTGAGAGCACCCAGAGGTACGGCGAGAGCAGCAGCTCTGTCAAAGTGCTGTTGTCACTGGAGGAACCTGAGAGGAAGATCAGGAGGAGCATTACCCCTGCTTGAGCATTACCACAGCCTGAAGCACACCAGCTCAGCAGCACTACAGATCTGTGAGCAGGATTCATGCACAAGGACATCCCTACAGAGGAGGATATTCATAAAGGGAGATATTCATAGGGAATGAATGGCTTTACCTCCCCCTTGTTCTGGGTTTGCTGTGATTCCAGAATCTTTTCTGTCAATTTATTCCACATTCATTCAGGATTTCAAAAGAATAATCACAACACTCCTCCCAGCAACGTTCTGTGTTGGGGCTGCCAATAAACCCTCTGCAGAGGTTGCTAGGGAAATTGTCTGCTCCTCCAGACTTTGTGCTAATGTTTTCAGCAGTGCCTGTGACAGCCACTACACAGACCCAAGCCAAGATGCTGGCTTTCAGGTCTTCCCTTGATTTTTGCTTCAGTCTGCGAGGAGCACCTACAAACATAACCCATCCTCCCCAGAAAACGCTCTGGGGAAGCAATACTGCTTTCTTACACAGAGAGGTCAAGTCTGGGCATCGCAGGACAGTGAGGAACATAGGCTGAGTTTCCACTGGCCTCTCAAATCCTACAGCAAACTTGTGTTGCAATTCCCCTCTACCTGTTCTGCTTTCAGAAAAGCACCATACTCAGTGGTCTGAACAAACATTTACTAACTAGCTGTCCTAGGCTAGGACACAAAACCCTGAGCAGAGTCCACCACAAGCCAGGGGTCAAGAGAACTTACACAGGGTAAGGGGAGATTTGCCCGTCCTCTGCCAGCGTGGAGAGGCAGGTCAGGCTTAAGGAAGCATTCCCTGCTGTTGCACTGCTGTAGCCCAGACACAGTCCCCTTCCTGTAAGATTACACTTGAGCTTGGTTTAGGACTTCAGCATTCAGAATAAAGCTGCTGAAAACAAGGCCTTGCACGTGCCCGCCACATGGTGACTGCGGGAATTGGGATGGAGGGCTCAGGACACCGGCAGCAATGCGCCTCTGCTGGAATACACACAGAAGGCACCACGGGTGCCGCTTACAGTGAAGCCTCGTGCTCACCTTTCTTCCCTTTCTTGGCTGCTTGGTCAATGTTGGGCAGCCCCACATCCGACGGCTCGTTCTTAATGAGGACAAGGCAAGCAAAAGAGACAACCACGCAGATGAAGCCAGAGCAGGACAGAGTCACGCGCCAGTCGTAATTCTGGGACGCGAGAGCAGCGACAATGGGACCTAAGCCTCCGGCCAAGTTCATGCTTGTAGACAGGATTGACCACCATGTCCCGAACTGTGACGGCTCAAACCACTGTGCAACAAGAAGAAAAAGGGCATAAGATCTGAGGAAGAGAGCAACACTGCGCCTGAAATCCTGCAGTTGAGACCCACACTGCAGGTTTGGGGCACTGCAGGCGCCCACAGAACCACAGAATCAGGTAAAGGGAGCAGCCACTGACAGTCCTGCAGGAAACCCCACATGGCTCCAAGGCGTTGCCATTTACAGACCATGAAAGTGAGACGTGGTCCGGGAGAGGCAAACTGGAGAGCAGAGGGTTCTGCACACCCCCTTGCCAGGAACAGCGTCCTCCTGGAGAGGTCTGCTGGCACGACACTGCATATGGATACACGGGGAGTCACAGGGTAACTTTAGGACTCCCTGCTAAGAACCAGGCACGATTGGCTCTGCACTGCAATGTGCTCTCAGAGCCAGAACCGCTGGGGTGCCTGCTGTCAGCGGGAAAACATCTGAGAGCTCCATTCACACACGTCTTCAGCCAACACTCTGTTGTTTCTGTGATTTGGGCCCTTCCTTTGTGTCCTTTTCTGGCCGGTTCTTTTCTGGCCAGCTAGATGAGCCAGATGCCGTGCAGAAGAGCAGGGCAGTTGTCAATCCCTCCCCCCCATCCTGCAAGCACGTGCATTCCTGGATCTGACATCTTTTCAGAGAGGCACGTACAGAGCTGACCTCCCTGCCTTCTGCCCAAAGGCGCCAATCAATCCGATCCCAAACACACACATGAGCTGGAGGCTCAACTCCCGCTGTTCCTCCACACGTTACCCGCTTTTCTACCCGGACAGGCTGCGGTTTGCAATTCCCGAGCTCCCTGAGCGTGCGGATGGAATTCTGCTCATCGCCCTTTGCCCAGCAGCAAACTGCCACAACAGCAGAGAGACAGGCAGACCTCTGCCTTCAAGCTGGATTCCCATGGAGCACATCTCTTACAGTGCAGAAAGTCTGTCACCACAAGACATGATTTTTCAAACTGAACTAGAACCAAGGCACCTGCACGCACGGGCTGAGAAGCTTTTGGGACCTTTGCCACAATAAACAGATCCTCATACATGGGCAATTGCTGCGCAGGCACAAGGCTCCCAGAGACTTCCATCTCCTTGGCTGGAAGGAGGCGGGAACAGGCGCGAGTTGCTCTGGAGCTGGAGCTCACGTTCCTGCATAGAGCAGGAGCCGGGAGCAGCTTCCCCACCACCCGCGCTCACCTTCCGCAGGATCTTCCCGCAGGGTGGCCAGCCTAGCCCCTGGGCCAGCCCGTTGAGGAACCAGAGCCCCGCGAAGGCCGTGACGGTGGAACTCCAGGAGAAGACCACGTTGACCATACCCACCATCAGGAGCCCGGAGGAAAAGAGCCAGCGGGCGCTCGCCCGGTCCGAGAGGACGCCGCTGACGAACTTGCTGATGGCGTACGCCGCGGACTGGCTGCTGGTGATGAGACCTGCGGCGGGCCCGCCCGTGAGACCCCGTTACAGCGAGCAGCGGGGCGGAGGTAGGGGGGAGCGCGGGGACCGGCACTCACCCAGCTCGTCCTTCCCCAGCGGCACCTCGGCCATGACGGCGGGCATGACGAACGAGAAGGTTTTGCGGTTGAAGTAATAGAGCGTGTACCCGGCGAACATGGCCGCGAAGATCACGGCGCGGTGCTGTCTGTACCCGCCCGCCGCCATCCCGTCGCGCTGCTCCGCTGCCGGGCAACGGCGGCCGCAGCGACCTCGGGACCGGCAGCAACAGCGAGAGCAGCGACCTCCCGCCGCCCCGCCCGCCAACGCGCCGGACCGCGCTCCCATTGGCAGCCCAGACCCGCCCTGCGACCCGCTTCCGGCCCGGCCTCCCCGCGCCTCCCATTTGCCGCGGATCACCTCAATCAGCCCCGGTCCGTCCTTCCCGCCGCTGCCATTGGCCGCCTCGCTCCGTTCTGTGCCCGGTGAGGCAGACGAGGCACCCCGAAACATGCCCGTGTTGCTCCTGAGCCGCCGCCGCGCTCCGCATCCCGCACCCCCCTCGTCCATTCACGACCAGCGCTGCCCCTTCCGAACTCTTTATTTTACAATCAACTCGAAACACAAGCGTTTTGTCAGCTCCCGGGTTTCAGACTCCGCTACAGCGCATGGATAGAGATGACTTTAACAACAACCTGTGGAAAGCACATATCCGTATCGTGCAGCATCAAGGGTCCGCCCCCCCGCGAATGCTGCACCTTCCAACAAGTCCAAATGAGAAAACACCCCCAGCACTGAAATCACACAGTCTCTTTTAAGATAGGGCCTCACACGCAGAGACAACACCATCTCAGCTACAAATGCTCCCACATCGATCCCATTTATCTTTGCTAGAAGGGATGTGGCACAGAGTTTGTGGTCCAAGTTACTCCCTAAACTCAAGATGTTCCTTTCTGGCTTTCTCTCCACAGCAAAGTCACTTTGGTGACTTCTGCATGGAAACAGACAATTCTTGGTGGGCAAAGTGCCACCTTTAAACACGTAAGAAAATGAAAACAAACAAAAACCCCCAATTTACTAAGTTAGTAGCGGCAAAATCCCCAGAAAGAAAATAAAAATGTACATCTCTATCCCACTGTGCTGTCAGACTGGTTGTTGTGTTCATTTACACCATGACTTGCCAGGTCCGTGATAAAAACAAGAAAGTAGCCATGAAATAAATAGCTGTTGACACTAGTGGGATCTCAGGGGTGTTATAACTCATCATTTTTCCTTCTCTCTCCTCCACCTTCTCTCTTCTCTTCTTTGGACCCTGTGTAATGAAGTAAACTCAGTCACACACCACAAGTGTTTACAGCGTACAAAGCAGGCCCTGGCGTTCACCAGGTACACATCGAGCTCTCACTCTGTGGTACAGAGGTCAGGGGGAAGCTTTGGGGACTGACACTCAGCTCCAAAGCGCTGAAGCCATTCCTGCCCTCCTGCTGAGAACACTGCTGGCAGAACAAACATGCGCCTGCACATCAGCTCCTCAGCAAAGGCAGGCAGGCAGCTGCAGGGCTGGCTATGAACTGCAGCCACACAGGCTACTGGGGGAGGAGGCAGCAGCAGGCCAGAACTTCACACTGAACCGTGAAGAGAACAGTAATGAACCCAAATTCACATCTTCCTCCTTGCACAATTAATAACCAATCTGCAACTGGGGCTTCTACCACCCTACTGCCTCCTACAGCCAAAACCAGGGGAAGAAGCATGCGGACAGCTTGCACTTGTAGCTACCGAGTTTCAGGCCATTAGTCAAACATTTACCCACCGGAGTCTGATCCAGGCTCACTGTCTATTGCTACTTGCTCCGCTGCAGGAGGTTCCACAGCTGGACCAATATCTTCAGGTTTGTCTACATTGAAAGCAGAAAGAAACAAAAGTGAAGGGAGAATACAGAGCAGGCTACTTGCAGGCAGATGAGGCCACCAGTGGCAAGGCTTACAAACAAGCTGTGGCTCCTCAGCGAGACTGCAATAATCCATTCTCACAGTGGGTCTCTCTGTGACACTCAGAAGTTGTCATCAAACTGCTCCTCGTTTCTCACTCTCTGTCTGCCAGGCCTCACATCCCTGGAAGCCCTGGAGATTCACTGGTTACACAATGAAGGCCAGTCCCCTTTGGGGTCTCGTACTCAGGCCAGAGGAGCCAGCAGGGAACTCTGCTGCCAAACAGCTGTCAGATGTAAAAGGACCAGTGTGCCCAGAACCCAGGGTTCTGACACAGTTCGGGAAGTCTTCCTGTCCCAAGAGACTTTTTTCTTGTCTAGGGTCCATCTGAGCCAGAAACCTTCCTCACTCTATTCTTTGACATAGGACAGGACATGAATACTTGGCTCTGGACACCCAGAACACAACTGATGGCTTATCCTTCTTCTAAGGCAGCCAGCCAGTGAGACAGATACTGATTAACCCCCCCCAGGAAGTTTATAAATACTTTCTGTTCCTTCACAGAAAAGCACCCATGCCAGTGGTGAGGGGAAAAGGACATTGCCACAGCTAGATTTCCCCAGCTATCTCTGAAAATTAAGAGGATCATTTATTCCTACAGTTATCTACTGTCTTCATTTATTTAGCTCCGTTTCACTGGAGATATGAGTGTGTTACACTTGAGGGAGTCACCCAGAAGGGACTGATTGTTGCTCGGGCAGGTGGTGAGCAATTGTGCTGTGCATCACTTGTATTTTCTGAGCTGTCATTGCTTCTCTTATTGTTTCCTATTCTCATCATTGTTGGCATTATTTTTATTATCACTATATTTTACTTTATTTTGATTATTAAACTGTTATTATCTCAACCTGTGGGGTTTAGTTGCTTTTGATTCTCCTCCCAATCCTGCCCTGGATGGGGAAGGGGGGAGTGAGCGAACAGCTGCGTGCTGCTGAGTTACCAGCTGGGTCTAAACCACAACAGAGGTATATACACGTCCCCCACCCACTCCTTACCTTCTTGTTTCCCCTCCGTGGGAGGGATAGTGCTCTCGGGCTCAGAGGCTGCTGTAGCATTCTTGCCTGAATCAGTTTTTGTCGTGTTCTTCTCCTTTCTGGGCTTGGGTTTTGCAAACTTGGCCTTATTCAGAAGATACTGCACTTCCCTGTCCAGGGCTGTGATCTTGAGCTCTATATCTTTGGACAGCAGGACAGGTTTCTCAGTGGGAGAGAGCTTGTTCTGTTCAGCCAGTGTCTCGTTTTTCCAGATCTGTAGAAATGACAGGAAAAAGTGCTTTTAAATCCTTTGGGTTCCAGGAACCCCTATATATCACAGTATCCCAAAGTCATCACTCCTGGACCTTCTAATTTACTCAGGGTAACACTGCTCCCTGCTACACTTCCACCAGCTTCTTAGTTACCCAGACATGGGACAAAACCGAGACACAAACCCCTCAAAACCCAGCGACTGCTTTTAAAGCCTGTAACTGGGTACAGTGGTAACCACCACTGCTGGAGACAACCCTCGACATGCAACTCAAAACCCATTATCCCCCTAAAGCAGTCTGGGGTCAAGCTGGGTGTTAGAAAATGCTAGAATGCACAAAAGCTTTGCTGGTGGCACAGAAACAGAATGTGCACACGCTATCCCATGGCCTTCAGTGGAAGGACAGGACAGGAAACAGAACCCAAACTGCCTCCTCCACTGTCCACAGGAATTGTTTGATCCTTCATTACCGTTGTTTCATTGATGGCTTTTTCCAGTGTACTCAGTTCCACCTCTGTGAATATCTGGTCAGACTCTGGGATCATTCGGGCTCCCCTTAAAGATAAGAAGTTTATTTTTGTAAAACCGAACAGACTGTACCTGGGCAACTCAAGTGTTTACAGCTCCGGCAAGTACAGTAAGAGCAACACCACTGCACACAGCAAGCAATTAGTCCATTTTACATTTATGTCTCTTGCATCTGCAGGAAACACAGTCCTAACTGATCTCTGGATGCTAAGAATGGAATACAGAGCCAGCAAATGCAGCTGTCATGAGATCAGAAAAACAGGGAAAGGCTAAGGCCGTAAGACCAAGAGGGAAAAATCTGCTTGAAAACAGCGCGTAAAGTGGAGACTTCCCATACCCCTATTTTAAAAAGAGCTTGCATGTTTCGTTAACAGGTTCTGCACAACTCAGCACTAGCAAGGAAGATTTTGGTCGCCTTTTTCATACCGTGCTCAATATTGCCGCATTCTGTTGGCATCTCTTACATTACCAGCTGCACAACTCTCCTTCCCAGCAGCTTGCTCTTACTTGAGAAAGATGGCTGAGTGGTTGAGCAGACCTTCCAGGGCAGCCAGGCGTTCCGGCCACTTCCGTCGTTCCTCGACACGGAAGAAGAGGTTCCTACAAAGCTTCTTCAGCTCTGAAAGCTTGTCTTTCAGCTCCTGCAAATATGGGAGAGGGGAAAGGAGACAATCAGTTTGTCTAACA
Organism: Psittacula echo; assembly: GCF_963264785.1. Lineage (NCBI taxonomy): Eukaryota > Metazoa > Chordata > Aves > Psittaciformes > Psittacidae > Psittacula > Psittacula echo. Next base: position 203,455 of record NC_137754.1, read on the forward strand.
CTGTAAATCTCAGAAGTTAAAACGGTTTTCTCATTCTCTCAAATACACTATTTCACTACAGTAAAAAGAGCCATGTGACTAAGCTGTATGCAGAATCAACAGGTTACTGCTGAAGTTGTTCCAGATGCACATATGGCTGCAAGAATTTTGTATTTTTTTCTATGGATAATGCACAGGGGAAACAAGAGTTTGCAAAAAACAGATTACAAAGGATCGAGGTGAATCGATCCTCAATCAGCCTGTGTGGTCATTTCCTTGTCAGGGACAGCACCTGGCATCCTGAATACACACAGCAGTACCTTAGTTGTAGCTGCATAACCCTCCTCCTCCATCCAACTGGAAGCCTCACTAAGCTTTTTGGAAATCTCTTCTCTCTGCTCCTCTGTTGAGACAAACTGATATTCCTCTTGGTAAAGCTTGTCCTGCAAAGAACAAAGCAAGCACTCCCGTCAAATACCACTGAGCGTGGAAGCATAAAACCACCCAGTCAACCCCTTTGTGACCATTCCAGAACATGGACTCCTGCAGTGCTGCCTGCACTGGCCAGGAGATCCTCACTTAACCCTCCCAAATCCAAGCTCCTGCTCCCAGCATTACCAGGAGCACGGTGGTAACACAGGAGGTGTATAGACACATGCACACCAGGCATGCGATGGTAAAACTGCAAAAACTGTAATTTCACATGCACTTCACATTAGTTGCCTGTTCTGCACAGCAGCTCCTGAGAAGCTGTAGCTTCTTTATAGTCTAAAATGCACAGATAAGGACACAGAAGAGATACTGTGAACCTAAAACTTAACGTGTTACACACGCTTGGGGAAAGTCTTCCTTTTATATCAAGTCCACATGGGCCTGGCAGGCCTAGAGGAAAAATGACTGAAAAATGAAAGCTGGGCTCTTCAAATCGGCTTCGCCCAGCTCAGACAACTCCTCTGCCTTCAGATCAGCCAAGCTGCACAAGACACTTCCACTTGCTCTCCAGGCAATCTCATTTCTTTATATCCCTCTCTTACCTGGGTCTCAAAGATGAATGACTCCAAGCTGTTGGCTGACTTCTCTCTTTCCTGTTTCTCTAGATCTCTGACCGTCAAGTCTTGGAGTCTAGCACAGAAAGAGAACAGAAATCAAAGGCAGTAACTGAGCAGCACATCATATGCATCAGCTTTTGATGACAGCAGTGATACGTGAGCCACCACCATTCCAAGGCAATTCACTTCCCTTATCTGGAGCTTTAGCCCAGCAGAGCCATTTCAAACATACTTTTTCATCGAGCTCTTCAGTTCGTCCTCCAGCAGGTCAGGCACGTCGTTCACATCCAGCTCCATGGTGATCTCATGCACAAACTTCTGCTTCTTGGATGCTTTGATCTTCTTCTCTTCCTCTGTTTTGGTAACTGTGCTGTCACTAGAACTTTTGGATGGTTCTTCCTCTTTTGCAGTTTCTCTATTTTCTTTGGGATCCTGTAACAGGAAAAGTACATTCTCAGGCAAGGGAACAGATCTGCAGGTTCTCCAACATTTTCCAGGGCAGGGCAGAAACAGGGAGCATTCTCCCAAGAAAATTCCACTTCTCAGTCACTGAAATAACTGTCCTGTTCCTTCAATGTGATGCTGACCTGAGACTCCAACTTCTCGCCTTCTTCCTTCTGCTGGGACTTTTCTCTGGGAGAGGCAGTTTCTGCCTGGCCTGAAGACTGCTGCTTCTCTTCTCCCTGCTCTTCACTGGCACCTTCCACACTGTTTTTTGGGTCTTGTTTCTCCCCCTGCTCTTCTTTCCCCGTTTCTGCTAGGCTCTCTTCTTCTTCCTGGTCACCACAGGCAAGCAAAGGGGAAACCAAACCAGGTTTTTTGATGCACATGTTTGTTTCACAGATGACAGAACTCTGCAAAAACTGTATGTAAAGCAAGGAGCCTGCTAGACACTTGCACAGACAACACATGGGCTGAAGCTTATCCAGAGAGCACCAGGACAATCTAGAAACAAAAGACTTCCCCAGAAATGAGTCCTGGAACATCAGTCCACCCCAGCTGGACTTCCCAGCAAAAGATAACAACCTTCTTTAAATGCACATTAGGTGAACCTCAAGAGGAATACAGCACTTTCCAAAAACATTTAAACTCCTGCTGTGCTGTCAGACACCTTTAGCTCTGCTTACATCAATCACTGCCTCTTCAGCAGCTAGAGCATGACCCACGAGCTCCCTCCCGCATGCTGGGACCCACCTGAACTGGGTCTGTCAGGTTCTCGCCGGTCTCTGCCACTGGGCCACCACCCCCGAACAGGCTTGAGATGGTGTTTCCAAGTTCTGCCAACAGGAGACAAGAAAATCCAGAATATTACGTTCCCAAAGGATGAAGGCAGTCACTGTCAGCCCTCAGTTCTTCCCCTCACAGCCCTAACAATCATCAAGGAGCTCCCTTGGTGGTGTAAGTTAGCTCCCTACACTCTGGAAACTCATCCTTCCCTGGCCTCACTTTGGGGTTTTGTGTGTGTAAAGCGGGGTCTCTATCACTGCTGTAATATGACCCAAAATTTGCAACTTCAACTAAAACGCTTCAAGCTCCAACCTGTGGCTGCAGAAGCCATCCCTGCACCTCTCGTTCACCTCAAACACACAGATACAGGGAAAATTTGTGCTCTAAAACCTGAGCAACACAAAGCACAGATCAGGGCTTCACAGTCCAGGCAAGATGGGAGAATGCTGTGGGGCTGCGGATGCAGGATTTCCCTTCAGGACAGACCTCCTGAAATCAGCAGCTGTGGCTGAACAAAGAGGAAGCAACTCCTGTTTGCAATGCATGGCATGGCCACCTTTGGAGCGTATGACATTTCAGAGCTCCTGGCAGCACCCAGCAGCCACTCAGAAAGTGATTTAAAGCATTTTTGAGCTGTTTGCACAATCAGAGGCTGTGGCTGCTTCACTTCCACACCGCAAGACAAAGGAAACAGCGTGCCTGCAGTTACCTCAGCCACTCCAGGTAAACCACAACAGTGAATATGAATACCAAAGCTCAGCACTTACTTGTCAGTGTCGACTCCTCCTCCAGCTTGTCTTCCACCAAGGTCTCAAACACAGATTCCACCTTGGAAAGAGGAGCACAGAACTAGTTTTAAGCAGGTACCAGCAACACCAGAGAGAGGGATAGAACTGGAAAATACACAGGCTGACGAACATCACAACAGGTGGTGCTCACCCGGTCAAGACTTAGAACTCCACTCTCATCCATGTTGAAGTGAGCTTTGATGCCTTTGGATTCATAATCCGAGTGTTTCTTGAAACTGTCTCCAACTCCCTTTAGCCTCACGGTAGTGAGATTGAGAGCACCAAAAACCCTGGCAACACAGAGACAAAAAGCAGAGAGAAAACTCAGGATAACAATGTTGCAGAACAGCTACACACCTCCCACAGTCACGTCTGCAGCGACGGACAATGCACAGAGCAAGTGCCCACGGTTTGGTTTGTTAAAGCACAGAATGATCTGGGCTAAACTCACTGCATGTCATCGTGGTTCAGAAAAGACAGATCTCCATAGTTGACATAGAACTCAAAGTCGTCTGTGTAGCGGTTGAAAGTGATAACTTTGCGCTGCGGGTAGGGCGCCATGCGCTGGAACAAAATCCTCTTGTTGTACTTTAAACTCCTGGATTTATCATCCTCCTCAACTTCACGAGTAAACTCCACCTGCATCACCAACAGAAAATGCATCTCAGCAACTCCAGACTTCCTCTGCGGCATCTCACATCAGAGGTTTCTGTAGTGTTTGGCTCTCTGTCACACACATAAGTCAGGGGACAGCAAGTGTTTCTCAGCAGCTGATGTTCCTATGCACCCAGCATCTTGGATATAGCACTTGTACAACACAGAAGATTTTCTTCTGCTTGCTTTACTAAGATTGGCACAAAGATCTCCACAGCTTCCTTACTAGAAGGAAACTGCAAGGTTGCCTGGAACATTTCTCCCAGCATAGCCCCATTTACCCAGACCCTGCACACAAGAAAGCAAGCCAAGGGTTACCTGGATAGGAAACACAGCAGCATCTCGAACAACAAAAGGCTTCACCTTAAAGGCTTTGCTCAGAGCAGCTGCCTGGTAGACTGCACCCATAGCAGCAGCCTCATCTGCATTGATATTCTTGCCCAGTTCTTCTCTAGGGAGCAAAAAGCAACAGGCGTCAATTTTGCAGCCACTGCTGCCAACAGCAAGCTGTCCATAGGAGAGAGACTAGAAGGGGGCCTCACATACTCACTTGCCCACAGCTTTCAGCAAAACTTCCTGCACTTTGGGGACTCGTGTGGCACCGCCAACTAGAATCACCTGGTCAATTCCATCCTAGGGATTGGAAACAGTCACCTTGTCTTGAGAAAGCAATTTTGGACAGCTAAGTTCAAGGCTTCCTTACGCTCCTTCCCTGATCACCACACACTGATGCAGTGCTCTGAGAACACCCACACTACATCCTGCAGTCCCAGTGCAGGTCAAGGCCTGATAGATCTCAGACAGGCTGACAAGAGCCACACCAACAGGAGGAACGTGGAGTCAGGCCTCTCAAACAGGGACAATGTGACCACTGCTTCAAGTCACTTGCTTCAAAATTACACAGACCAGAGTTTAAAACCAGAGGAGGCAGTGACTCAGAAAGCAAGCGGGACCAGAACAGACAAAACCCAGACTTTAAGAGGTGACTCAGTGTCCTGCATTGCACACCAGAGCCAAAAGATGCTCAAGAGTGCCCTGGCACCCTGCAAGTGAGCATTTAACAATGCAGTAAGTCTCTCCAAAGGACTGCATCACGTTTGGCCCAACTGCAGTCTGCAGTGGGGTTTCTAAAAGAAGCACTCAAAGGGGAAGCCTGAACAGCAGTAGCTCCGTGTCCAGGCTCTTGGAGTTGAAGCTTCATGAGCGAGACCGGAATAGCTCAAGAGTAAAGTTTTTCAACTGAAAGAACCCCCTTCTCCGAGCTCTTCATTTCTGGTGGGTAGCACAGGGAGCAGTGACAGACTCCTGCTTAACACTGCAGCAAGTAAATTCTCTGCAGCACCAACACCACTCTACGGCCAACAGCAAGTATTTGTACCTGCCCAGCAGCACTGACAACACGTTCACTGATGCCTCGATCAGGGTGCAGCAGCAGCTCCCCACATATTAACTACAGGCTTGTTAATGCATTCCCTTAAACTTACCAGGCTCATCTCTGCGCTGCTCAGAGCCTGCTGCACAGGTCCTGGGACTCGCTGGAACAAGTCGGAGCACAAATCCTCAAATTCTTGCCTTGAGACCTTGGCCTTGAAGTCGATGTCATCCAGGAGTCCCTCGATCTGCCCAGAAAAAAACAAGCCAGAACAAAATTACTGGTGGCACATTCTCTTTGCCTGACTTGCCCAGGGTGCAAAAAGTTCCAGCTTCCTAAACACACCAAGGACCTGAACCCTGCCATTGCTCAGGTGACAAGAGGAACGTAGATGTAACAGATGGCTTCCAAAGTGAGTTTATTAACAAACTCCACGTGAATAACTCTCCTCCAGTTCACTCATTCACTCAAGTCACCAGTGCTACCAAGTGGGGAAAGGTTGAGGGGCCACCAGTGCTGCCCCCACCCCCCGCCCAGAACACCAGGAGCGATGCTCTTCAGCACACCAGCGCTGCAGAGGGACAGCGTTCCCACAGCTCCGTCCCTGCCCCAGCCACCTCTCAGTGCTACAAAAGGAGAAAGGCAGAAGGCCAGACCTGTGCCATGTGGTCAGCATTGGCGCTCAGGACGGTTTTCAGGCGGTTGGCCTCCTTCAGCAGTTTGGCCATGGCCCGCGGGTTCTTTTGGACATCTTTTGAAGGGTGCTGATCATTAAAGAGTTTTGCCAAATAGTCCCGCAGGCGAAGCTCCATCTCTAAACCTCCAAGAGTACGGTCAAATCTGAGCAAAAGAATGAGCAGAGATGTAAAGATGTAACAACCTAAACAGGGTTGAAATACAAACTTATTTCACAGATATGCAGAGCAGCAAGTGGTCAAAAGTAGCCGCATTATTATCGGCTGTGATGGACTGTGAAAGAATAAAGGTTGTTCCAGAAATAACACATCACAATGAAACAAAGAAAAGAAAGATTCACCACCACAACAGCCGCTGAGCAGGAAACGTCAGTACGTTTACGGTAAACGTCTTATTGCCAAGCATGTCAAACAGCTGAGAAGCTAATAGATAACTGCCTCAGGTCCCAGGTATTTTCTTAGCAAGAGCAGTGTAAGCGCTTTGGAGTTAAAATTGCTGGGCTGGCTATTTGCAGCACCTCGCTCCATGTCTGGCATCGTGTGAGTGCACTGCAGTTCCATTCTCCTCTAGAAGGACATTCCACTTCTCCAAACTGATACACTCTACTTCTAGAAGATTATATGACATGGAATTAAGCATCAATGGCTTGAGGCTGTCAAAAAGCAAGCCTGAAGCAAACTAAGTACACTGGTTCCCTCCTGGGCCCTTGGAAGTTCTCAGTTATCTTCCGCATAAGACAGTGATACCAGAATTATAACCAACTGGAGCCTTCTTGCTCCAAACACTTCCCACTCTGCCACCCAAATTACTGTGCTGAAGCCTCACTGCCAAATCCTACATTTAGAAGAGACCATGAAAAAAGTGGTTTCTTTCCTGAGACCTGTGGGTTTTGTGCAACTCATGTTGAATTCTTACCCAATGCCCTGGATCTGCAATTGAGGCTGGGTTCCCGAGTCCTTAGTTTTCACTGTCTGATAGGTAACAATAGTACAAACGGTGCTTCCTGCTCCCATGTCGTAAAACATGATATTCTGAAAAGAGAAGCTGGGACGGTGAAGCAGAAACACCTGGATATCCCCCATGAATAAGGAAAGAACCCACGGCTTTCCAAGCTTGATATAGGCCAAGACTATCTGCTCCCTGGACTGGCTTTATACCCTTACGACAGGACTCGTACTTTGATCAAACGCAGGAGATGTTCAGGGTCATACTTGACACAAGCGGACAAGAAAGCTTTAATCATTCTGCAGATCAAAACTCAAAGCTTTGCTCTCTAAAAGTTTCTTCTTTGCCTTGTCGATGAGCACGTGAAAACAGGAGACTGGCTGACTAGCAGAGTCCGCTTTAGCTCAAGGGCTTTTGATTTTATCTGCTGCACTTCCTCCCCCACATGCAGGCACTTGCTCAGGACTCTCTGTATCTCCCAACTGTACCTACCTGGGCGGTGGCATTGATGTCTTTCCTCCTAAAAACTCCATAGTTCAGCGCTACGGCTGTGTTGTCATTGATCAGCTGCAGCACCTTCAGGTCAGCCATGCGAGCAGCATGCAGAACCGCTCTCCTCTCTGCCTGGTTGAAATAGGCAGGAACCGTGATCACTGCATCCTTGATGGGCTGCTCTGAAAGAGTCACAGGGAACACATTTTTCCACCAGCGTAGCAATGTGGCAAAGACTCATTATAATGGGGTGCTGGTAGCAAAGCCAGAGAGTCCAAGGTAAAGACTTGTACAGAATCAATCCTGCAGCAGCAACCAGGATCATTAGGGGCAAAACTCTGTGTCCAGGCAGACTTCATGTCTTCACAGAGCTACATTTCTGCTGATCCCTCTTTCATGTTAGGATACTCTTCAATGCAAAGCTGGGTGGGATCTGGGGTGCCCGTCCCCAAGAATAGGACTAAGACCCCAAACTTGTATATTATAAACAAATCATGACTCCATAGCTGCTAAGGTCCATAGCTGAAGAGACCCAACATTCTGTCTACAAAACCCGTGGGTTTTCAAACAACTTCAGTCCCTGCTCATATCCTATATGATACAACACACACAGATACTGTGAGAAATAACTGAAGCCTTCCGACCTGCAAATTCCTCAGCCAGACCCCGTGAATAGTTCAGGACCATCCCCAGCATCTCCTCCGGAGAATATTGTATTGTCCTATGAGAAACAAACAGGAAAGAGAATTATAGCAACAACAGAGCCAGCTCTAGCAGCCTGATAGCTAAAGTCCACAAGGAACCCTGAAGCAGACACTTACTGGGACAACTTGAAGATAACAGTCTGCCTTTTCTCATCCTTCACCAGTTCGTGCTCTGGGAAGCGGGACTGGTACAGCGTCACATGGGGGTTATCCATACGCTTACCCAGCAGATCCTGGAAGTATCTGAATGCTACCCTCGGGGTCCTTATGGACTGTGGAAAGAGAAAGCACATCACCCACCTGCACTGCTGTGGCTTTGCTGCTGTCAGACAAACCTCTCCCAAGTTATGTGGTGAACAGCCCTTGCTACAGGAGCTGAGAGCACATGACCAGTACACAACAAGCCAATTACACGCCAAGGAGGTAGGAAGAAATAAAACTTCCTAGGTCACCTATCACAAAGGACCCAGCAGTGGGAGCTCATATTCTGCGTATGGGAACTGCAGCTGGCACAATGAGCAACAAGAACTCACCATTCCCAGTGCGCTGTCACCAAAGAGACGTTCGTTCTCCTTCAAAGCAACAGCCACAGGCGTTTTCCTTCGTGATTCTCTGTGTGGGAATAAACCAGTTGAAACAGGTGAATGTTCCATACACGGTCCCTAGTGAGGAAGGGCACTGTTTCCATTTCAGAAGATGCTCAGATACCACCTATGGTGAAGGCAGCCTCCATTTACCTGAAGGGCTGCAATAGCAGCACCTCCCTTCAGAGCTTCCACACCTCCTGGTGTCCCTCATGACATGGGCAAACCACGTGCTTTACCAAAACACAGACAGACAAGTTTCCAGTTCACAGTGGAAGGCATGGGGGACACATTGTTATTCTTCCCATAACACATGAGAACTCAGTAAGAGGTGACTCCCTTCCACTCCGATTCGTGTATTAGCACACCAAAGTGAGTGCCTCAGCACTCTCACAGGGAAGAACTTCTGCTTAAGAACTCATCTCAGTCTCCCCTCTGGCAGGTTAAAGCCATTCCCCTTGTCCTGTCCCTCCATCCCTTGTCCAAAGCCCCTCTCCAGGTTTCCTGGAGCCCTTTAGGCACTGGAGCTGCTCTAAGGTCTCCTCTTAAGAAGCCTTCTCTTCTCCAGGCTGAGCCAGCCCAGCTCTCTCAGCCTGGCTCCAGAGCAGAGCTGCTCCAGCCCCCGCAGCAGCTCCGCCGCACTCCCGACACCGGCACCGCGACACGATGGAGGCGCAGCCTCTCACTTGTTCAGGACGATCTCCATGGGCACCCCGGGCTTCACGATGGCGATCTTCATCGACTCACTGCCCACATCCACCGACATCACGGCCACGGCCTCTGCCGACAAACCCACCCCACTGTGAGCCCGCTGCCGAAGCGCAACCCCCGGTTCAACCGGCTCCCGGGCTCCGAGGGGCCGCGCCGACCGCGCCCCCCCATCACGCCTCTCCCTCGCGGCACCGCACGCACCTGCGCCGGGCAGGCGGCAGGAGAGGAGCAGCCAGGCCAGCGCCCAGCCGAGCCCCCGCACCGCCGCCGCCATGCTGCTGCTGCTCCAGCTGCCGCTGCTCGGCTCGGCTCGGCCCGGCCCGGCCCGCGGCCCCGGCGCTTCGCGCAACCCCCGGCCCGGACGCGGCGCGACCTCATTGGCGCGGCCGCCGGCGCCAGGGCCCCGGGCGCACCCGATTGGGCCACGTCAGGGGAAGCCGGAAACGGGAGCGAAATGAGCTTCGGCCCCATTGGCCTGAGCGCGGCGGGGCGGGGCAACGTGCGGCGGGCTGAGGGGCATGCGTGGTGACGTCAGGAGCACCCGTGCGCACAACAGCGTGCCGCTACCGCCCCCTGGCGGCTGAGAGGCCCGTTCCTCGGGCCCCGCCCCCGGCGCCTGCCCGGGTCCTAGCGCTCGCCCGCCCGCCCCTTCTCACGGCCTCTAGGTCGGCCGCACCGCCCCGGGCCCGATCCGGTGCCGCAGCCCCGTGTCCCTGCATCCCGAGGCAAAGCTGCCAGGCCCGAAGAGCAAGGCACAGCTTCGCCAAACGCTTTATGGCGTTCCGGGCAGCCCACCCCACACTCACTGTGCAACCTCGGCACAACACAGGATCACAAAAGAGTTACAAGGTCTGGTTCATTCCTCTGGCATCGTGGCAGCATCCTCCCAAACCCAGCACCTCCCTGCAGCACAAAGCTCCGGGTACAGGCAGCTCTTTGGCAGCTCTTTATGTTTCAGCACTTGGATACGTTTCCAATAAACTTGTTTTTAAAAAATCAACTTAAAAAAGAATTCTTCCCTTGGCTGAGCAGACGATGCTGGTGCCACACAATGCGGGCGCATGGCCATGGCACGGGTCCCCCAGGGCATCCCCACAGCTTGGGGAGCTCAGGAGTCCATCACGCTGGTGGATCTGGGGTGCGCAGCACCCGCCACCCTCAGTTCATGAACTGAGTGTACCCCTCTGCCCCGGTGACGATGACGTCCATCCAGATGCGCATGGCCTCGGGTGAGGGGGCCACCATGTAGTAGAGGCGGTCGTGCGTCTTGACACAGAAGGTGAGCGCGGGGTTGGGGCTCTGCGAAGGAGGAAGAGGATGGCATCAGTGCTCTGCCCCCTCTGAGCAGCACTGTGCTCCCCTTTCTCCTCCCATAAGCCCCAGCACCAGGCTCCTGCCATTCGCACCCTGGGGAGGAGGTGCAACTGGGGGTCATGGATCATGGATTTAATGGCTTTAACTGAGAAACAATAGATTTAGATTGGATATTAGGCAGAAGTTTTCCCTGTGAGGGTGCTGAGGCGCTGGCACAGGGTGCCCAGAGAAGCTGTGGCTGCCCCATCCCTGGCAGTGTTCAAGGCCAGGTTGGACACAGGGGCTTGGAGCAACCTGCTCTAGTGGAAGATGTCCCTGCCTGTGGCAGGGGTTGGAACTGAAAGGGCTTTAAGGTCCTTTCCAGCCCAAACCATTCCAGGATTCTATGATTCTATCACCCCGGGAGCATCCCCGGCATGAGCTGCCCCAGTGCCTCCTGTCTGCATGATGGGGGTTGACGGCAGGAGGTCCCCATGGGCATTGGGGCAGCAGCAGTGCCCAGCTCTCACCTTTGCAGCACTGCGGAGGTGGTCGTAGTAAACCTCTTCGATGGCTTGGAAGTAGATGACGCCCTTCAGCTTTGTCTCGTGTTTATCTGCTCGAGAGAGGGAACCAGTGCTGATCACAGTGTGCAGGCGATGACACAGAGAGGGACATGCGGAGGGGCACGGGGCAGCACAGGGACTCACCCGCATAGTAGGAGAGGGTGCGCTTCAGGCGGTCAAAGACAAACCAGCGCTTCTTCCAAGATTTGATCTTGCCGCCCATCTTGACCAGGTAGCCCTTGCACATCTTCTCTGTGAGGATGACATGGTAGCAGGTGTCCACGCTGTGTCCTGAGGACTCGATGTGCAGCCGCAGGTCAAAATCCTCTTTGCGGATTGGGAGGTATCGCGTCAGGGGACGAGCCTGGAAAAGCAGAGCCCTGCAAAGCCTGCCAGTGGGACAAGAGCCATATCCCCCCCGGACACGGGTGGGGAGCGGGGAGCCCATACTGGAGGTGGCACCAGCCCCACACCTGTGAGAAGTGCTTCTCGCGCAGCTTGACCTCCTTCTCCACCAGCTTCTGCCTCCGCGTGGTCTCGTCCTGCAGCCGCCGCTCCAGCTGCTCCCGGCACCGGCGCTCGTCCTCCAGCACCTGCCGCCGCAGCTCCATCTCCCGCTCCTGCCGGCACACGCAGCCGCTCAGCCCTGAGCACTGGGACCTGCATCCCGGCCAGCTGCGGTGCTGGTGCCCCTGCTCACCCGGGACTCCATCAGCCGCGACTTCTCTGCATGTGCCTCCTTCAGCATCTTCTCCATCTCCTCGATCTTCCCTGCCTCCATGCCACTGGCACTGCAAGAGAGCTGCAGCTGCCATCCCAGCGGGAAGGAGCTCGAGCTGGCAGGCAGTGTGGCCAGCAGAGCAGGCTGCTCCTCTGGCCGCGGGAGCTGGCCCCAAGGTTACCTGGAGATGTTGTCGGGTGAGCAGGCAGAGTTGTTGCCAGTGGAGATGCTGGTCTCCATGCTGTCTGAGCTCTCCAGGCTGAGGGTGTCATATGCGTGGTCCAGCTCCTCAGTGCGGCGCCCACCGCCATGGGGACGGTGGTGGTGGAGGATGGAGTGATGCACGAGGCGGGGGAAGGCGGTGGGGAAGGGGGGCTGCCCGTGCAGGGCTTCCCACTGGGACTGAGCCTCGGCGGCTGCTTTCTGCTTCAGCTCCGCCAGCCGCCGCTTCTGCTCCTCGATCACCTGCTGACCTGGGCCATGAGAAGACAACCACAACTGAGCGCTCCGCACTCAGCGCCAGGCCACTGCAGGTGAGGGGATGGCACTGGCAAGAGAAGACACAGCAGACACTGCTGGAGCTGGGAGGGATGGTTGGTGCAACGGCGAGAGCCTTCACTACTTCCTGCAAGCAACACGTCTCTAGGGAGGAGGAGGGGGTCCAGGCAGCCAAGGGGGGCACATGCACCAGGCTGGCAGCAGCAGGCTGGGCAAAGCATTAGCAAGTTTGGGATGCACAAGGCTGTTCTTAAGTGGATGCCTGGAGGCACCTGGGGTCCTGGGCTGGTCATGCCCCTCCTATACATGGCAGCCAGTGCCAGCTAACAGCCATGCTGCTGCCTTTGGGCTGCCTGAGGCAGGCCAAACCGCCTCACATCTCTACCTGGTAGCTTGCCCAACTGCAAGGGCTCTGCTGGGAGTGGCTCGGCTGCAGACACGCCGTCGGGTGGAGGGGTCGGGAGGGAGAGAGGGGGAAAAGCAAGAGACCATGAGAGAGGCACCACGTCCCGCCGGAGCGCCGCTGCTTCGGCCGGGCTCCCCTCTCCATTGCCCGAGCAGCGGCAGGGAAGAGTGTCCCAAAGTCCCACCACACCACAGAGCCAGGGCACAGAACCGGCGCTCACCCTTCTGCTGCAGGGCCAGCTGGCGCTTGGTCTCGATGTCCTGCAGCGTGGCCGCCAGGTTGTGGTGCAGACTGCCCGCCGGGCTCAGGGGGCCCTGGACAAGACGGCAGCCACTGGGCTGTGGGGATGGACATGGGCTGGCACCGGGTGCGCAGGAGTCCCCATGCCTGGGGCCACGCAGTGCCGGCTCCCCCCCGGTAGCAGTACCTTGGGTGAGGGGCTGCGCCCCAGCATGGAGAGGTTGAGCTGCGAGGATGAGGGGGTCCCGCTCTTCATCCGAGGTGTGAGGACACCGGCGTCACCTTCTGTCTTGGCACGATAGAGCTGGGCACGGAGAGACCAAGGTGAGAGTTGTGGGGGGCTGCAAAACACCCCCTGGGCAGACAGCTCAGCTGTCACTGGGGCTGAGCATCCCCGCCCCAGATCCTGCCCCTGTGTGGATGCCACCTTGGCAGGGGTGCACGTAAGAGGAGGCAGTGGCTGCCTGCCCCAGGCGTACTGCCCGCTGCAGGTCTGTTCTGCCTCTGCCTTGCAATACCCAGGATGTGGAACCAGCAGGAATACCCCCATGCTGTCCTGTTCCTGCTGCGGCCAGCAGCCCCAAAGCCTGAGCCCCAGCAACAGGGAGCTGGGATTACCTGGAGAGGCTTGAGAGAGAGGTGAGCTTTAGCTGGAAGCGGAGGAGGGGAAGAAGGAGGAGAGACAGAGGAGGAGGTCTCAAAGCCAGCCATGACCTCCTGGTACCACTTCTCTAAATCAAGAGCCGGGAGCCACACGGAGCCCCCTGGCAGCTGCTGCTCCATCTGGAGAGAAATGCCGCATAAGAAAGGACAGAGGGCGAAATGCAGTGAGAGGGACAGACAGACATAGAGAGGTCAGAGCATCCCTGCTTGCACCTGCACCACCCACAGAATGGGACCTGCACACCCCAAGGACCCTGCACCCTCCCTGGCTGAGTCCTGCAGCTCCAGGACCCCCTTGGCTGCTTGCAGGGCCCGCAAGAGCCAAGGGAAGTGCCAGGAGGGCACAGAGACCCCCTACCCCACACGGCAGGCTCAGGCAGGCGCAAGGCACTAGGCAGGCAGCTGGAGACAGGCCCCGCTGCTGCTCAGCCTCATCTGCAGCTCACCCCAATCCCTGCATCCCCATCACCTCCCGGGGAGGGCAGAGGAGCAGAGGGAGGGAAAAAGGGCACAAACCTCTGTAGAGACAGAAGGAGAAGAGAGAGATGGAAGAGGAGGAGGAGTAATGCAGCCTGAAGGAGATGAAGGAGATGGAGGGGTGCAGGCCAGTGGAGAAGCAGCAACGGGGTGGAAGTGGCCCAGGATGCCTGAGAGCTGCTCAACGGTCACATACTGGGCAGAGAGAAGCAGATTAAACTGGGAGAAGAGGCTCTGAGCAAGGGCAAGCAGGCACAGCAGAGTGAGCAGATGCCTCCAGCCCCCAAAATAGGGTGCCACGTCCCTGGGAGGCAGGGAGCTGCTGCTGGGCACCAGCTCTGTCCCTGCCTGCTCTGCACCCTCCTCTCCTAGGACTGGCGGCCAGGACTGGGTCCAACAGGCAAAGAGCCACCCTCCCACCCCACTGGGCACCCACTCTGCTCCCCGGCCCTGCTGCTGCCACCCCAGCGGGCACAGCTCATCCAGAGCTGCTGAGTAGCGCTCCCAACAGGGAGACTGGGTGACTCCAGCCTGTGCTCCCTGCTCAGCTGCAGCCAGACAGGCCCCCACAGCCCAAGAGAGAAGGGGGCTCTGAACTCCAGTGCACAAGGGGAGGCCACGTGCTCTGCAGCATCCTTGTTGCTGCCTGGGATGCGGCAGGCAACCCAAGGGAGTGAACCCGAGCATGCTCTGGAGAGGGTACCTCATCGGCTGCGGGAGGTACAGCAAGCAAGAAAGAGCGTTGAGTGGCAGCAGAGGCAGCAGCAGAAGCTTTAGTGTCCGGGCTGGGGCCGTGCGCATTGCTGCAGAACCTGAAAACGTCAGACAGCCTCATGTACTCCTAGAAATCCACAGCGGAGGAGAAGGAGGAGAGTTAGACCCATGCGCTGGCATCATGGCACCGACTGCAAAGCGGGAGCAAATCTCCCCACATGCACACGCCCTGCCGCCGCCTGCCCAGCCCTCTCTTTCTCTTCCCTTCTCTACCCTTCTCTTCCCTTCCCTTCTCCATTGCTCGCCCGGCCTGTGGCTGCCAGAGCTAGGCTGGGTGTCCCAGTTGCCTCACTCCCGCCTTAGGTGCAGCTTTGCTGGGTGAAGGCTGGAGATGGAGCCTGTCCTGACAGTGCACCTTCAGCCATTCCCCATCACCCACATCTTAGGATCCCCAGCCACAAGCTCTCCCTGGTGCGTTAGCACCAGATGAGGCCCCCACCACAGAACTCAACCTGTTCTAAGCCAGTTTAAAATCCACTTCCCTCACTCTTTTTGAACCAAACATGCTAAAGCTGGGGATTTGCTCTTTTTTCTGGCTAGCAGGAACCTAAAGGATGCTCCCAGGAACAGCCCAGCTGCAGGTCAGCAGCAGGCAGGGGGCAAGTGCAGGGACGCCTATGCCACATGGGGCTGTGCCGGGGTTAAAAACCAAGCATCAGGCTCAGGAGAGCACCTCAGGAGAGTGTTAATGAGCACAGTGGCTGCAGAGCTGAATGAGAAATGGCCCAACCATGCCACCACAGCCACTGCTGTGCTGTGGGGATGCCCTGCTGCCCGACGGCGATGTTAGTGCAACCAAGGGGTCTGACGGCGGCTCGGCTGAGGACGGGGTAAGCGGGCCAGCACGTGCAGTTAGTCTGTTACCTCGTGTGCCCTGGGGTAGGAGCGGGCGGCAGGAGAAGCTAAGGAGGCAGCTGCAGCTGGCGGGGGGCTCAGGGGCTTAGTTCCCTCCAACAGCTCATAAGGCTCTGAGATATGGAGGGTCTCCTGCTGAGGGCAAAGATCACATAGGCAAGGCAGGCACAGGCAGCAGCAGAAGCCCTGCTGCAGGCAGGTGCCAGGGGACTGCCATTCTGCCCTTCTCTGCAGCAGCAGATCGGGTGGCAGTGGGTCCCCAAGGGCATTGTGGCTTCGGCTTCCCATTCAGAACCACAAGCGAGGCAACAGGGTGACCCACTCCCACCTACAAGTCTTTGGACATGAACTGGAAGGAGTCCCCTGTGCCAGCATGAGCAACAGTGCTTGGGGTGGCAGTACAGCAGCCGTAGGGACCGTACCCCCCCTCTCTTCACTTACCTCTCTGAGAGCTGAAGACATTTTGGGGAAGCTCCTGCCGCCAGTGACGAGCTGGTATCGCCTCTCCAGAGACATGAGCTTCTCCTTCTCCTGAGCACGGGGCAACAGTAAGAGCAGAGGTAGCTGATGGCTACCGGCCCAGCACCCCATGCCCAGCCCCCCAAGCTCACCCCGACTGCCAGAACCCCAGCAAGAGCCAGCACAACCTCACCTCCCGCCTCAGGCACCCCTAGGGCCAGGGAGCACACATTGCCCTGCCAATGGCTGCATTACCTTCTGCAGGAGCTGCAGGACACCGTTCCTCTCCCTGGCCAGGTGCTCGGCCTCCTGGGCACTCTGCAGCCGGATCTGGGCAGCCTGGGCATCCAGGGCAGCCACCCGCTCCTGGGAGCAGGAGTGGGAATGAGCTGGCTGCCGGTGAGCTGCGGCACACAGCCTGGACCCGCTGCTCTCTCCTTCCCTACCTTCCTGCGGGCGATGCTGCGGTGGCACTCGGCCCGGCTCTGCAGGAGCTGCTGCCCCCGCGCCTCACGCTCCTCCTCAAGGCGGCTCTCCCACTCCAGCTGCTGGAACTCCAGGTCCTCAAACAGCTTGGCCTCGGTCTCCAGCACCTCCGCCTCCTGCAGACACACAAGGGCACAGTGGGTCACTCTCTCTGGACAGGCATCCTACAACGAAACCTCCTGACGTGCTCTCACGACCTGCTGGTGCTGGCCAGGAACAGGAACCCATGGCAAAACCTATCCCCGGTGGCCAGTGCGGGCAGGCAGGGAGCTTTCCTTCCTGCTTGGCACCAGCAATGTGGGAGGGACATCAGCTACCTCTACCCAGCTGGAGAAGGCGATGGAGGTGCTGGGCACAGACCAGCACAGAGCTGTCACCCTCAGGTGACAACAAGCTCGCCATGGCTGGAGACTAGATGCCCCCATTGAACCACATCCAGGCCAGCACCATGCCCTGCCAAGCAGCAAAACACCATATGCTGACATAACCCCCAACATGCAGCCCTGCATCATCAGCTGATGGGCAGCATAGCCCTCATGGATGAGCACGATGCTGGACAAACAGCATCCTCCCAGCCTTTGAGCACTGACAGCACACAGCAGCACCCTGCTCAGCATGCAGAAATCACACCACGCTCACCATGGGGATGCACTCCATCCTGCTCTGGGAGCAGGGCAGCCCTTGCTCTCGTGGCATGGCATTGCACCACCAGCGTGGTGGCTGCCGAGGGCTCCCACACACTGGGACAAACCCATCACCATCCCTGCCTGCTGCACACTGGGACCCACATCCAGCATGGGTGTGCCTGCCCCAAGCAGGCTGCAGCAAAGAGGGTTCACTGCACAGCAAGGGCTGGGAAAGGTCAGACACTACCGGCAAATACCAGATAATGGGAAAAAATGCTGCAGACTGGCGGTAATGTAAACTGACGGCACCGTGTAAATAAACGCTCTCAGGAAATAGCTGGAAGCCGCGGGATGAGGACCTGGCAGTCCCCGAGGCTCCCCAGCCTGCCCTCCTTTCGGGGCAGGACCGGTCCAGAGGAGCATGGCAGCTCCCTGGCGATGCTCTGCCAAGCCAGCACCACGCCCCGGGCCTGGGCGAGTGGAAGCTTACCAGGACGGCGGAGCCCGGTGCCAGCCACCTCCAGCCCGGGTGTGATGCTCCCCATGCGGCCCCAGCTGGCGGGGAAGAGCTGGCCTAAGCTGGAGCGGAGGGAGGTGGGCCATGGTCCGGGAGGGGTGGGGGGAGACACTGACCCTTCGCATCTGCTCCCGCAACTGTTCCCGCATTGACTCAGGGCACTTATCAAGGCGGCTCTTCGACTCATGGTAAAGTGCCCGGAGTTGCTCTAGCTCCTTCCTTTCAGCATCAACCTTTGCCCTTTCCTGAATCGGGGGAGAACGAGACAAAACAAAAAGTAGAAAAGAAAACAAAAAAAAAAAAAGAGAAGAGAGAAAACACTTCTCAAGTCGGCGCCATGCAGAAGCTGCAGAGTTAGAGAGGGGCTAGGCTGAAGAGGAGGCTCACAGGGAGGAGCATCACAGCATCTACAGAGGCATTGAGAGGAACAGCCATGAGGACCCAGGCTGGGCAGTGTTAGAGGGGTTATGGCCAGCCCTTGACCTCAGCCTTGCGTTCACATGCCAAAAGCCCACTTGTGGGAAGTGAAAAGGTCAGTGCTGACAGCTTGGATAAAGTCATCCCAATCCTGCAGACGGCTGCACCACAGTGAATCACTCTGAATCACCACTAACCAGCTTTGCTACCTGGTGCTCACCATCCGAGATGCTGCCAATTAAACACAGCAGGTCCCATCCACATCGACTGAGGCTGAGGGACCATGGACCACCCCCATCCATCAGGAGGGGAGGGCTGCCTGCAGGATGGCAGTGAAAACAGGAGACTGAGGTCCAACCCTGCTATCAGAGGTGCTCAGGCTACACAGAGTTAGTGGCAGACACTTGCTCCTGGACCTGGGAGGAGGGAGAAACATCCCCCACCCTCCCTCCCATAGCCACAGGAGCAGCACAATGGAAGCCGGCAACATTGGGCTGGCATACAGGATCACCTCCTGGAGGTCTGGCAGCACCATATGGCAGTCAGGCACTGGGAAACACACACTGTGGCAGCACAGACACATGGGGGATCTATGAACAGCGATACAGGAGGGTGAGACAGGGGCTGTAGTGTGCCTGGGAGCTCTCAGGCACGCAGAGGTGTCAGAGGTGCTGGCAGACTTGAGAACAGTTAGTGCAGGTTGTGCAGGCTGGTCAGGAAAGCGGGGGTTAGGTCAGCAGGTCAGAGCTGGGTTTGCCTGTGCTCCTCTCCTAGCTCTGCACGAGGCTGCCCCTGCCTAGAGGAGATGCCTGCAAAGGGCTGGAAGACCAAAACAGGACAAAACCCCCAAACACCACACAGGCACTGCTGGCAGGCACCGACGGCAGCTCTGCCCAGCCATGGGCAACCAAACAGTACCTACAGACACAGGGCCAGCCAGACCCCCAGGGACATCAGCACTGCATCACGGCAGCACAGAGCTGCCAGCAGGACCCAGGCAAACAGAACAGCTCACCCCGGGCTGTGCCACGCTGCCAGCAAGGCTGCAGGATGGCTGCAACCAGTAGCCAGGTCAAGCGGCAACAGTGCCTTCAGACAGGCCTGGAGATCACAGCAGCAACTGCACAAAAGATGTCAAAACCACTCCAGGGGAAGGGGGCCAGGACTCCTCTCCAGCCACTGAGCCAAGGGAAACATCCACCGCGATTTCCTGCCCACCTCCAGTGAGCCGAACACTACAGCAGCAGCCACCATCATGCATGAAGATGCCCCAATGGGCAGCACACTGGGGGAACTGGCCACAAGACAGAGCCCACCAGCAAGGGCAGGGAACAGGGAGCACTGAGGACCCCACTCCATATCAGTGATGCCCACTGCAGGCAGTGGGTGTCCAGGAAAGCCCCACACCATAAAACCTCCTTGCAAGACCCCTCTGGTGTGAGACGGTGGCTGAAATGTAGCCCAAGTGCCAGCCCTGCCCTCCTCTGGCAGCACTGTTGGACCTGTCCCAGGCAGACAGCAACAGGTCCCCCCAGGACGTGAACCCAGCGTGGATGTTCCTCAGCGCCCCTGCAAAGCCCAGGGACAGTAGAACATGTCCAGATGGGAACACTGTAGCACGGAGCACCACAGCACCACTGCAAGCACTGAGGAGGGCATGACACAGCCTGCCACAGGGCTCACCTTGTCCCGCTCCTTCCGGATGCTGGCATCCAGGCTGGAGAGCTTCTCCTGCAGCTGCTGCACTGCCTCCTGCTCCTGCCGCAGCCGCGCCTCCTCCGACTCACGCTCGCCCTGCAGCAGCGCCCGCTCCATCTCTGCCTGGATGGGCACAGCCACGTCAGGATGGCTGCCCCGGCCAGGTCCAGCTCTGCCCAGGGGACAGGGCTCCACATCCCCTCACTTCTCTTGATGTCTCCTGCAGGTGCTGCTCCAGCTCCTTGACACGGCCCATGAGCTGGTCCAGACAGCTGAGCACGTTGGCGCGCTCCTCCTCCAGCCGCTGTGCCTCCTTGGCTCGGGGGCCCGCCAGTTCCTCGTGCTGTAGAGAGAGCAGGTTGGCATGGTGCAGCACAGCATGGTGCGGCACCGCATGGCACAACCATCCCCTCACCTCGTGGTGGGTGCTCTCAGTGCTGCTGCACTCCTCCTTCAGGTTCTCCTCATCCGACCTCTCCAGGCTCTCCCTCTGCCGCAGCTCCTCAGCAGCACGGCCCAGAGCCACGGCACGCCTGGGCACCTGCCGGCCGGCATCCGCGTCACCAGCCAGGAGCCGGTGCACGTCACCTGGCTCGGTGCTGTCTGTCTTGGTGTACTCGGCACAGAGGTTCAGGATGGTCTCCAGGCGCTGCCGCTCCTGCAGGGAAGAACGGTCAGTGTGGTGCGCATCCTGGCACTGCCACTGGCAGAGCCCGCAGGACCCTGTGCCAATAGCAGTTGCTGGGATGCAGGCTTGCTCCTTGCCCTGCCCACATGCTGGGCTAGGGACATTGCAAAGCCCAACAGAGCCCACTGCCAGGCACACGCTGCACCGGGAGCTGGGGACAGACTAATTCCAGGCAGCAGTGCTGGCTGCCGAGCACCTCTGTTATTTCCAGGCAGTGAGTCAGGCCGCCCGCACCGGCATGAGTCAGGGCTGAGCCAACAGAGCTCCAGCACGGCCCCAGCAGATGCACAGGGCAAACCCCACCCAGGCAGCTGCTGGCGCTATAAAAACTCCATCTACCCTAAATATAGATGTGATGCCCACAGAGCCACAGCACCATCACTGGCAGACACGGCACTGGCAGGGCAGGAGGACACGTGAGTGGTTTTGCAAAGGCAGGAGTGCCACTATTTCAGATGTAGCCCCACGGAGCCATGCGGCCGACCCATGGCTGTCCCTGGGCTGCTGCAAGCTGGGGGCTTTGTGCTGCCACGCACTGATGGCTGCTCCTGATCATAATCCCCCCAGATAAACCAGCAGCTGCGGCAAATCCCTGAAGAGCAAGGGCCAGGTTTTAAAGCAGCAAAAGCCAAAAGGCATTTGCAAAGACGGCATCCCACGCTCAAACATGGTCCCATGTCCCTCCCCGGCCGCAGCACTCACCAGGCGCTCCATCTCCTGCTCCCGCACCCGCTCCTGCCGCTGCCGCCGGTGGTACTCCAGCAGCTCATCCTCATTGTCGCTGATCTCGGTGATGCTGTTCTTGCGCTCCCGCGGCCCTGCAGGCAGTCGGGGGTCCCCCAGGGGCTTCCTGGGGGTGCAGGGGCTCTGCCGGGGCGAGGGCATGGCCATGGAGCCCAGCCCGTATGCAGGGCTCAGGCAGGAGCCAAAGCTGGGACGGCGTGGGGGGGTGTCCGCCGGAAGCGGGGGCGAGGGGCTCCCGGTGCCCCACGGCTCCTCCGGGCCCTTGCGCCGGGTGCAGGGGCTGCCGGGCACCTCCCTGCCCATCCGGGGCTGCGGGGACGGGGCATCGGGGACCACGCGGGGGCTGGCGACACGGCGCGACAGGGATGGGCTCAGTGGGGGCAGCTCCCGCATGCTCTCCATGTTCCTCCGGGCTGCCCGCAGGCTCTCGGGGGGCTGCAGCCGGGTCTCCGGAGCTGCCCTGCTGGGGGGCTGCCGGCCGGGGACCAGCGGGTCCCGTGGCTCCCGGAAGGGGCTGGGGGGTCGCTCCTGCAGGGCTGCCCGTGGCCGCGGGGCTGCTCTGGGGGTCAGCCAGGGGCTGCCTGCCTGGTGCTCCCCAAGCCGATCTGCCGGCCAAGGGTCGCCAGGCCCCCCGCCAGGCATGGGTGGCGGCTGCACGGCATGGTTGTAGCTGGAGGAGCGGAGTGGGACAAGGGGTGGCACGGCTGGACCCTGCTCCTGGCTGCTGGGCGAGGGGCTGGTGTAGCCACCGCTGCTGGCTGGTGACGAGAGCGAGGAGAAGTTCTCATAACTGGAGCCTCCCGACATGGCTCCGGGGCTGGGTGGGGGGGACAGGAGGCAGTGCCCACCCCCATTCACCACAGGGGACAGGGGAGACCGGCTGCGGGCAGGGGGCTTCTTGCCAGCAGGAGATGCCGGCTTCTCCAGCACCAGCGAGTCCATGATGTCCTGCAGGTCCTTCTCGATGGAGCTGACAAGGGAGCTGTGGCTGGGACACCCGTGCTCTGGTGGCTGGTGGCCACCATTCAGCAGGGGCTCGGGCTCTGTGGGGAGACACAGAAGCAGGTGTCAGCATGGGAAGACCCCCCACAGCCCCTGCTTGGGCTGACATCCCACAGAGCATCGCCCCTTGATGCAGCCTTGCAGAGCCAGTGCCGGGATTCAGATAGTCTCACCCCAGCCCCACTGCCACCATTTCCCACTCTGGCTGGGGAGCCAGGCCAAGGAGGAGGCCGGTATCCTGCTGGCCCCATCATCACCAGGGAGACAGAAACCTGATAGCATAGCCCAGCCGCCTGCTCCTGCTCCTGACATCCCTGCGCTGCCACAGCTCCCAGCCCCACTCCCTGGGGAGCAGCTGCCTGTGCCAGCCGCTAGTGCCCACCAGTCATCCCTGGCACGCTCTGGCACCCCAGAAACTGGGCAGAATGGGCAACTAAAAGCAACCGAGCACGGACCTGCAGCATATCCAGACCCACTGCTGCATCATCTGCAGCCTTCCTGTGTCCCCAGCCTGAGTGCCCCTGCCCAGGCTGCCCTGTCCTCCCAGCGCAGCACTGATGTGCCTGTCACTCAGGGGACGAGCTAATAGCGGCAGGCACGGAGCCTGGCCAGGACAACGTGCCACCCGGGCTGCGTCACCCCTGGCACCCAGCAGCTCCCCCGCGGCGGCCGGCAACACCTCTGTGCCCAGAGACACATGCCTCAGCACGGCCTGTGTGATCCTGCCTGGTCCCACCGGTGCCTGAGGGACCGCGCAGGGCCCACACGGGATGCTCCGCGGCCACATCATGCTACGCGGCCACGCCACCTCCCCACATCCCTCCTCCCGTTCCCCAGCTGCGGGGTGTGCTGCCTTCCCGACACACACGTGGCATGGCAAGGCTGCCAAGCTCCTCTCTCCGTGCCAGGTCGTGCCGGTCGGGGCAGTGAGAAGGGCTACCAGCTCAGGGATCGCTGCTGGGGATGTGAACATCCCTGGGAACCAGGCATGGCACCGGCACAAATCCTTCCGGCCCCGCAGACAGGCAGACACAGCAAGATAAGCAGCCAGCAAGATGATTGCAGCCGGGGAAACGGCCTTCACAGCATCTGCGTGGCCACCCCAGCACGTAAACAACCGCTCCAAGGCAGCCGGGGGGCCCAACACACCCATCCCCAGCGTGAGCTGATGGGTGATGGCTCTGCTGCGGCCAGGCTGGCCAGAGGCAAGAGCTGTGCCTCGCTGCCCTTGCCATCACCCTCTCTGAGGCGATGTTAATCATTAATGAACACCAGCACAACTGCTCTGCCAAGACAACGGCCAGAACATCTGTGGCCAGGAGTGAGCCCTGCTTCCAAACACAGCGGACAGGGCTGGAGAGCATTGCGCAGCGGGCAGACTGTGGCATGGGCCAGCGTCCCCACTGCCCCACTTGGGCACCTACTTGCTGGCAGCCCATAGAGAGCCGCTGAGCTCCTGCCCCCCGCCGGGATCATGCTCTTCATCCACTTGGCCTCAGCGGGGTGGTTGAACCGGAGGAAGGTGGCCTGGCCCAGGCAGATGGTGCACCCTGCAGAAAGAAGGGAGAGGGCTCAGCCGCTGGCCGCAGCGATGCCAGAGAGAGGTGAGGCAGGAGTCAGGCAGTGCCCAGCCTTAAGGCACATCCCCAGGAGGGGAGCGGGCTCCTGCCGTCAGCAGCAGCTTAAGGGGAGGCTGAAATCCAGGTCACTCCCCGGCAGCTGCCGGCAGCGCATCCCCGGCACAGGCACAGCTGGGGTCCCCGCGGGGGCCGCACTGCTGCGGCGGCGCTGGCGATGCTCCAGGGCCTGCGCGGCTGCCAGTCCCAGACAAGACAGCTCCTGTCCCCGGCCCGAGGCGCAGCCTCTCGGGGGAAGGTGCCGCGGGGGAGCAGGGCGGCCCGGGCAGAGGCGCGGGGCCGGGAGCCGCGTGCCGGGAGCGCCGGGCGGCTGGAAGGCTCTGCGCTGCTGCAGACACACCCCGCTTTGAAGCACCCGCCAGAGCCAGGGGGAGAAGCTCGCTCTGCACCGACAGCCGAAAATCCCTCGCCGGAGGGGACGTGGTTTGTGGAGCACCCAGCGACCGAGATGCCGAGCGGATTAACGGCCATCGCCGCTGCGGGGGCCTGGCTGCCTTGTCCGAGCGCTGCCGAGGGAAGGAGTCCTGCTCCCCAGCAGCACCCCGGCTTGTCAAGAGCATCCCACCGGCTGGGTGGCAATGCCAGTGCCCAGCCTGGCAATGGGCGACGGCTCCTCCAGCTCAGGGCATCAGCGACCTGCAGCCTTCCCGCACATCGGCACCAGCAGAGCCGCGCACCACCACAGCCAAGCGGGGTAACCCCGTCCCACACCCCGAGTGCCGGCCTCGCAGCTTGTCCCGCTGTGGCCAGGCACAGACACTGACCCTGCCCTGCGCCCTTCCTGCTGCCCGCAGGAGAACCGGAGTCTCTGCCTGCACCCCAGCAGACCGCGGCTCCCACCGCCCGACCTTGGAACACCGGGACCCGCCGGGACCCGCCTCACCGGAGCCGTCGCGCCCGTCCACAGGCAGCTTCCCACAGGCGGGTTCGTGGCTCCCATTGTCCCCTGAGGGGCCGCCCCCCACGGCGGGGTCCCCCCTTCCCCGGGGTGAGCAGGGGAAGGCGCACGGGCTGCACTGCGGCCGCCCGGGGAGGGCAAAATCGGGTCCCCTCGACACCACCCCCGCCGCGGGCACGCGTGGCCCCTCCGCACTCACCGAGCCTCCGCAGCCGCCCGGGCAGCGCCGCGCACCGCCCCCGGGGAGGGGCGGGGGGCGGGCGGGGACGGAGGGGGCCGGGCCTCACGCTGCCCCGCCGCCGGGCGGGGTCCTCCCGGGAACTTAGACGCGGGGCCCCCGGCTCTGCCTGCGGTGCCCCGGGAGCGGTGGGGGGGGGACACAGCAGGGTCCAGGCCCCTCCGGCCATACAAGCCCGCCGGCAGCGATGCCCAGGGAAACCCGGGGTGTTTTCTCCATTCATCCCCTTTCCAAACCTGGCTGAGCACTTCCACTGTTGGCTGGGAAGTGGGTACAATGGCGGGGACCAAACCCTGGACGGCACACTTGCTTTCTCTCTCCACATCTCATCAGCTCCCCAGCGGTACCAGCATCCGACACATCCCCACCCCCGGGCAAAGAGACAGGAACATCCCGTCTGGGATGTGCGAGTGCAGGATGGATCCACAAACACCCCAATACCTAAGAGCACACCACCGCGAACTGGGCCCTGCTCCAGAGCAGAGCAGAACAGTGTCCCTACCTTGGGTGAGGCGCGTGGGCCACTGCAGCAGCACACCATCAATGGCACAAGCATTGCCACAGGGGTGCAGGGTGAGCGTCCCTGCCGCATTCTCGATGTAGCAGTGCTGGGGAGCCAGCCCAGCACCCTGCAGGATGATGTCTGTCGTGGCCGTGCCAATGGTGGTCCTTCCTGCTGGCAGAGAGAACAGCTCAGCTTCCCTACCACCGGCAGTGTGCCCATGGGGACCTGATGGCAGCCAGCACTCACCTTCCTCCAGGGGCAGGAGCGTGATGGCAGTGCTGAGCCGACCACTGCCCAGGCTCACCAGATGTGGCTTCTCCGTCTGCACCTTCAGTCCCTTGCCTGTGTCGATCAGGTCCAGGGGGCTGTTCTGCAGGAGGAGAGGGAGGGATGCTCACCACCCCCATGCCTGCAGCCTGCTCCCCTGCACCGCCCACCTGGCCAGGTGCAGGGAGCGATGCCCAGCACAGCTGTGTGCCTGCAGGACAGCCCAGCAGCAGGATGCAGGAGCTGAGGGCTCCATCCCACCCGTGCTGCCTGCCCCAGGGAGCAGAGGTGAGCTGCTGTGGGAGCAGAAGATCTCCATGGCTTGGGCTGCATCTAAGAGGATCCGAGACGCCAGCCACTTAGCTCAATGGGCTTTGCTGCCGATCCCGTAATAGGATTGGGATGAGGAGAGGCCAGAGAACAGCGCCAGCCACCCCTGGTAGGGCTGGCTGGGGTGGAGAAGGGGTCCTGGTCCTGTGGCCCTATGTGCTTACCTGGATGATGGTCTGGACTCCACGGGTTGGGCTGGCAGGGGTCCTGCTGGGTGCCTCCATGGTGCCTGCTTGGAGATGCCGGGTGCTCTCGGACACAGGCTGCTGCCAGAAGAAACAGCACATCCAGGTGACCACGTTGGGCATGGCTCTGCCGTGCTCCTGCTGCACATCCCTGCAGCAGCCTGAGCAGCCAGCCTCACAAACCCCATCCCACACCAGCATTTCCCACCATGAGGATTCCCCTCCTGAGCTGCCATTCCCAGCTGCTCAAAGGCATGAGCATCCCACCTGGCGAGGCACGAGCCCCCATCCCCAAGGAAACCTGTGTACTCCAAGCATCAGGATGGGACATGGCACCAGAAGGAGCCAGAATACCAGCTCGGTTTTGGGGAACCGGTGTAGGAAACGCACACACTAAACACAGAGAGCAATGGGCAGCCAGACCCCAATTGCCACTGATGGATGAGGACCCAAGAGGACAGCATCCAGCTGTGCCCAGCAACATATGCCTAATCCCCAACACACCGAGTGCCTATCCCAGGCGCACACCTCCCTTTGCTCCTGCACAGCCCAGCGCAGCAGCACCTCGGGGTGCACAAACTGAGCTGAGCGCACCGTGTCCCTGCCTGCACACTGGCGCCCGTGGCCACGGGAGGCACAGGCAGGAGGTAGCTCAGGGAGGAACCATTTCCGTCACCCGGTGCTCACGCCACAGTCGCAGCCCAGACTATGCTTCGGGGTTACTAAATTTACCGTCTGCTGCTCCCCACGTCCCTCCCTTCCGCCCGGGCCCGGCCGAGCGCGGCTTAACCCTTCCCGGGAAGGCCGGGGCAGCCGCACGGAACAGGGGAGCGCTCCCACAGCCCGAGGCAGCCCGGTCCCGGGACAGCCGGGGACTCCGGGGGGAGCGCTGGGCTCGGCTCCCTGCAGCGTCACCCCCTGCGCCGCCAGCCCCGCACTCCGCGGGGCGAGGGATCCCCCCGGCTTGGCCAGAGCCGCGCTGGGCTGCGGGGGCGAGCGGGCGGCTGTTACACACTGCGGAAAAAATGAGACGCTGGAAAACACCAGGCGTGGGCTCCGGGCTGGAACAGAGCCCAAGTGGCTCCGTGCGACACCAGGGCCGCCTGCCCCACAGCCAGGGCTCCGTGGGACCGCGGCCGCCCCACGCAGGGTGGGGACAGCTCGGCTGCAAGGGGATGCGGAGACGCGGTACCCCAGGAACACCACCCCGCGGCCCACTGGCTGCAGAAGCAGGACCCTGCTTTCCCTTACCTGCCACCTCATCCTGGTGCTGAGCGAGACCCTCCGTGGTAGGGTGCCCATGTCCACCGGGCGCAGGGGGGCAACACTTCCCAGCATCCGGAGACCCCAGAGCCCTGCCGAGCCCCTGACCCTCGCTGGCACCCAAGCAGAGCCACAATGTTCGGGAAGGAGGAAAAGCCAGGAGGGGCTAGGCGGCTGCATAGGAAGGGAGCGGGGCCGGGGTGGGATCCTGAACCGGCGTTAACCCCTTCCCAGCACGGCTGTGCTGGTGGAGGTGGGTGGGCATCTGGGGAGACCCCAACCCCATGCTCAGGGAGTCACCCCCACTCCTGCTGCCCAAACTCGCTCCACCCAGCACCCCTCGCTCCACAGGCACCCCGGGAAGTGACCCTGGCATCCGGCTGCTCCCCGATGCCAACACTGACGGGCATCAGCCCCTCAACACCATCCTCCACCGGAGCCCCTCACCTGGCTCCTCACTGTGCCAGGGACGCCCGCCGTCCCCCTGCCCGTCCTTCGGGGGTGCAGCCCCTCTCCAGCCGGCTCTGCCGTCGGAATGCGGGACGGGAGCGCGGCTGCCCCGGCCGGCGCCCCACCGCTGGGCGGACAAGGCTCCCTTTCTTCTCCTGCCGCCGCCTGCAGAACGCGCCGCTTGTTCCCGCCGTGAGAAGCAGTGAAGGCAGCAAATGCCAAGGGATCGGGCTCGGTTGCCGCCAAACAGCCCCCGGCCGCCGTGCCGCCCGCGCGCAGGGCTGCCCTCTCAGCCCCGGCCTCCCCGAGGACAAAAGCCCCTTTCTTCTCCGGGCGCAGGCAGAGGCCTCACCTGGGTGGACGCCCAGCCCCTGCTAACGCGGGGCCCCCGCCGGTGCCAGACGGGCTGCACTGTCCCACCACCACCGCGCTCCCCTGCACCACTGCGCCCTGCCTGCCCCCACCGCACAGGGTCTGCCCCTGCCTGACCTGTGGCTGCCCACCGAGACTCAACCTGGCCACAGCAGTCGGTGGACAGACCACGGAGCCGCCACGTGTGCTACCGGCTGGAGCACAGCCAGGGCACGATCAGTCCACGGTCACACAAGGGCCATGCTGATGCAGAGGAGCACAGCCTGGCACACCCTGCCATGCATCCCTCACAGTGCCAGCCATGCAAGGATGCAGCGTGCCAGGGGTCCTGGCATCCCAGGACATAGCCTCTCCTCCCCACTCATGGCTGGGTGAGTCACAGGAGGAAGCCAGAGAGGCCAAGCTAATGGACGCGCATCACAGAGCATTGCAGCCTCCATCCAACTTGGCTTCGTGCTTGCTCCCCATCTGCTAACGCGCTTAGGGCGCGCTTACCCCTTCCCACACCCTCCACTCCAGTAAACAACCGGTCATTCCGCCGGCAGCTGGGAATGGGGAGCCCATCTCCAGCACAAAACTGGAGGGGAGTGAGAAGCCTGCTCCTCCAGACCTGAGGCTGCCCCACATTGAGCAGGGAACACCGAGCCGGCGCCATCCCACCCAGGCGAGGGGCTGCAGCGGGGGCTGCATCGCGGTTGCTGGGACAACGCAACGCTCCTGGCAATAACATCACCGTAAATCAGCTGCCAGACGGCTCCGGCGGGAGCGGAGGAATCCCGGCCGCACCCGCTGATCTCAGCGCTCCCGGGAAGTGCTCCCGCTCCTCCGCAGCGCAGCTGCATTCGGCTGAGCCCACGGCTCTGCCGGCATCATGCCCCTGGCTCTCTGCGTGCTGGGGGATGCCCGAGTGTGCTTGGGTCAGGCAGGGCATGCAGCCCAGCTTCCTACACCCAATGCTCCCCACAACGAACCAGCTCCGTACATGGTCCTGACCACCGCCAGAGCTCAAGCACCAAGCCCAGCGTCAGCACATGGCTCTGGCCACCACAGCACGGACAGGGAAACCACAGCACTGAGTTCTGCAACTGGTCCCTGGCACAATCTTGTTACCAGCCCTAGATTCTCTGGGAGGGGAGGGGTGAACCTCACCTCTCCAAAACGTGCACCGCTCTGGTCCTTGCTGGTGTCCTGCCATCAGCAAGCACTGCTTGGTCACACAAACCCATGTCTCCATCACCCTGCACACTGCCGCCCCGCACACACAACACATGGCACCGTGCGGCAAACCCAAATGTACAAGGAGCTGCCGAAGCAGCCCCGTGGCTGCCCGTGCCTGGGGACTTATGGGTGCTGCAGGAGGGCGAGAGCGCAGCGCCCTGTGCACAGCAGCTGAGCTCCTCCTGGGGCTGCCAAATTCCTCGGGCCTCCTGGCAGCGGCGCAGGACCCGTGGCGAGAGCGTGTCAGGAAGCCGGAGTAAACAAGGTCCCGCTGCAGAGCGGGGTCTGGCCAGGCCAGCGCCTTTCCCAGGCTCCCTGAGAGGAGCCGGGGACAAGGGGGGACAGGCTCTGGCCAAGCGCCATCCCTGCCTGCGGCCACCCACGATCCCGGTGGGATTCGGGGTCGGGAGCGCCTGGTCCAGCCTCCCACATGGGGCTGGATGCTCTCAGGGCTCCCACACCGACAAACCCAACATGATGTGGATCCCCAGACCCAGGTCCCAGCCCACCCGTGTCCCTCCGAAACGTGCCACAACGGCTAAAGGGTTCTCCTGGTCTCCCGCCTGCAGCTCCTTCCCCACATCCGTTCTTGGGAGCCCCCGGTCAGGGACTGGCACCCCCACCACATCCCATGTCCCAGTGCAGACACAGAGGCCCCTCCCCACCCCGTACCCCAACGCGTTGCCCTTGGGGGAGTCCCCGCAGGCCTGGACCCCGCTCGCTTCCTGGGGGAAGCGGTTACAGGGACAAGAGTGGGGTCCCCCCGCCACGAGCCGCTCCCGGTGCCCCGACCCCGGCCTGTTCCCCGCCGCCGCTTACTTCAGCTCAGATCCTCCGGTCCCGCCGCCGTTGTCGGCGGCCGCCGCCGGGTCCGCCCCGTTCCGCCCCCCGCAGGGCTGAGCCCGAAGGAACGCCGCAGGCAGAGCCAGCTCCTCCGACAGAACTCTTTATTGGGTTAAAGACTCGTATCTGTGTACACTGGAATGTGCTCTAGTCCCTAGGCCAGTACAGGGTTACAAAAGGGGATCCCGGTTTGGCTTCAGTGTGACCCTCCAACCAATTCCAGGGAAAAAAAAATGAAGAAAAAGCTCCAAACTAACCTCGACTCCATTTTAACATATGGAAAAGCAGCTCTCCACCAGGACCGAGCTAGTGGGATTTGCCACCTACTTTGCTTTCCTAGGAACAGGGTTTGCTCTCCCACCCTTCCAGGGCCGGGATGAGGGATGGTTCCCTCCCAGGTGCTGCCAACAGAGGAGAGACCACGAACTTCTTCGGCAGAGGGCCCCAGGGAACAGAGATGCACTCTCAGAGGTGCTCCCAGGAACCTGGTGTGTGTGCCTTCAGAGTGCTCCCTTTCTGTGACCATGGGGGCAGCCCAGGCAACCCAGCATCCACGGCTCCATGCACCAAGGCCTTCCCCTGGCACCGAAAGAGCCGCAGGAAGGACATGCAGCTGGTTCTAACCTACACCACCTCCAAAGCCTGGCCCAAGAGCAGCTGCAGCAGACAGTGAGCCTGTGCACAGGGACAGTCCCTCTGGATGCTCTCCATCAGCAGCAGGAACATGCCGAAGTGTGTCCTGTGTCACCATGGAGCCCTCTCGGAGCCAGAGGCGAGCCCAGCTCCAAGGGCAGCAGTAACTGTGCAGGGCAGAAGGATCGAGCACTGTGACCTTTTCCTGTGCCAGACCCCCTCACTCAGAACTGCAGCCAAATTGCTCTGCTGCCACCAGACAGGAGGGTCTGGAAGAGCCAGGCGCCCCATGCACGTCATCTTAATGCCAGCTTTCATCAACAGAAACAGGAGTTGAAGAAGGTCGAGGAGAAACTAAAATGGCAGCAGCACCATGAGGGATCGGCACGTGATGCTTCAGCAGGGAGAGGACGATGGCTGGTGGGCGCTGGGACTGGGCGCCAGGTGGCTCCAGGGGGGACGGGGACGGGTCAAAGGCAGGCTCCCTGCAGTGGAGGTAGTGCTTTCCTGCCGGCCAGTGAAAATCTGCCAAAGAAATTTGTAGCCTTTCCCCCCGTGAGCACGTCAATTCTATGCCAAAAGTGTCTGTGCCCTGGGAGTGCTGCAGGCGGCAGAGCCACGCATCTTCCTCCGCGGGGGGGCTGCGGCATTCCCACATTCCCAATCAACTTCGGCCTCTTTTTTTTTTCTTTTTCTTTTTTTCTTAAATTTAAAAAACCTGCCTCCACTGTGGGCCCTGTGGGCACGTTACAGCACCTCGTACTTGTCCACCAGGAAGGTGGTCTCAGTAGAAAACCTGACAGGGCTGTTCCCATCTACCAGGGTCACTTTGGTAACCTGCAGGACAAGAGGCAGAGTTAGCTCAGTGCCGACACCAGGACGCTCGCAAGGACAGTGGCAACCAAGCGCTTTCAAGCTGCCAGAAAGAGCTTTCTTCTCAGGAAAGCTGGAAATGGGGAAGGGTTCTCTGCAGTAGCTGTGTCTCTGCTAAAAGTTAGCAGCAGCTCAGGAGGGACAGACAGAAGCCATATAGCAGCATGGCATCACAGACCAGTTTGGGTTGGAAGGGAGCTTAAAGCCATCTAGTTCCAACCCCATAACACAGGTAGGGACACTCCAGTAGACCAAGTTGCTCAAAGCCCCATCCACCTTGGCCTTGAACACTGCCAGGGATGGGGCAAGAGACAGAGACACATGTTTTGGCTTGAAGGCTGACAGTTTCTCTATCAAAGTCTGAGGGGAATTAGTGGTTACCAGAGTCACAAATGCTCAGACCAAATGGCCAGTCAGCTTTGGGGAGCTAAAGCTGCCAAGTGTTGTCCACTGGCAACCCAAACCCAGCCAACACAGAGGAAACTTCATGCCAACACAGAGGAAACTTCATGCCAACACCTGAGCCTTCATCAAGAACAGCAGCAGCGCACAAGAGGCCACCACACAGCCACTTATAGTCATGACCAAGGCAGCTCGGAGGAGCAAAGAGTGGCAACATCACACCCACAGAGTACCAGCAGCGACCATACCTGTATGTTGCAATAGTTCTTTTTGGAGATGAAGGAGACTTGCACCGGGAAGAAGTCATTTGGCTGCCCTGCTATGCTGAACTCCAGGCTGCCGCTCTTGTTTTTGGCATCTATCACTGGCAGGCACCACTCGAGGAGGTTTCTCCGGCTGTCATGGCGATACTCACCGTCAATCTCCCCAATCACTGGAGCACCAACACCAGACCTAGAGTAGGTAATGAGAAGTTACAACAGCTCAACTGCACAGAGCTAAGGAAGTGCTTTTCCAGCCTGTTTGCTTGTCCAGACTCACAAACCAGGGAGAAGAGAGAAGCAACGGGATCCAGGCAGACGTGATAATGCTGCCTGGACAATGAGTGTTACTTACGGCAAGGGGATGGTGATGATCACATCGTTCAGCTCCAGGCTCTCCTCTTGCAACTCATATTCAATGTTAATATCACAACTGTTGCCGCTTTCTGATGGCCAGCAGTTAACTGAGGGCACAGAAACAGTGAGTGAACCACACGGGCTCCCAAAAGGCACTGCAAAGTCATCCCCAAGAAATCCTGACTTAAATAAAAGCTTTTTCTTTTCTTTAAGAGCATCACACAAAACACTTTCCACCAAGAACAGGCACTATCCAGGGAAACACATCTCCAACATCTCATCTGAGAGTATGGCACACTCCAGGCAGCCCAGCTGCTGGAGGCTGGCTACAAGCTGGCAGCCCATGGATCACAGAATCCCAGCTGGTTTGGGTTGGAAGGGACCTTAAAGCTCATCGAGTTCCAATCCCCTGCCACAGGCAGGGACACCTTCCACTAGACCAGGTTGCTCCAAGCCCCTACCAACCTGGCCTTGAACACTGCCAGGGATGGGGCAGCCACAGCTTCTCTGGGCAGCCTGTGTCAGTGCCTCAGCACCCTCACAGTAGAGAACTTCTTCCTAATACCAAATCTGAATCTTCTCTGACAGTTTAAAGCCATTCCCCTTGGCCTGTCCCTACAGGCCCTTGTCCAAAGCTCCTCTTCAGCTTTCCTGTCAGCTCCTTTAAGGCACTCGAAGCTGTTCTAAGGTGTCTCTGCAACCTAATGCACATCAGCCGATTTTCCACCCGATCTCCCAGCTGCACACTTGCACTCACTTGTCAATGGAATGAAGGACTCCTCCGTGGTCTGCAACCTCCACTTCAGCACTCCCACATCACTGTTAATAGGGAATGACTTCTCTGGGTTCTTCAAACCGATCTGCGACTCTGTAGTGAAGAGCTTCTTGTCCACATTTGGGTGAGTCTGAAAGGGGAACATATGCCCAGGCTCCAACTCTGAGCCTAAAGACAGAACTGTCGGAAGGCAATGCGGGCTCTAGTAAGGCAGGATGACACATCCCAGGGTGATTTACTTGACACACATCAGGTTTGCTCCTGGCTCAGAAGCCCAGCAGGAGCACATCTGCTTATCAACCTGGGATTCCTTCCAGAACACACACCACTGCACCAGACATGCCAGCAACGCATGTCCTGGGCTGACACCTAGAGAGCAACTTTAATGACTCTTAAAACCTCAAATGCCATCCTGAAGACCCACAACAGAAGAAAAAGCAACCTAATGCTGCTTGGAACACCCTGAAACCGCAAAAATCCTACTTCCCTCCACAACCTTAACACATTACATCAGCAGCCAAACTCAATTTAAATATTCTCTCTCCATAAGCAGCTTTGCAGAAGCAGAGGATTTTTGCAAGTCAACCTTCAAGTTATGCTAGAAAGACAGGAGTCAGCACTGGGTTTGATCTTGTCTTCCACCTGAAGCAGCACATGTGGGAGCGTTGTTAGGAACTCCCTCACGAGATGTGCCAGTAAGGAACCTCCTAGCGTATAAGCCAGCAGCAGACAAGCCAGCCATATACAGGCAAGCTCATAGCAAGGAGGAGGAGGGAGGGTGCAAAGGAGTGTATCAAAGGAGCACAATCTCCAGGTATCAGTAAGGCCACAGAGAGTGGGAGAAAGGGGATGTGTCCTTCAGAATCTTCCAAGCTGTTATCACTGGCTGCAATCATGGACTCCATCAATTGCCTCCAATGCAGCAGTGATGGCACACAAGTGACCCCAAGAGGTAGCAAATTCATTCCTCAGCAGCACAGGACCCCACACTAAATTCTCCCACTCCACAACTAAAGCTCACATCACACCAACGAGCACCAAGCAATGCACCAGGCTGCTGCAAGGTCCAAGTGTGACCAGACGGCACAGCAACGTGCACCACCGGGCAGATAAGGCACCGAGGGCAGGGAGATAAGGGCACGAGACTGGATTTCTCAACTGAACTTCAATCTTTCCAGTGTGAGCTGGCCCCACTGCGCTAACATCTGCAGTGACTACTCCCATTTTCAACTCATGTATTGAGACAGCTCGAACATGAACACAGGACACTGACATGCTCACATACTCCCTGGAGAGGAGCAAAAGCACATTTGAGAGCACAGGACACTGAACAGGCTTTACCTGTAGCTGCACTCCCCTCTTGTCCTCATTTTCCACATGCAGGCGAATCCGTGCAAACTTCTCATCAGCAATGTGCAGCATGATCATGCCGTGCAGCTCCATGCTCTGCAACCCTCCGTCACGGCCGCAAGTCAGGGAGATTTTCTCCTCTATTTTCATGTGCACACTAGACAGACAGAAAGTAGGTGTCACAAGTGCTATGCTTGGCATCCAAGAGGCCAGATGAGAGAGCAGTGGTCAGCAAGGAAGGCTGCACGTAACGAGACAGAGCCCCCAGGAGTGGGATGGCCCCAATGGAACAGCACAGAGGGCACAGCAGATGCTAATGCTCTCCCCCAGGTCAGCTCCAGGGATGTGAGTCTGCAATGGGTGGAAGCCCACATGAAGAGCAGTGATACAGCATCTCAAGGGGCTGTTCACCCAAAAATCCTCTGCTGACAGGAGCACAGCTCACGGTGCTAGAAACTTCTGAACTGCTATATATAAAATTATCTATGAACGTGGCCATCCCAAGCTACAATTTGGCAGGAGTTCTGCATCTGAAGAACAGAAAAATAGCAGCTATTTAAGGGAAAAAGGCATAGGAAAACTCCCAACCTCAGCTGAACAACGGATGTACACCTGAGTTCAGGTAAGTCCTACTGAAAGGAGCTGTCTGCCTTTTCCTGCTGTGCTTCCCAAGGTTTTGCCCACCACAATTTAAAATGAGAGCCCGAGAGAGCACATGGGACCTGAAGGGCAGGAAAAAGCCTGTTCTGAAAACAAGAAAGGAAGCGAGCTCAGGAAGCCACATGTGCACCACACAGCACACTGCAGGAACAATGCTTCCAAAGCCAGGGCAGTACCTACCTCTCCATGTTAACAGGAGGAGCAAGAACTTTGGCTGCTTCCGTGGAGCGCTTCCCTACAGCAGTCAGGATATTTTCTCCTTCCAATTTCAGCTTGTCTACGAAGTTGTCCACCTCCTTCCCCTTAGCACCAAGTTTCAAGGCTTTACTGGGACCCGAGGGCCTAAAGAAAAGGTGTAAGAACCTCCAGGTCAGATCATGGCAACAGATTCCTCCTTACCTGCAAGCGCTGTATCCCAACAAAACTATTTCACCTCTGCAGCCTTTTTTCTGGGAGAACATGCTCAAAACTAATATGTAGGCTGCAAAGTTGTAATTTAGGTTTGGATTCTGTTCTGCGTATTACCAGTAGCTGGGACCTCTTTTTCTTACACAGGTTGTGGATCCCTTCACCTATCAAAGGCTCCAGAGACACTCTGGAATGCTAATGTGGGACGCACCACAAATGCTACTCAACAAGAAAAGGGCCTTTACTGGGGCATGTCCTTCCAGCTCTGCTGACCCCGAGGCCCACTTGCTCCCTGCTGCACACTCACCTGGCAGGCGCTGGAGCCACTTTGGGCTTCTCCGTCTCAATGATGGTCTCCGTGATCATGGTTGTCGTCGTGCCCCCGGACACAGCCACACTCCCAAAGCCGCCGAACCCAGGTGCCTTCTTGCCCTGCCTCTCTGCGTCCCTCCGGGCCTGCTGCAACTCCTTGGCTTTACGGCGCATCTCAGCTTTTGCTTCGCGTTCCTGAGTCTGAAGTAAAAGACAAGAGGCTGATAGAGCTTTGCAATCTCAATCTCATTCTGCTCAGGAACCAAGTGCATTTGCCTGTAAACCCTTTGTGAAGCAAAAGGGAACATGAGATTAGCACTTAGTTTACAGAAAAGTGAAATCATTTCTGGGCCACTATCAAAGCTGAGCAGCAGTAGCGTCTCCCAGAGTGGGTATGTGTGACTCAGCTTGCGGTTACTCCTGCTCACCTCTCGGACTGCTCGGAACACCTTCTCTTCATGTGACTCCATCTCAGTGAAGGTCCGAATTTGGGCCAGATTGACGTTCTCACGGTAGCCCAGGGCAACAATCTCATCAAAGGCAAAAATCAGGTCGAAGCAGTGCTCAGAGATCTCGTTCTCCTCCAGAGCTCGGCAATATTCAGGGATCTGGATAGGAGAAAACATTTTGAAGGGGTATCTGCAGACAACACTGTGTAAACACTTTCTGTCTGCTACCCCCTGACTTCAAAGCAGTGCTAGCCTCTCCACAAGACCAGCGCACTGTCAAGCTGCTCTTACGTTGCTGATAAACAAGATCAAGTTTTCCCATGATTAGTTTTCCTACACTACAATACCTTGGACAACCTCTTAGCTTCTCTGGAACACTAACTCAGAGGAACCTAAGCACACACGGGGGCCAGCGAATCTCCTGAGGAGCCCTGAATACAGAGAATATTTAATGCTAACTTTAGCAATCACCCCTTTGGTCTCCCCATCAGAGCTGACAGCAGGAACTCTGCAGTAAGCGAGCGATCCTTAGATCCTTACCACTCTGGAAAAGAGTCGGAGTGTTTCCAGATCTTCCAGGATGTTGCTGTTCTTGGTGGTGATCAGCACCATGTAGAGCTTCTCCATGGGCTGATAGACGTACCGCACGCTCTCCGTCTCCACAAATGTGTGCTGCTTCCCTGTGTTCATGAGCTTGGGGAACGCCGCCAGCAGCCCCTCGATGCGGGTGCGCGTCATCTCCACGAACTGCCGGGACACGATGGCCTTTCCCGCTTTCGTGCACACGGCTGCTGCCAACAGCACCTGCGGAGGAGGCGAGGGCCGGTCAGCGTGGGAGGAGAGGAGAGCATCGACTCCATCCCAACTTCACGAGTAGCGCATCCCAGCTCAGCCTCCTTGGACACAACTTTCAGCCTTTTGCTGTCACCAGCACCAGTAACTGCGCTATGCTAAAAGCAGACTCACCTCTCCTTTGCTCTGTTACCCTGAGCACAGGAAACTGGCCCCTTCCTACACACATGGAGGTGGCACAACCCACCCAGTGCTCTGGGGAGGGTCCAGGTTACCGAGCTTCTGGTCAGTCTCACCCCAGCTTACAACTAAACACAGAAATGTTGTAAAACAGGATGGTTCTTCCCAGGGCCACATCCACGGCAAAGCCACATTAATGGAAAAGTGCCAGCTGCATTAACCACAGCCTCTGGATGGCTCTCCTGGGCACCTCTAACTGTTATCACACCTCCAATACAAAGGTAGTAAAGCGACTGCAGCCCACGTCTTCTCGTTCTCTTGGACTACAGAGACTTCCTCCTCGCATCTCCCTCTCATAGAACAGCTCTTAACTTTGTCAGAATAAGGCTGTTGCTGTGCTGATGATCTCGTAAATCCCCAACCGCTGTTATTAACAGGCAACTGCTGGGAACTCTCAGAAACAGACCAAGTTTCACCTCAGCCCCAGGCCGGCAGCACTGTG
Organism: Psittacula echo; assembly: GCF_963264785.1. Lineage (NCBI taxonomy): Eukaryota > Metazoa > Chordata > Aves > Psittaciformes > Psittacidae > Psittacula > Psittacula echo. Next base: position 241,945 of record NC_137754.1, read on the forward strand.
TGAGGCCTCGGGGACTTGCAGCTTGACAGCTCGGGGACAAACGCATCCCGAAGTGCTTTTATGTCAGGACGAAATTTTATCTCTGTAAGTACTGCCCCAAAGCACGGGTCACGGTGCAAGGTAAGCGGCACCGGGGGTCCCACTGCTCCGGGAGCACACGGCTCTGCTCTGTTACGGAGCGGCCTCCCAGCCCCGCCGCCCGAACCCGCGGTGGAACAGCGCTGGGGACCACAAGGCGCAGAACCGGCTCCTTCCCGCAGCGGAACGGTTCCCGTGCTCAGGCCGCACCGGCCCAAGGGCAGCGGCAGCAGCCCCGCCTGTCCGGGCGGCAGGACCTGCCGCAGCGCCCAGCTCTGCCCCGCAGGCCACGGGACTCCAGCGCCAGGCCCGGGCGGACGGCGGCAGCGGGGAGTCCCCCGAGAAGCGTCCCTTCCCGCCGCTGTTTCCCGCGATGGGCGGCAGAGCGAGACCTTACCATGGCGGCGGCGGCGGCAGCAGCAGCGCGGGCCTCCGCACTCGGTCCCTGCGCGTCCCTCGGGCAGCCGCACAAGATGGCGGCGCCAAGCCACGTCCCCAGCCGGAAGCGCCGTAACGCACGGCGCGCGGGGCGCGGTTGGCGGACCGCGGCCGCCCCTCCCGCCAGGGAGCGCCACGGAGGCCCGGCCGCTCTAGCCGGCCAGGGGCGGCAGAGGCGGGCGCGTCGCCGTGGCAACGGCGGCGGGGCGGCATGGCGGAGGTGAGCCGGGCGCCGGGCCGGGGTGGGACCGGGGCTGGGTCCAGGCCGCCGCCTCACCTCGCCGCTCTGCCTAGGCCCGCCTGCCCGAAGATCAGCCGTACTACGAGCGTTTGGACCTGCCGGAGGCCGAGCAGGCGGGCGGCGCTGCGGGGAGGTCAGCCGGGGCCCGATCGCCGCGTGCAGGGGGTATGGGCCGGCCCCAGGCCTCCCGCTGGCCGGGGCATCCCGCGACCGATCAGAGCAGCGACGAGGAGGGCAGCGGCAACAAGGTAGGCAGCGGATGGAGGGCGGCCTGGCAGCGGGAGGGCGGCCCCGTGAGGCCCGGTCTCTCTCCTAGAAGGAGGTGGTGGCTCGATCGGCCGCGGCCGCCACCCTCAGCGAGGACGAGGGCTCGGAGGACTCGGAAGACTCCTCGGAGACTGACTCGGAAAACGACTCGGAGGAGCACGGGGCTGCGCTCACGGGGTGAGCAGTTATCTGGCTTTTGACACCCCTACACGAGGCTGTCACCACAGGCAACTCAGCCAAGTGCCAGCAAAACAGGGCCCAGTGATGGTTCTCCTGTGCAAGAGGGGACTCCCTACCTCGGTGTTTCCACTTCCTTCATGCTGGTCTTGCACAGCAGGGTGCTGGTTCCCACTTGTAGACAGCCTATTGCATGTTAATCTTTGCCTGCATTTCTCTGCCTTCCTTTAGGGACTTTAGTATAGCAGATTATGACTACCTGCCGGTGTCTTCTGAAATCAAAGAACTCTTTGAGTACATCAAGAGGTGAGTGGAAGGGGTTTTAGCCCACTCCTTGCTCTCCTGTGTGTCAATTACTGGGCAAGTGTTGCAGGACAGTCCGTAGCTGCTCCCACAGTGCTGCTGTTTTTCCCCAGGTACACTCCCAAACCAATAGAGATTGAGTACAAACTGCAGCCTTTCATCCCAGACTTTATTCCTGCAGTTGGAGACATTGACGCGTTCCTAAAGGTACAGTTGCTTTGCTTCCCTCTATATGTGCTGCACACGAGCTGAAAAAGGACGTGGTATTGGCCCTACAGCCCAGTGGGCCCTGCCCCTGGGCTGTCAAACAGTCACTTCTCAGGCATAATTTGGGGCCAGGGCCATGTTTCCCTTGTCCAACACCTTGTGCTTTTCAGGCAGCATTGTACTAACAACTCGTATTCAAGAGAGCAGGCCTGCCAATCCCTTTTAGGGTCTGGTTTTTAAACCACGGGGAGGCTCCCTCCAAAACAGCCCAACATCCCCTGCGCTAGACTCCCGCAGGAAACAGGACCTCTGTTTGTCTGCAGGTTCCCCGTCCTGATGGCAGTCCTGATAACCTGGGCCTGCTGGTGCTGGACGAGCCGTCGACCAAGCAGTCGGATCCCACCGTGCTTTCCCTTTGGCTGACAGAGAACTCCAAGCAGCACAACATCACAGTGAGTCAGGGAGGGGGAGGCTGCACTTGCTGCACACTGCCTGGGGTGAAAACATTGCATTTTGCTCTTACTTCTGTGACTAGTGTTGCAGCACAGCTGCTAATTCAGCTTCAAAGGCAGAAAACACTAACTGTTTTCTTTAGGCCATGGATCTATGCGATGGATCTATGGCAAAGCTTGGTGCAGGCTTTGGTTCAGTTTCCTTTGAGGGAAGATTTGTTTCCTTTTGGTTATCAGTACCTGGTTTTCCTCAGTGTTCTGTTTGCCCATGGCTCTCCTCGGTTGATGCAGTGCCACTAGGAAAGAGAAAATGCATGGTTAATGTGGAGCCAACGCAGGGGTTTCAGAGAAGCCCCCAAACACCCTGAAATGCTTCCAGGTTTGTATTTTTGTTCTTAGCAGCAGATAAAAGTGAAGAGTGTGGAGAATGCAGAGAAGAACCCTAAAGCCATTGAGAGCTGGATTGAGAGCATCAACGAACTGCACCGCTGCAAACCTCCTGCCACAGTCCACTACACCCGGTGAGCTCCTCTCAACGTGTACAGCCCCAGCTCAGGCCACGGGGAGCCTGGTGACATAGTCCAGGAGGGCTGAGCACTGCTATGCTCAAAGGGAGCTGGTCCCCTCTGCAGCAGCCTGGCAGCAGGAAACTGTTTCACTTGTGTGTGATCCTGAAGTTTATGTCCTTTTCTTCCCTGGCAGGCCAATGCCTGACATAGAGACCCTGATGCAGGAATGGTCACCGGAATTTGAGGAGCTCTTGGGAAAGGTATGTTGGGAGCTGGTTTGGTGCTGGTGTTATAACCACCTTCCATGAAAGCCAGGGGCCTCCAAAGAGCTTCATTCTGGGCTCTGCCCATGGCCCGGCTCACTCGGGTTTGTTCGTGCTTCCCGTCTCTCCCATGCCAGATGGGGGAGCAGCTTGGTGCCTCCATTCCTGGTGGCCACTGTGCTTGGCCCGAGAGCTGCGCTTGCCATACAAGGACAGAGCTGACTGCTCCCTCTTTTCCAGGTGGGGCTCCCAACGGCGGAGATGAGCTGTGACCTGGCCGAGTATGTTGACATGATCTGTGGTAAGCCAGGGGCTGTGCTGAGGGCACAAGTGTGCTGCTGCCCTGGCACTGTCTCACTTAAAGCAAGGGACTGTTAGGAGCAGGCTCAGCCCTGAGAAGTCGAGATCATTCTCTGCTCTCTGCAGTAGGATGTGGACTCGTACCACGGGTACCTGCAGTCTTCAGTGAGGGAAGGCCCCAGTAATAGTGAGCAGGGGGAAGTTCAGTCTTTACCTGCAGCACTCAGGTGCTCCCACATGCTTCTGCTCTTGCTTGTAGCCATTCTGGACATCCCTGTGTACAAGAGCCGGATCCAGCCTCTGCATATCCTCTTCTCTGTCTACTCTGAGTTCAAGAACTCACAGGTACAGCTTCAGGCAGGCACTGCTCACCCAGCTGGAAGCATCACAAGGCTTCTCTCCTCATGTTTGTCTTTGCTATGGGTGTCTGTGAGGGGGTGGCAGGCCGGACAAGGGGGCCCAAAGAACATTTTCTAAGCTGCTTGATTTGCTGGTACCTCAACATTGCACAAGGAGCCCCTGAGGTTTCGCGAGGGTCCAGCATGAGCCCACAATGCTTTTCCCACCAAAAGCTGGAGCTGCCAAGCCCACAGGTCACGCAGAGAGGTAGCATTTTTACACACACACCTGTACTCTTGAATGAGCACCAAATCTTTGCACTAACATGTTTTTTCCTCTGCAGCATTTCAAGCCCTTGTCTGATGGGAAGAAGGGCAGGAGCCCACCATCCAACCCTCCTTCGCAAGCGGCAGAGGCAGAGGTGTTAAGCTTTACTTGAAGCTTCATGTTAAACCCTCATCTCTGGATCAATCTCTGCTGCTATCAGCAGCCTGTGAAGCAGAGCAGAACACATCAGGAGCCTCCCTGGCTTTAGAGACACAGCTGAAGTGTTCTGTATTCATAGAGTAGGACTTATTGCATTGTTGCAGAAGCTGCCTAATGGCTCCAGTTTTGACTTGTTGCCAAGGAGTTCAGCATTAAACCAGCCCTTTCCAGTGACAGGCTCCCTGAGCTGTAGCTGCTGCAGAGCTGAGGCTCCTCGAGTGCACATGACAAGTGCTAGAGCAAGTGGGAGTAAGTTCCACCCTCAGACATGACTCTCGGATCTGCCCAGTGCCTTCCACAGCCTGACTGGGGGTCTCAAACTTCTGCTTCCTCTTACTGAGCCCCTTTTCCTATTCTCAAGCCCCTTAGCTGCTGCCAAGGTGAAATAACCAGCGTGGCACCACAGAGACACTTAAGTTTAGTTTATTGCTGTGGGGAGGACTCCCTCCAGCCCCTGCCAGCTGCCTGTGTCCACTCATCTGCCACAGCTCTGGCAAGGATGGCAAGGATCATGCAGTGAGGGGGCCATGAACCTGCTAAAGCAAGGCTGGTGCTTGGCGTTACCCCAGGAGGAACCTTGGTGCTGGCAGCAAGGCTGAGTCTGGCTATAAACAGCTTTGATGCATCTGTTCCTAAAGTGAGCAGGCTACATAAAACCATGCCTTGGCTCACAGTGCAGCTCCTGGGACCTGCGGTGCATAGCTGAACGTAGAGCCAGGGCTGGTCAACACCCTGCACAGCCCTCGGCACCCACACTGTTCTCCAGGGGCTGGCACATGCCTGGGGCTGGGCAGCCCTGCCTCAAGGCACCACTCTATATCTCACAGCCAAATCTCCTCGCTGCTCATGCTGGGCACTTTGTAGATGCGCCCAGACTTTGGGAGCTGGATAAAACCTGCGGGACAAAGACAGCTCGTTGCCATTGCCCTTTGGAGCAGCCGCAGAGGCTGGCATTTCACCAGCACAGCACAGCACAGCACTCACCCGCCTGCACCCCCTCACCGAGTTTGCTGAGGACCAGGGAGTTCTCCAGCCCTGGCCATGTGCTCTCCTCTTCCCCAGAACCGGCTCCTGCGTCCCTGTAGGAAGCTGCAGGAAAAGAAAGGGGCAAGAGCCATACACGGATCCCTCACCCAAGTAGGACCCATGTCACTCTGTCTCCTTCCACACTGGCACCCGGGGTCTCACCTCTGGCCTCCTGCGTGAGGTCGCTGAGGTGCAGGTCAGGTGGCAGTGACCGGGTCTGGCGGGGCAGACGTGCACCATCGGGCTGTGGGAGTTCAGGGCCGCTGCAACGGGAGCACCGGCTGAGCAGGCTGCTCCCTCCCACTTGTCCCTCGCCAGGCACCGGCTTGGGCTGTTGGCATGCCAGGCCAACGGCACAGAAGCCCAGGCTGAGCAGGGCAGACAGGGCCAGGGCTGCTCCGACTGCAACACCCAGGAGAGGCAGCTCCACACGGGCATCCAGCAGACCTGCACGGGCAGTGTGGCCCCCTCAGCACGCTTTGGCACAGCCACGGTGCTGCACCTACCCCCCAACACCTACCTGGCAGCAGGAGGGAGGTGGTGGTGACACCCAGGCTGTTGGCAGCACTGACAGAGAAGTTGCCAGCCGCAGTGTCGAGGTGGATGCGGAGCGAGTGGTTGGCCAGCCCCGGGTAGTGTGTGGTGTCCAGGAGGAGGAACTCTGAGGCGTTGGCCATCACTCGCCCATCCTCGTCCACCCAAGTGATGCTGGCGGGCGGGTTGGCTTCCACCAGCACAAAGAGCACCAGGAGGAGTCCCTTGCCCTCAGCCTCCTGGTAGTGGGCATGTGCCTGCAGGATCTCTGGCTTATCTGCACAACAAACATAGGCAGTGAGACAGGCAGCAGAGACAGGGCCACACAGGCAGGAGCAGGATTTGTCTCACCAGAGGCTGGAAGTGCTCATCAGCTGTGTCTGCACAGGACTGATGAGATCCTGCCCTGCTATAGTTGCAGCAACCACAGGTCACAGTCCTGCTGTGGCCAGGCAGCAGCCCCATGCACCCTCCCTGTGCCTCCATCTGGAGCAGGGCCAGCACCGCAGACCTTACACTGCACGTCGAGGAGGATGGAGGCGTTGTAGGTCTGCCCAGAGGCTGGGTCCGTCAGGGAGCAGTTGAGCTCGTGGTCGCTGCGCCGGGCGGTGAGAGTGAAGGTGCTGGTGGTGCCCACAGCAGAGCAGTTTGCCTCCTGCTTTTGGCCATCAAGGTACCACGCCAGCATGGCACCTGGGGCTGGCTGGGGAGCCCGGCAGGAGAAGACACGGCTCTCCCCCTCCCGCAGCGTGCACACTGCCAGCGGCTGCCCATCGATGGTGGGACCCGGCTCCCCCAGCCCTGCCGGAGAGCCCGTGGCATGTCAGAGCTGCAGCAGCATCCCGCTGGTGCTGCCAGAGTGCTGGACCTGCCCCCCCTGCAGCCTCACCTGCCAAGCAGAACGCCAGGAGGCCCAGCAGCAGCAGCAGCCGGGCAAAAGCAGCCGCCGGCCGGCCCCAGGAACACCACATGATACAGTGGCTGTGTCCAGTGCTAGGAGACATGCAGCTGGAGCAAGGATGTGGCGCTGTTCCCAGGCATCCCAGCATGCAGCAGGGCTGGACAACAGAGCCGCACTGCACCTTATCTGCAGCACAGCCCGCAGTGCAGCTCTGGGCCCCGGCACACAGGGCTGCGTGTGCGGCGCAGGGGCAGTCCCCGGCATGGCTGCGAGCATCCTCCGTCCGCCCTGCAGCTGCCATCCCCGAGCAGGGCTGTGGTGCACATGAGCGTGGCGACAGGCCACCCAGCCAGGGCTGGGGATGAACAGAGGGGGACCAGCACCGTGCTCAGCCTGACCTCATGCCTGCAGGGTTGCCTGTTCTCTGTATGTGCTGCTCTGCACACATCAGAACCGCACCGCAATTACCTGCAACGCCACAAGCAGAGCCTGAGTGCCAGGGATGCAGGCAGGTTTATTGGGGATAGAGTGGAGCTGAGACAAAGCAAGGCATTTTGGTACCTCCCATCCCAGCTGTCAGCCAGAGATGGAGGAGGAGCAACAGTAAGAGGATCTCTGGCACCAGAGATGGACCTTCTTTGGTGGCCAGGACATGTCTAGCCCACACACTGCTGTTCCCTTCTCCTGCCCATCTCACTCGCTCACGGTGCTGCCAGGGTTACGGAGCCGCCCCAGCATCTCACAGAGCATCTGGTTGCAAAGTGCTGAGTAGGGGTTGAGCAGCACCAGCTGCCGCCGGGCAAAGGCACTGCCCAACCGTGCCGCACGCTCGAAGTCCTGCCACGCATCCTTGTCACGGGCATGCAGCCGGTGGATCAGCCCACGCTGCACGAAGCTCTGGCAGGCGGCACGGCCGCAGCCCCTGCTCAGATGAATGGCGGCATCCAGGTCCCGCAGGGCGCCTGGCCGGGGTGGGAGATGTGTTGGGGCGGGGTGGGGGATACCTGGGGAGGGCACCCATGACCCATCCGCACTGCTCACCTGCCACATCGCCCCGCAGCCGCAGGGCCTGGGCCCGGTTGTTGTAGCCCGAGGCGCGCTCGGGCAGCAGGTGGATGGCTTCGCTGAACCGCTCCAGAGCTGTGCTCACATCTCCCGACTCCGCAGCAGACACCCCCTGCAGCTCCAGGTCCTGGACCTGCTCCAGCAGCTCTGGGGGGAAGGCTGCCTCTGTGGCAACGCAAAGGGGAGCTCATGGCCGGGGAAGTGTCCGGCACCAAAACCCCCCTGTCAAGTGAGGAATGGGCATCGGGTTGTGGCTGCTCCCAGCCCCCAGAGCCTCCTTCCCCTGCCCATGCACCCTGTGGCATCACAGGGACCCTGTTGCCCATGCCAGCCAGAACCCATGCAGTGTCTACTCACTTTCCTCCTGGGTGCCATCCTCCCCTTCCTCGTCCAGCCCAGGGATGTCCTCGAAGGGGGTGCTGGGGTTAAAGATGGTCTGCAGGACGGCCCTGTCGTTCGCCGTGGCCATGGTGCCCTCCCTCTGCGACAGCCCCTGTCAGGACATGGGCGGGTGGCCCTGGGCAGGTTAATGTTCACCCTGGGGCGCCGCTTCCCCCTTCCCCGTCCAACCCCAGGCCATGACCTGGCCATACCATCACGGTGAGCCCGGGCACGAGACTTCACCATGGCCCAAAGGCTCTTCCAGGAGCAGCTGTGGCACACGAAGAGCACCTTCTCCCCCCCTCTCCAGGAAGAAATGGAGACGAGACCTCTGCAGCAATAAACTTGACATGTTTATTAATTAAACTATCACTTAAATAAAAAAAAGTGCATAGAAAATAAACATGTTTAAAAACTCCTTTGTTTGGTTTTTTTTTGGTTTTTTTTTTACAAGTATGTACACTTTTTTTGTTTTTACATTCAGTCTTTTGCAGAGCTTTCAGCATTTTTTAACTGTTAAAGTATTTCCTTCTTCCCTGTGCAGGCAGGGAGTTAACACTGATGGACTTCAGACACGGTTCCTCTTTTTTTGTGTTTTTTTAAAAAAAACAACCCGACCAGAAGCTTGGAAGAACACAAGGGAGAAGAAGAGCTCATTACACATGATCAGGTGTCAAGAAATGTACTTCTAGAACATAACCTTGCCTTGGCAGAGTTTTTTTTTTGTCTTTTTATTTTTTTTGAAACAATTATTCACCTACCTGTAGTTACTAAAGAGACTGTTAAGTTCAATAAAAGAAACACCACAATATAGTTCTCGGTTGATAGACAAAGCTACTGCACCTCGTAAAAGAGACCAGGAAAGCACAGAGCACAGTTCCCCATATGCAGGTGGTACCCCAACATTCATAACCAAAATGAGAGGAAGAAGAGGAAGAAACCAAGTTGTACACGAACCGACTGGGCACAAGAAGGGCGAGAGGGCCGCATGGCCTGGCTCCCGCCGGCGGTAGCCACTGGAACACGATCCTTACCTATAGTGTTAAGAATTAAAAGCCATGGACCGATACTGCACGAGGTGGCGTTACACGGTGCGTTTCTATAGTAGTTCCTATATATATCGTATTTATAGCTATAAAAACCTGGCAAGTGCCGAGTGAGCAGTAGTATGGATGTGAATGGTGCGATGCCGCACAGAGACCGTCCCGCTGGAGAACCTGGTATTGCTTCGAAATGAAAGAAACCAGAAAGGAAAGATACCCAGCCCTTTGCAGTGACCCGCTTCTCCTTAGGAAACGAACACACACAACAAAAATAAACGCCCCAAGGGTCCTTTTTTTGTGGTTTTTTCAGTATTTTCAGATACTGTGATCTGCTCAGTCCTTACAAAATGTACATTCAGACACGGGGCAGCGGCGTCGAGCCCACGCATTCGCTGCTGCGGCTCCTCCAGGCCCTGCAGTGCAGCACGGCTCCCGCAGTACAGACAGTTCCACTGGCCCAGCGGCTCCCGCCGCAACGGCAATAGCAGCAAAGCGGCAGCAGCCGGGCCCGCCAGAGGTGCCAGCGCTCGGCTCTCAGGGGTCCCACAGCCGCTGCTTCCCCCACACCGGTGGCTGTGGGCAGCGCTGCCCAGCCGGAGCCTTTGCCCACCACCAGGCCGATGGATCAGGAGGATCCATGTGCCAGGGAGGATGCTCCTCCTCTGCCATTCAGGCACGGAGGAGAGAAATGGCAGCAGAGCCCAGCTACTGGGTCAGTTTTGGGCTTTGCTGGGCTGACCCAGCGCTGCCGTCAGAACCAGGACAGGAAGACCAGAGCAGCTGTGCCTGGGCACATGGGATGAGTCCCCGGCCCATGCTTGCCGGCCTCCTCAAGGTATGTGCGTTCCCAAACTGTCAGTGCATCATCAAATCATCTCAGTGACAAATGCAGTGTCAACACGACTCCTGCCAACAGCTGCCACCGAGTCCTCGCCCCACAGTGCAATAACGAACAGAAACCAGCAGCTCCTGACCCGCTAAAGCGGCGTTCCCAGCTCACAGGAAGAGGCCTCGGGTGATCCACTGCAGGCACAGGGAACTCTGGAGGTGCTCTCAGCCCTTTCCCACGTCTTGGAGCTGCCGTCCCACCCACCAGCGCCCGAACGGCTGCTGACCTACCCGCAGGGAAGGGTGAGGGTGCGTCCCGCTTCCTCTTCTCCATGGAAAGACTCATTTGCCTTCAAGAGAGCGCCTGCGGATGGGGCGCACGCCCCAGCCAAAAGGGGTTGGGGCTCAGGGCTCCCTCATTGTATCTCAGTTTTCCCTCTAAATCCAGGCAGGATGCAGAGGCAAGAAGGATGCTCAGTCAGAGCCCACCTCCTCCTCAGCCAGGCCATGCTCCTTCCTGCCCCCATCTCACTCATGAGTTACATCTCAGGTCCAGCCAAACCTCCTGGAAACGGTTACTGAAGTCAAAAAAGCAGAACAAGAGTAAAAAAACCCAAAAATAAAGTGTACCACCCTCTCTGGCGAAAGGGCCGGACTGGATCCGGTGTTTCCTACAACCGTCCTAGGAAAATTAAAAAAACCCTTAAAAAGAGATTCTCTTAAATTAGGATAATACCACTGTTTAAAAAGCCTCGTCATAAGTGCTTTCCCCTATGAAGTGCTTCTCATAGAAAAATATACAAAATATATTTACATTTATAAAACCTTAAATACTAAACTGTAAACAGAACAGAGCAAAACCCAGCATTGGTGCGTGGTGGGTTTGGGGCTTTCCGTTCTCCTCGGGGCTGGCCCAGGCGGGAAGACTTGCGCTACCTGACGGGGTGACAGCGGCTCTTCACGTGCTGCTTAACGCAAGCTCTCACCCCAGCTCTCCCCAGCCACGTCTCCCCTCACACTAGCTTTGTGGTGGCAGAGAGATGGAAACCTGGAACGCCTTGAGCTGCTGGAGACAGGACCTGGGAGAGGAGCACTTCCCTTCTACACAGCCAGAGAAAGCACCACTGAAAGGAAGCCTTTGCTTGCAAAGATCTACAGCGCCCCAGCTGCTGGCACAAGCCCTGTCTCTGCCAGAAACCAGCAGGAATTCCCCTGTGCTCAGGCTGGGATTTGGCAGCAAAGCGTGAGCCCGACCCTTCGGTCTAGCTGGTGGCTGCTCTGCCCTGCTCCCCCTGGCTGAGCCCTCCCAGATGAAGGCAGACCCATGCAATGCAGCAGCCCCCTGCACGCTGGCTCTCAAGTAGTGTTTTGCAGCACAAGGAACGATGGACACGCACGGTCCTTGGGGCAGGGGGCTGGGGCTGCAGCCCTCGGAGGGAAGCTCACTCCAACATGGTGCTACTGAACTTCTGACACAGCCCTCGCAAAAGGAGAACTCCCTCTGAGCCATGAGCCAGCAAGGACGGACCCGCAATTGCTCCCCCATGCTCAGGCCTGTGCCTGGGCTGACCTCTTGCTACCCTCTCCTAGCATCTCCTGCTTATTAGCCCCATGCTAGAAACAAACACAGGGGTCAGGGGAAATGAGAACAGCAAAAACACAATCATGCTGAGGCTCTTCTCCAGTCGCCCATGTCTTTCACAAGGGTAAGTGTGCACATGCGAGACATGAAGATGTGGACTTTGACAGAGAAACAGCTGCCAGCCAGGTCCCGGAGCCCAGCCCATCTCCACTCCTGCCTCTGGCCTCCCCGGCCCGGCTGAGTGGCCGCAGAGGGCGTGACACGAAGCTTTGGTTCACCCTGGCCCCTTGGGGCTCCCTTGCTTCCAATTGAAGTTCTAGTTTAAAAACTTCCTGCACTTTTTGGCGCCGCAGTTACAGGGCAGTTTGTTGCTGGCGTCCTCGATGGGGAACTTGTAGTCGTAGGTGAGCTCTTCCCCGCGGTAGATCTTGCGCATGGCGAAGATGACGATGTGCTTCTGGCCGTCGATGTTGATGACCCGGGAGTAGCAGTTGGGCTCACAGGAGTGGTTGATGAAGCGGGCTGCGTTCCCGTGCATGGTGGCGTCCACCACTTCCGAGTCGTCAATGCGGAACATGTAGCAACCGATGCCCTAGGCACGAGGACAGGGAGAGGATTACCTTAGGAAGTGAGATCAGAGCCACCCTAGCAGATAGCCTAGCTCGTCACAGCCACCCAGTGTCAAGCACAAGGGTAACTGCACCCGCTCTCTGCTCATTCACGCTTCAGCCATTTCACCTCCATGGTCTTTGGGTCTGCAAGACTGGACTGAGACCCCTTCCAGCCCACATGAGGAAACAGGGAGTGCTTGTAGAGCTCTGGCAGGAATGAAAGTATCCCGAAGGAGCTTGTAAGCTCAATTCACAGTGCTCTGAATGTGGTTTTCACAATAAGCCTGTCCTACCTTCACAGCCACTTTCTAGCTCTCCTAAAGTCTTTAAGAACTTCTGCAAAAGCCCACAACTCACCTTACTGTCGTAGTATTTCTCTCGTTTGTCAGTGAGGATGGAGCGAATGACATTGCCTGAATATTCGATCACCATCTCACCTGCATCGATGTTCCTTTTGCAGAACAGACCCCGGCCATGGATGGGAGACCTGAGAAAGTGACAAAAACAGTGACTGTTTCAAAGGGTACAAGTGAAGCTCTGCAAACACTGCAGAAGAGGGGTTAGTCACCACAGGGATCACCATGGTACCAGCCCTCATCCATAACATAACACTAACGCCATGTCCCTCCTGCCTGCCTCCAAGCATATGCCTCAGCCACTCCAAGGTGACCCAGCGAGGAGTAATGTTTGTGATGAAGATGGCCTTTCAAATACATAACTTGTGCAGGGAGAAGGAGGAGGGACAACCCCAGAGCTGCTTTATCCCCCCTCAATCTTGCAGTCTGTATTCCTAGAAGGTTTCCAGATTTCACCTTCCTCTGTGCCACAGGCAGTGGCACCAGAGCAGAACCGTACCTGTAGACACCAACTGCCTCCTTGGAGGTCTTCTTCAAGTGTCGGAAGCGCATGGGCATTGGCAGATCCATACTAGTCGCCCTCCTAGAACAAAGAAACCCTGCTGAGTGACAACCTTCGCTTGAGAGCCTGTGGCACGTGTTACCTGGGAGGCTTTCCAACATATAATCATCTAGATGCTGTGACACATGCAGCCCACAGAGAACACAAAGTTATTATGGTGCTTTCATATATATGTAAAAGACAATTTCTTCCATTTTCTTGCCCAAATTCTCCGCAGATGGTTTCACATTAGCAAGGAAAAGAAACATTCAGAGGAAGACTGGTCTGTTGGTCACCTTCAGCTGACAGCTCTCTAGGAGTCTCGTCTAGACTTGCTCTAACCACCACCTCAAAGAACACTGTGCATAACTAAGGCCCATCAGCTCCTTCTGACATTGCAGCCCTATTTTCCCCTTTGAAACTTTAAACCCTGCTTCATACCGGGCTGATTTCAGCTGTACTTCTTCCTCTTCCTCGTCATTTGGGTTGTATTCTGGTGGCTGTCGGTGTTTAGAAGCCAAGAAATTAAACATATCAAATGCAGATTTCCTGCAATTTAAAGAGACCAAAGGAAGTTTGCTTTACTGTCAGAAGATAAATGTGGCCGCCACAACAGTTTGACCCTTTTACACCTTCTCCAGTCTGTTCCCTCTTAAAGCCTTCCAAGCATCAGGGCAACACACAAGTTTCTGAGAACCCTGAATGAAAGCAGCAGCCAGGAGAGCTTTGTTAAACAAAACAACGTCAACAAAGCCACAGAGAGAAACATGCTAGAGGCAATATAACTGATTTACATGTGAAACTCACAAATGTTCTTTTTAATGGAGAGCTTAAGTGCTGTAGAGATTTGCTGATTATGCCCCTTCATGGAGTCAGTTAGTGGAGCAAATGGGCCATTAACCTGAAGGACGACAAAGCTCACACTTGCCTCAAGTGGACTTCAGCCCTGGCTGAGCCGTGGGGGTTCAGGGGAGGTTCATTGGCCTCCTCTGGCTTATGAAATCTGAACTTGTAGTTGTGGCAGTGCTTCGCTCCATACAGTTGCTCAATCAGGAACACGACAGTATCATGGATAATGCCCAGCATCCTCAAACCGTTCACACCTAGAGCAGAAACAGAGCACAACCAACATAAACTCGCTGACAGCACCAACCTGGAGCAGGAAAAGGCAGCAGCCTCTCACACACAACAGAAGCATCCACATAACAGCTTTCAATCCTTTCACTGGGAAGAAATTATCCCCTGTAAAGCAGTCAGAGACTGCACTAAGCCTCTAAGGCTCTGTCTGAGCCCTTCCAAACAGGAAGATGTGCTCACTCTCACATGGGCAGAATCGGGTTGGGCAGTGGCTATTACCTGCAAAGGAGAGCTGCTTCAGCCGGGCATTGGATCGGGCTTCTTGCACTTTGTCTGTCAGTGACTTCCAGGCATCTGCAGACACACAAACAGAGCACAACAGTGAGATCATGTCCGAGTGGGGGTACTAGGAATGCCAAACCCCGTGCCTTGCTGCACCTCTTATTTTGCCACATCTTACCAGCTTCCCAGTGAAATGACATACCACTGGTGGACTTCTCTATGTACACACATGGTATGTTGCTTTCCAACAAATTCTCATATTTGTGTAAACTAATTAGGACTATGAAGTTTGCATCCTTTCATGGTAAATTAAGGTCTTCGTATCCAGTTAATCATAGAATCATAGAATAGTTAGGGTTGGAAAGGACCTTGAGATCATCTAGTTCCAACCCCCCTGTCACGGGCAGGGACACCTCACACAAAACCATGCCACCCAAGGCCTCATCCAACCTGGCCTTGAACACCGCCAAGGATGGAGCATTCACAACTTCCCTGGGCAACCCATTCCAGTGCCTCACTACCCTCTCAGTAAAGAATTTCTTCCTTATATCCAATCTAAACTTCCCTGTTTAAGTTTGAACCCGTTACCCCTTGTCCTGTCACTACAGTCCCTGATGAAGAGTCCCTCCCCAGCATCCTTGTAGGCCCCCTTCAGATACTGGAAGGCTGCTATGAGGTCTCCACGCAGCCTTCTCTTCTCCAGGCTGAACAGCCCCAACTTTCTCAGCCTGTCTCCATACGGGAGTTGCTTCCCTCCTCTCCAAAATTCCCTTTGGCATAAAGTAAGCACCTTCAGCAACTGGTCTGAAGTAAATTTAGATACCCCTCTATCTGATCCACATGGACTACATAGTGACAAAACATGGCTCAAAACCAGTGGTCAACTGACTAAACAATGAGATATATTCACTGAATATATTCTACTGAAAAAAAAAGTCATCAGCAGCATCCAGCCACTGTTAGGAACTCAGGTTCTTCTGGGGCTGTAATTCAAGACTTTGATCCTTAGAAGTTCTAACTTTACTTCTAGCACGGAAAGCTAAAACCAGTGCAACCAAAAGCCCACGGTTCTCACCTTCAATGCTTTCTGCGCAGATCTGAAAACCATCATCACTAGAGATCTCAAAAACCAAACCTTTCTTGTGTTTCTTCTCACCCAGACACTCTTTTCTCTTTTGCTCTTGCTGAAGCCAAAACATAAGTGGGGAGCTGAAAGTGCTCTCTTCTTCCTCGAGAGCTTTTGAGCCTGGAAAAGACAGCAGCCAGCATGAAGACCGAAATTGGGTCGAATGACATTTTTCCACTGGTTGTTCCGTGACTGAACATTCCTGACTAACTTGCCTTTTGACCCATACACCTGTCCAAGAAAAAAATCTAGAGAGTGCTGTAGTAAGTGTGAAATCTCAAGTGCTGAAATTCTCACAAACTTAAAATAGACATACAACTGTTTGTCCCATATCTATTAATAGCCAACAAACCTTTCCTCCCCCCACAGCAAGAATACCATGGTTATCAGCTCTGAGGTTTTTCCCAAGAGAGCGAGACACACAAGCCCTGAACTTCCAGGTACTCATCTCCCAGACCTGGACAATTCCAAGACTTGGTGCTTTTGAAGAAGTGACATACCTGCATTCTCTTGCTCACTTGTTGCACTTTGTGTTGACTGAGATTCTGCCAGGACTGATGCTTGCCTTTGGGGGGGGAAAGAGAGGAACACAGAGAAAAAATATTTAACAACCTTCCTCATTTCCTCACCAGGCTGAAGAGTTGCCTATAAAATCTTGAGAACTAGACAGATACAATAACCTTTATGCTCTGACATCAGTTCTATTGGAAACAAACCAGCAGGTTCTACTCAGTGGCATTCCTTTCTGAGGCATCTATTTCTCTGTGGGTAGCAGTCTAATCCA
Source organism: Psittacula echo (assembly GCF_963264785.1). Lineage (NCBI taxonomy): Eukaryota > Metazoa > Chordata > Aves > Psittaciformes > Psittacidae > Psittacula > Psittacula echo. The sequence continues at coordinate 258,142 of NC_137754.1, forward strand.
GTACAGTCTGACCTGCTCTCTGTGTTAGCCCGACTCAGTGATCGATGCTCAGCCAGCACAGGGTGAGGGGTCATCTCCTCAGCCAGCTGTAGCTTCCCAGAGATACACACAACGTCTGTTGAATGCTTACCCTGCAGACCGGCCACATGGCTTCTGCAATGGCTGATTCACGCTTGCTGGATCCTGCGTATCTGCCTTCAGAGGAGGAGTCCTGTAACAAAAAAAATTAGGAACACTGAAAATATCTGCCAAGCCACATGTGCTGTGAGTGAGACTGGAAAACGGTAACAGATCCACTGGGAACTGCTGTGAGCGATTCGGAACTGCAGGAGTAGAAACAACCGCTCCTGAGATATGAGGAACCAGATCACACTTCCAGCACCACAGCAGAATCCAGACTTGCACTGCAACAGAGAGGAGGAGCAAAAGAAAGAGCTCTGGCTGTTTCAAAAGGTTAAGCTGTTGAAAAAGGTCTGGATCAATGTTTTACAAACCAGACTCATTACAAGACAGGAAGACAATCAAGGAATTGCACAAGTGATTGCAATGTTTCTCAGTTGCCAGCAGAGGGATGTTACTTTCAGTACAAGCAATCAGTTTGGAAAATCTGTCACCCTTTGGAGTGCCATTTTCTCCTCTACTATCTCTAAACCACTCTTTAATTTGCCAGAACTGTCAACAATGAATAATGTCCTCACAACCCTGATCCTCAAAACCTTAAGTTTTGCATCCTTCCCCTTTCAGAAGGGATACTCTTTTACGTATCTACTTTCTGCTGGCAGCTGTGGCTTTTATCTTAAAAATTGCCCAAGGGAAAATTTGCTGTAGAAATGACTGTGAGATTCTTCCTCATATCGTTACAAAACCACAGGGATGAGCAGAACCAAACACTCCTCTTACCCTGCAGCTGAGACCTGGGGTACAGCGACAGCTCCTCTCTCAGGAGCATGTGCTTCAGAGGAACCGGTCCACAAGTGAGATGTTTTGTGCTTCTTCCCATTCCCTTTGTCTAACGACGGCTGAATGCGTTTGATTTTCAGCTTCGTTTTTGTGGGAGCCAGTGCGGAGCTGCTGGCCGACTGCTGGCCAGAGGAGGGGGAGCCTCCGGGAGATGCAGAGCTGGCATGCATCATGGACGAGGAAGCCTTGCTTTGCTCCAGTCCTGTGTTACTGGGAACATCGACCAGCTGTGGAAAGCTGGACAACTGTGTTGTGGCCGAAGCTGTGCCAAGGTCCAGCTGGGAGGAAGCCACCCCGGTTTTGTTGGCCAAGAGCTGCGTCATGTGCTGAAGCTGGTAAGAGCCTTCCGGGTCGGTAGAGGAGGGAGCAACTGTCATGCCCATCGTCTGTGCTGAAGGCAGAACGCATATGCTTGATGCAGCTGTCATTGCTGCTGTAGATGGAGTCTGGGATGCTCCCAGTTGTGAGAACATCCCAGAACTTGGCGGTAAAGTCATGTGCTGCTGCTCCTGACCAAGACCAAGGCTTTGCTGACTAGCTTTGATCAGGAGGTTGCTTATCGACCCTATGTCCCCTAATAATCCAGGGCTAGTTAATGTTACCGAACTTTGTCCCAGAACATGACCGGGAACCGACCCACCAGTGCTCGGTGCTGCCGTAGCCTGCATGGACACGACGTTCAGCACTGAGGAACTCGAGGCCAGGCCCGACACAGGCCCTGCGGGGAGGTGACTGGCCTCTGGCCCGATAACGCTGGAAGACGTGCCCACGGCAGTGGCGGTCCCACCTTGTGGGAGCAGTGGCGTTTGCTCAAAGTACATGACCCCAGACTTAGACCGTTTGATAATATTGGGGACGGTTCTGTGGGATGTGGAGTTTGCAATAGCTCCCAAATCCAGCGGGTGGCTGGAAATTTGGGAAGGAGCAAAATTAATTAAGGTCATGTTGGAGACCATATCAGGAGGAGCTATAGCAGAAGGAGCTCCTGAGGGAGCCAGTTTCTTGTTCTTCCGTGACTGCAGGCGAGATATGGGCCGCTTCTTGCCCAGGGCAGTGCCTGGAGTAGTGGCAGCACTACCCAGGTCTGTCCTCTGACTAGCTTCAGACACTAAGAGCTGAGGATCAGGGGGTGGCTGCACCCCGATGAGAAGACCTGGTGAAGGACTGCTTATGTTTGGCGGGAAGCCAGTCTGAGCGCCGGTGGAGAAGGGATGGATATGTTGGTGATGGGACATGGGCAGCAGCCCCTTGCTCGTGGGAGGGAACAACGACTGAGACGAAGGCAAGCTTGGATTTAATCCTGTGGTCAGCGTAAGGCCGCTGCCCATGGGCCCCAGCACCGAAGCGCTGGTCTCCATCACGCTCTGAGTGGAGCTAACGGAAGGTGTTAGCTGGATCTTCTGAGTAACGCCGTTGGGAAGAGTTTGGAGGACGTACAGTGGCTGCATGTTTTGGTTGACTACAAGCAGCTTCTCTGCGGCTGGCTTGAGGTGGGGTGGTGTTGTCTGCACCGCAGCGTTGGAGATCTGCGAGGGGCCAGGGCTGTCTGTGGAGTTTGGCACGTACTTCTGGCTCTGGAGGGGAACTGTGGGTGATACTGGCACCTGGATACCTGGAGTCCCGCTGTTCCTTGTTAAATCCTGGTTGCTGCCGTGCCCTTGCTCAACGGGGCCTGGCTGTGCTATGTGCTCTGTGTCTATGTGACCCTGGATGAAGTGGTCGGGAGTTATGTGTCCTTCAGGGCTGGGGTCTACTCCTGGGCTCAGGAGAGCCGCATCACCTTCCCCTGAGGCAGATTTTTCTGTGACCGTCACTCTCTTTTCCCCAGACTCCGTGGAGGGCAAGGCGAGCATTGACCTCTCCCCCGAGGAGGACAGTGAAGACTCTGAGATGACAGCGAGCCTACTGTGATTCTGGCTGGGCACTGTAGGGCTGCGAGTGGTCAGAACAGAGAGGTCGGAAGGAAGCTCCAGCGGCAACTCAAACTGCTCCTCTGCCGATATGGAGGACGAGACGCTGCTGTCCACTGGCTCGGCGGTTGGCAGCTGCTGAGAGAACACCTCAAACAGACCCATATCCTTCCCACGGTTGCTGTCAAGACCCAAACCTTCTCCCAGCGTTAGAAGTTCAGAGGATGAGGACTCTGGACTTTCTCCCAGCGCCTGCATAGATGGTGTGTTCTTTAGTACAAAGTCCATGATGTCGGAAGGGAGGATGTTCCCACAGTCATCGCTGTTGTTATTGTCAGAGTCAGATTTCAGGAGTTCTGTGTTGAAAGTGTCCAACAAGTTCTTGTCAGAAGGTGTGCTGGCATGAGCCCTGCGGCTTGTTTCCAGCGAGCTCAGCTGAGCTTCCAGAGAGTCCTGACCTTGCGCTTTAACCCTGCCCACTGGATGGCAGTTATCCATCTTTGGGTCGCTTTTGTGGACAGAGGAGCTCTTGGTGACTTGCACTTTTTCACCAGCATCTTCACCTCTATCTAGCTTTAAGTTTTCCGTTCCATTTTCCTTACTGCTCCTTTTACTTACTTGACTGACTTTTCTTGTGGTTGCCGTAACGCTTGTATCACTTTCAGTTCCATCATCCACACCGTCCAGCTGGGAGATTTTGGGGAGATCACACTGCTCCTCCTCCCTGAACAAGCTGTGGGATGCAAGCCTCTCCTCCGTGCTCGAGGAAACCACCGTTCTAGTGAAATTGTAGTAGTACAAGTCGTCTTCATCTGATGTGCTCAAGTCATCTGCGCCGTCCACTTGTCCTTCTGCAGACCGCTTCCCCCGCTTCTTCCCAGTCGAGTTACTGTAGAAGGGAATGTCTTCCTCTCCGTAAGACCTCACACCATACAGAGGAGTCAGTCCAAAGAACATATTGGATCTGGCCCTAGCACTTCTCCGTGGATACCTCCGCTTGTACGAGCTCTCTTCTTGAGCTTTAGCTCCATCCTGGAGCATCAAGTTGTTATCTTGAACAGACAGGTTTTCATACGTGTTATTCTGTGATTCCTGTGCTGGTGCTTCATTTGGACTTCCCTGAACTCCAGGGTTATCTTCCTGGCTTTCCGAGATTGAGGAGGGTTCTGCCATTGCAGCCAGTTCTGCCCCTGCAGGCTGAGCCTCAGCATCGCTTTCTGGCTGTGCGTTTTTAGACTGGTTTTCACCTTCCATCTTGAGCGGTGTCAGAGTGACTTTAATGGTGCGCTTTCTAGGTGCTGGCGATTCCTTGGGGGCCACTTCGATCTGCGCTGCAGAACCTTTGGATGGCCCTTGTGAAGGTGGGGACTTCTCGCCAGCTTTTTCAGCAGGAATACTGTTACACAGCCTCTGGCTAAGCTGTTCTGTTGCCAAACCCTGATTAGTGAATTCTGGTTTCAGGTTTCCTTCACCGCTGCCTACAGCTTGACTCGAATCTGTAAGAGGTTTCAGGGAATGCTTCTCTTTAAAACTGTCTTTCACTAACTTCTTCCCCTTCTGACGCCTGTCTTTAGGGGCAGAAACCACCTGCTCACTTGCTGCAGGAGACCTGCTATTTACTCCAGCAGACTTCAAGGTCTTGGCATCCATCTCATCACCCACTGTCGTTTTCTCCAGCTGCACAGGTTCCATGTGCTGATCCTTGTCTTTCCTTGGGCCCCTCTGATGCAAAATTGGAAAGGATATTGCCTCTTTGGAAGAAAATGGTCCTGAACGTTCTTGAAAGGTTCCTACTTTAACATTCATCTCTGCGCCCGATGAACTGGTTGGTTGAGTGGACATTTTGGAGTTTCCTCCAGAAGCAAAACTATGAGCTGAATAATCTGGGTCCTTCAAGGTCGGTGTTTTTGTCTTCTCTCCCTTAGAAGTCACACCTTTGGCTAGCAAATCAGAACTGGCTGAATGTCCTTCTGTAGACTGAGAGGCATCCAGCTGGTAAGTTTTACTTCCGCTTATAGCTGCTGTCTTCTGGGAGCCTGAACCAGTGGAGCAACTTTGAACTGGAACACTTGGAGTACCCATATTCACCGATCCCACAAAGCGGTCAGTGCTCTTGACGCTTGGCTCGTGTTCTGAGGAGGACCCCATGCTGGAAGCTGAAGATCCGCTGTGCCTGGAGTAAGTGTTCCCAGCTCGTGTAGGGGAAATCATCCGGAGTTTTGATTGCTGCTGTGACAAAGAGGAGGTGCTGTGTCTCCGAGAACCGATGCTCTTCAGTCCAGAGGACAGCAAAGGATCTCCTACAGTCACTATTTCATGGGTCACTGGCGTAGGACTTCCTGAGAAAATAAGGCAAGAAAGACCGTCAAGTGATCTGAAGGCTCCATGATCAATGCACTCCCAAGCCCTTCAGTCAAGACACCAGAAATTAAAACCTTTCAATGCAATAGCATTCACATAATGATGATACCTGAGCTGGCTATTAAAGATCTGATACTGTCAATCAGTGTTCAGAAAGAAGACTTGACAGGTTTGCATCTCAGCATTCTGTACCTCAACTTTTGATCTGAATGTTCAACACTGCTTTGAAACAAAGTGCGACCCATTGATACAGAAAAAACAGCAGCTGAGTTACAACAGCAGATTACCAACTCTCCCTAGATAAATGCCAACTGAGATGAGAAAGTCCCTAACCTGTACTACAGGTCTTCTGCAGTGTTGCTACTGTACTGCTCAAACACGGCTTTCTTCATCCCAGGCAGTTTTTGGTTCAGTTGTACATTTGTCAACAGGCCATCTCTACTCTCTATTTTCAGTTTCCTTCCCTCAACCCTACTGCCACGGCACTGTTTTCTCCAGAAACAGAAAACTAAACACATTCTGAAGGAAGCCATAAAAGAAAGGAACCAAACCAGAATTATTTCTAAACAAATAAAAGAAACCTCTCCAAAAAACAAACGTCAAATTCAACAACACTTGAAGTACCTGCAGAGGGTAATGGCCTCGAGCCGGGAGACCTCTGTGCGGACAGGTAAGTTGGTGTCCTGATCCTAGGACCCTTCGAGACCAGTGGATAGTAACAGGAACTAGAGGTCTGAGAATGCAAGGGACGATCTGGTGACGGTGGGTTTACAATTTCAGGTGTATTTTGGCTCTCTTTAGGTAGAGTTTCTGTTGTTGTATAAAAGAGAAACAATGGTATAAGCTATCACTGAATCCTAAAAGCTATGATCTGATAAAGTACTTTTGGGAAGTCTTAAAAGATAACCTGTAAGGGGAACTGGGCTGTGGGCAATTGTTCTGTTATCATCATGCTCTACGGTGCTGTTGATGTCAGGTTCTACGACTGGTGGTCGGCACTCCATGATCTTGCAGGTATATACACAGCGCTTTCTGGCATCTGTTGTGCTCCAGTACACCCTGGAGCACCTGGAAAATAATTCCAACATAAACCAATTTACTCAACAGTTAAGCAAATCTCACCATTCCTACGCTACGTTTTCAGTTTCTCAAAGGCTTCCTGGCACAATGTGCTGCACACCCAGTTTAGCTGCGAGATTCCCAAACAGCAGAGGAAAGCTACAGACCATTTTAACTGATGTTACTTCAGTGCTGGTTTGGCATCTAACATACTGAGACATCTAATCATGAAACAACTCATACTCACTGATAGCCGATGGGAAACAACTTATCCTCACAGTCTGAGAGGTCATTCAGAATTCCTAAACAGTCTATTGTCATTGAACCTGAGCAGAAAGAGGAACAGAAGTCTGTCAACCAGATTCCAGCACCAAAGGTGGATTACGTGTGCAGAGACCGGATCTTACCGATCATCATGTGGATGTTCTCTGGTTCCAAGCCACTGAGAAATTTTCTTCTCAAACTGATCCCTTCAAAGTCCACAAAGACTCTCCTAAGAACTTCAAACCCATTCTCAGGAACCACCTGGAAGAAAGATCCACAAAACTAGCTGTTATTTTTAAAGGAACCGCTACATGTATGCTACATAGCCTGTCTTACTCAAGCCTCAGGTTGGTCTTTAGGTTTTTCAGCTGCCACACAGTGTCACCTGCCAAACCTCACCATACCAGCCCTATCACTGACTTCTTTTTAGCAGCACTGTGGTCAGGCCACTGTTAGGAAGGAACACGTTCAACATTAACTTCTAAAGAGTGCTGACAGTTACAGGCCTACCCCACCTTCAGATGAGGCAGAGGGTGAAAGAAGAATCTCACCTCTCCTTTGATCAGGTCACGATGCCTTTGGCAGTAAACTTTCTTATCGTCCAGAAAGACGCAGTTCTTGGCTCGTGAGCACATGAAATGGTAGTTACTTGTACAGGAAGTGAGGCAGCAGCCTACTGTGGCACCCGACTTCTGGCAGAACTCACATCTCTACAAAAGCAGAATAAAAACCAGTTGACAATTAATCTCCTTTACACCCAGGCTACCATTACCGTTGTCAGTTGGGTTTTTGCAACAGACAGGAGTTTAGAGTAATGCCTGACCTTCCACTTCACTGCCGTATCCGTGACTCACATGCATGAGCGAGACATGGAGGAGGAGGTGAGAGGAAGAAGATCCCTCACACACAACAACTTTCGCATTTGCAGACTGCTTCCTCCAGGCCCCAGGCTTCCTTGCTTGTACTCCATATCCAGGTGCCATATTTGCAAGTTTCACTGATTCATGTGACAACTATTTCTCCTGCACAGAGTATTCCCCACATGGGCAGCTTACTAAGAGCAGCCCGATTCCATCCCTTATGCTGTTTTAATGAACATTTAGGACCAACTGATGCAATACTAAAACAAAATTTGGACAAACTAATTTCTAGTTGTGCTTCCAGCCTCATTTTGCTCTCCTGGAAAGTAACCATCAACCAATTCACAACAGGAAGATTAGTTTGTTTCCCAAGACTGCGTGGCAGTTCAGAAAACGGGTGCCACTGTCCTTCTTTTTGCAGTACTTAACAGAGTAGCTACATGCAAACTCGATGTCAACATCCTTCATGTATACTCAAAGATGAAAATGCTCCCTGATATACAATACACACAAGGAATCTTTTAGCTGGGTTTGTGTCTTGGTTTTGTGTGAGTGTGAAGCTTAATCAAGCATTCTTCCCTTATACCCACCAGCTGCTTTCCCCGGATCACAGCCATATGCACGTTCTTCAGAGAACCATCATCATCTTCAAATACTTCTGCTGACCATAAAGCACAGTTCACGTGTGTCCATTCGTTTTGGCCAATGTAGAGAAGACGTCCAGCATCCTAAAGAACAGAAGGAAAAGTTCTTTTTGAATGTTCCAAGAGACACATCAATGCACAAGCAGCACCTGGCCTACCCATGGTAGTACTTAAATGAGCTCCCATTACACAGGCATGGGCCAGGTACTCACATTAGCGCTGTCGTCGCCGTATTTCAGGCACAATGCACACTGCCTGTTGTCTTCTACATCTGGAGGTGGGTTAAGCTCAGGACTATCCTCTCGGCTTCTGTCAGAGCCTTACAGTTAAAAGAGAGAACACTGTTTATTCTTGAAAGCCAGGGAGGCAAAAATTCATCTGGAAAGACTGTCAGTAAGAGAACAGGGTGGAGGAGCCAAACAGTAGCCTCGAGTTGTCAAACAGCCAGCTTGTCAAGCAAGGCAAGGCACACACCAGGCTCTACACAGCCCTTCTCTGGGGGAAGCGAGGCAAGTATGTCTGGGCTCAAGCTCAGCTCAGAAACATGGCATGTGTAACAGCCTCTGAGCAACTTCAGGTCACAAAGGTCTCCAGAACCCTTCAGTCACATACAGAACTAGTACCACTCTCGCTTTACTACTAGGAGGTTTGGAACGAAGCCCTCTGGGTTTGGGACTAAAGTGCTGCAATCTGTTTTCTTACTAGAGACAGGTGGTGTAGGAGGATGCAGAGGAGTGGGTGAATCTGGCTCTCCAGGCCCTTTGGGTTTTGGAGCAGGGATGATCTTCTTCATCAGAGGGGGCTGCTCAGTGCGGTTGTTCTCTTCACGCTCCTGCCACTGAGCGTAATTGTGGTCAAGTGAAGGTGGCAGAACTGCGTTGGGCAACATACCACTGCTGAAAAGCAACAGGAGCAACTGTCAGACCTGACTGCACCAGAGGACCTTGGGCCCTGGCTAGCAGCACCACTGACATTCAGTTCACAGTAACAACCCCTTTAACTACTCACAGTCCCCGCATGCTCTCAACAAAGGCCACAACACTCACATTTGAAGGTTTGTGATGGCTGTTTCTTTTGAGGTTAACAGATGCAGAAGGAAGGCCACACTAAATGAGAGTGAGGAGGAGCAGCGGGAAGGAAAGACAGGACTGACAACCCAACAGACAACACATCTAGATCTAGATAATGTTTTTGGTTACTCTGCTTTAGAACAAGGAAGTGTATACAAAACCTGGGGATGGGATTACTGTTTAACATCTTAAAACCAAAACAAAACAAAAAAAAAAAAAAAGGAAAAGGAAAAAGAAAACCGAACCCTTTTGTGATACTTTTTGCTTAGACAGCTGGCAAACCGCAGGGTGCCACAGTCAGAGGCAGAACAATTACTTACTTGCTTGTTACTTTATTTGGCTCCCAAAATCTGGACTTTTTTACACTGAACCATGGAAAAACACGCTCCATTTGCTGAAGGAAAACAACACTCTGTTAGAAACGTTATAAAACATACCAAAAATTCAAAGACATTCAGGCAAGATCTGCTGTAAATGCACAGCCAGTAAGATTTCATTAACATCAACAACTCTGACAATGTATTATTTTATTCCTGGAAATACCCAAGCAATAGCAAGCGTGACAGACCCTTTGGATTCCAACAGCAACAAGCAGTAGTATGATACCAGGCAGATTTCAAAACAACTGTAGTTCAGCTCACCCGGATGAAGAAGGACTTGACCATGCTATTGGCTTTCTTCACTTCTGGCTGCCCTCCATCAGAGTTAATGGCCGCTTGAATGATCTTCACGATATCATCACTGAAATCCAACTGTAAGAAAGCCCCAGCATTTCACGTCAACAGGATGTCTCTTGCACAGCTACACCACCCACTTGCTTTTTAAGGCATCAAGCGAGCATCCAGATGACCAGAAGACTGAACCAGAGCATTGACTTAAAGCAGAGAAAGGATCTAGCTGTAAAGAAATGAGCAGTCCTCTGCATTTGCACCCTGGCTGCAAAACTGCTACACCCATCACTGTTCACTTCTTCCTTCTATCAGGACATGACTGCTGTGTAGTTTTAAACCAGCTAAGCTGGCTAACTCACAAGGACTTGGCTAAAACCTGGCTACAGCATGTCTGCCCAGTGCTTTGCAATATACATTTCTCTTCAGGATTACAGGCTCCATAGGGAAAAAAAGAGGAAGAAGCTGTCCCCTACAAAGAGAACTGGTCCAGTCAATGCTAGTGTTGTGTATAAATGATCCCTAAAGAGATCACCCCTGCACAGATTAAGTATCAGCTTCCAGATAACTGAATGTCCTTGGTGTTACCTGACTAGGCCTTCAGCTAGAACTTGCACATGAAGGATGCCCCATCCTGTTTTCATCAACATCAACACCTGACTAAGAGCTAAAGGGATTCAACCAAGTGCTGCTGCTGGTTAGAGTGACCCATGCAGAAGTGTAAATTCTCTGTCTTTGGACCAACGTTAACACGAGCACCAGTCACAGTAATTTTTAGCAGCACATTAACCTGTTTCCTTGTTCATAAAGAAAAGGCTTAAGCACGCTCAACTCTAAATGCCATGGGTCATAAAACTATTCATAGGCTCTGTCATTTGAGGGGAACACAAAAGCTTTGACATACCACGGAAATGTAACTTCCTTGATCCATTTTTCTTTTCACTCCTTCCAGATCCAGAGGTTGCTGCTCCTCCTGTTTAGTGACTTCTGTTAGGACAGGAGGGTCAGGACCTTCAGGAGAGCTTCTGGATGGGATACTCTCTTCTGTCTCGGGGTTTAAATCGGGTGGCTTTGCTGCCTGTTAACATCAGCAGACAGAGGGACATCGGCTAATGAAGTGTGGCTGCTACTTGTGACATACTCCCAGGCACACTTACAGGCCCAGAGATTCTCACTAACATGAAAGAAAGGAGACTCAAGTTCTGAATAAAGGGACAAAAATGAAAAGGTCTTAACCTTTCTGCCGCTGACCTGCAAGGCATACAGCAGGGCAGTGACCACCTACCAGGATCAGACTCATCTTTCAGAATTCTTATTTCTGAGTAAGTATTTCAAGACTAAGATCCTGTTTATCTGTCAACAAAACACCATCACAGAGCTAAATCCTCCCACTCTTTGAAGAAATCTACCCTGCTTTTTCCTCTTAGCCTCACAAATTGTACCGTAGATTCCCACTCTTTTGTCTCCATAGGAGTGAAAAAAAGAAAGAAAACAAAACTTGCAGTCTGTGTCATTCCAAGTACACTAAAGGCAGTGAGATGTACAGCGATGCCAGGCAACGCTTCAGGCCAAGAAGACGTGAAGGGCCATGAGGCTCCATTTACCTGCCGATAGCGCAGCAAGTGGCTGGTAGTTCTGGAATTCAAGAGGGCTGTTAAAACCTGCCGTAGGGAAACCTGCAGCTCCTTCTCCAGCGCCAGCCGCCACTCCGCAGGATGCTGCTCTGTGCAGTTAATACAGGTGTACGCTACGCTCTCCGGCAAGTTTGAGAGTATCTCATACATTTCATCTGGAGATAAGGAAAGATAAAATAACAATCTGAACTACTTTACTGAAGGACAGCTACAGGGAAAACCCCTTCTCTGCACTTACTACCTGAAACCCTTCCCATATAACAAAAGCATCTTGTGTGCTAATTGAGCAACACTGTGCTTGATGCAAGTCCTGCACTTTCAGGACACTACTAGTATTAGTCCTGGTTTACCTGTAGCCACTCTACAGATGGTCTTGAGGTAGGTCACAACAGGTGAGGGTGCTGATATAACAGTCTAGCACAAAGATCCCAACATCGATCACTTTGGTCTAGTCACTGCCCCATGTTCTTAGTGCTGAGGAGATGAGAATTTGCCTTACCAGAGAGGTTTTCACATTTGGAATGGACCCAGCGGTCGCATTTCCCACACTGCATCATCTTGCTCTCGTAATCATCATCATCGTAACATTTGTCACAGAGAGGACAAAAATTTCCTGCCAACAAGAGGTGATGTTTATCAGGAGTTCAGCTGCCACACACATCTGTTAAAGGCTATGTGGTTATTTACTAGGGTGCCAAAGAAGCAGCTCTCAGCTGCCAAGACAGCTGCATCTGCTTTTACAACACTGCAAACAACAGCTACAAAAATAACCTTCTTAGAAGAATCCTTACTGCTCTAGAATACCCATTTTACCGGGTACCCATTTTTTGGGAGTGAAGAGCCTAACAAAATACTACATGCTGTTACCTTTACCAAGTAAAGCAAAAGCACAAAGGTGACATACAGGTGGAAAGAAATTAGGTGGAACAATCAAGATTTTCTCTCCTGAGCTTCTTTCCCAAAGAGCCCAGACCCTCCCATGTACAAAGGCATCATGTAAAGTAACTAACACAAGAAGGAACAACCGCTTTACAACAGGAATTCTGTTACTCCTATTAAGTCAGGAGTCCTTAGGCCAGGTTCAGATCCTTTTTGCATGGTGAGCAACTCAGCTGCCCGTCTGCTTGCTCTGCACTGATGCTAACTCAAACCCGAGCACCCGGCAAGGCTCCTGCTGTAAAGAACCCCAACAGTACATACCTTTAGCAAAGAGTTTGGCACAATCGTGACACAGCGAGAAGTCATGGGACCACTGAGCATCCCACCCTTTGCCTGGTGTTGTTGATCCACAGCTCTTGCAGCGAACACATTTGGTGCATATCTGGAAAAGGAACGTGTTTGGCAAGAGTTATTTCTGTTACCCAGAACAGAAATATCCTTATGCTTTGGTCCCAAGGATACAATTCACTGTTTTTCTTACTTAATGAGTGCAGGGGGCTTATATAGCAGCAGAAGGAGTTTCAAATACTGAAACTCTCACTAAAAAGAGAAAGAGCTCCCTCCCTTTATGATAAGATGGTGATAATGCCACAAGAAAAAATGAAAATAAATCACAGTAGAGTTTTTCTGTCCTCCTATTTGCATTGACAAAAATATCTCCTTTCCTTTCATGCAAACAGCACACATAGTTGTGCCATTTCTTCTGACCTGTCTTCTTTCAACAGTTTTCCAGCTCTGAGAATGTTGTACTACAAAACACCTAGAACCTGTTAGCACTAAATACAAGTGCACTACAGGCACTTGCTCAGAACAAAAGCTCTAGAGACACAAACCAGTGCATTAATGCACGTTGTCTCTTGCTACCAGTATCTGCTGGGAACTCTGTTAACAAGGCAAACACTTTCATTCTAAAGAGCTTCTTCTATGTCCCAGGACTATGATCAGAAGAATTACCACAACTAAAAAAGGTGTCACCTCTTTTAAAAGTCCTGCTTGTTTGAGATCTTATCTACAAGACACCTATTTCCAAATGTACCTTCTGATGCAACAGGCACCTGCCTTTAAAAGTGAAGTGACTGCATCAGAACAAGTCATGTGCAGAGCTCTGGCCCGCAGCGTTATCATCAGCCAACATGTGAATCACCCAGAAGGAAATAAAGAAACCCTCACCCAAACTTTCTTTTTCTTGGTGGGCTTTGTTGGGTAGTTTGGGCCCAGGCACTCCGGGTGATAGCTGTTTCGGCACTTGTTACACTCCAGCAACTGCTACAAGAAGGAGGAGAAAAAGCATTGGGGCAGAGACCCGTCAGAGGGGTGCAACCCCCGCCTGCTTTCGGTTACATTTGATCCCCCGTCGGGGCAAGAGGAAGAAGCTGCCATGAAGCAGCTTGCACGTGTCCTGCCCAGCGTGGCACGGGGTCCCTGCCGGGGTTTGGGGGTACCTTGGTGGCCTGGTGCTGTCTCCCACACACGTGGCAGAACTTGCAGCGACGGCAGCACCAGTTCTCCAGCTGATCCTCCAGGGGCCGCTCGCTCTCCTCTAAGCAGAACTTGTGGAAGGGCTCACAACAGACCTGACAATATACAAACTGCAAGGGGGGAGAGGCAGGTTTTAGCAAGTCAGAAGCTGCTCGGAATTCCCAAACAAGCCCCCTCGTGCTCCAAACTACTTTGAATTCTGCTCTACAGCTGACACAACGAGGATTTCTACTGGCATATTTTAGGAGGGAAACTGTGTGCGTACTTCAGATCGCCCAAATACAAGCTTGTCTACCCAGAGACTTGCCTCCTAGCAGCAAATGGGAGTGTGGAACATTTTATCAGTGTTCTGAGCATTGGCAAAGACCTATAGGGCTCTTCAGGATCTCCCTCCCTCACTGTACCACAAGCCAACTGCACAAGAAGAAACAGTGCAGAAGGAAGGGGCATGCAGAGCAAAGAGAGACATCTCTCCTTCCATTCAGCTTAGGTGGCCCATTTGAAAGCTTTTCTAACTTCTACGTATCACCCTACAAGGCTGGTCACATCACAGAAAGAATCATCCTTGGGGCAGGAAAATGGCAGGCTCACGCAGGACATCAGAATAGTCTGTCTCCGTGAGCAGCCTGACTGAGAAGGAGACGTCTCCGTGACCCACTGGACCTTCATGGTCCTCAAGCACGTGCGCCGATGTCCACACATATAGGACTCAACCTTCTTCCCCCTCAGGTACTGGGCACTCATAAACAAGCCTTTTCTAGAGTGTTACCATCACCTTTTGATGGCAGCTAGCCGGAAGATGTTGAGAAGCACTATCTGTACCTGGAAATGCATTTAGCACATCTTATTGTGGCTCTTTGTACAGCACCAGAATCTTTCCAGTCACATTTCAGTAAGTTTGTGGCTCTCAGTAGATACAGACGTATCTGGGAAAGCCAACACCACCTGAAGCCCTCTAACACTACTGGGCAGCCTTTCTGATATCAAGTGAAAAGTAAGCAAAGCCCCTGCTTTATATCAGATGTGAGATTCCAAATTAAGAGGAGATGTGGGTGCTCTCTGATGCGCTGCTACTCTATATGTACTACAGTTCACCTCTAGAGTGAGCAGCTCAGAAACTGATTTTCAATACCTTGCATTTTAGCATCTTGGGACAAATTTTACAAAGACAGATTTACAGGTATTATTTTCATTTCTTGGGGATTAAGGTCACGATACTTTCTGCGTATGGCTGTATTTATGTCCGTAACAACACGGTGCTGTAACTAAGCGATTGACAGCAGAACGCAATGCTTTACCTCCACATGTCCACTGCTGGCACAGAGAAAACAGACCACCCTGGGAGTAATAGGTACCGAGGTGACGATGCCTAACCCACCCATCTCCCAAACATTCTCCACTTCACAGTCCTCCTGAAAGCACAAAAGGACACATCACCATGCAGAACAAGGCAATACAACATCAGTACAAAGTGCTCACACTGCTTTACACGCTCAGGGCCTGCAGTTAAGCGGCTTCCAACTGAAACCATTTCAGCTTCTACCTTGGTCTACTTTAGAGTCCCACCTCGGCGCTGGTCTTGCCGAGAGAGCTCAGCAAAGCCCTAGCCTTCCTCTATGGAAAGCAAGCCTAAGGAACGAGACAAGGCTTTTCACAATTGCACAATTAGTACTGAAGGTGGAATTTCAGAAGAATTATACTTTATTAAAGCTCCATATTTTATAAAACACTTACGAGATCCCACTATAAGCTCCATTAGCAACACTTATAGATGGACTGAAAAATTCTGATTAGGAAAATATGCATGTTTATTATTTCAACACTGTTGTTCAAAAAAGTACAGGATTTCTCATTTGAACCCCCAGATATACCCCAAATGTCTTGAATTACAAGTTACTAACATTTCCCCAAATCTCGTTGGCTCAAGTTGTGGCAAGGTTTTATAGTTCCATCTTAATGGAATCATTCTTCATAAACCTCACATTCTTGCCCATGCTCACACATTGACAGTTAAGGTTTTAAAGCTTTAAGTCTCTCTTCGTCCAGTATTCTAATTATAAGGAAAACAAAAAGGCATAACCAGCTTCTAAGAATCAATCGAGTGACTTGTCCTGAAGGCTCCTATTTGCAGTTCTCTCTGAACGGAATCAAGACACACACACTTAAAAGTCACTGCCAGCACTCTTGAGGGACTCTAGCTCCAGTGATTAGAGGCAGGTAACATTCAAAGACTTAAAACATTTTGTCCTCTACCTTGAAATCCACTCGGATTCTGTGGACTCCATCTGTAGGTGGCTTTTGCTTGGAACTGCTTCCGTTAGTCAGAGTGCTGAGCAAATTCAGCGTGCTGCTCTCTGGCTTGCTTATAGGAGGGGGCTTTTCCTAGTCAAGTAAAGGAGCCGGCATTAATCCCAACCCTGAACGTCAGAACTTCACCAAAATCACATGAAATGCCGAAGATGATTCACAGACAAAACCCCCAAACCTCCGCGGAGTTCAGAGCGTGTGGAAGGTGCAAGTCACCATTCTGCAAACCATGCCTGGGGGCATTCCACACACAATTACATCTCTAATTCAATTTGCTGCTTCTCCTCTAACATCATGTTGCTCTCTCAGGAGAGCACTGGCTTTCATTTTGCTGCAGTGGGGCAACTCTGGGCTCAATGAGTCCCTATGCACTTCTCTCTCAGATTTAAGTAAGACAATTCTTTTAGGGCTTGCTGGTTTGTGGGGCTTTTTTCCATAACAGAGTTGTTTCCAAGATGAAGGCAGCTCCATGTTCCATGGAGAAGCTAGCCTCCACCCCACAACATACAAATCTTAGAGAACAAGTGAACATCTGAACTGAATCTTAGGCATATGCTGGCTATTTTGGTATCTGCATCCTGCCACAAGGAGAAACCTAACAACTCTAAGTACAAAAAACATTAATCTGCACACAGGTTAAGTAATACCATTCTGCTTTCTAGAAAGGCTGAAGTTCCAGGTCCCTGAAATGTACTGACTGGGTACAAAAAGCAGTATTCACCTTTTCTTTTGGTTTCTGTTTCACAGGGAAAGTTGGACGGGGAGCAATTTTTTTCTGTTTGCTTTGTTCTGTGCCTAGGAAGGGGGAAAAATTATGAGTATTTCAAGTAACTAACAGCCACCTGTAGAGAAGAAAAGGGAAGAAAATCAGCTGGGTAACGTGCGAGGAATTTTAGAGCAGAATTTTTCCACCCCCTTCTGTGACTGCACCTCACCAACTACAGCTTGAGCAGCCTCCTTGAGGCATGAGCAGGAGTTTGCTCCACTAAAAGCCTGAAGCCAAGGGTGTCAAGGCACAGAGGTCGCAGAGCTGCCTCGCTGATCACTGCTCAAGCTCCTCTGTACTATGTGCCATAGCGGACTATGGGCTTGTAGCAAAAGCGTACATTCCTCTTGTTTCACATCCAGACTGTGAACAGTCACCAGACCTAGTGTCAGTGACATATTGCTTGGGGACTGCCCCAGGCACGTGACTGCAAGCCCCAGTGAAGCTGGGCAGCTTTCTCCCCGCCCCGGCACACAGCACAGCGCAATAAAAGGAAGCCAGATATAAGCCACATTTCCAAAAGAACCTCCTGTAATTTCACCAGACCATTGAGCATTTTTCGGGTTTAAAAGCCAACAGCTTTTAGCCGTACTAATATCGTTACTTAACATGACTCAAGTATTGAGGAGAAACAGTCCCATTTACCTATTTCTGGCTGGGGAGTCTGCTTTTTCTTAGGCTCAGAAGTGGCAAGTTTAGGTGCTTCTTTTTTCAAAGGTCCTGAGCTGGGTGGCTGAGAAGGAGGCAGCGGCACTGGCTGGGCTGTCTGCTTGCCAGTCTTTCTGGTTCCAGGTGCAGGGACCTGTTTGGGCTCTGGCACCAGAACAGAGGAATTCCCATCTTCATGCTTTTCCTCAGCAGGCTTACGGGCAGGCTCGCTGCTCTTCTTTATCGCATTGTCTTCTCTTGATACGACACTCTGAGGAGTTGGTTTCTGTCCAGAGTCCAGCTGGTTCTTTCCAGAATGGCTTTCTTTCTTTTCATTTGTCTTCGACTTCTTCTCTTTCTTTTTTGCAGCTAGGAAGAAGAAGCATCAATAAAGCAACACTGCCAAAATGTCAAAACTTCAAATTATTTGCCACTTCTTTAAAACAAAGCAAGTTAAGAGAGGAAACTTTCTCTCTGGTGCTACACGTGAGCCAAGTCTTTTAGCCTACCTTTAGCTTGCTTCTGGAGATAGGCTTTGGAAGGCATCCACTGTAGATTCTGACATTTCCTCATTCTAAAAAGAAAGAGCATGCCATGAAATCAGAAGAAGAACGCAGGCAGTGAGAGGGCAATCCGTAAAAGCTCCATGTGAAAACTTGACAAAACCATTATCAATACACCCACTACTTTCTCCCAAGCAACTCCCCCACCCTTCAAAGGTGTGTAAAGAAAATTCTTATTTTCTTCTGCGTTTTCCCTTTGGTTTCCCACACTCTCAACACATGGTTTTGAAACCTCACCCGCAGCCTGGACAAAGCTGCTGCATTCTCATCTCACAAGTGAGCACTGCACAGCGATCCCCACAGCTACGCTGTGGAAACGGCTCTCATGCCACAGCACTCACTATTGGTGCCACTTCAGCTGCTGCCTTTTCAGACAAGATTATCTTGTCTGGTAAAATCAATTTAATGTAGCAATTTGAAAAACCAAAAGGTTCAGGCTAAGTGATATGTGTGAAAACTGATAGGACAAAATGTGGAAGGGCAGTATTGCTTAATGACATCCAGAGACACCTTTGTTATACCAAATGTATATACACCAGATAAACATCATCTCCAAACCATCAGCTCTACATGGATGCAATGTGGGAGAACGAGAGAGAAATATGTATGCCTCTGCTGCCTTCCCCACACAAACCCACACTGCCTAACCAAAGTCACTGGTCCCACACCAAACGCTTTCCATGCCATACCAGTTCCCATCAAGCTGGGGAGAACAAACCAGAAGCGAACTTTGGAAACAAGCACATCTTGAAGCGGGATCTCCTCTCCTAAATCCCATTGCTCACATTCCCCTGCTGTGACCCAGCCTCAGCTCAGGGCAAATTCACTCCAAGCCCATGATCCAGGGTTCCCTGTCCCAAAGCGCATGTGCGCTCATCCCAGGCAGCACAGGGATGGGCTGAACCGTTTCTCAAACACACACTTACTTGCAGCACTGCTTCTTTATGTTGCGCCCACCAAACTTGGGTTTGTCTAGACAGTTGGTACAGACACCGCAGTCCTCTGGAACCTGACAGCCTGAACACTGCCCACAGCGCCTCGAGCGTCGGCCCTTCTTCACTGGAGGTTCTTGTTGTGCCTTATTCCTGGTAACCGGCTTAATCGGCTTGATCGGTGGAGCAAGAGGTTCAGCCTCTTCCGAGCCAGCTATCGATGACTTATCTGCCAAGAAAGTTTCTAGTCTAAATTCACTGACGGCAAAGGATGTTCCAAGTGTCTAATTTGCTCATGGAATTTATTCCCTTAAGGACAAGTTCACCTGCAGAGCCACACGAGGGGCACATGTGAGTGCAAGCGCGCACACACACGTTGGTACCTGTACATATGTACATGCACACACACCCCTCAGCAGAAGAGAAGCTCAGCGCAGAACACATTTATAACAGCTACCAATGGCAGACAGGATTCACCCTGTTTGAGCAGCACTGTGACAGTGAGACTGGAGCTCTTTAACACACTTTCCCTCCCTCCTTAACAAGTCAAAGCAGTTCTTGGCTTAAGCAGTCAGTCAAAGCTGGCTTTGTATGAAGCCAGAGGTGAAGACTAAAAACTCTAACTCACCATCATTTCCCATGGAAGACAGTATCTTCTCCCGCTCTTCCCACGGTAAGGCACTCAGAGTGGGCATGTCATCTGGGAAGACCGCTCGTTTGCGGCCCAGCGCAACAGCTGCTCTCCTGCAAACGTGTTTGATTCGTGGTCCTCGGACCGATGTTTCCGATGAATCGCTCTCTTGTCCCTAGAGTTCAGAACATGGGAACAGACAGTATCCCTGAGAAAGGCTGGGAAACATGTAACAAACTTCTAAACTACTGGAAAAGAGTTAGTTTGTATCTTGCACTTAGCGAGAATTGGGGTAAAAATAAGGACTCAGCCTCGTAAAAAACTCAAAAGAACAAGAGGTTCTACTAAAAAAAGGACAGGGCTCCCCCCTCCAGGTGGTCACACAGCAGCTCCCTCTCCCCCTCAGCTTCTGCCTGGGGTTTCTTGATCTTGGGCCGTTTGCCATCTGTTGCACTAACAGCTGCCCGGCTCTGCGCGTTAATTCTTCACACGATATGAAACCTACCGGTGATTTCCAGTGCGAGTGTAAAACAAAATGCACACCAGCAAATAATAAAACAATTTGGAAAAGGGAATACCTGTGCTTTTGGCTGATCTGCTTGCTTGAGGGACTTGCTCTTCTCAATCTTATAGAGCTGAGCTTTTGCCTTTTTCAAAAGACTGGCCACCCTCTTGTCAGTCATTGGCAGTTTGTCTGCTTGAGCCAACATAGAGCTGATGGAAGAAGCGGAATGTTTAACGGTGCTGGACGAAGGAGCAGAGAGACGCAGGGCTTTTTCCTTCTCCAAAGAGGGCACGGCAGGACTGAGGTCCAGGTCCGACTTGTCTAACCCTCCTCTACCTTTCTTGGATGTTTTGGTTTTGCTGGCTGCTGCGTCGGCCAGTGCCACGGCAGAAGCGTCTGCCGCAGGGTCAAGTGCCGCAGACTTCTTCCGCCCGCCTGTTTTTTTGGCAGATGATGATGCTGCAACATCCTCACTGACAACTTTCTCTTTGGGCATTTTACCTACAGGGAACAAGGCAGAGCTACTCTGGATTTCCGACCCTTTCCTCCTTTTCTCCTTCCTTGACTCCCGTTTGTTCTCCTTCTCTCTCTCTCGGTCTTTCTCTCTGTTCTTGTCCTTCTCCAGGCTTTTGTCAGCATCTTTATCTTTGGAGAGTTCCTCTGCCGCCCTGTCCTTGTTCCTGCCTCTCTCTGTTTGGGGACTTGACGTGAACCAGGGGAAGAGAGGAGCAGGGCTGCTGGAAGAGAAGGGCTCTGCTGGAGTGCTCGTCTGCTTCCTTGGTCTCTGACTTCTTTCTGCTGATTCCCCAGACGGCGTTAGGGAATGGGAAGGAAAAGTGAAAGTTGAATTTAAGGCACTAGTGGCGAGAGAACTAACAGAAATGCTTGTTAATGAGGAAGAGACAGAAGACTGGGGGGTGAGTGTTGTCAGGTCAGAGGTACTAAGTCTCCCGCTTCTTGTCCTCATGGAGTGCGAAGGAGATCTGGGTTCTGAGCGGATAGGGCTGAACACTCTCCTCTTCCGCTTCCGAGAGGAGACACCCGTGGCAGAGGCCCCTGCAGTGGTGCGACCGACTGATGAGGGCAGAGTGACAGATTCAAAGATCCTGGAGTGGGCCTCGCTCGGCGTGAACCTGGGTGCTCTCAGCAGAGGACTTCTCTTGTGCATGTCAAACCTCGCTCCAGACTGAAGAGAGAAGAGGCGTGCAGGAGCCGTCGCACCAGGTGTTGAGAAACCAGAAGCAAAGCCGACATCCTCTGGTGTCAGTGGTGGGGGCCTGAAGTTATCGAATATCGGTTTGCGAATAAGACCCTCTTTGGCATATTTTGCTGAGGAGAAGTACTGTGGTTCTGAACGGGAATGCTTCAGGGAGGTCCACCTAAACGTCGGCTCTCGCAGAATTGACTTACGTTTCTCTTGCATCGGTGCGGCAGAAGCGGGAAGGAAGGGGGAGGCCAATGGTATGGTGGGAGGCATCAGCCAGGGGGTATGGTCCGAGATGCTGGAAGCGGGCTGCAGTGGTGGTGGGGGAGTGAGCAGGGGGGGAGGAGGAGAGGAGGAGGACTGCTGCTGTGGCACGCTGGGCAAGGCCGACAGCTTTTTAGTAGTCCTCTGGCCAAAACTTCTTTCTGTTATCGAAAACCTCCTGTTTCTCCTATCGCCGTTATCATTTTCGGGGGACTGAGAAACAGGCAGCGGTGCATGGACCTCTGGAGTGTTGCTCCGCTCCTCAGAAAGCGTCTGCAGCTCCTCAGAAGCCTGAGAGTCTGTTGATGTGTCCACGCTGGGGCTGCTGGATCGCGAGGAGTCTGAAGACATCTGGGACGAATGCTGGGAGGCGGCGCTGGACTTCTCGCTGGAGCCGCAAGACGTGGCGCTGAACCTGCTGTTGGGTGTGGATTCCAGTCTGGATATCTTAATGGGAGGATCGTAGTCTTCGTCCTCAATAAACCGCTTGGGTGTTTTGATAATCCGTGAAGAGATTGCACTCACAACCGGCATGATGAACTGACGGATGTTCTTGAGCTGGGTTCTGCCCTTCCTGCCCTGCAGTTTGGCCGCCTCTTTCTCAATCTTCTTCTGTGCCCCCTTTTTAGCCCTCTGCAAAAGCTGCTTCGCAATTGTGGCGTCCGTCCTTTTGGTGGAAGGTATAATCCTAACGGGCTTAATCCTGCGTGGACTTTGCCTGACAGCTGTCTTCTCCTCCTTGGTAAGAGGTGGTGTGCCATCCTTTTCCTTGCGAATCCTCTGGGGCTTCTCCAGCTGCGAGTTCATGACCAAAGTGGAGGACGTCTTTAAACGCTCAGAGGATGGTGGACGGCCTCTCCTGCGCACGATCTGAACGCTCTTCCTCCCAATCTGAAGTTTTGCCCCAGGTTTAAATTTAGATTTCAGTGGGGAGAGTTTACTAGTTCTTAACTTCTTGATCTTTGTTGCTTGCTGAAATGTAGTGGATGGTGACCTTTTGATTTTCTTCAGACTCTCTTTTTCCTCTTTGCTGCCCTTCTGAATGTCTGACGAGTCCTTTACTTGTGACAATTTGAACTTCATACTTGTAAGCGTTGGAGGTCTTCCTCGCCTTTTTTCCCCACTCTTCAACTCCTTCTTCTTGACTTTCTCCATAGATGTGGTTTCAGACTTGCTTGAAGGGGAACACACTGATGATGAGTCTGACAGTACAGCTGAACTCCGGTCAGAACTGCTCCGGGGCCTCCCACGAGGCTTGCGTGGACTGGGTTTAACTGGGAGGGAAGCAGAGAATGCAGAGTACACATTAAACTGCCCGAGAGCCTGATCAGCATCACCCGTGTCACACTGGACTCAGTGTCAGTCACACTGCCTGTATGAGTTGCAGTTTTATCAATACATGCGAAGAGCACAATCAAACAAGGCTGGAAACAAGGTTTCCCAACAAGCCTCTCTGCCTTTTCACAAAGCTGTATGTGCAATGGCACAAACCTACTCTCAACCTGACGATGAAAGGGAACAATAATTCCCAAGGGCATGTGCCATCTTTCAAACACATTAAAAGATATTTTTTTTATTTCTTTCTTTTTTAAGCATATCACAGCTAGTTGGAGGGGAAAAAAAAATCCTTCTCCTCTAGTACCATCCATCTGCACTGCTGAGAGATGGGTCAGTAACACAAGAACAACTACAGGGAGGGGCTGATACAAGACAATTTACTAAAACCTACCCTAGTTTTAGCTTTGCAACACAGTTTGCACTTGACATTGACTTGGACTCACAGGCAGATGTGCAAGACTTGATTACTCACCCCTACCAGGTCATTTAAAGGCATTTTCCCCAACCCAGCTACCCCTGGGTAGCTCTGGTGCTCCCAGAGCTCTGACCACAAGCATGGTTCTTCACATGGAACACCCTGCGAGCAGGGCTCTCCAAGGGCTCCTCTCCGGTGAGGCCAAGCCACATAGATCGTTGTGAATGAGCAGTGCGCTGCGGTGAGAGCATTTATTGACAAGAACCTAAATCAAAGCTGAACTCATCCACCAGCAGTCCCATCATGGTTTGAGCCTACCTCTTGAAAGCTGAAAATGCAGCAGCTCAGCTACAGTCTATCCTCAAGAGTTCTGTACTTGTTTTGTATCCAAAAAAACAAAGGTTCCAGTTACAGGCAACAATGAGTATACTGAAAGATACTGAAATACTCAAACCAGTTTTAGATCCTTACTATTAAAAGAATTGCCTCTCCAAAACACTCGCATAAGGTTTCAAGCACTGGTTTCATCAATATCACTCTCTGACTCAGTTTCCCTGTTCCGTAACAGACCAGATTGACAGAGTCCGAAACTAAGGGAGTCAACTCCAAAGACAGGTGTGGTTTTTACAGTTGGTCAGATTTGATGGAACGAACAGGACAGGCACAGCAAAGCCGTCACAAAGGAGAACACAAGTGTCAACATCCCATCCTGTCCCTTGAACGTACCTGTGGGGGACCTGGCGGGACTTTGCACTTTGACTTCTTCATCTGAACCAAAACCTAGAAACTGCTCATCCTGCAATGAGAAAGAGGGTGCAAATTTGAAGACGTGGCTATTAACATCGAAACTAACTTCACTGTGATCAAAGCATGAAAGGATTCGAGAGGATCTTCCCTCCCCCAGTGACATACACATGCATTTGTTCTTCTACCAAACAATTGCTCAAGAGGAAATACAACTTTTGTATATATGCATAAGGCTGCTACAGAACCATCAAAAAGAAACAAAGGGCAAGTATATATGGAAACAAACCCTTAATGCACAAAATCTGCTGCTCGTATTAAAGCACAAATGCCTCCTCCTCCAAGCTATTTATCAAACTGCGCTAAAGACATACTCCAGCCAAAGAAGTGTCTCCAGGTTTATTTTTCTAGCACAAATGTCAACCAACTTCCTCCAAACTTGTGCAAAAGCCTCTCTGGATGAGCAGGAGCATCTGAGGTCTATAATTCAATGCTTATGGCCTCTGGAAGGAAGCTGCATGATTTCAGGGCCTTTTTGGACTCTCCCGAGGTCCATGTGCCTCCTGATGAATCCCATCCATCGGCTCTACCACACAGGAACCTCCAAGCCTGGCTAAGGAACAAGTTAGGGTAAAGCTACTGATGGGAAGGCAGAGCCATCCCCAAACGTGGACTTCGCTCATGCACCCCAGGAGTCAGAGCATGTCACAGCACTAAACAGCACTAGAAACATCACAAACTGGTAAGATGGCAGAACAGGCTTTCTCCCAGCGGCACCACAGGGTGTTTCCTCTCCTGTGTTTCCCAGCAGTCACCACTAGGAAGGCACTTCTTGCTCAGGGACCACAACCTTTACTAGTTGTTGTATTTCAAAGAACAATTAAATTAGTAGCCACATAGGGAACATTATGGAACATCAAGGGCACTCATGTTAACAACTGACCCTTGATTACAGGAAAAGTGGTTTCTGTTGTTGGGTTGGGGTTTTCTTTAATTCACTTCAGGCTTTGTCTTCAGGAGAGATGTAAATCTGACTTCATCAAAGAGCTCTTCTCTCTGACACTAAAGGCACTCTGCTCACATTCAGACAGGTTTTCCAGGGAGGGTGCAAAACCGTCAATTCTGCTCATCTGCCACCAGAATTTGTGACACGGTTTTGTTTGTACGTTGCTCCAGCTCTCCTAGTCTGATTTCACCTCCAGTGTTTATGTTTGCCAGCATTAAGTTGCCTCTGAACTCTGAAATCAGGGATGTCACTTGTTGCTTGCTTCTTTAAAGCAACATGTCAACCTGGCTGCATGCTAGTTATTACTGCAGCGCTGGCTCCTCTCAGGGCTCCGTGTGGACTCAAGTTGTTACAGACACAGCACCCTGAAAGCAAAAAGGTGCAACATTCTGAATAGGAGAAGCTGAGCTGTGTAAAGAAATGACCTTTCCTGGAGTAGCTGATGAAACACTTTGGCAAAACAGTGCTGTCTTCTGCCTCTGCTTTCTACATGACATTTCCAATTAATCTCCCTCAAGGATGGACCACAGGGAGAGTCTTTGCTACTGAAAGCACAGTTTAAGGACATTAAAATACATGCACAGAGACCTGTAGTGTCTAAGAGGTAAAAAGCAGCAAGGCCCAAGACACACTGTTTCTCAGTCTCAAACAATACCAATACAGTGAACAGCCTGAACAGAAGCCATTCAAGTTTTCACCACAGATAATGCAGTTCATCATCCCTGTAAGAAATTATCAGCATGTGCTGTCGAGCAGGGGACCGTTCTGCCCTTCCTCCTCACATCCCTGTTCCCTCTCTGCTCTGTGCCATTGCAGCAGCAATGCCCAGAAAATGTGAAAAAGCAATGACAAAGCCATCCAAAAGAAATAAAATTACACCAAAATGTGTTGTTTCTACCCAAGGATCATCAGATCACACAGACACGCACCCAGACCTTTCCCTACCACCACTCCCCAATGCTGATCCTGCCACCACAATCCCGCAGCGAGGAGGAAAAGGGTCCCCGGCACTGCCACGGGGAAAGCCTGGTGACAGAGACAAATGGAGGCTGAAGTGGCCCGAATGCTGTGGATGCAGCAAGGAACAGCAGGCTGCCCACCAACAGCCAGGGTCAGGAATGCAAAGGGAGCAGCCACTCACCTTCCTTAACCCGCCAGAACCGAGATCTGCAGCATTTCCAAACACACAGCACGTGCCCACAGCGCACACTGAGCGCAGAGACACGCCGAGTGAAACCAACTCCTGCGCGTGCGAGCACATCTCCCACGAGAACACAGAAATTGCTGCTGCCAGCAGAAGCCTCTCAAGGCACGTGTACAGCCCCTTGGAGAACCCTACAGACTGCTCGGTGAGCAAGGACAGCAGAAGCACACCTGAGACGCAGAGCCCACCCTACGCAATGCCACTGTACCTGGCTCTAAGGACTCATCGCGTTTCCAACACACAACTTAAACCACCAAACACTAAAGCAAACAAATGCTTTTCAGGAAGAGTAACAGACACAAAGACTGATTTCCAAGGCTGAGTAAGAGCCCACCCCTGCCCAGAGAGGCAAGTTCAGTGTCATCTAAAATAATAATCCCTTACACTAAAATCAGTTCCTGGCACCCAACTTAAGTGTGTGTGAAAGGCTCACTCTTGGCCAACAACTGCAAACTTCTGGTAACCAAGAGCAATATCCAATAGAGCCTCACCAGCTGCAAATGCAAACAACCTCCCATCTAACAACAGAGCTGCAAGGGACTTAGTGCATGCAACTGGGAACAAGGATGCACCTGAGGTTGGGACCTGCCAGTTTGGTGTCCAAAAGTGCTTTTGTCACACCACAGAAGTGTATTTTCTGCTCGCTGCTCTTCTGCCCAGAATACAACACTGGGCCTGAAGGCAAGTGAGTGCCCACTGTGATTTCAACAGGAGGAATCCTCATCCCTGACCCAATGTCCTGGGAATACTCATTTTTTATCACCTCCTACTGAGCAGCCACCAGAACTGCCTACAGTGAAATAGCTCCCTCCACAAAAGCCTCCCTTTGGCTCTGTTTGCAACTACAAGTAGCATGGTCGGTACGTTGTTCACATCTGCTCTGTGCTGTTCCTGACTGTACCGGTGACCTCAAGTCACCACCTGAGAGGGCAGCCTTGGAACACATCGGGGAAGACAGAGAAGGCCATCGAGCACCGCCAGGCCACTGAGCCGGCATCGTGCGTCAAACACAGTTCTGAGGCACAGGAAGCAGAAATATCCTTCCCCCAGTTTTCCAGAAGTGACTATAAAGCCTGACAGATGGCGAGTGATTAAAAACCATAATGATTTTGAGCGTGACCTCATTTACCTGAGAAAGAATAATGCAACACAAAAAAGGTCACTGGGGATGATACATAAACAGATGAGATAAGGTCTGCCTCAGATGCAAGACATGAAGCCCAACAAAGCAGGCAAGGGTTGATCCCTCCACAGGCAGCAGAGCTTCCACACTTATCTCCTACCCAAACATTACTCGACCTCAAAGCTGTGAGCAGATGAAGAAGGGCTTTTCCTGCAGTAGCCCAGCTACTAGGAGAACAGAAAAGTTGCAAGCGCATCTCTATTGCAACCTTCTTGAGCAAACCTACTTTTCAGAGAATTTCCAACTAAAGATCTCAGAGGAAAACCCACCTTCAAGAGAGGAACTATCCTGCAGGCACTGCCTGATGTTCCAGCCTGTGTCTGTGGAGTAACACTGCAGCCCGTACCACTGCAGGTGTGCAGAGTTGCACAGAACTGTCCTCAAAGCTGTCAAAAGCACTAAAGCAGCAATGGAGCTGTTCAATCGGCTCTTGAAAAGGTTTGTTTAGTTTTACAAGAGTCATCTGAACAATGCTGCACTTCTCTTCCCGTCCACCATCTTGGGTTTGGCCCCAATTACACATCTTCTTGGAAAGAGGGAAGCTATTTATAGCAGCTCGCTCCAAAGCCTGCTTGGTAACTACAGCACAATATGGAACAGACTTCTCTTCCTTCAGCAGGGTAAACATCCTCGGAGGTTGGCAATTAGTAACCCCAAGATAAATGCTGGGCACGCTCTATGCTCGTGTAGGGAGCAGTCATCTGGGAGCTGAGGAGATGCTTCCCAAGCGGTTGCTCACGATGCAGGATCGCTAAGGAGCAGTGGAGCACTCAGGGTTATTGTTGGGTACGGAGTTGGCTGAGGGGCTGCCTGTCCTTTCAGTCTCTCATTAGAGGACAGCTCTGAATGGGAGTGATGGGAGAGATGCATGACTCTGCAGGGCCTTCGCCATGAGACAGCACTGACCTGCACAGTGTGTCCTGAGAGCACAGAGCAGGTCTCACCTGGTCACTGCCACACAACCACCCCAAACTGCATCAACGGGCAGGTACACCCTGCTGCTGCCATGCAGTGTACCATCAGCAATGCACCATGAGAATACAACCATGAGCAGGGCTGCAGCCTCCTGAATGAGCCCCTTGGACTGCAGGATTAGGAAGAGCTGCTGTTTATGGAGCTGAAGCACAGTACCCCCATCCTGGCAGTGTTACGAAGTGTGCAGAGCAGTCTCAGCTGCCAGGACACCAAGAACACCCAGTGTCAAGAGGTTACAATCAGCCAGACCCCTGCCCACCAGCCAAGTCACCAGCAGCAGCCCGTTAACCGAACGCAGTTGGTCCCTATTTTCCACAGAGCGCTGGTGGCCCCCTGGCTGAGAAATTCCCTTTTACGATTTCCACTCTGAAGCTCTGGGATAGCCTTTAGAGCACTGGAAACAGTCTCATTCAGGTTGCAACAAGCTTTCAATACCACCTCCGATGAAGGGGGGCAGCCAGGCTGTTACATAGAAAGATTCATTCTGTAACCAAAGCATGACCAATGCTTCCCAACCTCTTCTAAGAGATCACTGGCAACATTATGCCCTGGCAACTGTAATCTGTCTCTCCTGGTTCCATGACAGACAGTTAGAAAGTAACACTTCACAGAGACTTGGACAACTAAGAAAGGGAAAGATTTCTAGAGCTTGTTGCTAAATTAACACAGATGTAACAAAGCTGCCCAACACATCAAAGCAGCTGGTTGGAAAACTTCAGATATGCCTTAAAGTTGTTGTATCGATGCACTAAAAGCCATCTTCAGCAGTGACAAACTCATCTTCCACTCCTAAAGAAATGCATCCACCCGGCAAAGCACAGAAGTGGTGCTAAAGTCAAGCTCTGCTCTGCAGCTTGGTTCAGTGGGGAACAGCTCGCCCCTATCTGGGAATTTCATGGTATCCTTCATCCTTAAGGTTTGAGAATTCACTTCCTGCTGGCGCACAGGACTGACTCGGGGGGACTGACCACAGCAAGAGGCTGTTCTGTGCTTCCAGCTGCAGGAACCCAAGTGCCGAAATGCCCCAGAGCAAAACTGTCAGTACGCATTGAAACCACCTCACTTGCCCATCACTGCCGCCAGTGACACCACTGCCACAGAAAACAGCTTCTCACAGGGAACCCCACACTCCTTCCCCCAAAAAGCTTCACAAAACCACTTCCGACAGTTTCCCATATGGTGTAATGCTGCCCGAATTGTGGACACTCGCCAGGATGGTTAAAACATGCACTTTATCTTCAGGTTTCTGACAAAGGAGCACCTGAGTCTTCAGCAAGAACAAAAAGCACGCAGGAGCCCTCCACCTCTGGGTCTGTGGTCCATACTGCCTCCACCGTGCCTCTGGTTTTACATCAGTGCCTATGGGCAGTTCCCTCCCCATGTGCATGCAGTACCAGGCAGGGCTCAGCACCACAACCTCACAGACTGAGCATCAGGTGGTTCCACAGCAGCTGCCCAGCATCAGCCGTGAGAGGGACTTTGGAGGCAGGCGGCAAAACTGTAATGCCTGTGGAGGAAAGGGAGTATCAGCACTCGCAGCTGAGGCGTGACCATAGCAAGAGCGCAGCCACTCCTTCCTCCCAGCACATGGATCTGGTACCGACTCAAAACAAGCCATGGGTGTACATCCCTGACTCCAACACACACCTTGTAAAACATTACAAGTTGTGTATAACTGCAGCAGCAGCAGCGCTACTACAGACACTGTCACTGCCACCACGTTCCGCTGCAAATCTCAAGTCCCTGCAGCTCTCAAGCCCATGCAGATTTATGGAGTAAACTGTCAACATGCATCCAACATGCTCAGCTTTTATGTCCCAAAGCTTCAATTAAAGTTGAGAGGCGGGAAGGGAACTCTCAACTGACAGGCACAGCAGATATCTAACAGTGATGCGCAAGCTGCTTCTATACCAAGTATTGATGTAACAAATCAGGAAAGCACAGCCAAATGTCCCCTGTTGGGAAGTGCCACTCACTTCAAGCAGAAAGGGTGACACATAGTGCAAATGCTGCCATGTTCAACCACTTACAGCTTTATTGTGCAAAAAGGCCACCATCTCCCACCTCAACTCCTGTGGTGCCAAAGTCAGGTATTGTAATGTCGCTCCCTTAAAGCAAGCTGGTTTCAGGATAAGTCAGTGACACACAGAGCTGCAGTGGCAGCCAGGGGTTCCAACAGTGTCACTTGAAACCCGGGAGTATGCAGGGCCACCCCACAATTTGGGTACCTTTACATCAGAAACAAAGTCTGCTCCATCCCACGACACGACTGACGAGACGAGGTGAGGATCAAGTGTAACAGGTAGTTACACAAGTGATCCCTCAGCCCCACAGAGAACCGTGAGAGCACCAGGCACTTATTCAAAGGACTGGTGAGCCCTGGTCTGCAAGGTCTTCTGGAAGCCCCTTCCTAAAAAGAACATCTCCACCCAAAGCAGGGTACCACACAGCATCAGAACTTCACCATTTCAACACCAATGCTCAGCTGCCCCCTCCCCTAAGGGGAGCATGGGGGTCATCCACGTGTGCTGGAACTCTTTCTGCATCCCCCACACTCACCTCGCAGGAGGGAAGAGCTCGTCCTGCTGCTTCTGGTGGCCAGCAGCAGCACTGCCATCTTCACTATGACTATAACACATGCAGTCATGCTCAGGAGAATGAGGTCCTTCAGTGCAAAACTGCTCCATTTCTCGAGCATCACCCCAGGAAAGAAATCAGCTTGGTGAGCTAACTGAACCTGAATGTGCACCCGAGGACGCCAGCACACTGTGCAAACCTGGGGTGAGGGAAAGATCTGGGGTCTTCCCCTTCCCTCCCTGCTCCTGAGAGCCCAGATGAAGCTCAATCTACTGACACCAAGCCACAAAGACACGAGCATTACTTTCCACTGTATGTCATGTTAATAGACAGAAGTTTTTAGCAGCTAACTAGAAAAGCAATGCAAGAAATAAACTCCAGATACAAGAGGCCCTGTCTCCATCAGCTGCTGGTACCATGAACATATTGATGCTATTTTAAAGCAAGGATGCCCCAGAGACCAAACTCACATAGACCTTCTGAAGATGTTTTACAGGGATTCTGAGATGCAAAAAAACCACTTTAAGACAACTGGAATTAAAGTAAAACCCAAGCAACCAGTGTCACCTCAGAGAAAAGCAAGCAAAAAGCAGCTCGCCTGCCTCCAACCCCTCGTGACTTGTTATCTCTGTGGTCGGGTTGGTTGGCGGATTTCAGTCATTTCTGCCAATGAACCAGCACTGGAGATGCACTGACTACTTTCAAGTAGACCTGGTAAATTCCACTGCACTCAGTCTACTGCAGACAGAGAAGGTACAAGTGCCCTAAACCGCAGCCCTTCAGACTTGGGCTCTGGGTAACAGCACTGGGGACGGCAGCTCCAGGTGACATCCGCAGTGGTGGGCACCAAGGTGACAAGTGCTCCAGGATCAGTCCTGGGCATGCAAAGCCAACCCAGTACCACAGCCAGAACCCTGCAGCCCAGGAGTTACTCCAGCTCAGCCGTGGGTGAGCAGCTCCACTGCACGGCACTCAACAGTGCGGGCCCAAACCAGGCTGAGAGGCACAGAGACCTCTATTTTTAATAAATGAAGTTTATTTAACAAACTCTGATATAGCCAGCAAGGGAGAAACCAAGGAAGTGCTCTTGAAACCACCAAAACATCAACAAAGATAGGCTCTCCCACTCTGCAGCTGACAACCTGCCTCAGAAGAACAGAAAGACCTGGCCTTGAACAAACCAACACAGCTCCTGCCACAGAGGCCCTGGGAATTTTCGTGCTGGCGCAAGGACGCAGCTAACAAGTGATGCAAAGCGAGGGCTGGGGGAAAGCAGTGCTGCAGCTCGTAGTAAGCAACACACCCCCATCATGTCTTCCCTGTGCTGTCAGTGGGTGGGCTGTTGTCAGACTCCTGTGCTCTGGCTGCCTTCGAAAGGCTTGGACAGAAATTAAAATGAAGATGAAGGCAGGAAAAGGAACAACTACGGGGAAAAAAAGGAGGAAAGCCGCAGCCAGCGCTCCGAGTGGCCGCGGTCGATGATTGCCCCGGACCCCGCTGCACCGGGCTGCGAAGAGGAGGATGCCCGCGGTCCCCCTGCGCCGCCTTCCCCGGGGGAAGGCCGCGTTTCCCCGCAGAGCATCCTCCGCAACCGGGAGAGACGCGCGCTCGGCCCCGCATCGCCCCCCGCGGGCAGCACGGCCGCCGCCACCTCCCGGCCCCGTCCTACCTCCCGGTAGCGGGGAAGCGCGTCCGTCCCCGCGCGGGGGGCGCGGGAGAGGGAGGGAGGGAGCGGCGCGAGGAGGATAATGGAGGCGGCAGCGGGGAGGGCGCACCGGCGGCAAGTCGCGTGCGCGGGGAGGGACCGCGCGGCGCGGAGGGCGGCCGTGCCCCCCCGTCACCCCCCCGCCGCTCCGGGCTCCCCCCGCGACCCCCTCCCCTCCCCGCCCGCGGGCAGGCGGCGGCGGCGGCGGGGCGCGCCCTTTGTGCGGGGAGCGGGAGCGGCGGCGCGGGCCCCGCGGGCGCGGTAGGGGTAGGTGTGTCCGTGCAGCGCGGTCAGGGATGTGCGGGCAGGGGGTGTGCCCGCGCCGCCGCCGCGGAGCAGGGATGCTGCGGGCCGGGACCCGCGGGCCGCGCCGCGCCCTCCCCCCGCCCCCGCCCCGCCGCCCCATCTCACCTCTCCGCTGCCCGCCTCGGCGCCGCAGGCCGCGCGGAACCGCCGCAGGTTGATGCCGATGGCGGCCGAGACCTGGAGCGCCGCGTCGAAGCCGGGTCCCACCCCGGCCGCGGGGCCCCCGGAGCCGCCGGAGCCCGGCGCTGCCCCGCCTCCCCCGCTTCCCGCCGCCCCGACGGAGCACGGGCCGCCGCGCTCCCCCTCGCCAGCCGCCGCCGGCGCCGCCGCCGGCTCGGCGGGTCGTAGGCTCCGCACGGCCGGCACCCGCAGCCGGGACCCTCCCAGCCCCCGGCGGCCCCAGCCACCGCTGCCGGGCCGGGCAGGGAAGCGCCACCGACCGCTGTGCGCCATCTTTACTGTGAGGCGACGAGCCAGAGAGCGGGGCCGGGCCGCACCCCGCGCCCTGGATACCGCCTCGCCGGCCCTTAAAGGTGCTGCATAACAGCGGTCTCCATGCAGGTTGCGGGGCCCCGCCATTCCGCTGCCCGGGCGCCTGAGTAAGCCATTCGCGACGGGTGCTAGCCCGGCATAATGCTGGGCGATATGCAGGGCCCCGGGCACGAGATCCAGCGGGGCCCCCTGTCCTGGATAGCGCAGCCTCCCGCCGCCGCACAACATCATAGCTCGGAGGGCCATCCAGGCGAGGGGCCCCTCGCGGGCGGGCCCCGGAACCTGCTTGCCGCAATATCGGACCGCAAGAAGTCCGCATAACCGCGGCGGCCATGCCGAGGGAGGGAGGGAGGGAGGCGCCGGTACCCGGGGTCGCGCATAAGGCATAGGCGGCCACACCACCCGCGTCCTTAGCGCCAGGCCCTCTGCGGGGCGGCCCCGGGTCCGGCATGGGGCGAGGAGCGCCGGCGGGAGCCCTGCGTGCGGGCGGGGGCGCGGCGAGCCGGGAGGGCGCGGGGAGGGCCCGTCCCTGGGCCCCGGACTGGGACCCCCGGTGGCAGCCACCCCTCACGGGCCGGTGCGGAGACGCGGCCCACCTCGGGAGAGCGGCGGGAGCTGGAGCACAGCGGTACCGGTCACACAGCGCTCCGTCTGGCGAACGTGAGATACCTGTGTCCGGCAGAGCGCAGCGGAGGCAGGCAGAGCGCGGCTGCCCCTCGGCGGAGGCGACCAGGCAGGGGCCTCTGCGGTGTGAGCAGCACAGGATTGCTCCTGGAAGCCACGGGCTTCAGAGATGCTGCTTCTGCTCCTCTCAGACCGGGGTGCTCAGGGGCTTCCCACGAGGACTTCAGGGAAGGAAATCACAATTGGACTGTGCCTGCCTTTCAAGGGAGCATGACCAGGACTGGAGCATGCCCAAGTTCTACCCTGCTTTGCCAGTCTGGTTTAACCCAATCCTCCCAACAGAGCCAGTCTGACTTACCCCACAGCACAGAGCCCTCGCCAGTGCCTGTGCGCATCCGTCCGCCTCAAGAGAGAAGCGCACAGGTCAGAACAAGTCCCTCAGGGTGGGCAGCCTTTGAGCAAGATCAGGCAGAGTCACTCTTTGGTCCAGAAACCTTCTGTGAGTCAAGATCATGCTTTAAATCCTCCCTGTCCATTTTGATCAAGAGCCACCTCCCTGTGCTGAAAGGCCGGGCAGTATCTACCTGCTGGGCAACAGCTTTAAGAAAAGATGAGTGAAAAGCTCCAGTGGAGGTACCATTTTCAGGGCCATCCCTCAGTCTGGCTAGCTCAGGCACGATATTTGGCTTCAGCCCTGGTTAGATTTGCACCAAGCATCACCTCCTCAGAGGGGAGAGAGAAATCCATCCCAGTCCTGGGCAGCAAAGGAGCACACAGCAAGTCCCAGGTACCAAAGAGGTTCTCCAGAGCTGCTGCCACAACCGAAGTTGTGGTCTCCTGGGTGGGCACAGGACATTGAGGCAGCAGACTCACCTATGGAAGCTGGTGGGTTTCTCTACGTTTAGTTTCCCCATCACTTGTGAGCCACCATCACTGTGTCAGGAGCCCTTCTTTTCAATCAGAAAAGCTTTGCCACTGATGCCCTGCCCATCACCCAACACACGGTGCTGTGAGCTCACCTGCACCACTCATCTTCATGGGCTTCTTGCTGGGGTGAAGCACTGAGGATGTCAGCTCTGTGGTAGGGAGGAGAGGAAGCACGATGCCCCTGGCACAGGTGCTCCCAAAGCATCAGGGGCACTCAGAACAGCCAGGCTGGGGCCTGTAGATCCAGTGAGCTGAACAAAAAGCCTCGAGAACAGCATCAGCAAGGAGCAATCCTGGCTAGAAACTATCTCCCAAGACCATAAAGGGAGGCAAGTCCTACCCTGGCAGGACTGCTGGCCCAGGACTACTCCTCCTGCATAGGAGTTTCTGGAAACACGTGAGCGAGCAGGCACTACACTGGGTTTTGTACACAGGAGCTGGCTGAGAACACGCAGCCCTGGGGGCTCCTGGGCAGCTTGTGCTGGTGCTGAGCTAAGATGATGGGTATGGTCAAGCTCAGCTTACCCTGGAAGGCTCCTGCTCCACCGAGCCAGTCTCCACCACCATCACATCCGGAGCCCCAACCACCACAAAGGACCACGACAGCTCGACACCGGTTCTGGCTTTATTGTCACCCACCCCGATACAGACTGGGGACATGGCCCTAAGAATGGTGTTACTGAGGATGAGCCTTCAGACACTGTACCCAATAATGCCACGCTTGCCTATGATCTCCCCGATGTAAAACCACATCAGCACCTCTGTGGCCACCAGCCCGTTCCTCACTGCTTCCTGAAAAAAAAAGAGAAAACCTGCTTCAACTCCCAGCTCCTTCAGCTTCACTTCTCTTGTGAGCAACTCCCTCGGTTTCCATGGCACCAACAGAGCACATCAAGTCAGTGTCTTAGGAATTACTACAGAACCCAGCTGGCAGGACCTCAGGAGGCTGCAGAACCTCCTCAGAGCAAAATAAAAAGGATAAATGTAAAAGTGTATCTTGTATCATTTAGATTTATAAATATGGCTCTTTGGAAGCCCGGCACCATCCACCACACGTCTTTGGAGGGTCAGACATGTGGGGACAAAGCCCACTACAGCACGCACGACCCCTGCGGGCCCTGTCTCACACTGCATGGATGTGCTGCTACACACCGGCTGCACAGGGAAGGGGGAAGAGGCAGCGGCCTGACCCGTGGGCTCAGAGCCCAGGAGGAGCCACAGGGATGCTGTGGAGAGATGCCCGGTCCCTCCCCGGTGCTGTGCCCCCAGCTCCCGCCCCGAAGTTACCCTGACGGTGAGCTGCGCCAGTCGGCCGGTCTGGAAGCCCCTGATCAAGGCTTTCATGCTGTCAATGGCCCGGGGGATCTCGGCGGGGGTCGGCGGGGCCAGCTCCACCTTGGCGTAGTACCAGAACGTGGCCAGGCGCGGCTTCGAGTACGCCACGGCGGCTGCGGCAGAGGGGAGGGGGGAACACGCGTTTACTCAGCGGCTCGCGGCCCCCCCCGCTCCCCGCTCCCAGTTCCCGGCGCTCACCGCTGAGGAGCTGCGGCCCGCGGGTGCTGAGAGTCTGCACAAGCTTCTGCGCCATGTTGCAGCCCCGGCCCAATGTCACCCCGCCGCGACCGCGCCCAGCCAGGCCCCCGCCGCCGCGGCTGCCCTTCGCGCCGCCTGACCCTGCCCTCTCCAATCAGGCAGCTGCACGGGCAGCCCGCAAAGCCCCCGGGCCACGTGCACGGGGCGGGGCTCGCCGCCACGGGAGCCGCGAGTTCGAGACCCGGAGGTGCCGCTCCCGCCCCGGTACGAGGCTGTCCTACAGCTAGCGCCGCCCCGCCGCTGCCAGACTCCAGCACCAGCTCTAAGATCATCTCCACCTTTAATTTCCAACACCCCTCTGTCCCCAGCAGTCACCAGGAAAATGAACCAGCAGGTACAAGTTGGCAAAACTGCCCTACGTCTGACCCTGGGGACAGCAGCGCCTTCACACTGAGCCTATGGGTGCAGAAGGAACAGAACAGGGGGAAGGTTTTGGTGTCGCTGGGAAAGAACAAGTGGGAGAGGGCCGGTGCCCTAGAACACGCAGAGAGGCTGTGCTCTTCCCTAGGCAGAGGCTCAAAGCTGTAGTGCAGTGGAAAGACTTAGTATTAAACAGTAAGTCTCAAAAGGAAGAGACAGAACAAGGGAGGAAAGGGAAGGTCCAAGGAGAGACTCTAACTTGCTGCATCCTCAGTCAAGGTGGCGACTTGCTCTGGAGCTCCAGCCGCTGCCCCACGAGGCATTTAGCTGGCCGGTGATTGTAGGTCTAGGGCCAAGATCTCTGTTTTCAGTTCAGTGTATCGTCCAGCTCCTCCTTCTGCTTCTTCCTCTCTGCAAGCCACTGCTGGATCTTCTCTTTAAGCTCTGTGTTTGGTCTGATCTGGTCCATGGTGAGCGGGCTCCGGTTGAAAGGGTCTGTCTGATCACTGAAAGACAAGGCACGGAGGGGATCATTTGGACAGTCCCAGTGCTAGAAATAAAACGAGGAGGAGAGGCCAGGAGGAGGCAGGGGATAAGTGAGACAGGCCTCCAAAAGCGCCGTGTACCTGAGGAGGTGCCGGGCTATAGTTGAGCGGTCCACAGTGACACGGGATGAGGGCAGGATCACGGGGTCAGACATCAGTGTGCTCATGATGGGATCCAGGAACTCGTCACAGGCATCTGCGTATGTCTCCTCCTCCTGCTGCTGCCGGTCTGCAAGAGACTGGGGGGCACGTGGAGCCTTCAGCCGCTGGGGCTCCCAGTTCTTTAAAGCCCAGGTTTGCTCCTAGCCCACAGCTAAAGCGTTTACTGGTAGGTGCTGTCCCACGGGAACCTCAAAGCCCCATGCCCAGAAATCCCTCCCCACAGCAAGACACAGGGATACACAGGCAGAACAACCACATCAGGAATCAGTCCCTCCTTCTATGTGTGCCTAAATTCAGTGGGGTTCTCACCTTGATCCTCTCAGCCAGGTTGCTGAAGGACACGATCATGTTCCCAGGCTTGTTGATCTTCTTCAGGACCCGGACGGTCTGGGCGAAGAGTGTTGGCGAGTAGGAGCGGCCATCCTTGGGCACCGTGGCACAGAAGTTTTCCTCATCCCTGGGCCACAGGTGGAAAGAGAGCAAAAGTTTAAGAATCCACATGTATCAGGCTGCAAAACAGTCCCCAGGACAGCAGCACTACCACAGTAGAGAACTCCAAGCTAGAGAAAAGCCTGCCTGCAATGAAGTGCTTCCCCCAGGTCCTCTCCAGAGTGACTCACAGTATGAACGTAACCATGATAGTGTTTAGCTTCCAGCCCTGCTACCTGGGCTGCATCTGACTCCCTGGGGTCATTGACGTTAAGATTGTTACAGAAGAGCACAGCATGCTGCCAAAAAGCCCACCAAGGGCCTCTGCTAGCCACAGTGTCCCCAGGATGTCTCCTGCCACCCCACGGACCAGCTCTCCCCATCACATACCCAAGGTTCAGGTAGATGGTACAGATGTCAGACACGAGTTGCTGTGGCTTGAAGTCAAACTCGCTGAAATCCTTCACTTTCAAAGCTCCCATTTTCGGCCCAACCAGGTGTTGCAGGAAGTAGTTGAGCATGGAGATGATGCGCTCCGCGAGGAATGGGTGCACAAACAGGGACTTAATTTCTGGAACAGAAAGCAGCAGTTCCCTGAGCTCCAAAGCCACCGGGGCGTCAGGTCCCAGCAAGGGTTTTTGCTCTTCCTACCTGAGGTGAGGAAGGCCAGCGTGCCAATGGTTTCGTTGGACATGATGTTGTGGAAGCGTGCCAGCTGACCAAACATCTGCAGACTAGACTCCTTCTCGCGGCGAGCCTCCGGGGACAGGCTGTCCCACTCGCCACGGTCCTTCTCGATCTGCTGAACTTTGATCTTACTGAGGTACTGCAAAGACAGGGCAGGGAAGCAGCTGGGAGAACAAGCTGGCAAATGGGCAGTGGTGGCAAAGCCAGCCTTGTCCCACACTGGGCCAGCACCAGATGAACACCTCATAAGCCCAAAGGAGAATACCCTGGAGACAAAGGGCCTTTGTCAGGATAACACCTGCAGCATGGCCAAAGGGATTTGATACTCAAAACCCCCAGAGGTTGTTTAAAGTCTGGCTGCGTCAGGATGAGCAGCAGGGAAACTTCCTTGTGACTCCCCCAAGCATGCTTCATGCTGGATCTGACAAAGCCCCTGAGCTCCTCTTCAGGATGCTCAGCACTACCTGTATGGCTTCATCCAGCAGGAAAATGGCATCGTTCATGAGCAAGTTGAGGAAGCGCAAGAAGAGAGGGGGGTTCATTGCCTCCAGGTTCTCTGAGGCATAATCAGCCAGAGCCTGGAAGGAAGGAGCAAGTGTTGAGCGCCATGGGAGAGTCCCGGCCAGCATGCTCCCTACAGAGCTGCATGCATGCGCTTACCAGTGCACTCCCGCCTCACCTTTATGCTCTGCCGGTAGGAATCTGTGCCCCACATGTACCTCAGGATGGGGTACATGGGGCGGCGGTAGTTAAACTTCTGCTCAAACTGGTGCGGATCACCTACACACAGGCAAAGAAACGGCTTTCCACACTGCAGTGGGCATAGGCAATGTCATGGTACAACTGACTCCACTCTAGAAGGGGACAGGTGAGAACCCAATGCTATACCATTGCCAAGCTGAAAAGCTTGAGCCCCAGAGGTTACCCTCTCTGGATATACAGCTCTGCACAAGCCAGAAGTTTGGCAATACCACTGTTGTGCTGGAATGCCGCCGGCCTGATGCAGCCAAGCAGCTTAAAGCCAGAACAGATCTGTTTCAAACCCTGGGGACGCTCCCCCTGCAGCTGCTGCAGAGGGAAGAGCTCTTCCCTCTGGTGCTCACCCGTAAACTCGATATCCACAAAGACTCTGATGAGGGCCTCGGCCAAGTGGGGGGCATTCTGGTACGAGCAGAACACGCGCTTGCGATGGAACACACTCGAGACGAGCGGGTTCTGTGCCTGGTCCAGGTGAGGCATCACAGCTTCCAGCACTTCTGCCAGCTTGGCTCGCAGGTGGGGGTTCTTCATCCTGCAAGAGAAAAAGAGCAAATCCAGTATGTCAGGAGGCTGCGAGATCAGGGAATGCTCCAGGAGCTGCGTCCATCCCTGCAGGAGTGCCACCCTGCTGTGGACTGTCTGTAAAGCTAATGCTGGTGTCCAGAGCTTACTCTCAATACTGGAGCCACAGGCAAAGGCACACACTCAATACCACAGTTAAACTAGGCAGGGAGGACAGAGGGTGTGGGAATGGCAAAGCTGTTGCTTCCATCCCTCCCACAGCAGCTTTCTGGCAGTGAGAACAGCTCACAGCCCACACTGGCTTGTTTGCACCCAAGCAAACTTCTTGTTTATTCCGCAAATCCAAAGCACTTCACCTCCTGCCCAGTGCAAATCACTGAGGTAAGGGCACATTTCTCTGCCACACACATGGAACAGAAGCCAAACCCCCTGCCCGAGGCAGGAAGAGCCACAGCCTCCCTCTGCCAGGGCCAGCGGGAGCAGCAGGAGCTGCCAAGCAAGTGAAGCCTCCAGGACCCTGCTGTGTTTACACACGAGAATAAACAAAGGAGAGCAGAAATGCAGGGTCTGCGGCAGTGTCGTACTGGGAGGATCAATACCACTGCTCAGACCTGCTCAGCTCCCACAGGAGCCTGCACAGAGATACTCCAAACAGATCAATCCCAGTGCCTTCCTCTAACAAGGACCAAAGGGGCTCCAGCTGACAAGGCTCCGGTGTAATATCACCAAACAAGTATTTAGACACTGAATCCCATCTACACCTCGTGTGACACCTGGGCCCTTCAGGCAGGGCCGCATTCCTTGTACCTCTTACAGGCAGGACTGAGCTTTTCCAAAGGGATAAACCCATTCATGGCTGCATAAATCAGTGCCTCTCCTGAAGTCTCCCCTCCTAGTCCCCCTTTGGGTGCTCTGCAGGCACACAGGGCTCACACCGCGGCTGTACGTACCTCTCCACATCACCCATGAACACAGTGACAAAGTGAAGGATGTGCTCCAGGGAATCTGCAGACGCCTCCAAGATGTCATCAGCAAAACGCCGCAGGAAAATGAAGAAGTCACCCAAATTATCAGCAAAGAATTCTGCAAACAGAGACTGTGCATGAGCTCCTCATGAGAGGCAGCTCTTCTCACCCCTCTTCAGTCTCCCGTCCGCTCTCCCCTCATCACCCTCATTCTGATTAAAGCTTTGGGAGCTAACTGGCTGTGTTGGAACATCCCAGACATGAGGGAAGCCCAGCCTGATCCACACAGGATTCACTCCATCTCTCCCAGAAGTCAGGACCCAGCAGCTGTCTGCCCATCGTACACAGTTACACACATCTCGAGACAACAGAGGACACAAGGAGGACTTTGCACATGGAGAGACCAGTAAATTGAGATGGTATTTAGTGGAAGTTTGCAGCACCATGCCCTGCTGGGGTCAGCTCTCCCAGTGCTCATCCGAATGGCACCAGGATCACAGCCTGTAAGGGACCCTGGAGGTCCCAGCTGCCTTCAGAGCTTCTGACAAGTTGCAGCCGACATTCCCTACACATCCCAGAACTTTCTTTCCAAGGGCAGAATGTCCTTTAAGCACCTCAGTGAGGAGGTGCTGTGCACATCCTCAGGAACCAGGCCTGCACATGTACACTCAGGCCCTGTGCAGGGTGAGCAGCACAGCATGAGGGTCTCACCTGGTACATATGCCAAGGCGCTGTCCTGCACCGTGGGCAGAGGGAAGGTGAGCTCCACCGGCTCCGTCCCACGGTTCCCCACGGCCAACTGCACCAGCAGAACTGCCACGGACACCTGCAGGTTCAGGCAGTTCTGCAGCATCTGCGGCTCCGTCATGGCTGTCTTGGTGGACAGATAGATGGTCATGAGGCGCTCAAACTGCTCCCTGAGGCTGTCGGCAGCAGGGCTGGAGCTCTGCTGAGCTTCTCGCCACGCTACTTGCAGGCGGTGAAGGCTTTGGTTTATCTTTACCATCTGGTCGTGCAACCTACCCAAAAACAAGGTGAGGAGGTGAGACAAGACTGCAGAGTGCCCGAGAACAGCATGGGCTTTATCCTGCTCTGCCAGTCACACTCAAACCCTTTCCTGGGGATAACCTCTTTGGGACACCAGCAATGGGAAGCCTTTGGGGAAAGGCAAGCAAGAGCTTGGGGGATTCCAGAGCCTGCTGAGGAACTGCAGTGGTCTGTGGAGTGGTCTGCACAATGCCGCTGTGTGCCATGGTCAGGGATCCAGCAGCATGTAGAGTGACACAGGCAGTTTCCTGGCAACAAGCCACTTGTGGAACTTTTCCATTGAGTTCCATGTTTAGAGAATCAACCAGAAGGGGACAGTGCTGGGATCAGAGGTGACCTCAGTGTATCCAGGCAACCATTTGCAGAGGGAAGCTGAGAGAAACAGTGTGCTACAGTGTCCAGAGAAACCCTTTCCTGGCAGTGGACAGCAGGAAGCTATATCTGCTTCCCATGCAGTCTGGTTCGGGCAGCTCAAAGGGGCAGAAGCTCTGATGCAGAGGCTTTCTAGGGGAGAAGTGAGATGCCTGCAGCCTGTTCCCTGAGGAGAGGGGGAGGCGAGTGGCCCACGGCACACAGCATTTGGCTGTCAGGTTTCTATAAGCAGTGTGGCACCTGATGGACTGTCAGCACTGACTGTGAGCACCAGCAAATGGAATTCCCTCCAAATTCAGCTAGCCTGAGGCCAAAACTTCAGTGCTTGGTACTCAGTAGTTCAAGCTGCCTGCTCTGCATTCTGAGTATTCACTGACAGCTTAGCAAGTGGTGGGAATAGCACTGGGGGGATCTGCGAGCACCCACCTGTGAAACCCCAAGTGAAGGGTGTACTGTGTGAGGACCAGGTTTTCTGTCACCAGGTTGTAGCTGCTGGCAAACTCAGGCTCTTGCTCACTCAGAGCGGGTACCAAACATGTTTCCTTTTCCAGACCTGGAATGAAAAGTGTCTCTGTGTCAAGAGCTCAAGAGGGCCCCTGCTGAAGACACAGAATGGCTGGTGATGCCGGGGAGCCTGTTCTTTGTGTTTAGTTCTCCCCTTGCTCCTCCCCAGTCTTCTCCCTTTACCCACACATGTGGGGAAGGCACTACTGGGAGCAGCAGGGATCAGAGGAGGTTCCCCTTGTCGTTCCCTTGCTGTCTCAAGGTCTGGACGCACCTTTCATGTGTACGTTCTTACTCCTCCTCTCCTCTTCGTTCAGCTCCTTCAGGGCACAGTAGGTAGGGTTGAAGGTCAGCAGCCTGGCAGATTTGGGTTTGCAGAAGGGCTGGCACAGCTTCAGGAGGGCAGCTCCCAGGTTGAGGAAGAAGGCATCCGAGGCATACATCTGGAAGAAGATCTCTGGCATCTGGTTTGCCCAGATCTTGGTGCGTCCTGCGTTGGCGTGGAGACAGTTTCCCAGCCAGGAGAGGATCCTGTGCTTTGTCTCTGGGGACAGCTGCAACAGGTTCTTCAGCATCTGGTAGGTCTTCTCATGGAACTGGGCCATAAACTGTTGCAGGAACAGAACATGTTTGAGGGATTATGAAGAAGCCAGGGGTGGAACTCAAGCCCTGATACCACATCTTTAACTCTCAGGCACCAAGAGGCCACTCAAACACATCAGAAAGCACCGTCATGCTTCAGCTCACCTGATGGATGTTGGACTCCTGCACTTTGATCTCCTGTGGGCTGGATCGGGATGGGTTCAAGAAGTAGCCATGGTTCTCCACGACACCAGGGGTCTTCAGCAGGCAGGAGATGTTTAAGATGGTGCCTAGCAAAGTCTTCTGGTACATCTGTCCATTGCTGGGATCCTTGGGCTGGATGTAGCCTGCAAAAACCTGGGGGACAGGGCAGGGCATGCTGACAGCTGCCTAAAATCCCAGTGAAATGAAAACAAACACAAACTGACAGCTTTGGGCCAGGCAAAGAGAAGGGAGGAAAGGGGTAAAAGAACACACAGAGGGTGTTACTACATTGAACTGCTGTTTGACCTCCCCAAATTAGGTCCTACAAACATGCTGCTGAGAGGAGAACCTGTGGGGAGTTCCTGACCAGGCTGAGGCAACCACCTTTGCAATGTCCTTCTGCTTGGTGAAGTAGAGGAGCACGTCGAGGTATGTGTAGAGCAGGATCTGGCAGAGGTCCAGCTCCTTGATTCTGCCCAGCAGGATGTCAAACACAGGAACCATCACCTCCCCAAACGTCCGCACCTCCTCGTCCATCGTTAAGGCCTCTATGACCTCCTCCAGAAACTCGGTCATGTCTTCAAACTCTGGCAGGGAAGCGAGAATTGCAGCGTGCTACAGGTGCTGCAGCCTAAACGCTGCCTTCCCTTTTAGGACCAGGGACAACCCAAGCTCTGCTCCACTCAGCTGGACTTACGGGCCCCTCTCAGTGCCTCCAGCATCAGGTCCACCAGCTGCTCGTACACATTCTGGTTGACGTAAATCTCCGGGGTGAGGAGCACAGTGCGAGTATTTGACACCGTCAGGTTCCGGCAGCGCACAGCAAAGGGCAGCAGGTTCTCTGGGACCTTGGTTATCTGCACAAGAAGGAGACAGAGCTGGGGCCCTGGCATCTGCTTCTGGCCTCTAAAAGCTCAGCTCAGTCACTTCAGCCCAGAACGCTGGGTGACAAAGCCGCCCTCCTCTGAAGCCCCTGCCAACCTCTTCTCTTGCCCTCTGGAAACAGGCATAGAGATAGCGCAGGATCTGCCTCTCCCCAGCGTCCCGGTCGGCAGAGAGGTTCTGTGTGCTGCTAGAGGTCATGTGAATCAGGTGGCTTCCAG
Source organism: Psittacula echo (assembly GCF_963264785.1). NCBI lineage: Eukaryota > Metazoa > Chordata > Aves > Psittaciformes > Psittacidae > Psittacula > Psittacula echo. The sequence continues at coordinate 303,140 of NC_137754.1, forward strand.
GCTCCTGCAGCAGCAAGCGGGCGAACAGGGCCTGGGCAGATGTAGGTGGGAAGTGAGGACAGGGAGACAACCCCTCTGGGAAACAGTCCCTGGCACCTCCTTGTTTATGCTTGGAAAAGCTCTCTCCATCCCTCTTTAAGTAACAGAGCACTAAGCTGAGAGCTCCACCACAGTCTCCACTCTCATAAGAGCGGCAGCAGACCTGCTGCATCTGGGATGTGCCACAAGGAAACAAACACAGTTCCTAGTGCTACAGCAGTATAAGTCCTGGAGCCTGTGGCAGGCTGCCCTACCTGCTCCACGTTGTCCATGTCCAGCCAGTCCTGGGCATCCAGGTCCGCAGCCATTTCTTCCAGGTACACGCAGCGCGCTGGGATCCCATTCCCACTCTTCATGCTGGGGTCACCTGAGACAGACACGGAGGGACCCATTTCACCCAGAGGGACACAGACTGTGCCGGGGGGCAGCAGAACCTGAAGGCAAAGTGATGTTCCCCTCCCAGCTCCCCACTCTCTGCCCTTCACAGTGGCGCTCCCCAGCTAGGTACCACCCCTCTGCTGCTGGGGAACGGCTCCAGCACTCACTGTTGTCGAGGGTGATGAGGAAGATCCTCTGGATCATGTGGTTGATGTTGAGCTGCTCGCACAACTCCCGCTGCGAGCAGAACGAGCGGCTGATCTCAGCCACCGAGTAGTCGCAGTCGTCCAGGCTCTCGGAGACGCTGTTGTCGGAGTCATCCTGGCTGACCGAGGTCTCATCGCCTGCAAGCAGCGGGGGAAGGAAGACGCTCAGCGCCCCGGTGGGGACAGCGCCCTCCCGCCGCCGGCCCCCCGCCCCGGACCTGTCAGCTGCCGCAGCTGCTGCTGCTTCTGAACGGCGGCGAAGTGCTTCGCGGCGGCGACGGAGCCGAAGAGGGCGGCGAAGGGGTTGCTGGAGATGCTGTTGTTGTTCTCCTGGTCGGTCATCTCCCGTCAGCGCCGCGCCATGCGGGGGGGCCGGGCTGCTGGGAGAACCGCTGGCAGTGCGAGGGGGCCCCCGGGCAGCGAGGCCGGGACCCAAGCGCCGCCGCGAAGCCGCCGCGAGGCCGAAGCCGAAGCCGGAGCCGCGGATCCGGGCCCACACAGACCACTCACCTCCGTCGCCGCCGGAGAGCACTGCGCGTCACCACGTCGCAGCGCAACTGACATCATCGCCATGCGCCGGAAGAGGGGGTGGTGTGATTTTTGGGATCGGCTGGAGCGGCGCGCGGAGCGTCGCGACGGGAGGCACTTCCACCTGGCGGCGTGGAGGGCCGATGACACGGACCGGGAGGACACGGACACGCGGGGCCGAGCCTTGAGCGGCTCGTCCGGTAACGGAGCGTGTTTGGGGGCTGCGGGACGCGAACCTCTGCGGAGGAACAGAGATCGCACAGGGTCATTTGCATATTAACGATGTCCAATTAACATGTAAATTAAGACTTCGTGACTTCATTAATATGCATTTTGCTCATTTGTATATCTGATCTGCTGTTTGCAGTGCATAAAGATGGTATAAAAGCCACCATGGTCTTTAGGTGTAGGCTTTACTCTTTTAAAGGGTATGGGTTTGAAATTGAGCCACTCTGTGTGTGTTTGTGTGTGTGTGTATGTGAGAGGTGTGTGTGTTTGTGTGTGTGTGTGTGTGTGTGTTTGTGTGTGTGTTTGTGTTTGTGTGTGTGTATGTGGGGTGTGTGTGTGTTTGTGTGTGTGTTTGTGTGTGTGTTTGTGTGTTTGTGTGTGTGTGTGTTTGTGTGTTTGTGTGTGTGTTTGTGTGTGTGTGTGTGTGTTTGTGTGTTTGTGTTTGTGTGTGTGTGTGTTTGTGTGTGTGTGTTTGTGTGTGTGTTTGTGTGTGTGTGTATGTGGGGTGTGTGTGTGTTTGTGTGTGTGTGTGTGTTTGTGTGTGTGTTTGTGTTTGTGTGTTTGTGTGTGTGTTTGTGTGTGTGTGTGTGTTTGTGTGTTTGTGTTTGTGTGTGTGTGTGTTTGTGTGTGTGTGTTTGTGTGTGTGTGTGTGTGTGTTTGTGTGTGTGTGTGTGTTTGTGTGTGTGTGTGTGTGTGTGTTTGTGTGTGTGCGTGTGTTTGTGCATGTGTCCAAGGTGCCCATGCAGCAGCTTCACTGCACTGATTCAGCACAGACTGGGTTGGGTTGGAAGGAACCTTAAAGCCCATCCAGTTCCAACCCCTGCCACAGGCAGGGACACCTTCCACTGGAGCAGGTTGCTCCAAGCCCCTGTGCCCAACCTGGCCTTGAACACTGCCAGGGATGGGGCAGCCACAGCTTCTCTGGGCACCCTGTGCCAGCGCCTCAGCACCCTCACAGGGAAGAGCTTCTGCCTAAGAGCTCATCTCAGTCTCCCCTCCGGCAGGTTAAAGCCATTCCCCTTGTCCTGTCCCTACAGGCCCTTGTCTAAAGCCCCTCTCCATGTTTCCTGTAGCCCCTTTGATCACTGGGAGCTGCTCTGAGATTGCTGCCCCCAAAGCTGGATGCAGGACTGTGGGGGGGGTATATGGGGGCTGTCTCAGCAGAGCAGAGCCCCAGCCTGTGTCTGTGCTGGGGATTGCCCTGAACCAGGTGCTGGACCCCATGAGGATTGCACAGGCCCACCCCATTAACTAACAAACTCCACTGATTTCAGCCCGTCGGGCTGTGCCCCAGCCTCGCCCCTGGCTGTGACAGTTCCATGATGGGGATGAGGGCCTGAGGGGTACTGTGGGAGGGGGGTGCTGTGGAGCGATGTCTGGGTCCACGGGACAACAACGGGGGCTCTGGAGCCCTGTGTGGGTCTCATCCTGTGCATGGGATGGGGTGTTTGGGCTCTGGCCCCTCTGCCCTCCTGCCTCACACCCAGTGCAGGTGTGAACAGCCCCCACCAACACAGCACACACACAGAGCTCATTTATTGGTGGGGGGGGTTTAATGTCCATCACCCTTCCATCACCCGTCCATCTCCCGCTGTCCTGGTTTGTGCCCTGGGGGCGAGGGTGGGCTATGGCACTGTTGGTGCTGGGCACCCACCCAGCTCAGGCGCTCCCCCCCTCTCCAGCAGCTCGTCCCGGCTCCCGGGGATGCTCAACCCTGGCAGAGCATTCTCTGTGGGCCCTGGCAGGGCGCAGGGCTGCAGGAGGTGGTCCCAGTAGAGGCTGAGCGTGGAGTGCTCCTGCTGCTCCAGCTCCTTCAGCTCGTGGAGCTCCTTGGCGCTGGCTGCCGGGGTCTGCACCTCGAAGGTCATCTCGAAGCGGCTGTAGTCCACCCGGAAGGCGCCTTTCTCCAGGGACATGCAGGGCTCGAAGCGGTACCCCCAGAGGATCTCATCCTCCGTGTATGAGGTGCGGGCTTGGCACGTCATCCCTGGGGTGAGGCAGCACCTCAGTGCTGGGTTACCGCAATGAGCCACCCGCTGCCCCACGAGGGGTATCCAGCCCTGGGTCACCCATTGCCGGGGGGATGCCAGCCCCAAGCCCAGGTTCCCTCCCTGACCCCACAGACCCACCTGTGGCTTCCACAATGCCCTCGAGGATGATGATGATCTCAAACTGGTCCCGGCGCAGCGACTCGGCCGACATGTCCCAGAAGGGGCTGCGGTGGTTGATGACATGGCAGATGATCTGGGGCTCCACCAGGAACAGGCGGTCCTCGCCCGTGTCGTAGCCCAGGTTCAGCTCCGACTGCTCCAGGGGGATGAACTCGCCCTCGGCCGTCTGCCGGGACTTGATGAGCTTGGCCCGGATCTTGGCGTCCACCATGTGGCTGTCCCGCAGGTCCCCCACACGGAACATGAGGCAGAGCTGCTCGTCCCGCTGGGAGATGACGCAGTTCTTGCTGAAGATCAGGGTCTGGGCACGCTTCTTGGGCCGGGAGATCTTGACAAACATGCAGCCCACCATCAGGGCGTCGATCATGGAGCCCACGATGGACTGGGCCATGAGCAGGATGACGCCCTCGGCGCAGTTGGCCGTCACCATCCGGGAGCCATAGCCGATGGTGCGCTGGCTTTCCACCGAGAAGAGCAAGGCGGACACGAAGCCGTCGATGTTCTCGATGCACGCCGGCCACTCAGGATCGCCCCGGTGCCTGACGTCGCCCCGCACCCAGGCGTCAAAGAAGTAGATGGTGCCAAACACCACCCAGGTGACGATGTAGCACATCATGAAGACGAAGAGGAACCAGCGGTACTTGAGGTCCACGATGGTGGTGAAGATGTCTGAGAGGAACCGCTTCTTCTCCTGGATGTTGCCCAGGTTCACCTGGCACTTGCCCACCTTCGTCACGTAGCGCTGCCGCTGCCGCTTGCCAGCCTGGAGGACGGGGCCATCCTCCTCCAGCAGCCTGCGGCGCCGGCCCTGCAGCCCCTCAATGGTGGGCACGGTGGTGGCGGCACTGTTGCGGGCAGGGGTCCTGCCACGCACTGAGCTGGGGATGTTGGCCATGCTCAGGGCGTGCAGCGGGCACCAGCAGGCACCACTCTCCTGTGCGGCAGCTGGCGGGCACCAGGGCAGGTCACCGGGATGGTGTGGGGTGGCCACGCTGCCGCGGCTCCGCAGCAGGAGCGGCTCACTGGGGGTGATGCTGCTGTGGCGGGGTGGGGATGGGTAGTTTGGCATCAGGACGCTTCTCTTGGCAGTGGCGGTGGCTTGCGGGTGGCTGTCCTCCGCTAGAGCCCTGGGGGCAGCTGAGGGATCAGGCTGCAAGGGAAGAAAGGAGCCCATTGGTGAGCAATGACCTTGGGCAGCACCGCGGTGGCATCCTGCCTGGAGGATGCCCCAGAGCCCCAGTGCAATCAGTTCGTACCTTCTGGGGGAAGGTGCCGTAGTGGCTGGTGTCGGTGGGCGGCCGCGGCAGGTAGGCCAGCATGTGCTTGGCGGTGGGGGTCTGCGCTGCGGGGATGGAGTTGCTGCGGCCGCGGGGCTCCTGGAGTGCCGGCTGGCCGCTGCCAATGCTGTTGTGGGTGCAGGGGAGCACCATGGTGGGGCCGGGGCTGGGGCTCAGCCCCGGGCTTGGCACAGGGTCCTGCCATGGAGCACACAAAGCAGAGGGTTATTGTGGACATGGAGGGTCCCTCTCCAAGGGGCAGGATCTGCTGTGGCTGCCCTTGCCCAGCAGCTCGTGTGCCAGCCATGAACTGGCACCAGATGGCTAAGCCCATTAGGGGCTGTAATTGCATTGCAGAGGCCGGCAAGGAGGTGCCCACCTCCCTGGGGAGCAGCCCCAGCAGTGGGCAAGGTCCGAGCGAGCACCCGCAGCCATGCTCTGTGTGTGTCCCAGGCCCTGCCTGCAATTGCCAGCTCTCTGATAAGCTACAAGCAGAGACAGGCGACCCTGGGGCAGGAGGAAGGGCAGCCCATGATGGAGACACAGACCCACAGGGTCCCCACAGGGGGGGTGTGATGGGAGGTCACCTTCCTGGCAGACAACCCGGAGAGCAGCGAGCCACGGGGATGAGCTGCACGGACACAATGCCTCCTCCCAGCATCCCCTTGCCTCTGCCAAGGAGGAGGCCCAGTGTCCTTGTCGCGGCGATGGAGGACGTCAGCCTCCGGATCCACCTCCTGCCCCCAGCCCTGCGCAGACCCCTGAGCGAGGGGCACCCACCTCGTGTCCATGTGGATCGGCCACCGTGCTGGCAGATGCTGATCTCGGGTTGCGGCTCCTGCTCTGCCCTGGCAGCCACTGGGCATCTTTCCACCGGTTGCGGATGGGAATCCTCTGCTGTGGCCAGAGGGAGGGAAGGACTGGGAGCTCGGCTACGGCCGCCAATCCTGCTCCAGCAGCAGAAGGTGGCCTGTTAATCTGTCTCAATGACAGGCACAATTACCTTGAGACGATTTAATCAGAAAGAGCAGGCGCCCCAAAGCCAGGCGGAAGGAGCAGGAGGGGTTTCCCAGTGGATTTCCCTGCTCTCGGGATGATGCTTCCCTTCTGCTCTTGGGGATGGGATGGTCAGCAAGGGCTGGAAAACATCCCCCCTCTCCTGAGTGGTCCATGCTTCCTCACCCCCTCCTTCTGGGAGCCCCTTGAGAAGTCCCACCCCGGTGCTCACCAGGGCTGGACCCTGGCACCAGCAGGACTTGGTAATTTCCAGGCTGGGCCCCAGTATTCCGTTGATAAGAAAGACGGCAGATGATGGAGAGATTAGTCATTAATCTCCTGGGGAAGATGAATCTGCCGCTGGACCCCAGGGAGGGACATGGAGGGGGTGGGTGGGAGCTGAAGTTGAGATTTTCCTGGTGGTGCTGCCCATCCTTTCCCCATCCATGTTTTGGCAATTGGGCACCTTCTCCCAGGGCAGTGTTCCCCCACGTCAGGCACCAGGAGCCATGTGCCTGGTGAGGGTGCAGGGCTGGGCCATCGGTGCCTATCTGTGAGCAGCGGGCAAAGCCTCCCCCTCCCTGCGTCCTCAGCGCAGCTCTCGAAGGCTCCTTTTCTGATTAATTTAACGAGTGAATGAGGGTCGATGCCTCTGAGGGGAGCCTGACGCCGGCTCTCTGCTGGCCGCATCGCACCTCTCGGTCCCCTCCCGGCCCCACCACGGCTGGAGCTGCGCTGCCGGGGGGCTCCTTCCCTGCCAAGGCTCCGGGATTTGCGTGCCTTGGCTTAACCCTCCCGGCCCGGCGCGGCAGCGGCGGGAGCGGGGCCGCAGCCACGGCAGGACGAACCCGGCTTCCCGTGCGGAGAGTGGGGAAGCCAAGGGCGGCTGGAAGATGACGGTGGCCACACCCCGGCGGCGGAGGAGCACGCTTCAATCCGCCGCCCCGCGCAGCAGACGCGGCCGGCGCTGCTCCACAAGCGTTAATGCCCGCGGCCGCCTCTCAGGGCGGCTTATCCCGGCCCGGCGCGCACTCAGCGGCCGGCGTGAGCATGGCTGGGAGCTGGCGGGCGAAGGCGCAGGCGGGGGGGATGCTGCTGGCGCTGCTCGGCTGGGTCTCCTCCTGTGTCACCACCTTCGTGCCGCTCTGGAAGAGCCTCAGCCTGGACCTGAACGAGCTGGAGGTGTGGACCATGGGGCTCTGGCAGGTCTGCATCGCCCGTGAGGAGGGGGTGGTCGAGTGCCGGGCCCACGGCTCCTTCCTGGCACTGCCCCCCGAGTTGCGCGTCTCCCGCCTCCTGATGTGCCTCTCCAACGGGCTGGGGCTGCTGGGGGCCCTCCTGGCCACGCCGGGGATGGAGGGCTGGATCATCTGCGAGAAGAAGCCCTGGCTAAAGCGGCGGCTCCTGCTTGCCGGGGGAGCGACGTTTGGCACGGCCGGGATGGCCACTCTGGCTCCGGTGTCCTGGGTCGCCTACAACACTGTCCTCAACTTCTGGGACAGCACCGTCCCCGATATCGTGCCCCGCTGGGAGTTTGGGGAGGCCACGTTCCTGGGCTGGTTCGCCGGAGCCTTCCTGGCCGCTGGCGGGCTCCTCCTCGCCTGCAGCGCCCGCACCACGAAGGCCTCGATGCCGCCTGTCCCCACCTGCCGCCAGCCCCCTGCCGCGGGCCACCACCCGCTCCCCAAGCCCGCAGACCTGGTCATCTAGGGGCTCCGGCTGGCTCTAGAGGTGATCTGCTGACTGCTGTGGCCGGGCTTTCCCTCCCTCTGTGCGCCTGCTTCGCGTTTCCTTTCCAAAGGAACAAGGGCTTCGAGCAGGCAGCAAGGCAGGGGCAGAGCAGCAGCAGTGGCACTGGAGCACGGTCACTTGCGGCTGAGGCAGCAGTAGCATCCCTTGCTAGACCCCCATTGCCAAGTCCACTGTGGTCAATGTCTACGCTCCAGAGTAGCATCTCACCCTGTGCATGTCCGTATCACTGTGATATACCCACAATAAATTATCACAGTTGCCAGCAGCGTGTTTCTGTGCTCTGAGTGTACAGCTGCATCTTGCAGAAGGCGCAGCATGAGTGTGAATGGAGGGTGGGAGCTGCAAGGGGCAGTGCTGTTTGGTCTGTCCAGAAAAGACTGGAGGGGAGTTGAAGAGGGAAAGGTGGAAAACAAGGGGAGAAGGAAAACAAGAGATGAGGTGGTATCAGAGATGGCTCCTGCTACAGAGCAGGACACCAGCGGCTGCATCCCCTGCAGTAGCCTCATCTTCTCAGGGCTAAGACATAAAGCTGTCAGCATGACACAGACCCTCTGTAGGAAGCTCCTCAGCTGCATTCACTACCTGTGCAAAGAGGTGAGAGGCTGTTTGGTGGGTCTCCTTAACCATTTCTTCCACCTTTTCCTGACCCAGCTGTAAAACTAAAGCTTGCTTGCACGCCCCTGGGCGATCGGCAGCATGGACCATCAGCCTGGACTAACACTCGGCATCCCGACAGAGGCCAGCCCCCTGCTACAGCACTGATAAAAACCAGAGTTCACTGCTGGTTTAATCCCTGCGGCTCAGCGCTGCAGGCGCGTGACTGCTCCAAAGGAAGCCCCCGACCGGCACCGGCATTCCTGTGGGAAGCAAAGTCCTCTCTCCTACATCGGGTCCCTTTCGAAACCTGCACTTTGCTCACTGAGAGGAGAGGAAGGAGTCAGAGGAGAGGGATCATCCCTTGGTGATTCTCACGCTGCCCGGGCTTTGGACTGCCCTGAGAGCCAAGGGGGGAGAGGCAGGTGCTCAGTCCTTCCTGAGGAAGAACAAGGGATCAAGGGAGGAAGAACAAGGGGTGGGAATGTGCTTTGCAAAGAGCTGTGCACCCCAGGGCTCCAGCTCAGCCCAAGTGTTGTGACTTGCCAGGCACTGATCTGTGCTCCTGGGAAGCCTTTGCTGCTTTGTGTTTTAAATCAGGCTTCGGGTATGTGAACATTTCAATTCCTGCAGCACCACAGAGAATGGGGCAAAGCCATTATCTTGGGATGGTCGGAAGAACCAGATTCTTTCCCTAAACCACATCCTACCTCCTGCGTATTGCAATGACAGATGGCATTGCAAACGCTGTCTAGAAATGACAAGTCTGCTGGCTGGGAGGGACGAGCAAGGCACCACATTCTCACCTGCTGCAGCCAAAGCACCCTGAGAAGCAGGTTCTGCTCTCCATCACAGCAATGGGGGACAAAGCAGAGAAAGCAGCAGCAGCTCTGCAGCATCCCAGGGCCTGACACAGGCCCGGCTGTTGGGGCCCCAACAGTTCCTGCAGGTAACAGCGCTTCTGCCTCATGTAAAACCACCAAGAGGATGCAGGATTATCCCTCAGGAGCCCTTTATTCCTAAACAACAGGGAGTGCACACCAACAGCAAGGAGGGACCATGCCGACAATCCCCCTTCTGAGAGCTCTGCTCATTACAATGAGTTTGGTGCTGGGAATGAGTCCTGGGGACACGTGTCCAATGTGCTGGGATAAAACCTCACCCCTGCATGTGTCCCTCTGGGTCTCTCCCCTCCTCCTGTGCTGCTGACAAGGGATCTGTGCTTGATCAGAGCAGAGCCAGCAGCAGCAGGTAGAAGGGTGTCATTACAACACAGGGTCATGGTATCAGCTCAATAGGCAATTAAATGTTTCAAGTTCCTCATCAATGAAGAAAACAGAGGTTTTGGCTGCAGGAAGGAAGCAATTGTCCCTCCTCTTTACTCATTTAAGTGCAGGCTTCCTCTTCCAAAAGCCCCTGGGCTCCTGCAGTGGAGCTTGCAGCGGGAAAGGGCTCAGAGAGATTCTGGCATTGACAGTGAACACAGGCACTTCCTCAGGACCGGCTCCGCTGCACGCCTGCTCCATGCTGGGCTGTGCTCAGAGGCACCAAACACAGACAGGTTTTTGCTAAAGCACAGGAAACCCCTGTCCCGGTGGCCTCCTGGGGACCCAAGATGAGCCCATGCCCTGTAACACCAGAGTGGAGTCAAACCACAAAGGAAGCGTTTTCATTCTAACATAGAACAAATGCTTTTATTGCACTTTCAGAACAACTCTGCATAGTCTGAACAAACAGGGTCCCAACAACTGCCGCAGCCCAACGTGAACAAAGGTGCCCACCAAGGAAAACGCAAACAGGGCACTTGTCTTACAGAACATCAACACGAAAAGCCCACCACCACAAAAAAGGAGCCCATTCCAGCCCTCAGTGGTTGTCAATGCTCATCTGACAGTGAGCCTCCTGAGGGGAGAAGGACGTTTGAGGGGGGGGATGTTCTTTGGATCTCCCTTAGGCAGAAGAGAATCTCCTCTCACTGCTTTCTCAGAGGAAGACTCTTGTGTATCTGCTCCTGCCAGGCAAAATACAAAAGCCCCAAACCTGCTTTACTTGACCAGAATACTCAGCTGCCAATAGGACAGAGCGGGAGCCACCCTCCATCCCTGCTTCCTGATGACACAGCCCCAACTCCTGCTAGCAGGAGCTTGGCAAAACCTGCACTTCTTGTCTCATCCCCCAGGATGATGTGAAGGTGTTTGACAGGCAAACAGCAGCTCGTGGCCGCTCACCAGGAGGGGACCCTTGCTCTGTGGCTGTCACAGGCCTCAGGATCCGTGCCCAGGAAGCTGTGGAAGCAGAACCCCGCTTTATGTGGTAAGGTTTTGTTTCTGCAGTGCAATCCTGCCTCTTTCACTGGCTCGTACGTACGAGCAGCAGAGCTGCCCCTTCCCTCCCCACTCCCTCTCAAGTGCTGCCGGTGGAGGACACGTGGTGCGCAGCCACAGCCTATTTCACAGTGACAGTCGAGGCACCGTGGATGGACTCCATGACGGCTGCAAAGCGGCTGCAGAGGTCATAGGGGGAGTTGGGCCGGATCTTCGGGGGCTCCTTCAGGACAACAGCCTCGCTGGGGCAGTCGAGGAGCTGGGGCAGAACCTCACCCAGCCTCATCTGCAGCTTTGCTGTCGAGGGGAGAGGAGGAGGCAGTCAGTGGCAGTGCAAGAGTAAGACCCCAGATGGCTCTGGGGCTGTGGGCTACAAAGCCACAATGGGTGTTAAAGAATCAGCTTCTGGCTCCTGAGGGCAGGGGTGAGCGCTGTTGGCCCCCAGCCCTGCCCGGGGCCCAGAGAGCAGGGACACCCCGGGTGCCCTGGGGCACAGAATTGGCCTTCCCAGTAAAGCCAGCTCTAAATCATCACACAAAGACCCCTGGATCTGCTCCCCACCTAGCATTTGGCAGCTCTGGCTGTGCTTCTGGCCACTGCTAAAAGCCCTTGCTCCCTCCTGAAGAGGAGTTCAGGCCTAGACGCTGCCCTGCCCACAAAGCCACAGCAAAGGCAAGGCCAGCACCATGCCCTACCGTCCATGTCTTCGCGACCCAAATAGGAGCACCAGCGGTTTCTCATGACCTCGATGGCATCCATGTCCTCTTTGGAGATCTCAAAGTTGTTCATGAGGTGCATGCAGGGGATGATCAGCTCGTTCAGGATGCTAATGCCCTCTGCCACACGAGCTTCTTCACAGCTTATGAACATAGATGCTGCCACTTCATTCAGCTTCTAGGTGAAGAGGGAGAATCAGGGGACAGAGCTGTGACAAGCAAGCACAAGAGCACACATCACCAGAACGTGGTCAGGAAAGGCCACAGCTCGGGGACCATGCAGAGATTGACAGAACCAGTGTCAGGTTCACACCACAGAAAACAAACTGGGGTCTTGGCAACCACGGAGCGTGAACTAAAAGCAGTCCTCATTTTGATGCTGTTGTTTTGCCCCCCGAGGAACAAGAAATCATCATTTGCTCAGAGAGAACAGGTTGTTAATATCAGAAATAAATACTGGGGGAGAGGGATGGGAATGGACAGAAACCAACATGACCGAGTTAACACAAGCACTGAGCTAACAGCCAAGAGCACGCTCAGCAGCACCTGAACCTTCTCCAAAGATATGGCATGTTAATTACATGTGCTCCTAAAAAAGGGACACCCCTAAAAGGGGTCTGGCTCCCTGGGCAATACCCAAGAGCAGCCAGGAAGTGAGCTGTAGCATGGGCTGCTCCCTCCTTGCCTCTCCAGGAACAAGCATACTGACCAGGAGACAATTCCTTCTGTACAAGGCAATCAGGGATTCGCTCACTCCTCTCTTGGTGCCCTTCTGCAGCAGCTTGGTGTTGCTCTGGTAGGCGTACACCAGGTAGGTGAGTGACTCCTGGTACCTAGGAGAAGAGTGTCAGCTCCCCCGCCAGAGGCTCGTGTCACGTCAGGAAACACTTTCCTCTTGGCCTGGATGGTAACTACCATCAGGCCCAACAGGAAGAGCTTCATTTCACTGCCAAAGCCTACACGAACAGATGCCCTCCATCCAGGAATTAATGGTCCTTTTTGCCCAGGGTGCCAAATGAGCACCTCAGGAACAGCTCTTTACAGCCAAGTTTGAGTGTGATGTGCCCTGAGCACGACTGCCAGCACTGATGCTTTCAGGATTGCTCCAGGACATTTGCCCTCTGTGTGCAGCAGCAGCAGCAGTGTGTTCAGTTCCTGCACACATTTCTAGCCTCTACTCCCCCAGTGAGAAACCAGCACAGCTGACAGGGATCTGGTCAGGGCAGGGCAGCTCTCACCCCCCCTCTTGGCAACTTGCCCACCTGAATTTGGTGTCTCATCACTTCTAACCCCTCAGGACTTGATTCTGTCTCCATCCACAAAGAACTTCTGAAAGCCAGTTTATTTTCTGGATTGGAAAAATCCAGTTCCCAATTACAAATCCATCACAAACTGGCACCGTCCTGCCCCACACTGCACTGTGTTCATGTAATATATGGGTTCTGAAATAGTGAGGAGGAAACCAAGGCCTTTTTAAAGTTCTCAAGTGTCTAGAGTACTCCAAAGCATGTGTTTACACTAAGCAAAATGCCCAATTCAAGTTTAGTTTTAATACGGGAGTCCAAAGGGGGCACTTGTTCCTGCAAACCCATCTCTGGGAATGCTTCACAGTGCATAAATTAGGGGGAACTCTAAGAACCTGCTAAGTATCTAAAGTGCTACGCAAGGCTGACCGTGGATTCCAGAAAGGGCTATCAGCAAGCTACAAGAAAGCCTGCTGGCCTGAAATACATGACTGAAGAGAGAGGCCACCATGGGTCAGGAAGATGAAGTTTGTCCAAGTGGCCTTTACTATCAGGCCACAGCTTATCTCACCCGAATGCACAGCTGAAGGGACTTACTTCCTGTTCTGGTACAGCTCCAGCCCTGTCAGCAGGTAAATGGACACCTTGCGGAAGAGGCTGTAGTCTTCGTGCCATCTCTGCAAGGAAGCAGAGCATCAGTGTCACCCAAAACACCCACCTCACATTCCTTCCCAGCACCAAAGCGCATCACATCCTGCCCTCTGAAGGGCTCAGGCACCTCTCATAAGCGACACATTAATCAGTGCAGTGAACTGCATAGGCATTCCTCCCAGCTGAGAAGGTGTCCTGTGCGCCTGCCGCCCACTCAGCTCCCTGCTGCAGACACCACGGATGTGCCAACAGCCATGCCAGCAAGTGCTCCCCACCTGGACAGTGCCAGTTGTGAGAGCTGAGGGATCAGGGGCAGCACTGGGGTCCCTTACCTTGTACTCCTCCATATTGACATCGTCAGGACCGATTTCTCTCAGCTTTGCTCGAGCTACCTTCATGATGTTAATGGACCTGCTCCATGCAAGCAGAGAGGAGACCAAGATCAGAAGAGTGAGGCCCCAGGAAAAGCCTCACCTCGGAATCGGGGCACAAACCTTTCGTCATAGCTGAGGTTTTTGTCTGCAAACTGCTCCAGGAGGGTGCGTTCCACGACCTGCTGTGGAGCGTTGTTTTGGAGGAAGTAAATGAGCACATGCTGCAACCGGGCGTCGTTCTGAGGGGTTGGGGTCTCCTTGGAAAGCAAGTAGAGCCGGGAATACTCCTCGTGGAATGCCTGCCAACAAAGCACAAGGGCTAACACGGGTACTGGTGCCCCAGGCAGCTCTGGCAGCCCTCCTGCAAGTGCTCGCCTTGTACAAATCAACTGTAACATGCTTGTATCTGAAGCGAGGTGCGAGACTATCTCGTGATTTATGTTCCTGTAGATTAACAGCACGGGTTGCTTCTCCCATGTGGCACACTTAGCTCAATCTACCTGCCTGTAAAATCTAACCCCAGCTTCAACATGCAGCAGCGCTTACTCCTTCAGATCCCTCTGCACAATGCAGACGTTTCTCAAGGACACATCTTACAAGAGCAGTCCCAGAAAGCATGCTCAGGACCAATCAAACTTCACAAGTGCTGGTTTGTTTCCTGCCTAGACAGCGGGTTCTGAAAGGCACCCAAAGAAAGGCTACTTTGTGGTACCCAGAGTGAGGGAACTGCTGGTGCTAAAAGAATAAGCAGGAGAAATAGCAGAAAGGGAAAAGAGAAAAGCAGGAGGCAGTTTCCCCTGGAAGGACAGGGCTCTTTCTTACATGGTCTAAAGACTGTTTAGAACCCATGGATCTGTAACCACAATGAGAGCAGAAACCACAATACAGGACAACAAGGCTGTTAGCTAGAAGGAAAACTGCACAAACCATTCCCTCCCCACTCCTGACATGTCAATGCAGCATAGATCCTTCCTTCTGTGAACATGGGTATCCATATGAGTAGATTTAGCAAGCAAATCAAGATACCTTAACAAGCCCTGCTTCAGACCCATCCCGATCAAAGGTCTGGCGGGCTTTTGCAATAGCCAGGATGACACCTTGCATGGCTGGACTCAGCATCGCCTACCAGGAAAGCAGGGAAACAAACAGGAACAGGGAACACCGTAACAGACAGGGAAAGAAGAGAAGGCATGGTGAAGAACAGAGAAACTTTCACGAGAGAAGGTTTAAAGGAAACTGTACAAATACAGGCAGAATAAGCCAGAGCTGCCATTTGCTGGTATACTACTTACTCCATCAATCACATGCACTTTACATGCAGGAGGCCGCTTTAAGGGCTTAAGGGTCTAAAGGCTGCTCATTCCACACCTTGAGTTTGTAAATTGAACAAGTGAGAATATAAAGCTCACTTGCCACGTGCCTCTGGGCAAGGTCAATCTTCTTCAGCCATGCAAAGGAGGAAGCAGGGCCTGTGGGGGAGCAGCTCGTGGTGCCAGCTCCACACAAGCATGGATTCAACGTACTCAAGCATGTATTAAATATACTCAAGGAGTAACGGTCACTTGTGAAAAAAACTGAACCTCCACACTGCTGCTCGGGTGCATATGAGTGCGGTTAACCAGGCAGATTCTAAACCTCAGCAGCCGGGCGCTCTAAGTCATGCTGTCAGCAGTCAATGTCTTTGAGATAGGTATGAAATTGTAACTGGAGACAGTGGGGAGGCCTGTAAATAGATTAATATGGCTGGGTCCAATTTGGACATAGCTGTGCCAGAATGATGACCCACAGGTGCAAGGTGCAGCTCTAAGGACTGGGTGCTTTCACAGGGCTGATTTTCTGGAGCCATTTAGACACAAAATTAGTCAAGGATTTGGTCTGGCCGTGTCCATTCTCATGATGGGAACAGGCACTGTGCAAGCAGCAGTGTTTCCACTGCTACTGCCCCCAGCCTTAGCAAAGCTCAAAGCTAGCTAACTACAAAGCCAGAGGTTAATGACCAGCAGCAACTGACCCCTGCATTGGGATCTGTACCTCCTCATTATATCCATCTGCATCGGATCTAACAGAAATCTTCCCCACACTGGGGATTTCCACCTCAGAGACCTGTGAGCTACTGTGGGCAGCAGGCTCTGCTTCATTAGCGTCCTGGGGTTGCTCTGCCTGACCCGCAGGGGCTGTTTCTCCCGCCTGGGCCTTCACTGGCTCTACCTCCTTGGGCTGTGGCCAAGAAAAAAGAAGAAAAGGAATAAGGCGCAGTACAGCAAAGCACAGGAAAGCAGAAGGGCACCGAGTGAAGGTGGCACAGCTACAGCATCGCACAGACATGGAGAAGGCAAGGAGAGCAACACAAGAGAAGAGTGGGGCGTGCCCCAGGCCAGGCTCGGGTCCTACCTCGCAGAGCGCTGCCTCGACACCGCTCCTGTCGTAGGTGTCGGCGCTGTTGGCAATCGCCTTGGCCGTCTGCTCCTGCGCGATGCGGGCGTGCTCGGAGGACAGGGAGCGCGTGCAGCTCAAGGGCTGGTCTGTGCGGCAGAGCGGGGCCGTCAGTGAGCACAGCCTGCAGCATCACCCCCCCCAAAGCCTCTCTGCACAGGATGGAGTGGCTGCTGCATTCACCCCGGAGGTGAAGGCTTGTGTGTGCCCCATTCCTGTGGGTCTAGCACGTGCTGCCAGGGATGGCCAAGTAACGCTCTCCCTCTCCAGAGGGCAGCACTTGAAGCATTTCCACTTGGCATTATAAGAAATAAACCAGTCTGGCAGTGAACTGAGAGTAGCTCATGACCATTAAAAGAACAGAAAACAACCGTGGCGTTACCTGGGCCTGATTCAGAGGAGAGATCCTGCGAGTCAGAAGTGGGCGAAGGCTCCCTCTGGGGAATCTTGCAGGACTGCTCCTCCTCCCACTCCTCAGCCTCCTGCTCGAGCCGCCAGTTGTCCTCCTGGATGAAGTGCCTCAGGTCCAGGGGCAAGTCTTCAACTTCCTTTCGAAACTGCCCAGCCCCTGGGGCGTCTGGAAGAAACAGGGCTGGCACATAACGGAACAGTAGCAGGGCACCACCACTAGGGACCGAGTACACTGCACTCAAACCGGGTGAGGCATACATGGGGAAAACCTCAACTTTCTCCTAGCTTTCTAACTTAGGATGTTTCATTAAAAACAAGTGCAAAAATAAAGACAAATCTCCAGAGTTATCTGCAACAAAACCCAGTTTTGTTCTACCTCTGGACTGCATTTACCATTAGGAGTCCAGAAGCAGCACTTGCTGATGCAGTCGGTCAGAAATGCATCCTTACTCAAGGGCTACAATTGTACAGAGAATGGTATTTCAACTGCCAATAGCTGGAAAATTCACAGCCCACATGGAGACATCATGCCTAGGACCCTACACAGCAGATAAAGGTGGGGAACTGTGTGGGTTCCATGGCATGAACCTTGCCCTGGTGTTTTTCAACACCTTTTAGATCTACTTCAGTATTGATTTTAAAATAGCACAAAACCCCAGTAGCATCAGCTTGAGACAAACCCTAAAATGTACCAAAAGCAAATGGCAGTTCTCTACACTGGAGATTTCTTATGCAGCCATTGTAAAAGCATCTTCAAAAACCAACAAAATTGCACTAAATAGGGGGAAAAAAAAACCAACCCCAAACCAAACCATGGATTCATTTCAGCAACAGAACTGTCATAGGCACCAGACAAAGAACGACCTCCAGATCCTCATCAGCCACATTTAGCGATGAACAGGATGACAGTTCTCCATTGTTTCTTCTCTTTAATACATCAAAATGAATCACGCGTGAAATTATTGGGTTCTTCCACAGCTGTTTGCCATGTATAGTGCCACATGCACAGTAATTTCTCCACATAACTATTTTTATACATTGGCACTGCACACATACTTGCA
Organism: Psittacula echo; assembly: GCF_963264785.1. Taxonomy (NCBI): domain Eukaryota; kingdom Metazoa; phylum Chordata; class Aves; order Psittaciformes; family Psittacidae; genus Psittacula; species Psittacula echo. The sequence goes on from NC_137754.1 coordinate 320,523, forward strand.
AGTCTAAGCCACTGCCACCAAAAACTCACGCAGCAGGAAAGGCTGCATAAAAACCCTTAGGTTCAATGTAATGGGATCACTAAAAACCAAGTGAATGAGTCAGAAAGTGATGAAAACAGGAGAAAGAAAGCTGGAAGCATTTCACATGCCCTCATAAAAGCAGCACTGTCATATAAACTACAAGGAGAGTCAAAGTGAAAACCACCAGCACTAGCGGCACATTGAAAGTGGCAAAAGGGGAGAGCTTGAATGTTTCTACATGTTAACAATGCCCTGGACCTACTCTCACCAGTAGAGTTCATTCCTCGCTTTTCAACCCTATCAAGGATTTAGAAAGGAATCGAGTGTGAAGCAAATTATTTCACTTCTACCTGGAACGAAGTTTTTTGCGCTGTCAAAGGACAACTGTGCCAAAGAGAAGCGGAGGAATGTAACGGGCACACCAGCTAGAGAGACACGGTGATAACCAGCATGTGACTAACCAGCAGCTCTGGCACCAGTACCTGCCGCAGAGCGGGACACCTTCTCGCTGATGTACATCAGGCAGTAGGCACTGGCATTCCTCAAGCCCCCGAATGAATCTCTCTCCACCTCTTCCCACGAGGATTCTGTCACAGAGATGTCGTTGTATTTGAGCCAGCTTTTCCGAGCCTGGTCGTATATGAAGGCCCAGTAGTGACCAGCATTTGCTTGCCCTTCGTGCACCAGGACTGCATGCAAGCGATAGGGAACCTGCAAGTGCACATGGACAGTGTTCAGGGGGACACCCAGTAAAGGATTTTCTCTGATCTCTGTGCAAAATTTACAAGTAAATTCATAGCTGTAACCTGGTGCAAGGCACTTGATTCATTTGGTAAACTTTCCTACAGAGTGAGAACTGACTTGTGCAGGGAAAAGCAACAGGATTTTCATACAGAATCCTTTCTCTGCTTCACCACTGGGATTTTGAAATACAACAAAGTGGACCATTCTAGCTGACAGCTACTAACAAAAACCAGTAACAGTAACATCACTTTAATATTTCCCCAATGCAGCTGCATCTCCTACCTGCTGGAGGAGAGGGTCACAGTATATTTGCTCAATGGACAGGCTGATTCTGGCAATAGATCTCTTCAGATCTGCCAAGAACATCACAAGTGAGAGAAATACATCAGAATTCATGACTGCTCATCAGCCTATTCCAGCCCCTGTCACCTCAGAGTCTGAACCCTGCAGTAACTATCAAAGACACTTGACAACAGAGCTGAAGGGTGTACAAGGTTATTTCTAGTTCAGGGTGTATCTGGCTGGAGCAACAGAGGGGAAGTCAGGCTGGCACTCAGCAAAGATCACAACAAATATGTTTGGGGCCAACCTTGCATGTCTTGCTCGATCTCGTTTCTCCATCGCTCCAGACAGGTCCGAACCAGATTCAGCTCCTCCTTGGAAACCACATGAGGAGCTGGATGCTCAGACATTGCTGGGGCTACACCAGAAGGCTGGAGCGGAGCACTTGAGTCTTGCTGAGGCAAAGAGAAAGCTCCATCTTCTGTCCTACTGTCCCTCCTTTCCAGTGTGCTGTGAAGCAAAATCCAAGAGCAGTGGACAAATAAAAGCCAGAACTCTGCAAACACATATTCCACAATGAGCAGTTCTAAAAATTCCTTCCCTTACTACGAGAAACTCATGTATTTACTCAGCTTAAATTAAGAGTGTAAACCAACCATGGTGGCCAGGCTTGTAATAATTCACTATTGCAGTAATTTACTGGTTGATGAAGCAAAAAAACTAGTAGCCTAACCAAAAACAGGACATCATTTAACTCAGAACTGCTGCAGAGACAAGGAATATGGTGATGCTTTTGGAACAGGAAAAGGAACAGACTAGATGCAGCATTGTATTTACACAAACAGAATCAAGTCAGGAGCAAAGCAGTGAGCGAAGCTTGTGTGCGCCTTCAGACAGCCCAGCCCCATGCTCCCAGTGCCAGACAAGTACCCCACTCTCAGGATACAAACCAGGAGCACTGGGCTGAAAGGCAAAGTGTTCTCCTGCACACTGTTCTTACTTCTGTTTACTAACCCATTTGGTTGTGAAAGCGTGTTTGAAACACAAGGCTCGGTTTGGGACTGCAGGGGCGTTGTCTGGGAGTCCTGAGCAGCAGGCAGAGCCACAGCTGGCTTTGTGGCAACAAATTCCAGCACATACTGGAGCATGTCGGGCAGTGGGAAGCGGGCTGGGCCGGAGCCGTACTTCAGGTATCTACAGGAAAATGCACAAAGGATTGTGAATGGTTAAACCTGAGGGGACAACAGAAGAGCAACAGGGAGGAATTCTCTGGGTCAGGGTGGAGACAGTTTGAGCAGCGAAGGAAGGAGGAGAATATCCAGGTGCTGCAGAGGGACAGGACTCACCCTCCCAGCAGCTGACCTTGAAAGCTTTGAGGCTGTGGGGCACTGCTCAGCAGCAGCTGAACACTGCTGTGCTATCAGCATGTTTTAGTCACAAACCCCAGCACAGGACCAAGCTGACTGCCACGCAGACCATTGACTCCATCCCAGCCTGTCGCTGCAGGATGCTACACATGGGCTTAAATGCGAACTGTTTTCATAGCACCCCCGAGCCCCTTGCTGAGCACAGATCCCATCAGGGCCACTGTGACACAGCACACCTCTGCCTGCCACTCGTTCACAGCACTGCCAGTTCGAAGAGTGCTAGCTGTGAGTAGGCTTAATGCCAAACAAAGGGACTTTTACACAGAGCACCTGGGATGTGAAATCTTCTGCCTGTCCACAATTGAGGTCTTTCCTACTGATCTCCTTCCTTCCCCAATCAATAATGCCAAACTCTAAGCCAGAGAAGACATCTAATAGTAAAAGTAATGCAGATGCTTCTTGGAAAAAGCTCGCTCTGTTTCTCCTTCCCCTCTAAGTTTTGATTCCATTAGAGCAGGCTTCCAGGGGGTACAAAATCAAAGCTGACTCCTTACCTCTCCAGTTTCTGCTGCAGAATCACCAGTTTCTCACTCAATCTCCTAACCTCTTCTCTCTTCTTCTGAATAAGCTCTTTACTGCAGTAGAGGTACCTAAGCAGTGAAGTACAGAGCCAGCTGAGATTTGTCTACTTCTAACATTCGCTGTCTTTTGTAACTGTTTTAGAATCCCTCCCTGATCACCTGCATGACCTTTCCAATGTCTGTAATGACAATAACACCTTAAACATTCCACACCACTCACCTGTCCATGTAAATGGTCTGGGGAAATTCCAGCTTGGTGTGAATCTTCTCGGGCTGTCCCAGCGACTGATTGAACTCAAACCGGGAGAGCTCAAAGGTCAGCACAGGGGGGAGTTTTGTAAACCAGCGCTGGAACAAAAGCACAAGTGCCCCCAGAGGGACTCGGTTCAAGGTGACTGATCCTCAGTGATCTCAGACTCATCCCAAACGTGTCTGCCTTCAAATACCAAACCAGTGTCTATTTTCTTTATGGAATGATTAGTCAGAAAGCCAGATTTTATGAGGTTAAAATTTCCGCTTCCAGTTTACATTTGTACCACAACAAAGCCTCACAATAGCTTTCAGAAAGTTCCTTTTCATTGCCTGATACATCCAGCTTGATGTATTCTTAACAGGTCCAGCCCTGAGCTTTACAAAATTAGCAGACACTGCACAACCTCTGCATGTCAGCTAAGAGAGCTCTTTTCCAATGTGGGTCACATGCAATGATGAAGAACAAAAAGAAGTCCTCAGGCAATACCTGATCCCTTTCCTCTCTCAGGCTATTTACAAACTATTGGATTCAGGAGGGTCAGAGGAAACCCTCACTTCCTGTGTGATCCACACACAGATTCAAAGAGCCAGGCTGAAAGAACAACTCCTGGCTGGATTTACACTTCCTCTCTTGCTGGGTTCACAAATACCTCCAGCACCCTGTGCCAGAGGTTTCCTTCTCCTGCCTCAGCCCGCCCTACGCCGGCAGTGCTCCTGCCTGGACTCGGGATGAGCACACTAAACTCATTTTCCTGTGCAGGATTCATGTCAGCTGTCCTGCCATAATAAATCTGCCCCCACACCAGAGCTTTCCCAGAAGCAGCCCATAAGCCCAGAGGAGGAATGATTTATGCACCTATTACCTAGGAGAAAGGCAAGTTCTCATTAATCTCACTGATGCTCAGAGCTTCAGCACACTCACCTACGTTCTCAAAAGACAAAATGCACCTTATTCTCTATGTCCCCTATCACGCAGTCCTCTAGCCACGACACCCTAGGAAGTGAAATTAAGATGCACAGTGTTTCCAGTCAGATTTCTTAGGGAGAAAGCCGGAGCCTTTTCCTTCTATCTGTACAGACACCAATTAAAACATCTCCACGATCAGTCCAATTTCCCTTATTTTTGATTTGGAAGAACTAAAAAGCTTGGATTGAAAAGGACCGGCCCAATTAGCTCCCTACAGCCCTTTGGCACCAGCCTACCGTGGTTTCACCTATGTGGGCTGTAAATGCATCTGAACACTTTCAGGCAGGAACTAGGAAAAGCAGAAACAGGATTTGAGTCTATTGAGTCCAGAGTTGGGCAAGGCTTGCCCATCCCAGACCTGATTTCTCATAGAACTGAAATAGCTTTCTCTGCCCTCTCTATGCCAGACCCCTTTGCAAATGCCTTCATGTAAAGTCCTAGTCTTTCTCTGAGCTAACTTCTCAGCTGTAATTGCACATGCAGGATGCTGAATGTGATGGTACACCTTTGCTTTCCACTTTGCTGCAACTGAGTATTTTATGATCTGTTTGTGATTTGCAAGATTAAAAAGAAAAACACCAAAAAGCCACCAAAAAGAGAAAAAAATCAGCAGAGAAGATAACAGTGGAAATGAGAAGAAAAAACAACAACAAACACACACTGTAACAGGGAGAAAGATACAAATTCCAAAAGGCATACCATAAATTTAAGCACTGTACTTTTACCCTCCAAAAAGAGGGAGGCAGTGGTTCTCCCCCTACTCAGGTACAGGTAGGCTTCAATAGAGAGACTTTACCACACTTGCATGAGCAGCAGATGTTCACCTTTTCAATTTAAAACATCCTCCTCAAATTGGTTACACAGGACAACACATCTTTACAAATAAGCATGGACTTGGTGTCTCACCAGTCATACATTTATGTGAGATACAAACATACCAGTTTGTACTAATTCATAGAGAATATTTACAATTGCCTTTTAGAGTTGTTAGAATATGCTGAGACACCCCTGTGCTATATGTGTTGCATTTTCTGCAGCAGGCAACCAAAAGCTCAACACAAAAGGCAGAACTAACCTCCTGCCTGTACTTGCCCAACTGAGATGTGGTCACCTCCTGCATCTCTCCCTCCATCATGGCTCCTTCCAAGCACTCATTCAAGTCTCGATAACCATTCACCTGAAGAGGATACTGACCAAAGGTTTCGATCTTGGAAAAACTATTGCCTGGATAACAGAAAGGATACAAAACCCATGAGTGAAACTGAGAGAACAAAACACTCTGGTTAACTCAAAGAGTTTGATGCCAGCACCAGTCAGAGGTGCTACCTGCAAGAACTGACTTACATGTAGCTGCTCACACCTGTCAGGGTAAGCCTCCTTACAACCAACTGCTTTCAAAGCATGGGTACTTGCAAGCATTTAATGTCTTCAGAAGACAGACTTTGTAAATGTTATGGTCCATTTTATCAAGACCATTTGCAAGTTTACAGAACGAGGCAGTTTCATAGGGAACATGCAACAAAATCCTGCATCATCGCTGCTATCAGTTAAAACACTCAAAGGAGCTGAAAAGGGAATCTACCAAAGCCTCAACTCACCCTCATGGACACCCTCCGTCAGAAAAGTCCCATAGAAAAGCTGTACCATCGGGTTTTCAGACTTGTCCTCGGGGCTCCTGTTTCAGAAAGACAAACCACACATCCATTACTGCCGAGGGCTGCAGAAAAGCCCCAGTCATAATCTAAGCCTTGGCCTGGGAACTTGCCTGCAGTCCCCAAAGTTTTCTATCCAAGCACAAAATACAGAGGGATCTTCTCACGCCCAGAAGCACATTATAACATTTGCACTGGCAAGGCAGGGTGGAAGTTACAGCACTACCTTTGGAAATGAAGTTCCAAACCCCCAGATCTTTCATGTACACCAGTTCTGTTGAGTCCCCTAAAAAGCTTATTTACCCTGCAAGCCATATGGGCACTGATCAGAGTCCTACATACAGGAAATGTAGATGTAACACTTCATGAGCATATTTTGAGCTTAAGGAGCATCATCCTCAGGCAACAAGGAACTCTCATTTACTCCAAATTTCTGTGTAAAGTCCTCTCATTTATTAAGGCATCACATTTAAAATCTGTTTCTCCTCAGCATCAAACTCCCAGGACCACAGGAAACTCACTTGGCATTCACAGTGAGCTGGAATGCATCCTCCAGCCAGTCCAGTAGTTTGTGGGTAAATTCACTCACATCTTGCTAGAAGAGAGACACAAGTCGAGAGTCAAGCATACCAGCAAGCAGTGAGTGCCTTCACAGGCTGCTGGTCCCGCCACCCTCCAGCACATGACCCAAGCGGTGCTGCTGTGCCCACCCTGCTGAAGGAAGCCTGCAACTGAAGTGCTGATTTAGACCCATAATGAACACTCTGCTCGTCTGAAAACTAGATCAGAGGGAATTACAGCGATGGCTCCCCAACGGCCCAGCTGGCGCTGGCAGCGTGCTGCTACGCTGCCTGTTTAATTAGCAAGCACGTACATTTCCCCTAAATGGCACAGGGACAGCTGCTTGTCACTTGACAAACATGGGAAGAGGCCTCTGAAAGCCATAGTGGGATGAAATGAAATAGAGTTGTTGTGGCTGCAACTGCTGCTCTGAAGAACGCAAAAGGCTTTTCAGCGTGATTTTACCTGCTGTTCCTCAGTGGATCTGAACGCATCCCTCAAGAGTTCCAGTGCTACAGAAGGGTCTACAAACTTGCGCCGAGTCCCCAGCATTAGAGCAAACAGACACTGAAGTTCTAGCATGAATGCAATGTTTCTTTTTTCCTGCATTGCAAAAAGAAGAAAAGCCAAACCCTTCCCGCAACTGAAAAGAGAGCATCTTAAACCAAAGTGCTACAGAACACCACTTGCACACACCTTGGGAAGTACGCTAACAACCAAGGGAAGGGGTGACATAAAAGGACAAAGCAGAAGGACATGCAGTGGGGGACATGCAGTGGCATTTCTTGGAAGCAAGAGGGATGCATGTAAGACACAAAATTCACCAAAACAAAACCTTGAGAGACAACAGTACCAGAAGTAATGCTTGCTACAACAGAAAGCAGAAGCTGGTGAATTTATGTATTTATTCTGTCTGCATTTGAGGATTTTTGGAGCATGAAGAGCACACAGGGACACAAATAAAGCAAAGTCTCTTAAACAGCAGCGGCCACAAGGCAGAATGATGCAACAAGTGAAGGGTTATTCTCCTTTTGAGCCTTTTGCTCTAAACATCTAAGCACCTTCTGCTGTGGATGCTCTCAGCAGGCATTGGGGGTAAAGGGACCCTCAGCCTGGCTCAAACACCAGTTCTTCTACAGTGCACGCGAAGAAACAAACAGTCTGGAGCTACCAAAGAAGTTGCATGGCACAAATTTCTCCCCACGCCACAGTGAGAAGCTCTAGAGGGAAAGCTTTAAAAGAAGCACCCTATTTCTTTTCTACAGTGATTCTGTCTTTGAAAAGCATTTCCCAAATTTATCTTTAACATAATCTGACAATTTGGAAGCCATTAACACAGGGGTCTCAGATGGCCCCAAATTAAATCTGCTTAGGGAAAGAGCAGAACAGGATACTGCAACAGAGGGGAACTTTACAGTGTCTCTCGATGAAAACTTACAGTGCGAGTGTGACAGCTTTGAAGCACAGGCTCTGGGGGGGAGTACCCAAGGACCAGCCTCCGGAATTCTGGCAGCTGAAACAGAGACTGAAAGGAGAGGAGATGCAAGGAGCAGTCAGTGTCTGCGAGTATTTGAATCCCTGCCCCAGAGTCACTCTTTTACCCGACAGCTTCTTCCAACTTTTAACACTTCGATGGCCTCGTGGTACTAAATGAATGTTCACCAAGTGAGCAGTCTGTGCGCTGGAACTGCACATCTGTACTTACCACTATTTCTGGGAGAGTACATATATATACATATATATATATATATATAAAAAAATAACCATTTTAGGAAAGAGTATTCTATTTGCCATATGCAAGATTGGGAAAAGCATTCATGAACAAGTTCCAGTGAGAAAAGGACCCATTTGAAGCTTCCTTAATTCCTCTCAAAGCTGGAGACATGACTAATATCTATCTGATGATGTGAAATGGTTAGAAGAGACCAATCTCCTAAGTTCCACTTACTGCTGTCCCTTCTTGCTTAGGTTATCACTAATAATATAAGCTGCCTTGCGGCTTATGCGTTCCAGCATCTATGCCAGCATATTCCATTAACTGGAATATGATACACTGTGTATTATGGAGCCAACAGTAACTGCAGTAAAATTAAATTATCAGTGCACTTTGCCAGTCCAGCTTGTCATTCAGTAAGCATTTGGACATCACCACACCAAAACCCCTGCATACATATGCACAGATTATATGTATCTCTATCTATAGTTACACAAAGTCCATTTAACTGCTCTTTGGCTCCTTCTGTGCACGCCCAGAATAAATCACAATTGTATCAAATCAAACCCGAAGTCTCATTTGAGCACAGTCACGCTCCTCCATTCACGATGAGCTCATGATGATCACTTCACAGAGCGGCTGCATGTTTATTTCTGACTGATAAACACTTCGACTCCAAGACATCCAGTTACCTGTATGACAGCACTAAACCAACACGTGTTTCCAATGTTTTTCACCCCAACAGGCCAGTTGCCCACTCTCCTCCAGTCACTGTGCTTGGGGCTCTCTCCCCAGACTTCACAGCGTTTCCTTTTGGAGCCGCTTTTGCTTTCAGCAGAATGTGCTTCCTGTGGCCTGTCACGAAAGATGCATGCCATGCTGTGAAACACCATCTCACACAGGCTCTCTGCAACTACAGCTGTACCCTCCCCTAGCCATGAGTGAGACACTCAGTGAGAGCTGGGTGCTGCTGGATGACATCCAGCACAACAGACAGCAATGTCTTATATGACTCCAGAGTCAGATAACAACATAGGCATGTTTTGTTCTGTGAACTGGCTGGACACAGAACTGGTGGCCTCAGTCATTCCTGGAGGCAAATCTAACCCACAGCAAAAAGGAAACAGCAAGGTACTGACACAGGGAAGTGAATCAACATGTGAGATTTCACGGTGTTTCTGCAGTAGGTGCTGTAACACCAGTACAACCGAGTAGGCCACCTTGAAACCTGCTCTTTCTACTTCAACAATCACGCTGAAGGGCTGCCCCAGACATAAAGGCCTAAAGACATAAACTACCCAGGGACAGTCATAACCCAAGCACCTTCTAAAAGCAGAAGTAGGTAGGCAATTTCAGTTTGTTTTGCAGTAAACGGCTGAAGAATCCACTTACAATACCCAGGAAAACCAAATGCAATTCACAGAGCCACTGACCTCTCCAGAGCATCCCTTTCTGCAGCCTGAGTTTTTGGTGATTCCAGTGGTGAGAACGTGTCGATCGCACGGAGGTCGTCTTTGTTGTTTGAGGTAAGTGCAGTAGTAACATCTGGAAGCAGAGGCAGTGTTCAGTTTTCTCTTTAAAAGGAACCCCTAGAAAATGTTACGCTTTACCAGTATGTTTTTTCCGTTGATACAAGCAGCACTTCCTAGCTCAGGCTTTAAATACAAATCCTTGTGGCTTGGATCACGCCAGGGAACCTAAAAAGCCACTGAGTGGGCTGGATGAGGAGAACAGGACAGACCTTGCAGCTGTCTGCTGGCCAGATTTTCTTACAGCCAAATTCAGAGCTTGAGGGAGCATTACAATCCTCTTGAAATACTGAAACAGGCACCTCAGCTGCTGCTTGTATTTGCTATGTCCTGGCATAGCGCTGACAACTGACATAGGATTGCAATGAAATCAGCACCATCGCAGAGAATTGCCTCCCTTCACTCATGTCAGGATGCACAGCTACGAGCCATTTCATATACTAGTTATATAGGCAAAGAGGAGAAAGGGAAAGGAGTTGCTCTGGAAGAGATGGAAGCCTTACATGGCACAACAAGGGGCAGCCATGCTGTTCTGGGTGCTGCTGCGAGGCTCCCAGCAGACATTTGGCACTGTGAACCTGCCCATGATGGTATCACTTGGGAAAGCTCCAGTTAATAGATGTGTCATTAGCAAAAAGGCTTAAAGAAACTACTCTCAGCTACCTCAGTCCACAATGACACTCCTCACATCTGAACGTACCAAACTGATGGCCGCTTCTGCCAATACCCATAATGTTTACAGACATGTTTTTCACGTAGTCAAATTGCTGGCTCAAACACTTTAAGTTTCATCAAAATATGACAGCAAATACTCAGAGTGTCTGCTCTGCCAGCAGATGCTGTTGAAGGCAATGTATGCCCTGACAGGGATCCCCTTTTCCATTCCGCTTCCTCTGCTTTAGGAGCTTTCTGGGATTTCTGTGCTAGCCAAGACCAACTGTTTAGAAGGAGGGTAGCTTTGTAACTGTGATGTGCCACCTACAGTCACTGCTAAACCCCTGGTAAGTCACTCTCCTCCAGGGATGTGCTGGTGGAGGCAGAAGGACCCACACTTCCCCTTGCAGCTCAGGCTGGAACACGTGAACCTGCAGGGGCGAGCAGAGGTGAAGCACTCACTCCGTGGGAGCTGCTTGCCCACTGCGCTCCCTTCCCACGTGGACGGCTCTGCAGCAGCCACATCCTGAGCTGGCTCCTGGGTGTTCTCCTCTGTCAGGAAGGTGACTGCTTCCATCAGGTCTCCATTAGCAGCCTAGCAGGATGATAAGGGAAAACAAACCCATAGTGGCAGGGTTATTTTATGCATGATTGCCTGGCATTTAATGCATCTGGGGTAGAGATATGCACACTACCACCAACTGTGCCTTTTCCTGGCTATGGAGCGAGGAACCTGCTGGTGCCAAGCAGGAATAAAATCCCAAAAGAATAAAGGCCAGAAAGTCTCTGTGGGAGAGCACTTTGGCTTTGTTACTAGACATTGCTGACTCCACTAATTTCATTTCCCTAACGAGATCCCCTTACAAGTCACAGTAGGTATGAAGCACGACAGGACACTGCCACCAGGAGAGACTCCCAGGAATCAAACTCTCTGTGGATTTCAAGACCTTGCCGAGTCTTCTACTGAGCCAGGGCTTTCTTCAGAGCAGCACTACAGGCTTTAAATGTATTCTAATATCTTCTGGACATTACTGCTTAATGAGATATTTACAGATTTTGGTAAACAAACCTCTCTGTGTACTATCAGCGCAAGCCATATCATGCTGCTATGTCTCAAGGGAAGGGATGGAATGCACCTGATGGTTCCAGACTGATGCAGTTGCAACCACTTTAAGACCACAAGTTCCAAATCCCAAAGCGTGCAGCATGAGGAGGACTCCTTTCAGGTACACATTGCTTCTCCAAGCACCTGAGATTCCCACATCCCCTTGCTTTGGAGCAAAGACTGTTCTGGTGACAGACAACCACCAGCCACAAAGCTACCGATGTTTCTGCAGCTGTCCACAACTCCCACAGCAGTGTACATGGACAAAAGCCTCATCTGACCTGCTGGGTGTGTGTTTTCCATCCCTGGGTAACAGCCTGGTGCACAACTCCCAGGAAATGTTTATGAAGTTTTAGCCCAGAACATGTTGCTGCAGCGCAGGTTTTAAGCTCCACTTCCAGAACAATGAACTGCGCCCTGCTTAGTGCAGGGCTTTTGCTGCAGATGCAGGTGAACAACCCTATGAGCCCCAAAACCAGCCTGGCGTCTCCACCTGCCTCCCCTGTACACCTGGACAAGGCACAAGCAAAGGGCAGAAAAGCAGTGAGGATTTGCCCACCACCCTCACAGGATGCACACTGCTCCACACAGCATACACCGAATCGCTGTCACAGCTGCCCACCCAACCCATGCACTGTGCTTCGAACTTGCCTGACTCTCAGGTCTCCTTCCCACAGAACAATGACAACAGGCACCAACCTTTAGAGCAGCATGAAGGAAAGAGGAGTCTTGAATTCCTGTGATCTCTTTCAGCTGGTCTAAAAGCATCTGGCAGTCCTGTGCACAAGAAATAAAGAAAGCTTATGTGAACAGGCGACCAGGACAGACACCAAGCTGCTCCTGTGAGGCTCACTGAGGGCTCACCAGAGTATTGCTTCTTCCTTTCCCTTTTACTGACAGCCTGACACAAAAACCTGCTCACACTTGTTTGATGGTAACACCAACATCAGCTTGAACATCGTACCCAGATCTTCCCCCTAAACCTGCAAGCTGAGGTTCAAGCCGCTGTACCCCATGAGGATGGCAGCAAGCCTGAGAGGCTGTGGGATGCTGGGCACCTGTGATAGGAAGGGGTAGCCCTCCCTGGGGAGCCCGGCATGTGCAGCAGGACATATAAGGAGGATGCCTGCTGTTGGGGCATCTGCAAGGGGCTATTTTAAGTCTGGCTGCACATGCCATTTGTGCATGTCATTTCTCACTGACAATGAGGTGTCAGGAGAGGGGCCCAGGAGCCTGCAGCCACTTCTCCTTTCCACGCAGCCGCTCGAGGGCCAAGGAGAGCCTCACTCAGGCCCTAAGCCATGGTCAACAGCCTGCTCTTTAGCTCAATCACTTAAATAAACTATGACAGAAATGTTGCTTCTCAGACAACAGCCCTGCCTTGTCACAGATGCAGCCCTCTCAAAGGCCCCCCCTCCAGCAGCCAGCCCCGATGCCATAGGTCCCCTTCCATGGCCACTGTTCAGCTGCAGCACCAGTATCTCATGGTAAGGATGTTACAGCAGGAAAACCAGCCAGGCTGCATCATGTCTGCCTGATTTATAAAGGCTATCCAGGACCCTGCTGTCAGCACAGGCCAGTGAATCCCAGCTCCCAAAGATCACGTTTAATCTTAACTGGATGGATAAATTCACGTTTCTACTTCCTCTCATCATTGGCAGACAATGTAGGATGCTTTCATGCCACTGGAGCTTGGGCTCCACCCAGCTACCTACTTCTTGGGCCACCACCCATAGTGCTGACAGATACTACTCCATACACAACCACCACAGAGACAGCATGCAAGAAAGTGGGTAACACACAAAAAAGTCCTGGACTGTTTTCTGATGGGAGCTCCCCCAACAAGTTATTCCCACCTGGAATCCTACTTTTGCTCAACTTGTACAGGACATGCTGGAAAGCCTCAGGCCCAGCAGGCAGTAGGGTGAGGAGCCCCATGCCAAGAAGCCAGGGCTCAGGGCATACATACCTCCACAATGGCAAAGCACTGATATCATGTTGCTAATTCTGCTGCCTCAGTAAGCGGCCAACCCCACCAAAGGCCGCGGGGCACGTTTTTCCATTGGAGCAAAGAACCCTGGCTAAGGAACTGTGCTGCAGAACAAGATCCAGGGCAGGACAGGGCATGATTCTGTGCTCCACCAAAAGCAGACCCACAAAGTACTGCAATCACAAGTGCTAATTACAGATCCGCTGCTCTAAGCTACCACCAAACGTACTAATGATTTCTAGCATGATTTAATTCAGCCTGTGAGGAGGAAGGTTTGTGTTAACAGCACAGCGCTCATCCCATGCAGCCAGTTCCCAGGGGCAGCACACAGAAGCCACTGGGAGCACAGCAGCAGCGAGCAGCTTTCGGGGCACACACATGGTGTTGTTGCTCTGACTGTTTTGGCTGGTGGCTGTTTGAGGTTACGCACTGCGGTGCTTTAAAACAAGCTCCAGAGCTGGTAATTAACACCAGCGTGCTGTCACTATTAATATAAACCACAAGGAAAAACCAAACCAGAGCCCTACCTGCCAGAAAAACGACGTGGACCAAAACACTATTAGTATTAAATTACAGCAACAGGAGAGGAGTGCACAACCAAGAGGCTGAGAGGAAGGAGGGCACTGGAGGTGAGAACTGCACACTCGGCCAGCGAGGGATGGCACAGAAAGATTCTGCCCTTTTCGCACTCAAAGGTGACTCACTGGGCTCACAAGTAGTTTGTTTCAATGAGAAGCTAGATGCAGGGGTCTGAGTGCAACACAGCAAATCAAGGGGGTTCCAGAAATAACCGCAAGCAGAGGAGGAGGAGGGTGGCGGTATGAAAGAAGCTCGCAGAGCCACAGCCTTCAGCCTCAGCACCTCAGGTGCACTTTCCATGGCGGCAGGAAATGGATCTGAATAGGACGAAAATCCCAGAGGCAGCAGCAGGAACAACGCCCGCGTTCCTGACCAAGGCTTTTACCGACCAGTTCCCATTACAGCCGGTGAACAACTCCGCCAACACGTGGTCCTGTGTTGTCGTCCTGACATCGTCCGCGCGCAGTCAGGAGCCCGCACAAGCGCCGCTTCCAAACGCACAACGAAGGGACCGGGGCCCAATTCCCACTCCCGCGGGCCTCTCGGAGGCACTTCCCTTGCATCCCAAAACACCACAGCAAAGCGCAGACACCGCTGTAAGCTGGGAACAGAGCGGGGCACGGCGGAAGAGCAGCGAGCCACGCTGAGCCCTCCGCTCCGGGTACCCTGGGAGACAACTTCAGCAGAGCCCCGCGGGCTCAGAGCAGCCGTTTGTTAGTGGCAGAAGGCGCTGGTTTAGCGATGGGGAAAGCTGGTTACTACCCCGAGCCACCCCTGACCTTCCCGGGATGCAGCCGGTGCGCTCCCCAAACCGGAGCACCCGCGTCCATCTCTACAAAGGCAAAGACAAGAGAAGCCAGGCGAGCGCCCGGAGGCGGTTTCAAATGAAACCGCTGCAACACGGGACGCGAACCGAGCCCATTGCTCTGCGGGCCCCAGGGAGGGAACCCGCAGCCGGGGACACCGAGCGGGGGCTGCAGGCCCGAGGACCGAGGCCGCGGGGCCCGGAGATGCCACAGCGAGGGGCTGGGGGGGCCGAGCCGGCAGCAGCCCCGGCCCCGCTGCTGCGAGAGCTGCCCTCTCCCCGCTTCCCCCTCGACCCCCACCGCCGTCTCACCGCGCCGCCGCCGCCCGGGGCCTGCAGCTCGGCCGTCATGCGGGCCCGCAGCGCAGCCGGCGCATGCGCCCGCCCACCGCCTGCCGGGTGCCGGCGGCACCGCCCCGGTCGCGGCCTCCTCCGCGGGATGCCACCGAGCATCAGAACCGGCCGCAGGTGGGGCTCTGTGTGTGTATTGCTGCCCACTGGCACACCGAAACCGGTTAAAACACTCAAACAATCACGAGTTTCGTTTTAAACCTACCTCGGCCCCGGCCGCCCCCCGCGGGCACGGGGCACCTCCCACACCGGCGCTTTCCCACGGGGCTTCCTTACCTTAAACAAGGAATTAACCCTAAAACTCTGAGCATCCAGCTGCAGAGAGCAGCTCAACCTCATACTTGGAGCACCAGGTTTGGGGGGTGTGTATATTATATTTAGCAGCCTGATTAATGCCGCTGTGACTAATTAGGGTGCAGGACAGACACTGGCTGTTTACAATCAAGCTCCATTAGATCAAACGGTGGTACATCCTCAGGTGAAGACCTACCCCTCCCTCCCTCCCTCCCTCCCTGTCCAGGGGCCTTTCCAGGCAGCCTTGTCCTAGCAAAAGGAAGTGATTTGCACTGTGGGTGCTTTAAAAACTGAAAAACCCCAACCTGGAATGGTGTATTAGCGCCAGGGGAACGGCGTGGCAGGAAACATCAGTGGGTATCAAACACACCTGAGACAGCAAATGATCCATGGAAGGAGGAATTTGTCACCTGATCTTGTCTGCAGCAGGATGAAGGAGGTTTCACTGCCCCTCGATCACATCCCAGCTCCAGGACTCATCACCCACAACTCATGAGCTCACCAGGCATGGCGTCTGTGGTTTTTCTGCAGGGATTCCATTCCTATTCTCAAACAGAAGCAGTGGGAAGTTTTCATCTCCCCTTTGGCACAGAACCCACCCCCCAACACAAACATCTCACACTGGGCTGTCTCCAGCTCAGCACCCAGGAACAGAGATACCCCTAAATTCCTGCTTCGTTTAAAATCCTTGGCTGCAGAGTGATCAGAGCATGATCCTCTGCATACAGCCTGGACACATTCACCTTCCCCTTGACACCCAGAGCAGCAGCCCAGCCATCAGCAGCACCCTGCACGCAGCTGAGCACGTGTGCTAACAGCCCATCTCTGGCCACTGTCTCCTCCAGGGCTGTCCTCATGTGTTGACCTTTCTGGCCCTCCTTGCCTTGCTTCACATCTCTGCCTTCCCTCCCTGGCCTGAGAGCCAGGGATGCTCCCTGGACCAGAAGCATCCCCTAGACCTGCCATCTTTCCCAGCACCCTGCAAGACCAGCTCCCTTGTCCATGCTTCTTGGGGAAGGAGAATGGCTTCCTTTGTGGGAGCCTTGACCAGGAACAGGACTTGCTGAGGCACCCTGGCAGGGCTGGGACCCAGGCTGCAGGGCAGAGCCCGACTGCTGCTCCCGGCTGCTCTGGCTGCGGGTTGGACTCCAATGGAAAAGAGAGGAAGGAGGCTTTTTGCGAGACCTTTTCAAGTGTTCTGCATCCAAAGCTAACAGCCTTTCCAGCCGAAATTAACCTTTCCGATTCACTTGAAATCTTTCTCATTTTCCCTGGAAAATGAAGGGAAAAATACCCAGCTGTAATGGCCAACGTAGTTTTACCCACATCCAGCCTGGAAGCGCTGTGGTTCCTGATCTCTTAAAAACTACAGGAGAGCAGAAGAGCTGGGGTGAGAGGTGAGGGGGCAGACACAAGGGGTTTATGCTGCAGTAGCCGGTGTGTGCACAATCCCTGCTGCAATCCTGCCTTTGGGAAGGTGTCACACAGCCAGTGCAGCCACAGCAGCGATGGAGGCCAGCTTCCCTCTCCCACCCTGTGGCATGCGTGTCCTGTAAAACTAAGAGGAAAAGGAACAGTCACACAAGACTGAACACTGGCCAGGTCTGCTCTCAGCAAGGCAATTCCTGCCTAACCTCGGGTGACATCGTGCCTGCAGTGCGTGACTGCTGTCCCGCTTGGGATGAGCTGGATCTCCTTCATTAACAGCAATTGGCTCCAAATTCCTTCATGTGCTTATTATTACCTGGCTTTAATGGACAATGAAATAGTGGCAGAATATTGCTAACACCTGAAGGGTGTCTAATGGGGAACAGGACTGGAAAGAAAGTGCTCCTCTCCCTTAACTAAGGGATTTAAAGGCATCAGGCTCCTTTGCTAGTGAGGTGAGGACAGGCTCAGTACCTGCCAAGGATGATTTTTTGGCCACTCCATGGTCCATGGGTGATGCACCCCCAGCATCATCCTCCTCACCACAAACCTCGCTGACCAGAAGTGCTTGGCCCCCACGCTCGTGGTCCAGCACTGCAGACCTGAAATAAAGCTCTGCTGCCTTTGATTGTGGTGTAAATCACCACCAGCCTCCATCGACAAGCACTGCATTGGGGTGAGAAGCCTTTTACCTGCAAGGGTGCTACACCAAGTACCCGCTCCTGGCATTTTGGTCTCGGAGCTGCACAAGATGGGTACCTAAGGAAGACCCTGGGTGCCCCCAAGAGCAAGGGACCCCTGCAGCACCCTGGGGATGCTGTATGCCTGAGAATCCCTGAGGACCAGGGACCACAGGAGGGTCCTGCATCTCCCAGCGCTGGTGCAGGGGGCTGCTGTGAGCCTGCCCATGGCGGCACGGCCAGCCCTGCCTGCACACGGTGTTTATTTCATGTCTCACAGTGTTAAATCATAGTAGACATGCAATTCGGGGAGTGTGAGGCTCCCTAATGGGAGGCCTCGGGTGCGTGATGGGGCTGGGGCCAGCGGCAGCCGTGCTGCCAGGGCTCCTCCGTGATGCTTTATTGCTTTTGACGCTCCAAACACACTCAGAAAGGCGAGTCCTGGCAGCACGGAGGAGGCTGCTCCCCTCTCCTGAGACCTCCTGGTCCCACTGCAGCACCCATCCTGCACAGAGCTCAGCCACACACCTGCCCTGGCCCCTGCAGCCCCCAGCTTGGTTTCCTTCCTGGAAGGGCAGGTTTGGGTGATGGGGAATTGCTTGTCCCATTGCAGATGGGGGATTCTGAGCATCACTTATCCCAACTCATGGCAGGGACCCTGTGCCTGGCTCCTGTGCTGTCCCCAGCCTTTTCCATCACTGAGCAGGACGTGTGGCTGAGCCTCGGAAAGCCCCAGACGCTCGGCGCTTCGATTCCCAGAAAAGCAGTTACCACGCAGCAGATTACAGGGCTAATAAAATCCCATTACGCCATTTCAGAAAGTAAATCTGATCCGAGCGCTGCCGATTGGAATCGGCCATCCCACAAAAAGTCCCGCAAGAGCCTCTGCATAGGATGAAGCTACAGTAGATCACACTAATGAGACATCTGATAATAGGAGGACTGAGAGGAACTACATTAAAATCTTTTTAAGATGAAGACTTAATACTCAGGGGAGAAAATCCAGAGTTAATGATGCTGCAGCAGAGGCTCCACTTGCGTGGTCCTCGCCCCCTTGGCTGCATCCTGCCTGCTGTGGACGCGGGAGGCTGGGGCACTAGGGGCAGAATGTGGAAGGGTCCCCAGCACCGCGGCGGCGCTGCCCGTGATTTTCATTACCCAGATTCAATAAGGGGAAAGAGCTCAGAGCTGCCTGCGGTCCCCGGGAGGTGACTTGCCAGTGCTAACGGAGCCGAGAAATCAAATTAGCTCCAGCTCTGCTCTCTCCCTGACACCGCTGTTGGCAGCCGAGGGGGAGTTCATCAGCGCCCCGCACTAATTCTTATCTCGTTTAAGTGACTCCACGCTGGCATCTGATGCGATTTGCTCCACGCCACCGCCGCAGGCTCCGCACTCTGCCCGCTGCTTCCCCAGCACTTCCAAAGCTGGCAGCTTCATGGGGGCACAGACACCTGCAGCACACACAAATGCAGACACAACTACACAAATACATGGGACAAAGAGGGCTCGGGAAGAAGCTTCTCTGGCAGGCAGAGGGATGCCATAGGGTGCAATGGGAAGCCTGGTACCCCTGGTGCACCCCATTCCCTTGGCTGATGGAAACCCTCCCGCAGTGACATGTTCCTGTAACCTCCCAGGACAGACCACCCTGTCTCTGACTTGCCAACTGTTGAGTGTCTCCTTGCACCTGCAGCATCCTCTCCCTGACTCCTGCTCCATGCAGGCAGGATGCCTGCACCCCAAAACCCTCTTTCCCACAGCCAGGCGCCTGGGCAGCGGCTGGGGGAGCCCCAGGGGAGCCGGCGGGGTGGGCTCCTCTCACATCCTCCCAGCCTGAAACTTGATGCATCGGGAGAGGCTGATCGCGAGATTAATTGGGCGTTCTCAAAACCCCACGGCAGGAGGCAAGCGAGCACAGAGAGCGCTGCCTGCCTCCTGCTGGGGGCCACTGCTGCAGCGGAGGCTGACGGCAGCGGCTGCAGCCAGCGCAGCACCAGAGCCATGACACCCACCGCTCTCGGCGTGCTTCTGGCCCTGCTGCCTCTCACCTCGACGCTGCAGAGCCAAGGTAAGGCAAAGGGGATGGAGAACTGGGGAGAGTGGGGTGCTCATGGCACCAAGAGGCACGGTGCAACCCCTTTCCAAACCTGAGCAGTGCCGTACAGCATGCCAAGGATGCTTTTAGACACCTCAATGCTATTGAAAAGCAACGTACTCAGGAGAGCCTGAGAGCGGGAGAGCTCTGGTGTGAGAGCCTGGAGCTGCTGCATGATGGAGTAGCACAGGGTGACATCGGGATGGGGCTTCGAAGTGCTCTGGGAGCATGCAAAGTCCCAGCTCTGAGGACAGAGAGTGAGAAACAGGGTGATGTCCTGCCTGCCTCCCTCTGCCTGAGCCCTCCACCCCATCCAGGGATTACTCTAACATGATGTTTGATCCCGCTTAACACAGAGCTGGGTTTTGGGGATGACAGCCTGCAGAAGCGATGCTGTGCTGTAAGAGATCGTAATCTCAGCTCTGCATGGTGCAAAATCAACTGCCTAAACATTCCCAAGCTATCGCTAGTATTTTCTTGTTTAACCTTCCTGAGAAAGAGTAGGAAAATCATTGAGGTGCTCTTGACCAAAGGAGATGGAAGTTTCCAGTGGTTTGTAACTTGGGTCAGACAGCTCCACTCATCAGGGCACTGCTCCCCTCTCCTGAACCTTCTCCCACACTGCTGCAGAGGAGAAGCAGGGATGCTCTTGCCCTAGTGATGCCGGAGGGACACAGACCTGCGGGGTGTCTGTGGCAGATGCACAGAGCAGCCCATTCCTCCTTCTGCAAAGCCATCTCCCTGCTGCCAGAGCATGCAGACCTGGAGCTTGCGAGTGTAAGGAGAAGCGCAGGCACGGGTCAGCTCCACCAGCTGCAGCAGGAAAGGCCACTGGGCCCAGCCGCAGTGACAGCAGCGCCTGTTTTCCTCCCCTCACCCTAACTGCTGCCTCACCCCCCTTTGGCTCCATCCATCCACACACTCCTTCCTGGGCAAGGGTCATGCGCCTGGCTGGCTCCCCGGCATTACCGACCATGTGCAGCGTTGGAGCGGCTGAAGCTGCTGTGAGTTTTGGGGTTTTTTAGCTTGAAATACAGATTACAGTTTCCTTCCAGCAGCTTTCCCCAAGTTCCTGCAGATCTATTCCAATTAGTCCCTTTCATTAAGTGGGAATTGGACATTGGGGCTGGGCGTGCTGTAGAGCAAAGCCACGAGTGTGGCTTCACTGCCCTGGCTCAGCTGTGGCGTCACCGACTGCCCTGCAGTGAGGACATGGGCACCATGAGCAATTTGCTCCACAATTAACGCTGCCGGCACGGGCTGAGGGATTGTTTCCACAGGAAGCAAACGCCAAGGCACTAATAAATGAATTTAGCATCCTGGTTCATCTCTAACCTCCACCTGCTGAGCAAAGAAGGATGCACTGGAAGGAGCGAGTGGTAGGAAATGTACCTGGGGGCAGTGGTCCCCGCGGCCACTGTCCTGGTGTCTGTCCAGGGTGGTGGAAGATGGCAGCTCTGCCCTCCAAGGCTGGGGGAAGGTCACAGCCCTGATCGTCTGCACAGCAGAAGATACTCGTAGAAGGTGCTGGACCTGGCAGGCACGTTTCCCATCAGGAGGCTCCTATTGAACTTTGATGGGAAAAGCCCAGCTGGTCAGGGAGGGATTGGGATGGCAGTCAGCAGCATCCCACGGTCACAGCACAGCCCAGGGTGATTGCAGCCACTGCCCCAGTGTGCGCAGCCCTTCATTCCTTCATCCTCCTTCCTCTCTCTGCTGGCAGGTACCCGGCAGCAGGGCCGGATGCCGGAGCCTGTGGAGCCCGCCCTGCGCCGGCTGTCCCACTACCTGCTGACCCCCTACCAGAAGGGCACCCGGCCCGTGCGGGACTGGCGAACAACCACCAACGTGGCCATTGACCTCATGGTCTACGCCATCCTAAGCGTGGTGAGTCCTCTGCTCCCATCCCAGCTTCTGGGCTGCCTGGAGGTGGGCAGCTTCTGCGTGTCCACAGCAAGGGAAGGTACCGCAGTGTGCGGCATCCTCCTGGCACGCTCTGCTCATCTGCTGGAGTGACAATAATGCCTGTGCCAACATCATGTTCTCTTCTTCCTGCAGGATGAAAAGAACCAGGTGCTGACCACCTACATCTGGTACAGGCAGGTGAGCACATGAGACTGTGAAAACTCACCCTTCCTTGCCTGGCACCCCTGCAAACACAGGTTTCCCATGGGAGAGGTGTCCAGGCCTGCTGGAGTGCAGCAAGGTGGAAGCCATCCAGGGATGACAAGATCTCTGTAGGGCATGAACCTTGAGGCACAGCTTTCATGCTCCATGCTTCACCCTGCTGGGTAGTAATAGCTGAAGGATGAGGTTTTCCTCCCTCCCATGGTTGGCATTGAAGATTGGTTCCTATGGCTGGGCACTAGCTGGGAGGGTTTGGGTGCCGGTGGGGTGGCAGAGTCCTCACCCTCCAAGCCGCTTCTCCCGTGTCACAGCACTGGACAGACGAGTTCCTCAGGTGGGACCCTGCCCGCTTTGACAACCTGACGCAGATCTCCCTCCCCGTGGAGAGCATCTGGGTGCCCGACATCCTCATCAATGAGTTGTGAGTGTGGCCAGAGGCCAGAAGGGACATGATGCGGGGCTGAGCTCCCTTGCCCACTGTGGGCACGTGCCGGCCGATGCTTTGTATTCGTGGCACAGAGCTGGCAGCCTCCCCGCACTGGGCGAGCTGCAGATGGGGAACAGCACTTGGGCCATTTCCGATGCTGGCTCACCGCAACTGTTGGTAATTACCCTCCGTGCTGGGAGTGGGATCCAGATAGCTGCAGAAAGGCTTTGTGAAGGCAGCACAATGCGAGGGCAGCTGCAGAGCTGCTGGCCCTTCCCTCGAAGCCAGCCGGCATCCTGCCTGTTCCGTGGGAATTTAAGGTGTTCCAAACCAGCTCCAGAGAGTGTCTGGACAAGGACACAGATCCTCCTTGAGCTGGGAGAGGGCAGCAGCCCAGGCAGCCCAGAGGTGATGCCATGCAGGTGCGCCTGCACCAGAGTTGCCCAGAAAGCATTCCTGGGGGCAAACCCCCTCCTCCTGGGCAGGTCCCCTCCCAAACACAGCTCGGCAGCAAGGAGTCCCTGCCCAGCGCTCCCCAGCCCATGTCTGTCCCTTATGCCCTGCAGTGTGGATGTTGGAAAGTCCCCCCATGTCCCCTATGCCTACGTTGACCACCACGGGGAGGTGCAGAACCTCAAACCCATCCAGGTGATGACCGCCTGCAGCCTGGACATCTACAACTTCCCCTTCGACGTCCAGAACTGCTCGCTCACCTTCACCAGCTGGCTGCACCACAGTGAGTGCCGGGACGCCGCGGCTCGGCGTGGGCAGGACCTCGCTCCCCTCCGCTGGGCTGCAGAAGGCGGCTCGTCCCTCTAGATGGCCCCAGCGGACCGGGGATGCGTGCGGGGAGGGCAGGCGCCCAGCGTGGAGGATCTTGGGGCCGGGCACCCTGGCCCTCACCTCTCCTCTGCCCCTCAGTTCGCGACATCAACCTCTCACTGTGGCGGCAGCCGGAGCTGGTCAAGTTCGATCGGAGCGTCTTCATGAACCAGGGCGAGTGGGAGCTGCTCTATGTCCTCACCCACTTCCGGGAGTTCAGCGTCAAGAGCAGCGACAGCTACGCTGAGATGAAGTTCTACGTAAGGGTCTTTGGTCACCATGCTTCTTGGGGATGGGGTGCTAGGGAAGGGACTTGCCACTGTTCCTGTTGCCTGATCACCCAGCAGCCCTGTCCTGACGTGCTTGTGCTTGCAGGCAGGAGGTTCCCAGCGCTGAGCCCTTCCTATGGCTCACTTTAGTGCATCCCATGACCCTTGCCTGCCTTGGCAGAGAGCTGCACCAGCTCACACCCTAGGTTTCACCCTTTGCTGAGCCTCTCCTGTCTCTCTGTCCTGCAGGTAGTCATCCGGAGGCGCCCCCTGTTTTACACCGTCAGCCTGCTGCTCCCCAGCATCTTCCTGATGGTTATGGACATTGTGGGCTTCTACCTACCTCCCAACAGTGGCGAGAGGGTCTCTTTCAAGATCACCCTCCTACTGGGCTACTCGGTTTTCCTCATCATTGTATCCGACACGCTGCCGGCTACTGCTGTTGGCACCCCATTAATAGGTATGGTGGCACTACCTGCCAAACCGGTTTGGAGCAGCAGGAGCTGCTGCCTGGTACAGAGATCCCAGGTCCCCTAGAAAAGTGGGAGAGATTGCTGGGTACCACCCTTTGTGTATGAGCCTTTGCAGGCCACTCACCTCGCTGACATCTCTGCAGGCATCTACTTTGTGGTGTGCATGGCACTGCTTGTCATCAGCCTGATGGAAACCATCCTTATTGTGCGCCTGGTGCACAAGCAAGACCTGCAGCCCCATGTCCCTGCGTGGGTGAAGCACCTGCTGCTGGAACGAGCCACCGTCCTGCTCTGCATCCGGAACAGGAAGAAATTCAGCCAGACCAGGACACAGAGCTCAGACATCTCCAGGCAGGTGGAGAACAATGACAGCACAGGTAAGGGCTGCACAGATAGGGCCCATGGGATCCTAAGGGGACTAGATCCTACTTATCCATCTACGAAGTCCCTGTTTACACAGTGATCTGGATGCCCAGATCACCCGCAGGAATCCCAGTTCTCTGTCTAAAAACGTTTTCCTCCCTTGCCTCTGTTGATCCTGCAGCCAAGCTGAACCACTACGGCTGTGAGGACCCCCGGGAGTGTGAGGAGGCAGGGGGCATGAGGCCCACCCCAGCCTTTGCCAGCCAGGCAGATGGCTCCCTGCTGATGCATGGTGTCCTGCGTGAGATCACCGCCATCCGCCAGTTCCTGGAGAAACGCGAGGAGTTCCGAGACGTCGCCCACGAGTGGCTGCAAGTGGGCTACGTGTTGGATGTCCTGCTCTTCCGGGCCTACTTGGTGGCCGTCCTGGCTTACAGCATCACGCTGGGTACCCTCTGGTCGGTGTGGAGGGATGCCTAAGAGGTGCCCGCCTTTCAGGGCAGGGAAGGTGGGCACCCCACACGCTGCCTTGCTCCATCACCCACTCCGCAGCTCTGGGACTCACCGGTGTTTGCTCACCCAGGCTGGTGCATCCACTGCCTTCCCCCAGCTCCGGAGCATCAGCACTTGAGCAGGAAGGCAGAGCTGAGGAGAGCCCCCAGGCACCCACGACCCCTGCACAAACCTTGCAAGATGCTTCCTCCTCCTCTCGCCCCAGCCCGGCGCTACTGCAGCCGCCTCTTCAGCACCGTGGACAGCGGCCCCGCCGCCCTGGGTCGGGGCTGCGCCCGCCTGGGGGTCCCGTCCCTTGCCCCTGGGGCTCCCTGCCCCTCGCCCCAGCTTCCCCGGGGAACCACCCGCCTCTGTGCCCGGAGCACCGGGAGCCACATGCATGTGCCCCGTTCCTTCCCCCTGCTCGTGGTGCTCCCGGCAGGTCTTTGTTCCGCCTACCTAGTCCCTGGGCACAGTTGCTCAGCAGATGCCCATTGTGCTCTTGCCCTGCACACAGTAAGCTGGCAGAGCAGCAGTGCCAGCCAACAGCAAATTAACTGAGGCACAAGCGGGACTGGCTCTCTGGACAGGTGGTACTGGAAGAGACCTGGAAGGTCACTGATTGCTATTGATAGTGTCCCCCTCCCCAGCTCCCACTCTCCATTGCTGCCAGAGGATGTGGCTAAGAGGAGATGAAAGAACGGCTGGCTGCATCCCAGAGCAGGGAGCTGAGCCGAAACTACAAGGAGCAGAGCTGCTCAATGCAGTTACCATTCCCAGAGATAGGAGTGTTGTGGCAAGAAACACTGATGGTCTGGTCCCCAGCCCCGAGTGCTTGCCCGAGAGACTGTAAAGGTACAGCTCTTTCCTCACACTGGTAACATACCTGAGCATGGGCACCGTCCTCAGAAGCACTGGAGATAATGGGAGAGCCCGTCCCGGGTTCTGGGAGCATCACTGCATACAGTTGGTCTGCTGGTGGTGGTGTGGAGGTGGACTGACAGTGGCTGGCTCTCCTACATCCACTTCTAAACCCACCAGCCCCAGACCAAGGGCCCCGCACAGTGTCCTGGAGCCGTCACCTGCAGGAAAACTTCCCACTGAGTGACGGGGGGGCTGAGGATGGACGCAGCAGGCTCCTGCCAGCGCCGGCCTGTGCTAATGCGCTGATGGTCTGTAAGTGGCTGCCTATTGATGAGGTGTCCAGTTAAAGAGTTCACGAGACACTAAATCAGCCCATTGATCCTGCCGAGATCGATGGTGCTACAGACCTGATCACTGCAGTGGGCAATTAACACCCTCTGGAATGAGCCGCCTTCATGTAACATCAAACGCTCTAACAGACAAATCCAATGGGCCCATTGACCTGGGCAGGTGATGCCGCCCAGCCTGCGTGTTCTGGGGGGACATGGGGTGACAGGACCCCCAAGGCAGCCTCACCAGCCTGCTCCTGCCTGTGGGGACCCACCTTGAGATGCTCACCTGTGCCATCGCATCCCATGGACCACATTGGTGGGGGCTTGGTCCTCATCCTTCCCTGCACTAGGAATCCATCCTGCATCCAGCCTAACCCCCTTGTGCAACTCCACGGTCCTACTCCCTGTAAGAGCAGGTTGCCCATGCTGGAGGAAAGATCCAGGTTCTCCCTTTACCCTCTTGCTTTGGGAAGTGCTGCATGTGGGAAAAAGTTCCAGGCATCTCTCTGAGTGGAGCCTGGATTTTCCTCTTTAAAAAAAAATAAATCAATAAATCTGAATCTAATCTCCTAATAAAGGTTTAATGAGGACATAATGTTGATGGAACAGAACATTGTTGCAGCATAATCGCTCCCAGCTGCTGCGCGAGAGTGCAGACAAAGGCCTGGTCCTGCGATGATTTCCCTGTTATTATACCACTGCCTTTGTGCCAGGCTGAGCGCCGGAGCTGGGCTCCAGCCCCTTCTCCTGGGGTGCTGCTGTGGCACCACCTCTGCTTGCCTGAACCTGGCACAAAAGTCTCTCCCCTTTGCCCAAAGCCTCACCTCAAGAGCATTGCTGGGGGAGGTCTGGGAGGCAGGGACCAGCACCAGGAGCCGGGGTGTGCACACAGACCTCAAACCTGCTGGGAAGCCCTAGGGCATGGGATGAGCTTGGCCCCAACACAGCTTGGCCTGGCACACCTCATCCGTCCGTGGGAAAAATGAAGTGAGGCTTTGCCTGCAGTGATACCAACTGTGCCGTAATGAATGTTTAACTGCATCGTCATGCGCAGGTGGGTGTTGGGCAGCACCCGTGGGGTGCAGGCAGCACCCATCGGGCTCAGGCATGGACGAGTGACACCAGCAGCACCCACCTGGAACCACCATGGCGGTCCATGCTGTGCCGTACAGTTTGCTGCAGCACAAAAGGAGAGCAGGCGCTGCTGTTAATGTAGTCAGTAAATAAATAAAGGAGGGCTTAAGCTTAGTGTACAGCAATCAGTCGAGAACTACAGGATAATTAACGCAGCAGGGGGCCAGACTACTCTGCAGTCAGGTTTAAATGAACGAGTTCACTTTCATTGAGGCAAACTTGCTCAGCTCCCTGGTGAGGCATGCAGGCAGGCAGCGGCGTGGGCAGCGCTGCGGGATGGGGAGCTGCACATCCCGGGACATGGGTGCGGGATCGCTCCCTGTCTGCAGGGAGGTCAGCATCCCCTGCCCATCGGGGTTGGTTTAGGGATGGGACCCCCCCGCAACAGCCCCAGCACCCCCAAACTCACCACTGTGGTCCCCCCGTGGCTCGCCCCACACTGATGGGATGCTTCCTTCCTCTTTCTCCTCGCACAGGCACAGGAACAGGAGACATCAGGCCGAGACAACGGAATTAACTTTATTGGTTGTTTTTTGTTTTCTAACTGCAGATTCAAGGTATACAACTGAACATTTCTATTTTCCTTATGAGACTTATAAATAAAAATACAAAAAATGTTCACTACAAAAAAATCTACCGTTAGTAGGATGTAAAAAATATTCTCTTTGCTATAGAAGGCACGAACTTCACTTAGTGACACATGGAGAGAAAAAAACCTGCAGCAGTATATTCGTCTTCTTCTTCCTTTTTTTTTTTTTTTTTTTTGTCTTTTTTATTCCTCTGTCAGAAACACTGAAGTCTTACAAAGAAATGCATCTGAATCTACACAGGACGAAGGCAGATGCGGAGAGCTGCAACTAGGAGACACCACAACGGTTTTTATTAATTTTATTTTTTTTTCTTTTTTTCTTTTTCTTTATTTTTTCAGGAAACTTTTAGCTAACGGCATCTGTGGCTAGAGGACAGAAAGGACTCGCAAGCAGAACCGCACGGGAGCGAACGGCAAGGGGAGGGGGCCCAAGTTGTACAAAAAATAGGAGCCAATAGATAGATACTCTGAGAAAACCCACGGGGAACTGGGGCACCTTCTGCGCCCGGGCTCAGAGAGGTGCTGAGGTAGACGGAACGAGGACAGCGACAGACCCGGACCACGAGCGAGCGGCAACACAGAGCAACGGGACGGGCGGGTGCTCACAACACCGACAACAAGCCAGGGGAGAGGGAGCCCGGGGCTGCGGGGCCCTGCGGGGCGCTTGGTCCTCACTGCTATGATACACATATATAGACTTCTATATATATATGGGGGGTGGTGGCACCACTCCGACGCCGAGCCCAACGCCACTGCAGCTGAGAGGCTGCGGCACGAGGGCACAGAGGGCGGGATGGAGGAAGGGAGTGGGGCAGCAGGATGGGAGGGGAGGTTAAAGCAAAAAAAGCCACATGAGCTCGCCCACGTGCTCTGCGGCACCGTGGCACCTGCGGCACCGCAGGGAGCGACCGCGCACACGCTGGGGATTGCAGCAACTTCCCGTGTCAAAGAACTGGGGGTCTGTCTATAGTTTTCTATATTTTTTCTTTTTTTTCTTTTTTTTCTTAGGCACAACAATTCACCAAGCCGCTTTCCACAGTCACATCCCGGATTGTACAACAGCAGCGTCCACCCCACGCCGAGCAGCAAAGGACCCGCACACGGAGGCACATACGTGTGCAAAGCCAGGCTGGGGTGTGAGGGAGGGTGCTGCTCCCACAGTCATCTGCTCAGCATCGGGAGAGGCGGGACGGGCACCCCAAACCGAGAGGGGCCAGCGGCACCCCTCTGAAGCGCATCCAGGTGCCGTCCCGCTCGCCCTGACTCTTTTTTTCCCCCCTTATCACCCAAACGCAGCAAAATGACAAAAAAACCCAAACTCAAGTCACGGCCACCAGCACCCCACAGGACGGAGCCTGCGGAGCCCGCAACCGCCAAGGAGCAACACAACAAAAACCAACACAAGAGGTAGCTTCAGAACCAACGCCCCCAGCCCCATGGGGCTGGGCAAAAAATACCAGTTTTGGTAAGGATAATGCACAACGGGAGGCACGCGCCTTCCCGGCCATGCCATCCCCCTGTCCCTCCAAATCAATAAAAGCTCATGAGGTCACAAAAAAAAGAGGTAATTTCAAGTAAAATGTGCTAAATGCGGAAACATTCCAAAAAGAAAGTTCAACAAAACCCAACGAAAAGCAAAAGCAGCGGCAAGCAAAGCCACCAGGCGCCCCTCGCCTGCGGCTTCTGCAGCTGAGCCCGGGCAAAAACCCACGCTCCGCACCCCCAGCGCCCCAGTGAGCAGGATAAAGAGGATCCTTCCGCTGGGTGCGGTGCTGCGGACCGGCAGCACTCACAGTGCCACCAACTGCGCATCACCGAAGTGGCTGCATCCCCTCACAGGCGCTTTGCCCTCACCCCCCAAGAAGGGGAAATGCATAGAGAGGTCTTTGGTCAGGGGAGGGCGGCAGCCGGCCCCTACCCCAAACACCCTCCTCTGGCTGGGATCCCCGGGATGCTCTCACCAGTGCACTCACAGCTCGCCTGATGCTGGCACTCTCCCACCTGCGATGCTGCAGCCTGGCAGCATGGGAGCCATCCCAAAATGGGGTCCAAGACCCACACGTGAGCTTGGGTCCTCGGCGGGGCATCCACGGTGGGGTCAATGTGGTGATAGAGGACACCAGAAATTAAAGCCTTCCCACAGCACCGGCCATGTGCATATTTCCAGGGAAGCGCATCGTTCCACGTGGTCTTCCTGGCAGCACCAATGGCTGGCAACAGTGGTGATAGAGGGGCTGGCTGGGGAGCAAGTTCCAGGGGGGCTGTGAGGGGCGAGGGCCACCCCATAGCGAGGGGGCAGGGGCAGCAGGCGCACGAGCAGCTGGGGAGGGGGTGCGGATGGGGCCGGGAAGGGGCTGGTGCATTCCCATGCCCTGGCACAAGCCGCGGGATCCTCCCGGCGAGAAGCAATGAACGAGAACCAAAAACAAAACAAGGCCGTGGACGCTGCGGGTTTGGTGTTGGGTTTTTTTGCCCAGTCCTCTGCCACTCGGCCCCGCCGCCTCATCCCTCAGACGTAGCAGAGGTAGAGATAGGTCTTCTCTATCCGCCAGTCGGTGGGGATCTCCTCCGGCTTGTGGCCCTTCATGTGCTTCTGCATGGCGGAAAGGCTGGGGCAGTACTCCAGGCAAATGGTGCACTGGTAGGGGGAAGCGCCGTTGTGGGTCCGAAGGTGTTTGATCATGGCTGAGTAGTCCCGGGAGCGCTGGTGGCACAGCTTGCACTCGAAGGGCTTCTCGCCTGTGGGAGACGGGGCATCAGCATGGGCCCATGGCCTCCGGGCTGTAATTAACTGCCTGGCTTCGACAGCCGATAGCCGGGTAATGAACAGCAAAACCGATCTGACTATTGATCCTCTATTTACAACAGCTACGCGCCGGCACATCCGATGGGTTGTTACCCCCACCCGCCACCGCCCTGGTCCATGCTGCCGGCATCTCTGCCAGGGGACCAGTCCGGCACCAAGGAACCAGCCCAGCACTGCCAGCCTCATCGCATAGCCCCTGTGCTTGTACCTGTGTGGACCCGGTAGTGGGTCTCCAGCTGGTGCTTGAGGCTGAACTTCTTGCCGCAACCATTGCACTCGTAGGGCTTCTCGCCAGTGTGGATGCGCTTGTGGCCCTTCAGCGTGCTCTCGTCCCGGAAGCAGCTGCCGCAGAACTCGCACTCATAGGGGTGGTCGCCTGCAAGCACAGGGGTGGGTCAGAGCCCCAGCCAGCTCCCCAGCATGGAGATACCCCCGGCACCCACTGCCACCACTCCGGGGGTGGCCCAGCCACCCCACCACGGCACCCGGCTCCCTGCAGCCTCATGCTGGGGTCCGCAGCAGGGTCAGGGGAACAGGGGCCACTGTGACCACCCCGCCACCAATTCCCAGCCTTTCCACCTGGCACAGACCCGGCCCCGGGCATCTTCCATGCTCCAGACTGGGCGGCTGATAAATGAACTCTGGTTCGGCACCAAAGGCAGAATGATTTGAAGGAAAGGTGAGGGCTCCAGCTACTTATTTATTACAGCCGCGAAGGCAAGGACAATAAAGATAGATTGATCGTCCAAGACTTTGTTCATGAATATTTAAATATTACTGATTTGTCTTGTCACTGTAATTACAATTTCTCTGTGCCGCATACCCTACAAGCACAGTTTATGGTAAAGAATGGCGAACTGTATTTCACTTGTCCTGCTGCAGATGTGCGGAGCTGCCAAGCGTGTAATGTTCCCTGCATTTCATACATTTTCTTCAGCTGTGAAGGCTTAAGTCATCCACAATGACCTACGTTTTTTCATTATCCCCGTGTCAAACTGAACTCGTGCCTGGGCATAAATTGTCCTTCTTGTTATATACTCACATGCGTGCGCTTTCGCTTCCTCTTTAAAATGATATTTTACTCTCTCCCCATGTGCTGCAGCAGAGTCCGGCAGCCCCTGGCTGGGCACTGCGGGAGGAGGAGGAGGATGCTCAGGGTGCCTTTTGGACCCCCCTCCAAAGGGAAGGCAGGTGGTGCCTGTTGGCAGCTGTATTTCATCTCCCTGTGCCCAGTTCCAAATGTTCACCTTGGGTTTTGATCCATGTGCTCCATTTTTAGGAGAAGCCATGTAAATGGGAGCCAGGCAGTGCTCTGGCCCCAGGAGGAGCACAAGCATCCTGCATCTGGGTGGGATGAAGCCACTCAGCATGATTAAACCCCCCCAAAGCACCGAAGATCCTGGTGTTTTTTCACAGCCAGGAGCTGCTGAAGCAGCAGAGGTTGTGGTGGGACAAGCATGGCCTGACCTGCAGCCCAGGTCACTGGATTACCGGCTATAAATAGCTCTAGCACTCAGCATTAACGTGCTTATCATCGGCACATGATTCCCTTTCTCCACACCAGGACCCCAAGCCCAAGCCCATGTGTGGGTCTGTCAGCTGCCCACCACAGCCCAGATGCAGCGACCCTCCTGTGATGCTGCCTGCACATCCCCAGCAGCCACTTCAACGTCACCTTTTGAGGCTGTATGTGCATGCTGTTAACAGGAGAAAAGAGAGGGGGCATCCTGACTTGGGACCCATTCTGCACCCTGCCAGCAACAAAAGCACAGATGAGGAGGGTGCACGAGCCTCCAGCTGATGTTGGATGAGTGAGGAATGCTGCTGAGAGCTGTGGTGCTGGCTGCAGTGCACAGCAGAGCTGCACAGCACTGGGCAGTGCCCCAGAGCACCAGCTCCACCTTGCGCAGGTCACCCTAATCCCATTAGGGCCCAGCACCAGCTGATTATGTGCATCTACCACCCATAAGCCGATGAGCGGGTGTGATCTTGCAGCCCCTAAGAAGGTCACATGCCACCTCACACCCGATCAGCTTCTTACATGCTGCTTGTTTTCCACTTTTAACTCCAAACAGCCTCAACCGCCGTTACCTCGACACTCTGAAGACAGTTTCACCTTTCTTTCCCTTTTTCCCCCACGCCTGGAGCAGAGCTGCCCAGCGCCGTACCTGTGTGGGAGCGGAGGTGTCTCTTGAGCGCGGTGTGGCTGGGGAAGGTGCGGTTGCACTCGCTGCAGATGTAGCTGCGCACCCCAGCGTGCACCTCCATGTGCTGCTGCAGGGCGCTCTGCGTCTGGAACCGCTTGCCACACAGCAGGCAGAAAACAGCCATGTCCGTACCTGCGGGAGAGGGAGAGATCCGCCTTTGTCACTGCTGGCATCACTGTACCACCTTGGGACCCTGTTCTCACCGGCAGCAGGGATGCTCTGGCAGCAGCGGGGACCCCAAGAGCTACAGGGCTCCGGCTGTGTCTTTGAGGACTGTGGCCACCCTAACCCTGCTGCTCCTGGCCCTATAAAGGGAGCACCAGTGGAAGGGAGGGGTCTTTTATTGCCTTGGGGGCAGCTGGAAGCCCCAGCCCTGGGATGCCCCAATGCAAGGCAGCTGTTGGTCAATCACTACATCCCCATGCACCTGCGAGAGCTGCAGAGCTCAGACCTTGTAATGCCCAGGGGAAAAGGGAATCACGAATCACTCTGAAAACCACCCTGAGAGCAGGGATTGGATGCATTGTCTGCAATCCTGAGCCCCAATACAAACATGAGTCCATCTGACCGGCCATGGGTATAAGAGAGGCTGCAACAAAGCAACAGCAAAAGCAGGGAAAACCACCTCAACTCAGATCCGTCTACACCACCAATAAAGAAATCAGACCCTTGTGTTATTAAACTATTTGTTTTCGTTTATGCATAGCTGATTGTTCAGAACCGGTGTGTCAGTGCAAATTGTATTACGCAGAGAGATTAAGCAAATAAACGCGAGCTTTTTGGAGGCATTAAAATGTGAGGACTGTGGAAATAAAATTATCTAGAAAATTGTATTAGCAATTCATTAGCAGCAGCAAGATGTTCATGGTAACCAACGGATCTGCACTGCCTTTAGGAACAGCAGGGTGGGGGAGCTGCTTGCCACGCTGCCAAAACCAGCCCTGGGGACCATACTGGTGCCACAACACCATGGAGCAGTGGGCACCTGCTGCAGTGGTGCCAGCACTGCAGTTCTGCCTGGTCTGCAGGCAGGTGCCGGCTGAGGATGCGCTGGCAGCATCCTCCTGGCCAGCTCCACTCCTCTGGCATGGGACCATCCAGGAGATGGGCAGCAAGGAGACATGTCCATGTGCGCCGGCATCGCACTGTCACCCGCCATGGCGTGGTGGCACACTGCGGCTCCAGAGATGCAGGAGCTGCGGAGGGATGCTCAGCCCCAGCCCTGTCGAGGCTGCCCAGAAACGCCTTGAAATCCACAAAACCGCCAGTGAAACGCGAATAAAAGTAGCAAGAAGCAGCCCCGCACGGGAGCTGCCTTTCTGCCTCTGCAGGGATTTATCGTGGGGGGGGAGCGGGCTCCGTGCCCCCCACGCAGCTGCGGACAAAACGCTCCCGAGACAAAAAACATATCAAAACAATAAAGAAGGAGGCGGCAGCGGCGAGCGGGCCGTGCAGAGCAAATCCCAAGAGGTATGCGGCCCCGCAGCCCTCGGCGGCCCCGGTGGTGACAGCAGGACGGGTCAAAGGTCCCCGGGGCTGAGCCCTAGTGCCGCGGCCAGCTGTGGAGCGGAGGCCCTGGCCGGCGGGACGCCGGCCCCGATAAATCTGCCGGCAGCAGCCCCCGCTGGGGTTGGGGACAATGGGCTCCCGTGGGGGCGGAGGGCAGGACAATGCTGCCGGCCGGCGCGCGGGCCCGTAACAAATCCTCCCTGGCACCGTAGGGCCCTCATTTGTGAAACTAATTGGCCCCCGCTTGAAAGAAGAACGTTCCAACTCCGGCAGGCACGGCGATGGGGACGAGCGGCCTCGTGCACGCATGGGAGATGCACCCACCGGTCCATGGGGACGGTGCTGGTGTCCCCCGGGCTGGGTGTCCCCCAGTGGTGCTGCTTGCCACAACCTGCAAAAGGCATTTCTGAATTGTATGTGTTTGGTTTTTGGGTGATGCATTAGTAAATAAAGCAACACCCTGAACAGGGAGGTCAACATCCAACAGTACAGCTTGCAGTGCACCCAGCGCCAGCCTCCCTCTGAAAGCAGAGCTTCCACAGGGTGTGAAGGCTGGTGTCAGCCCAGTATGGAGGATGGGTCTGCACCCATGTCCCTGCTTCTTTGGAGAGCGGATGGGAGGTGGGAAAAGACGGGAAAGCTCACGTGAGGGTGTGCTTGCCACAAGGAGAGCCGCAGCGGGCAACATGGGGACTCACCTGGTGCCCGAGCTGGAGCGCATTGCTCTGCTCCCACCCTAAGTGCATCCTGAGCCAGCCTCAGCCATCAGAAGAAGAATCACCCCTGATAAAGGAACGCCACCGCCCCAAATCAGTGAGAGATGGATTTATTCATTTCCCTGACGTTTTAATGGTTTCTCCCCTTTTTGCGGGAAGATGATTACAAATTAAGCGGCATTTAAACGCTTTTTACTGTCAACAATTAAAAGGGGTGAAGGCGGGCGAGCAATTCATTCCCCGGGAAACACGCCGGCTCCTGGCGGGCGCTGCTGGCCCTTCCCTCTACTGTACAGCGCACAATGGCCCCGAGCGCGCCATCAATTTTGCAGGACGTTCAAAAGCAAATTAAAATATAAAAAGCCTCCGGGCACAAAGATAGACACCGGGGGGGCGCGGGCAGGGCCAGCTCACAAATCGGTCTTAGCAACCAGGGAGGTGTAATGCGGCCCTGGCATGCTGTGCGCAGCAGCCACCTTCACCCATCTCCCCCTGTGCCGTGTATCTCTGGCAGACCT
Source organism: Psittacula echo (assembly GCF_963264785.1). Lineage (NCBI taxonomy): Eukaryota > Metazoa > Chordata > Aves > Psittaciformes > Psittacidae > Psittacula > Psittacula echo. Next base: position 355,822 of record NC_137754.1, read on the forward strand.
GGTGCCATTCACCATCAGCCATGACCTATTAAAAGTGCGGCTCTTGGCACTGCCGCTGGCTTTGGAGGTGGGAGCCAGAGAAGGTTGGGTTTGGATGCCAGTTGGGCATCTCACAGGGCAGTTTTAAATAGCGGGTGGTCTGAAATGTGCTTTTTAGGGGATGGATGAGTGCTGGAGGGAGGAAGAACCCTACAGCTGCAAGGATGGAGGCACACATCCCAGTCCTCCAGCGGCTTCATCCCAAACAAGCGCAACTGTGAGATGTAAAGATGAGCAAGACGCAACGCGCGACAGCCAGAGGTGCTTCCGTCCCTGTCCAAGCCATGGCAGGGATGCTGCAGGCACCATGGCATTGAGGCCGCTGCCTCCACGGGAGGAGGGATTAGAGCAAATCTCTGTGTCTTGACGGGTTAGGGTGGGCTCCTTCCCGTGCCGTAGAGGAGCCCGGTTTAGGATGCAGGAGGTGCGCCGGCGGGAGAAAGGCGACACGTCCCCTTTAAAAGGAAATATAATTTACAGTGTGCAGCCAGGCGGTCCATAGTTTCAATCTCGTTTACTATAGAGAAAACTCTGCTAGCTGTTCTCTATCCCACAAATCCGATTTAATCAGACAAGCCAGCCAGCGTGGCTTGAAGTAAAAACGGATAATTAGTAAACAGAGAGCTACTTCAGTGCTTCATTGGCATTCGAGCCGGGCTAGTGTGTCGCATTTAAAATGCAGTCTGATGAAGTTTACAAAATCAAACCATTTGTTACTCCTATTGAAGAGGCTTCAGGCCACTTGCAATTAAATTGGAATTAGTGCTCAGAATGAGATACAGCAAATTCATACTAAAAAGGGATCTGACTTTCAGACATTTGACTTCAAGTTCTTCCCCCTGTGCATGTGCACACACGCGTGCGCCATCCTCCCAGTTCCCTGCCCGTCTCCAGACCCCTGGCAATGCTCCGGTGGCAAGCAGGGGACCAAGGGGATCGGTGCCACCGGAGCACCCTCCGCTGAGCCCAGCACGGTTCTGGCAGTCTCCAGGCATGGCTGGGATGCGCAAAGCCAAGTGCTCCTCCCCGAATCCTCCTCTTGATGCTGCCATCTTTTCCCTGTCTTTCCTCAAAGCATGCTATGAGACTCGAAAATGAGGCAGATGTGTCCATCCACCGCAGCAATAATCAAGAGGATTAGAAACCTCGAATCAAAGGCTGCGGAGGTGCACATCAGGAGGGCTCCATGGTACAGCAGGCACGAGGGCACAGGCATCGAGGGATGCCGACAGAGCCCATCGCTGCCCCTTTCACCCACCATAAAACCCCCAAACCCTCAAGTCATGTCCTGCAAATTCAGGTCTCCAACAAGACTTGCTCCTCCTTCCACCTTCATATTTAATGTAACCTCTTACGTGATGCTCATGCCACAGAAGTGCACCAAATATCCACTGGGGCTGAGGCGGAGAGCTCCAAAGCATTCTGGCCACGCAGAGCAGGACCCAAGGGCCGTTTGCTCCCTGAGATGAGATTTCAGGGACATTTGACGTGCTTTTGTCAGCGTGTCAAAGGCTCCCTATCAGCCTCCACCTCCTGGACAATGCTGCTGGCTGCAGCTGCAGAGAGGCTGCAGGCTGCTGCCATGCATGGAAAGCAGCATTAGGGCAGGAAGAAACTATCAGTGACTGCAGCTGGACAGCTGCAGGTAACCCCCTTCCCAGCCTGCCTGTGGGAAAGCTTGGCATGGAGGGCTCTCTGGAGCTGCTTGTGTGTCCCGCTGGCACCAAGACAAGGAGGAGGATGAGTGATGAAGGACAGGTAGAAGCAGCGACCACCAGCATCCCGGGATGCTGGTCCATGGCATCAGCACTGAGTTTTGCCCTGGGAAGGCAGGAGATGCACACTGCTTGGGGTAAGAAGATTAACCCAGTTTCAGTGTCTGTTTTCAGGATTATTATGAAACCAAAAGAAGCATTTTTTGGTGGCATCACAGGGGCAAACCCACAGGGCAGTGCAAAGGAGCCCTTCCTGTGATGCTGATGTGGGATACGCAGCGCCTGCACACACAGATGCACGGGTTTTTAAGGGTGTCATGTCAGGATGGCAGAGACAGCCCTTTATACCCCCACTGCTCTAGTGCTGAGGGGGCACCCACTATGTGCCAGCTGCTTGGTTGGAGCCCAACAGCCCAACAACCTTCACGGTTAAGTAGAAAGGGGTGGGGGGAAAGAGGGAAACCAGATGATAACCACACAAGATGTGTTTTGTGCCACAGTTACCAAATCATCCCAGTTTCAAAGGCTGCCTCTGGACTCTGTGGCTCAGCTTCTGCGCTAATTATGGAAGGCAACTTCTCCCAAGGGGGCATTTGTTTGATTATTATTATTTACTCCCAGATAGGGCAGCTTTCTTCCCAACTTTAGCCGACTATGGGAAATTAATTCTTAAAAAGCATCCAGTGCTGCCTGCTCCACGGATGCTGCTGCTTTTCCTTCAGGGTGGATGTGGCTGCCCTGGCTGCAACAGGAGGGCCATGCATGCCTCCCCGTTCTGGCACCTACTCGCTATTTTACCAATGTTTAAACAAATTCAAGCATTAAACTCAAACTCAAGCATCAATTCTGCTCCCACAGCGATGCACAAGATGATTCCTACCCAGCCCATCACCAGCTTGGGATGCACATGGAGGATGCTCGAAGCACAGGCACCTGCAGCAATCCCAGGAGCATCTCTGGCATGGGCGGCTCGTGCCCGCTTGGATGCTTTTTTCCAGGGACCACCTGAGCCTGAGGGAAAATGCGGTCCTGTACTCCAGTGACCATTGCATTATCACAGCCTCCCTTCTCAACCTCTCTGTCTCCCTTTGAGTGCAGTGGGATGGGAGCATCCCATTCTCACCTCCCTTTCGGGGGTTCCTTTGCTGCCCCGATCCCATCAGTGGCACCTCTCCCCTATCCCCACCACCACAATCTCCATCACCATCACCATCACCTTCCTCCATTGCGCCATTCTGCGATTGCTCAGGCAAGAATGATGATGAGGGAGAGCGAGCGGGGAGGAAAGAGCCCAGCAACTATTAGCGGTGGCGGCTTTATGGCAACAGGCACACAACTCATTCGTTTCATGTTTCGCGGAATATAAAAGCGCCGAAACATTTTAATTTGAAATTCTTATCATTGAATTTACTGCTTTTCTCTCGCAATGATTTGTGTTGCTTTTTAATTTTTACAGTCTCTACAGAAGCCAGATGCTACCGCCTAGGGCCAAAATAATAAAAACCCTCCGCAGTCGTGAGTTACAGAACAAAAAGGAAACGCGCGGCTGACAGAAGTTAATATCTCAATTTAACAGAGCTGCTCCGCTAATGATCCTTTGATATGTGTTTATTTAGAAAGGTCTGATCTTGACCTTGAAAGCAAACTAAACCGCGAAGTCTTTATGAGAGGAGAGAAAGACTTTATTTATAGACTGGCTTTGCGTCAATCACGGCAGCAGCTGGACCCACGCTGGGCAAAGCACTGCCAGGCAGCCCGTGGCTCCAAATGAGCCTTAATCGAGGGATACATTTGGGATGGGGGGTTCAGCTGCTAAGGAGGACCATGGCATGTCCCCTATCTCTGGGGTGGGATGTGGAGCCCATGCATGGAGCCCTGCCTGCAAAGGAAAGGATGCAGGCAGCTCCTTGCCCTGTGAGGGATGTTCCCTGGGGACAGCATCGATCCAGGCACAGGGGACAGGTCATCCCCAGGCATCTCCTGCCCAAGCCCTTCTCACAGTACGTGGGAAGAGCTGATTCTGCGCTCCGGCTGCTGCAGCATCCAGCAGCATCCTGCCTTCCGGAAGGATGGGGCGTGCTCAGCACTCCCCAAACCTGCACTAACAGAGCATGAGCTGGTTTCCCTCCTGATGAAACCAAGCACGGCACAAACCTCACACTCAGAAAGGGAAACCAGAGAAAGGTTTTAGGGGCCAGTTCCATTACACTGCGGTTCCACCTCCCAGCTGGGGGAGGCGAGAGTTTCCCGAGCTCTCAACGCCACAGGAGCCCGGGAATGCACTGCGGGTGCTGCACACCTACAGTGCACTGTGCTTTTGAACCTAGTTTCTGGGTTTTTAGGCCAAACAGTTGGTTGAAGATGTTTACAAACCCTAAGGCCCTCTGGTGAAAGCCAGAGGCACGCCCTCCTCCCCAGACTGTAGTCCCTAAAGCCTCTTCATTGTAGCATCTCTCAAAATATATCAATATATATATACAAAATACATATGGCCAAGAACATAGCCCACCCACGGAGACACCCTTCCTTTTCCAGAACCCATCAGACATTATGGTACCAACAAGCCACACTCACAGGAAGCCCTATAACATCAGCAATACAGTAACCCATTCTGGGTATCTACGTGCCACATCTCTCTCACTGACGCTTTCCCCTAAGCCTGTCCCATCTCTCTCCATGCTGGAGAATGCCACATCCACCCCTGCCATCCCCAAGGAAGCCACACACTGCAGAACCATCCCTGCCCTTCCTGAGGATGAGCGTTTCACTGGAGCGGCCGGAGGCAAACTTCAGCGAGGCTTCTGTCCGCCACATCAGAAGAGAAGCTGTCATCTACTCGCTTACTCGTCATCACTGCACCGGCTTCCCAGATTTCCTCTTCCCAGTCGGAATTTGGAGTGAAACCAGCTGAAACAACAATCTGACTTTCTGCAGAAAACCCAGTGTATTTTCCCCACTGCTTTCTGAAGCAGAGTTAAACTGATGCATTAGAAACAGCTTCATCTTTAAACAAAGAGCTTCGGTGAGGAGACCAAACCCTCACCAAGTATTTCTGGACCACCAGGAGCATCCTCCGGGTATTTTTGGCCACAGATTCTCCACCATAAGTGTTTGCCAACTGGCACATCATGGTGGGCACATGATTTTCCCTGCCAGGAGGGCTTTAGGGAACAGCAGATCCTGTCCCTGGTCACTGGCATTACATCCTGCCCTCTGTGGTGCACTGCAGCATCCCACCCCATGGGAGACCACAGTCACCATCATCATCATCACTACCACCATCACCACCACCCTGCTTGGCACATCCTGCCCATCACCCACCCACGCCACTCATGGATCTCTCCCAGCCAGCCTGGCACCACTCTGGCATCCTCTGTCCCCGTGGAGCCCCAGTTCACATCGCAGCTGATGAAATGACCCTTTTTGCTGCCGCGAGGCACAAAGCCGGGATTCGCAGCATCTGCTTGTGCTGCTGCACCCCCATCATTAAAAAAAAGAGAGAGAAAAGATGAAAAGGCCCCTCGGTAAACCCAGGGAGCCGCGAAACAGCCCCAAGAGCAGCCTCTGCCCCGTTTCTTGGGGGGGTTTGTGTAAAGCGGGGAGACGCGAATCCCGGGGGACAAAAGTAACTGCTAAGGTAAGTTAAACCTTGTCGAGATGAACTTTCCTGCTACTTTTAATTAAAAGTTCTTTGGAATTAAAAAGGACACTATTCAGGAAAGGCTGAAAAAAAAAAATTCATTGACACCAGCCCTCCCCCCTCCCCTTTTTCCCAAGGAAAAGAAAAAGCTGTTTTTGTGTGTCTGCTCACCCAGCCCGCACTGTACAAAAGGAAGCGGATTTGCAGCAAGACACATGAGATGACCTCCTGACCCTGAGCCGCTGAAAAGTCCTCAATGGCATAAATACCAGATAATCAATCACATACCAGGAGGGCCGGTCCCCCTGCCCTCGCCCCCGCCGCCGGGTTTATGAGAGATGCACTGTAAATGGACACCGGCTCCTGACGGGAGGCCCCTCTCAGCATTCCTGCGCCGGACCAGGAGACCCTGGCCGCCTCCTCGGCCGCACTTATCCCTGTTCTATAAAGCCCTGCGAGCATCCTCCAGCTCACCCTGGACCGTGATGGCCGGAGTGTGGTTTCCTTCCTGCTCCAGAGCAAAACGAGGAGCGAAGGGGTCTGAGAGGCATTGCTCCGTGCTCCAGAGGGATGGCCAAGGTCCTACAAGCCTCTCCAGGCAGGCACATGGCCAGCACCAAAGAGAACCAAGGAGAAGCCAGCTCCATCTACAGAAAGCTTTGCTTTTGGAGGATTGCTTGCTATCTGAAGCCTTTATGGCTCTAGCAGTGACTGTAGCAGGCTGGTTTGCCTTACAGGCTCTCTGACCAGCCTCCCAAATGTGAGCAAAGGAGGGAAGCCACATCCTCCCGTGCTCCAGGGGCAACAATGGACATTCAAGCTTTCAAGGGAGGGAAGGGAAAAAGAAAATGCTGAGATTCTGCCCTGGTCCAGTTAAATGGGAGCCACTCAGCAACTAAATTTGATAATGCTTTTGTCCGCGGGTCAGAGGTTAAATATGTTCACACTAATCCCCTTCATCTAGAATTAAAGGACAAGGAAGATTTCTCCATAGCTTAGCGAAAGGGCTTTTCTCATCGCGCTCTAAATAGTATTTGCACAGGAAAATTACAGGCTGGGCATTGGCCACTGCTTGTGCCACGGTTCTGCCACGTTCCCATCTCCCTGCTTGGTGCTGGCAAATCCGCACGAAGCCCGACCTCACTGCGCTTCCCCATGAGTCCACCTTGCAGCACGGGGAATCACTGCGGCTGTGGTTTGGGAGGCAGGGAGATTCCCAGTGTCAGGAATGCATGCCAGGACTCGGATTTCAAGCACTGTCACAGGACATTACTGTCAGACAAAGGGGCTCTGTGCTGCATCCCCAGCACCCACCACCCCGAGACCCCGTAGAAGCTGGGGCCAGCGGCACGCATGGAGGTGGCGGGGGCAACCCAATGGTCACAGCACCGCTGCTGGGACCATCAGTTACGCTCCTGAGTGATGGAGACTTCCAATGGGCACAAGCCACAGGCTTGCAGAGGTGCCTCTGGTAGCAGTTCCCCAAATCCAGTTTTCCCAGCTTGGCCAAGGATTCCCTCTGGGCACTGTCAGTGTTCGAAGGTGCCTGGAACCAAGTCTTTGCACCCTCCATGTGCAGCAGTGATCCAGGTTTGTTTCCTAAGCTCAGGAGCCACAGTTTGAACCAGCACAAATTTTCTCCACTCCAGTGCATCACAGGCACTCAGCATCGTCTATAGGAACCGTGATCCTTGCACCAAAACCAGATCTCATCTCAGCCCTGTGCTTGCTGCTTGCAGTCTCCTACAGAAGTGTTAAGGGACATCAGCACACTGGGGAAGTGCACAGTGGCTTTGGAGCACTTCCATACCTGATCACCCAAAATCCACACTCACATCCAACAGACAATCCACAGAGCATGGTCTGGGCATCACCGTGCAGCATCGCCTACTCTTGTGCTCCCTCCCCAAGCCGGGACCATGGAACACAGCCGAGCACGAGAGGGATAATTACCTCTAAGCGTACTTAATACTACAGTGCATTAGCACTGGCTATGGAGAAAAATGCTATCCCATGTATTTCCCCCAGAAGCCCCACTGAGCTGCGCTCCAGAAACTCCCCTGAGTCCCATCAAACAGTAATAGAAAGTCACAGGCAGCCCGGAAAGACACCGGGTTGGTTTTGGCAAGGAAGCACCCTGGCTGCCCGTGGTCGGGCACTGCTCCGATGGAGCCATGGGAGGATGCAGAGAGACAGGAACCACATATCCCAAACCCGAGTCACCTGGAGCAGGGACACTGCAGACGGCTGCTGGTGCCACCAGAGGCAGAGGAGCATCCTGGCACATCCCATGGCTCGCGGCACCACGCTGAGCTTAAGGCAAACAGAATTTATGCTTCAACATAATTTATGGCTCGTGTCACCCAACTTCCATGTCATGTTCCACTGGCTCAAAATCCTTAATTCCCAACACTGAGAAAACCAGCGCAATGCACATCAGTTGCATCGCTGGTGTTTTAAGGTGGGTACCACTTGGAGACAGAGAAACTGAAACAAAAGAAAGGACATAAAGAAAATATGTAACAAATTGGGCTAAATATTAATTTGCCCTGTGTGGCGGCACAGCTCCGGCGTGGTACCCCCTCCATCTCCTCCGGGTTCCCAAGCACCCCCCTTGCAAACCCAAGACCACAACAGGGTTGTTGGGATGCTCTTCCACTGGAAAACACTGGATGCTCTGGTATTAAAAAAGAGAATAATGAAAATAAATCAGTGCACCACCTCAGTGTGCGTTTAGAACAGGAGCAGAAATTGCTTTGGGGGCAAAAAGTGGTTAAAGCCCCGCCAAGGCAGAGAGGAAGGCTGAGCTTCCTGAGGCTTTCCACAGAACCCGGTGCAGGGCATCCCACCGGCACCACCGCTTCCTCACCCAGGTTCTTGCTCTCATGAGTCGGGTTTTTCTCCCTTTGTACCTCTGCTTCTACCGCATGACTGTTTTGAATCTCTGAAATAATGTGACAAGTTAATGATGGCACAATTATCTAAATGTTTAACAGACATGTTATCTAAGTGAATCGGATTGAGATTCCATCCCGCTGACAATAAACATCAATGGGAGAGCAGAAAGTGATAGGCAAATTATCGCCAACCCTGCAATTTCAATGCTATTAAATTTGGAGGAATAACAGCCCTGAGGCCTGTAAACTCTGAATAAAATAGACCCTTGTGTTTGGCCAACTATTAAATCAAAACGCTACCAACATCTCAGCAAAAAAAAAAAAAAAAGCAAGGAGGGGGGAAAGGGGGAAAGATTTATAGCTTTTCAATTTTCAGTTACACGTTGGTTTTATTAACTCTTCTCTGATGCCTGCGTTCCGGTGCAGGCATCGACGGCAGGGGCTGTGGGCAGGGGATGCTGAAGGCTCCCGTGCACCCTCCGGGGAGCAGCCGGGGGCACACGCTGACCTCACAAGTCAAAGAGCCAACTACACACCGAACAACAAGCACACGGCACTGGGTGTCGAGCATGCCTGCGTGCAGTGGGTCGGGAGCAGAGCTGCGCTGGTCCGCTGACCGCCCCACGCACACACTCGCCTGCGTTAACTGCCTTGGCATACAGGAGGAAACTCCAGACGAGTCACCTCTGATATTTATAAAGCCCAGCAACGAGCCCAAACCCATTAACACCATCACAGGCCTGTGAGCATCCCTGCAGTGCTGGCCGGGGGTTCTCAGGCTGCCTTCCCAGTGCATTTCTGTTTTTCCTCTACATTTTAGGAGAAGGGTAAGGAATTTTCCACGCTCCCCCCCGCAGCGTGGCACCGAGTGTGCGCTGCTGGAGGATGAGCCAAAACAGTTGCTGCTTTTCCTATTGCCATGGGACAGGGGCCAAGGACAGCGAATGCCCGGAGAGGGCGTCTCAGCCCCAAGCCTGTGGGGTTGGAACAGGCACAGCAGTTCTGGGATTGCACACAGGAACTCTTCGTTCGCTCGTTCTTATTGCTTTTAGTGTGCCTTAGAAAGCAGGGCGGAGGTTTTCTGCTGTGAGAGACGGGCGGTGGTTGATGCAGCACATGTACAACAGGCTTGCCTTCACATCTTGCACTATCGTTCAGAGGACCAATAAGGGCAGTAGGAAAAGGTAAGTGTAATAAAGGGGGTCCTGGGTCCTAGATCCTGACTGCTCACCTGAGAAACAACCCCACTGCTGACAAGAAACCCCGAGAACCTTTCAACGTGCCCACCCCTTGCAGAAAAGCTTGGCAGCAACCAGTGCTGCATCCTCCCCTAAACCCCATGTGCCTGAGCCACGTGTGTGCATTCAGGCAGCCTGTACCAGATACACCTTGCTCAATTTGTGATGCCATCTTTGAGGGAATCCACCTGTATCTCTAGCAAAAAGGGCTAATTTTTCCCCTGGAAGGGTGGAAGGTCTTTTGCCAACAATCCTGCTGCTAAGGGCAAAGGGAGGACGCCCAAAAAACACCCGTTCTGGCAGATGCCGTTATTTGGGAACAGGGTTAATTATAGCAGTGGCAGGGGAGGGATGCTTTCTGTGCCAGGGCAGGGCCCTCTGCATGCCACCCGAGGAGAGGAAGCGATTCATTTCGGCTGCCCTGGCCACCCAGCCCTCCTCTGCCACGTAACTGAGCTGAGCTGCTGTGTTTCCAGCTGGAGGCAGCGATGATAAACCAGCTCTGCTCAGGTCACCGTGCCCCTCGTGCTCCGCTTCCCCAGCGCCCTTTGAGCTTTGGCATGCTCCAGCCCCAGGTTCCAGAAACCGAAGGGGCTTTAATCTCTGCAGGAGTGCCAAGGTTGGTAGCAAAGGCATGTGGCTGCTCCGCATCTGTAGGATGTTTTTGGGTGCTGTCACTGTTAAAGAGCTGTTCAACAGGCGGGCTCTCACCTGGGATGCTCAACAGGTCTGGGAAGTACACGGGACCAGGGAGCTGCGTGCTTGGCTGTCTGTAAGTCCCTGCTTGGGCTTGATCACTGATTCCTGAGCAGAGTCAGCCTGTTCAGTTCACTGCTCCATCACAAGCCTTTTCCTCCTCCTCACCCTACAGTACACAGGGTTCTTCAAAAGCCCCAGAGCCGCAGAGCTGGCCTGCAGCCGCACAACATGGGATAATAAGGAGAGCAATTACTTTACAATTTATGAACTGATGCCGGGCCAGTGCTGCTCCCGGATCGGATGACAGCCGGAGCTATTCCCACCCGTTGACGCAGCACTTTGCATCGCTGCTGGGTCCTCAGCCCCTGGCCAGGCTCCCTGTGCCAGCCCAGCGGCTGAACCGCCGCCGCTAGTGGCATTTGTCAGGGTGTTCGGTGCTGAAAGCTGAGCCTGAGCTCAGTTAAACAGCTCCCGATATAGCCCGAGGAGGAGCGGGCTCTTTGCCCTGCTCCAGGCTGTTTTGGGGAGGTTGAACGGCTCCACCTGGGACCCTCCCGGCCACAAACGCTGCTGTGCCCCATAGCAAACCCTTCCAGGGCAAGGCAGCCTTTGCAACGTGCATAAAGAGCTCCTTGTGCTCCGTGATGGCAAAGGGCTGGGAAGCGCAATACGAGGAACGTGGCAGAAGCCAACTGCCAGGAGCCATTTGGAAAGGGACAGGGTTTTGCTCGTGGAGGGGACAAATTACCTCACATTTGCTGCAGCATCATTTCCCACGTGCGTGCACCAATGCTGAGCAATAAACACAATGGTGCCGCTCAAACCAGTGCCTCAAACCCGTGCCTAAGTGGAAGAGGAGCTGGGAGCACAGGACAAAAAGCTTCCCTGTGCACAGCAGGGTCCAGATCTCACCAAACCCCAGTCCTTGGGTCCAACAAGCGGTGGCACACCCACTGCCCAGCCCTATCACCCAGCAGACCCTTGCAGCCATGTTCACAACAGACACCCCAAGGCAGCACCACAAAACCTCTCCAGATGCAACACATTTGTTCCTATTATTAGGAAAACAGCAACAGACCTATGGGCACAGGCTGGGATTTACAAATCATTTGTAACTCATCACTCATAGACTCTCAAGCAGCCAAACAGTCCTGACAAGGGTATTTATCCCTTGGGAAATTTCTCTTACACCCCTGTAGTGACCACATGCTGTGATGCTGGTGGAATTCTGGTGCATGTGGCTTAAAAAACCCAGGGGGACCGTTGTGTGGTGCAAGGATGCTCAGTTCAACCCTGGAGATGGGTTGTGCTCCTCCCGCTACCAACAGCACCAGCATGAGCTCAGCAAAACCAGGCGAAACCCAGTCAGCAGCAAACATCCAAGACCTAAAGGTTTCCCTGACAAATGCCACACACGGATTTCAGTGTAAGTACAAACCCACTTCCAATTAAGAGTTAACTTATCTTAACCAAATGGAAGGCAAGAAGTGGAGCTGGGCAGGTCAGAGGTGGGAACTGCAAAGGGTTGAGCTCTCCCTTGGGCAAAGGGTTCCAAAGGCAGCCTAAACACTAAACTTGTTCCTAAGCAAAGGATGGAAAGGGAGGGCCACATACCTGTGTGCGTCTGCCTGTGCGTCTCCAGGGCATCTTCCTTCGAGAACTGGGCGCCACACTGATCGCAGACCAGGGCTTTGGCGCCCGCTGGGGAGAGAAAGGGAGAGGAGGGTTACTCGAGGGACGTGGCTGTGGACACCCGCACTGCTACAGCCGCAGGACCTGTGCAGTGGAAGGGCCTCACATATCCCTTGCACAGCCATGGAAAGCAGTGCTGTGCTTAACCATGAACATTATTATAATTTTTAAACCATTAAACATCAACGTGTTCCACTAACTTTGTAACCCATCTAACTGCAACTGGCTTCCTGCTCCTTCCCATTGCAGTCCCTGTTGCTGGTACCGGAGGGTGGTACCCTAGGATGCATCTGGTCAGAGACGTGGCTGGAACGGTGTGATTGAGCTCGGAGCTTGGAAGCACCATCGACTGTCAGAGAGAGGTGTGGTACTGAGGGAGTTCTTAGAAAATCTCTATCAACATGTGCTGCTAGTTCAGGCAAGGAAAAACAGGATGCCCAGCATCAGATCAGTAACTTCCAGACGAAAACAGATTAACGATACACGCCACATCTGAAGCACCACTGTGGGACAAAGCTGTGGGCCCGCTCCTTAGATTTCAGGGTTTGATTCATCTGCTGATGAGGAGCTGAGTGTGACAGAGCAGCCTCTGAGGTGGGGGCACTGCTCCACAGCGTGCCATGCCACCCATTTCCAGGGGTCCAGACAGCATCTCCCATCCCCTTCCACCCCTGGTGGGGTGGGATTCGGACAAGGGTGCACAGAAAAGGCGACAGAGAGGGAGGGAGGTATCATGAGATGCATTAAAAAGAGAATTCCTTCGCCTTTAAATTGTCTCAGTAACGGCTGGCTCGCAGGCAGAAATATTTGGCAGCGGTGAAATTAAAAGTGATAAATTTTCTCGCCAAGTGCTGATCGATAATAGAGGTCTCATCTGTTAATCAATATGACAGTCTGCCTGTTTACTGTGCATATGTTGTTCTCCGCCGCCCTCGCTGTGATGTCAAGTTTGCATTCAAAACAACCCGGGTGTGCACGGGCCACATGGCCCATCAAGAGGGGACAAGCACAACAAAAGGGCTGTGGGGCACCACGGGGAGGGTGGTGGGGCAGCTCCTGCATGTGCTGCCGGGCGAGGGGATGCTCTTGGGGATGTGGGATGCTGTAGGGATGTGGGTGCTGCCTGTGGGCTCCTCTCTTCACCCACGGCAGAGAGAGGAGCGTGACCACGAAGGGCACAGAGACCTCCTGGGACGGCGAGGGGCTGGGGATCGATGGGGCAGTGGCCGTGGGCTGCCCTCCCTGCGGCACGGGCGATGCGCAGCCAGCAGTTGCCAAGGCAATGACTCTCCATCGCCACTCCATGCTCCCAGCCCCACCACGGTGAAGCGTGATCCACGAGGATGCGGCAACGCTGCACAGCAACAGGTCCTCACAGGCAGTGCATCCCACTGGGTTCGGGGGGTCCTGTGCCTGCCCACGGGCTGAGACCTGCGGGGATCTGGCTGAACGTGGGGTTTGCTGCTGCTCCCTCCACTTCTACATGGGGTGAGGGGAGAGGACACGTGTGCTGGTGCTCCCCAAAGCCACACAACTGGAGAGGCAGTGGGAGCCCACAGAGGCACAGCAAGGGAAGGTGAAAGCAGCCAGCATCTGGCTATGGGGTGGTGGGGAAGGAGAAGGGGGGGGCAGGAAAAATTCCTGGCGAGGCGAAAATAAACAGGGCGAGCGGCGGGAGGAGCTGGCTGCGCTCACTTACGTAAGGAAGCACAGTGTGTACCAAAACAGCGGACCCAAAAAAAGCCGGAGCTGTCAGAACAATGAGTACAGACACGGGGCATTTTACAGCAGGCGCTGCCGTACAGTTTTATTTACAGTACCTCTTATCAGCGCGGGAACAGTACGCCGCCTGCCAATTTCCAAAGGCCAGGACTGCGTGTTCTTTCCCTCAGTGGATGTGTACTCCAGGCTGGGGGATTTTTTTATCTCTTTTTTTTTCTCATCGGCAAAACAAAACCTGATACAGAGCCAGGATTCCTGTAATGTACACACGCTCGGGAGCGGGGGGAGCGCAGGGGGAGGAGGAGGAGGACGGAGGGCGGCGATTGAATATGTAAATAGTTCAAGGTTAATTTTACTATGTGAGTCACCGGGAAAAATGTCATCCAACATCTGAGCTTATTATAACAGGGCTCAGAAAAAAACCACCGCGGCTTGATGGTTGTTATTAAAGGGAGCAGGACATGTTGGAAGCAGCACATCCACAGCCCGTGTCATGGCTTTCTGCCCTCACCCCCCCCCCCCCCCCCCGCTTTGAACGACACCCATCGAAGCCATTAGCTCTCCGAATGTAAGCACACGTTCAGAGAGGGTATTTTTAGCAAGTGCCTCGTATCGCCTACACTACACAGATATCTGGGGATGATCTTCCCGACGGAAAGGGACTCCGCGTGCTGCCAAGGATCGGCCGTGTTCCGGCGCGAGCCTCGCGGTTGGCACCAGCCCCCCCGCATACATTTATAGCCGTGCGAGAAAATTTATAGCTTGTGCCTCATAAAGGTGCCTGCGAAGTGCGGAGCCGCGATGCGCAGAGTCATCGCTGCCCCTCCTGCTCCCTCGGCAAGGTCGGTGCTGCCAGGACCATGGTGCCCCCAGTGCAGCGGTTCCGAGGGGCAGCCCTGGCCTGAGTTAATAGGCCCCAAAAGAAAGGCAAAGGAGCAGCCCAGCGCCACTGGGGCTTAAGGCAGCGTTGAGAAACAGGAAGAGCACCCAAAGGGCATCCCCATAAGCTGAGCCAGGCACCATCTTCAGCCCCCTCCCCTCGATGAGATCAGAGCTCCTCCAGTTTTATCCGCTATCATCCCAACAGTTCCTCCCAACACCCATTCACTTTAATTACTTTATTGGGGACCAGAAACAGGCTCTCCAGTTTTAGCACTTTGGATGGTAGGAAGCAGTAAAACATCCCCAAACCAGCTACAAACACCACTGCTTCACCTGCCTGCCCTTGCTGCTGCCCGGCCCCTAACTGGAGGGCTGCAGCCCCTCAACGGCCATGGTCTCCCAGCCCTCTCCCTGCCAAGGCGCACAGCAGAGGGGCCAGGCACAGCCAACGCCTCCTGCCCCTTCCCAACTCAACCTACCCGTGCCCCCATCCCTGGCCACGAGATCAACTTCCATGGGGCTGGAAGCCACGGGGCTACAGGGAGAGGTGCCCTGACAATACAAACTATATCCCAGGAGACAACAAGGGAAAAGGAAAATGAGTTGCAGGGAGCATCCTCTGGAGGAGGAGGATGGGTAAAGTGAGAGGAAGATAGGAAATAGGTGAGGAGGTGGGGGGGGGAGGACCCAGCCCTTCCCCACCGCGCTTGCAGCACACCGGCACTATGCGACATCTATGTCCCTCGCATCCCCAGCACAGGGGATTGACAAAAATTTGGGATCATATATTATTAACAGATTGTAATTGGCGAGAAGGTGGTGGTGGTGGGGAAATATGGATTAAAAAAAAAATTGCCAAGTAAATTTATGCACTGTCGTCGCTTTACTACCTAATTAATTCAGTAATTTCAAAAACAATTTTATTTATGTTCCATTTACCACATCAAAAGTGCAAAGAAAAAAAGCACCAAACCACAGTGTTGCTAAAATAATACCTCAAGGCGTCTATTTTTAATCAGCGAAAGGGAAGAAAAGGGGGGAAGCAGCAGCGGCGTGCCCTGTGCGTGCGCAATCTCTGCCGGGCAGACCCCCAACCCGGGCACAGCACAGCCGAGCCCTCTGCCAGCGCCTTCCTGCCTGCCCAAAACAGCGCTCCTCAAAAAAACACAAATCCATAATGGCCTGAGGCTCCTCTCCAATCTATTTTCTGCTCAGCTGGTTTTAAATGAAGTTATTATGAGTCATTAAAACACCCGCAAGCCTGTGGAAGTCAGCCAATTACAATTTTAAATTTAGCCTGTTCTCTACCCCATTCTCTTGTTTTCTTCTTTTGCCCACATCAAGCTGCTTTTAGATTTTTATTATTGCTGTTATTATTATTATCATCATTTCCCTTCTCCCCTGTTTCACCCTAGTGCAAGAGACAGCCATGAAAATCTCTGCACCAAAAAAATGTACCAGAGAAACCCAGGAAGGGCCAGAAAAGGATGGAGCTGTGGAGCAGGCTTGGATTTAGGAGGCAAAGAGCTTCACCTCTCCTCCCCCCAGGGTGCTATCAAAAGGCAATAACTGGATACAGGAAAAGGAGCAAAGTGCAGGCTTCAGGAGGTCTGAGAGACCCCAGAGCCGAGCCTGATGCCCAGCTAAGCCAGTAGATAGGATAAGCCCAGGCGTGCCACCGCTTCACCATCACCCCCTGCCTTCCTCTCCAGCTTCAGGGAGGGACCTGGGGGTCTTGGTGGTTCTCCTGGCCAAGCATCACGAGCATCACCTGAGTGCACGCGGACCACGGGCAGCTCTAATGGGAAGGATGCTCCAAGCACCATCTCATGCATCAGCAAGGCTTGGGAAAACACCTGGAACGATAGGGTGGGGGCTTGGGGTGAATGACAGGGGACCACCAGAAACATCACCACCAAACCTTCGCCAGCTGGCCCCACCAACCCCATGCCACATGGCGATGGGTGGAGCAGGGGGCATTTCCATGTGCAGACAGAGAAAAGCATCCTGATTTTGAGCCGAGGAGCCATAAGGGGCCGGTTCCTGCATCATTCCCCCCTCTCCTCATAAGGGGCTGGTTCCTGCACCATTCCCCCCTCTCCTCTGCTGCTCCCTCCTCTCGGTGGGTAGAAGATGACAAACCCCCTCCAAAGCCCTGGCAGGCCCGTGCGGCGAGCGAGCGAGCACGGCGCGTACTGCACAGCCCATAAAACTCCAAACAGCCTCCAGACACTCCTGCAATCGTCCTCCATCAAAACACTTTGTCTTGCATACAGAAATGCGGCGGGGCGCCGCGCGGAATACCAAATCAGCCCGTGACGGTGCGGGGAGGCGGCTCCTTGGCAACCGGGGGGGGCTCTGCAGCCGCGCGCTCGACAGGAAACAAAATCTGTCAAGCCTGTTGGGCAAATGATAAACATTAGTGGTATTAAAGGGAAAAAACACACCACAAAAGCCGCATAAATGGCTGGCGAGCGCACGGGGAGGGATGCACGGGGTGGGCAGGGATGGGGGGCTCTCGCCCCCCATGTACCCAAGGATAGGGGGGGCTCCAGCGTCACGACCTCTGGGGAAGTTTGGGAAGTTTCCCCCACCCATCAGAAATGGCAGCGATGGCCACGCACGTTCAGTGGTAACAAGGCAGAGAGATGCCCCTGCAGTGGGTTTGGTATGGGGAGCACAGCGACGTGAGGGGTCTGGGCTCCCCGCACCAAAACCCATCGGTAACAAGGGGCAGCCGAGAGGGGGGAGCGGGGAGAGGTGGCAGCGGGTGAAAAATCGATGTGTTTCATCAGGTAAGGGCTGTGGGGGGGTGCAAGCCACTGGCTCCGAGCCAGCACCCGGGTCCAGGAACTCAGCCAAAACAGGAGCTCAAAAGCAAACCATATTCTTCTGGTCACAGCTCAGGCTCTCGAGGCAGAGGGGATGGGGAGGGAGTGAGGGGAGGGGGGGAGAGAAATGTATTTTTCATCAGCCAGTGTATAATTTATAAACAGCATTAAACAGTTTTTGTTTTCTTTCTTCCTCTCCCCCGTGTGCGCGGCTTGGCCGGCAGTCAAGCCTGCATTAATTTCTGCTGTGGGTACAGTGTGTTCTTGGATGCACATCTGCGGATGATCATAAACGCGGGAACGCTGGCAGAACATCCAGACCTGCCGGCAGGCCGCTGACATCACCCGGGACTGAGCACGGGACGCCGGCCAGCCGCGGCAGGGGGGACGCCTGCCCCAGAGCCACCACCGGCCGGGGCGAGGGGCCCGAGCTGCCATCGCCCCACCGGCACCACGGGACAGAGGGGTGGCGATGGGGTGAGCCCCCCCTCCCCGACCGCAGCACTCTCCTGCAGCCCCTCCTAAGGGAATGGGATGAAATGAGCACATTTGGGTGCAGAGGGAAGCCCGTGGCTGTATGGGCAGGGGGCTGCATGTGTGCTGCCTGCGTGCTGCCCACCTGCATCCCTGTGCGCTGCTGGTGCTTGCCCCCGTTCATAGGGATGCCACGGCAGCCATCTCCGTGGCAGATACTTCTGATGGATAAGAGGCAAAGCAAGGGGGGGCAAGGCAGAAACCTGCCTTCCTTCCTCCCTGGCCTGGGGAGTAAACCCAGCTCAGCACAGGTTGGGAGGTGACTCGCACCCCTGGATGCCAGCAAGTGCACCCACCAAGCATCTGCTTTGGAGAAGCGAGTGGTGGCACCAGGACCAGCCTCCCTGGGTCACATCTAAGGCACATCTCAATCACACCACCACAGAGCCGGGTTCTCCACCTTCACTTCATTTTCCAGGGAAAGGGGCATCTCAGCATTGCCTTTACCAGTTTGGGAGCGCAGGGCTGCAGCACACAAGGAAAGGCTTTACCAGCATTAAAGGCTTTCCGTTTACGCTCCCTCCTGGAGTGTAAACATTCGGCTGAGTATCTACCTCGCACCTGCAAGGCCACAGCGGTAACACCACCGAGCACCCACCGTCTTGCGGGGGCACCACAGCCCCATGGGCTGGTCCCCAATTTAAATGCTCCTTTACCATCAGGTTTCTCCATAAACACTTGCCAACCTCTCCTAAACACAGCATTTGCTGCCTTTGGCACAGAGGGTTGCTGAAGGGGGGGCACAAGCCATCACCATGGGGTGACTTCCCAGTTAAACCCACCGTCCATGGGCGCCCTCAGAGCGCTGCTGCACCGAAAACAAGTCCTTGTGCAGCCGCTCCAGCACAACCCCACTTCATCCCGGGCCAGTGGAGGGGGAGGCGAGGGGAGAGGTGCAAAGGTCTCCTGCTTTAATAAATAACAGCGCTGGAATCCGCGGCGGCTGCTTGCGAGCCCTCCCCGCCCCCCGCCCGCCGGACCGGCAGAAATCATAACAACGAGAGCCCCGGCGAAGGCTGCGGCTGCGGCGCTTGGCTCTGTGCTCACTGTACATACTGTACCCACAAAGCTGGCTGCCCGCCAGCACGGGCTGCGAGCCAACGCCACCATAACAAACATGAGCTGCGCGCGCCAGTGAAGGGGGGGACCAGCATCCCGGGGACCAGCAATAGGGGGAATAGCATCCTGCACCCCAGTGATGGGCGGGACCAGCAACGGGGGGGGACCAGCATCCTGAACCCCAGCAATGGGGTGGGGACCAGCATCCTGGGGACCAGCAACGGGGGGACCAGCATCCTGCACCCCAGTGCGGGGGTGGAGACCGGCATCCCGGGGACCAGCAATGGAGGGGACCAGCATTCTGCACCCCAGTCTGCAGGGGGGAACCAGCATCTTGGGGACCAGCACTGGGGGGTGGGACCAGCATCCCAGGAACCAGCCCCCGTAGCCTGGTGCTGCCTGCAGGCCCCTCAAGGAGCTGGTGTCCATCCCAAAAAGTGTTGGGGTGGATTTGGGGTCGGGGCCAGCTCCAGCACCATGAAAAGCAGAAGACAACCCCTAGCCAGAAGGGACATGGGGAGGTACAACAGCCTCACGCTGCTCCGTTTGGTGTGGGCGAGGTATATCTCTGCCCTGTGCCCCTCGGTGCAGGCAAAGGGCAGTGGGGAAAAAAGGAACACTAAATTAGGGGAAAAAATAGGCAAAATCTATTAAAAATGTAAAATACAATCTAGCTTCCTTGCAAAGCCACCTGCAAGCGCAGCTTTGGCTTCAGTACCTGCATCCCAATGATTTGCCCTCAAAGGAGTGGGACAATGGCTCCCACCTACGTTTGAGCAGAGGGTCCTGTGGCCACCTGCACTTCTTCACCTTAACCCCTTGCTGTACAAGGGCCCATGTGCCCAAACATCGGCCTCCATTGACTTGTCGAGCACAAGCCTTCCCACCAGCACAGTGCTCCAGCCCTTCCCTATCTATTTAATTGAAGGGCCTGCATCATGTGAACCTGCTGGTTAGATTCATTAGGCAGAGAATGCCTAATTCCACAGCAGTTCTGCTAATGGAAGTGAAGTGGGTGCCTGTTTGCAGGGAGCATGGCGCTGGGATGCGCATGGGATCCGGCACTGTGGCGACACTCATGGAACAGGCGGGGCTGGACCAACACAACACGCAGCTGTGTGCATGCACAGTTTGTTATTCTGAGCTGCTCAGCCTGGAAAATATTCCCCAATTAAGGAATTGAAAACAAATTCCAAAAAAGAAAAATTAAATCCATCAAATTACTGGGCACGGGAGGCCAAGGCTGCAACGTGCTGCCCTGGGAAGCGCACAGCCGGCGCCACATGCTTCTGCTGACAGGATGTGCGAGCCCGGCAGGCGCAGCACCTCGGCACAGAGAGCCTCCTGCCCTCCATCCCACCCGTGCATCCCCATCCCGACCCACCTGAGTGAGCCAGTAAGTGCATTCGCAGCCGCAAGCTGTCGAGGAACCGCTTTCCGCACAGCTCGCATCCGTACGTCTTCATCCCGCTGTGCAGCTTCCTGGGGGACAAGAGAGAGGGATTAGTCCTCCTGTGTGGAAAGCTCATCCAAAACAACACTGATATTCCATGCACCCCCCACGCTGCCCTGCACTAGTCCTGGTTTGAGGAGCCCTGCAGGAAAGGCATGGATGGGAGGTCCTGTGTGACTCCCCATTGGTAAGGTTGCCTTCTCCTGTTTAGTGACTGTCATCATAACTATAGTTGCAGCCTTTAAATAAACCTGATGAATCTGAAATCAGGAGTTAATGCAAAGGATGTGTTGGCAAACTCCCCCCCACTCCATGCACCGACTGCTTCTGAAAAAGGTACTGTACTCCAAAGAAATAAGAATAAAAAAAGATTTTAAGAGGTTGTTTGTATGTGTTTGTAACTGAATCCCAATTTCCATCCAAATTCAGCATGACACAACTCATAAGCAGAAACCTTAGCCACAGCTCACAAACAGGAAACATGCCACTCACCATTTCCTGGCACCACGAGGTACAGACTGAGCTACGCCTGGGCACCTTGCGCAACCTCCCAGCTGCATCATCCATCCTGCATCATGCCAAGGGCTGAGCATCCCCCTGCACCCAGTTACCTATCACCGCATCTCCCTGCCATCGTGTGCAGTGGGTGCTGGGCTTGGCCACAGCAGCCAGACCCCACGCTGCTTCCCTCTCTTTGCTGTGAAGATGCTGCTGCTCCATCTTTGGGTACCCAACCACCATGGCATGCTGGAGCTCTCAGTGAACTGAAATAACCTGTAATGGGGCAGTGCTTGCATAGACCTGGGCAGGGGTGTTGCCCAAGTCAACAGTGACCAACCAAGCAAGCTCCAACTCACTCCCTGAGCCATCACTGCCTCCCAAGGGCGATCTCTCTCCCCAAACAATTCCTTCTCCCAAGCATCGCTCCCCTCTAAACCACCACTCCAGGAGCGTAGATGGATATGCAACACCCGGAACAGTGCTCATTCCTTTATTTCACCATGTTGGTGGTGATAGACAGACACTTTAGCAAAGCAACCCAGCCCTGCGCTCGATGGCAGCGTTGACAAGAAGCCCCCTGGTCCCAGATGCCTCCGTCCAGTGCGCTGGCTGCTGGAGCAGCCACACCTTGGTGGCCGCTTGCGGCTCGCGCCAGGCACACGTGCAGAGTTTCAAAATTGGATGCTGTAAACAGAGAACTATTTGTATGTGTTTGAGGAGCAACGCAGCAAATTGCTGCGTGCCGACCTCTGATCGCATCCACCATTTATCATCGCCCTGCAGCGAGACGAGCGTATTTTTACTGCCTTGTTGCCAAACACAAAACAGAAATGCTCTTGTCCAAGGCTGGATGCTGAGGTGGGGGGCTCAGGCTGTGCAAGGACCTTCCACCTGGCCCAGAGGGAGATTTACCTCAGTGTGAGCTGTACTTCCCACTTCCAAGTGTGAGCTTTACCAGTGTGAAGCTGCTGCTGCTTCAAGCCCTAGCAGGATCATCCCTTGCAGCTGCAGAGAGCCTGGAGCCCCAAACCTTCCCCTGTTGGGTGCTGTGCAGGCTCCAATTCCCCTGCAAGAATGCCCCTGTGCAAAGCAGCCAGCCCTGCATGCCACCCGGCCATCCCGCTTTCCAGGGACACTGAGCAGCAGCGCGGGAACTGCCGTACCATGGGAGGAGACCCAGTGATGTTCAGCAGAGGAGCAGAAAGCGAGCAGGGAGGAAAAGAGCAGGAGTTTGTTTCAACTCTCAACTTTGCTGTATAATGTAATTATTAATCAGGCTTGTCCTGAATTCACTGTGTCATAGCAGAGGATTAAGAGTCATGCACGAATTCAGGCCAAGAAGGTTTACAATCCAAAGGATTTATCTGCCTTGCAAAAATAAATAAACCACCAGCCTCCTGACAGACTGGGGCTGCCAGCAAGTCAGCTCAAGGAGCGACAACCTCCTCCGTTTGCATGTTTAATTAGGGACATGCCTGCCACGCTTCCCCGGCTCGGGCTCAGCTCGCTCCTGCACTTAGCGCTGGGTTTAAACCATTTTCCTGGGAAGGGTGCAGCATCCCTGTGCCAGCTCCCACCTCTCAGAGCCTTTCAGTGAATTAAAGTGTAGTTGGTTAATTAGTCCAAGGAAACATGGAGGTTTGGAGGTTTTCTACAGTGAGTCTCAAGAAACAGGGAAGAAACAAAAGCACAAGTCTCCTTTCTCTACGTCGCTCAAGCCTATAGAAATAACAGCCAAAGCAACCTTGCTCTGATCATGGATACCCAAAAGCCGGGTCAACCCGAGACCACCTTCCTGGGGCAGCCATTCATCCTCTATGTCCATGGTGAGATGGGCAACAGCACAGGCCAAGCCAGGGCATGCGGGCAGACCTCCATTCCCGCCTTCCCCAGCATGGAAAGGGGAAACACAAGAGCAGGGTGCCCAAAATCCGCATGTGCGGATCCCTTTCCCGAGCCTGTCAGCTCCTCACTAACCTTAAGGCATCAGGTGCTCCAAGAGTAATTCATTTGCAATATCTCTATCAACAAATTTCAGCAGCAACAAAAGTTTTCCGTTCAGCGCCTGCCTGCAGGACGATCTTATCGCTCACCATCTTGCACGGTCCCTTTCAACAAGGTCTTAAAGTGCTTTATCTGCTTGGTTTCCCGGTAGCAAAATATGATTGAAATGTTCTATTTCTGCTTGCCGGATTAAGGAGATGTTGCAAAACTGCACAAAAACCTGGCAGATGTAAGCAAGGTATTACGGCTGCTTGGGCTGTTAAGATCTGAGGGGAAAGATCAATATGTGCTTCTAAAGTTGTGCCTCCAGAAAGGGGGGCGCAGGGGGAGTTGAGGGTGTTAAAATACATCACAGCTCTGCAAGGCTGCCCGAAGTCGAGCGCGAACAGATAAACTATGTTTTATTATTCCAACCTGATGCTGCTCCACATACTCCCCTTCTCCTGCTAGGTCCCTGCGAGTGCATCAGCTGAGAAGACACCAGTGGGATGGAGAGCAGCAGCATTGGGGAAAGCACCTTTCCCCAAGTAATTCCCACTCAACACAATGTTCAGGGTACACAGAGACATGACGATGGCCAATGCCTCCAGGTCACAGACATTCCTGGAGGATGCTCCAGCATCCACCCTCTGGGACAAGGGTGACGGGGAATCCTGAGGCTGGAACCGACCCGAGTGAGCTCTGGTGTAGGGCAAAGGGCTGTCCAGGCAGGACACAAAGTGGTGCTGGGGCAATGTCCCCTCCCCACCCAGCGCCGGCAAACAAAAGCCAGGAGGGAGGCTGGCCCCTCGCAAGCTGCCGGTAATTAAAAGGGCCTGTAAATGCTCCGCAAGAAGCACTTCAAAGGGACAGCGACTCCAGCGAGGCCATGCCGTGTAAAAATTATGAGCTCTCCCCACAGGGTGCTTTGTGTGAAGGGCCGGGATCGGTGGCAAACGCCTCTGCCCGCTCCCGGGGGATGCGGGGGCTCAGCGGAGCATCCCAGGGCTGCACTGGTACCCAAAGACCCTACACGCAGCTCACCACCAACATCCAGCATCCAAAGACCTTCTGCTACTTCTAAGGGGCTCCCATTTCCTGGCCCCTCCCTGATGCCACTTTTGGGGAGTTGGGAGGAGACTCCCTCTCCTCCCCTCTCCTCCCTTCACGCCAAAAAAGAAGCATGGCTTTTGGCCATTTGATTACTTTTAAGTGTATATTTTCCCCCTCAAACAGAGTGAATACAATGGTTAGGAAATTCGACAGAAAACTATTCCGAGCCATTTATTGCCTTAATGCGCACCTTTGTCCAACAGGCAGTTTTGACAGGAGCGATAAATTCCAAATTTATGTCAACAGAGCATATGTTGAACACCTCATTTCTGAGCGAAAGCGGCATGCTGCCCCATAAATCACCTTTCTGTTTGAAATGAAAGTAGATTACGGGCCCATGTTATTGAGCAGTTAGAGCCATAGTCGTATAAATCAGAACTTTTAACTCCAGGCGATCCGTTCTGCAATTAACTAAAGGGCACTTTGTCATCTCCGGGCTGGGGCGCAGCTTGGCAGGGCAGCCGGCTACTGGGGAGAGGCATAGATCCCCTCCTCACCAAGGAAAGGCTCCACCACAGCCAGGCTGTGCTCCATACCTGTTGGAGCAGGGAACCCTAAGGCAAAGCCCCGAGCAGGGTGCGCTGCTGCAACCTGCCTGGCCTCTGGACACCAGCACCAAGGGGCTTTGGTGGTTTGCACAGCACTGGCTTCATCCCTCCTGGTCCATATTTTGGCAGCCAGCTCAAGCTCAGCAGGGGAATCATGAGGCTGCTGCATCACAACAAAACAGCAGAGTACCAGGAATTTACAAGCAAGACAAAAATACATATTAGTGCAACATCAAGAGTCCTGCACTGACTCGGAAGCGAAAGGCAGAGAGAGAAATCTGCTCTCCTGAATTCTGCAGTGCATCCTGCATCTCTCTTGCACCTCCCAATGCCTGTGCAACAAGTCAAGACCCTCATCCTGCTGCATGCCCCCTGTCCTGTTGCGCTCCCCAGGGATGTGGATGAGGATGCAGCCACAGCAGCTCAGCCCCACACGTGTCAATGCGGGGCTGCGAGGGGCTGCAGCGGGCGAGGGGCAGGTTACTGTCTGCGGGAGCAGCAGCACTATAAAAAGATTCAGACGCTAAGTATTTCCTTTCCTATAAAATATTCATTGCTGTGCATGAGAGCCGGGGAGCAGAAACCTCAAGCGGTTCTAACTTTGTGCCGCAGCAATAACAGAGTTTTATAGGAGCCTTCTGATTTTATTTATACTGGGCTGTAACGGTGGTGCCCTGGCGGAGGGGAGGCTGCTGTCGGTGCATCCCCATCACTGAGTGCACGGTGCACAGCATTGGACACCCAAACTGCGACCAGCGGCTTCGCATCCCCAGTGCAAGTGGGTTAAGTAGTTCCCCCAAAACCACCCCACTGCCTGATTCCCACCCCGCGCCTCCCTCACCCTGGCAGGTCGATATGAAAATCCATTCATCCCTTGATCTATTTTATCAAGATAGAGGCGGCAGTGCCACGTCTCATTTGCAGCGGGGATCTCACGGAAAGCCAAGGTCAGCAGGCAGCAAGCTGCCTGCAAAACCACCTCGTACACCCTCTGATAGGAGCTGTACATCCGTGCTGGGGAGGTGATGCACCCCCCAACACCACTATTCATGACACTGGGTGGCAGCGGCCCGGCCATGGGATGCAGTGCTGGGGCCACACGGCTCCTGCACAATCACCGCTCTGCCCTCACTCCCAGCCAGAGGATTAAAATAGCAGGAGAGCTATTAAGGGCATGGGGAAGGGGGAAGGGAGCAGAGACCTTCCTTTCGCTTTAATAAATTACGAAGGAGAAAATAAATAAATAAATAAAGTCTGCCCTCAACCCGCTCCTGCTGCTCAAAACAAATATGAAATAAATCTCACAGGGGCTGGAAATAAAGATTTTACTATTTCTGAAGGGTTTTTTTTAAAGAAGGGGGTGGAGGGCAGACCTATCAATAGAGTGCACTGGAACGCCCTGCCCGTACTGTGTTTATATTTACCATGAGCTAATTTATGAGCCCAAACCAGATGCTGTGGCATGACATCATTTCAGCACGATGCCAACGCTGCTTCCCCTTTGCTAAAGGGCTGAAGATCCCTCCTGCTCTGCCTCACCTTGCAGAGAAACCAAGCAACAACCGCCACTGGCATGACCTAAACCCCTGCACACAAACAGATGTGAGTTAACACTGCAATAGGGCAGAACCCCCCCCCCCCATCACCATTTACTGTCTGCTTGGGCACTGCACACGCTGGCAGCATCTTCCACCGGCTGCTCTGACTGGAACCCAGAGCAGTGCCTGTTCAGGCCTATGGGCTGGGGAAAGACAAGCCAGCCACAGCAAACAGGGCAGCAAAACCACTATTATTGAATTTATTCCACTGCCCTGCTTTCAGATCAGTGTTCAGTATTCATTATTGAACAGGACTTCCCAGGACAGAGCTTTATCGCCATCAGCACTCCCCTTGTGTGTCTCAGCCTGCCCAAGGAAGGGGATCAACAGGCTCACACTGAGATGTTCCCTAGTGCACTATCTCCCATCCACTGCAGATGGACCACACTGGCACAGATCCTGCCCCAGCTCCAGACCCAGCCTTGGCTTTCAGAATGGGATTTGGAATGCTGCTATGACACAATTCCGTCTGTCCCAAAGGTCCACCGAGCAATAGAACCAAGTGGCAGCGTTGTCAATACTCAAGACCAATGAGAAAAGTTCCACAACTTCACACTGTCCTCATCAGGCCTGAGTGCAGCCACCGAGGGGTTAATGCATCACAGCCCTGCTTAGAATAACCAGCGCTAATTCAGCTCCCAAAATCATCATCCCCATTCTCTGGGCATCTGGCAATGCTGACGTACGGAGCGCGGGGGAGAAGGGAAGAGCACCGACCCTGCAGGGCTGTGCTGGGCATTGCAGCCGCTGTGACTGGTGCTGAGCAAACATGACACGGGTGTCAGAGGCGCCAGGCGCAGCGCCGCGGGAGCTCGCGCTCCAGAATAACACACAATCCCAACAAAAAGGCAAAGTGACCTTAGCGCCGAGTACATCTGCGCAGCAGCGGCGTGATTATGCAGATGTTTGGATTCCTAATTCAGAAATAATAAGCAGTTCATGGATTCCAAGTTTAAAAATATATTCATCAGCTGGTCCTCTTTGCAGCACGCGTGCCGGTGGAGCACCAGCACAGACCGCAATGGCAAAGCACCAGCCTCGGCCAATCATCCCTCCTCACCCCATGGGATGGTCAGGATGCCTGGCTTTGGACAACCTGGTCTAGTGGAAGGTGTCAGTGCCCGTGGCAGGGGTTAGGACTCGATGAGCTTTAAGGTCCCTTCCAACCCAAACGGTTCCATGGTTCTGTTCTAGACACATGGAAAGCACTCAGAACAGTGCATCAAATGCTTTCCAGGAAGGTGACAGGAAGGGTCCTAGGGTGGTCCAGGCAGATGGGTGCTTCCTTCCTCTCCTTACGGAGCTGCAGATGCCCCTCCCTGGCGCATCCCTGGGAACAGGCACAAATTCCAGGCAAAAGCTGCTTTTCCCACGAGTGGCCCAGATCCCAAGGAGTTTCACAAGGTAATCAAATATGCAAGAGATTCAACAAACTAATTTCGAGCACACACCTGGGGTCCTCTGATAATGTCGGTTGTGCCTATGCAGCACAAGGATTAAAATTTCATAGAGTCATGATTTCATCAGTCGCTAAACTACAAAGGATTAATTAACAGCCAGGGAAGAGCTCATGGCTTGGAAATACAGTCTTAAGGAAAGTATCTATCTCCCCTCTCCAGATGTCAGTGCACAGACGAATACAGCACTTTGATGAAAACACTTTCTGATTATTAGCAACTCCAAAACATGGCGGCTTTTGGCTAGAGTTAAGGATGCCCAATCCCTACCTGCTGCTGCCAGCTCCGTGTGCTGCCCCGTGCCCTCTTGAAGCACTGCTGCAAGCTCCCATGATGCGGGTATCAGGCACACAACCAGGTTCTACCCTGTTTCGGGCATCAGCAGAGATGCCTCCTCCATCAGTGTCAACATTTGCCTCCAGGCTGAACCCTGCCAAGCAAACCTCAAATGGACCTGTGGCACTGGAGAGGCGATGGGTGCAGCGTGTGCGGTGCGAGCAGAGAGCAGCAGCAGGTCCCCTGCCTTTCCTGGGAAGATGAATTAGGGAGCTGTCAGCCAGGGACAGCAGCAGCAGTCGTGTTGCTGTAAAGGGGCAGTGGAAGTGTCTTTGATTAATGAAACCATAACATCAGCTGTTCACAGCCCTTCTTGGGCAGGGAGAGGTGCCCTCGGATGGGATGGAAAAGCCACACTCCAAAAGGACTCTTGGAACTTCTCCTGGCCAAGAGCTGGCCTCCTCCTGCCCCCACCAGCACCGCAGCCTGTGCCCGGGTCTGTGTCACCGCCTCAGGAGTTCCTGGGGCTGATGAAGAACTAATTATTTCTAATTAGAAGCCAGGAGATGAACATTATGCACTTTGTTAAGCCAGTAAATTAATGCATCTGAACTGCACTGGGCTTTGGTGAGAGCCCAAAGTGCCCAGGGCAAGGAGGTGGCAGCAGGAGGAGCGACACAGTGGCACCACAGCCTGGGGATGGTGAGCCAGGCACGCCAAGCCCTGGCACCATTTGGTTTATGTCCAGTATTGGCATCAATAACCAGCAACCAGCCAGGGAGCACCACAGAAGGGTTCTTCCCTCCTGAAGATGCCAACTGCCCTCTCAAGATGCTCCAATGACAGCAAAGACCAGGATCACCAGGAATGTGGGGACAACTGACCAGGAGGACAAGGAGTACTTTCACCTGGGCTGTTTGTGCAAACCACCCAGTTTCCCACCCAAGTTCCAAAGGTGGAGACACAAAATGCTCATTATCGGACACTCAGAGGCACAACGTTGTGCTGCGGAAAACAAGGGAGGTGCAAGTGGGGTGGGAGATGCTGGAGCCCGGTCGAGCAGGACAGCATCCGTGCGGACAGCCGGGATGGAGAAGGGAGCCAGGGCTTGGCCTGAGGCCAGCGCTGTCCAGCCAGCAGCAAAACCCTCCTATGGAAAACATATTTCTGGGGAAGGACCATGGGAGCAGGAGGTGTCAAACAAGCCCTGGTGGAGCTGCCGGCATGGCGCGGTGTGGCATGGCATGTGGGGCTGCCTGCATCGCCTGCGCAGTGTCTGGGTTGGCCTCACTCCCGGAACCGCACAAACATCTGCACTGGAATCATGCTGGAAACTTGTCATCTCATGGAAGAACAATGTGAGCAGATGCTGCTGGCTGCAGGCAGGCTCCAGGCAGGTTGCGGGCAGTGCCGCACTGGGGCACGGCAATGGGGACACGAGGCTGGCAACTTGCTCCTCGGAGGTTTTACGTCCTGCATGAGCCGGTGCAGGACCAGAAGAGCTGCCTCGAGGGCTCTGTAATGAGCTTTGCTCAGCCCATGACTTGTTTTGCTTTAAAATAAATAAATAGGCTCTGGGCGAGCCAAGCTGGGAGCGGGACGCCAGCGCTGCCGGCACGCTCTGCTCCCCGGCCCCGGCCAAGAGAACGCGGCGTCCTGAAGTGAGGAGCCGGGCGTTGCTGCCGCCTCCCCGAGGAGCCTTGCTCACCACTCACTCACTCAGAGCCTCACCCCCTGCCCAATGTGCACAACAGGTTCCATGCAAATTTGGCAGCTTTTAAATTATAGCATTAATGAAAGCAAATAAAGGTAGTTAAAAGGCAATTTGCTCAATTGGTGTTAATATTTAAGCACAGCATGTGTAAAAACAAGATCGCAGGATTCGGTTGCCCCCTGAGAAAACTTTTGGTCCCGACTTTCCAGCAGAAAGGATGGAGTGCACCCAGTGACAGCTCCTACTAAACCAGACTGCTCCAAGCCCTGTCCAGCCTGGCCTTGAACACAGCCTGGCCCAGAGTCCCACCACTCTCACAGTAAAGATTTTCTTCCTTATATCCAACCTGAACTTCCCCTGTTTCAGTTTGAACCCATCACCCCTTCTCCTATCACTACAGTCCCTGATGAAGAGCTCCTCTTCAGCATCCAAATGGTAGTGGTAACACATTCTACAAGACAAGCAGCAACAGCAATCCAGCATCAAATTAACATGGGCAGAAAAAGGCCATTATCACTTCCCCTCACCAGACAGGGAGCAGGTCCTCAGTGGAGGAAGCAGTTTTACACTACACAACACAAAGGCTGCAGAACCGCTACAGCTCCTCCGGTGTGTGAAGCATGGCTCCAGGCAGCTCGCCCCTTGGTCAGAGCTGGCGCTTGGCAATGCCCTGTTTGGCGGGTTATGATGCTCCCGCATAAACTCGCTTTCAAAACAGGAGCCGCCGGTGAATGAGACCTCAATTTCTAATGGTTGGAAATATTTTGTACACTCTGCTGCTCCCTCTGTACCCCTTTGTCGGGGCCAAGGTCTGCAGGCTAAAGCGGGTACCAAAAGACCATCTGTAGCTCCCGTCTTTACAGAGGAGTATAAATAGGGGGATGAATGAGCACAGGAATTAATGAATGATAAAGCCGTATGGTCTCAGTCAGCCTCCTACGCCTGTATGTGGTATTCAAACCCTCCCAGCCTTCTGCCACAAAGAGAGGTTTCTAAGCTACAAAAAAAAGGGAAAAAAGGGGTGGGGAGGTGGTGCGTGCAGGTTTTTAACAACAAACCCTGGGACTTGCCTCAAAGTTCCCACCGGGTTTCCCTGCTTCAATGTGGGGGAAAGGCAGGCACACGTTAATGCAGAGGGGAAGGAAGAACAGGGGTTCCCCCCTCACCAAAGCTGCCTCCAAAACCCCCTTTGATAGCACAATGACTGCAGGAGAGTCAGCTCTGGGCTCCTCAGTGCTAACAGGCTCCAGTGACGGGGTTCACACCAACAACGGCAGGCAGGTTCTGGATGATCCGCCTGGACCAACTGCACCACCATCCTCTTCACCAGCCTTTGGGGTGTCCCACCCCATCCATTTGGTACTGAATAATGGTGCCTGGTAAAGGCTAACAACCCTGAAAGGCCCAAAGGGGTGTTCAAAGCACAGTCAGGGTGCACCCCATGCCCATAGGCGCATCATTATAAAGCAGCTCCATTAAAAACACAAGATAAGAAAGCCGAGGCTAGCACAGGTTTGAGGGGTGCTTGCAGATATGAAACCAACTTCCCTCCAGCCCTGCTCGCTGAGCATCCCCAAGCACCCAGGGCAGACCCTGACCAGCAACCGCGCCACACGTACCAAGTGCTGAGTGATGCCGACCCGCTCCCTCTGTAGAGAAGATGCTCACGGTGCTGTGAGCTGGAGATTAACAGGTAACATCCATGGAAAGACAAGGACATGGACGGAGTCACTGACTTCTCTAGCTAAAGGAGGGCTCCTGCCAAGGTAAACCTAGGATCAACTACCCCAAATCTTCTCAATTCCTATTCAAGAATCAGGGGCTGCCGGGGGTGGGAGACAGCTTCTTTCCAAAGCAAACCACAAGAGGCCGAGGCAGAGGCAGAGGAAGAAGCACGGCATGCCACTGGAACGCTACTCTTATTTTAAGAGCCGTCATGTGTAAAGCATTAGTGTTTTTGAAATTGCATTCTCGAGTTAATTAAATGGACAATCTTTTATACATAAAAAGTGAAAGCACGCAATTAAAAGCTAGGCGAAGAGAAAGCGCCTTTCGGAGTTGTCACCACTCCCTGGTCCTGATGGAGCATACCGGGATGCCACTGTCCAGGCTGGTACAGCACTAGGGACACTGCCTGCACCATGGCAGTGTTTACTCACAGGACCCAACATCACAAACCCTGCGCTGGGGTGAGGAGCTGAACCATTCCATGGGCCCTTTTCCCCATCCCGAGCTGCCCATGGAAACCACCTGCCCTCAGCTCATGGATTTCCTACATATGGGGATGTTCACTGGCTTGTGATGGTGTGAAAACCCACCGCAGTTATCTGTGCTGCAGTAAACCATCGACCTTCAATTTTTGGCAGGAGGTAAAGTTCACTATCAATTGGCCCCACCGTAACCTGTTTATAATTACCATTATCTCCCAGTTAATCTTGTGAGAGGTCAACAGTTTTACAAAAATCTCACAAGCCGTGTCTTTTACCTCCCAACTTCATATCTGGGTCAAGAGGTCAATTACCGCAGCTTGCTGACGGGAGATTTCCCAGGAAAACTGGCTGCTCCCACCCCAAAGCCACATCGGAGCAGGGGGATGCAGCCAGGCGGGCACCGACCCTCAGCACAGACACAGCACCCAAACCTTCGCAGCATCTGGGCTCTGAAGTCAAGGGAAAAGATTCCTTGCATCAGGGCTAGTCCAAGCCACAAGATGAATGGGGTGGGGGCCTCCACCACTGGTTGGGCATCCCCTGCGCACAGGGATGCAGTCAATGGTCCTCAGCATCACACTAGCCACATGGTTCCCACCAGTTCGTGTGGCACCACACTCCAAAGATGCCAGCCTCCCCCCATGCAGCCTCCATTCCCAGGTGCACAAATTGAGCCTGTAAACCCCTGTACCAGCTACAGGGAGGTGACAAATGGAAGTGGAGCAGAAACCTGCAGGGGGGCTGGGAGAAGCCCCAAAGATGGATGAAGAGACAACCCAATCTCTCATCCTGCCAGCCTCCCCATGCTCACTATCATTAAATACCTGCCCTGGGACAGGATGCTGCTGGGTGGCTTGGGGAGCAAACCTGTCCATAGGTGCTGCTGCCACCTCCCCTGCGAGGGCAGGCTGGGTTTCAGGGGAGGCCTGGGCACGCAGAGCATTGCTCAACTGCTCTGCAGGCAGGTGTCATAAACAAGCAGGCACATGGCAAACACATCGATTTCCCAGAGCTTATCGCGCAGCAACCAGTGCTCAGTTACCAGGCTACTTTAATATGTAATTTACTGCGAGAAAGCAGAGCGGGGCTGAGGGAGGGCGCCTGAAATATTTGCCACGGGATGGATGGGGTGGCTGAAGGTGCCGCAGGCGAGGCCTGGCCTCTCCTGCCTCCCGCCATCCTCAGGATTTCTCAACGATCCCAAACTCCCCAGCCCTCGCTGCTGCGATGGACTGTTTACACAGATGCTATTAATCTTCTTCTGCAACTGTTTACGCTATGAAAATAAAGTCTCAGCCGCCCGGGCTCTCCGTCTCCTTAATTTAAATTCAGATGCTTAATTTCTGTCAAAACAGAGCCCTCCGAAATTACCTCCATCCATTCATTTCTGGTGCTCCACTTGCCTTGTCATCTGAGTGCCGCCCAGCAGAGCTGGGCCGGAGCAGGGAAAAGCAGCTGCTTTCCCAAGACTTCTCCAGCCTGCCCAGGACCAGCCATGAAAGTGAAGACCAAAGTCAGACCATTTCACACTCCCAGCCTGTGGGAACGCTGCCATCCTGCACCCGGTGAGCTCCCCTGGACCAGCAAAACACACTGGGCAGAGGGGATGCTTGCCCTAAGTCAGCCGCTGCGGCCCCACAGCAAAAGCAGGAGCCACTGCCTCCAGCTAACAGAGCCAAGTCACCATGGCGAGGTGATCACCCATGTCTGGATGTGTTTCACCAGCCAAGCTTTACTGAGGAAAGAGCTTCACTTTTCCTCCCTGGCACCGCCAGCCTGCACGGGAGGGTATTTTGCAGAGGGACCTGCAGGAAGTTCGCCTTTTCGGAGCACTGAGCTTTAAAAATCCTCTTTCTGCAGTGCCTCTCAGTAGATCTTTTGGAATTTACAAGATAAATACTGGTAATTTGATTCTTATCTTCTTCAAATCCAATTCTAAGGCAATTCTGTGTAAAGGACACTAATTATAGCTCGAGGGGAAAGAAAAGGTAACCCATCAGTGAGAATGCACTTGCAACGTTCAAAGGGGTATGGGACACTGAAAAGTTCAATACATTTCAATTCTGCTCTTCCAAAAACAATAATCTGTTGGGTAACAATTATCCTCTGCACCCTTCCAATCCCTGTCATGTACTTTGGTGGTTGGCCAGGCCTGTGGCAGAGGTAGCAGCACCCAGGTCTGCACCCTGCAAAGTGCAGAGACGCTTTGGTCTCTGCAGGTCTTCTAAAGGCTGCCTGGCATCCAAGAGCAAGGCCAAGAGGGACAGCAGTGCCAGGGAGAGCCAAGCCTTTAGGCACAGACACACTGCTTATTTCCCTGGCGTTATTTACTAATGAAAGTCACAAGTTTATACGCATAGGGGAAAGTGCTTGGCAACATACACTAAGTGTAGCAAACCCATTACTCCTTAGCCCAAATACTGCGCATTCTCCAAACCACACACCTAAACACAGGCCATTCTAGCAAAGAGCCCAGCTCCCAGGCTGCTGCTGAAGAGCATCCCTCCGAGGAGGAGAAGGAGGATAGTGGTGAGACCACGCTGGCTGTCACCACATGACACTGTCCAAACGTTACAGCACCTATAAAATAATAAAACCCCAACCCCAGGATGCGGAGCCAGGATGTGGCAAAAGATGATGCAGGAAGAATCAAAGGGATTTGGCAATCCAAACAGGGTCTTGCTTAATGAGCTGTCGCTCTACAGAGCCCTGCAGAAAGGCCCCTGGACCCAGAGAGGAGCTGGGATCCAGAGCACAAGCGGCTGCAGCATCTCAACAGAAGAAAGCTGAACTATTACCTGGGCTGAAAGATCAGGATGGCAAAGCCCATGATTTATTCATCCTGGGGGAGGTAGGAGAGTTGCTGGTTCTAAACTGGTGGGGGACTGGCCCTAACATCCATCCTCACCATCCCTCCGAAGGCGATGCGATTATTTAACACGGTGACACATGCAGCTAACTCATGTCTGACCGCGCCAGCACGGGGCAGACACTGTACCAGAGGTGACCAACACTAATTGAAAATACAAGTGCTGTGGACTGGAGCAGAAAAGCTGCCTCAGCACTGGCCCTCACTGCAACAGGTGAGAGCGATGGTGCACAGACGACAACACACACATGGTAAATCAGTGCTTTGCTGAGGCTGCACGCTGGGGATGGGCACAGTGGGCAGCAGAGCCACAGTCCATTCCGCATCCTGAGTCACAGACCCCATGCAACATTGCAGCCAAAGGACAAAAAGCACCCCAGCCCACTACAGCAGCTTTAAACCCAGCCTTTTTCCTT
The DNA here is from genome assembly GCF_963264785.1 of Psittacula echo. Classification (NCBI taxonomy): domain Eukaryota; kingdom Metazoa; phylum Chordata; class Aves; order Psittaciformes; family Psittacidae; genus Psittacula; species Psittacula echo. Next base: position 390,908 of record NC_137754.1, read on the forward strand.
TTTCCCAGCATCGTGTATGCAAATATTTCCTATTACCCTGTTTCCATGATTCAGCAATTCAAGTCCTGGTAATAAGAAGTGTGGTAATCCACACATTTGTGAGAAAGAAAGGCAAATTCACGCCTTCAATGACTTTTGAGAGCTGCACTATTAAGAAAAGACATTTTCCTTTTCTCGCACTGCAGGAAAAATACAGTTATTTAAAAATGGCAAAAGAATCGGCTCATTAGTTAATAACAGCGACAAAACCCCTACCACGGGAAAACCACGTGGCTCAGAGCGAAGCAGGAATTACACCAACATATGTGGAGAAGGAAACACCCCCATGTGTGCCCGGCCCCAAACCGTAACCGAGTGGGAAGAGAGGAAGGATGGAGCTGGGCTGACCCCAGGGATGCCTCGCTGTGTCCGGCCACTCTTTGTCTGCTCGTCCCTGCCCCTGCCTGGCTCTGGCCTTGTCATCGCTGTCGCTTCTCTTGCCCTCCGCTTACTTATGCGGAAAACGTGGTTTCCGCGTGAGCTGTCACAGCACAAAGGGCCCATGCAACGATGTGTTTGCTGTGTGTTACACCCAGCGAGGAGGAACTGAAACCCCCAAAACCCCACCGGCAGCAGCAGGAGACAGCGGACGGCACATGCTGGCGAAACACCACGAGGAGCATCCCCCTTCCCACAGTGGCTGATGGCAAAGCACGACTCTGCACAAGAAATCCTGCTTGCACACACACGTGCCATCCTTTTGGTCAGGTGGAAAATCACTGCCTCGCACCAAAGCCCAAAGGGGCTCAGTCCCATGGACTGAAAACACTCATCCATGGGCACACTGAGGACGCAAACCCAACTTGTGGCACACTCATATGAGAAGCTGCAGTGCTGAGGACTGGTGCCTGGGCCCAACCCACCCCAGAGACCCCCACCCCGGCCATACAAACACAATGAGTTGTGGGTTGCTTTAACTTTAGCAGGAAGAAAGTCCCCATCGCTCACCTAGGTCAGTGATCCTTATCAGCCCCCACCAACTGTATTTGTGGGTGGCATCAAACACCCAACCAAATTAAGCAGGAGAGAAGGAAACAGTTCCCAGCCCACGGTGCCCATCCGCTGCAGGGCAGTGAGCAACCAGGCTCCAGCACACTGGTACCCACAGTCCTCCCTACTCACATGCTGGATGAGTCCCTCTCCCAGTGGCAAGGTCCAACAGGAGCAATCCTCCTGGCTCTTGGGGAGCAATGCTCACACCAGTGGCACACAACCCACCATCCACGTGCACCACTGCACCCGCTCTGCTCCAGGGCAGCCCGCAGCAACTCCCACCCTGCTAAATAATGCATTGGCCAGCCCTGATGAAGGTGAGGGAAGGATGATATACATTCCTGGGCTGCTTTAAGTTACGTTTGGTTAGACGTTGAGGGAAGAGCTGCCTCCAGCTAAAGGGTCAGATAAGCCAGAAATCAATACAAGCGGTCGCCTCTGCATCCCGAGATCAAGACGCTGCTCCACAGCTCCCGTGGCCAGGGCAGGGCACGGGCAGCCTCAGTGGTGCCCTGCTCCAGTGCCACTGACTGAGCAACCTGCCCCTGGGAGTTACTGGTGGCCCAGTTCCCACCAGGCACCCGTTTCCCACAGCCTCTGCCCTACACGTGATCTTCCCAGCAGCCCCCAGCAATGCAAAGCCCAAATCTCCCCAAAAAACCCCAACCAAGTGCTGCCCTTCAACCAGTGCGGCATCGAGCCAAAAGGTGTGGCAAAGCCGGAGCGGTGCTTCCCCATCCCTCCCCCTGAGAGCAAGAGGACACAAGGAAGCAAGCCAACAAATCCTTTTTGCTTTTTATCATGGCAAAGCTTTTCACCTAAGTCAAGATCTTCCCGAGGAAGATTCGTGCTGGAAGGAAGGGCTCTGCCCATGCAAGATAACCCACATGCAAGCCAAGCGGGAGCGCTGCACACTACAAGCACCTTGTTCGCAGAGGGGCCCTCCCCTCCCGCCCGCTCTTGGCACTTGGAATATTTTCTATGAGCAAGGGGAAGGAAGAAAGAGAAGAGGAAATCACTGCGGTAGTGGTAAAAATAGCAGAGCACCCGCGGGAGGTACGGGGGGTTTCTGCTCAGAGCCCTGCACCGTTGCACAGAAAGGGGCCCCCACGTGCACTCCCCAACCACCCCATGCTGTGGTGCACTGGGCTTGCCATGTTCCACCAGCAGGGAGGACCTGCTCCGGTGCTGGCGATGCTGTAGCACCATCGCCCATGTCCTGGGCGACCGCAGCGCGGTGCGAGCAGGATGGTGCACCGCTGCCGGCACGGGTGGAGGGGGCCGGCAAGGTGCAGGCGTTGCACAAAGCCTGTGCCTTATCTCTCCCGCGCCAAGGCAGTTTGTGTGTGTAGCGCAGAGGCTGCGACCGCAGCCCGTGCCCAGCCGGAGATAAGATCCATCACCAGTGCTTGCTGCACCGTGCTGCTGGTGAAGTGAATTCACACGCAGCCAGCCCGAATTCACACCATTTGTGAGCCCTTTGCTGGCTCTGCCTGCACCCAGCATCCCCTCTGCACATCCCCTCGCTGCTGTGCCCCCAGCAGGATGCCCTTCTCTGGACCAGCTCAAGCATCTTGCTCCAGACCCATGATGCATCCCACCAATTAGGATGCCCTGAATCACAGCCGTCCCTGCTCCTGCGCCAAAGCAGGTCCCAGCAAAGCCAATGGACCAACAGCGATGAGCTGGCCAAAAAGCCTCGTGCTGCCACGTGTGTGCACTTTCAAGAGCACTGAATGGGTTTTGGTTGGACTTTTTGGTGTACTGTGGTAAAACAGCATTTCTGAGTTGCAGGCTTCATGCGTTTGGTCTGCACACGCCAAAATTAGTACAACCTGTCCCTAAATACCATAATAAAAAACATGTAGTAAGCACTTTGCCTTGATTTATGTCAGCACCGGTTTCAGGAGGATGAATCACGCTTCCTCCCTAGCACTCCTTTTAATATGATTTACTATAAATAATGCGTGGGGAAAAGAACAAGGGAAGGTGACAAAGGGCAAAGCGCACAAAGCTCAGCCCCGTCCCCAAACTTGGCGGCAAGAGGATAAAAGCACTTTCAACAGTTGTGATGGGGCTGCAAACAGCATGTGGGTTGTAACTGGTGTAGTACCCTGTGCTCAAATGTGAATCTGAATCAAAGTTCAATGACAGGGGAAAGTGACGTGTTTGTTTTAGATCCATACATGTGTTAACTGCACTGTGCCTTTAGAAAAGCCCCTATTTTAAGTAATTCCACTTAAAAATCAACACAGGCTCTCAGCAATGGGAAACCACTTGTAGCCTTTGCAGAGCCCCAGCGTTGGGCATGGCGACATCTGCCATGCCGGGGTCGGCTGTGCCAGCTGAGGGGCACTATGCCAGCAGCCGGGTAGGTGGCTTGCCACTGCCTTTCTGCAGGAAAACTGGCTTGGCCCTGGTGGCATCACCTGGTTATCTCACGTGAAAGCGGGAGCCCAGCACTCTCCCAGTGGCAGTGCCAGCAGGCACCCTGCACCCATCTTTGTGCTCTTCCCAACCTCGTGAGCACGAGGTGATGGCAACGATCTGGTGTTCTGTGGGGTTGTTTTGAGTTTCTCTTTGTTTTTCCATTCAGTCGATGTTTGCCTTCTTTATAGGTCACCGAGGTGAAAACAGGCCTCCTCCTCCCTGCCGGAAGTGTGGTTGCAGGGAGATGGAGGTGTGTTTTGTTGGGGAGATGCAGAATCCCCTCCTTGGCACATAACTCAAGTGCCATGGCCCATTACATGTGCTGGGACCCAACAGTGCTCCCTGGCACTCTGCCTCACACACGGCGCACAGCAAGGCAGCCGCTCCTTGCACAGCACTCAACAGAGCACAGGGTTATCAGCCCGGCTGATACACGCCGATAACCAGCCCATCTCCCGTGCTGACACCAGCAACAAAGCAGGGTGTTTAACGCTGATTTATGGAGGGTGGCTCTAGCGAGGCTCAATGCGCCTTACAGTGCTCGTGCCTACGTGGAGAGGTATTTCCTCAATTGCATATCGCCGACTTGTTTGCTAAAAACGTGCCAATAAAACAGCAATGACACGGCGAAGACCGGTGGAAAACTACACCAGCCCAGCGGGGCGTGTATCCAGCCATAATCTACTTAAAATCAGTTAAGAACACTACAGCGAAAATGATACAGGCGGCCCTGGCCCCCAGCCAGCGCAAGTGCCCGGGCTGCAAGGCTCGCTTCTGCAATCCAAATGGTACAGCAAAGCTCCCTCCTTCAGCTGCACAGCGACCGAGCCCGCGGATGCTCTTGGCAGAAAGAGGAATTCACCTTCACTTGTGATAGCGCATGGTCCAACAGCACATCCTGCCCTCACAAAGGGACCAGCTGCTCCCCGCAGCACCCAAAACACTGCAAGCACAAACCAGTGCTCAAAACCCACACCACACGTTCTGGGAACATTTTGGCTTAGATAAAGATGATCCAGAACAAATATGCACACAACGTTCCTCAATACCCTGAGGCAGGTCTCGACAAGCAAGCTCGAGCCTGGGCAGTAGAGTCACGACTGCACTGGAAGCTCATAAACCATATTAGAAGGCGCACAACCACACGCAGATTTGCCTGCCTTGTTTGCATTTGGTCAAAGGGATGTACGAGCCCTGCTGCATCCCTCATCCTACTCCAATCTCTCCCATCTGAATTTCCCTACGTGCCACCCTCCTTGCAGCCCATCAAAAGGCTGCTTTGCAGCTGCTGGTCTCTACCAAGGCTGGAGCACAATCCCAGCCTGGCAAAGCCGAACAGGAGGTGGAGGATTCTGCTGCCTGCATTGGCATCTCCCATCAACCACCGACTGCAGATGCCCATGACAGCGCAGGAGGGAGCAATGCCCAGCAAAGGGCTGAACGCTCCATAAAGCACTGAACACTGGGCCGGGGGAAAAACCCCCTCGCAGGCAGAGTGACACAAGCCAGGACTGCTGGGCAAGGAGGAATGAATGGAATAGGCTAATTTACACAGGAAGTGAGCACTTACCAGACCCTTCATCCCAACACACAAAACCCTCTGCCATATCTGGAAGCAATTACACCCAGTTAACATGATCTGCCTGCCACTAAAATTAACTGCAAACAGAAATATTTTTCACTTTTGCAACAGGAGATGCCATGGCCCCGTGTTTGGCTGCCGGGAAATATTTAGTAATTACTCATTTAAAGCCTCTCTTGAAGCTGTCAAGGCCGGGGGGGGTGTGGAGTGTGAAAGAAAAATCCTGCTAATTGTGAGCAAAAAGGAAAATGCAGATCCTTTTACTCTATCCCAAGGAAAACAGATTTACGCACCAGTGTAACTAAAGAGCCAGCCTTGTGAGGAAGGCTGCAGGGATGCTCCATCACAAACTACCCGGGCTGCTCCGCACCGCTTCCATGGGGAAAGGAAAGGAAGAGCCGATAGCATCGCCTCTGAACCAGCACAGGCTCACTGAGGGTCCCCCTGCGCAGCCAGCGAGCACCTTTTTAACCAGCATCACTCTGTGAGTTGTAACGAGAACTGAGAAGGCTCCACAAAGCTGATTGACCTGCTGCAGGTGATGCCAAGGAGCATGCTCCAGGCAAAGAGCCCTCAGGCAGGCAGGTTTTATGCATCAGGGTCCCACCCTGCAGCCAATGGGGATCAGCTGGTGCAGATCTGCCTGCCCTGGGCCCCAGAAAGCAGCAGCATCCCCACTGCCCCTTCCCTGGAAGCCCCTCTGCCATCAGTGAGCCACAGGGCATCAGAGCACCACCAGGCATTGCTGGCAGGAGGGAACACACAGAAGTATCACTGGGCAAGGGGAAATAGAAATAAAATATATAACACTGGTGTTTTCTATGATGGGACTCTCAGGGGCTTGCTTTAAAGAGCATCACAGGCACAGCTAAGCCAATGCAGGATAATTGATGGAATAACACGGAAGCCAAAGGGGCTTTTCCCCCTCCGCGCCAGGAGCCAAGTATGGAAATGGTTAAGTCCCCCACTGAATAAATCAAAAGTTCAAGGCTGCACATAGCCTGCTGTATTCCCCCTCTGCCTATGACAAGAACCAGAGAGCCCCCGAAATCCCAAGCATCCTGAGCAGGGTCTCCGCCGCACTCACAGGTTACACGCTTGGGGTCAGCGCCGCGGACCTTAGCTGCAACATTCATTTCCTGAGCAGGGCACGTCCCCCTGCCCATAAAGCTAATAAGAGCTTCCTTGCCCCGCGCCGCGCGGCAGCGGCCAGGCAGCCGCAACGCTGGTTTCCATTAGCCCCTTATGATGCCAGGTGCCGCTAATAAGGCCCATCAGCAAGAAACAAGAGCTGCCAAGTCATCCTTGGACTCTGGAAGTAATCACAGGCAGAGTTTGGGGGGCTCTGGCTTGGGTTTTCCCTCCCTCCCCCCACCTTTTTCTTCCTTTTTTCAAGTTTCAGCCGCAGTGGGACATAAATCGCCGAATGCTTAAAATAAAATAAAAAACAACTACTGTACCAGGCGACCAAAATTAACACTAATAACATCGCACAAAGCACTTGGGATCCGATTTATCATGTTTATTGCCTTAATGGTATACTGCATCTGTTTCTCACTGTGCCATGTCGAGCAGTGCCAACGTGCCTAATGGCATTAGGAGTATGAGGCTCAGCTAATCCAGGCAGCGAGGCTGGTGAGAGAAGAGCCAAATGCCGGAGCATTTCCCTACGTGGCTACTTCAGGTTTGCTCTGGTGTTAACATTACAGCTCTGTGTAGAAGGCAGACAGACCGGCTACACACCACGGGGACTGCAGGATCCCATGGGAAGCTGTGGGTTTCCCTATCAGGAACACTTTGGACCAATGGGAGCATTAACTCCTGGTCCTGGATAGATCTGCTGCTCCTTGGCACTTCAGAAACAGCACAAGAGGGCAGAAATGTGCATTCTGGGATGCTGCGGCTGCCAGCAGCCACGGTGGAAGAGCAAAGCCCCCTCACTCCTACCCTTAGCACTGTCTTTTAGGTGACAGCTCAGCCATGAAGCCTCAAAATGCAAAACTCAGACCCAAAACCAGGAGCATCCCCCTGTGCAACAGTGAGGACGGGCACCTTCTGGCCAAACCCACTTCACAGCGAGCGTTTGCAGCCTCCACCAGGACCATGGCCACAAAGCACTTTCATTTTCCAGCTGAGCATCTCCATCCAGACACATGTGGCAAAGGCTGCCAGCAAGCTCATCACCGTAGTGGGTAGATACCTGTGTATCACCGGGCTGTGGATGCTCAGCATCCACTAATGAACCCAACTGAATCCGATCCCCATCCCTTGCTATCGACACTAAAAAAATGAAACCACACCTTTTATAAAGTTTTAAGGTATTTGACATCCCGATGACAAATTACTGTGGGCTCAGTGTGGCACTCATGTCGCAGCTCGGGAGGTTTCCCTTCACACAAAGAGGCCCAAAAAGGGCTGCTGAACTATGGCTTTTTTTGCCTGCAATTAGAAGGGGCGATCGATGCTAACATTAGATTAAGTCTGAACTTTGCTGAACCTAAAAGGAAATCTTTTATAAAAAAAATTAAAGAGTTGCTGACTCAATATACACTCGATTACTCAAAATTATAAGCTCGGTGAGGAAGAAAACAGTGACCATGCAGCAGCCAGTGGGTTCAGGGACCTGAAAGCCCTGGTGAGAGCCAGCGCCGTGGCTTGCAGCCACTCGGCCACCAAAAGGTCACACTTCAGCCCTCTCGACTCACCCACGTGGTGTGCCACGGCATGGAGGATGCTGCCATGAGCCAAGGGTGGCCGTGGAGCCGCGCTCCTGCATGGCGATGGGGCAGACCATGTCCCTCAGGTCCCCTCCATCACTGGGGCGAGCACCCCCCATGCTTGCCAAAGCTGGTGAAAGGCCAGCTCAGCCCCCTGCTCCCCTCATTCCTGTGTGCACTTCCCATACCAGTGAAGAGAGAACAGCACTCAGAAGGCTCTGAGACTCTAAACATATATATTTACCCTTATTTAGGCATGTGTGTGTGTAAACAAACAGACCCACCATATGTATACGCTCGCCTGCGCGATGTAAACAGGCATGGTGCACGTCAGCTCATTGAGCTCAGTGCCGAGAGTGGCAGCAGCTCGGGGGGGCTCTGCCTGTCACCTGCTGGGGCTCAGCACATGGGAGCAGGGCACCGGGCAGGCGAGCATCCCGTGGTGCTGCGTGGTCCCCTCCCCGGCAGCTGGGAACGGCTCAGCTCTGGGCACCTCGCGCTCCCCTCAGCACCGCAAAGCAAAACCACAGCAGCGAATGCACAGCAGAAGGAGGTCAGCGAAAGCCACTGCTCGATGAGCGACACCGCGGTGTCCCCAGCACATCCTGCCCCCGTCGCCAGCCAGCCCAGGGAGGGGGTGCCAGGGCCTCGGTGCAGCGCACAGGTTCCCCCAAGCCACCTCTCCACCAGGTACTGAGGTGAGCAGGAGCCTGTAGCCAGCACGGTGCAGCTGCTGCCACCACCAGAACAGCTCCAGCAGGGAGTTACAGATCCCAGTCCAGCTCAGAAGCTGTTTAACAGCTCCAGGAACACAATAGGATCCCACAAATCCTCCCGAAATGGTAATTTTCACAACGTATTAGAAAGGAAACACTATAAAAAAGCCACATGAGACCCCATCTGCACATAGACTGCCTGGATTTAGACTTGGGAGGAGGACAGGGGGAGTAAGCTCATCTCACTGCTGCCCAATGCCTTTCAACATGGACGGTCTTAGGGATCAGTTTAAAAATGGCTCAAAGGATTTGGCTCTCCCTGCAAAGTTGGCCAGTGCCAGGTTATCTGTGACAGCAGAAAGGGCGAGCGGAGCTCGGCTCTGGCTGAAGCAGTTGCCTTCGAGGCTTTGCTCAGCGCAGTGCTGGGGTCAGCCCCTGGGAGCACAGCACGTACCCAGCCTCCTGATAACCATCAGGAATAAACAAGAAATAAGCTGCGGCCGTGGCCGTACTTGTCAAAACGAGCCAAGCCCAGGAGGCACTGACACAGGGGCTGCTGCACTGGACAGCCTGGGCCGTGCCCCCCATCTCCCAGCCCTTGTGTGCATGGGGAAGGATCCGACCTTCCAGCCCACCCTGCCTCGGCACAGACCCCTGCAGCTGCATCGGTCGCTGCTCTCTGGCTCGGAGAGGGAAAGGGAGATGCTCGAGCCTGTGACAGAAAGGCACGTTAAAATTCTCCCTGAGCCCTCACTGCAGCTCTCCTCCGGTGACGTTCGGTCTGCATCAACGCACGGCACGGCCGGCCAAGAGCTGCACCGAGGCACCTCCAGGCACACGAACCGGCCCCAGCACCAGCTCCCTGCTTGCGAGGAGAAGGAACAAAACAGCAAGCAGCAGAGCACCCATAGGGAGCCGGGGACCCCTGCGAGGGGCCAGGGCTGCTCCCACGGTGTGCACAGCAGCTCCAGACTGAGGAGCGATGCTGCCGGCACTCAGCGGCTGTGCCCCACACTGCAAACATCATGGGCTGAACACGCGGGGAGCTGCTGCTCTGGCACCCGACACCGGCTCCGGTGCATCCTGCCCTGCACGCAGGCAGTGAGCATGCAGCAGCACCGCCATCCCCGGAGCGCGTTATGTGCATCGGAACTAATTAACCTGTTGATTCATTAAAAATCTGACAGGGTGCAGAGCAAGGGGAAGCTGCGAGCGGCTCCGGCACTGCACGGTGCTGCCGTTGTCCGGGCAGCACACTGCTGTCCTGCTGCGGGGCTGCAGCCGCGCTGGGGCCAGCACTGCACAGTGCTCAATAAAGCATGCCCACCACCAAGGGGGCTGACCAGCGATGCTGATTTAAGAGCTGTGATCAACGTGGCTCCGTCCCCCAGGCAAATTTGGGAAGGAGCTCCAGTGCCTGCTGCCGCGATCGGGAGGCAGCAAACAGGAGAGCACTGAACTCACACGCCACTGACAACCACCACTGCGCTCCCACCCGCAGCAGGTCCTGAGGTGTGGGTGAGCACAAAGACCCCCCCACCCCAAGCAGGGGAGCCCCGAAATCACACCCACAGCCACCGGAGGTTCAAACCTGAGCCAGTTCCTGCAGTACCGGACCCACTGTGCTCGCCCCGGTGCTCCCCAGCCTGACCCACACGCTACTTTGTGCAAAGTGCAAACATCCCCCAAGCCGAGCAGCATGGAACCACAGGGAACAGGGCGCTGCACGCAGCCATCCCGAACGTCACCGCTGCAGCCAGGCACAGGGATCCCACCGATCTCTCCCTCCCAGTCCCACATGGATGCAACGGTGATGGTGCAGGAGGGATCGGCTCTCGGTAGTGGGTGGGCGAGGGCTGCCCAACCCCACAACATCCCTTTACACACAGATCCCCAAACTCAAAGGGCAGCAACAGGAACCATTCAGCAGATGCTGACCAGGGAAACCATTGGGGTTCATGCTAGTAGGAAACACTTACAGCAAAGCCCCGTCCAGGCTGCCCTCCCAACCAGTGCTTGCTAGAAAGAACCTTCTGGCATGGCTGCTGGATGTGGGACAGTTGCAACAGCTGTTCCTGGGAGCACGGTTTTGGGGTACATGGCAAGAACTTTGTACCGACACACACGATACCCGTCCGGAAACCGAATCCCAAAGCAAGCCTCCTCCCTCCCACCCAGCGCGAAGGCAGCATCATGGCCTGGGCACTCACCGGTGCTGCTCGAGGGTCTCGTTGTCCGGCAGCTCTGCCCCGCACACGCTGCACTGCTCACTCAGGGCTCTGCTCTCCGTCTTCATGCCGGCTGCCAGCTCCCCCAGCTTGCTGAACAGCTCCCGCTGGATGAAGCCCTGGGGCAGCAGCCCCCCATAGGCACTGAAGTCCATGGAGACGGCCAGGGCTGGCTGCACGTGCAGGGCGGACGCCACGGCAGGCGGCACGCCGAGCACCGGCTCAGTCTTGTGGTTCGGCAGCAGGGAGTAGATGCCCAGCGGCTTCTCGCCCTGGGCAGCAGCGGATGGCTCCAGCCCCATCGGCAGCCCCTGCCCGGGCTCGGGTGGCAGCTCGGAGCCCTCCTCGCGGGCATAGTGCAGTTCACGGGCACTGGTGATGACGCTGCCACGGGTCGGGGTGCCAGGCCCGTCCTTGCCCTTCTCGTCGGGCTTCTCCCCACCAGAGGCGCCAGGCTCGGCCGCCCGGGGGCTGTCGCGGCCGGAGGTGTCGTCCACCTGCATCGCTTCGGTTTTGGCCTCAGTGAGGCCGGGGGCACGGCAGGTGGCTGCGGGGCGTGAGTCCTCGGGGCCAGCGGGCGGCAGCGTGCCCTGCAGCAGGGACTGCCCAATGGTCATCAGGCTGTCCACTGCCGCCTTGGTGGGGCTCATGGCCGAGAGGGGGCCGCAGGAAGCCGAGGCGGTGGGGCTCTGCTCTGACGTGGCCACTGGCAGGCTCTGGCCGGCCACCCCAGCATAGCCGCTCTCTTCATTGGCAGGCTTGGAGATGAAGAGGCCCTTGATGTACCTCGATTTCCTCTCCTCCTCTTCCTCGGTGGCTGTGCCTCCATCGGCAGCGGCGCCCTCGGTGTCATTGTCCTCAGAGGCCTGGATGGTCTCCAGGATCTTCAGGCACTGCTCCTCCAGGTACTCAATCTCCAGGATCTCAGCGGCGTAGAGCAGGTCGTCCAAGTCTTCGACCTTGGCCTGCAGGGTGGCAGTGTAGGCGTACTCCAGGATCTGCTGGAACGTCTTTGGCGAGAGGAAGTCCAGGGTGTAGTGCTGGCTGTTGCGGTGGAAGAGGATCTCGAACATCTTGCTGGTGCAGGCCAGCACCGTCCGGTGTGCGTGGAACTCCTGGCTGTCCACCATGATGACCACGTCGCACAGCGTCCCCGCCAGGCGCATCTGGTTGGCTTTGTGCAGCAGCCCGGTGGGGTGGCAGGGGTTCTGCAGCTGGATCGTGCCCATCTTAGTCACATCCATGGCGCGCCCGGGGCTCGCTCATCAGGGTGCCTCGCCGGCGGCCGAATGCGGGACCAGCTTTGTGTGCCGGCTATCTGCGGAAACAAAAGGCGGAGGGGGAAAGGAGCGGAGAGGAGCGGGAGGGAGGGATGGGAGGGAAGGGGGACAAGAGGAGCACCGGGGGGAGAGGGGAGCAGAGAGGAGGCCGTTAGCTCGCAGCCGGCGACGACTCGCCGCAAACTTTCTCACCGAGCTCGGAAAGCCGCGTCCCCGCCGCTGCCGCCCGCAGCCTCCGCCGCCTCCCGCCCAGCTCCGGCGCGCCCGGTCCGGTCCGGTCCGTTCGCGCCCAGCCCGCCCCGTCCCATCCCATCCCGTCCCGCCCCGCCCGCGCAGCCCCATCAGGTGCACGGCGGGTGCCGGTGGCCGCGGGGGGGTCCCGCACTCACGGCGGCCGGCGGCTGCTCCGGCAGTTCGCACTGCCCGCTCTCATCGCCGCCGCCGCCGCTCGCCGCGCCGCGCAGCAAATCACGGAGGCGCCGGCCCACGGGCCGCCCCGGCACCACGTCAGGCGGCCCCCGCCCCTCGCCGCCCCCCCGTGGCTGCCGCCGCCGCCGCCCGGTCCTGCGTGCGGGCGCCCCCCCCCGGCCCCGCCCCCCACACCGGCACCTTGCGGGGCGGCACCGGGCGGCGGCTGGACAGCGCTGCCGACAACAAACATGGAGGAGCCGCCGCCGCGCCGGGAGCGGAGCGTCTGCCCCCCGGCCCCCCCCCACGCGAGACAAAAGCGGCCGCGGGGGGAACCGGCGCCGCCGCGCACCCGGGGTTTGGGCACAGCCCCACCAGGTCTCATCGATCGTCGCGGAGCAGGCTCGGCTGAGCACAAGTCACCCCAATGGGGCGCGTTCTGCCCTGAGCTGGTGCGTACCCCACGTCAGCGTCACCCATGTGCAGGGTTCCTGCACCCCGGGTGGGAGACGGGCAAAGATTGGCAATAGCAGCTCCCAAAGGGAGCCAAACAATGAGAGGGGGAACGCTGGCCCCACCGCCACACTGCCAGCATCCAAAAAACACCGTGAGATGCCCTGTGCCAGGCGCACGTCACCCCAACAACGCACATTCAGCCCAGATGAAACGTGTACCCCGCACTGATGTAGGGTTCCCACAGGTCCCCACACCCTAGGTCGGGCAGCAGAGGTCCATAAGCAAAGACTGGCAATGGCAGCCCAGCAAAGGGAGCAGAACAACGGGAAGGGTAATGCCAGCCATGACACCATCCTGCCAACAAATGCCCTATGCCAAGGGGAGCACTGAAGCACTTAACCCCCCACATCATCTTTGGGGCTGCAGCGACACAGACCTCTCCCTTCCTCTCTCCCTCCCCAGCAGCACCATGGCTCAACGCAGCTAGTGCCGGGCTCGGCGTTGTCAGCTAAAACAACTACGGACGGTATTAGTACAAAGATCCCCTTGGGGTAAAGCAGCGCAAATGTAATCTAAGGAGAACGTTATGGGGAAGTGTGTTTATAATTATAATGGGATTTAATGTACTTTGGGAGCAGATGATAGCAGTCATTTAACGAGAACAGCCTAATAACAGCGGCCCCACCACGGAAGGCGGCGCTGCTGGGGCTATTAGATGCTCGTGGTGTGCACTAGGGGAGGCAGCCGCTACCCTTATTTTGGGGGGTTATAACTCGCTGGTGTAATTGGCAAGAGCAGGGATGCAGTGCGCGTTCAGGCTGCGCTTGTTGGGCTGGGAATTGCCTCAAACTGCTCGAATTCCTCCCCCTCCCTGACTTCTAAATCTGAGCAACAGGGGAAGGAGGGGGGAATAGCGAGGCAGCGCCGGTTCAGGTGGTTGTTTACCCTCCTCCAACTTCTGAAAGGCTCCATTTCAGGGCTGGGGTTTTGCAGGCAGTTAGGGGTATGTTTTTAGTGTAGCTCGCATGAAATTAAGCTGCGTGAGTCCCATTAGCAATAATGGAAATCCCACGGCTAAATTCCCAGGCAGCATCCTGAAAATTAACCCCCCAGCCCTCCCTGTCAACTGGTGCGTTGCACTTTTTGTTACTCCTCTAACACATACAGTAAAAACTACTGAGTTGGTTAAGAGACTGAATTCCCACAGTGGCACCAGACAGCGTGTCTGCCCCAAGCAGAGAACCCCAGGCTGCAGCATTCCCAAATCCTGCCCCAGGTTCACTGTGTGCTGGTGCCTTTGAAGACCTCCCTGGACAGCAGAGGGTTTGGAGGTGAGACTGTTTTGCTTTGAGAGGTGAAGCAAGACAGCAGAGCTGGTCACATGTGGCAGCCAAAGCCAAAAGGATCCCCCCCTTCTCTCAGGGCTTTGCTCCCTTGCCCACCTCCATTTCCCAATGGGCTGCACCACAGCCAGCTCTGGAAGCCACTGAGCTCCCCAGAGCACCACGGGGCTCTTCCCGATGACCCCTCTGCCCAGCCCATGCTGGCTCTGCCCATATTCAAGTCCAGTTTCCCCCCAAAGTCATACAGTGCCCCTCAAACCCATGCGCACACAGAGCTGGGAGATCTCTCGCTGGGAAGACCGCATTGATCATAACATGTGTAAGCCAGGAAACAGCAAAAACTCTCGCCCGTGACCTCAACTCTCAGCCCCCTTTTCCCCAGCAATGCCCCACTCCTCCCTGCAGAGCCTCAGCCAAGGCACCCGCACCCTGCTCTGCAGCAGACTGACCTGGATGCATTCACAAGCCAAAAGCAGAAGCAGCTGCTTGCCTCAGTGTCCCTGAGAAGGGAAGAGCAGCCATCTCCCAGGCTCAGGCATCAGTCCTGGCTCGGCATGGGAGATGCTCACAGAGCTGCCTGGCACCCACAGCCCCTGGAGATGCCCACGTGGAGCTGGGGAAGCCACAGTCTGCAGGGTCATTCCCCACACCCCGGCACAGGAGTTAATCCCTCATCACCCCCCCCAGGCACCTTCCATTTCCCTCCATCTCTCCCCATCAGTTTCCAATTTATTTACTTTTCTGATGTTAATCCCCACCTTGTAGTGTAACGTGTTTATTAGAAAGGAACCGGCACGTTAAATGAAGCCAAGCTGGGCTCTCGTGTTTAATAGCAGTCACGCCCAAGTGGCTCTCCATGTGCCATTACTCCAAGTGATTGAGGCAATTTCTTCCTTCGCCACGAGTTTCAGTTGTAAATCTCTCAACCAGATACGGGGGCAATGATGTGCTGCCTGGTGCGATTATTATTAACCTCCAGCATTAAACTCGGGAGATGTCTGTGCTTTCCCGGGAAGGTCTCCGCTGCAAGGACCAGGCAGAGCACAGGCACCCTTCCTGGGAAACCTACAGATCCCTGCACATTCCCTTCTCACTCCCAACCCTTCCTTCTTTTGGACAGGGAGATGCCAACATCCACTTCCCCAACAGAATAGCCTGGCAAGGATCAGCAGACCCACGGGAAGGAAAGCTCCACAAAGCATGGACAGGACAAAGTACTCATAACCCATAAGTACTCCAAGAGACAGAGACAGGGGCAGCTTCAGGATGTGCCAGGCCCACGGGAGGAGCAAAAGGAGAAAACAGAAGAACCTCCAGGATCACAAGAAAGGAAATGCCTTGATCAGGATGCTCAGACCACAAATAAACATCACAGGAGATGGCTTCAGAAAGAAGGTCCCCAAGCTTGGTGGGCCCCAACTTGTGTTGCCCTCCCCAGCTCTTCCCCCTGGACCTCTTCTTTCACTGAACTGACTTGCGAGGGCACAGGGCAAGAGCACAATGACTTTCCCATGTCACAACCATACATGTTCCTAGGTTTGTTTCAGGGTACTGGGAGGGTTTTCCAGTCTTGCTGGACTGGAGCTGAATCCTGAAATGCCGGTGCAGGGATTTGTGCACCACACACAACATCAGATCAGTTTTAATCCCAGTCAACAGCCCACGACTCTTAAACCCTGATTTTGGGAATCACTCCAGACACTGAAAGTTCGTAGCATCCCAACCCTTGCCTGCGCACCGCACTCGGAATTCTCAGGCGCTTTATCCCTGCTCAGAGCCAGAGCTGTGCCCGGCTTTCACACGCGGTGAGCTGTCAGCTTATGAAAAGATGATGGAATGTGTCAGCCTTTGCTTCCAAACCCCCGGCCCAAGGGCACAAAGCTGATGGGCAGGGGGAGGAGGGTCGCCCCTGGAAGGCTGCACAGCATGCGGCCACGGCATGTTAAGCTTCCTGCGAACCCCATTGATCCGCTCCGGGAGCCGCACGGACACCGGACCCGCGCGCATTGTGGCGGCACGAGGGAGCAGAGAAGCCGGGAACAGGCTCCTTATTGTGCCCCCACTGCACAAAGGGAACCTGAGAGTCATTGCGAGGATGCAGCTGGTTCTGCCGTGGGGCGCAAGGTTTGTGCTCGCCTGCAATTGATGCCAGAGGAGATCTCGCAGGAGCTAGGCTGCAGCCAAAGCCAAGGGACCTGCGCAGGAGCTCTCCCAGTGCCACAGAAAGGTGAACATGTAAATCCAGTAACTGAGATGGAGTGGACTGGACATACATGGACTGTCGCACTGCAGAAACCATTGTCCACCCTGCCCCATGCGCCTGCCTCTTCCCTACAACCTACTAGCCCTGGCTTGGCAAGGGATAGAGTCTGGCCAGTGCTGGAGCACACGACAAAAGCATGGCAGCAGCAATGAAGATAACAGCATCACCGACCTCGTGACCCATGCAGCCTGGCAGTCATGAATCATGGAATGGTTTGGGTTGGAAGCAACCTTAAAGCTCATTTAGTTCCAACCCCTGCCACAGGCAGGGACACCTTCCACTAGACCAGGTTGCTCCAAGCCCTGTCCAACATGGCATTGCATCACTGTGCAAATATCTGCCGGGCTGAACAGTGCTGCTGCATGTGTGAGTCTGTGCTTCCCAGCTGGAAAAACCCTCCCTTTAAACCAGCCTCCTTTAAGGGATACAGCATCTGAACAACAAATGGGGGGCACTAAAACCTTACACTACTCTGAGTTACAACTTTGCTCATGTGTGCAGTGGCTCCTGACTGTACATTTGTGCTGCAGCGGGGACAACTGGACTTGGACACAACCACATTGATGCCATCACATCAAAGGAGCGGGTAGCATCCTTCCATCCCTCCCGGACACCAGGGGCCAGGTTGTGATGCACACAACATTGGTGAAAGCAGATCCAATGTGTTCCCAGGAGCGCTCCCTCCATCCCCCCGGCTTTGTGCGGGCGATAGATGCCACACAGCCCCTGAGACAACAGGGCCAATTAGCAGCTTAGGGCCCTGAGCCTGCGAGGCCAGCGGATGAGTGGGAGCTGTGACTCAGGAGGGCCGCAGCCCCGGCCAGCCTTGCCGCATTCCTGCCCTAAATCCCCCACACAAAAGGGAATTTAGCCACAGTGACTCAGCGAAGGAGCACAAACTTTACAGCCGGGTTTGAGCTCCGTGTTTATGTGTTCCCCCCCAGCAATGTGCTGCTGGCTTAGTAATTAAATAAAAACGTCTCCCTCTAGCAGGCTCTGACCTAATCATTTGCACAGCACCTATTTTTAGCATCACCCTTTGTACGTGTGTGAGTGAGCCCGAGCCAGAGGCAGCAACTTGTGAAGTCCTAACAAGCGGGAGGGGGTCACCTCTGTGTAATTTACTGTGTAATTATTTCTCCTCTTTCCCCCGTCTCTTGGCCTAAAATATTTGCCATCCTGCACGGGACACAGAGCGGGATGTGCCGCGGCGTTAAATGTCAGCCCCAACCGCACAGCACCGAGGCGGCGGCTGCGGGCTTGGTAAAGTTCATCCTGGAATAAAGCCCTTGAGCAGGGCAAGATCTGCACCGGGGCCTCGCTTTGCCCACCAAGATGGGGGATGCTCCAACACAGTGTGTTTCCCACTTGTGGCCTGATTTCTCTCCATCCCCCTAAACCGGCTGTTGGTTCTCTGCAGGATTAACTCAGCGCTGGCAAAGGAGATGGTTTCAGTGTGTGAAGACATTCCCAGTGCTGGCCAGTCCTCCTGCAGCAGGGTGCAGGGCTGCACCTCCACCCAGGACCTTTCTCCTGCAGGAGGATGGTGCCCAATTTCGGGCACTAACAAGAGCTGTGAGTTAAATACCCATTTGGTGCTTTTCTGATTAACATGTCATTAGTGTATTGCTGAAACCTCTTTCTGCCTTGAAACAGGACAGTTTTCAAGAGCCCCTGAGTGACTCTGGAGTTTCAAAACCCAAAGTCACTTAGGACCACAAGTGGCATGAGCCATCCCATGGGAAGCAGCCAGTTCCCATGCCTTCATGATAATCAAGTCCATTCACTGGAGGGAGTGAGCCAAATCCTGAATTCCAATCACTGAGCAAACACCTTTACCCCTGATTTCATCTTTCCAGCAAGTGCAAGCTCAATGTCCCATTTCCAGTTGCATGAGTCACCTGTTCCCCTTTCCAAAGGGAAACTATATACATATATATATATGTGCCTGTGTGTGGGTGCACACAGAAATGCACTACCGTTTCTGACAGTGCAAACAAAAGCCCCCGCTTGTGGAAGCCTTTCCTTCCCCCCCTTCCCTTCCCAACATATCTGTGCATTAGTTATTCACACAAAACGCATTCACAGCTGGGGAAACTTCAGCCAAAATGGGCTCCTCCTCCTTCCCTTCCTTGCACCAGGACAAAAAAATTCTAGTGGCTGAATCACACATCACAGATCCTGTTTCCAAGATGATCGAGCTGCATAATGAAGGCATTTTAGTCCCAGATTAAATCCCTGTTCATCTCTTCCATCACTGCTGACAGCCATCTAAACTGTACAACCCCAGAACATACGAGAGAGTCAGAGCAAACTGTGAGGCCAAATGCTACAGCCTAGGTTCAAGGTTAGATATTAACTGATTTTATTTTCTTAATTGCCAGAAGACACAATAAACCCCCCATATCTTATCTGGTCACAGATTCCTAAGTGACTGAAACCCCAGATAACATTGGTGCATCAGGACAGCTCCCAAACCACCCTTTTCAGGGCAGATATTTATGAATCCCTTGTGAAGGTCTGGAGCAATCCAGCCCCTTCGAGCTCAGTGCTCAGACACGTTCATCACCACGGGTCCCACAGACATGGGCTCTGCAGCCCGGCTGCGTGGTGGGGTCAGGACTGGGAGAAGAGCACGGAGGAGCTGTGGTGCCCTTGGACCACACTGAGTTTGTTCATGCTGGAGACGGCTTGGCACAGCCTGCCCTCAGCCCGGCCACATTCCCCGCTGGAACGGCTCGATCGGCCTCCCAAGAATGAAAGTAAACACTCCTGCAAAGCCCTTCCTGGATAAGGCCTATCTGCCCAGGGCCAGAGGTTCACACGTGCTCCTGCAAGCACTCGGGATGCAAACAGGGAGACACAAGGGTTGCGATGCCGGCGGCTGCGTCCACAATCCCCCTGACTCTTCTTGGGGTACAAAGTCCATTTGGAAGCACAGCCCGGTTTTTCCCACTGCATGCAGCTCCTTCAGTGCCTCTGCTGCTTAGCGTACCTCATCCTTGGGCTGGGAAATGCCAATCCCACTGCAGATGGACCAGAATTCCATTTCTCTCCACCATTTGAAGGGTCACCAGAGCATTCACATTCACCACTCACAGTGCAGAAATGGATCCAGCACCACTGGGTTGCTGTGGGTCCTTGGTGCTGGGCAGAGAGATCAACTGGGAGGGCAAGGAGCCTGCTTCTGGCACCACAAAGTGGAGTGGCTTTGGGGGATTTCAGCTCTGGAGCCTTTGGAAAGGTCATTTTGGAAACATCCCTTCAGGCATCTGAAGGGGAGAAAAATAAATCACAGTTCATGAAAAAGTAAGATGGCAAAACCAGCCAGCACCTTTCCTCCCCAGGGGCACCTCACCCAATAGACATGCTCCCCAACAGCACATGGGTGGCACACAGGATGCACTACACAGCAATAGGACCAAGATGCCAGATGGAAGGGGAATTTGCAGCCTTGAGAGAAGGGCACTGAGGCCACAGAAAGGGGATGTCAAAGTGACCGCGGGGGGGAGAAGCTCAACCCTGGTGGCAGATCAGGGGCATGTGAACGACTCGTGGTTGTGGAAACAGGATATGGAAAGGAAAGTTTATCCCCCGGCCAGCTGGTCCGCAGAATCCATATGATGGCACTGAGCAAGGGGAGTTACTTCAATACAGTTTACCAGGTGAGAAATGCCTGACTTCAGATGTTTTCATCGAGGGTGGAAGCAGTGCAGATTCCATGCATGCACCATACCCAGCTCTGGGACTCCGTCTCTGGCCACACTCATCCTCCAGTCGAGCACTTTCATTCCCCAGACCTGGCTTTGCATACAGTGCTATGTGCCATAAGGTTCAGTAATGTACACGGTGCATGTGCTCCCTAAAAACTGGCTTTATTTCAGCCATGAAGCGCTGCTGAATTAACTGCGGGTGAAATCCTTCACTGGCATTGCTCAGAGTTCAGCTGAGGTGATGAGGAATAATCCTCACTGGCTCTGAAGCCCATGAGTTTTGCAGTGATACCGCTCCTCATCGCATCCCTGCCCAGGAAGAGCATTTCCAGCAGGACACAGGCAGCCCCTCAGTAAGCACTGACAGATCAGCTGCACAGACCCAGCCCAAAGCCAGAAAGCCAACACCGGGAACCAGCTTGAAGAAGGGTAGGAAAGAATCGGCCTCGCATAGGCATAGAGCAGGCATTGGCCAGGAAGTTACTTGTGCCTCGAACCCATGCATTTTGCCCCATTTCCTGAAATTTGGAGGCTGTGATGGGGTACTGTAAGAGGATCAGAAAGGCTGGTTTAATCTGGGCTTCCACACTACTCTGATTTAAATTGTACTTTCTCAGCATCACCTTTTGAGCATGGACAGTGTAAGGGAATCTGGTCACAGGGCAGGAATAAATGCATTTTCCTTATGTGTTGGCCAAATGGTGCTCAAGATGAGACAATTCAAGTCCCTGTGACCTGAAATGCTGCCCCTGTCTCTGGTAATCCTAATCCTGCTGGAAATAGGAACCAAGCACAAGCGTACGTGGCACACTGCTCGCAGCCTGGTCTGCTCGCAGCTCTAGATACCCTCCAAAGGCCACTAAACAAGTGTGCGACCAAGAGCTTTCCTTTTCAGGGTCAGAATACTTAACTTGACATTCAGATTTGCTCATTCTGCTGACACAACTTCACCCCTTAAAGGTCCTTCTTCAGTGTGGGAATCAATGCTGCATATCCACTCTGGAACCCAGCGCATCTCAGTGCTGTGGCCAGAACTGTTCTGCAGGGATGAAGTTTGGATGGTAATAAAGGACAATTAATGCCACCCAAGAGCTGCAGACACCAGAAGGCTGGGGCCATCAAGCCCTTGTAACAGTCAGGAGATAAAGACGAGGCTTACACAGAAGGTGGGTCCTTTACTGTTGAGCTCCCAACAAGGTCCATGCTGGGAAGGAGAAGGGGGAGGAAGGAAAGGAGATGAGTGAGCATGCTGCCTGCTGCAAATATTGACAGAACCATTATGGGCATGTATAAAACTCCCATTTGCGTGATGCAAGCGTGATATTCTTTGAATACTTCTGTCTCGAGGAATTCTTTATTTTGCCATAGAAGAAAAATGTTTTCATATTCTCTCCTGCCATTCAGACCTGCAACCCGGCGAGCCCTTTTGCCCTTGAGAGCCATAACATTATTTGTTAACATTTTTATGATGCCAAATGGTCTGTGCTAGAACGGGTGCCATTCTTTAGCTGGGAAACCATATGGCATGCCGAGTAATAAATAAGGTATTGTGATAGTTAATGAACCTAATTGCTAGCAAAGGCTTTAATACAGGGAATGTGCTGCTGAGAATTTAGCACCACATTAGAGATGCAGCAGAGCTCCTCTGACTTCTGAGGCTTAATTTAAGTTCTATATTGCAAACTCCAGAAAATAATTCCAAACCCTCCTGCTGGAAAAGCAACCTGCTGGTAGACTGTGATTATACTGAATTACTAAAATCGCAATCAATTTTACACACTCAGTTAACCCTTGCTAGGGAACTCGCCTCTCTGCCCACAATGTGAGGGAGAGCCCCTTCGAGGAGGTGCTGGAGCCAAGTGAGTGAAGCATCGTGGTCACCATCATCCTTACCAAGATGGGTCCTCTCCCCAGCATCTCCTTCTTCTGGGAGCAACCCCTATGCCTGGCCTCTCCACCTACCAACCATAGGCAAAAGCAGACTGAAAGCCATGACTAGGAATGGTCACCACTATTTCCCTCCATGACTAACTTATTAAGTGCTGTGCTTGCCCCACGGTGGTCAGATGAGGCTGGAAGTGCAGCGCACAGGCTCCGGAGAAGCGCTCACACCCCTGGGAACAGCAGCGGGAGCAAACTTAGGAATAAAGTTAAACTCACCTTGGCTCCTCGAGCCCCGGAGGAGCTCTTCTGTCAATGAAATCCCTGGCATCGCTACGAGTGGAGTTTTAAAACGCAAGCCCTGCCAGCCTGGAAAAGCCTTGGACAGCTCATGCCTGCAGAGTGGCAGTGGCGCGATGCTGTCTGCACATCTCAGGTAGGTGTAACCACTGCTCCTGCCCTCTCACACAGGGGCTGGTTAAAGCAGCAAAGGGAGGTGCAGGAAATGGAATATGCGTGCCCATAGCTCCTCCAAGGACTGCTCCAAAATGCTCACCAGTATGAGAAACCACCCCTTAAACTCCACATTTTGTCAAACTCCATCCCCTTTAATCCCCTGTCATTATACCTAAAAAGCTGCCCACTGAACAACAAGCCCTTCTTTAGGCTGCAGCCTTCCTCGGGAGGACGGTGCAGGGAGCCCTGGCCACCTTTCAGAGAAGAGCAGCACTGCTCCTTCACTCGCTCCAGAGGGGGGAAACCTGAGGTTATTGGTTTCTTCCCTGCTCTGATTGCACTCGGCCATCCTGCAGTCACGTCCTTCTGCTGACAGCGGGCGACTCGGCTCGGCAAGGCAGCCGCATCCCGGCTGGAAGCACCAGGGAGGAGGCGAGAGGTCCCCGGTGGGGCTGCCCTTCTCCACCCCTCCATGCCCGCCTGCAGCCCTGTCCTTGGCCACCTGCAGACCTCTCCCACCCCATGCTCCGGGCAAGCCCCAGGAATGCCGGTGTCAAGGTAGGAGGTGGCTGCAGCCAGCACCCGGTGGTAGCATCCAACGGGGAAGAGTGCAGAGATAAAGAGCCGTGCTGGGCGGATTTAATACTGTACATAAATACACTTTACAATCGGGGGAAGGCTCGGTGCTAAGAGGGAGCCATTGGAATATTTTATCGTGATGCAGATCGAGTGAAAAGACTGTGAATAAATAAAAGGGAAGATAATTATTTGATGGAGTTCTCTTAGGATATGCCACAGCGGGGAATACTTACAGAGAATACATATTACTAGAGAGACTCAGCTATTCAAGCATCAAACTAACCTATAAATTGTCAGAGGAGAAAATTGGAGGAGAGGAATGGATGGGGGTTTGGGCACCGTACTCATCGGTAATACCGGGTTGCGCTTCCCACCTTCCCCATCGCAATTCCCCCTGCCTGAGGAGTCACAGTCCTGGAAAAAGGGAAGGATGCCTCTAATAAACGTCTCCCAGAAATTACAGCCGAGCCACTACAGTACAGCAATGGCACCGTTCATCTCCCCACCATCTGCATGGGCTTGTTTGGTCAGGTGGCAGCCACCTGCTCCTGCGCTTCTGCAGGGTGAGGGGGGTCCTCAGCAGCACCCCACACCCCTCATCTCTCACTGCAGCCTCCAAAACAGGCTTTCACCTTGCCCCATGCACCCTGTTTCGCAGGGGAAGCCCCATATGGGAAGGGGTTTCGCGCTCTGGGACAAGGCAGGGCCATCTCCCAGCATTTTCTCCCTCGACTGGATCATGAACTGCTGAGCGGAGGCTGTTCCATAACAGGGAGCATCCCTCATCCCCTAGCCAAGGGTGACCAGGAATGTGCTTTGCAACCGCACATGCACTGGAGCGACATTCCCTGTTTTGGGGAGAGTGGCAGTGATTTCCCTGAGGTCATAGTGCTTCCTAGAGGCAGAGCTGGAGAGTGCCCAACACTCCCCGCCTCCCGCCAGCACAGCTCCAACCAGCCCCGGCTCCCTCCAAGCCAGCTACAGGTTCACATCTTCCAGTTCACAATCGGGTATTCATCCAAGCGACTGCACTCACCCACAGTCTTAACAGCCAGCTGCAAACAACCCACAGACACCAGTGCAATGCAGAAATGGAGCAGTTGCAATGCTTGTTCCATGTTAATTTATACTTATCAAGGCATCGAGCTCCAGAGCTGCACCAGGGACCCAGCACGATG
This sequence comes from Psittacula echo, assembly GCF_963264785.1. Lineage (NCBI taxonomy): Eukaryota > Metazoa > Chordata > Aves > Psittaciformes > Psittacidae > Psittacula > Psittacula echo. The sequence goes on from NC_137754.1 coordinate 415,170, forward strand.
CCTGGGTACGGGGCTCACGGCCCTGCTGTAAAAGCTGGTGGTAATCACAGGCAGACAATAAAAGAGCCGCCCTTCTTTTGGCACTGAGCTGTGCTTTACAGAGACACCTCAAACCTTGTCCAGAGGTGAGCCTAAGGATACCTCAGCAAACAGATGAAAGGGCACAGACACAACCGAAAGTGAGCTGAGGCTGCGGGTAACAAGTTTGTTACACACCTTGCTTCATAAAGTGCTCCTCCTGTATTTGTCCCTTTCCCTGGGGTTTTTGGCTCCATGCCTTACCAAAGCACCCTTTCACCATCCCTCCCACACAGCACTGACCCTGGTCCTCGGAGGCAGCTGGGATGCTAGAGAATGAGGGGAGTGGGCTGAGGAAGACCTCCCACCCCACACCTGCTGTGAAGGGGAGAGACCAGGTCTGTATGGGTGCAGGTGGGTTTATGCCATCTATTGATGGGGCTAATGCCATCAGCTCCAACCATTGCTCATCTCCGAGTGAAGGAAATCTTTGGTTCTTCAATGGGGAAGATGCGAGACGCCTGCATTGAGAACAGGCAGCCTCGTGCAATTAGCAGAGCTGCTCATTATTTTAAGTGAGACTCGCCACTGCTTCCAAACCCCTGAGCAAGAGCAAAGCCAGCACCCAACGCAGAATACCTTTAAGGCTGGCTCAGACAATAAAATCAAAGGCAGCGTGATGCTGACAGGTCTCCCTCCCTCCCTCCACCTGCCAAGAGGGAATATCTCAGTCACCTGCACCCAGAATAGGACTTTGTCCCTGTTCCTGTCATTGATTTATAGCCTGTGAATTAGTGGGGCCCTGGAGATGCTCAGATCCCACCTGTTCCCACCATGCGCCTCCCCGCGCCCGGCACTGACATTTGGAGCCGCAGCAGCAGGTACTGGCACCAGCAAACGCTCCCATAAAGCATTGCTAATGGGGAGCCTGCCACAGTCCCTGCCGTGGGTGCTGCTGTGCATGGGCACCAAGGGGAGCACCGCGCCTGGTTGGTGGGGATGGACACGTGCACCCAATGCACTTAGACAGGAGCTTTCAGCAGGGCAGTGGTGGGATGCTCAAAGACACAGTACAAGGCACCCAGAGTTCAGTCCCATGCAGCACCCTATGCCACTAAGCCACAGCAACCTCCCCACCTGGTCCCATCCCTTTGGTAGAGGTGCTGGTGGTGGTGCCTCTCCACTTATTCCCAAAGCACAGCACTCTGTTAATTGCTGCCACTCTGGACACCAAACAAATTGGCCCTAAATGTGTTTTTGCGAAGCAAGAAGTGTTTTGTTAAAAGGGGCCGGGAGGAGGGTGGGTTTGAAACCACTATCACCGTAATGCGATGAAATTACCATGTAGCACGCAGGGGGCTGAAAGCTGCAATTAATATCCCACACCTTTCCGAATCCTTTGTGTCATGACAGTGCTGGGAAAACAGCAGCTGCTCTGGGTCTGCATTAGGGACCAATCCCTGCCCTCCCCTTGGACTCACAACAAATGCCTGGAAGCCAAGCACCTCATCCCCTTCCTTTACACACAGAACCAGTGATGCAGGAGACCCCCAATTGCCTCCCCTTTCTCACCATGGATGTTGGCTCACTTCTAAAGGATGAAGGCAGTGGCAAGCATCTTGCCCACTTGATGCTTGGGCATCCGAGCCAACATCAGCCACATTCAGGGATGTCGAGCACAGCACATCTCTACAAGCTTCTATAGCCTAAACCAGAGCCACTCACAGCACTGCCGTCAAAATAAGAGCTCAGGCAGTCACGAGACACCAGCACTGAACCCAAAGGAACCTCTGCTCCATCAGTTCTACTGCTACCTGTGGAGTGAGGGAACATGTTACCCAGCACCCCGGAGCCTTCCCCCTCAGACATGGCCATGTGCTGCTTCACCAGAGGAGCTCCTACACCAGCCCAGCAGGCACCTTCTCAGGTCTCTGCTCCAAGGCTCCACCATCCCAAGCAGCCCCAGCGCAGACACCCAGCCAGCACCCCACTTGCTGAAGCCACCTTCCACATCCCCCCATGACAAAGGGATTTATTTGCCAGCTGGGGTATGAATAACTCAGCTGAGCACCCTGCTGCCACCCTGGCCCTTCTGCACAGCTCTGTGCTGCCAGGCAAAGGGAAGACTGAGGTTGGAGATGAATCACAATGTGATTTCTAGGCAAAGTCCCATTAATGCAACTGCTCAGAGGCACTGCAGATCCTACCCGAGTACTGTAGAGATGAAAGCCTTATTTATGAGTAAGATATATCTGCAGAGGGAGCAATAAACCACAAAGCAAAGTATGAAGGTTTGCAGCAAATGCTGTAAAGTTTTACACTCCCAAAACTAGGAATAAAAGATATACCCAACCGAAACAAAGCGGATGGAAAGGGTTTCCACAGGACTGTAAAACAGCCTTATAACAGTTAATTGCTAGCTCCCTGCTGCAGCACAGAGAGATTTAAGCCAGGAAAAGAGCGGTGTAAATCTCCATTGAAGAGCAGGAGAAAAGAAAGGGGAGCAAAGGGAGAAGAGCACCAGGAACATGAACCTTTTGTTGGGGATCCTCTGCACCGTGCAGAGGAAGAGGAAGCTTTTGTTCCCAGCACTGTGTCGCTGGCCCCGCTGCTCCGACCAAAGATGCTTTGGGAACAAAGCCATGGGGTGAGAATGGGCAGGACCCCAGCAGCCTGCTCCTTCCTCAAGGACTTAGGACATAACTAAATCACATCAATGCCCACATAGCAGGGAAAATCAGGCAGCATCAGTGCTTGTTTCTGCCCCCAGGAGAAAGGGGCACAGGGAAAGGCATGGCACCAGGGCGTTATTCCTCAAGTCCAATGGGGAAACTTCAAGTGCAATGCTTTTGACCAAATGAAATACAGGAAAACCTCAAAATGTTCTCCACAACCACCAAAGAACCCAACCAACCACGGCACTTCAACCAGCTCCACCAGGACTCAGTGCATTACAATTACCCCAGAAGCTTCCACCCTTGGAATCCTAACAATGCTTGCAAGAGAAAGCTGTGGAGTCTGCAAAAGCCCCTGGGAGGCTGCTGCATTTCAGAAACCGAGCACATTTTATCCTGAAGAAGCACAAGTGTCTCCACCTCTCTTAAATAACCAGTACTGCCAACAGAAAACTTGCTCTTTTCTCCATCAAGTACCTGAGCCTGGAAATATTTGCTTTTCAGGTGCTTTCTTTACACATACTCCTGCAAACACGAAGGAGAAGAGCATCCAAAGCTCAGACCAGTAAGAAGCACATAAACCAGAAGACACTTCTGCTCCCATCCTCTGAGCACCATTCCCAGCACCCCAGCTCCACTCTGCCTCACAATATTCGCTGCTGCTTTGCTTACCTCCCTCCTGGGATGTGGGCTCAGCAGGAGGATGGGAAGGGTACTGGGATGGGCTGGAGCATGCCGCACAGCTCTGATGCTGCTGCAAAGGCTGGGACGAGTTCTGGGGCTACTAAGACTTAAAGCCAGGTCCCAGGCTGAGCTCCCACTCTGAGGCACAAGCCTGCTGCTTTCAGACCAGGTCTCAAGCATAGAGACAAGCTCTTCTCCCACAGCAGACACCACCAAAGCCCAAACCTCAAACACTATGAGATGCTGCAACTGCTGAGACCTCCCTCTGCCCCCTGCCCTTTATAACTTCCTGGCTGCTGCTACACAGGTGATGGGACGAGGCCAAGGTGCCGCTCCTTAGGCTGATGGGACACAGCCCTGTTTCATCAGGAAGGGCTTTGCTCTACCCCTCCCTTCGGCAGCTTTCTGCAGGCACTTCTCCTTTTTGTGCATGGTTTTTGCTCCCTGCAATGGCAGATTTTGTGTTACCCACGGCTGCAAGCAGAGCGGTGCGTTCCGCAGTGTAAATATCAGAATGGTGTTTATATCAACCAGAGGAGCATTTAGGTGGAGATGACAATGGAGCCCGCGGAGCACTGATCACACACTTTGATTGAAACAAAAGTACGGGGGGGATGGAAATCAGGTGCCTGGAGCTGCTGTTTCAATAGAGGCAGGAAGTGCCAGCGGCAGAGTGGTCCAGGGGGCTGCGGAGTCAGGATCTGCATCCCGCTGCCAGGAGCTGGGCATGCAGAGTGGGGCCATGAGATGCTCACAAACACCCCAAGCTGCTCTGGGTGCTGGCAGTTTACATTCCCAAATCATGTCCCTCAATGAATGAAACAGGCTCTGAGGGCTGAAACGGCCACACTGCACCGGCAAACAGCACCAGAGACAAGAAGGAGCCTCCCATAGCAGCCAGCCACAGGGCTATGCTGCTTCCACACACCTCAGCCCAGCTTAAGAAGTCATCAATCCAGAGCCTGGAAAGGGCATCTGTGTTTAGGCTTGGCTCTGGGGCTCAAGCCCTGAGCAGGTTCCCCTGGGAATGGCTGGAAGGAGCCCCCAGCCCTGCTGAGCTAGGAGGGAGAAGCGAGTGAGCCAAGGGAAAATAGAGCTGTACCAGGAGCATTGAGAATAGGGACCCGCTCTGGGCTGGCGTGTTGGCCCTGGGGCTCATTCCCACCCCCAGCACTTCCCAGGGGGCACAGACTGAAGCATCGCTGGGGTTTAATGTCTGATTTTCAGTATCACTTTGCTGCTGGCGCCTTCCCTTTCATGAGAGCATCCGCTCGCAGCCTGGTGTGCGTGACAGGCAGGGTGTGAGCCTGGGTATGGTGTGCAGCACCTCAAAGGTTCCTTGAGTGCTCCTCTCCTCCTCCTGGTCCCTTTCCTCTGCTGGGGCGCAGGCAGCAGGGACAAAACCACCAGCATCAATGGAGTTTATCTCAGGGCTTCCAGCTGCAAGGCTGGGAGTGCCTGTGTCTGCTTCAGGGGCTGATGTCCCACGGTAAAGACAACCCAGGTCTGCTTCCCATGGCCAAGGAGCTCTCATGGAGTCAGTGGCTTTTAGCTGGGGTCTTGTCACTCGAGTATCAGGGAGGACTTTGCTCTCAGGAGAAAACCTTTTCAATGTGTTCATCCTTCGAACTGGCTTCCTTTTCATGCTTCCTATCACCATCAGCAGTATGCTGTGCATAGGCAGGCCTGGCTGTGCATGCGGTGTGGTGAGCAGGGTTTGTTAAACAAAGTCACTTTGGGGTCTAAAATAGCGCTTATTAGTTTGGGGATGCGGCGGCGGCTCCTCTGCCCGTCATTCCTGACGCAGCTCTTTAGAAAACCCAAAGGCCAATTATATAGAGTTGGCCGGTAATGAGCCTAAAACTGTTTGATCATTCCGGCTCCCGCTGCGCCAGTGGGAAGAGGACGAGACGCTGCTGCTGCGAGAAGCGTGGGGCTCTGCTGCCTCTTCGTGGTGAGGACGGCGAAGGAGCCGCTACCACCGTGTCCCCTCCATGCCACCAGGACCCTGCGTGGGGCTACTGGGGCATGGTGCAGGCAGGGGCAGGGTCTGTGGCCAGCGCTGGAGGCAAAACCCAGGCAGCAAGGGTGGGAACGTGCTGGTTGTTGGGGGGAGGAGGAGAAGTTTCATTTTTCCACGGAAAAGCTGGTAAAAATGAAAGCAACGAAATGACTGAACCAGATTGGGAATGTCAGCAGGTGCTTCTCATGGGCTGGCAGAGCTTTCTCCTTCCTGTGGAGACACGGACAGCCCCCCGCCAGGGCACCTAATGGCCTTAAAACTTCCTTGCACATCCTATTACCAAACATGCCAGCTTCAATCTGCAATTGAGGAGCACAGGTGCTGGACGTGCTGATGTTCACAGAGCTCTGGGGCTGTGAGCACCCATGACACCAGCTCATGCTGCTTCACTGCCATCAATTACTGTACAAACAAGGCTGGGAATGTAATCCCAGGGATTGCTGTTAATCACGGTAGGCTTCCACAGAGAGTTACTACAGGCAGAGTGAGGCTTGGTGCAGCAATGGAGTGTGGGAGAGGGCACTGCTCGGGAGCGGAAGCGTGTCCGGAGCAGAGGACACAGGAGGGTGGGAAAACCGAAAGTACAGGCGGGCTGCGCTGCGTGCGGCAGGAGGAGCGAGCACAGACCTTGCTCCCGGCAGGATGGCCGCTCCGGCTGCCTTCACGGACGCTGAGTTTTACCAGCGCAGCTTCGACCCGCAGGAGTATCTGAGGGAATTCTGCAGCCTGAGCAGCGTGCAGGGACAGCCAAACACACTGCTCACACAGAGCCTCAGGAGCCTCTTCAACATGTTCGCCCTGGGTGAGTACCCCATGCCCCTGCCCCGAGTTGGGCAACAGCAGCCAGCGCCATTTGCAGGGCTGCGGGCTGCTGCATGTGTGCCCAACACAGCCAGACATTTGATATGTATATAAACGTGCATACATATCGTGTATTACATATAGTATAGTACATTATACAGCAGAAATATCCGGCTGGATGTTTCTGACCCGGGACACAGCCTCACTGGGATGGCCTTTCCCTCCTCCACACCAGACGGGCTCAGTGGCCATACCCTGATAGATGTCGGCTGCGGCCCCACCATCTACCAGCTTCTGTCCGCCTGTGAGTGCTTCCAGGAGATCATCTCCTTGGACTACACAGACCAGAACCGCCGGGAGCTGGAGAAGTGGCTCAGGAATGAACCAGGAGCCTTTGACTGGAGCCCGGTGGTGAAATACGTGTGTGAGCTGGAAGGGGACAGGTGAGGCTGGCTGCCACTGGCCATGGAGCATATGAAGGTGCTGAATAACCCCATCACGAGCCTCTGGCTGGCTGGCTATTTATTGACTTGTCAGGGAGAAGTGGGCTGAGAAAGAGGAGAAAGTGAGGAAGAAGGTGAAGCAAGTTCTCAAGTGCGACGTGACCAAAGCCAACCCCACAGCCCCCGTGTCCCTGCCTCCCGCTGACTGCATCGTGTCCACCCTCTGCCTGGAGGCTGCCTGCAAGGACCTGGCCACGTTCCGCAGCGCCCTGAGGAACATCAGCACCCTGGTGAAGCCAGGGGGGCACCTGGTGATGGTGACGGTCCTCCAGGAAACCTTCTACGCCTTCAACAAGCAGGTTTTCTCGTGTCTCTACCTGGAGAGAAGCATGGTGGAGGAGGCTGTGGAGGGCGCTGGCTTCGACATGAAGCTCAGTGAGGTGCAGCCGTACGTGCCCGGTGATGCCCGCACGGACTGCAGAGCCGTGTTGACCCTCGTGGCACGCCGGCGTGCCTCCACCACCGCATAGCACATGGGCTCCGGGGCCAAAAAGCAGCAGCGTGCTCCGTGTCCTAAATCCTTGCCCATGAAACCCATCCCTTTATCTGACAGCAAATAAACTCATGAGTGCTCCAGTGGTGTTGTAGGCTGGGATTTGTGCTGGGAGCTTGTCCAAACCCAGACCCATTTCTGGTTTCTGGGCACATCCCATGTGCCCTCTGAAACGCTGGGCGGGAATGGGTGCTGTCAAGGGGAGCAGCACACCCTGCACCCAGACAGGCCCCAGCTCCTGCAGAACCAGGGGTGCCTGCCCATCTTTCTGGGTGTAACAAGTACTGGGGACAATGCTGTGGCCGCAGCAGTCTTGACCCGCTGGGCACTGGCAGAGCTGCAGAGATGGAGCTCAAAGGGTTGGTGCATGGCAAGGATGCTCTTCCCAAAGCAACCTCCTCTGCTTGCAGCCCTGAAGGCCACACACAGCTGCTCTGCCGCCCTGCAGACAGCCAGACCTGCGACATACCAGAGATTCAGCTTAGAGACACTCGAGCCAGGGCATTTTCAGTAAGAAAGAATTTGTCTCAGTGCACTCCACATGCCTCAACCCGCAGCAGCTCTTAAGGGCAGTGTGGGATTGGCAGCTGAAGCTCCTCCCTTGCTCATACCCGCTTTCTTATGGGGTAGTTTTGGTTCAAGAATGAATATGGAAGTGAGACATTTTCTCACCCAATACACAGGTGGAGTCCTGTCACAAACTGATGACTTATGACAGCTGTAAGGGAGCGAGTGTGAAACAGACCAGGAAGAGTCTGAAGGTTGGAATGAGTCACATTCCTCAGATGCTGTACAAAGTGCACAGTGCTCAGCACACCCTGTAGGAATCAGTGGCACTTGCCTTCCTCTCCACCCCTTGCCTTTTAGTTTGTTGACAACAACCTGATTAAAACCCGTCCACCAAACCATCCCTGGAGCCAGTGGTGCTTGTTTTCGGCACTGCCGCAAGCACTGGGAACAGCCTTGCTGCCCGGCTCCACGACACGGAGCTGGACACCAGTGGTGGTTCAGAGGCTGCCCTTGGGCTGCCCCACTCACTACTTACCTCTGGATGTAATAGTTAATGCTGGATAGTAGCTGCTGCTTCTGAAGGCCATAAAGCCCCCCTGTGCCTGCCAGGGGTGCAGCAGAGGCAGGAATTCAGCAGCTGCTGCCACGCTCTCTGGAACACGCTGGCGTCTTCAGTTGCTGTTTAACTGCTCCAACACGGGCATTGCCAGGTTTTTATGGTCTGTTTCAAAAGCACAACGATTCCCTTCACGGGGAAGTTTGTAGCTACAATTCCCCTTCTGTCACAGCCTGGAAGAAGTGCTGGAAGGCTGTTCTGGCCAAGAGCCTGGTGCTGTTCTGCTGCTGTGTGTGCCCTGTCTGAGCACACAGCCACAGCAGTGAAGCAAGACCATGGCCCAAGCCCAGTGCATTCAGTACCAACTGCGGGTGCTGGTTTTGGCTGCTCCCCTCCCTCTCTGTGCAGCCTCAGATGCTCCATGGCTGCAGCGTTGTGGTGCTTGTTTGCAGGAACATTGATGTGCCCTGGACCACCATGCCAGGCTACGGACACAGGGACGCAGAAGGAGTAAAACACCCAGTGTCTCTTCTAATGCTGCAAACAGAAAATGGAAGTGGCTGAAATCTCAAGAGTGCCTGTGGATTTGGAGGGAAAACAGGCACTGAAGGAGTGTGGTTTGCCCCCCAAAGCGAAAAACCATCTGGTTTTCCATTTTGCTGCTTTGAACAGCAAAAAGGGCAAGAAACAGTAACACAAGAAGGGAAAAACAGTTCCCTGCTTCCTCACCTCGTGGTTTCTCAGGTCTGGGATGTGCTGTGCAATACCTGAGCCATCAGTACCTGCTGCAGGTCAAGGCTGGCTGCGGATGGCCCTGGCCTGGCCACAGGGTGCCCGGTGCATGGAGCGAGCTGGTGGTGGTGTGGACGTGGCACGGGCTCCAGCAAGCCCAGCGGGACACAGAAAGCAGGAAGGGAAGAAAGCGGAGGGAAGCAAATGAGGCTCTAGGGAAATTAAGGCAAAGTGGGAGCCCTGGCAGGGCGAGGTAATCATTTCCTTTCTGAACGAGCAACTGGTTAGAATCTAACCAGGCGCACATGATTAAAGCAGATGAATATAAATTCTAGGTGCGGCAGCAAGTAATGGAGTGAAGAAAATGAACAGCACCTCATTAACAAAGAAAACAGGATCTGCCATAACGCAGTGCAACCTAATGAAAGATGAAGGCTCAACTTCCCCTCCCAAACTTTCTCCAGATGGGAAATGCCCCGGGTTTACACCCCGCACCTTCCGAGGCAGCTGCGGGATAGCTGCCACTGGGAAGGGCCACTGCAGAAGGCACAAGGAGGACGGGAACAGCCGGGAGACGCTGCCCGGTCTAACGAGGGACCCAGAGGCACCCCTTCCATGATACCTGCCCTCAGCGCTGGCCATGGCACATGGGCGGCAGGGGGATCCGGCCCGGTGAGGCGCCTGCAGCAGCACCCATGGGATACAAGGGACAGGAGCCCCAGGAGAGGCCACCCCGCAACCCCGCGGGGATCCCGGGTATTGGCGCTTCCCCCCCGCACACAACCGACCCGGGGCGTTCAAACCTCGGTCACGGTTCTACAGCCCGAACCCACCGGCCGTGCCCTGCTGCAGCCGCGGCCGGTGCAAAGCGCACACCCGCTGTAGCGAGAACCCGCATTTACTGTGACAACCAAAGACCAAACGCCGCACTGGTCACCGGCCGCCGGTTGCCCGTCTCCGGTTCCTGCCCGCCGGTACCGGCCCCTCTTCAGGCCACGCCCACGGAAAGGGCGTGACACGCACGCCACCGCACTGACGTCAACGGGGCGGCGCCGCGGAGCGCGGGCTGCCCGTGCGCCGTCATGGGCGCGGCGGCGGAGCTGGACCGGACGCTGTTCGTAGGGAACCTGGACCCGCGCGTCACCGAGGAGCTCATCTTCGAGCTGTTCCACCAGGTACCGGCCGCACCGGCGCCGCCCGCCCGCGCCGCACACCGGGCAGGGCCGCAGCTGGAGCGCGGGATCAACCCCGGGTACGGCGGCCGCCGGAGGACAAACTTATGGGTTTAACGCTTGTGCTGGTCGGTTGCAGGCGGGCCCGGTAATTAAGGTGAAGATCCCCAAGGACCGGGATGGGCGGCCCAAGCAGTTCGCGTTCGTGAATTTCAAGCACGAGGAATCCGTCCCGTACGGGCTGAACTTGTTGAACGGGATCAAGTTGTACGGGCGGCCCATCAAGATCCAGTTCCGATCAGGTACCCGCGATGGGGAACAAGGGGAGGCGGAAGCAAAACTTTATCTGCATCCTCCTCCAGACAGCATCCAATGGCACCTTGCCTCGTGGGCAGGACAGTCGTGGTGGCATGCTGGGCTGCGTGCTTTTGCAGGTCACTGATGAACCTCAAGAGCTAATGAAGCCTGTGGGAAAAGCATCCCGCACGTTCACTTCATCCCCGAGTGCTTCCAACTCGTGTTTCCTGGTCTCACAGAACATTTGTTTCTCTGCAGGGAGCAGCCACGCGGCTCAGGAGTCTTGTTCCCCACATGGCACCACCGGCACCAGCCCCTTGGGTGCACCGCATCCGCCATCCACTGGCAGCAGGTATGGGCCCCGGTGTTTAGTTTCCAACAGCAAAACACAACTGTGATGCTAGTGTCCCTTAGACTGCTGTAGTCTTGGTTTAAGGCTAACATTCCTTGTGTTTAAGGCTGACATTCCTTGTATTTCTCTTCTCCTGCAGATACGACAGGAGTCCTGATGGCATGGTACCAGCGGGGTTCCCGTCAGCGCAGCGGTCTCTACCGCCGGCTGACAACCTCCAGAGACAGGCAATGGTACGCCCTTTGCTTGTCCTAATGGTGCCCATAGCTGGGAAGTGATGCATGATGGCGTCACTGGTTTTGAGCACTTGTTTCCTATAATGATCCTGAGAGGTTGTGGGAATGGGGTTTTGGGGGGGGTGGTGGTGGTGAGAAGACAGTTCCTGCTTAGCTGCTTAGCTGCGTGACACGGGGAGGGGTGTTGAGGTTTAGGAGTGTTGCTGTAGTGGAAGCAGCCAGTAACAGCTGCTCTAAGGTAGTGTTCAGCTCTGTTTTGGAGCCAAACCCCTTCAATTCCCTTGTATTTAGAGTGGGATGAAGGCTGGTTTCTCCACCACAGAATGGCTCAAGCAAGTGCACCAAACTCACTGACCCTTTTCCTCTTCTCCCCACAGCTGAACAGCGCCCCGTGGCCGCAGCCTCATTTCGGGGGCAAGTACGAGCAGCCCGGCTTCAGCCCTCCCGGCTACCAGCCCCCTGCTCACAGCTACCAGCCCACACCGGGCTGCCCGCTGCCACGGCACCCAGAGCTACTGCGCAAGGGCCGGCTGAGCACCCACCCCTACCACCCCGACGGACGGCACGGCAGCCGCGAGCAGCCCCGCTTCGGGGAGCGCGGCCACGACCACGAGCACCGCTACCGTGCCAGCAGAGAGGACCCTGGCTACGACGACCGGCACCGGGATAGCTGGAGCCATGACTACCGGAGAGAGCCCAGGTGGCACCCGGCGCGGCATTAGCCCCTCGGAGGGGGCTTTGATGGACTCCATGGCACAGAAAGCACAACCCCTTTCTTACCAAGTATATGTGTGAAACCCCCCCCCACACAACCTGACAGCGTTACCTTTTAATGTTTGTACAAGTCCCAGCAGCAATCCCAAACCCGGCATCTCCACTTTGAACGTGTTAATTGTACCTCAGGGCTTTTCACAGGAGAACCAGTGTTTGGGGCAGTGGCAGCCGTGTGCTGCTGTGATGGAGAAGCTGCCAACACCGTTTGTGTTCCATGGGAAGGCGCCATGTCCATTTACTGGTGTCTTTAATATCTCTGGTGGTGTCATTGATACAGAACACTCGAGTGTCTCAGAGAAAAGCATTAAATCCTCCCTGGAAATCCCCTGTGTGCAAACTGTCCTTTCCCTCCCCTTTGAGCCTCCCTCTACCGTTACCCGGGGGCGGGCGAGGCCGCGGTCCAGCGCAGCGCAGTCTGGCGCCCTGCTGCCGCCGCGACTGCATCTCCCAGCATCCCCTGCGCCAGCCACCCGCCTGTCCATGGGTCGCGGGACCTGCCGGGAGCTGTAGTTCGGCGGCGGCGCTTTGCGGCCTGGAGGCGATGCTGGGCGGCAGCCGCGCCGGCCTGCGCCGCCTGCGGAGCTGCGCCGGGCGGCTGTGGCGGGGCCGGCGGCGGGCGGCGGGCATGGCCGGCGGCGACATGGGCCAGCGCATGGTCTGGGTGGACCTGGAGGTGCGGGCAGCACGGGACGGGAGGCGGCGGGAGGGACGGGGGACCCGCGGCCGCGCTGACGGTGCCGCTGCGCTCTGTGGCAGATGACGGGCCTGGACGTGGAGAAGGACCAGATCTTGGAGATGGCCTGCCTCATCACCGACTGCGACCTCAACGTGCTGGCCGAGGTGAGGGGCCCTGCCGCCGGCACGGCCCTGGCTGCTCCCGGCGGTGCTGGGGGGAGTTAGCGGCCCTCTCTGCTCTCCACAGGGCACGGGAGGAGGGCGTGGGGCGGCCGCCGGCCCTGGGCAGGGCTGAGCCGCCACTTCATGCCCTCAGAACGGCTGCTCCTCCCGCCCTGGGGATCGCCGTGTCCTCTCCGGGTGGAAACTGCTCCATTCCAGGCTCGGTGGTGTTACCTTTGTCGTCTTCTCTTCCCGCCAGGGCCCGAACCTGATCATTAATCAGCCCGACGAGCTGCTGGAGGGCATGTCCGACTGGTGCAAGGAGCACCATGGGAAGGTAAACCTCCCTAGAGCAAGCATGCTGCAATTCCCCTCTCTCTGCTGCGGTGGGAATGATGTGTCGTTGAGGATGAGGAGTTGGGGTACAGCCACCTAAAAAGCTGTGCTGGCCAGTTTGCAGTAAGAGGGGATAAAGAACGGCAGACAGTAAGTATCACCCTTAGTTTGTGCTGAGGAGGTGATGTGTCCAGCTTTGTCCAAGGTCTCGTGTGCAGCTGCAGATTGCATCCCTGAACCTTCACTCCTCATCCAGTATCTCAGCCACACAACGGCCCTGAAGTGGCCCGTGCCTCATAGCCTGGTCTTGAATCAGTTTGAGCAGTGTGGGAGATGCTGTGTGAGCTGCAATAGCCGGAGCAGCAGCTCATGGGGGAGCTGTGAGCAGGGTGAGACAGGCGACTCTGGCAGCTCCTCTGGGTGAAGCCTGTTCTGTGCTGCACAGAATAAAGCAAAACCATTCCAGTGGGGAACGGGAAGGTGTTGCTTGAAGTCCCAGCTGAAAACAGGCACAGGGTGGGTGTAGAGTAGTCCAGAGCCAACAGAGTGCACATTCCTCAGTGCATATTCAGGTACCTGCAGGATTAAAGAGGCTGAAGTGCTGTAAAGAGGGGTTGTTATTTCTGCCTGTCCCCTCAGCACTGTGACCCCACTGTTAGTTTTTCACTGAAAGCTGAACTTTTGCAGCAAGGGATTATTCGTATTAGTTCTTCCAGCCACCGAGGAAAGCCTCCTTGCCAGCAGCAGGAAAGCGAATGGATTTTCCAATCCCTGATTGAGAATTGAAATTCAAGTTACTTTTCAATTAAGGCTGAAGTTTGAAGATGCTGTAAGCCCTCCTCCCTTTGGCACCTCGCTCTCCCCGGGAAGGATTAGCAGGAGTTTGGAAAAGGAATATTAATTTACCGTGCTGGGTGCGTTTCCCCTTCCCCAGCGGAGGACTCGAGCTCGGCCGCGCTTCAGGAGTGGGTTGGAGACGGCAGCGCACGCTGCCGCTGCTCCTCAGGAGCTACTTACTTTTAATTGCCTAAAGAAAAGAGAAGCAATTAGAATATAGATGAAAATGCAGCCACATAATGAATTTTTTAACCACCACTTGGATCTGTCAAGTAGAGTTTTGCGGCACAGGCGTGGAAATATATAGCGCAGCCAGATGGAAATAAATCACTGTGAGCGCGTGCAGCAGGTTTGACATTTAACTGGTGGGAAAAGGGGAGGGAATGTTTCTGATTTATAGGACTCTTGGTAAACGCTTGAGCAGGATCCTGATTCTTTCTGTTGGTTTGTACCTCTGCGCTGTGCTGGGGCAGGTGAGTGCTGCTCGTGAAGCAGGGAGAAGCAGGACACTCTCCTGGATCACCCAGGTGCAGGCGAATACACGGGGCCTCTGTAATATCTCGGTAATTGAGAAGCACCCCCAGCAATTACAGCACCCAGGAACAGAGAACTCCCAACCCCCAGCAGTGGCAGTGTTGCGAGGCCTGTGCTGCAGCCGCCTTGACTCGTGTTGACTTTTACTTTCTAGGAGTATTTTCATGTGTTTGTGGTTGATGACACCTGGCTCTTTCTTGCAGTCTGGCCTTACCAAGGCTGTGAAGGAGAGTAAGATTTCCCTGCAGCAGGCGGAGTACGAGTTTCTGTCCTTTGTGCGGCAGCAGACCCCGCCGGGCGTCTGTCCCCTCGCAGGTACTCGTGTTCTGTCTTACCCACAGCGACAGCAGTGCTGGTGCTCATGGTGGGGTGTACTGGTGTCTGTGCAGGCAGATCAAATCCTGCTCAGTAAGGAGGGGCTCAGCCAGGGCATCGCCCATTGTGCAGACTCCCTAAAGTGGCTGTTACACATCGTTGCAGTTTCAGTTATTTTGTGCATTAACATTTCTGTGTACACTTGCAATTGAGGCAAGCAGCCTAACTGCTGACAGCCATCTCTGACCATAGAATCCCAGCAGCAACCCAAAGGAGTCTTCTCCTTGCTGTGCATGGAGCCCATCATCAAATACAGATCTTCCCATTGTCCTGCCACATCATTCCAGCCATTCACGTACAGTCTTGGGACTGGTGTTAAGTGAAATTAATACCAGGGCCCATTTTCCCTCAGCAGAAAAGCTGATGCTTGTGTAAATACTTGTAACACAGGCAAATAGTTGGATACCTACCTGCGTGACAGAAATGGTAGGAGCAATCTGAATTATTATAGAGGGATTAAGTATTTGCACCATGCCTGATCCCACAAGGAAAATCTGACAAACCTTTGCAATCATATTTGCTAGAAAAAGGGCTAAACAAGCTGCTTGGGAATAGCTTGTCCTACCCTTCATCTGTGCCAAGCTCGCTCAGCCGTTCCCCTTAAGTGTCATTTGCAGGAGCTTTGCAACATCGCTGAGCTAACATCTTGTTTTGTGTCTCTGTAGGTAACTCTGTTCACGCAGATAAGAAGTTTCTTGACAAATACATGCCACAGTTCATGAGGCATCTTCATTACCGGATCATCGACGTCAGCACTGTCAAAGAACTTTGCAGGTCAGTGTTCCCTGCAAGAACCAATCCTGTGAGAGAGGATCCAGGGAAGCCTGTTAACATGGTGCTAATGGTGGTCTTCTCAGATGAGGTTGAAGGCTGCTGCCAGCCTCCTCCTCCTGTTGTCTGCTCTCTCCTGCACAGGATGAGCCCTGAGCTGCTCTGAGTGGTGTGTGCTGGGGTTTGCGATGGCAACAAGCCCACAGAAGCCACCTGATGTGTTTTTGAATCCCATTTCTCTTTTTCCCCACTTACAGACGCTGGTATCCAGAAGAATACGAGTTTGCACCAAAGAAGGCAGCTTCTCACAGGTGGGGTTGCTGCTTCTGTCTGTACTGGAGTCATGCAGGAACCGTGCTCTTCACGAGCAGAACGTGGAGCTTCTTTTTGAGTTGCAGGCACACTGCTTCCAACACAGGCAGCAGTGCTGCTGTTCCCCGTCGTATGTTCATATTCTCCTGTCTGAAGCCTGGTTAGTGTAGGGAAAGGGATTATTAAAACAGTTTCAGGAGTTCATCATGTGTCAGGGTGCTATTTGGTGCTTGGAGCTTTGACTGTCCTAAGGGGCAGTAGGAAGGAGTCACGGAATCTTTGCCACTCTGCTCTGGCACAGTGGTGCTGGGCAGGCGAAGGGGGATCAAGTACAAGGAAAAGAGGAATGACTGTTGTAGTGGTCTCCATTGAAGTGGCAGGGGGGTGTCTGTTCTGCACAGCGAGGTCACTGCTTCGTATGGACCTTGCTGTCTGGTAGAGCAAGACAAAGCAGGAGCTGGAGCAGGTCTCCAGGGCCCCCATCTCTTGTCTCAGATTGAATTGCTTTTAATAGCGGAAGCTGTAGAACCTGTTGGCTTTTGGGAGCTTCCGTGTCCCACGGTGCCATAAACTAATAAGCCGTGTGTTCCTGTCAGTGCTGCTGGACTTTTATTGCTCTCCATGTAGCCGAGACTGCGAGGGCTGTTTCGATTTCCAATGGAGGTGCGATCCCTGCCTGTCAGAGCTGGGTCTGTTACAGCCAGAACCAAGATGTAGCTGGAGATGACCCTTCTCAATTCTCTTTCAGAGCACTGGATGACATCAGGGAAAGCATCAAAGAACTTCAGTTCTACAGAGATAGCATCTTCAAGAGGAAAACGGATGAAAAGAAAAGGAAGCTGATAGAGAATGGAGAAAGCGAGAGGAGCTCCAGTTGATCGCTCGCCTCGCCCTGCAGCCCGTAGCAAATGCTTAGAAGCATCTCCTGATTCTTTTCTGTTTGCCAGCCTCTTGAGAAGCTGTGCCCTTTCCTTACCTTATTTCTTATCAGCTGTTAACATGCAGGTGGAAGCCCAAGTTACCTCTGCTTTTCTGTTGGAGGATGGAGTCGATGCGTGCGAGCCTCAGCAGTGCCCTTGTCTGTCTCTTAGGTAAAGCACACGGCTTGATCCTCTTCTTCGCCCTGTTTTAGATGCAGTCTTTCCCAACACAATTAAAATAGAGTTCTGTTGAAAGATGGTGTATCTGTGCAGCCTTGTTTTTGCGCTCACTGTAACTGAGTGAACTGGTGTTTGATAGCTTGGCAAAAGAAAGTGCTCTGGGAGGTGATTTTTGTTCTATAGACTGAGCTCTTTGCTAAGGACAAGAAGGGGTTTTCCTCTTCCATGGATGAAAGCATGGGCAGCATCGTCACAAGCACTGTTAGAGAGCAGGTCACAATGTGACTGGATGTCTCTTCTCACCGTTAATTGCTGAAGGACATTGAGCAAACCCCCAGTACCAACATTGCCTCTTTTTTCCGCTTCTTGGTTCCCTCTCTGGTGCCTGGTATTGCCATTGCTCCCTCAGCAGTGCAAGTGAACAGGCTAAAAGCTCTCTGAACACTGTGCAAGCTTCACATGAAGCACCCAAGGGGGCACATTGATTTAATGGAAGTATTTATGTGCCCACTGAAGCTTTTTGTGTGCTCAGTGTTTTCAGACAGATGTTCCTACATGGGTTAGTACATACACTCCTGCATACACGATGACAGCCACAAGGTGCTGTGCAGGCTGTGAACTGCCCTGGTGGGACAAGGGCAGGTTTCCCCTCCTGTTACCAGTATCACCACAGCCTCTCACATCACCAAAAATGCTGCCTCAAAGACTCCTCATTGCCAGCAATAAATGAGTTTGCAAATCCTCACATCAGCTCACAGGTCTGGCCATTAAAAACATCCTGCTCCTCCTAAACAGAGTCAGTTTTAGCCAACAGCACAGTGGACAGGAAAGCTCAGCCGCACGCTGCTTTTGAAGAGGGCATTTGCTGGAGGAGATTCCCCTCTCCCTGCTGCAGTGCACTACTGGTCACTGCTGCCACCAACCTGCCACCAGCCGCTCCAGGGAAAGTGCTGCCAGGCTACGAACCAAAACGGTATCAAAGAGCACACAGGGTGTACGTCTCCCTCGTTTGCTTTTATTATGGGTATTAATAATAATGACCATCTGAGGCTTCTCAATCACTCTGATTATTTGAACACCTGCTCTTCTAACCATGGGAATGGTTGTTATTGGAGAGAGGCCATTAAAATGGTTAATGGGGCAAATAAATGAGTCTTTGAAACGTCCCTCTCCTCTGCCACTGATGCTGCTGGGTGAGTGGGAAGTTTAAATGTGGTTCCTTTATTTCCTGCACGCTGGTACCTGTGGGAGGGCCCAGACCCCTCTGGCCGGGCGGTTCCAAAGGGCATCTCCAGCAGCCTCCAGCCCTCCTCACGCCCACATGCTGCGAGGGGTTATTTGCCACAGCCAGTGCCTGTGTAAACGCCCAAGGTGCATCCCCACAGCTCTCTGCCCACCGGAATGGAGCTGGATGAGACCAAGGACATGGGGTTCACCCAGCAGGAAGCTGCCTGGAGCCACGCGCTGGCAGGATCCGCTTTGTCTTTGATTTCCGTTTTGTTACTTTCCCCCTTTCCTTTGACGGCTCCTTCCTGACCCACTTCTCCTCCTTTTCATATTTTATTCCTTTTTAAGGGGCTTTTATTTTTCTCAAAACACTTCTCTTTTTTAGGGAAATCTGCCATCTGTGTTTATCCATTTTTAAACGTTGTTTATTCTGCTTCTGAAGCCACGGTGCTGTGTGAAGGATTTTTATCTGTTTCCTGCAGTAGCATCCCTGTTTCTGTGTGCTGGCATCGTTTAAGGTTCTGATTTAGTCCTAATTTGTCACACGCCTCGGCAAAGCGGAGATAAAACCCACCAAAGCGGGTGGCACTTGTGAGCTGCAGCAGAGCCCTGTCCTGCACCAGGCTTGGGATTCGCTTCATCAAAGCGCTGTATGAAAATTACCAACTGATTGAAATGGCCTCGCTCATAAACAACCAACCACAACACACAACAAAGCCTTGTCCACGCTGCCACAAGGACACCTCTTCCACAGGAAAGCTTTCCATGCTGTCCCGCATCCCATGCCCGTCCCGGATCTCACCCAGCAACGTGGTACCCAGGCTGTGCCTGCATCGGCATTCCAGCCCGCCTACAGCCCCTGGGAATGGTGATGCGAGTAACAGTGGGTATTTGGACATGGTAGTTAAAAAAGCAGAATCACCTGAAGGCAAACACAGAGTGTGCCTGGGTTTTTCAATTTAATTTAATAAATTATCTTGGCTCCAGTAATTATTTATTTGAAACAGGAATTTGCTCAGAGGCCCCAAGTTCTTTTAATACTACATTAATAATGTAACCACAGATTACTGGTACAATTCCAGAGCAAGCTAACAGACTGCAGTGATTATCCCGACCAGGGTTTGAGCCATTCACACCCTGAACACACAACTGCTCCGGCTGGAGCACCCGCCCTGGTGCAGCAGAAGCATCATCCCACAGTTAAACATCATCAGTAACCTCGATGCAGCCTGCCCCAGGGAGGAGGTTTACTG
This sequence comes from Psittacula echo, assembly GCF_963264785.1. NCBI lineage: Eukaryota > Metazoa > Chordata > Aves > Psittaciformes > Psittacidae > Psittacula > Psittacula echo. The sequence goes on from NC_137754.1 coordinate 434,578, forward strand.
ATAAATAGGCTGGCAAATACTGCGTGCTTCCCTTTTCCAGCCCTAAATCAACATTTTCCCCACGCTCTATCAAGCTCTAGTTATATATATCTAGCAAAAATACCCCAAACCCAAACCAACCCACCCAGACAACCAGAACAGTTGCTGACTGGCTCCAAATCCTGTGGGAGGTTTTAGCACAGCTTAAAATCTCACTTACAATTCCCATACCAGCTCTCTGTCCATGTTAGTGACAGCATCCTCACTCTCCTCACACACAACCACTCCAGAGCAGCACTAGCACCATCCCCATCCATCCACAACCCTTTTTTTCCTCCTCCTTGCACCTCTTAGTCTGTCCATCCATCCGCTCTGTGCAACCTGGGTGCAATTGCCCCATCTGCATGCTCAGGGGACAGGGATGCTGCAGCAGCCAGTGCTGGCACCGGGTGCTGCTGCACAGACTCAAGGTCAGCCACAGACAGCCAGGAACAGAAACCCTTCATGCAGGTCCTTTCTCATGTGTTCTTCCCTCCCGCAGCAGTTGATGATACCCTTTGACTGGAACAACTCGCTGGTGCTGACAGATGAGCTTTCAGGATGCTGAAATCTCCGTGACACTTTAAGTGCCCTACGTGACAAAACAAGGACGTGCAGAATTACCCCACCAGTATTCCGTGAAACACAACTTGTCACAAACCACTGTGCTGTGAGGATGGGCCAGCCCGGCCTGCATGGGGCAATCCTGCCCATGGAACAGCCCGCATGGGCAGAGGGAAGGGGGAGCAGAGGGAAAAACATGGGTCATGGCAAGGAAGAAACTCCTGAAGAGGAAGGAGCCTCCTTCAGGCGTAAGGGAACCAGCGCTTCCACGGGCAGAGCTGCCTCTTCCTGCCCCTCGGTAATGGATGGCAGCCAAATGGCTGGAAATTGCTGGGTGCTGAAGAGATGCTTTAGGTGTTGTGCTGCAGAAGCTCAGTGCTGTGTGCGGGATGCCAACTGTCAGTCAAGTGCCAAGGGAGGTGGGGAGGGAGAGGTGACAGTCGAACAGATCCCTCCCCAGCACTGTCGGGGAAAAGGGAATAAATGGGCACCAGCAGCCGGACGTGGTAATGGTGGCATAGAGCCCAACAGAGAAATTGTTCTGATGACTCCAAAAGGCCATGACAGCAAATGGATGATTGATGTGCAAAACCTTCAACACTTCCAGTACGAGGCGCCTGCCCGTTGCGGATGCTCTCCCCACAGACCCCAAAGCTGTGCCTGGGCTGGGACACAAATTCCTGCTTCTGAGCAGGTCCCCACCCACAGTGCAGCCCAGGGTGCCGATGCCCCACAGGCAGTGCTGCTCCCAGGCCATGGTCCCTCGCTGGGGCCATCCACAGCACGTTATGGGATAGGAATTTCCCAAGAGCTTCTAATGACACCGCACACTGAGACAGGATTCACCAGGGCTGAGCCTCCCTCTTCCTCTAAAGCCAATGTTTGCAGAGTGATTGGTCAAGGAGAAGGATCCACAGAAATGATTGCCAGTGCAGATCAGGCTGCAGGAAGCAGTCACTGCACCCAGCTCTAACCCGATGCAATGTTTTATTGAGTGAAAACCAAAGCCTTTCCTCTGCACAACTCTATTTTGTAATGAAAGCACAGCCTGCATGAAGGCACAACTGATATCTCCCTGCAACTTCCCCGGCCACCGCTCCTCTCCCGCACTGCGCCAGCTCCGTGCACTGCACTGGAATCAAAGCAAATCAAGCGAAATAACGTGTGCTCCCGACCCAGGCAGACAAGACCGCAGGGAGGATCAAGCTCTCCAAACTTTGCAGAAGGGAAATGAAGCGCAGAGAGATGAAGTGACCTGCTTAAGGTCGCATGGGGAGTTTGCAGAGGAGCCAGGAACCGAGCCGAGATCTCCAGGGTCCTCATCTACTTCTTCCACTGCTGCACATCACCTCCTCCTTGCCTCTGGATAGCCAAGTTAAAAATAAAACTGCATTTCCTTTCCCTCTGGCAGCAACACGACTTCAGTGCCGAAGTCTGAACTGCCTGGGCGCAGCATCACCAGGATGCTGCTGTTTCTCTGCAGTGCTCCCGTGCTCTGTGGGCTTTAGGGGATGTGTGTGTATACACATTTGTTTGCATGTATTAATTAGGTTATACAGCACTTTCCTCCGCAGAATTAAAGCGGAGCCTCTTCACAGGCCTGTTTGAAGCAAATCTCTACCGCTTCAGAGGAACTTTCATCACCAGCCAGCGCTCCATGGCTCCTGTGCGCATTGTTCCCATCAGTCGGAACAAAACTCCTCCTGATAACAGTGCAGAACAAGGCTTTCAGTCCCCAGCGCTGCCAAAGCCTGTGCTGGGATGCCAGAACCGGCCCCCTTGCAGCCTGGGGAGGGGGGAGAACCAGGAGATGAAGGCTTTGGTTTGCCGGTGCAATCTATGCCGTGTGAACCGGATGGGAGCTCCCTTTGGCTTGTGGCACATCACAACCTGATGCTGCCATTGTCTGTTGGGAAGGTGGGCTGGGATTGCTGTGGGATTGCCTCTCCTCCCTACCACTGCCTCCTTCACCCTGGGGGTGCACAGGCTGCAAGGTTTGACTACAAAGCACATCCACAAACACCCTCCTGTTTCCCCCACAGGAGTTTTGATGCTCAAGTCTCTGCCTACGACCACAACCCCAAAGCGAGCCCTGAACTCAACAGAGCCCCAAAACCAGCCCCAAGCAGGTTCTCCCGAGTGCAGGCTCCCCAACACATGGAGCTGCTGTTGCTGTGTTTGGTCTTGTGGTGTCTCCCGAAGACAAGAGCTGCAGAGCTGCGAGTGGAGGGAAAGGGGAAGAAGAGCAGCTCTGCTTAGGGAGCAGGGCAATGAAGCCAGGACAGAAACACCACTGGGAGCTCACAGGTCTCCCTTGGGTGGCTATTGTAAGGCGGCACAGCTGCTCTGATCGAAGGTAGGTACTAAAGGCACATATTATCCTTCCAGGTACAATCCCCTTAGCTTCAAAACGGAACGAGAAGCTCCTGCAGGAATGGAGATTGTTTTGCTCCTCGTTTGGAAGGAGGACAGAGGGGTCCTGGCTGCATCCCTGTGCTGTGGAGGTGCCTGCACGAGCCCAGCCCCATGCCATGGAGAAGGAGAGCATCCCACTGCTTCAATTCCCATGCACTAGGCATCATCATTCCCATCTTCTCCCCTGCTTCCTCCATATGTGTCTACCCATCACTAACCCTCCTTCAGTGAGGCGAGACCTCTCCTGTTCCCGGCTCACCCCAGGAGTGAAGCATCAACAGCATCCCATGGGAATTCATTTAAACACACAGATACACACCCAGATAGAAGATTCCTGCAGCCAAACCAAGCCTACAGCAGCTCAGCTCTCAGACGAGCTCAGCCGAGGTCCTTCTAGAAGATCATCTCTCTCTAATGGATCCCCTTTAATGTCAGGCAGCCAAAATGCAAACAATATGGTTTGGAACAATTATTTCCCTTTCCAGAGGAACAAAGTCACTTGTCCTGGGCTCTTCATCGTGTCCTCTGCTGTGTGCTGTAATTGCCCTGAGATGCTCTACCTGGGGAGAGCCTTAATACATAATTATATACCATTAGTGATGAGAATAACATGACAACTGCTTTGGATAATCACCCAGAGCAGCGTTGCTGCCAGTCTCCTAGCTACTACAGAAGTACGGGTCTCATTTTGTACGAGAGGGCACTTTGGAAGAATTATTTAAAGCCGATAATGGAAACTGCAGACACAGAGTCCTGGTTTCACAGGGCTCGGATGCAAACCAAAGGGAAGATTCACTGCAAAGGCCAACCAACCAGTACGGGTTTATATTAAAAACCAAAAGGAAACAAACCAGCGGATTAGGAGCAGAGTTAATGCAGCAAAGGGGAAGGCAGCCTTCAGGAATTGTGTGCCTGGATCCCTGGTACTGATTTAAAGACTCCAAGAAGCCATCCCCAGGTGAACTCTTCTCATGGTTTACGACCGTGCTGCTAGGAATGTGTCCCATATTTCCCACCCGAGTTTGTCCAACTTTCATTCCTTAGCCCAAGGTACAGTTCTGCCTCTCCCTGCTCTGCTCGAGAGCCACGTGCTGCCAGAACCTCCATCTCCTCCCGTAACCGGGGTGAAGACAAGTGCTCCCTTAGCCACTCCTCTCGGCACATCTCACCCAGTTTCTTTTCTTTTTCCAGTCATTTTTCAGCACAGAGACTGGGATGAGGCCAGATTTTTCCAGAGCTGTCAATCCCTGCTTTCTGGAAACTGCCGTTACCATTTCACCTTGTGAACCCCATGTAACTGCAGGTGGGGACATGCCAAGATCTGTCTCCCAAAGCCTGAAAACATCTTTCTTGTCTGCAGCACCAGGGCTCACATCTCACCCACCTCCAGGACCTTCTCCTTTCTCCTCTCAACAACGGGACCAGGTTTAACTCCATCACAACAGCAAGAGCAGCAGCACATACAGTGTCCCACAACATTTAAAGGGGGTACACCTCGATGCTGGCTCTTCCCCATGACAGACAGCTGTGCAAGAATAACTGCGCACCCCATCAGCAGGCTGCTGGCATCCCCTCGATGCCCTTTGTTTGTAACAGCATGGTCCAGCCAGCCCCATGAGTGCCTTGGGACCTCACCGGCTCCATCACGCCCCTCCAGCTCTCCCCCTTCGGAGTGTTTTTCACCCTGAAGGATGGGACTGTCAGCCTGTCCCTGGTGAATAAAGCAAAGCAAGCTGAGACCTTGGGAGGTGCTCCGAGTCCCAAGGACAAGGCTGGCTGCTGCCAAGGTCATAGGCACGGTGATATTCATCTTCATTCCTCACCATCACCATTCACAGCCTTAGCCGGAGAGAAGCGAGCCGTTTCCGGGCTGCGCGTCTTTAAAGGATGAGGGAGCACAGGATGGTTCAAGAGGAGATTGCTTCATAAGACAATGGCTGAGCTGATAATGCCAGCTAAAGTCAGGCCACCGGGGACCTCTTACAGTGTTAAGATCCAATCAACTTTAAAATATTACTGTCTCAGGCAGGCGGCGAGTCTTGGAATAGAAAACAAGCGTCCTGTTCCCTTTACCGGGAGGGAGAAAAAAACCAAAGGCCCGTTCTGCCTATCCTCACCTACCTATTGAAATATTTATGGTGTTTGTGCATGCTGCTGTGTTAACATCACATTTCCAGAGCTCAATCTATAAAACCTCTTGTCAAACCCCTCGGCACGACGCTACCAGCTGCGCGGGAGAAGCGAATGGCAGAGCTGCGGAGAGCAGAGCAGCAAGGACATGAAGCAGTGCCTCGGGAGAGGCAGCAGCCACAGCCATCTGCATCTTACCCCCCTCCATATGCAATACACTGTATTTCTGGGTGCCAGAGGACACACGCCTCCCATGTCCCAGGGGGGATGTGCTGATATCCCCCTTACATTGCCTATCCACTGGGATGCTGTTACACAGCTTCAGGAGGCTCTTTGCAATGAGTCCATGCTCTATATACCTCTGTTACTGCCTGGGAAGAGCTGATGTGACACACCATTACTTTGCCTTCTCCGGTGGCCACAGTGGGATGGCAGTGGTGATGGCTGCGTTATATATTTTATCATAAAACCAAAAGCAATGACTACAACTGGCTCTTAATAAAAATGTGTGTCTCTCACCGGTGCAGAGTGTGAGTTAAACACTGTGTAACATCAAGCAATTTGTAGCACCTGCACACGCTATCATGCAAATGTCCCCAAAGTGCCCCATGAAAAAGTCAATAACATCAATAAAATCAACAACAAATAGAAAGCAGCCTGGCTCGGCGGCAAACTCTGTTCAAGGGGAAACATCTCAGCTGCCTTCTAAACAGGCTTTAGGGCAAGAAGCATCCCCATGCAGCACGTCATGACGAACATTAACAGAAGAGGGCACGCAAGGCAGCATCACCCCACCCTGCTCTCCAAGGCAACACCAGCCTTTGGATCAGAAACGACATGCTGCCACCGTACATGGGATGAGGAGCATCTCTGCACCTCTAAGGGCACCGAATCAACCCAGGCACCTCTGGAAACTACCACAACACAAACAACAGGTCGGCGCTCTCCTTGCCATCTACCACTTCTTGCTGGGGTTTAGAGGATGTCTCCTAAACGTCTTCCTCACCTCTTTGTTGTCTGATGCTGCCCTGCTCTTCCCGTCTGTCTCTAAGTTATGCCACTTCTTTTATTGTGTACCCATTCATCCATCCCCGAGGTTCAAATCCATCCTCCTTTATGAAGAATTAACTTGTTGCAGCTGATTTATGAAGACTGGCAGGCACCTGTGCTGAAGCAGTGCTCTAATACGTTCATCATGAAGTCCTGTAGTTATTCCTAAAAGAGCTCATGTTAATGCCTCGCATTAAAATTCATATTTTATATCTACATAACTAGGCGTCTCTCTGCAATCTTTCAGATATGCCCTTCAGAACCTGGAGGTTTTCCTTGGCTTTTTCCTTGATCAGGGATCAAAGCTATGAGGGTGACAGCCACCCATAAACAAGGGTGGCATTGGCACAGGGTGGCAGGTCATGAGGGCTCTATGCTTCGGGTCTGATTGACAGCTGGGACTTGTCAAATGACATCCTCCATCAAAAGTGACTCACTCCTGTTAACGCAGGTAACGGAACCGTTTTCCTTAAGAATACAGCCTTCTCTAAATCTCCTCTAACTGAGAGGAGCTAGACTGCATGGAACACAGAGGTTTCAGCTTGGCATTCTTCTGGAAGACTTCCCAATTTGCAAACGGGCAAACAGAGGACGAGCCCGGAGGAGCAGCTTTGAGGAGCCTTTCATGTGAACCAGCTGGAGGAGGAAGCAATGGGCATGAAAGCAGAGCCATGGGGGGGTAAATCCTCAATAGTTTGTGGGAATATTTTTCTCTCTTTCAATGCAGACATATTCCATTCTCACAAGTCCCTGGTAGAAATGAATCTGCTGGAACCCAGTGAATCTGGCACGAGTTCAGTCCAAACCCTAATTGGCCTGTGTTCACTCAAGCTGGCCCAGGAGCCCAGCCCCGCATCCCCCTGTTCTCCTGTTTTCCCAACAGGTTTCCCTTTGAATGCCAAATGTTTGCCTGTCTGCTCCGGGTAGGGCTGCTGCAGGGATCTGAAACCTGCCCGAGTTTGCTGGATGGAGCAGAGCAGCTCACGTGCCCAGGGACCTCCGGAATCCCTGCTCTTCACTGCTCGTCACCCAGCACCCTGCTGCAGAAGATTCCACCACCCTCAGCCAGGCGCTCCCAGCGCCTGGTTCCTCATCCCTGCCTTCCTCCCTGCTCCCCTACCCTGGTATCTTTTCCAATTCAATGTGTTGGGCCCCGAGGCCTCACCAGGAACCTTCGCATCTCGTCCCATTGCTGCCCGCGTCTGCAGTGTGCCCTGCAGGAAAGCATCAGCAGAAACAAAGCACCTTGAGCTCATGGCCGAGGCCAGTGTTCTGCTGCTGATCATAATTGACCACTTCAAGCCTGAGCTGCAGCACTAATTTGGTAGGACTGCAATCAGTGCTGTTTCTCTCTCTAAGATGCAGGGAAAGAAAGAAAAGAAGAGGGAAAGTTAATCTGAATTTGTTTTGCTCACCAGTGCAGCAAGAAAACTTTGTCCCTTGTTGTTATTTATGTAAGGAGCAGGCTGCTTTGTTGGAAACACTTGCACGTGGATAACCCCTGCTCCAAAGCAGGTCCATTCTCAGCAAGGCAGACATGGAGGTTTTCTGAGCACGGCCACTGTGTGGCTTTTAGCTCTCTATGAGGGATGTGGCACTTTCATGAGCCAAGAAGCCAGGATGGCTTTGAGCAGGACAGAATGCCAGGAGGCATGGCCATCACCCAGCCAGTTCAGGGAGCGAGTGGATGTCTTCATCTCGCTCCCGCCCCTGGATCTGATCCAAACCAGATTGAAGCCAGTGGAAATCTTCCCATTGGCTCCCCTGGGCATTCAGGCAGACGGTGAGCGGCGCATTGAGCTCCTTGGATGCAAGACGGAAAGACAGACGGAAAGCCCGAGCAGAGCTGCCGCAGGACTCCCTTGCAAATGCACAAGAGGGTTTTGCTGCACAGAGGACACGAGCACAGCCCTTCACAGCGCTGCTGCTGCCGGGGAATCACTCGAGACCTCCCCTTGGGAATCTGGCATCGCTCGGCACACTGAGTCCCCTCCTGCCCCTGCCTCCTGCCTGCATCCCGGCTTGTCGATGGTGATGCCCAGCTCCGCACCACAGGATGGCTCTGCTCTGCTCTCCCTTATTGATTTGTTTGCGTGGGATGGTGCAGAAAACGACATCTAATGAACTGCCCACAGTGACCTCCCTTCCCTGTGTCCTTTGAAGCTAAGTTGAACGCTGGCTTTGAACCCCCTCTGTTTGTTACGTGCAGCAAAGCTTACGCAGTCTTTGGCTGACATAAATTATAGAGCATTAGGAGAAGAAATAGGAGGAAGATTCTGCAAAATGCCCTCCCTAGCAGCTTTGCTAATTAAACCACCTCTGCAGCCTTCCCCAACATCCCTATGTTATAACAATGTGAAGAGCACATTCCAGGGAGACTATTAAATTATATGGTGCAGATAAAATTCAGATGAGACCATTACCAGTCGATCGCCAGCTGAACACAAGCTGCAGTGTGCTCAGGTGGCCAAGAAGGCCAAGAGCACCCTGGCTGGTATCAGAAATGCTGTGGCCAGCAGGATGAGGGCAGTTATCATCCTCAGTGAGGCATCACCTCAAATCCTGAGCTCAGTTCTGGGCCCCTCACTACAAGAGAGACATTGAGGTGCTGGAGCAGGTCCATAGAAGGGCAATGGAGCTGGTGCAGGGTCCGGAGCAAGGTTTGGGAGGAAAGGGTTGGACCTGCAAATATCCCACTGAAAAGGTTCCAGTTCCCTTAGGGCAGGAAGATCCCTGGCTCCCCACACCGAAGCCTGGCACTACAAAGCCTGCTGCACCAGTTAATTCATTACTGGAGGGCAATTATATTGTACCGATGGGTGGTCATCGTTTGTCACTGTAAGACTAATTAGCTATGAGGCCCCTGGAGCTTTTTGTCTGCCTGCTTGTTTTAAATTGCTATTCCCTCCAAGCAAACAGCAGGTACAAGCAACTTTCATTCCTTAAATAAGGCACATCCAAGGAGAAATGAAAGAGAGAGCTGGAGACAGTTCTTTTGTGGCTCGGAGGTGTTTGGGGGTGTTTGTTGTCACAGCCTCTGTGCCTGCAGAGCCCGGGAGATGCCAGCACCGAGCACACTGCAACGGGACAAGCAACACCATCAAGAAAGTCCGAAGACAAAAGCAACTCTGGCCTCCAGGTCTGCAGCTTGCACTCCCTGAACACGATAGATTCTGCTGGGGAAGATGTTTCTGTACAGCTGTGCCTTTCCAGGCACGGGGAGGCGGATTGGAAAGGCGTCAGATGGAGCTCTGGGTGTCTACTGTTGTTTATTGTTTGTAGTTTCATCCTGCCAAGAGGCCCTGGGTACTGAACAGCCCTTTGTGCAAGGCACCAGACACACAGGACAAGGCACATTTCCCCCCAGACCCATACAAGTTAAAAAGAATAGAGACTATAGATGTGTTATCACTAAACGAGAGCTCGCCCTAAAAAGTTATCTCTAACTATCAAGCAATTATCTCCAGACCCAATGATGAATTTCACAGCCCAGTTTCTTTTCTCATGCCATCCCCCCCTTGCCAAGGCTGCTTTTGGGAGCGTGGGAGCTGCATGCGGAGGGAAACAACTGCTTTCCCTTCACATCTTTATGGGTGATGTCCACACAGTGCAGTGAGCAGCATCGTGTGTGAGCAGCAGCGATGGTGCTGGTGTACAAACAACGACACTTCCCAGTACCAAATGGGGTGTGGAGGGGAGCTGCTGAGATCAGGCTCTGCTCTGGTCTCACTTGCATCTCACCAGTTTAAAATCTTAATTGAAATGCCACTTGAAAGCCTCCTGCTCTCTTCCGAGCACAGGGAGGAGAGATCAACCCCAGCATTCACCCACAATACTAAAGCAAACAGAAAGAAGCCAAAGCACTGTTTTTTCTAAGAACACCATTTTCTGAAGGCACAATCATACGTTCCTGCTCCCCTGCCTTGCTGGCAGCACTGCCCACCACTAGCAGATGTATGGATCTGTCCCTTCTCCAGATAGGAAAACCACCAACCAAACTAGGCAGGAGCAGTGTCAGCTCCAGACGTGCCAGCCAGGACGCAGCACTGCCATCCCTCTCCAACTGCTGTCTCCCTCTTGGGTTTGGGGAGGGGCAGAAGAGGAGGAGGGAGACCACTCTGTGTGTGCAAGGCTGGGATGTGAACCCCTGCAGCACTGCTTCACTGCAGCTCCCTCCAGCGCTTCTGCTTAAAACCAGTTTAAACAAAGGAAACCACATGCAGAAAAGGAGAGAGGGTGTTGAGGATCCGGGAGCCTCCAGCAAGTGTAAACTCAAAGCACATATGGATTTCATAAGGAGTAATCCTGGGCCGTGCTGCTCAGCCTCCCAGCAAACAGAGCAGCAATGTGCCGAGCCGCTCCGAACGCTGCTCGCCCCACTCTCCTCTGATCCACCACGCAGTTCATTTCACCAGAGCAGCAGAGATTGAAGATAAGTATTGATTCACAGAGAATGAAGCTTCCAGGCCTCATTTTCCAGGCGCGCCTGGGAATCACCTGGGAGTGTGTGCTGGGAAGGGCTATGGACAGCGAGGTGTGGATGAGCTGCAGCCCTGGCTTTGCCTCAGTGTGCTCCCTCTGCTCAAGGACACCCATCATCCCAGATGGGCTCCCCAGGTGCCTGCACTGCACCCCAGGCTCTTCCCTCTGCTGGCTTCAGCCTTCTCCAGACCCCAGAGCTTCACCAGGCAGCTACTGTACATGGGAGGGGGAGGGAAAACCCAATCTGGCCAAAACCCAATTAGCTGCAATTCCATCTTGCTGCGGTTCTGTAGTGGTGTTGTGGGTGCAGCACACAAACTGTTTGTTTGCTTAGGAACAATGGAACTTAAAAACAAACGAGGTGCGAAAAGGAGGGAACTAAAAACTGAGGCTTTCATCTGGAGGATGCGGCTTTGATAGGGCTCAGAGAAAAGCTCTTTTCTCAGGGGGATCCTAATTACGGGGTTTTGCTTCGAGACATCCGGTGGGCTGGATCTTCACAGGCTTTTGGTGCTCCCTTCCCCACCTCCTCCCATTGCAACTTCAAAGCAGAAGGGAAGAACTCCCAAATAGCATCATTTTGTTGATCAAAACCCTGCACTAAACACTGGCCCACATGAAGGAACCAGATTGGAGCTTTTCATTCTCGACAGACGAAACAACACCTCAGGGCCATGGTGAGCAGAGGACACAGCAATGGGTTCTCCCCTGCCCGGGCAGCTCTGTTTCATAAGGAAAGGAGCTGCCTGCCGGGCTCCAGCGGTGCACAGTCAGGGAACACCAGATTATCTTGCTCCGGGCACCGGCATTTAGGAGAAAATGGCTTTCTTTCATCTGCCGGAGTCAATCTCTTCCCAACACTTGTGAGCCTGATTGCTGCCAATTTCCGCTGCAGAAACGCAGCCATTTGGCGGAGAAGGCATTAGTAAGGAAAAGATACCCATAACATTTCAAATGAAGCCCTTTTATGCCTGTCTCTCCCCATCCCACCTCAGGCTGTGTCTCTTCCCAGTGTTTTGCTATCTGTTCTTTGAGAAAAAGAGAAATTTTTCCTTTTGAGAGGCCACAGTCCCATGCCCAGGCATGAAGGAGTTTCTGCACTATATATACATATATAAGTATATAGTAGTGGACTTAAATATACAGTGGACTTAAATATACAGCAGAGAACTTAAATATACAGTGGAGCACTTCTCTACCTCTATAGTATAGTCTACTTATGTACTAGAGTCCTCTACTTCCATAGTAGAGGACTTAAAGTGTGTCCCCTTGGTGCTACGCAGAGCCACAGTCTTCCAGGGTGCGTACGGGCACGTGGCTCCGACCATTTTCCACTCATCCTTCTGGGCCTGGATGTTGCCACACATACGTTATGAAAAATCACCCGCTGCTCGGAGAGCTCAGAGATACAATAAGCTCCGCATCAACATTAATGAACCCCTGTCTCTCCTGCGAGAGCAAGCTAATGTAATAACAGCGTTATATTCAGCAAACAAATGCTTGAGACCATTTTTTTAAGCACCAGACAGTAAATAGGACCCAAAATATCCTCATGAATTACGAGAGCCTGAAATCCTCTGCTGAGAAATTAATTTAACAACAGTAAATACTGGAGCAATTTCCCCCATGTGAAATGGCACTGCAACATTCAGTTAAAAAGCCTCATTGGAACAGCACGCGGGCACTGGTGTGGGGAGGGAAACAGTGCTCCAGCTGCACGGGAGAGGAAAAGTCACTGGGTGCTGGCACTGGGATGAAGGATGCTCCTTCCCCGTGGAAGGGGTGATGGAAAGTGCAAGGACAGAAAGCTGTGGGGAGATGAACTGGGGCTCATTGGAAACACTCAAAGTAACTAGTGATGGGGCTACTGGATTCCCTTCCTTCTTCAGGGTAATACTGGTTATTAATGATTACACTTTTCAGCCTCTGCTTTCTTATTGGCCTCCCACCCCTTTGCAGCCTCTACCTGTTGGAGCAGTTATCCAGGGAAAGCCAGCTCTCCGCAATGTGGCATCCCTTGGAGGCACATTTTCTCTTCCCATTGGAAACACACCAAAACCAAGTGCTGCCCAATAGGGATCAGTTCCGAGCCTACAGAAGTGGCTTGGCACCAAGGAGCGACAGTGCAGCCACTGCCGTGCAGGCAAACACTGTGCTCTCACCTGCAAGACACCCAGGAGAGGCGCAGAGAGAATCGCTCCCTCAATAAATACGCGGGAGAAGCTGAAATCCACCTGAACTTTCTATGGAAGAAAGATGATTAAAATATAAATAGACATGTTTGTTTCCAAGATTGATGGCAAGCGCTCGGCGCAGCCTCGGCATTAATCAGGGAAGTATAATTATGTTTTCGCACAAAAAAACTATTGAAACCCCTCCCTGCCCCAAGCAGTGGGGGAAGGAGGCAGCTGATGCTGCATGAGGCCCAAGGTCTGAGGAAAAGGCTGGGGATGCTGCCCTGCAGGGACCGGGTCAAGGAGCAGCCGACGGGCTTTGCTTGGATCCAAGGCTTTCACGGCATCTTCCCTCGTTTTCACAAGAGGTTTTCTTCTCCTTCCTGGGTTCCCATCTCTGATAAAAGCAAAAACTCATCTGTGGACCCAGTGCAGAAAATCATCGGCGGGGGGGGGGGCAGGGCTGGGGCCTTTGGTACCCAGACATCACACCCTAACAGCTTCTCCCCAGAGGAAACACTACAGGTTCTCGTACTCAAATCCACCCAGGAAGGGACAAAGACGTCCTTTCTGTTTCTTCTTAATTAGCCTCTTTCTGCTCCCAAGAGGAAAAAAAAAAAAACCCCAAACCCTTTTATCCTTGTGCGTTTGACACTGTTCCAATTCCATCGTTTGCTGAAAATAGCCTGGACGGGTCCCAGTAAAGGAGCTGTGGCAGCCAGAGCAGGTGGGACCACTAGTGTCAAAACAGCTCATCACTGCCCATTCCAAACCTATTTCCCACCACTTAACGACATCTCCAATCGAACTGTCTGGGCTGAGATGGGACAAGGGAGGGCCAAGTTCAGCTCAAGAACAGCACTTGCCTTCGCAGGGCACTCAATTTTGCCTTATTTCTGCCGTATGGGGCCACAACGATATGTGCTTATGGTGTAAAGCATACATTAAGTAATTTTTTCACTCTATGTGTACAGCCTAAAGCTGAAGACAGCAAGCTGGGGCGGGGGGTGTTGAACCCAAATGACTGTGCTTGAGGACTTAAGCTGTGTTTCTCACTGTTTATGTATGGTTCAGCAGCACTGTAAATGCCAAGGAGCACACATACAGGCCATCCCAAACCAGCTTTCACCCCCAGACATCCCCCTGTCACCGGTGGGTCCCCTCCAGCCCCGGCTCCCCCCGCAGCTCACCTCCGGGCTATACAAGCGGGAGCGGGAAGCAGTTCCGCAGCGCGGCAGAGCCGGGTTAGAGCACGTTGGTAGGAGCGCTGTTAACACGGGGGTCGGGGAGGTCGGGTAAGCAGAGCGCTGCCGCGTTGCCATGGAGTTTGTCGAATTAGACACTGAACACGGGGAAGCCGCTAAATGAGCTGACCCCAGTGAGCCCCTGCACCCGCCCGAAGCGGGGGACACGATGGGAAACTCGAATGTGCAGGGGTTTCCTCACTTCCCTGTCCCCCCCTTATGTCTTCAAAGCCATTTCTGGTAAGGAGCCATTTTCTATGCTCTCCTCATTTTCTTGTAGCCCCTGCAGACTCTCCAAGGACATTTCAAGGCATAATTATGCTGCTAAATGTTATTGCCTGAGCACCTATGACCGGCTCATCGCCCTCGGGGTGCTGCTCAGTGAAGCTTCTCCGTAACCCCATTCTGGGTCAGGACGGAGGGGAGGAGGTGGGAGGTGGATGTAGCACCACCAGCCTCACATCCCTCCCCGGGAAGGGATCAAGCAGCCAGGCCAAAGCAAGAGATTGATTTGCGGGAGCTGCACGTGCGTGTGTGAAACAGTGTGTGACAGCACCAAGATTTGTTTGACATCTCTCTCCATGCAAGGTCAAGTTGTGCTCTGCGGCTGCTGACTCAGGCAGCCAGGGTGCTGCTCCCAGCGAGGCGCTGGGATGCTGCTTCAGCATGCCTGGCATGGTGGCCGCAGGCTTCCAGCCATGCAGCATCTCCCATCTGCATCCCACCGGCAGGAGCATACCTGCTTTGGGCAGCGTGCTGCTCTTTGCCAAACCTTGCAGGGCTTCTCCACATCATTTATTCATGCAGCAATGCCTGCTCAGAGTCCGGGAAGTTCTCCGTATGGAGCCCTATCAGAGCCATTTGCCAACTGGAAATGTAAAAGGAGGAAATACCATGCAAGCCACAAACATCTTTACAGCCTCTAAGTCACTCCCCGTCACTAGGTCCCTACACTGACGCTGCCTTGCTGCCCCGGGCAGAGCAGAGGGGAGACTCATCCCACAGAGCTCTCATCCACGGTGGGTCCGAGGCCCTGAGCGAGCTCATCATCACAAGGCAGAGCACGTTCTCCGCTCATTGCATGTGCCAGCTGGGAGATGGGTCTCTGCTCTTCACATTATTTACTTTTTATAGACAAAGCTGTGACCCTGGACTCCTTTTTAAAGCTTATCCATCATGGACTCCTCTCTCGCTCATTGTTGAGCCGAGAAGAGGACAGCGTGTGGGGAGGGATGCAGGATTTATTTGTAGCCTTAGACCATGGATACACTCAGCATCAGGGAAACCCCCTCCCAAATCCCATTCCTGGGATAGCTGACCCAGCCTGGAATTGTCATGTCCTGCAGAGCACCTGCAGCATCCACTGAGCCAGACCGATGTGAGAACAGGCATGCACGTCCTGCTCTGCGGAACTCGGGAGCTAAGCAAACAGAAAGCAAGGAATAGGGGAGATGTTTGCATGGGAATCAAAAGGAACATGCTGTCATCATGCACTGAGCTCAGCCAGAGAGCCCCGAGTACAGTACATCGAGTGCTTTATTGAGTGTATCTGGAGAGAGAACAGGTAAAATAACTGAGTTCAGGGATGAGGCCACGA
Organism: Psittacula echo; assembly: GCF_963264785.1. Lineage (NCBI taxonomy): Eukaryota > Metazoa > Chordata > Aves > Psittaciformes > Psittacidae > Psittacula > Psittacula echo. The sequence goes on from NC_137754.1 coordinate 450,252, forward strand.
TTCCTGTGGCTTTGGAGAGCTGAGACTATCAGTACGAGAGGTCAGATAGATTTTCATGAAACGGATTGGTGATGCCAGATCCTCTCAGCTGGAAAAAGAGAACCGAGAAAGCTTTTGTCCCCTGTCTTCAAATAGCTCTCCATTTCTGAGAGAGCCTGTGTCATCCCTGGGTGTTTGGCAGTCACACTGGGGGAAGGTACTGCTGCCGCCTCACTACAGCCCAATGTTAACTTTGAGATGTGCTAATCTGTCATCCCCTTCCTTCCTTTCATCTCCAGGCAAGCCTCAGAGCCACTACACTTTAGCAAGGGCAGGGACAGGACCACTCCAGGCTACTGAGGCGGATTTGTGCTTTGTTTGGTTTCTTCTCCATGCACAAGGATGTTGGAAAACAAAGTTAGATATAAAATCCCCTAAATTATTTGAAGAAGAAAAGGGCCTCAGTGCGTGCCAGGCAGCCTTTGGGGGAGCAGGGGGTAGAGCCAGCCAAAAAGCTACTGCTGAGCATATTAAAGAATGGCATTATCAAGTGGAACAGACAAGACATGTATATAATGCATAAGTAGTGTTTGCTGCTTCTCCAAACAACTCATAGATCACCAGGACACAAGCTCCTAGGAAGAGCAACAAAGAAAAGAGAGAGGAATGTGCAGCAGCATCAGAAGAGACATGTCTGCTGCTGGGAAACAGGAAAAGCCTCATTGAAGCCCAGTGTATGAATGGGGCTGGGAGATGCCTGGGGACCTGGGGAACAACAGAAGAGAATCTGCACACAGGAGCCCCATTTGGGCTGTTCTGGGTACCAGTGGGTCCCAGCCTGCCCATCTTCACACATGGTGCCAGCAGCAGCGCTGAGCCCAGGCTGCCAGTGGGGCCGTGCTCTTGGCATCCATCTGCCAAGAGTGACCTTCACCCGCTGAAGAGACATGGGCTTGAACACTCCTAAGCGTAAGGCAGGTTCATTTACTTCTCATTGAGCATATTAAAAGGATATTACTGCTACAAACAAGAAACCTAAATGAGCCCCCAGTTGCAGCTCTGGATAAGGCTTTAGACTAAAGGTGCCGGGCAATGATTAACACGCCTCATATAAACCATTTATTGTTCATAAACAAGGCGAGACACTTTCTCTTTTGATAAGTGATGGAAGGGCCATAACTGAGCAGCACAGAGACAAAGAGGCAGAAGGCACTGGGGAACACACACAGGCTGCGGTGGCTCTGGAGCAATCCCTTCCTCACCGTGCCCCAGCTCTTCCAGAGGAGGAGCTGCTGTTTGCTGCAGCTCAGAGCACAGCCCGGACCCGCTCCACATATTCTGTGTTTTGGAGAGCACAAAACCAGCTCAGGGCAAAACCCCAGAAGCCAAATTGGAGCCGATGACCTTTCCCCGGGCCATTGTTGTGACAGAGAAGGGGAGAAAGGAGATGGGAAAGGTCTCGCTGATGCAGCCTGGCAGGGAAATGAGATTGTCATTAGTGCTGGGTTTACATGGCTGCTCCCAGACCTCCTGGGCTCTCTAAGCGCCTCTGATGAGAGGTGACGGGCGAGGAGAGGTCCCCTCGGAGGTGCTGCCCCCGGCTCTTCTGCTCTCAAACACACCAGCCCCTCTGGCTCCCTGCTCCAAAGCAAGGACACGGCAAGAAGCGGAGCCTTGGAAAGCTCCTGCCGCGGAGAAATCAGTCACTTTAATTACCCCCTTGCACCGTATTTATCTCCATGAAAGGTCCCCTGCTCCTTTGTTACTGACTTGCAGGGTTAGCAAAAGGAAGCAGGAATGATCTATGTGCTCATGTATTTATCTCAACAGCACCGCCTCAGAAAACAGAGCCTCCTCCTGCCCCGAGCTTCTCCTGCAGCTCCTGAGCTCACAGGCTCTGCTCAGCCCCATCAGATGGGGGCTGTGGGGCAAAGGGGAGCTCAGCTTTCCAGGATGCTGCAGGGCTCCTGCCTGGCCATGAGCTCCGGCATTCCAAAGGGGGAAGGAGGCTGCTTGTGCCTCAGGCAGGTCATTGCTCTGTCGTTTTCACTGCTTGGAAGGTGCTGGGAGTGGGTCCTGGCTTGGGAAGGAGGGGGAAGGCTAGGCCAGCCCAGCTCTGATGGCCACACATCCTTCACTGTGGGTACCAGCAAGGGCTCCATCTGCCCAACCCCATCTATTGGTTTTCTGCAACAAGAACCAATTGCCACTGCTATGTAGCTCCCAGCTACATAGCTGCATACCCATGCACAGACCCACAGACACCCACATTGCTCCTGCACACCCTGGGCACAGCCTGGAACCACTGCCCGCTCCCTGCCCCACTGTTGTGGTGTGAGAACCAGGACAAGGATTCACTTTATTCATTTCAGGGTTGCAATGCAGCTGAGCCACAGAGGAGCACGGGTCACAGGAGGCAGCAGCAAGCACTTTCCCCCGAGACTTCGCTCATAAACACAAAGGAGTTGTTTGTGTGCACAGTTTCCATCCTGCCAAAGCACACAACTCCAAACAAACACCCAAGTAGCCACCCGCCTGGTATTCATGAGCTACAGCAGCTGCTCAGTCTCCAACCATCGCTGTCCTGTGCCAAACCCAGCAAACTGATGTGTTTCCCCTAACACTGAAGGGCAACCACAAGCCTGCCTGTGGAGGGCAAATGGCTTTCTCAATGTTTGAGCGTAAAGACACTGACCCAGCTCCAGTCCGGGTGTGTTTCTCAGCAATGACTTTGCCTTCCACAAGCACAGAGACACCAAACACTGGAGCAAGACCCACATGATCAACTCTCACAATACCATAGGAGCAAGGGCTCCTGGACATGGGCAAAAACCAGCTCAGCTCCACATCCAGCTTATTCCCTACCTTCTTCCTACTACAGTCACTCCTTGAGCTTCTAAGCAAGGCCAACACCAGACAGTACTGGAGCCTGAGAGCATGTGGGCTAAGAGCATACATCAAATAACCACACTGGAGCCATGTCTGCTGCATAAATGGAGAAACAAAAGACCAAGAGACTCACCCGGGGTCCCTGGAGAAGGCTCTAGAGGAGCAGCACCATTCTGCACCCAGCTCTGAGAAGCTGAGCTCCTCCGCACTGCTGGGACATAAGTAGCTTCACCTGCCTGTAGGGCAGCCTCATCCCTCACCTCGTTACTCACCTGCAAGCACCCAGGCCCTACCCCCTTCCTGATGATGCCCAGGGATTCCCACACTCTGACATCCCCATCTCCCTCATCCCGCTGGCATTCCCAGCTTGTGCCACTGTTGTTCACCTGCGGCTTGTGTGGAGCAGAAACTGCTCTGCTGAAAGACCCACTTTCGTCATGATTTCATTCTGCCGGTATTAATACCCGATCTGATTCCATTTGTTCCGTTTTACAGTTCATCTCCCGCAATTGCCTGGCTTTAGAAACAGTTTTCGAGGCAGATTATAAATAAATGTTGTATTGCACCTTGTATTTTAAGCAAATTGGAGACTTCCCTGATGAGGTGCCTTCCACCAGAGAGCCCTGTTCAGTCAAGTAATTGCAACCTCGAGTCTTTATCCTCCCCTTTTGTTCTCTCTCCCCATGGCAAAGCTGCAATCTTGCACAAGAACATCAGCAGCCAAACCCCTTGAAAATAACCCTCCAGAAGAAATCTAATTTACTTTTTAATCTGGGTCGGAAATTTGCCAACGGAATTTCCACCGACAAGCAGAGCCGTTCATTACACTTATCACAGGGGCTGGATCCTCACTCCCAATGCAGGTATCGCAGCAGCAACAGTGGAGCCTGTGTGCAGGGAGAGATGGAGAGAGAAATCTGTTGATATACTATTTGTTTGATACAATCTTCTCCCGATAAGATCAGGCAGCAGAGGACAAAGTGACGACCTTATCAGTTTTGACTGCTGATATTAGGACATAGCACGCATATACATACACTTACCTCTCACTTCGTTTGGTAGGTTCTCTGTTAGTTATTTATAAACAGACACACCCCCCCCATAACTCCGTTGCTTACTGAAGCCCTTACAGGGTTTGTGTAGGGATGTGGCTAAAAAGCATCCGCCACAAAGGCCATGAACATGTCCCGTGCTTGATCCTCATGGCTTTTTTTGGGTAGGTGGATTCCCCAGCCGAGCCCGGCTCTGATGCCGAAGTTCCTGCATGGAAGTTTCCATCTCTCACTTTTCCTTCTCAGAACGATGCCTCCTGTGGGAAGTGTAAATACAGAAAGATGACAACATGTGCATTAGCGCTCGTTAGGATGTCATCATTATATCCTGCAAAGTGTCTGCTGAAGGGATCCCTAAAGGACACTTAGAGATGGAGCAGCTGCTCCGGATTTGTTCCAGCTCACATCTCAAAGAAAATGACATTGAGATAAATACAGCATCCTCAGAGCAGAGCAGGGACCAAGGGAGGGGGGATTCCTTTGGTCACACGTCCGAGCCGGGACCCTACATGCTCCCAACCTGCCTGCCCTTTGCCTTCTTAGCAGCAATTGCACGCTGTAATGTTTGCAGTGGTACCAGTGGGTTCAGATGGAGGGACAGGTACCCCTCATCTGGGCAGCTCCAACACTGGTTGTAGTTTCTGTGTGGTGGTTGGAGGTTAGTACAGGTTCTTTGGGGAAAAACCCAAACCAACACCCAAACATCGTGATGATAACACATATGTGACCAAACCCTCGGATGTATTTTAAGCCAGATTGTCACCTGGTGTAAAGCAGAACAATCTCACTTATCACCTCCAATGGAGCCAGCAGGTTTTTACAACAAAGGCTTTAACACCACCAGCTCCCAGGATCCCATGGGCTCCCATTTCCTAATCTGCCCCATTCTCTATGATGCCAGGAGAGACAGGAATTCAGGAGGAATTACGTGTGTCTGCATGATAATCTCCCCCTCCCCTGTTTGCTTTCAGAGGGGAAGCCTTGAAATGGAAATGCAAACAGCCCCAAGGGTGCCCACTGCAGCAAAGAGAAAGGTTAAGGACTGTGGGTGACCATGTGAAGATCCAGAGTGGAGCGTTACCTGGAGACATCTCCTGCTTTCCCGGTACCGTTGCCCAGCAAATAAAGGAACAAAGCAGTCTCTTCAGTTTTCCCTCTCCTAAGAGCCCGTCTCATGTCAAGCAGTGGGGTCACAGAGCAAAGTTTCTCTACTTGACAGCAGCAAACAGATCATTTCCTGGGAGCAGCATCACAGAGGCTGGCAGGGGGAGAGGCACCTCCTTTTGCAGGTGGCAGAGGCTCCTTTCCACTGCCAGACAACACTGGAGAGATCCAGGCACAGGAGAAGCAGCCTCAGTGTTATCTGTTCTGTGCCGGCACTGAAAGGATGCTCCAGCTACTGGAAGGGGTTGCAAACATGCCATCCCTTCCAATAGAGAGCCAGGGTCCCCACGGCAGCAGGTGATCCCACTGTCCTTTCTTTAGGAAAAACTAATGCCAATCCCGAACATGCAGTACCCCTCCAGCAGGCTGAATTACCTCCTGAGCCTCTGGGATTGCTTTAACCATGTCCACCATGAGAATACCCAGCTCTTTGCTGCTTCTTCAATATTGCCAGGGGTTTTGGACACCAACGAAGCAGTCACTGAGTTTCCTGCCGCAGGCGGCTGTGTTTCAGTAACAGCTTCATCAGGTTTCTCTGGAGTTGTGCTTTAGCTTAGATTTTTAATTGCAAAACATCACCGTAGACTGCCACACAAAGGGATATGTTAAGATTGGAAAGTCTTTTGGCTGAATGAGAAGCAGGTGAGTTGACTTCCATCATCATTTACTGCTGGAGCTGAAACGTGTCTTTGTTCCGACCCAGAGACACTTCAAAATTCACTGTGTAAGCAGTCCCCTTTCCAACAGGCGCTTACCAGCAATCAAAGGAGTGAGTTTCCCACAGCTGACACCCACCATTTAACAAATTCCAAGTGAAAAATCTCCTTTGGAATGAAATATCACCATGCGGCATTCCAGCAGCACGGCAACATTTCAATCCTGCTGCAACGCTGCCCCTTCCTCTTTTGTTTCTTGCCTCAGGGGATGCGGTCAAGGCAAGATTCCCCCTGTTCCGCAGTGTCTCCCAACACCTCTGCCCATTCCCTGTTGCACAGGCAGGGTGGCAGGAGGGGTTTTCCCACTGGTGTGTGATATCCAAGGAATCTCCCCCCCACACACAGCCAGCCTGACTTAGAACAGGACATGGCAAAGCGGTGAGAAGGCTGCACAGAGCTGTTTTGCTGGAAACTTGCTTTGTTTGGGTTTTTAATGATGAGGAACTCATTGAAGCTAAAAGAACCACAATGAGAAGGGATGAAAGGTGCAACGTGCCGCGCCTGACGCTGCTGCCACGCTGGGTCATGGCCACAGTGACTTGTTAAGCTGCCATAACTGGAAGGTACATCTGAGGCTCCAAAGCATAAACAGGGATTCCCACCAGCTTGCCTGAACTGAACACAGTTCCCTGTATAGATGAGGCCTCATTCTGGCCTCTTTCCCTTCATCTAATGCTGACAAAACCCATCTGCCTCCATGGGTGTAGCACTGCTACCAAATGGAGAACCCACCAAAAATCTTTCAGCATCAATCCCTGCCATTTTAATCTCTTCTTTTTTGTACAGTGTGCATTTGAGCTGGTGTCTGCAGCCTCACCCTACAGAGCAGAGCTGCCACCTCCCCCAAGAGCCGCAATTTCTTCTTAGTTCAATTATTTCTGCACCATATTGTTTGCAACAGCTGAAGCCCACAGTGCTGCTCAGCACATTATGGACTCTGTGTCAATGCACCATGAAATAGCAAGACTACAATGGGGCTGAAGTCACAGAATCATAATCCTTTAATAGCTTGCTTCATTTGGGCTGCTGGAAGATGGCACAAAGTTTCTATTTTTAAACCAATGGTGCTCATTGTGATGAAGCCAGGGCTCATGGGATATAACTGCAGCTGCGGACCTTTTCCTTCCCTGAGGTTTGGAAACTCAGGGTTCAGGTAGGGGGAAGCTGCTGACAACTTCTGACCCCATTTAACTGTCTGGATTTATCTGCTTGTTTACAAAGGAGCAGTATACTTGCAGAAGAAATACTTTCTCCTGCGTTTTTCCAAAGCACTGCATTGCCCAGGCTGAAGACTGAAGACAACATCTCTAAAGCCCAGCTCCTGGCATTTCCCTGCAGCGCCTTGGGGCACCTCGGATGGCATTTTACATCTTAACACCAAAAGCCACCCTGGGCTGGGGCTCACATGCAAAAGGGCAGCTGAGAGGAGTGACAATGGGACAGGTTCCCAGGGAGAATCCTGCTCCCCCCATTCCCATCAAATCCCTTTTTAAGGACAGCAGTTGGGTGTCTTGGCAGATGTGCACTTGCACATTTTTGTGTTAATAAAGAGGAGCCCTTTTTTAATGCAAATTTGCATATCCCTCCTCCTCTCCTTCCATGGTTACACTTCGAAATACAATAAATATTTCACTTTCAAATCTAGATTCATTAAAGGATGCCTAGGGGGGGAGAAATAATAAGGTATCGCTTTACAGCCCAAATAAACCACAGAAAGATACAGCCTATAATGTATATTTCAGGCTTTAGGTTGAGATAATTCATACATCACTCCCAGCTAAGAAACCAAGATGGTGCTGCGTCAGCACGTTGGCTGAGATAATATCTTCTTGTGCTGTTTTATGCCTTTTGGTGATGTATCCCAGTTCCCCTGTGGTGCTGCAAGTGGGAAACGATGAAATGGCCACTGCTGATGGGATGTTCCTTCCCTTTCTTCTTCCAAGAAGAGGAGCAAGCCGGGAAACATGCTGTTTGCTGCTGTGGTTCCTACCCAAGGCCCATTTTTCTTTGCAGGCTGGGAGCTGAGCGTGACGGGAGAGCCCGTGACAGGCTTCAGGGTGCTCGTTTGTCATAAGAGCCATTTGCCTACTAATAAAGTGACCTTGTGTAAATAGCTCAACTTCTCACAGCCACCACATCGCTAGGGCAGGACAGGCCTTGACAGATAGGGACCGCACGGGCTGCTGCTCCAGGATGAACTGCTGCAGCCGGGAGTTGTTTCTGATGGGGCTGAGGTGCTCCATCATGTCACGGCAGAAGGTGCCGGTGAGTAACGTGCCCAGGGACATGATCCTTTCTGATGCTGTCGATGTTCTGGGAGCCTGGGCTCCCCCCCTTTGTCCTCTCCAATGGCCAGCACTGCCCAAAGGAGTTGCTGTCACTGCTGCCTTGGCAAATTGAGCCCCACGGCACAAACTGCGTTTGCTGAAGAGCTCCGGAGCTTTTGGGATGCTGCTTTGCAGGGTGTGGGGCAAGCGAGGGAGATCTTTGCATGAGACCTACAGGGTCTCCTTGGGTGCCAGCAGCAAAGCAGCCTGCGTTTGTCCAGACTTGTCCTGGACATCACCATGGCTGACCTTCAATGAGGGAGCCATGCAGATCCCACTGCACAGTGCCTTCACCAGCTCTCCTCCTGGCACAGCTGCAGGACCAGCCACGGCCACTTCTCCATGGGATCTATCCTTCAGCCGCCCTATAGTGCTTGGATCACACCCTTGGTTTTGCCAGGAAGCAACTGAGAAGTGTGGGGTGGGAAGGGACAGGGGAGAGGGATGATCTGCAGGGCTGCGCTGCAAGGAAAACACGGGGACGGTGATTGTTGTTGTTATTGTTACTCTCCCATGCACGCTCCCAGCCAATCCAGTAATCTGTTATTTATGTGTAGCCTAATTAAGGTTGTGAGTAGCTTGATCTCTGTTTACTTAAGTATCTAGCGGAAGATTGCCAAGATGCAACAACAGGATTTCAGGGCAGGCAGGGCCAGCTGTGTGCGCAGGATGCTGCGGGCTGCTCCTGCCTTCGCAGGTGGAGGTCGCATCGGCTGTAGCATCAAACACCCTGCTGCCAATTCAAGCTTGTCTACTACAGATTCAGACAAACCAGACCAAATAGAAGTGAGCAAAGTCTGAAACCAGTGAAGGGGGTGTGATTAATGAAACACACATGGGATGGGTTTAAATCTCATTCCCACAAAATAAACCTACAGCTGGACCCACGGCCCCACTGAAATCACAGCACAGACGTCCATGACTGCACACTTGCTGCGGCCGAGCTGTGAATCAGCCTCCACGATTCATAAGTTCCAGGAGTTATCACAAGGAAGTTGATGGGACTGCCCGTGTGAGTAACCACGCTCCGACAGCACGAGGCGTTTGCAACCTGCCTTGTGTGATTTACACCAACACAAAGAAAGAGATGAAGCATCCTCTCCTGCCGAGTCCCATTTACTCAGCTACTCTGTCTTAAAGGGGATCTCGGATAATGTCACCTTTTTGGAGCATCACGGATGAAATATGCCCCTCCTGTTGCATGCATTATGGGTTTTATACTTAGCACAGTGGGCAGCCTCCTCTCCTCCCACCAATCCCCAGGCTGAGCCAGCCAACGAGACTATTTCGTTTGCAATGTGCGCTGCCACCCTCCAAAAGCTCTTCCAAATGGATCTGTTTGGGCCCATTTTAAGTATCAATATTGCCAGGTTCTGTGTTAAATGTGTACGCAACGCGTTTCGGGAAACCTTTAACAAATTCTGTGCGGAAGAATATGTTTTCCCATATGGGCTGCTTAAAGAAAGGCAGATGTGAGGCAATCCAAATCCCTCATATGCTTCTCCTCCTTCTCCCTTTCCTTTTGGCAAACCATCTCAGGCAAAGACAAATATTGTATCAAAGAATTATGGAAATAAACACGAACATAGCTCAAGGGCACGAGTAAGTTTCTGGAAAATTTTCTCTGTGCAATTAATAGGTAACATTGCAGGGGGAGCCAAGAACCCAAAAGATGCCCGAGGAAGCTAATTTTGTGGTGCAGACGGTGCTCTGGGAACCATGGAGCGGGAGCTGCGCTAAGCAGCATTAGTCAGGATGCTCTTAACAGGCTGCTGAGAAAGATGAGGAAACCCAAGCAGGGAGCTGGGGGGGGTGCAGGTAACACCGAGCCGGGGTGAGCCGGGGACAGGCTCTGATCAGAGCAGGGATAAGGGCAGGAGCTGCACCTAGGGCTCAGGCGTTGCAGCTGGGGCGAGGGGCAGAAACATCTGGAGGCGGCATCGCTCCTCCTGGAGCCCGTGCTAAGCTCATGCACACGCGCTATGTGAGAGCTCGTCTTGTGCCGAGAGCCGTATAGAAACAGATGGCAAAGACTGCGCCCAGGCATAAATCAACAGCGCTGCCATCACTGTGACCCCAGACATAGCCAATAGAGCAGCGCTCCCAGCACCCCATTCCCTCTGGGGTCCCTGAGAATGAACCCGCAGCTAGAAAACAGCAAGCCAAAAGCAGGAGGCAAAGCACAACACCCAAGCAGAATTTCACTACAAAATGTAGGGTCTTACAAGAAGACAAAGAAATAAATACCTCATTCCTCTGCCAGGTTCCTCAGTTCATTAAATAACTGCAAACATTAAACCAGATGTTGTATTTTATCACTTGACTCGCATCATTAGGACTTCATTTCTGACAGCCCCAGAACAAGCGCGATGCGGTTATAAAGGTTATTTAACTATTAAAACAACTATTAATTAAAGTTTGCCAAGTCCTGGGGGCTCTGAGGACAAGCAGCACCTAGGTAAATGTCAGTTATTATTTAATAAGTCCTTGTTGTTGAAACCTACAGCACATGAGCTGTGCTCCCAGGAGGAGCTGGGATCCAGCCTGGCCCCACTGTTTGCGGGGGTGGGTGCTCCAGTGTCAGAGCCCACTGGGATCTTAGCAGAGGAAGAACAGCAGCAGCAGCCACAGGACAAGTATTTAACCTTGATCTCTGCCTTTACCTTGCTGGGCCAGGCCCTGCCTCATCCCAGCCCTGGGAACACCATGGATTGGGGCCACCTCGGGTTTTCTGCTGGTGAAGCAAAAGCGGCGAGACCTGACCTGAGAGGACAAGGGAAAGCAATAGATTATAACCCAGCAACAGCTCTGAGCTCATCCAGGGCTCCCAGAAATTGCTCCAATGCCAATAATTAACAGCAATAATGCTGAATAAGCCTCCAGCACATCCGAGCTCGAAGAGTAAAGGACTGCACTGAGCTGGAACCCAGGAGAAAGAAATATGGAGCTGCTCTTGCATGTTATTCTGTAATTAGGGCTTGCTGCAGCTTTGTCCCTGTCCCTGTGTGACAGAGTACGCCCGTTTTCCCTCCGGTGATACAGAGCAAGGGGAACAGCCACCTAACAAAGCCTGCTTTGTACATGTAAAGACAAATAAAACAATAACTTGATTCTCCTAAGCATGAGAGGGGGGGAAAGAAGGGAGGGAGAAATTAATATGGAGCAGAGAGCCCAAGCATTAAACGGGGGATGAAACGCCTGCCAAGGTGTTTTTAACAACAAACCAAGGAAATGAGAGGGCTCTGAGCAACCACTGCATTGAGACAATAATCACTCATCAAGTCAAAGTTTCACTCTAATCAGTTCAGTTGTTAGGGGGAAAATATAGAGTGATGCTGGGCTCAGAGAACTGCCGCTCACCCCTGCCTCCTGCCTGAGGACCACAGCGGCAGCGACCTGCTCTGTGCTGCACCTTCCCAGGTACCAGGAGGAAGCCGTGGTGCCCGGGGATGTTTCCAACCAGGCATCACTGCTACAAAGCAAGAGGTCTTTCCCAGCTTTGGCAATGCCCCAGTGAGGGGCCAGACCCTGGGCACCACGCTGTGCAGTGCAGAAGAGCCAGGGATGTACGTGCAACGGCTTTCCTAAAGGATGGCTCAGCCTTTGAAAAGCCCGCCCTTTCAGATCTCCTCTGTAGTAAATCCACATCCATTCAATACGAGATGTGGATGCTTTTGCTGCGGAATCTCATAGCATTGGGAATTCAAGTAGCTGTTTTGAGAGATCAGCTGGAAACCTGGAAAGAGCAACCTGCATGCTGGTGTATTTGAATGGCCATAATCTGCAGAAATGGGCACAGGAAAGGGCTCCAATGAACAGACAGGCTATTTTCCTATGAGAGAGGAGCGTGAGAGGTCCCATGCACTAGTGGAGGACACAGGCTGTCCCTGTGCTCCCAGATCACTCCCAATAGCAGCCAAGCACTGTGCGAGTGCTAGGGACATGCTTTTCAAAATAGCTTTTGGCAGTGGAAGGCAAGGCAAGCTTTGCCATGGGCTGGAAGGAAGGGAAGCTAATCCAACAGTGCTTTTCAACCCACTAATCCTGTCCCGTCCCATGAGCAACGGCCCAACAATTATCTTCACCACACAGCCGCTGACAGGGACAGGGAGACTTGCCTGCACCAGAAAGGGAATCATTTTCAGAGCTGGAATTTCACCACAGACAGCTTCAATTCCGCTGCTCCAAGCATGGAGCTCATCTGTGCTGAGCTTGACTGCAAACCCCTCAGCATGAGGCTCTTCTTGAAGCATCACTCTCGGCTTTACTGCCAGCTTGCTGAGCATCCCTCGGGCCAGCCAGCCAATGTCCCCTTGTCTGTGGGGCCCTCTCTGCAGCTGAGGTGTAAGGGATCAGGAACTGCAAAATGGGATCGCTGCAAGGCAGGGAAAACATAAATCTCTCTGAGCATGCCAGGAGCTGCTGGTCAATGGGCTGAAATTCAGCAAGCCCCAAGAGGATTTGTCCTGCCTCAAGCTGCCATCAGATCTGTGCACATGGGACAGCTCACCCCTGCCCTTTCCTGCCACCCCCAGGATAAAAGGGTCCATCTGGGAAGGCAGAGGACAAGTTTTTAGATGTGGCCTGATTTATAAGAAATCAAAGGAATGATTATCCCCTCTGTGATTTACCTTCCTGTGCTTTACAACCAGAATAAATCGCAATGCTGAATGTTGCTCTGGAGTTATGAGTTATCGAGGGAGCAGCAGTGCCATGAATCTTGCCACAGCTGGTAACTCATCCCCATAGCATGTCAGAGACCCTGTGCTGGAGGTTTAACTGGGGACATGGCTGTTCCTGAGCTGCCTGCTCCTTCCCACATCCCAGCTACAACCATCACTGCTGCTGTATGTATGCTGCTGCATACAATGCAGGATGGCCTGGAATGGGTGGAATGGGTACCTCGGAAATCAGAGAAACTTCTGCTGGAGCCTCCTGAGCATGAGGTCATTACAGCTTATTCAGGAAAGTGTCACTGTGAGTTTTAGTTCTCCTGCACCTTTTTTGAGGTCTCTCAGTCTGATCTCAACCCACACTTATGGGTGAGAATAAGCCATTGTATTAAAACACCCTGTTTCCAGGGTTGGGTTTTTCCCTGCCCCATGCTTTACAGAGTGCTGGATTCCTTGGCTTTTTGGATTACGGGTGCAGGGGTTTCCTCTAACGCAGATGTATTTCAGCTTCCTGAACTGGCAGAGTTAACTCAGAACACACAAATGTGTGCAAATAGCTCAGGTAATTGCAATCCCTGTTCATCACTTTGCATTGGGCAATCCAAATGTCACCCCGACGCCAGGCGCTTGCTCACTGGGCTCTGGGAGATGTCCTTAAAATTCCTTCGTCTTCTTTAAACTCGCCTGTTCCCGACAGCAGCGTGTCATCTGCAAATTCCGCTCCTTCACAGCTTATTGCTTGCCCAGATCGTTAATGACTGCATGGCAGAGTCCTGGATCTCGTACAAATCCCAGAGGCGCGCTACCCTCATTGTCTCCAGCCGCAATTTGTCTGCAGCAAAGCAGCGATAAAAGCAGCGTCCCCACAGAGCCCATCCTCCAGGCTGGGGTGAGCTGCAGAAACAATGTGAAGGCAGAGGCACACATTCCTACACAACCCTTCAGTGAGGCCGATGGGAGCTGGGCAGGAGGAAGAAGGGCTTTGACATGCCAGGAACAACTCCATGAGGACTCTGAGCTTACCTGGAGCTGGCAGCAGCTCTGGCCGTGCTGCCACCTTGGTCCCCCTGACTGTGTCCTGATGGGAGCTCTGGTGTAGCTGAGCCATGGCAATCCCTGCACCGCACCACCATCCGCAGTGTCCTACCAGGAGGGAGGCCAGGAGAGCCCTGTGGGTGGACAAGAGGAGAGAGGGACATCAGGCAGCTCCCCAAGGAGCCCACAGATACCAGAGAACTGCACAACCGCTCCCAGCCTCCTGAGTTTAAGCTTTTCCTCTGCAGTCTGCAGAGCAGAGAAACTTCTCCCACCAAGGGTAACTTCCAGCCCAGAGCTGTTTCACCGTGTTCTCCATCGCAGTGGTGGAGCAGCCATGTGCAGAGCAGTGTCCCCACCCCTGGCCCTGCACAGCCTCCCCCAGCCACCCTCAGCCCTGAGCGCTGTCTTTAATTGCTCTGTCTGTCGCAGGACATCGCTCCTGTTTCTTGATGGGTTCTGCAAAAACCAGATTCAGTTTCCAATGCAGTTAATGCCAGACCATGTTTTTATACAGATTTTAATGGCTTTCTGCAGCCATCGTGTCCTTCAGCACAAGCTGGAGCTCCTGCTTGCAAGGGTGGCAGAGCAGGGCTCCCCAGGGAGTGAGGATGGAGCCCTCTTGAAAGGAACTCAAAAATGCTTTCTTATAAGCTCCCTATAAATGCAATTTGCCAGATGGATCTTTAGCCCAGGGGTGATTCTCTTCTTGGTGAAAGCAGAAGAGGGGCCAGAGGACTCAAACTCCTTTCACTTCTGTTCTGACTTTGGCGAAACCAGCAGTGAGCAATACAGTGCAATGACTCATTTTTTCACCCTTGTTTTCTGGCAGGAGCAATATCTTGTGTCTCTTACTCAAGTTAGGATTATCGACCTGCCCTGTGCTTGCTGTCCAGCGTGGGTGACATGACAGCTCAGGAGGAATTGCTGTCTGGGTTAGAAATGCTCTCACAACTAACAGCTCCTTTCCTCCTGGGCGGAGTGTCACCTGCAGAACAAGGCATGTTCAGCACAGATGACCCAGAGAGCTTCTTCAGAATGCCAGAGAGAAAACCAGCCAGGGAGTGAGGAGGCAGAGGAGAAAATAGGAGATGCTATGGGTAAAACAAAGGCAGCTGGCTTGAGACAGCACTGGAGGTAGCTGGTACCTACCCAGCAACCCCATCCTATGCTGTGCCTGCTCACAAGCCACAGTGCTTGGACAGTGTCACTTGCCTCGGAGAAGAACCAGTTCCCATCCCCTTCTCTGCTGGGGCATCTCCCAGCCTCTATGCAGCGAGCCCATTGGCATCAGCTCGGATGTGGTGGCATCAGCTCCGAGCCCTTCCCGCAGCAGAGGCCCCTCCATCGCTGCATCAGACACAGGACAGGGGCCAGAGGTGACGATGTGGACATTGTGTGTGCTGCAGGATCTGCGCCAGCAACTGAATCGGGAGCTGAAAGTCACCGGAGGAGGAAGTAATTAATGCAAATCCCCAGGGCTGGATCAGTGCAGATACCGAGGCTCTCGCAGTCTCCCCAGAAGGTAGAGGTGCTGCCTGGTTCGCTTATTCTAGGAGTTCAGGCCACACAAAACATCTCAAAACGCTATAAATACCTCCTGAGATGCTGGAGAGGCATGTGATGCCACCAGCGTGACATGGAAAAGCCTGCAATAGGAGTCTGGACCTGCAGAGCCTCTGCATAGTGCTGGGGCAGCATTTCTCTGTGATCTTTTAGGTCTAGATGTAACAAAAGAACCAACAAAACCCTAAACACAAACGTGTTCTTTCAGCATCACTTTCTGTTAGATCCAGGCTGCAGGCACCGACTGAAAACACATCCCACAGAGAGCAGGTGAAGGTCTGGAGCTGAAGCCAGGCTGGGTGTGGAAGGGGGATGCCATCTCTCCTAAGAAGGTGATGGATACAGATGTGGGACCCAGCTGAGGTGCGCTTAAGGGCCATAACACAGCCAGTGGTGCAGATAACCTTGGAACTGGGACACGGAGGAGGAGAGATCAGTGCCTGTGGCACCAGGTTATTTTAGAGCCACAGCAAAGCAGCAAGAAGGAAGAAGTCCTGAAGGCAAGGACATTTGGGATTGCTCATATTATTACTACCGCTTCCTAAAGGCAAACCGAAAGCAAACGCAGCAAAGAGGTGAAAGCCCAGGCAGCAGATGGGTCTCTGAAACAAGGGTTCCTGTATTGCAGGGACCAATTTAATGTCTGTTTGCTATCTTCATGCCTCTGGCTCTGCAGTCAGTTCACAGCCTGCATGTGGGTACCACACTCACAGAAACCATCGTGCAGGAGGTGCTGCTGAACTCGAGCCTGTTCCTCCTCTGTCAAAGTCAAGTGTGTTTAATTAAGGCAATACAATTCAGGCTGGGACTGGTCAAGTTCTCCCCAGAGGTGCACAAGGGAGTTACCTATGTTTTCACAGGGTTTAAACTTACAATACAATAGCCAAAAATAAAGCGAGCTTTGTACATGCCGTTACTGCTACCTTTTTTGCATACAATTGAATAAATTACCTTTTGTTATGAAACATTAATCCTCTTTGCTAAATGGAATAATTCCCACCACGGATGCAGCGTGAGGCTGCAGCGCCCTCAGAGCAGAGCCGGGGGCGCCCTCCTGTGCAGGCAATTACTGAAGGAGCAGAGGAGCTCGTGCATCCCAGGAGGAGCGCAGGGGCCTCGTGGCAAGGTCGAGATGTTCCCTGGTGCATCCTTGGCTGGGGCAGCCAGTGATTACAGGGGCATAGATCAACCTTCAGAGGAAACAGAGACGGCAGAGTGAGAGGGGAGGTCTATGTGAGAAGTGATTTATCATTGCTAATCGCTATTTATGCTACAGGAGTACCAAGAACTGCTGGCCTGGGGTCCCCCAGAGCCATGCAGCACAAAAGGAGGTCCCTGCCCTGCCCAGATAATGGTCCAGATGGGTGCCACATGCTGCACTGCTGCACACAGGCTGGAGCATAGCAACAAGGCTGCAGCATGGGCAGGGTGCACTGATCCCAGCTAAGCACCTCATCCTTGGCCACCCTTTTCCAGGAGCAGAGCCTTTCTGCCTGTGTAATTACATATTAGCATTAATAACTATCGGTCTTCAGAGGAGGTTTCCCCATGTCCCCCTTCCCCTGGTTTTTGCAGGTTTGCTCTATCCTCACACCCATCACACACCTCGGGGTCGGGCGCTGGAGCCGAGCGGGATCCATTAGAAGGAAAACGCCACAAATCTCTGCGTGAAGCAACAGCTCCTGACAAAATGAAAGCAGCTATCTGGTTCAGATCTGCACTTAAAACAATCCAGAGAGCCATTAGCATTCCTCCCGTGTGATCCACATGGAGTAATAGCGGCTCTATGAATAAAATTAAAATCAGAGCTGACGCTGCCTCGCACTTGGGGAGATGCTGCACAGCGAAGGCCACGTTACTGTGGGCAACACTGATCGCTTCAGCCAGAGGCTGGGCCCCCCATTCTACTGCTTTGAGCAGCCCTTTGGTTCAGGAACATCTCTGCTTGCTGCCTTGCAAGGCGAGCAGCAAGTCCTGCTTGAACCCAAGCCCACGAGGGCATCCTAGAGCTCAACCACGCACAGCAAATGGCAAATTATGATGTTAAGGGATTGCTGAATCTTTAGGAGCTGTCTGTGGCTCAGGGATGGGCTGGCTGCTGTGCCCTGAAGGCAGCCCTACAGACTGCTGCTTCCCAACTGGAAGGGATGCTCCTCCCAATGCTCACAGGTTGCTGGTAGCACGTGGGGGGAAGAGAAACCCTCTTAGAGCAGCAAGGAGGAGAAATCTATAATGTTTTTAACCAAGCTGCGAGTTTCAGACTATAGTTCATTAATTCAAAGAGATAGAATTGATATTTCTCCCCTTCCCATCAATGGAGTCAAAGGGTCTCTCCATGTCTCCTAATGTGGCCATCGTATTCCGATAGCTCCGACAGCCTCTGCAGAACTGGATCGTTGTTTCCTCCAGGGACTCCTCGGAGATGCCTGTAACCAGACTGCCCAAACCATCACGTGCAAACCCTGTGGGCAGGGGGTGTCAGTCCTGCAGCTCCATCTCTGTGTCTGCCAGTCCGTGGCCGGAGCAGCCTGTGTGCCCAGGAACGGACCGGGAGGAAACTGCTGCACAAGGAGTCTCGGCTTTGATCTTAACAACACGTGGCTCTGTGATTCCGAACACTGGGTTTGCCGGAAGTCCCAGAGCACTATTATTCACGGTTGCTTATGAAACCCCTCATTAGCTCAAGAAGCTAATTGTTGTTGTTGAAGAAGCGAGCAATGAATCCTCATGCCTGGCACTCTGCCACCCCAGGAGCTGGGCTTATTGACTGCAAGGCACGGCGGCCTTTCCTTCTGCAGGCAGAGTAATATTCCCCAACAAACCCACATCCCCCCCCCATTAGAACCATCTTTCCTTTATTCTCACCCAATTCCTATCCACAGAAAAAATCAGGGCTGTGAGCGGGTGCAAACTTTGGGACTCATTTGAGAGGAACTCTTCAAGCCAGTGGCAAAGTTACCTCTAAAGTGCCAAAACCTGGGGGAAAAACAACATTCTACATGGATCAGGGCACCTTGCCCATACAGGAGAGCAGCTCAGGATGGAGGTTCCTTCCCCTGCCAGCTAAGCCATCAGCCCAAAGCAGAGGCATCACTGGGGTCAGCAGCAGCCACCAGCATGAACAGCAGTTAATGAATGGTCCCTCCCACCTGGCTGCTGGGAGGAATGGGGCTTCAGCCGGGAGGAAACGATTTTGCAGGTATTGTTTTGCTAACAATAGCAATTCCTGCTTCTGAGAATGCTATTTTGCTTAATACCTTCTTTCTGCAGAGCGGCGACACGATGGAGTAATAGCCCTGGGATTGGTGTGAAGGGGTCTGGCTGGCGACAAGGAAAACAGCTGTATCCATCAGAAAAGAAAGAGAAAACAAGTGCAGAGAAAACAAGTGCTCCACATAAGCATCCCCTGACAACACGGGTTTTAATCTTCAGGATTAAATGGTATTTTGATTCCTTTCTGCACAATAAATGTATTTGCAGGGAAAAACGTGCCTATTTTATCCTCTGGAAAGAGGAAAGGTTTCTGGGCCTAAGCAATGCAGCACTTACTCGAAATAACACACAAGCACGGTTTGAAAGTTATCTGAGAAATCAAACACAAACCCCATGGTCCAGGGTGGAGCGGGGCCGGCTGCAGCATCCTCCTCCTGGTCACCTGTGCCTGCTTCTCACTCAGGTGAGGGGCAGAGGAGAGCCCTCTGAGGCTGCACAGACCCCCCCCAATTCCCTATTGCCCAGGGCCAGTGATGGCGAAAGGTAATTATCCATTAACACCTTTGTGGGCTTGTTTCTGTTTACCGGGAGGGCCGTGGGGCGCTGGGCACAAAGCGTTTACACTGATGAATTATTCAAGTTGTGTAAAACCAGACAGCATTATTCTCGGGAGAGATAAAGAGGCGGCTGCACATACACATGGATGTAGATATAACAGCAGCTTTCAAAAGCATTACAATTCGCAGTCTTCTCCTCCCAAACAAGGCACAATGCTCTTTTCCTCCGAAGCAAAGCAGCAAACATAGAGCCCAGTTCCAAACAAGAAGCCACGCTGTCCCACAGAGTTGGCTGATAGCAACTAACCCCTGTCCACCTGCATCACTCATTGGCACCCCTGAATCACAAACCGGCTGCAGAGAGAAAAGCTGCCCCTGGAAGCCGCATGGGGCTGCCCAAGGCTTTCTGGCTGCTCCTGCTCTCATGCTCTACCCCCCTGCTCGCTTAGGAGCCAGCACACATGCAACAGCCTCAGCAACCTGACAAACCAGCCGTGGGCATCTGCTGTACCATGGGCAAAACGTGGGGCTGACAGAGCAGCGCTGCATCCCCACAGCTCCTGCAGTCCTACCAAAACTAGCCAATATGTGCCATCACAGTGCCACCGGCAACGCGGATCCAGCCGCCTGCAGCTGATGGGCACGCTGCCCGGAGCACCCTATCAGAGCAGGGGGGACCACGGCACCCACTCACACCTCTCAACACCCAGGCTGCTTGCCAGAGGGCTAAGGGTCCTTAAAAATAAAGAAACCCCAAAATCCTTCAAGAGTGCAATGAACCAGAGCACAAAGGAAAGGGCTTATGTTAGAAGCCAACAAGATACCCTTGAGCTGCCGTCCTTTCCCCTCTCTGCAGGGTGATGGAGGGCACCTGTGCTCCTATTGATCTGATCCGCACACCCCGAGCACAGCTCGTTTGAAAACAGGAGGAGAAACCCAGTGCTCAGCAACACAACATCTTGTTAAGTCGGGCGAGCGGTCCCACTCCGCAGCCGTCATCGGGCATCGCCTGTGCACATGGAGCAGGAGCGCGCTGTTCTTGATGGGGTTATTAATAACTGTCACGCTCCGAGGAGGTGCAATAATGCACTTGCTTTCCTTCATAGATTAAAACAAACCCGCAGGGCAGTGTCCCAGGCCTCCTGCTCCCACCCTTTGCATCCCAAAGGCAGCGCAGAGGCACAGCAAAGGGAGCAAACCACCGACACAATGATCCCTTTGAGATGGCCAAGCTTAATTCCCTTCACCAGAACCAGCCTTCCCAGGAGGGACAGGGCTTGCTCCCTTACAACGTGTGCTGCGGAATAATGCCTCTATTTTCACCCCACAAAACCCCACACTTGCTGCTTTGCTGTAGTTACACTTTTAGACCCAAATATAACCAGAAGCTGGAGGGAGGAGTGTGTGTTTAAGAGACTGTTCATCTGCAGGCAAAAAGTGTCAGTCCCTATGTATTAATTTAAAGTTTGAGGGTTTTATGTGGATGCTGCTGAGACAGACATAACTATGAGTAAATATGTCAAAATAAGCTATCAAGTGGAAAGCTGGTCCCTGAGCTGTTCAATGGAAGAAGTTACACAAGGATTATGACTAGATTTCAAATTATATTCCAGAAAGCGAGAAAACAAAGGACAAGGACAAGGTTTGGGGGATCCTTATTAACGCCTAGACAGTTCCCATCCCTGTCTTGCTTTGCAATATGCTTGCAATCAGCCTTTTCTAACGGAGCTTTCTCAGTGTTTTTCACACCTTTTTAGAGCTCCAGGTTATACCAGATCCTGCCTTTCCTTCCTCTCCTCCCCTGCCACTTCTCCTGGAGGAGTACGGGCTGTGGCATGTCTACATCTTCAAACCTGAGTAGAGACAAGTTTGGACACAGTGCCACGCTGCTTCCTTGCCCAGAAAAAGAGGGAAAATGCTCCTGTCCGAGCCCTGGGACTCGTTCCTGAGCAGAAAGCAGCAGGGAGCTCATTAGCCACCGTTTCCCCAGTCTTCCCCATCATTACTGTCACCTAGTGCTGAGGAACAGCTGGGAGGCTGCAAAGCATGTGGGAACTGGGAGCTTCGGAAGGGCTGGAAACTCCTGGCTGGACCATGGGGCTGGTCCCCTTCCATGGGAGCATCTGCTGGTCCAGTCCCTGGGCTTCGACTGGCAAGATGCTGCGAAGCTCAATGCCATTGGGCTGGAAAGCCTGGATTAAAGCTACCCAGCCTGCTAAAGGCTCTTGGGCACTCGCTAGCAGAACTGCTAAATTAATCCACTGAACAAAGCAAAACCCTGCCTTAAAGTAAAACTAAACCCCAACATCTACCTGAACAGTCCTCCCCTGGAGGCTCACCAGTGCTTCACTTCCCATTGAGAAAACAACCAGCTGTAAAAGACTGATTAGTCAACTGGTAATTGAGTTCTTAAATGTCAAAAACAATATAGTATGAATATTCAGCAGATCATGCCACCGAAACTCACCTGTTCAATCAACACTGACTAACAGCTCCCATCCCATTGTTCTTTTCCAGAAATTATGGTAATTTGACTTTTCCGAGGTGAGGAACAAGGCTCTCTTAAAACACATCCTCTTGCAGGTTAATGTCTAATGGGCTGCTTAAAAGAAAACTGTTTGGGAGCCGTGCCTGGCTTCAATCCCTCCACATTAGCTTCATCTGGCAGTTTAGGTAGAGGGCCAATTGAATCAGAACTGCGTCAGAGCAGAAACGGGTAGTATTTTGCCTCCGAGAAGGAGAAAACTCAGTACATAGATTGGAAAAAATGGGATGTTTTTGTGCTGCTTGAGGTTAAACGCAGCCCAAGGATCAAGGTCACAACACATTTCAGGCCTCATTTAATTTAACAGGGGAAACACAGGCTACATTTAATTAAGGGATGTATCTCTGGTTTCTAAAGGGATGCAGAGTGTTACCAGAGCAGCCCAACCAAGTGGCCGCCCTCTTCGCATGTTGGTACCATTTCTGCTCACCAGAAGAGTCTGGATTTGCCCCCAAAACTGCTCTTGCAGCCAGAAGGGGTTAGCACCCAGCTGCACGTGAGTGAGGCTGGAAAACAGCATCACCCACTCTTGGCTGCGGGGCTCTGCCCCAAACCCCATCTCTGGCTGCTTTGGTTGCTGGTATAAAGTCACTGGGGTAGCTGGGTCTGGCTGCGGGTTTTGGTTTCCGGTGGCACACCAGGAAGCCAAGCAACACAGCCTCATCCTTCGAACACTTTACATCCTTCTACCATTCTAAATCTGGATGTGTTTACTGATCCCTTCACCTTGCCCTCTTCAGGTTTTCTGTGCTGTTTACCTTCAAAGGACTTATGTTCTAGGAAAGAGCCTGTCTGGGAACAGCAGCAGAGCCTCACGGTTCAGCCATAAGGCACCATTAAATAAAACCACCTTCCCTGTCACCATAATTGGGATGGAGCAGCTTGGGAGGAACACAGGCTGCAAGCACTGAATCAACCAGGGCTTCTCCAAAGCCAGGGCAGATACATCACAGCCAGGAACGCATCATCTCGGTGCTCCTTTGGGGCCATTCACTGTGCTGAGCCCTCACAGGCAGTCACTGCTGCTGAGGGTCACCAGCACCATGCTTGGTGGGCATCGAGGGGGACTCAGTACCCGGCCCCATGCCAGCACAGCAGATGACAGCACCATTAGAGACGGGAGGATTCCACCTTCCTGAGCATGCTTTAAGCTAACACACAAATGTGCCATCCTGCAAGGGAGCTCCCCGTTACCCAAACCAGACCTATGGGCTCTCCATAAAGCGGTTAGCAGGGACACTGAAAGCAATCAGGCTCTGGGAGAGGCAGGTTCAAGCAGCCCCGACTGCTCTCATTATGGTGGAGAATAGGGAAATAAAGCCATTAGGCTCACCAGACAACTAGGTTATTTGTATGATTTTTTTCAATGATTAGTTTCTTTAATAATGCCTTCTGCAGTGGCAGAACCTCTCCGGCACCGCGTTACTGATGGATGGCACTCCCATGTGAGCAACCAAACCCAATTTTAATGTTTCATGATGCTACTGAAATGAATAAAAAGGCAATTATCGTTTTCCTCCAGTAAAGCCTCAGATGCTGCCAAGCGCAAAGGGATGCTGGGTCCTTTGTCGAGGACCATCACGTGTCACTTGTCCCCAGCAGCCCCAGTGCAGGCTCCCTTATACCTGGTGCCACACAGACGGGAAGCAAGAAACCTCTTGTTCCAGCCCAGCTAGGAGGGAGCAGGCAAACACCCTCTCCTCTCCTTTCCTTTCTCTCCTCTCCCCTCCCAGTGCTCTCCCATCACCTCCTTTCAGCAAACCAAGACTTGGTTTGCAGCTTGCACTGCACCACAAAATGACCTTTCCTTTGTAAGGAAGAGTTTTCCTTCAAACAAGAAGATTTTCACATACAGGAGCCAGCTTCCAAAATTTCATCCTTTTAGGAAAAAAACCAAACTGGAAGTGTTGATCATTTCCCCCCCGCTCAGTTCTCACCAGCCTTTCCCAAAGCCACTGGGATGTGTCTGCAGCTGAACCCCCCATTCACAACCGTTTCAGAAGGCTCAGAGAGAGGAGCATCCCACAGTGGGAGCAGGGGTGGCTGCACTAGCTTCATCCTGGTGGACCTTGACCTTGGTCTCAGTCCACAAGATGCCCGTCAGAGTCTAACGGGACACTGTGTTGTGCCAGACCTGTTCCTTGACTTCTCTGTAGTACAAATTGATTTCAGGAGCCATTACTGTGTATGAGATATCAAAGACCCCCTTAGCAGCTTCCTCTGGTGGAGCCAGCGACCAGGAGGCAGGGAAGGAGTTTTACTTTGTAATGCCATCTTTTGAAAGAAAAACATCCATCTGTAGAAATGGGCAGTAAAAGCCTCTGCTGAACCAGCATTAATATTCCAGCTGAGAGAAGCCAGAAATTCAGGGGCATTTCTTCCACTCTTGGCAGGTTTGCCACCTCGTACAAAACACTGCACATTGTCATGGATATCACCCTGTCACTTGTGTGGGGTGAGGAGAGGTGACCTCTCCCACACGCACTGAGCTAATCACCATCGTGCCTCGCCTCTGCCTGGACCAGTAATTACACTAACCTATTTTTCAGGCGTACAATGTGAGAGTTCCAGAGGAACGGAGCTCCAACAGGGAAAAATTAACCACCTGACTTGTGCCGAGACACAGCGGCTGTTTATGCCTCCTGGAGGCACCACTATTTGCAGCAGAACAAGAGCAATACACGGTGCAGCAGAGGGCAGGGAACGCGGCCCACGCATGCCAGCCATTCGGTTGATCCCTTTTCCACCCTTACCCAGGCTCCGAAGTGTGAGCCAGATGTTTTGCCAGGCAGCGGTGGCTGCAGGAGAAGCAGGACTTTGGCTGGTTTGTGCTATGAATATTCCCGTGCCCTCACTGCTGGGAACCCCCATCATTCCCTATGGGTCTCACTGCAAACACTATCAGGCACCCAAAGGGATCCCCACAGTCTGGACACGCACACAACCTAAAAATCAGAAACCAACCATACCTGTAGACCCCTCCAAGGCCATTTCCCTGGGTCACCCATGCAGAAGGGAGCTGCCCTGTGAGCTCCACCATGTACATGTGCCCATCTGCTCCTGGCATCACTCTGGAGTGAAATTGCCCCAAAACAACCGGGCAGCAACCACCTGTATGGGGAAGTTCCAAACACTCGTCCCTGAGACTCATTTTGATTACTGAGGCAACTGAAGCTTTAATTAGTGACGCACGGAAGCGCTCCGGACTCAGGCGGCTGTGCAGGAGCTGTACAAACAATCCGGGAATGAAACCCCTCATCGCTCCAGCAGGCACCACCTCCAACATCCCTGTCCTTTCCCGGCTTTTCAACACACCTATTCAAGACGTGCTGGTTTTGAAGCAGCAAAGAGCAACTCCACCTCTAATGACTTTGATTTTCCCTGTTGCAAAGCTGCGCACAGAGGCCGGTGAGAGCAGCTCCCTTTCTGCTCGCTTGGGTTTTGCCTGGATCTTGTTCTTTCTTCCCTTCCAGGCCAGGGGCACGCTGCCGCCTTCCGCGGGCCCACGCTGCCGCGCTCCTACCGCAGGAAGCAGAAAACTAGTTTAACATCTCATTTATTTCCTAGATGAGAAAGTAATTCCCTGCTGAATGATTATCCTGAACCAACAATTCAGAAAGCAGGAATTTACAGTGTCTGCCAGAGCCAGGAGTGCATTACTGTAGTGCTGGGATATAATGGAGCTGAAATATGTTTTTTTCCCCTCCTGTTAGCCTGAAGAGAAAAGCCATTAAATATGATTAAGGTTAAGAGATTGCTAAAATTACAAACAGCCGCCATTCAATTATTTTGCTCTATAAAACGCAACACAGACTGAAGTTATTTCTCCAAAATGTGTTTTTAGAAAATAACATAACACAACTAATGTGGTTTGATGTAGCAAATCAGGTTTCAGATACTCCTCGTAATGCGAAACTAAGAGGTTCATAATTTAACTCAAAGTTCGTAACTTCAAGTTGTCAGGTGCCTGCTCCGTTAGAAAACGTGGTGGGAAGGGGGGAAAATCAATCCCTCCCCAACTAATATCCTGTGGAGTTGTCTAAAGCCAGAGAGTCAATCAGGTTTATCACCCATTAAAGCAAAAGCCAGAAAACACAACAGCTTGGCACCACAGTCACACAGGCCTTATGGAGAGTAAATCACTGCAGGAGTCTCTGTGATTCCCCATGCGACCTGAGGTGGGTGCGAGGGACGCGCTGGGCTGGCAGCATGGTGCAGGGCTGTATCTCAGGACATCGGCTGCCTGGAATCCCGGTGCCTGGCACTCAAGGCACGGGCAAACACACCATGCTAAAAACGTGGTTTCTGTCAGCCTCACACAAGGAGCTGAAATAATTGGAAAGCTGGAAAAAAAAAGTGGATGGGGATATATTAACGGCTAGAGACTGGTGGTTATTACGGTTAATAAAATATGAGGAATCGCATTATTCTGCTGAAAGCAACACAACGCTCACAGGGTCCCCAGAGGCT
This sequence comes from Psittacula echo, assembly GCF_963264785.1. Taxonomy (NCBI): domain Eukaryota; kingdom Metazoa; phylum Chordata; class Aves; order Psittaciformes; family Psittacidae; genus Psittacula; species Psittacula echo. The sequence continues at coordinate 476,438 of NC_137754.1, forward strand.
GGCTGCAGAGCCACTTCCATCCGCAGACTCCAAGTGAGCTTGGCAAAGTGCTGTGCACTGGCTGCTGGGTGCTCGTGCTGTGCCTGCATCGCCAGCCCAATCCCGGCAGCTGGAGAACCAAACTGCTGACCCAGCAGCATTCAGGCCTGGAGGTTTCATGTGTCAGGAGGATTTGTTACCTTATAGATGCTAATTATTCACCTGAGGCACTGGAGTGTGACTGGAGTCACAGATTCCCACCATGGTAACCATGATATCAGCATGATGCCCATAAACTCCATTTACTTCCACTTGTCACAATTTCTACACAAAGTCCCTTCGCAGCAGGTTGCGAAGGGTTAATGTGTGGGAAATAGGTCATTTGATGAGTAATTGCATGATTAGGACCCAAAAGATAGATAATTTCTCATAACCACATACATAATTCATTCAGCTAATATGCTCATAATCATCTCGCTCGCACCCACTTGCACCTCACAACAGCCATTCGCTCACTTCCAGCCCCACGTAACCAAAGCGTGACACAGAAAACAAACATGAAAGAGACTGCTGAGTCCATGAGCAGCAGCTTTACCAAGAGAAACCAGGGCTGTGCACCCTTGTGTACCCGAGCACCCAAAGCATTTCCATGGCAGAACGCTTTGGGACTATGCCTGGGCTTTGCCGGTGTTTGCCTGGAGCCATCTGGGACATCCCAGTGACTGACTGGGAATTATCCAGTATCCAACAATTTTCCTCTTCCTTGCCTGCATCACCTGTGTACCTGGCTCCACTCAGACCAGTCAGAAAACCACCTCCCTTTCGCTTGCTACCTAACCAGCTATTCCGTGCACATGAAACAGCAGATAACTCTTTATCTGACAGGTAATTAGCTGCAGAAAAAACACAAATGAAAACCACAGACCATATTAATAACCACGCACAAACACGTATTTGGCTGGAGATGCACAATGAACTACTTCAATTTACCAAAAACGCCTGGTTTATCTGCAGATGGGAAAGGAGACATCTTCATTTCCGCTCTCATCTGTGAACATTAGCAGCAGCTGGGGAGCAAGGTGAGCCCCTCTGGCCCTCCTACCCCATTCCTCCTTTTAAATAAGGAGGAATGCATCCTGCAAAACCAGGAAACATGGGATTCCAAAAAAGAACAACCCCACAAAATGGGTGCAATGGCCACAGGGAAGGCTCGGGATGCACAGCGGATCCGGCTGTGGGACCATCGGTGCCTTTTGCTCCAGGCTGCACACTGCTCCCCACCTCCTCCAGCTTCTGATTGCTAAAGCATCTCTTTGCAGAGTGTTTATGTCTTTTGCATGAATGTTTAATCAGATACCCTCGCACTCTTCCCAGCAGCCTTCCCCTGGGAAGCAGCCGGAGCCGGAGCGACAGCTCCCGCCTGCCTTTTTGGGAAGGATTTTCTGACAGGGAGAGGATAAATTGCCCTCAACAAGGAGCCATCAGCCTCAGCCCCGACTGTGAAACATGGAGCAGCCCTCCATGGGAGACGGGCACAGAGGAGGGAAAACCTGGGAATGGAGACCCAGGCGCTGGGTCTGCTCCAGGCTGGCACCCCCCTGCCTCTGGCTGCCTCCCATATCAGGCCAGGTACCGCTCCAGTGGTGGGCTGGAGGGAGGGATGCTGTGATGTCCCTCACCCATCAGGAGGGATGTGTTAATGACCACCCAGAGCCCAGCGCTGGGACATCCATCCCAGGGAAAGTGTGTGAAGTGCCTGGCGAACAGCACTGCAGCATCCCTCCGAGCTCTCCTCCTCCTGCTTACCCTGGGGCCTTCCTGGCTTACGGAAAAGCCTTTACCTTTGAATCAGGCTTCCACCTCAATCCCATCAAAGGCTGTGCTCACCATGGATTTGCTTAACACTCGACCTTCTAGGCACCATCAAATCTAACATGGCTTGACAGATTCGGGATTAAACACTAAAGCCAGACAAATCCATACGGCCCCAGCAGATGCAACAGGATGGGCAGGATTGGGAAAAAGAGAAAAGGGAAGAAGATGGAGATGCATACAAAATTGGGCAGCTTCTGCCCACACCAAGAGTTTGCTGCTGCAGCTGGAACAAAGCCCCTAATCCTGCTGCTCTTGGCCCACTCTCCCCCCTGCTCCATGGGGACCAGGGTCCCTGCTCCCATCTCCTCCCAGTGGGATGCTGCTCCCTGTTTGAAGAGGTCAGATCCCACTTTTCCCCACTCAGCCTCCCCTCCAGTGCCCTCAGTGAGGTGCAGCCTCTCCTGGACAGTGTTCCAGCCACTGCAGCATATGGGTGGAAACAGCAGCAGCAGGAAATAGCAGCTGCCCAGGCTTGCAGCAGCAGCTTGGGAATTCCTGGATGTAAGGTTTGGGTTTGTAACATAAACCTCTTAGTTTATGAAGCATTCCCCTTCCTTAGCCAAAGGAAGCCCAAACCCAGCATGCCCGATGGAATTGCGTGTTTAATATTTAACAGGGGGCCAGGCTAGCTAATCAAACATCTCTTCTGGCTTACCATTAGCCCTGGGGTCAGCACTGAGTCTGCAAAGTCCTCCCTCTGAGGCAAGGTGGGTTTATTTCTCTCCATTGCAGTAATGCCTGCAGAAGGCAGGCTCCAGCAAAGAGTTCAACAAGGAGATAAAAATCTGATTTACTATCCCAGAGGAATCAGAGGTGTTTCTAAAATACCATTAGAAAAGAAACATAAAGTACACTTTATCACTAAATGACACTTCTTTGAGATTTTACAGGATCACAATCTTGGAATTAGCAGTTCTGCTGCTACCGTAGCTTTTTGCCTGACACCCTTCATGGGACTATCAAAATGAACAATGGGAGTTTTGTTTGGAAACTGCTGAAAACAGACATCCAGGTATGAACCCTCCTGAAAGTAAGAACCATAAAGAAACAGAGCGTTCATTTGGACAGCCTGGAAGCATCATGAACACAGCAAATCCCATGGCACCCTAAAAAGAACCCAAACCCCTGGAGCCACAACCGTGCCCCCAGCAGCAGGGCTCAGGGCGACACTGACCTGGTGGCTCCATGCCCGGCAGCCCTGGGGGGCTCTTTGCCAGCCCTGCCCCGGTTAGAGCCCTGCGGCACAGGCAAGCGCTGCAATTCATTGGCGAGGCCGTGCCAGTTTTGCCAAACATCTGGATTATTGATGCAAATCCCCCAGATGCTTTTGCAGTGTAAGCAGGAGCCTCAGCTCCCGGCTGCCTGGCAGCAATCCCCGCTCCTGGCACGTCTTGTGCTGGGAGAACCCCTTGGGAAGGACAAACTCAGCATCTTTCATTACTTGCAACCGGCTGCTCCCAGTCCTGGCTCGGCAGTGGCTGCTGCTCCTGGCTTTGCTGCACCCTCCCATTGCTTGGCACCTTGCTCAGAAGCAGCAAACCCCCGGTGGCTTTGGCACAGGCTGGAAGTGCCAACCGCTATTCCCAGCCTCTGGGAGGTCCATCCTGCCCTGGTTGCCCACCCAAAGCCCCTGAGGCAGCAGGGGAAGCTGCCATAGGTCTCCATTGGGACCGGAGCCCTCCCAACACATCTGCAGAGCCACACTGCCCGCCCCAGCCACAGCCTTGCCACACCTCAGCCCTGCCCAAAGCAATTTACTCGGGGCTGTAAACAAGCGTGTCCATTGCGGGAGGAAATGGACAGCCACCGGCAGTGATTTCCCGCAATTAAATGTGAATTAATTGATTTACCAAGTGATGCACTTGCTTTATATATGGTGGGTTTAAGTAACTAAGGTTTAGTAACTAATTTCCAAGGCATGTTTATTAGCACTGTGTAAATCTGAGTCAACCAGTTATTTCTAATTGTGGGAATAATTAAAAATGAGGGAGTACTTCTATTGCAGAGAACACCCAACCAGGGCTGTGCCTTAGCTTTGCCCTTCCCTGCCCAGCACCATGGGCTGTGCCATGTCCCCTTTCAGCTGTCCCTGTCAAGTCACTCCCTTGGCTTACCAGCTGCATCCTAACAACATGTCCCTACTGCGTAGTCTGCATTGGGATTTATTTCCCCCCAGAACGGTGCAAGGACCATTCCCATGGCTTATCCCACTCCATATAAGCATGGATGGCAGCACCATCCCCTCCATCCCCCTGTATCCCCCCCACACTCTTCCTCACCCCCCCAGCCCGCATAGAATGACTCCAAAGGAATTTTGTGGGGGGTCTCAGGATTAAAAGATTGGCTCTGTGCTGCTTTATGCCTGCATCTGTTCTGCTGAAATAACCACCCCTCCTAACCGTGCCCACCTGCTGTCTTTTGCAATTTTAAGTATTTCTAAGTAGCAATCAAATCAGTATAATTTGTTCTTTATCTCAGAAAAACCATTGTGAAAGAAAAATGTGACCATTATGTTACATCAGGGAAAAATACAAGCCCTTTATTTCCAGCCTTCTCTCTATTCTATCAGATCTCACAGTCGTCATTATGCCCGTCGTACTTAATATTGCTCAAATGAACGGAGCTTGCTTTAATCACCGCAACCTTTCTGCCTCCCCCCAGCTCCCCCCTCCCCAGGGTTAAGGCTTTTTTCCTTTCTTTTTTAATTCAGATACATAAATACTCCTATTATGAATGCGTTAAGGGTTTCCAGGAGACGGCTCCGCGGGCTTGTTTCGGGAGCTGGCTGCTATCAGCAGCATTCCCATCAGCCGCTATTGTGTGAGGATCGAGGTGCTGGAGCCCAGCAAAAGCAGGATGCACCAGGCAGAGCCACCACCCACCGGCTGCTCCGGAGACATCACAATAAAAACCCGGGCAAATATTGACTCTGAAATCAATTTCCAGATTAGGATTGACTGCCGAACTCAGCCGGGTTGCTGCAGAACCAGTCAATCCCGTGGCTCTCAGATAATAAAGTGCACAGATCCGAGGTCAATTGGAAATTATTATTTATAGACTGGCTGCAGAGGTGGAGGAGAAGCCCGTCACAGCCCCGGTTAATCCCTTGCCATGCCATGAGCTGCACACTGGTGCAGGTTTGGGAAGATGTAGCTTTGATTTAAGGAACGGGGCAGCGGAACCTTTCAGCCATAAAAGAGCCACTAATCGGTGGATCTGGTTTCCTGCGTGGTTTTCCACCCTATGCTTATTTAGGCTCCTTTCACCTCATACTGGTTATTGAGACATCTCTCAGGATCCCCCCAGCCAGGCTGTAACCACCCTGAACCCCATGAGCGCTGCTCCTGGGCACAGGACCAGGAATACCACATTGAAACTGAGCCCTGGCTTGGTTCACATCCTCAAATTAGACATCAGAGAAGCCTCCCTGTGTGCCCTGGACCGCTGCCTTGCTCAGTCGGTGTTAGCTGGTTAACCGTGTGCTCAGGCTGCACAAGGTCACTCCTGGGAGGTGCTGGGGAAAGCTCTCAGTAATACATCAGACCGGTGTTATCTCAACAGCCCCTTCCCAAGACATGGCCACAGGGACCACAGTGCTACAAATCAACACTGTCCTTTCCTTTTCTTCTCCTTCCCACTTCTCAGAGTGCCAGCTCTGAAAATAAGAGCCATTTACAGGAAAGCCCCCCATCACAGAAGCTCCTCTCTCCCAGGGATACGACGTTATTGCTGTTTATGTGAGCTGTGAGCACATCTTCAATAGACAAGAAGGATGGCACACAAGGTTCAGCCCATTAGACAGTAAGCCAGGGCTGGGGGTCAAGCAGTTCTATTTAATAGCCTGCTCCCGGTGCCAGCCCTTTAGCCTGCCGGGAGATGAGCGCAGACTCCGCTGCTGATGGAGATGGTTTATTAGGGTTAGTCTGGGTCCTCCTTCTCCCTGGAAGCAGTTGGTGAAAGCCTCGTGTTCTCCTTGGGAACACTGCTTCCTTTGGCTCTGCAGCTTAGCATGGCAAAGTGAACCCCCCGACCACTTCTGTGTCCACTTTGGGCTTGGGAGAAGCAGGATGCTGATGCAACAATGAGTGTTTAGTGCCCCAAGTGCCAGATACCCGCTGTGGCATGGGGCCCTTCTGCATCTCAGCTCACCTCCTGCACATGGAGGGTGACCATATTCCCATTGCCTTTTTAAAGCATAGTCTTTAGGACAGTCCTAGTGATGCACGTTCACGCAGCAGGGAAGGTCCGAGCCAATTCTGGGTTATCCAAACAACAGTAACTGCATTTGAGGTCTCTTGCTCTGCGGTAAGGCTCGGGATTAGGCATCCTTTGGCCAGCACCACACTGCAACATGCTTGCTGCTTCAGCCTCCTGTGCCAGCACGTCTGCAGCACATGCTCTGGCACCAGCTCAGCTACACTCAGCACATTCTACTTTCCATAAATAAAAATTAAACAAACACTTAACAAGCATCATGCATATTAATAGCCTCCAGGTGAAGGTTAGCATGAGCTGTGATTGTGGCAAACCGCATTTGATTAGATTGACGTGGAAACAGGGGAGATAAACAACCCACAAAACCCTAAAAGTCAGAGTAATTTATTCTTTTGACCTCCGCGAGTTTCTCAGTTTTATGCAACTTCAGCCTCCTTCATGTAATGGGATTCTTCCCTGCTCAGTGTGCTTCAAAGAAGCAGGTGCTGGCACATGACAAATTACTCCATTCCGCTCGCCCCTCAAACGGTTCACTACATGTATGGCATCTGCATGACAAGCGGAGCTTTTGACTCAGGCATCTCATAAAAAGCTCCTTGTGAAAGCAAGAGACTCATCATGGTCCCTCCGCTGAGCTGTCAAGCCTGTTGGGTAAGCAGGAGGTGTCGGGGATGACAGGGCCTGAAGCTCAGCCTGGCTTCTCCCGCAACCTGTCAGGTTTATTTTACAGAGGGTGCAGTAAGGCTGGTTTGGGATGCAGCAGCAGGACAGCCCACATCCCGGTTACCTGCATCCAAGCCAGTGCTCCGAGCTGCCACCTTAGGCACAAACACCCATGCCATTGTTCTGATGCCTGCACTGATGTGCATCCCAAAGCCTCCCTCTCTCTTCCCTGACTTCAAACAAGTTCAGGCGTTGGCATCCAAACCGAGTTTTCCAGCACAGCAGTCACTAATCCCCCCTCACTCAACCTGAGGAAAAAGGCCATCCCAGCCATAGACAGAGAGCCACTCCTGGCTAATAAACACCAACAAAGGCAGCCTGGAAGGATCTAACCCACGACTGGAGGTTATCCACAGGGTCTCTGCTCTGCTGCTGCAGAAGCACCAGCAACACGTTCCAATGGACAGGCACTGATTGTTCCTTTGTTTCCTGTTTGTGGTGGCACCGCTCATCACAGCAGATGCTAATGAAGACGTGATGCAGGCAGCGCCCTCCACAGCCATTTCTCAATTCATTAGCATCCTGTCACTCTGAAGGGTGACAGTGGAGACCCATGTTCCCGCATTCCCACCTTTCACCAGAACATGACAGGATAATAAAGCAAGGCTATTTCCCGTCCAGGGGAAAAGCCAAATGCTTTCCTTAAGCTCAGCTGTTGTTACAAGTCCCTAAAATGGAACACAAAACAGAACACCACCCCAGCACCCGAACAAGCAATAACGAAGACTCACGGTGCACCCCTGCTCGCAGCGGTGTGTTAATCCTGAGCACATTGCAGTACTTCCCCTGTTAGCTACACTGCACATTAGTCCTACAGAAAACAAGCAAACGCTTTTTCCCAGTGGCAGCCTGGCAGGGGGTTCCACATCTCCCAACCCTTCTGTGGGACCAGAAACACCCGACGTTTTCACCTTATCCATTAAAACACCCAAACCCCAACAAACCTGTAGGAACAAATGGTCATGATGGTGGTTCAGTGTTTATCAAAACACCGAGTACCTCAGTGCAGGCAACCAGGCAGCCACAGATAAAGGCAAATGTCTCCTAACACAGGCACCAACACGCCTATCAGTGGGACAGATTTATTCTAGCAGCTCAACGTAACAAGAAGCCCATTGCACTACTGAATTCAGAGTGGGCATGTTCTCCGAAAAGATGAAGTATGCCATAACCAGTTCTTGGTTAGGAAATACAGCCACTGAACCATCCGATGGGCTCCCGAGTTAATGTGATAATAGCTGAGCAGGGTTCTTTAACACAACTGCAGCAGCTGGCGCTGCTGTGCTCAGGTTTCTGCACTACTTCTATCAGCACGATATCTAAACTCGACTCCTGTGCTCTGATTGGGGCCATATGTTACTGGCTGACATTCAGATGAGCCGTGAAGCTCATGCAGGTATTTGCTAAATCTGTGGAGATGCAGAATTTGCTGATCTCCGTTCTCTTGACAGCAGTTTCATCATCCAACTGGGAAATAACAGCAGCACAGGGTGAGCCCGGCAGGCTCCAAAGCCGTGGGCAGCAAACAGCTGGCGTAAAAACTTCGGGAAACATCCACCCGCAAAACGGGCCAATTCGGGATAACCCAGGAAACAAGGAGCAGACACTGGGAAGCAGTAGCCTGGTTTTCAGCTGTGTGATTGCTCTTACCCAGCTCTGTGACCCTCTGCAGGCCGGGAGGGAGGGGAATAAGACATGGCTCAGCACAGCAAAGGCCTCTCCCTCCTCAAACAGGAGGTTTTGGAGACCCTGAGATGCTGCTGCAATGGGGCGACAATGTACAGCCCTCTTGGCACAAGGGGCCTTTGGAAAGCAAACAGCAGCATCAGCTTCTGTGAGATGCTCACAAGCAGTAGGCTTGGCAGACACCAGTGTGGCAAAGCAGCCAGGAGGTCTTTGCCCACAGCAGCTTCCCATGGCCAAGAGAAATCCCTTCTCATCCTTCCCTACAACCACTTCAGAAGGCTCCAGCAAAGCATGGTCCATGGTAAGGGCCCTGGCTCTGCGGCAGAGCAGGACAGACAAGTGTTGGCAGCATCCAGACCCACAGACCTCACACTTCTCTTATTGAATTTCACTCCCTCCACCTCTGCTCGCAGCTCGCTTCCCTTTCTGCCCCAGCCGCAGCACAACACCATCTGAGCTGTGAAAATGCAGTCAGCACATCCAGCCACTGCTGCTGCCTCCTGAGCGGCCCCAATGTTGTCAGCTCTCCACGGCTGACAGCATTCCCTGATGTTAAATAGGCTTCGTGGCTGAGTGGAGGCAAGCTTCCAGGGTAAGGAACCAGCAAAGGAAGAGGAAGAAAGAGTGAGATGCTGAGAAGGCAAGAAGGCAACAGGGAGGCAGGAGCACATCCAAAACCCATTTTGAAGACCATCTTTGCACACTGGCATTGGCTCTCCCAGCACATATGGAGCCATCCGACCGAGAATAGAACAAACCTCCTCGAACAGCTTACAAGGAAAACACCTTTTTCCTCCCCTCCCAGAGGATCTGACTGTGCTCATGGCAGGACAGGGGGCTGAGAGCCACAGGAGATTGGGGTGCTTTGGGGTAGCTTTGCCTTCTCCATGTGTGAACGCTGCCGCAGCCATGCTGCACGCAGCCCAGTGAAACCCATCATAGATCTTCTATCTTTATTTTTCCCCCCTGTTAAATCTAAGAGGGAAAGATACACCAAATGTTTGGTAAGAGCTGCTTCCCCCGGGGAGGGCTGTGGGAAATGCGCTCTCACAAATGAGCTAACACAACTCCCCTTCCTTGTTTATCTTCTTCATATTTGAAGTAAGGGCTGGGGAAAATGGAGGAATATTTGGCTGAATTCCCTGTGCCTGTCAAAAACCAACACTTCATAAATATGTAAGTGTGCCTATCTATCACCTGCTGGTGGTTTGGGCTTCCAGGAGCCAGGGAATCATTGCTAACCTCTGCATGGAGCTCAGTAATAAGCAGGAGGCAAAGCTTCACTTTCTTTCCTATTGCTGCCCCAAGGATCCAACTGCTCTGGAGAAGCTGGGAGCTCTGGGGATTTGGGATGAGGAAAGAAATTAAGTTTCAGCAAGTAAAATAACATGAACCTGTAGTTCTGCTTCCCTCCAGTGTTTGGGGTAGCAATTACCTGAACCGTAAGTGACCAGCGAGGGGTTTGGGCAGAGTCTTTAGGTGACCGGCAGTGTTACCAGCAAGGCAGTGCTACCCCCGTGGCACAGATGGGAAAACTGAGGCACTGCCTTCCTCCCTGTGTCTTGGGACACCCTGCCTAGGAGGTGCTCCTCCTGAGCAGGCATCATGGACGGAGGATGCTCTTGCTCCTCTCCACCACCATGCTCCCAGCATCGGGCAGCGGGGCTCAGGGAAGGATGCAGGCAGGAAGAGCTCAGCACACGCTCTCACAGAATGGACCTTTCCTGCTGTGATGCACTTGAAAAACACTCAAAAATAGACAAATCACGCTCCCCCCATCAACCCCCACCAGTCAGCCCCGCACAAGGGCACCGGCTCTTTTCCATAGACTGTTCTTTTTAAGGACCACGCACTTACATTTAATTAAAAGTATCTACGTGGAAATGAGATTAATTAATTCTCCTTCTACCCAAGAGCCCTCTCATTGTGTTCTCTTCAATGAGGTTTTAAAATGTTGTCTCTCTGCCCTATCTGGGCTACTTGTCTCCAGACAATGCTTGGGCTGTTATTCCAGCATCACACCACCTCAGTGCTCCTTAAAGCAAAGACAGGGTGCAGAGCCAGCCTGTGGTGCTCTGCAGGAGGTTAAGAGTAAAGCTCAGGACGTGTGTGGGCATCCCTGAGGATCTGCTCAGCCTTCCCATAGCTTGGGACAGACAACCTCCACGCAATGCACGGCCCGAGGATGCTGCATGGGTGAGGCTTTGCAAGGTCAGAAGGTGAAGACAGATTCAAACTGCAAGGAGAGGGCTGCAAAAGGCCTCAAAGCCGGTTGGAAGCCCAGCAGAACAGATGCAGCATCATCGAGGACCGATGGTGATCAACAAGATGGAGCCTTCGCCGCTCCCCAGTGTCAACAACCCCGATGCACACCAGTAAAGCAGGAGGCTGTGAACGCCGCTTCCTAACCCGCCACTCCCCCGAGCCGCCCGCCCGCAGGTCAAGCACAAAGACGTGGAAGGGGAGAGCTGCCAGGAGCGTCCAACAGGAAGCGAGTGGAGCGGGCGGACGAGCTCACGGGAGCCGGATGCGGAGAGGTGACCTCGAGCTGCGCGGCAAGAACGGCCCCGCTGTTACACCCGGAGAGCAACGCGTGCTCCAGCCCCTGCTCTTCCGTGTGTCCAAACTCCACCTGGCGCAGAGGAAACGTCTTCATCCTAACTCAGTGTCCGGTAGAGCGGGTGGAAACCGAAACAGAACAAATTTCCTGTGTTGGTGCCAGATCCACACGGGAGGACGGGGCTCCTGGGCTTGCTCACACGCCCCGAGAGGAAGGAAATAAAGGAACACAGTGCAAACGGCACAGCAGAGCTGCCTTTGGCTCTCCCGCCTTTAGGCAGCAGCACTGAGCTACCTGCACAAGCTACGTTATCATTTACAGAGAGTCTGAACTGATGGGCAAACGATGTACCCCTGCTCTGGGTGCGTGGGGAACCACAGCAGAGCACGGGGAGAACTCAGGGGGTTGTGGTGCTGCCAGGAAGGGAAAGGGGCTCGGATCCGCGGCTCCACTCTCTGTGGCACAACTTTCTTTCCCCTTTCCCCCACTGATCACTTCAGCTACTTTCCTTCTGTGCCATTTTCCAGCTGCCAATCTTCCCATCGATCCGTGAGCTCCAGCCTCCTGCAGCCCAAGATTAATTGATGGGGGACCAAGAGGTTTCTCCTCCCAAACAAGGGCTTCCCAGGCAGGTCCAACAGTACACCAGCCAGGCTATTTACATTGTAAGTCAAACATGAGATCACCCAGAGGCTCCCCAAGGCTCATAAAGGCACATCATCAGGGCGAGCTTATTTACAAGTGGATCTCTATCAAAATGAGGGACCTCAGTAGTCCTTCCCAGACCGGCTTCCCAAGCTATACCCATGCCAAAGCATTTGCATCCCATTTTCCAGGGATGGTTTGTGTTTCACCTGAATTCCTTATGAGAAATCCCAATTGGGAGCACTCATGGCAAGTGCCTCATGACTTGGCTCAGATTAACTCCAGCCACATCAGCTCTTTGCAGAGTTTATCCCATTTGTATAGATTCCAGATTACAGCTTTGACAGATCTTCCTGACTTTGGTGGGAAAACCAAAAAGAGCAAGGGGTGGCGGGGGGGGGGGATAAGAAGGATCCTTGCTGCCATGCTTCAGACATGAAATATTCATTGCCTCTCAACCACTGTCTACAAGCTGGTAAGCGCTTCTGTGACCCCAAATAACACAGCATTGTTCCTTCCCAGTCCCCACACTGGCAGCAGCTCCTGGACCTTGCTTTTCTCGCGCACCCTGGAGAAGATAGGAACCCTCTGAAGGATGCTCCTGTATCCCAAGGACTAGAGGCTACGCAGGGGACTCTTAAAACAGATTTGGGATGCCCAGGCAGCACTTATCTCCTCCTGATTTATGTCTCTGCAGCGTCTATAGTAAATTCAGTGGATCGCCTTTACCTTCAGCGCTGTCTCTCCCCTGTAACACTAATCTTTTATTCATCTCAATTCTGAGCAAAGACTTTCCAGATAGTGAAGATGACAACGAGCACAGCGGGTATTTCGCCTTGCTGTCAGGCACCAGGACTGTGGATGCTCCCTGTGTACCACCCACAGCCTCCCTTCTGCGCCAATAAGGATGCGGGTGTCCAGGTTCCAGCATCATCCATACCCTGCCCTAGGAGAAACCGGGTCATGCAAAGAGAGGCCTGAGCCACGGATCACAGTCTTTCCATCCTTCCCAGACACTGGCTGGGTGGAAATTTCCAACATCCCCTTCATGCAACTGCTTACTGTCTGCTAGATTTATCTGCCTGATTTTAGCCTTCAGAGCCTGATTTGTCTGCCTGTCATTTGGACAAATGTTGACAGGCAGAAACAAGCAGGGCTTGCTTTCTTCCACTCCCTTCTGCTTTCTTTTCTTCCCTCTCCACACCATCCACTGCCAGTGAGAACATCAAGGGAAAAGGATGAACAACTGACCCATAAAATAAATACAAGGCTTACAGCTTCTGATCAAGATTAAATATTGTAGGAGTCACGGCCACATAAAAGCTGTGGAAGGAAAAGTCTCAGACCTCAGAAAATATCCTTCCCACCCCAGCAGCGTTCCCAGTGACTGTGGGGGGGCAGCAGCCCCCGGGGTCAGGGTCCCCAATTCACTCACATGCCTACAGCCAAAGAGACAGCCCCTGGGAGGAGGAAGGAGCACCATTGCCTTGCCCTGCTCCCACCAGAGAGGCAGCAGCTCCGTAGGAGGGGAGCCCATCACCAGGACAGCGTTTTAGAGCCAGCTTTGTATACACAGGGGCAAGCGCAGAGCACTTCTCCTGCGTGACCCGAGAAGCGTGCACAGAGCCTACAACAATAAACTGCATCAAATACTCTTTGTTTAACTCCAGGACATGCGTCTGGTTTAGAAGCTGTGTGGACCCTGCTCTGCAGCCTGCCACAGCTGGAGCAGCCTGCAGCAGGGAGCCAGACCCTGCAGAGACAAAACACCAGCTAAAGGAGCTTGAAGGCAGCAGCAAACTGCTCTCCTTAGTTGGAGCTGGGAGATGATGGCCTCCACTTAGAGATGCCTGCACACAGATAACCACAATTCACACACAGTTTGCACAGGAGGCCGAGGTAGACAATGGGAATGCATTCACTGCTATGGCACTGGGTAACAACCACACCTCAGAGCTCAAGGACTCGTGATGGGCACACTGTGCGGTCTGCTCTTGACCCCACTAGTCCCAGCTGCTGGCCCAGCTGCTGGACACATAAGGATTTTCCATACAACTTGGTGGAACATGCTTAGCCATTCCTGCTCCACTCTCCTCCTTTCCCTTCACATCAATGCATACCCATCTGCTAAAGCACTGAAGCACTCCAGCCACCCAGCTGCTGAACTCGGTGCTTGCCAGGCTAGTGCAGATTTCATTTCCCTCTCACTAGTTGCCAGTTTTCCCAATCCTGTAGGTCTCAGGTTTGCTCTCATAGACGTACCCAGGCAAGCAGTGCACCACCCCTGCTGCAGCACAGCCATGTGCAAACACAACCACAACTAACCAATAAATGGGGGAGCTTCCCCCCCACTTTCACAACCCTCCCCGCCTGAGCTGCCCCCACAAACAGAAATCCATCCAGGTGCACCCCAACCCCCTGAAACCCTCGTACCTGCAGAGCCAGGTCCCTGCATCCAACCCAGGCACTGGGGCTGAGCTGAGCACTAAGTACCCGCAGGTGGGGATGGAAAGTGTCTGCAGCTGAGCTGGGGCAGGGCAGGAGGGTGGGCAGCAGGCAGAGCCCCCCCCATTGCCTTGGCTAACAACAGTAGGGCAGTGCTGGAGAGGCTGTTCCCACATACAGAAGACTGGGAGCTCCTGGGAACTGCTGTATATCCCACGTGGAACCCCCTAAGCCTCCCCTTGTACCAGTCCTTGGTTTGCCTTAAGCACACCTGTGTTTTCCTGGGCAAAAAGGCACAGTTGATCGACAAGCACCAGCTCCAACCCAATTCAGTTCTGTTTAAAGTACCCAAGTTTTAAACTCAGAAATCTATGAGTCCATACCCCTTGAGCACTGAGCACTTGCACACAGGCCAGAAAGCACTGTCAAACCCTGCTCAAAACCAGCCTGCCAAACATGGCATGAGCCGAGTAGGTTGGGTCTGGGGTGGAGGGGTGCTTGCTGGGACCGGGCTGCTGGCAAGCTTCTGCCCCATAGCTGGTTGGTGTGGGCTGATGTGCACCCTGCAGCACATCAGTGTCCTCCTCTGTTCTGAACCAGAGCCAACAAGCAATTGTGCAAACATGAGCCAGGGAGTCAAAGCAGTGGCACAGAGAGAGTTGGAGCAGTGATCGGCAGGAAATTAGACATTTAAAAGCTGAGGAGAGTGACTGGTGAAGATTAAACGCAGTATAGATCTGCTGGAGCAGAGGTGAGTGAAAGAAAAGGTAGATCATTGACACCCCTCAGGCAACAGGGTGAAGACATGTTTACGTACCGCTGTGTAATCAAGTAGGAATGAATGCAAGACTCGGGGCCTTAATTGTTCATTTGCAATCAAGGCCACGCACACCTTTTCTTAGCCACAGAAAAACACCGCCGGGCTCCTTGTTCCCGCTCCACAGCAGCATTACCTGGAGGAGGGAAAATTACCCACAGTAATGGGGCTGACTGCGGGCACGGAGCAGCTGGGGAAGGGAAGCTGCAGCCCTCACCATCAGAGTGATGCTCTGGACACCAAGACCCCCGGCTGGGATGGGAGCAGGGTGACAGACAGGAGAGCAGGAAGGACAGCACGCAGAGGTTTCCTTCTGCACCTAATTGAGATTCCGGTGCCGCTGCCATGCTGAGGAGCTGCTGCCAGCCTATGGAAGGCAGGAGCCAGCGTGGTGCCAGCCCCGAGGGAGGCCGGAGCTGAGTACAGACGAGGGCGTGTGATCAAATATTCCCTTTGTTCCCGGCAGCTCTGCGGCTCCTGCTTGCTCGGCCCACAAGTGCCTGCTCCGGGTGCACTCCGGCAGCAGAGGCGATGCTCATCCTGCCTGTTGCAGCAAGGAGGCAGATGCGAGGGCTCCTGGGGGAGGGATGATGCTGCCATGGGGATGCTGAACCCTGGTACCCGAGCAGAAGCTCTGTACCCAAACGCGAGTCAGTAACACCAGACACCAGCACCCGGGCTGTGCAGGAAAAAGCAGTGAGGGAATCCAACCTTGGTGCTCTCTGGATGCTGAGAGCAAGTGTGTGGGGCCTTGGGGGAGATGCCTAGGACAGCACTGGTACTGCTGGCACACGAAGCAAATCTTTGTTGAAGCCAGTCAGATGAAAACAGCATCTCCAGAAAGGAATGGGGGTCATAACAGAGCACAGGAAACTGCCTGTGGGTCTTTCAATCAGCTCTTCCCTGGCACCGGGCATGCTCACCCCTGCTCCCAGCACTGGGACAGACAGATGCCAGCCCTGCTGCACGGGAGGGCTGGGCTCTGCTTCCTGCCCTTAGTCACCTTCCTAAGGACAGTTTGGTTGTTTAACTGGAGTGTGTTTATTGAACTGAAGCATGTTTGTGTAACTAAAGTTGGTTTATTTATCTAAAGTTTGGTTATTTGACTAAAGTTGGTTTATTTAACTAAAGCTGTTTTGTCCAATTACAGTTTGTTTGTTGAATTAAGCTTCCCAAGGAGGTTCTGCAGTTCCACCCAGATAACGCAGAACTCTGAAGGGGGTGATGTGTGCGAGGGGGATGCTCTGCCGCAAATGCCTGGTAATTTGGACCCACCATGACCTTGCTCAGGGCAAAGGACTGAGGGGCTTTGCCCTGGCTCATGGGGCTCAATCTGAGCTGGTTCTAACTCATGTGCAGTCAGTTCCCACACTGTATTCCCGGCACACTGCTCACCCAGAGTTACTGTGTACTTACCTGTGGACTCTGAGTGCATGCAGAGCAGCAGCTCTGGTCCTTAGAACATGGGGCTGCTGCTGCACTGGCACCAGCTCCCAGAATCCCTGCTTGCCCAGTCCCATTGCCAGGACCCAGCACCGGGGGCACGTCCTGCCCAATCGATGCCGCCTGCAGCAGCTGCCGAGAAAATGGGATTGGATCTTCAGGAAAAGCTATTAGCCCGTTGTCAGGCGGTGATGGGAGCTGCCTGGCCAGTGCAGATCGATGCTGCCAGCCCCAGCGCCCCGCTCCTGCTTTCTATAGCAAGTGCATTTCAATCCTGAGCCCGGAATTCAGGTTCGTTTTATCTGATCTAGGTTAAAGTGTCATCTATCACTAATTACTTGATGTGGCAGAGCACTCAAAGCTGGGACTTTATTCTTTGATTTCATAACAAGCCAGAAGCATCCTCAGGTCCTCTTAATGAAAAAGGCTTGACAGCTGTAGGCTCGCTCTGGAAGGGAGCACGTTTCTGCGGCTGGTCACCAGGGATATTTGATTCACCGAGTCCAGTTTCTTACTGTTCCTCTTTTCAGCTTTCCCCCTCAATGTTTGTGTGTCTTGATGCCTGTTAAAGCAGTTGTGTTTCATTGAGAAACTGATTATAAACAGTACATTTACACATTGTTTTTGTCCACTTGTGTTGCCTGGGCAGGGCCACAAGGGCAAAGACCTGAAGTGTTCAGGTACCAGTAGGAAAGAGGCAGAAAAGGGGTACTAGGTGACCCCTAAATGCCTGAAGGATGCGGACCACAGATAGGATAAAGCACAGACTTTGTTCTTTCAGAGGACCACTGAGGCCATAGGAAGCTCCACAGAAGCTGAGACACTCTGGGATGCTCAGCAGCGAAGCCCTAACACAGCAGAGGGTGGAAGGGGGGACACTGGGCACACAACCCTGGGCACAGGGAAACCGCTGCAGCTTCTGAAGCCCTCACAGATGAACTCAAGGAGGTTTCTGAGCAGATGCAGTTCTCTGTGTGGTGCTAAACAGACGGACAAATGGCTAAAGCAATGGCTCGCAGCATAACCCTACAGTCACGAGCCCGAGCTGCCCGAGAGGAAGGGTTGAGCTCTGGTTGTCCACACAGACTCCCTTGTTCCCAGGGACATAACGAGATAGAAATGAGAACCTTTAGAAGCCATGGCTAAGTAAGCCTGTGATCTTTGCAAGCAGCACTCCCTGTTTGGGTTTCTTTCCCAAACAGATGGATACTGCGGCATGAAATTGCCAAGATTAAAGGCAGCAGCGGTTTAGTACAGGTGACTGGGGACATGAAATGGCTGGGCCATTCGAGGACGGGGATCCAGAGCCCTGGCACAAGCTCTGCTCAGCACTCACAGAAGGTAAACAGCCCCAGAGCAAGGCAGCCGCACACAGAGGTGCTGGCAAACCCACCAAGCATGATGCCGGGATGGGGATGAGCCTCCGATGTGTCCACAGCAGGGCTGGGGCTGGGGCTGGCAGCACCCGTACTGAGCGATGCTCACAACTGCATCCTCAACAAGCTGTTGGTGTTCAAACACACCTGAACCGGTTTAACACTGAAACGAGAAGCAGCCATAACCCAGGGCTCCCCATCCTCTCCTGGCTCCCACCGCAGCCCTGCCTTCACCACGGCACATCACCTCCGAGCAGAGCCACTGCAGCCCAGCAGCAGCAGGTCTGTGTGCGGCAGCAGACATCTCAGACACAGCATTAATCACGGCTCAAAGCCCTCGGGGAGGGGTGCTGGCTCGAGCAGCATATGTTGAATCAGGAATTACAAAGAACCTTGCCCCACTGCGACATCCAGAGTGGGACACTTGAGGCAGCTCGTGGCAAAGAGTGTGCAGGTGTGCGGGTTGTGGCATTCCGGGATGCTGCCTTGCTGTAACATCTCTACGTGTTAAGAGACAAGGGCCAGTTGTGCCTACTACAGCCTTGAGATGCTCCATGGTCAGCAGTGACAAGTGCTGGGGACCAGCCTTTCCTCACAACGCAGGACCTGCACATCTGCCACCGACGAGGGACCACATAGGGCACATGATGGCACCCCGGTCCCCCCACTGCCCTTCCTTCCAGGCAGAACACATCAGATGCCATTATTGAGTGTGGCTAAACAATGCTCTAGGAAATAATTCTACTTGAGCTGCGCCACGTGGACACACCACCACCTGCATTACTGTAATCATAAAGGGTTCAGGGAAAGGAGAACATGGACCTGGTGGGGAAGGAATTTAGCTGCATATCTAACGCCATCGACACCACAAGTGTGTGGCACAATTTGCTCTGGCTTGAAGAGGAAAAAGGCATCAGGGACCTGCAAGTTTAACATCTCTTGTGCATTGAAATAATTAAAACATGGCCATTTTGACCACCACAGTTAACTGTGTTCATCGAGTAACAAAAGGAAAGGCTGCTTTTTCTGGTTTGCCCCCAGTTTTTTCCTCAGTGTTATAGTTTCTCTAAGAAAAATGTTATCTTTATATATTTATATATATGACCTATATTTATATATAAATACATGAAGTTCTCAAGAAATCCCTGTTCTTCGAGGAGCAGCCACCACCGCTGCCTTTGGCACATGAGGCCAGATATGAAGGGCTCCTTGCTGTACACTGCAGCCTGTTTACGTGCAGGGATGATGGCAGCACGCCTCTCGGCAGCATCTCCTCAGTGGAAAGCAACTGCTTCTCTCCTCCTCCTTTGTCCAAAACATCAAAGATTGATGCTTCCACAGTTCCGGTGCTGCAGCTGCCTCGTAACCTGATTTCAGGGGGGACAATGAGCAGAGGCCCTTGGTACCAGTTCTCTTCACTGCAGTTGATGTCTCGGGGTGAGCAGACACCTCGGATCATGGTTTGGAAATCCCCAGTGTTATAAAGGGAGGACTGAACTGGAGATGGGAACGGGGTCCCTCAATGCTCGCCTGCTGTTACAGAATGTAAATATTGGTCTGCTATGAAAGCTTCCATACCGGGCTGCCTCCGGAGCACCTCAGGAAGACTGGAATATCAGTTACGGGTCGATTTGCTCCTTAAGTAAACACCGACGCAGGATAAACAGAACTGGAGGACGGCTACGACCACGCCTGCAGATGGCAGGGATACCGAGAGCAAAGAGAGATGGCGTTTTGTAACATTAATCTTTTTTTTATTAAGAAGACAGATATTTTATAGTACTTCTTTTCCTTTGTAAAAATGGTATACATGAACCAATACAAAATGTGTATGGGAACAGATGGATATGTATTTTCTTACATTGTAACACCTTCCATGGACACCTTAAAACAGAATTGGCCTAAGGGGAAAAACCAGAAAGGCCGGGTAAATAAAGAACAAGGTTGTTTATCATCAGTTCCGCGTCCTTCATTTGTAATATCCCTTAAACAAGGTTGTTCTTTCTTCACGCTTCAAAATCCTAATGATCTAAAGCTGTACAAAGTAATACTCAACAATACATTTCAAACAGTGCACTGTATACTGAAGAAAAAATACATAACCCAATATACAACTCAAAGTCGCAATTTCCTGGTTCTTATCCTGTTCCTAGGGTTTGTTTTGAATGCGTGGGGCCGAAATTTTGCAATCTACCTGAGACGGAAAACACCAATCAAAACACATGAACCTGAGACATGTCAACAGCGTAAGTCAAAGTTACATCGGTAACACTGCACTACGGTACACTCCAAACAAAGATGGGCTGCTCAAAGCCAGGGTGCCCGTCCCGGCGGCGGGAGAGCCCCCACTGCTGCCTGCTCCCAGCCACAGCGCGGGGGGGCTCGGAGAGGAGCTCGGCAAAATCTGCTCGGAACAAGGGGTATTCCCGCAAGGTCCTTCTCGCGCGGAGGGGAAAGGCGGAACGCTGCCGGAGCACGGGCCCGCTCTCTGCCGTCGGGCCGTCCCGATCCCGAAGGAATCCCGCGTTGCCACGGGGCTGCCAAAACCAACAGCTAAAGAAGAAAAACCCAAACGCACAAAAACACTCCCCCAAAATCCCCCTAAAAAACCCAAACCTGACGCTAAGATTAACGCTTCCCTTAAATAAATCTGCATACATTTTCCACAGAAACACAGTGAAAAAAAACCCCAAAGAATCGCTCCAAATCCAAGATCACTCACAAGAAACAAAAGATTCAGCATACAGACTTTAACCCCACCTTGTCCTGGCGCTCTGCTGCCTCTCCCTTACAGTTCTATCGGACCTCAAGTCCCCGTTTCACCTATGGCTTTGTAAGTCGGTCAGCGCTCCCGCAGTGTCCCATGGGCAGGACACGAGGCCACTGCACTCCCTATGCCCCATGGCTGCAATGGGGGGAGGATGACAAGGGCCGGGCTGTGCCGGCTCTGGCAAAGCGGGACAGGGGGGCCTAGCCCCGAGAGCAGGATGGAGCTTCCACAAGGCACCGGGCGGGAGCAGACGTCCCGCATCCCTCCCAGAGGATACCCCGGGGCCGACGGGCGCCTTTGCCGAGCTCCAGCTGATTTCCTAGTCACCACCATCGAAAGCACCTGAAACATGGGCAGCCACGAGCGGGTTCTCGCTGGTCTTTATCCGAGCCTTTAGGACGATAGAGGGAATGGGACATGGGCACACTGAACTGCAAACTACGAAGTCTAAAATGTGCTGGTTCTCCTCCGATGAGCTCGAGTTCTGAACGGAAGCCGGTGACGAGAAAAAGAAACACCTTCAAGGAAACGCACCTACTCCAAGGGGTCCCAGCAGGCAACTCCCGGAACCCAAGAGGAAAGGGGAAACGAAGAGCCACAGAAACCCGAAGGGAACTAACGCACAGAAGCCCCTCTTCTTCCCAGCCTCCCCCCGACCCCAACAAACAGAAATTAAACAAGGCACAGAATCTTCTGCAAATGACTTCACTAAACTAAATCCAAGCCGGACTTGGCCAAAAAAAGAAAACCCAAACGAACTGAGGTGTCGAACAGCAGAGTGTACTTTGTGAGGAATATTTTTACACAGCCAATCCCGGACCCTCCCAGCCTCCGACTCTCCACCCATTGGCTTTTTTTTTCTTCATAAAGAAAAGACACAAGCTGGTTGCAACTTCCAATATCACTGTCTCTTGAGCGTTTAAATAGTAACCGTCCACGGTTGGACACCTCAACAAACCAAGGCTGCTCTAGATGAAGTACTCTTTCTTCTCTTCAGAGTTGTTTTGTCCTCCTTCTGCATTGATGATGGCTGTGTCTGCGTCGGCCGCATCATCTGCTCCTTTGGCTTCGTGAGTGAAGTATGTACCTGGAAGGGAAGCAGGAGGTTGTGTGACTGCTCGCAGGTCTCTGCAAGAGCACAAGCGATGAAGCCAAGAGTGCCAGGGGAAAGCAAACCCCTAACGGGAGAGCAGGGGACACTGAGTATGAGGGACCGAGCCACTGAGAGGCTCTTCAGCAGCAAGACCATGCTGCAAGCCTTGGTGCAGGTGCTCTTCCAGTCCTGCCCTGGGCATCCAGAGGAGCAATCCATTTATTATAGCAGGAGCTGGGCACTTGGCCTCCACAACCATGACAATACCAGGCTGCAACATGAAGCCAGCATTGGGAAACCCGCTCTCCTCCTGACCCAGCACACAGAACATGGGTGGGCAGCTCCAGCCCTCCTCCTTTCCCTGCTCCCAAGGGCTTTCAGGACTCTTCTAAGAGCAGCCAGGGTCCCTTGCACAAGACAAGACCCCGCCGCGAGCAAAGGGACACGCACGTCGCATCCCTTCCTCTTCCAGTTTTGTCTTACCTTTATGTCTGGCAAAATATCGCCCTAAAATGATGAGCAGGCAAAGCATTGCAAACACGACCACGGCCACGACGCCGCCGACCACCGCGTGGTCCACGCTCCGTATTGCCCCTTCCTCACCTGCACGAGAATCTGTTGAGATCAGAAGAGGAATAAGAATTCGGGACTTATTACGATGTGCTCTGAAGGGTCTGGCCGCGGCTGCTCTCGGGGCTGGAAAAGCCACCCTTGTGCTCTCAAAAGGAAGAGGGGTAAAGCACAGAGCTGCCTCCCAGATGAGTTGGGGCAGAGGAGCTCGGTCTGGAGCCCAACTCATGTGGCGGCTCGACTCGCAAGGTGTTTTCCGCTAGAAGCAGCAGCGCTACGACTACGCAGGTGAGAGGCAGCTGGGAGAGGAGAGATGGAGCCGGAGGTGGCTGCGGATTGGGGAGATTTCCCTTGAGTGCTCCCCAGATTCCCACCTCCCCAGGGATAGGGGCACAGGGAGCAGCAGGCCAATACAGGAACATTCGCCATGAGCTCTGGAGGAACATCGCTAACAATGGTCCTGTTGAAACATTCCACTTCGGCCCAAAGAACCACAACCCAGCCAAGCCAGCCCAGTAAAACCATTTACAACCGTCCTTGCCCCATCCCAACAAGATGATGCCTTTGCTGTCCAAAGCATCTGCAATGTCTGGAGACACACAATTCCTGACCCACAGTACAGAAACCTCTATGAAAGTGAGTGATAATTGTAGAGGCCTCCAACCGCTTTACTGCGCTTACTTAAGCCTTCGCCACACTATTAGTTTTCTTTCAGAAGCAACTCTCTCTTAGGACGCCGTCACTGGGGAGAGGAATGACATGTTTGGCAGGGGAACAACTCCGAAATGAACCCAGAATGAGCTATGGCCATGTAAAATGAATGTATGGCAGTGTAAACAATTTTAATTTAAGAACGCAGCTACATCAACCCTCACTGCAATCCTAATGGCAAGTGAGATTTATAACGTAGTAAAACACAATTATTCTCCCGCTGATTAATACATTAACATTTTGGAATAGAAGCTAAACCATTGTCTCTTTTTTCCATGGAGTCAAGCGCGACACCTCCATTAAAATGATTTACTGGCCATACCTTACAATTTAAGCACAGCAGCAACAGAAACGGTAAAAATCTTTTAACTTTACATGATTTGTGAAGTCATATGTGAAGGATTTACCATTTAAATCTTTCACTACAAGAAGCACATGGCCTATAAATCTGCCCTGCATGCAGTTGCCCAGACACCTAAGAGAAATGCATTTTACCAGGAAGACTGAGAGTGCAAATGCAAGTCCATTTCTAAGAAAGATTTATCTCCGTCTCCCTCCAAGGAGCAGAGCAAATCTCTGAAGCCTCCACCTCTAATAATATTTGAAGTTTATCGATCAAGCGTACAGGTCCATGACAGCTAAAGGTAATGGTGCTCTTTGGAGCCGAAACCTGATACAAAGCTTGTGAGCAGCAGCCCGGGATTTACGCTTTCTATCAATATTTC
Source organism: Psittacula echo (assembly GCF_963264785.1). Classification (NCBI taxonomy): domain Eukaryota; kingdom Metazoa; phylum Chordata; class Aves; order Psittaciformes; family Psittacidae; genus Psittacula; species Psittacula echo. The sequence continues at coordinate 500,071 of NC_137754.1, forward strand.
CAATTCTGCTCCAAGATGAAGGACCAGGGCCCCTAAGTGAATAACTCGTGACTGAGAGCACCATAAAGCGCCTTTTAATTAAAACAATCTGAGACAAAACCCCTTCGAGTGCTTCCTCGAGTAACTTTCATGAGCTCTGGCATGGGCAGCAGGAGCAGGGAGCCCCTTTCCAAGCTTACCTGGAAAGCTGAAACTCTGCCCCAAAAATGGTCCTGCAAACCAAAAGCACTGGCTGCCCCATCACCTAATGCAGGTCATTTGGCTGCAGTTCTGGCTCTGCTGCCTGCCAGCACAAGGGAAACAGCCCTTCCCTAAGAAGCGACTGTGGCAAACAGTCTGTGCAGAGCAGTTTACTGAGTGTGACTTTGTCTACCGGGACACGCAGGGCCATTTTTCTTCATTATTCCTGTTAAAAGAGACCTCTGTGAAGTGCCAGCATGAGTTCATTTTGTTATGTGCGTGGCTAAACAGTTTATCTTCAAGCTTAACAGACTACATCAAAATTACATGCCTTCTGAGGATGTCTGGTGGCTGCCAGCCATCCAGTGCCAGGTCTGTGGGGAGGTGGCAGTGGGCTCTTAGTGGCTGATGTATGTGTATGTCCATCGGACAAGACAGCGGATGGCTTTCCTGCCAACGTGCAGGACGCTGATGCCCCAGGAGCACCACGTGCAGGACAACGCTGCTTTCCCACCCCAATACATCCTCAATATGTAACTTCCCTACACAAGCTGCTCTGGCCATTCCCTTTGCTAGACACTCCTCCTTCAATGTCTCCTCTCTGCCTCATCTTCAACACCTCACCAAGCTTCACATGCTCCAATGCGGTGACCGAACATCAACCCCGTTCTGCCTTCCAGCACAGAAGTTTACTGTCACTCGTTATTTCTATGGTAATTTAACAGTTTCGAGTCTATGGGGCAAGGAGTAATTCCCCGAATTTGTACTGAGGAAGAGAGACCTGACCTTAAACCCTGGGATCTGCTTTGAAATGCTGCCTCCAATTCACAAAAGCTATTCCCCCTTCAGATCTATGATTAAAAAAGAGATCACAACTTTATTACTGAAGAGGGAGCAGACGAGATGGCAGGAACTGACAAAATGCCACATTATTTGCTAATCCTAATATGTTATTCTTCCTGAAGATTTGCTTTTCTCAGCACCAATTCAATTATAGATGCTACAAATCCTTCTGACATTTAATTCCCTCTTGTCGGAGAGCACTAAATGTATACATGCAGAGCTTTCCATTAAGATGTTAGGAGCGCGCTGGCCTTTGCATTGAGCACTCGGGAATCTCCCTGACACAGTCTGGTTCTGGCTTTGCTAGGGGATTTTTGGTGGGAGTGGGAGGAGGGAAGGAAGAGCAAGGAAGGGGCTGCCATGGCTGCATGTCGTGACGAACATGCACCGCAGCGTGGCTACTCTGCAGCTACTCCACACCGCGCTGCACCTACTGCTGTGGGCTGGTGCTTTGCTTGGTGCCAAAGCACCTTAAAGGAAAACTGCAGCACCAACGGCACAATCCACCTGCAATAACTGAGCAGATGCAGACAAAGTGCAGCACTGCCCCGTGATAGAGGGATCCCACAGTTTTCCCTGGTGTCGCACTGAACTCGTCTGCGTGAGACGCAGACCGACACACATCAGCAGAGAGCACCGCAGCCCCATTTCGAGTGGTGGACAACACAAGGCTTTGGTAGCTTTCAGTTCGGTTGTGCTCAGTATTTTAGCCAACTGCTCATGTCATTAGCAGAAGTGAGATGATGCCACTGAAGTTTTCCTTTAACCCAACAGGGCAGCTCATAGAATACTATACAGACAGAGAAGAGGCATTTCCGACCCATCCCTGCTCCTCACCGTACCAGCGGGACGTACTGAGTCAGGAGCAGCACACAGCAGGTGGTTTATCTTCCACATGAGCACTGTTAACACACACCTGCGCTGGAAACCCGCATGTTCTTACCTTTGGGCTTTATTTGCAGGGGGAGAGGCCTTTTAAAAATAAAGGTATTAACAATCTCCACTTTTCTAACACTTCTGCAGCCGTAATTGCTTAAATCAGCTCTCAAAAGCGTGCAGATTTGGTTAGCAGGATCCTGACAATGTGGGTCAACCCTCACAGCAAGCTTTAGCAAGGGAAGACTGTTCTCCTCCTAACTTCCCAGTAAAAAGGTTCCTCTCAGTTCTGGTTTAATGACTTACTGCTGCACTCCCACGAGCATTTCTCTTCTATTTCTGAGTGAGAGTTAATGTGAAGCCCTTGAGGTAGGACAACACGGGCTAAATTTGTGTGTGCATATCTAAGTTCATACACACACTAACTCCACTGACAGCTCCATGCTGCCCAGATGCTAACAGAACATCTGCAGCAGGGTGGGGAGCAGAAAACCTATGAATTTCTTTGAAGAATTCCTAACTTGGCCATGTTTTTTCCCTCTAAACTGGAAGTTCAGTTTACTAAATAAGGAAGGCACTGATGTGACTCAGGCTCCCCCAGGTCACAGTGTAGGTGCTAATGGCCTTAAGTCCCTGCTGTGCTTTGAACAACTGGGCAGCTAGCTATTCCTCCTCGCTACAGGGTAGGGCACCTACAGCTCGTGCTGACATTTCCCCACTGAATTTGGGGTTTCCAAATGCTAGAGCAGCACTAGAGGTTGGGGCAGGGGGAGGAACAGGCTGTCGCTACATCAGAAACACTATAAACCACCCCACCATGATGTGGGAGGACAGAAATCCCTGCCCGTGTATGACAGGATGAGCAATACCATTATTCATTACTACGGAGCGGAGCGGCATTAAGCACTCTGCCCCTACTCTAATTTATTGATGGGCTGTTAAAGAGTAGCATTAACCTGTTTGTTGTATTATAATTGCATTTGGTCTCATTTAAGCCAGAGAGATTTGAGGAGTTCACCCTTCGTCAATCAATAAGTGCCCCTTCAGCGACCCATTTCAAGATCGCTTCATAAGAAATACTGTGCTTTGCTTCAATCAATTTAATCCCTATGACAGGTGCTCAATGTTCTCTGGTGGCTTCTCGAGTCTCCTCTCTGCTAGGGAACAGAGCCCCACTCACAATCGATAGCAGCCGATTCATCAGCATCCCCCTGAACCAGGTGCTGATCAGACCCTAGTGGGGCTACACTGGCCCTCCCTGACTGGACTGGGGTCCAGGCGTGCTGCATCCGCCTAGCCACGTGCTCACAACTGGAGCAGGCAGCGGTGCGGCGATGCACACACAGCCATACGCCTGTACGCACAGCCGGATGTACAGCTGCGTGCCCAGCCATCCCGAGTACTGCAGGACACTGGTCTGTGAGGCTGGACCAACGCAGAAGAGACCCTGTTCCATGCCATAGTCTACAGTCTCTACATGGTAGGAATGAGAGGAGCATTGCGAGTGGCACGGACACACACACAGCTCGACCAGGAGAAGCGAAGACAGCTCTGCAAACTAGCTACCTGGACGGAAGGCAAGGGATGCATTACTTAATTGCACAGTTGGCAGAGCCTCCGTTGAAGCATTTAGCAGGACAGGAGTACCTGGAAGGAACAGCACACTGAGCAAACCCACAGCAGCAGCCACGAGCTCCACGAGCCATGAGCACGCACCCCGGCATTCCCACATACCCTTGGGCCGGTCCCATGGGCTCCCAGTGCTCCCCATGGAGAGCTCGGCTCCGGCACTCACCTGGACCACCGCCTGACAGCCCAGATGGACCTATTGCAGCTTCCCAGAGTTGGGCATGGGCTACGGGGCAGAGGGCAGCTGTGTTCGAGGCAGGGAATGGCCTGGGGCTCCTTCTCGATACCATTACCCTGCGTAATGGGGTGCGTCAGGAACCCAGAGAGCAACAAGCAAAACTGGAAATTCCTAGGGGAAAAAAGCCAACCAGGAGCCCAAAGGGATGCTCCAAAATGGGTGCGTGGGGGGGAATTTTTGCCTTGCATTCAAGATCCAGAATGCACCCGATACTCAGGAAAAGGCACTAGCTACGTGCCAGAGCCGCAGGCCGGGGCACACGAGGGAAGGTAGGGCTGCCAGCAGACACCCACTTTGAGGAATTCCTGTGTGGAATTGTTTCCCGTTCTTCCCTTCAGCCACAAAATGGGGCATTTTTCTTCAAAAAAATACAAATTTAAGAAGTAACCAACCATCTCAGAGCAGAACAATTATTGCTACTGCCCAGACACCTAGTGCTGCTTACCTTGCCAGGCCTGCAATAACAATGATTAGTACTGCTCACGTGTTAGAACACACACGGAATTCAGCAATCATTTCTGACCTCTTGGCCAAAGCATACCCTGAGTGGCTCACAGTGGATGCTGCTGCTTGGATCAGATAAAGGGTGAGTGTTTTATAGAACAGGATGAGGATTTAGGGGCTTGGTTTTTTTGCCAGTGTTTCTGCACTGGGTTCAGCTCCCAAGGGAATGGGGTGGATCCCAGCCCTTGGCCGGGCTCTTCCCGGCTGGAAGCAGCTGCGGGGCTGCCCTGTGCTGCCCTGCCCACTCTGGGCTTCCTCTCCATGTGCACTGGAAAATCAGTGCATTTCTAAAGACACTTGGGAAGACAGGCAAAACGGAGATCAGGGGTCTAGGCTCTATTTGCACCCCTGTTTCGAATATACCAACTGCATCCATAGAAGATGCTTTCACTTCTCCATCTGGGCCAGCACTAATTTGCAAGGACTGACTCTGAGGATGGGTTTATGCAGCTTTCAGCCCAGCGTGGATAAAGAGGTTCAGGCAATCGCCCCCTTTTCATCCCATGTCAGGAGACGTGGGCACACAGAACACCAAGCGGTGAGACCATGAGCGGAGGGATGGCTGCGCCACAGCAACGGGACAACGCAACGTGGCCAGGGTGCAGAAATCAGAGTGGAACCAGTATCTAGGGTAGAAGAGCAGCATTTACCTACGTACTAGCCCTTACCTGAGAGATCCCCATAGTCCAGCTCCTCTGCCGAATTGGGCAAGTGAGTAAAGCCTTACAAGTAAAAACAAACTCATTTTTCTCTGTGTTCCTCGAGTGACAAAAAACAACACACTTAAGAACTGAGGATGAATTTCTTGAGCGGGACAGAAATAATGCGTCAATCACTTGCCACCATCTGCCAGATAGGGCAGAGGAACCCGCAGGGCAGAACTGCAATCATTCCCTTTATAACAGACAGAAACATTCCTCAGTCTACACTGTTGGCACACCAAACATGGCATCAAAACCACTCACTCATAACAGCATGCAACGACCCTCAGACTCTGCCTTTTAGTCCCCAAGGGGAGCGATTTCCAATTGAGGCCAGGCCAATTTGGGCTCTGTGCACAGACAGCACTGGAAAAGGCCCTTCCAATTTGCCACATAAATCAGTCTTGGTTTGGGAATGCTGACAAGCCTGGCAGTTTACTGATCCGGGAATATTGTGGGTCGCATTTCAGAGCTGCCAGGCACCTGTACGTGCAGGCTGCAGGCTGGGGCTTCCGCTAGGGCATCGCACACAGGCTCCTTTTTCCCTTTCCCAAAGCTGATGCATTCACGGGAGAAGTCTCTCTCCCCAGAGCTGATAAAGCAGTTAGGTGAGACACTCTCAGGAGCACCAGGCAGCTACTGCTGCCTATGAAGTTGTTCTTTCCTACTCTCTTGGAGAGTTTGATGTTGGGGGCTGCTCGGGAGGGCAGACTATCTCCAGTGCCCTCCTCTGTACAGGTTACAGGGCAAACCCGTTCCTGAAGGCCAGAGATCCCTTTAAAGCAGGACCACTCCAGCAGGACCTGTGGTAGCTTCCTCTGGCTGCTAAAGCACGGGTGTTATTGGAGAAAAAAGAAGTGTTTCCCATGGAGAGACACCGGCATCACTGGGCATTGGTTTGGAAAGTGGCATCGTGAGCTGGGAGACTCTTAGGAACACCAACCTGGTTTTAAACAGCCAGGAGGTCACCGCAATGCTGGCGTGTGCAGCCTGTCCCCAGGGGAAGCAGCAATCCTCGTGTGGAGGGAGCACATTAAAGGTAAACCTGGCTCCTAGCGACTGCTGGTTAAACACATCAAGTCACCTGGAAGCTGCAGGGGATTTACCTTCTGAAGGGGGAAATGTTTAGATTAATGGCTGGATCTGTGTGTGTGTGCTGCTCTTGGCTTCAGGGAGCCTCCTCTTTTACTGGAACACAATATATAAATACCATCACAGGTGACTCCAGAAGCACTGGGCACGCAAACCTGGGCTCAAAGAGGAGCCGGTTGACTTTTCTCTCTCCAGAATTCCTTCTGTAGAGCCTTCCCTTTCTCTACATGCTCTCAATAACAAGAAAGGGCAAAGCTGCGTTTTCCACGAAGCCAAACCACCTTTTTTAGAAAAGAAAATGTAACATTCCAGTGATCCAGGTTCTCCCTGTGCCTGCTGCACTTCAAAATGCCACCGAACTGTATTAAAGCCTGTTGCGAGGCATTTTAAACACACAGTAGATTACTGCTTGGTTTCTCTCATTAAACTTTGACCTGAGCTATGAAAGCTCCTCCTCTTCACCCCTCATCAGGAGGAACTCCAAATCTGCTGCACCTCCTGCAGAAAGAATGGAACCTGCCTTGTTACTCTCTACCCAGACCCAACACGATGGTCATATGCACACCTCTAGCCCCAGAACTGCACAATGCTGCCTGAGCTGCCTACAGGTGTAAGGAAAAGACAATTTCTCTTTGTACCAAGCTGTAAATATCAATTAGGGGTTATATTTAATGCTGCCAGTTCCCTGGCATTGTAGAGAAACCTCAACATGTGCCAGGAGCTTTGTGATGTTTTACTTTATCTCCCGAGGGCTGGAGCTGTGAAGTATATTGAGGAATGCATTTACTTTCAGTTGCACCTTCAAAGGGGAACAAGGCAGCTGGACAGGCAGAGCTGCGTGCCAACAACACTGCAGAAGGCACTGAGGCCTTCTCCCTGTATGCTGCTTGCTGCCTATGGGGAGACCCATGAGAGCCCAGCAGCTTCTGGCTCAGCTCTAGGCTTCACACGAGTAAAACTCATTTTCAGAGACCGAGCGCTATCAGAAAAGGCAACAAGAGCTTAACACAGCAGTGTTAAATGTTCTCATCCAAAACCCTGCTAAGGCCCTAATTAAAAATTCATATGGGCCTCCGGGTAAGAATTTCCAGCTTAGAAAATCATTTACCTGCTAGATTATGGGCAAGGTACTTTCGTCCCTCTTCGTTCACGACTGGGATGCTTTCGTTATTTTAACCTCCACTCCGGGTTCCTGCTTTGCCAGCTTCAGAAGAGGTTTTTCTCGCCCTACCTTTCCATGGGGATGAGCAGAGATCCTGCCTGTGCTGAGGCAGCAGCACCTTGTCTCTGCCCTGCTGCGGAGCCGAAGGCAGCTCTGAGCCAAGCACATGTACATGCGTGTGGGGCTGCCCCGCCACAGCTACACCGCAGCATAACCCACTGCAACGGGCGATGCCCAAGGTCTGGAAGATCCTTCAGGAGCTCCTTCGGCTCTTTGCTTTTGACAGGGCAGGGTCAAAATTTGGGGAAAAGTGGAGGAATTAAGTCATCGCTCTCGCCGGTCATGTATAAGGTCATGGCTGCTTATACATGTCCTGCTTGTGCAGGGGGCAAAACGTGAGCCGGACGTCTCGTCCGATGGGATCCTTGGCAGGGAGGAGATCCCAGCCTGTGAGTGGTGACAGCGGCCAAGGAATAAAAACTGGCATGTGGGCTTTGAGGGGGAGAGGGGCAGGAGAGATGGAAAGCAGGGGCCTGGCAGGGAAAGCGCCTGCTCTCCATGCACGGTGGTGGGAGGCTCCGGCTGCGCATCAGCAGGGACCAGGGGACCAGGGACCCTGACAGGGCACCACGGGAGGGAGGGAAGGAGGGATTCAGCTCGGTAAACCCGGCTGAGTGCGCTGCAGCAGAAGCACAAGCCTTCCTGCCGGCCATGACCATGCTGTTATTGGAGTTCTGGCAATGAACAGTGCAGAGAAAGGAGAAAGTGCATCAGAAAACTCACAGTTCAGCTCTCAGTTTTCAACAGAAAGAGTTAACAATGTTCGTGCTTTAGGTCACTCATGCAGCGCTGCCGTCAACTCCATTCCAGAGGGGAATGGCAGGGGCTTTGCTACCGCCTTTACATGCACACACATACAGGACTCCTTCCCCCCAGTCCTCTAGGATACACTCCAAAACACTACGTGACTCAAAAATCCTTTCCCCAATTGAAGTATTGTGCTGGTTCCCACTAGCCTTACATTTCATTTTCTTTGCTACCAATCTCTTTTTCTTTTTGTCTTTCTTTCTCTTTTGGTTTGTTTTAGTTTTAATTCCCCCAATTCATTTGGAATCGTTTTTGGAGAAAATCCATTTGGCTGTAGAGTTCATGCCCATGCATTTCGAGTCATTCACAGACATGCTCACTCCCATCAGACATTGGTAAGAACAAATGGCCAACATACAGAAACACCTGGTATACTCCATACACACTCCAGCAACACAAGCTTGGAAAGAACCCCCCGAGTCTTCATGGGAAAAGCAGCCCCGTGGGCAAGCGCAGGGGGCTCGGTGCCAACCGGCTGGGATTTATGGCAGGAAAGTCTGTGGCAGGTCGCTGGAGTGGGACTGCACTGAAGGCAGGGTCCCTAGAGCCATGCTGAAGGCTCTGTACCAACTGCTCTCCCTGCACTCTGCATCAAGGTGCTGCTGAAGCAGGACACCCTCCTGCTGCACCCCACAGTACACAGCACTCACCATGAGAGTAAGAGGCGGATGGAGCCTGGCTTCCTTCCAGACCAAGCCTGGGTCTCTCCTGACCTTCCCGACTGCTCTCAGACCCTTCTAAGGAAGCAAAGTGCCAGGCTGGTGCTTCAGAGGCGCAGCCGGACCCTTAGCACCAGGGCAAACACAACTGAGCAGACCGGCAGGCAATGAAATGGTGCCACCACCCTCAGAGGCAGCTCTTCCAGGCTTTCCCTGTGCCCCAACCACTGGTGACCAACATTTTGCCTTCATCTGAAGTCAAACATGGAGAGAGAGACTGGCAATGTACAGAGAACAGAAGTTATGCTGCAGGCTGCCAGCTCTCATGGCAAGGGGGAAAAGGCATGGAGCAGGTAAGTTATCCAGGACACGAACTGCAAGTCCTTCCACTTGATAAGGGGCCTCACTACTCAACTGTCACTTCACTCAGTCCTACCTCTGTCACTGCCCCAGATACGCCAGGGAAGAGGTGGTTTTGTGTCACAAACTCCTAGTGATAAAAGAAAGGGCCAATTGATCAGCTAAGAGCAACTAAAATAGCAAACCCAGATATGGGTTAGCCTTCATTAAAGCTGTCAGGGGTTTTGGTTCCTTAGCTGAAAAGCGAGCTTGTGCCAAAAGCAGCATGCTCAGCTTCCAGCCTGACGTGACTATTGCGGCTCGCTTCGGAAGCGAAGGAAGCTGTCAAGCTGTTAGCTCGGCTGCCTCCAGCAGATGAGCAGGGTTACTTTGCTAGACTGCTATGCTGATAGGGAAGTGCTGTGACTTGTTTTCCAAGCCTCCTTCTGCACTGCAATGATGGGAACTTTGCTTCTGCCCATGACCCCTCTGCGGAGCATCCCCAGGATGCCAAACGCTGCCCTTGCCACTGGACTTCAAGAATTAAATCTGAGCTCCGGTTTCCAAAAGCCAGATTTCTTCTCCACACATGAAGCAACAGCGCCAGTAAGGAAGATGAGCAGGGAACCGCTCACTGCCTCGGCAATGCTCGCAGACATGCACCATTAACATGGGGTTTGGGGGATTGGGACCTGCCTGGCACCAGAACAGCTGCAAAGCTCACAACAGGAATGACAAAACCAGACAGACTTTCCAGCCTTAAACCCCATGTTATATGTATGAGGCGAGTCCACCTGAAGCATGGTTTTCCCTTGAAGACTGCATTTCCCTTTTTGCTTCCCCTTCCCAGGCTTGTCTTGCCACTCAGCAGCGCTGAGAAATAAGAGAAACAGGAATGTGATACCAACCGTGAACTGCCGGTTCTGTCGTCGCCGTTGTGTCTACACACGGGAACAGAGGATTGGAGGAAGGGAAGAAACAGGAGGAACAGCATGCAAAAAAAGGGAAAATGGAAAAAATGGAACAGATAATATATGAGCAAGCTTTCAAAGAACATTGCGTGACAAGCAATAATAAAATGAAAGGCAAAAAGCATTTGAAGTGAGTTGCACTGTTTAGAAGACATGCCTCCAGTTCAAAAGCTATGAGCCTGAGGAAAACAGTAAATTTGCCTCTTTTTCCAGGACCTTGCCACAACGATTACTGGTGGGTGCAAAGTCGGGGGAGCAGGAGGCGGGGGAGAACACCCACACCAACGCTGCAGTTGGTAAGGACCAAAACAGAAGCTCGGGACCAGGACAAAGAGCCCACACTTGGCACAGGGCTTTTATGCATTCAAACATTGCCATCATCCACTCCCACCTCTTCTTCTCCTTCACCCAATGCAGGGAACCTCCAGGCATGTTTGTACACGGCCCAGCCTCCTAACCTGGAGCCTTGCCAAGGCGGCAAGCCAGGGCTAAAGCCAAAGGGCTGCTGGAAATCTCACGTCTGGTACTGAAGGTGCGAGCAACAACTCTGCCTTGGCTACACCAAGCCTCAGACCTGCCAGATGCTTTTAGGTGTAGAAATGTTCTAGAACTGGCAAATGGAGACGGACATTACCAAGCCCTCTACTACAACAGCCACCTGGGTAACAGCTATCACTAAGTACAATACACTGGCCCTTTTCTGGTCAGGAATCTGAACCTGATTTCACCCCACACCTACCTACCCCCCATCAGAAATGTCTTGGGATTTGCTGCCTTGCCAAGGGATTGATGCTTCATCTCCTCACGGATGTTTGCAACAGGCTGTTTTAAAGACTGACCAAATCTGAAGGCTTTCTATGGCAGCATCCTATGCTATTCCCCCACACCAACAGCTCTAAATCATATTCACTTGTGTTATCCAAATTACTGGCTTATTTAGCTATCGAGACTCATCTACTTTTTGTCCGGTTCTACACATCCTGTGATGTTGGTTGCTTGTGTTAGTGGGGTGGGCTCCTCCCAACGTTACTGTAACCCCACAAATCCCTACTGCTATTCTGGAGCCCACAGCAAAGCCCAGGTTTTGCACAGCTCAACTCTGATGCAGGCAATGTTTAAATGCATATACCCCCATAAGCGTAAAGACGCGCTCCACTGCCTGCTCCTGCAAAGCAGCCCGGAGCTTGGGTTTTGAGACAACACCAGACAGTTCACACTGGCGCTTCCCCTCGCTCACATGCTGTCGGGAGCACCCCACACGGGGCATCCCCCTGCACGTTCCGAGGCAGCAATGGAAAAAGGACCCCCCGCTCCTTTGCAATTTAGCTGAGGACAGTCCAGGTCTGGATCTGTGAAGCACCAGCGGAGACAAGAACCATACAAGGAATACACAATACTTACAGATACAAGGTCTACATGCTTTAATTATGAAAGCAAAACAAATAAACCCTGCACAATTGAACAAACTGCACCAAGATTTGCATAACAGATTACCAAGCCGTCATTAGCCTGCTTGCGCTGCCAGTGCATACTGTTCTTGGCTTGGCAACCCAGCCTAACACACGCTTAGAGGCGCCAGCCCGTGCTCCCGCGGCAAGGGAGCTTCCCAAAGCCGAGGGAGAGCAAAAGCCAGGCTCTGCTTTGCTGTTGGGCAGCCGTCCCCAAGCAAGGCTTTGGTTTAACCAAGCAAATGGTGGAGGGGAAAATGGTGGTGAAGAGGGGGAAAGCTGTCATTTAGAAAGGGCTGTAAACCTGAGCATTAATTCCTGAGATAGCGTCTTGGCATCTATAAATAGTCTCAATTTACTGTCTTCCTGAAACAAAAAAAGTTATGTCAGCTTTTATGCTCAATAGAGAATCTGCTGAAAGTAAACTTGTATTCACGTGCTGGAAGAGATACTGGTGAGGAAACAGTGCAAATGGACAGTGCATCTCGCTTCCCCGGCTGGGGACAGAGACCGACAGGTTACAGAACACAAAGTTCTCAAGCGGTTGTAAGTGCGAACAAATATCCAAGTCAAACAACATGTTGGCTGCAGCTGGAATGACAAAGTTATGATTAGCAAATGGGTTGGATGGTAGCAATAGGAAACACAGACCAGTTAAAGTTTAGCATGAGTTTTCCAGCAGTCCTTTTCCATCCCAGAGTCTTCTTTGAGAAGAAGGCTGTACAGACACCATGCTCCAAGAGGAATAATCCCGTGTTAAAGCAAAGCAAAGAATGTCCCCTGACACCAGCACACAACACAGCGGTTCCATGGCAAAGGAGAGAAGTATCATCAAATGAGTCAAACTGTGCGCGCAGCCAACTTCTCCACTGCTCTTCCCAACACGGGAAGGAACACCCCAGCCCCGCAACACTGCTGCTACAACCATCCACCCTTTTGAGATGGACTGGCTAACTGTAACCGTGCTCCCCTGAATTCCAGGTACATGCCATTCACTTTGCCTTCGCTTTTGAGAGCCACCTTCATATGCCAGACCAGGTGTACATATGCTATATAATCCTAGAATAAAAATCATCTCCTCTCCTCAAATACAGACGAACAAGAAAGTCCTTGATGTGCTCCTGACTTAGCTACGGTTGAAGGAAGCACCAAAAAGCACCGTTCTGGGTCCTGAGCCCCAGGTGTGAGACAACACCAGACTGCGAAAAGCAGTCACACCATCACACAGAGCTGATGTTTATCATTTAAACCGGTAAGTTGGTGCTGAAAACAGGCTCTTTCACGAGATGTGGCAGAGAGGACATGGAAAGCACACAAAGAGCCCAGCATGGTTCTTTCCATCTTAAGAGTAAGGCTTCTAATCGGTAAGAGAACAAAGCGTGCTGTCTGGGGAGAAGGAAAACAATGCAATAGTCCTTCAATAGCTATGTGTACAGAAAATCACCAGAGCACTGGTTTATAACTAAAGGAGGTGCCCCAGAAAGGAGCCGCTGGCCTCTATAAAGCTGCATAATCATCTTTTAGCATTGATCTAGGAACTGAGTTTAACGCTGCCAGCTCTGTGATGAAGACACCATCACGCATCATCTTGTGATGCACATGGTGTTATCTGCAGCTAAGAAAACATGAATGACACCCAAGGTTTTGGCACTCACCACTTCATTAGGCAGCTACACAAGCATGCACACACACACATATATTCACACATATTTGCAAAATCACCACATGAAGGCATCTGGGCAACACTTGGTTGAGTTCCGAGCTCCGTCACTGGGCCCCCGCGTTTCCTCAAATGGATTCTCTCCAACTCCAAACTGTTTGTGCAGTGTCACAGACCAGGCCCTTTAAACCTGTCCATAAGGAGTCCACAGCCTCGAACAGAATGAGCATGAGGGAGGAATATTGAAACCCTAGCAGCAAAATTCCATTCACCAACTCGAATGCCTGAGCTGCAGCCCCAGAGAAGCACAGGATACGCTGGGGCTGAAAACCACACAGCTATTGTAAAGAGAATTACAGCAGCTCATCACCAGTATAATGGCAAACCACACTTTTCAGACTTAAGGAGGTATTAGTCACTGTATGTATCTCTTTGATATACTGCTTTCTCAATTGCTTTCTGAACTGAAAACAAGAGCCGATCTGATCACTGACTTGTGGAGCTCTGATTCTTCCCCATTTTCCAGACTCCTTCATCCGGAGTGACCATGGAGAGCCTGAACTCCTTCATGTGGCTGCTCTCACAGCAGCCCTGGGGACCAGCACACTTACAAGTGATTTCTGCTTCACCTCAGGTCCTCAAGGCTCAGAGGAAGCCCTACAAAATTCCCTGCCATTCCCACTGGACACACACCTGCTGGTGTTGGACATTAGCAGAGATGTTCTGTTTCAGTAACAGCATCAGAGGGTGGTCCCAGGGGCAGAGGAGCTGGTGCCTCTTTCCCCAGGTCAGCAGCACAGCACTGCTCCTTGGAGGATGGATGGACACGCACCCTGCGTTACGATACTCAACGATGAGCCTCCGTAAAGCATCTCCAGCTTGTGCTGACAGCTTTTGCGTACAGGCGCGTTGCAGCGCACCCCTGAGACACTTTGATTTGTGGACCAGATGTTCCACAGAAACAATCACAATCTGCATGGGGGTTGCGTGTGACAAGAACAAAAGTATTCCTAATAGATGCTCTCCTAAACACACACATTTCTGCCCAGCAGGACAGGTTCTGTGCTGCTTATGTGCTGTTACCACCAGTACAACCAGGTGTGACAGAACCGTGCCTGCTGCTGACTGGACAGAGCACTAAAAGACTGAATTTTATCTCATTTTATTTCCCTGTAACGGGCCTATCAGCCACTCTATCTTCCTTTATTCCCTTTAATGCGGTCACATCCTGGATGAAAATGTCAGGAGAGTGCAGCATCATCTTTAAATTAACTTGACATTTTACCAGGGACCTGCTGAAAAGCCAAAGCCAGATGGTACTAAATAATGTGGGGGCACAAGGCTGTGAGCTGAGCCCTACGTGGTGCCACTGAGCCCCTGGATGGGCTGAGCACCACCACAGGTAGCCACGGGCATGAGCAGCTGAACCCAAAGGGATGCAGGGCCTGCAATCCATGTGGACCAGAGTCATTCCCACGCTGCCTCCACACCTCCCACAGACCTACCGCAAGGGAATGTCAGCACCCAGTGCCTCTTGCTGCACCCTTCCCAGCCACCACTACTTTGGATTACTGTGGGAATGAACCCTGTGCCGCTGCAGGATTTCACATGACCGGCTGCCAGCAGGGAAGAACCAGCTTCTACTGAGGACATCATCATCTTCCTCATCTACAGGAACACCTCCGGTCAAACAGAGCTAAACCTGCTGCCTGCACTGTGTCACCCCCTGCATGCATACCCACCCCTGCTACGGTATATCCAAGACACAGGGGGTTAAAGCACAGTCTAAAAGGCCCTTAAAGAGAGGCCACAGTGGAAGCTGCTGGCAGTTTTAAGATGAGCAGCAGCTCTGCAGCATCAGTAGCACCCATTGCCAAGCTCAGTGCGTGTATGTCACCCCCAGGCCTCCACCAAAGCTGTTGCCAAGGTACCTGCATGACTCATCTGCAGAGAGAGTGTGATAAATGCAAACATGCATGGACAAGTAACCCCGTGGATCCCGGAAGAGTGAGGGATGCTCAGGAAGGCAAGCAGAAAGCCCTGCTCTGCGCCATGCCCGCGGATGAGGGCCAGGCTGTTATTAAGAACCTTTATCTCCCAGGAAACAAGAGCTGCCCAAAGCCAGCATTTCAAGGGACAACTCCAGGGGTAATTCAAATTATGCAGTTTGCTCTGCTGTATCGTATTGTACATCTTAATGAACAAAGCCACAAGGACAATTTGAACCGATCAGAAAGGGCTTGCCAGCGATAACAGCTGAAGCACTGAAGGACGGCTGGAATATCAATGCAGTTGGAGGATATACGAAAAGGATCAAGCTGTCACGCAGGAAATCTTTTCAAGCATCTACAGTGAAGCAAAGCAACAGTGACAGAGGCAAAGCTTTAAAGGTCGTGCTGTGTGGAAACTTGACCGCTGCTCAGCCTTCCCCTCTCCTGGAAGGAAGCAGCAGGTTAACTCACAGACACCTTCCCCACCTCCCTGCACGGAGCCTGCAGAAATGGAACACGACCTGGATGTGCCAAGCAATTGGGGCTGATGCATGGCTCTAGGCATGCACCTGGCTGGGTTTGGGGGGGATCTCAGGGCACCCAGGAAGCACAGTGCACCCCACAAGCGCAGGGATAACGCCCCTGCTCCATCACATTCCTGCACATCACGCTACCTGTCCTCCCCCACTTGCTGCACCCACTGCTCCAGCTCGTGTTGGCTGAGCAGCGTCTATCACCGCACAGGGATAACAGGGCAGGACAAGGCTGCTTTTCCATTTCATGTCCGAACACATCTGGAGTAGAAAAGAAAGATGTCTGTCACGGGAACCTGCAGAGGAGCATCTAACTGACCATGCATGCGGAGTAGCAAATGCAGCCCTTTGAGATTGTTCCACGTGAGAGTTTTAACAGGGGAAAATGGATTCAGGACAAGTTATCTCCCATAACTCAGAAGAAGCAGTTCCAAGAATTCCTAGGGGCAGCTGCGAGAGCTGACAGCACACCCACACCTGAGCATGGGACATGGAAACGAATCAGTGCAGGGCTCTCTCTAACCCTTTCTTAACAATATTTTACGTTAAAGCAAGACAATTGTTTTCCAGAACACTCTGGTTCCAGGGGATGTGAACTAGGCTGGGTTATACAAGCAGCAGCAGGGAAAAGGAAAAATAAAACTGATTCCAAGCAGCAGCCAACCTGCCAGCAGAGGCAAGAACACCCCGTCTGCCACCCAAGCACTTCTGTCACACCACAACAGTATCTCAGTGCTTTGGTGAGCATGGGAATTAAGGTATCAATTGTCTCTCAGGGCTTTAAAAAGGGTTTCAACACTGCTATGCTATGTAATTCTAGAGATTATGTTAATTCGACCTAATTTTTCCCAGTGACAAAGTCTCTTAACTACTGAAGAGCAGAAGTTGCCGCAGCCTCACGCTGCCTGGCTGCTGGAAAACATACCCAGGCAGGTCCTAGCAAAGCCTCAGCTGCTTTTTGTGGGCAAAGCACACTGAACCTGTGGGCAGAGGATGTGAAGACACACATCAAGAAGACTCAGCGCCAGACTGGTGGCAGGGAGGAATATAAAAATCTCTCTTATCGGCATTAACTAATCTTCTTCCTACACCCCGTGAGCAGGAACTGCTGGAATCAGTGAACAATATAACATTTTCATTACTTTTCCAGCCTCTTCAGCAGCTCAGAGCCAACAACAAAATGAATTAAGGAGGTGATGGAGACCCAGCTGGGTTTCGCCAACAGGATGTCAGCAAGCTTTGAGTTTTAGATCCTCCACCATGGCAAACAAAGGAGGGAAAACGGGGCAGCCACACGCTCCTGAGCTCAAGGCACTTCTGCCATGCTAATGAAAGAGTAACCGGCACTTCTGCTGGCACAGGAAATTAAGAGCTGCTGGTCAATGCATCTTTGGGTGCCTCTTACAGTTTTCCAATGCAGTTGTGCTTCCCCATGGAGCAGCACCCTCACAAAGGGCAGTGCTGATCCTGAGGGCAACAGCTTGCTCCAGCGGAAAGCCACCAAGGAGAAACAGCTGGGATAACATCCTGCCAAAGGTCCTCCCTCCCTTTGAAGACCATCATCCCTAAAGTGACAGGCTGATAACAATCCAGCTCCCAGGAAAAGGGCAGGCATTTGCTGACAACCACATGGACTTAACAGGGTCGATGAAGCACCAAGACCAATTCTTCCTTTCAGCCTTCCAAAATTCACTGAAAGCATTAACAAATCACCATAAAGCAAAGGAGAATGGTATGCGTGTCCATGACACCCAGCCCCAGGGACCAGGCTTCTCAGCAAGCGGGGACTTTCATCAAGTGTGACACTACTCTGAAATGAAAGCTGGTTAAGTTAAGGAAGTAAAAACAGAACTGAAACAAGGCGACCAAATGGCAAAACAGGAGCACGTTCACAGTGGAGCACCTCAAGCATCCAGACCCGGGTGCCTGTAGTCCGGGTTTGTCCATAACCACCTGGAAGGAGGAAGACAGAGAAGGGCCAGGTCCAGAGAGCGCGACGGCGGGTGGCCCATGGCGCACGGTAAGGCACACTGGGAGAAAGGCTTCAATTGCTCATCCATGCCAGCCGGGTCTGACTTGGGTGCCAAAACCTCAGAGGGAGAGAAGCCACGCACCCCGAGCAGGACAGTCAGGTCAGCTGAGCAACGGCAGAAGAGCAAATAAAACGTGAAGGCATTTACACGGGGGATGCTTTACAGCAGCGATAAACATTATGCCATTAGCTACTCAACAGTCCATGCTCACCTTCGGTTTGCCACCCCTACCTCAAACAAAACAAAAGGCAAGCAAAAGCAAAAGCAGCAGCTGACATAGAAAAGATTGGGAAAATGGCAATGCAAATGATTACAAAGAACTCGGAAAGGCCTTTGGCATGAGGGGAGGGTTGGGTCTAGTGGGGAAGGGTGATGGATGCAGGTAACAGCACATGGCGCCTCATGATGGGCTGGCTGGGTTTGTTCCTCTTGTGAGACAGGGAAAAACCCACTAAAAGCCAGCTCCTCAAAAAGGGTCCTACGACTGGATTCAAACTGACTGGTGGAATTCCCTTTTCTGGGAGAGCAAGGCAGAAGCCTTATTACAGAGAACACTGAGACATGAGAAAAAACATCTAGAGTCACACCAGGCGAATTACATTACTCAAGACCCAGCTTTCTGCTTCCAAGTATGAACTGCTCAGAAACTGACAGTGATGGGGGTGAGGCGGAAACAATGGCCTGGATTAACTGAGCTATATGGCTGTTTGCATCCTTCATCTGAAAGCACCCAGCACCAGCCACCAGTAACCGCACGAACAGCTTGTCCTGCCAAAGCAACCCCTGCCTGTCACAACCCCTGCAGCAGGGGCCGTGCAGCTCCTGAACTGCCCGAGCACGACCTGGAGGAGTGTTTGCAGAGAAAAAGGTGAAGTGCAAGTGACCTGTTTGTTGTTTTTCCCCAGGCTTCATGCTCGGCTTATATACACAAAAGACAATAAACATTCAGGACATTTCCAATGGTTATGAAGGTACCGTACCTGTGATGGTGGTAGGGATGGTGGTGGTAGTGGTGGTGGTTGTTGTGGGAGGAGGGATAGTTGTGGGGGGATCTGGATAAAATATAAAAAGGAAAAATAATAATAAAAAAGCAAATTAAGAAAACCCAAGCAGAACACAACAGCGGTCAATAGTGAGCACAGAAAACCAAGGACACAAAGAAGCAGCGCGGCTGGGGGAGACCTTTCTTGCTTTCCTCCTCCAAGAGCCAGGGGCCAGAGCCCACAGCAGGGCACGGCCGCAAGCTCCATCACAGCACAGGGATGTGCTGAGCTGGAAAGCCTGGCCCCAGAAACCCTCCCCCTCTTGCCTTCCACAGCGCTAAAAAAAACAAAGTAAAAGAACAAATAAAGCCCAGCATAAATTAGTCAATGAGAGAGAGAGAGAAATGGGATGGGAGAGGCATAAGGAAAATAAACTGCACGCTTTCCACAACACAAAGAACAGTTCACAGGTACAGGCAGAGACACGGGGGGCTTGGTTGGGTTTCTACATATACACTTGAAAACCCAGGCAGGAGGTTTGTGTGAGGGGACCTGCTGCGCCTGAAGGCTTAACATTAAGAGCCCATGAGAACATCTCCCTTCCTTCCCAGGGCTCCTGACATCCCTCTTCCAGGAATGCACGCCAGCAGGATGTTAAAAACTACCTCAGTGGTAGTCATAAATACACAGGAATGAGAACGTCCTTCCTAAGCACCAAGGGATGAAGAAGTTCACAGAGATCTTTTCATTCCAAAGAGCCAAAGTTTGCTGACAATTTCAGCTGAATGGTTTGGCTATTGGGGCGCTGTTACTGAGGAACATGGCTGTGGGGACTATTCCATCTGTGAGCGATCACCGTGTTCCAGACATGCCTGGGCTGCGGAGGCTCCAACGGTGCCGCTTCTCACTGTGCTTGCATTACGTACAGGGGCACATCCTCCTCATGAGTACTGGGCAGGAGCGCGTAGATACGAGAAGATGTCAGCGAATAATAGGTATTGATGCCCAGGTGATCAAACTGAATGTGTTAAGCAGTTGGGGAGACTTTGAACTACGAATTCATTCGCCAATAATAGAGCATGAAACATTTCATGGGCTTTTGATTTTACGTCTCCTCTATAGCACGTCAACTTTTCATCACTAACGCATCTGCTACTCTTTTATCTCCAAGCGAGCTCTCTCAGATTCCCTAATTAAGACATCTGAACTTTAATTATATGCTGCCCCTTTCTTATATTCCATACAACTTCCCCAAAGTTAAGAAACCTCAGCATTTGCTTCACTGTGGAGCACTTGTATTAGGAGCAGTTGTTATCCCTTCCCTACATTCAAAGCATCCCAGTCCCTGCACTTAGGACAGAGAACTTCTTCCTTGCTCATAATGCAAACCCTAGGAGTGCTGGAGACTGAAACAGCAGAACCAGAGGCATAAAGTCCCTGGCCTTTCACCACGCTGCATGGGATGATGCTATGCAGAGATCTTCCTGCATAAAATCTTCCTCCATAAAATAAAACCAAAAGAAGGTTCCTAATTGTGCTAGAAGGTTCTAGCAAACCTGTCTGCCCATTCCCACGGCGAGGAGAAGCATGGAACGAGCTCTAAAAACAGGCATGGTTTGGTGTGTCAGTGTGATTGGGCACCCCTGCCTCATGTGTGCCTTAAGCACAGCTTGGCAGCAGCTATTCTGCAAGCCTTGCCTGCTGGAAGCCATCCACATGGAAAACCATTTAACTGCCTCTCGTAGCTATCACTGCATACAGCCATACAGCTGCATACCCCATACAGCCCCTGGGTGCAGAGGGACTGTGTCTGTTGTCCCCCCAGTTCCCAAGTTAACAGGATTTGGGGAGCCCTGCACGGGAGAGAGCCAGCCCCGCTGGCTGAGGAGCAAGACACATCCTCCACCAACATCCATACTGCACCTACAGAGACGTGTCTGGGAGGACACGGACCCCGGTGCTGCTGCAATATCACATTGCAGTGGGGAAGGAGCCGAGGGCTGGAGATGGGAACACTCCCACTGCTGAGTGGGATGCGACCAGTGGCAGCAACTTCCTCAAGTGACAGCCTGAGCTGGGTCAGTCCCAGGGCCTTCAGCTGATGGCTGCAGCTCCACCACCACATCAAAGCCTCTGGGTTCGGATTCTTTACGGACTCCAGAGTGCTGGATGCTCATGGGATGCTCCCAAACATGCAGAAACCAGGTGGGATAGGATGTAAAACCATTACCTACCCACAAGCTCCTGACAGACCTCAAAAAGTGCTCTCCTACTTGGCCAAAGTGTCCCAAATAGGGTCCCGCAGGTTCATATCCCCTGGGTCCATGCACCTCCTTTAAAACAACATTGTCCCAGGTCTCCTCCCATGGATTTAATCCGGAGGGAGCTGCACTGCATGAGTCCCACACAGTCCAGTTCTCACCCACATCTAAACCACAGAATTAACAGTGTGTTTCTATGAGCCCTAAATCCAAGTCATTAACACTGGAGAGGGCTCATCTAGCACTTGCCTGGGCTGAAACAGGTACATAAGGAGTGAAAGCACCTCACCTCCAATGGCTCTATGGCAGTAGCTCTCCCTGGTTTCCATCTGCTGGGGAACTGCCCATGTCCTACTCCAACTTCTTTATTCTCCACAACATTGGTGTTTCTTTAAACACCGATGTAAACCAGGTATTTTTTAACACCATGAGCACACAAAGAATTCCACCATAAATGCATATTTGACTTCATTTTGCAACTGGAGTCTTTTGGACCTACAGGCACTACCGGTGTGAGGTGGCAGATGAGTTCAGTTTCAGCCCAAAAGCTGTAGCTTTGTTGTTACCTTCAGCCTTTGGGTGAGTTTCTAGGACTGGGCATAAAATCACTCACATGCAAGTGGCATTCAGACAGGCAACATGAGGTCCTCGACTATTAATCTGTATTGGAGCAAGAACAAGAGAATGTGGACTGCAGAGCTTCAAGCTGCTGTTACATGGCCTGAACTTCAAACCAAAAGCAAGCTCCTGTCCCATCTCAGTAGAACCATACAATTGTTTAGGTTGGAAAAGACCTTTAAGATCCTCAAGTGCAGCACCCACCACAAGCTTAGCCCAGGCACACAACAACCACTCTTAACCCATAAAGTTTAAATATGCAGCCCAAGGGAATTGCTCATAATTAAACAGGAGGATCACTCTCCGGGTGCCTACTGAATCTTCATTATATGCAACGCCTGGTGACAGGAGCACAAGGTCTAAAGCAACGGCAAAGTAATGCAGAGGGACTGAAGAATTAAGGTAGGTACTTAACAGCACTTTAGAAAGATGCTGAGGCACGGTTTAGTGTCTGCTCAGCCGCCACAGACAGGCTTAAGGCATCTCATTCCTCCAGTTTCTTTACTGGTTTGTAATTGTCTGGGGATGCTGGCTGAGCCTTCAGCAATTGAACTTCCTAATGAAAGACCTGGCCGTGCCCTCCCCTCCCGGATCACTGCTGAAGACACTGCGGAAGGCATTACAAGAAGGAAAAGGAGTTATCAGAGAAGTCCTAGGGGAACTGTCAGGCCAGAGAACTTCCCAGTTCTCCCCATGGCCCTGCTCTGGCTTTTCCTTTGGCTTCCCTGGAAGCACCAAGTACCACGGCGAGCCCAGCTCCGGAGGAAGGAGCGCACCGGACACTGGAATAGGCTCTGCTCCCGACAAGGGAGTTACAGAAGCAAAGGAAGGGTTTGGCAGCCCCGGCCCCAGCCCGGTACAACGCAGGTGTCAGGAGCTGGCTGTAAATCTTGCATTAAGCCAAAAGTTAACTTTGTCAAAGCTTTCAGAGCAGGAATGTTGCAATTATGTGGAAATGAGTCTAGAAGAACGGTGGTTTTCTCACGTACCGTATACAAACAGCATGTAATCCGCATGTGATTTCCCCACCGCGTTGGAAGCCTCACAGCGGTATGTACCATTATCTGTTTTGTTTAGGTTACTAATGAGAAGGTTTGAACCAGACACTACAACGTGTTGAGGCATCTCATCATCTACTCTTAACCACCTCATGTCCGTAGGCCTACAGAGGAGGGAGAGAAAGAAACAAGCACATTACTATTTTCCTATGGTAAAGATGGCATCTTCAATAGTTCATCCACAGACAGAAAGCCCAAACCAAGAAAAACTGTAAAGAAATAACACACACTTTTTTGCACTACTCAAGCCCCGATGCTGTCGGGCTTCCTCAATTTAAATTTATTTTAACCCAACAGGAAACTGTATCCAGACCTTAAATTTTCTGAAAACACTAATGCAAGCAGGAAGAAAGTTCATTAGTGGTTAATCATTCGCTTGTTCATTAAACCTGTGAGGCTGTGGATGACCTGTGCACCCCTGAGTGCCCATCCGGCCAGCGCGTGGCAAAACCAGGATGTTCTGGGATGGACACAGCGCTGAGCAACACCAGCTGGGTACCGGCTGGGGTCTGGTTCTGACCAGGGGCTGGGTGCTCCCCTCATCACTGCCACATGGGCGGCAGCAGCTCTTGAAACGTGGCTTAATTTCCACATGGTGGAAAGGGCTTTGGTGCTCCTGGCTATGGGCTTCAAAAGGCCGCTTGTGATTTCAGAGTCCCCAGGTTTCCCATGCTGCGTGCATGGCACAGCAGCCGCTTCCTGGGGATGTCTCGCACCCTGGGTCTCCTAACAGTGACTGTTCCACTGTCCTCCCACTTCTGTCATAGTCTTGGGGTAGGGGGGAGTTGTGTCAAACCTCACAAGAAACCTGTGTTAATGCCAATATAGAAATTCCTGCTCTCTGGTCTTCTTTCTCCTGAGCTTCCCTCCAATGTTTTTGTTGCCCAATCTTGCAGAGAAATGACTTTAAGTGGAAAAACATCCCTCTTCACCTTAAATCACTGTAAAGGAGTTTATGAAATCTCTGTCTCAAAACCCGAGAACCAAACACTGCCATTAGCTGAGGGTGCATCTTCTTATGCTTTGAGAGACCCAGGTGAAGTGACCTACAGCACATTACTGGCACCACCGTAACATTAAGCAGCGTGCTGCCGGGGAGATGTGTCTGTCTTACTTAACGTGTGTGCGTCTTACTCATAGCCTGCAGGAAAAAAAGCAGGAAAAAAAGCAGCCTACCCATTAAATTCCCAGGTGACAGCAAATGGGAGGAACTGCAGCTGCCCAAGGAGGAGGTGTGCAAGGGGGCATTGACAGGCTCTGAGCAGGGAACAGGTATTACAGTGGAATTCAGCAGGGGACGTGCCAGTCTCTAATGTACGGGGCAGGAACCAGCCTTGTGCCGAACAGAAGACACTGGGAAGCAGGAATGCACGGAATGACCTGGGAGGGGAGGCAGCACCACGGCCTCCTCACTGCACCCTGCCTGCCCCTGCCCCCAGCAGCAGCACCATCACTCCCCATGGCTTGTGTGCCACTACCCCTGCCAGGACTCCCGCCCTGGGCACGCTACCAAGGAGATGCTGACAGACTTCGGGGATGTTGGCAGGAATCTCATGGACATGACGGAAATAAAACAGGAGAGTAAATACTTGACAGCCATAAATCCAAGTGGAAGAGAAAGTATTCTTAAAAAAGTAAAGTCAACAAAACTTAAATCACAACAGCGATGGGAGTGTGCAAGAAAATCTGCCCGGCCTTGCCAGGGATTTCCTGATGCATGAACTTCTTCAACTACGTAAGAAAGCCTCAAGCGCATGGCAAGAGGAGGAGAAAGAATAAAACCTGCATTTCCTAAAAACCACGCAGGGCACCAAAAGGGAGGAAGATCATCCCGCAGTCAACAGTACCAAAAAGACAGACTGCCTTACCTTGGGATCCATTCCACTTTCACCAGTGCTCAGTGCTTTGGTGCCAGTCTGACTCCTGCGTACCGGCACCTCACTGGGATGCGATACGCAGGCCCTTGGCCTGGCTCTTCCAGGTCAAGAGCAATTGCCACCCAAGACATTCCCTGGGGAAGAGGCACACGGCTGCAGGGCGCTTCATTCTGCACCCAAGGGCTTGCTGTGCAGTGGCCATGAAAGGCTCTCCTGGGAGCAATTCCAATGGAAATCCCTTGGCCACTGATTACATAGCAATAAAGTAAATCCAAATGGAGCAGCAGATGCTCAGGTGCAGAAAGCATCTCTCTCTCTTTTGCACTGTGATGTTATCTCTGCAGCAGAGAGCGGCATGTTGGGTGCCTGCAATGGCAGCAGAGGTCCTGCAGCACGGCATGGCCCCGCCACGACCTGCCCATCCTGGGGAATGCCCAACTTACTGTGGTTTTCCAAAGGCTGCGCACGACAGTTCCAGCGGCTCCCCCTCTCTCGTAAGGCCTTGCACCGGGTAGTTCTGCGAGACCCGCACTTGAGGCTTATCTGCAGGACAGAAAACAGCCCTCTGTAAGCCATCACCAAGCATCAAGCCAGGTCACATCTGCGTGCACCCAGAGCTGTTATCCTCTTGGCTGGCAGCAGGGAAAAGGGGGATCTGGCAGCGCTTCCCGCACTGACCAGAGCACCATGCTTCCTGGGAAATGCAGCTTGCTGTGCCAGCGTCCACCTGCGAACTCGCCCAAGCTAAAAGGAACTCATTTGCCTTCCCGCTGAGGTGAACCAGAGGTATTCGCGGTGCTTGGAATTGACAGGTTGTACTGTGCATCCTGTATTACTGTACAACACTTGGCATCCACACACATCAATATGCTGGGCCTTACGGGAGATGCTTGTTAGAAACACGAAAAGTAAGTCAGAGCCGATGCTGCTGCTGTTTCAGCAACAGAAGGGTTTATTTGGTCCAAGCGAAGCTCTTCTAAATCCTAAACCAAACAGAGAGCATTAAGGCATTGATAGTTATGGAGCCAACTCAAAAACTCCTCAGTAAGACCCTGCAGGAGGAAAATCACAGCATACCACAGAGCTGGAGTCCACAATTAAAAAATTCATTACCTCCTACAACTGAAACACAGATTAAAAACTCAATCTAAGCTGTAGCTAAAACATTATCAGCGCGAGAAATCAATTCAATGCTACAACTGCCATTAAGCCGTATACATTTTTCAGGAATTTACTCAACTGTAAGGAACAAAGGGAGGCAAAAAATCAGTATGCATAAAGGCTGAAGCCATTTAAATGTTTCTATTTCCTTGGAGAGTAACTGCTACCAAAACCACTGGCTTGCTGCATTTTATTAACTGTTTAACTCATTAACATGCTTCCTATGGAATAATAGAGATTAGAAAAAAGACCCGTGTCAGGATTTAACCAATTTAAACTCTCATAATTTCCAGTAATGGAATAAGCAACACGAGTAAATCCCCTCCTGAGATGACTACACCACAAACACTCCATGAACTAATCCCGCTGCAGATGCCATGGAACATGGTGTCTCTGCGGGCTGGAAGCGGGATCCTGCCGTGCCGGGGTGTCACACATCTGGGGTGCAGAGTCCCTGTTCCACTGCAAGCGTGATCCCTTCAGCGTGCCCCAAACCACGCTCCGCATGTGCCAAATACAGAGGTGGAAGCAGGTCTGAGCCACGAGCGCTCGCACAGCCCACAGACCCGGGAAGACGAAGTAAACCGAGGATTATGCAGCAAGTGAAGCCCAGGCAGCATCTGAGACGCCGTGCCTGGGCTCGCCACTCCGGCTCACAATTCCCACCCCCCAGCCATCTGCTCCCTATTTATTATTTGCTTTGCAGCAGTACCTGCGAGCCCATGCCAGCAACACAATGCTATTGTGCTCAGTGCTGTAGAGAGAACAGAAAACCTGCCCTGCCTGATTTCCATGGGCACACAAAGACGACGGCACCCTGCGCCGAGGAAGCTCTGCGCGGCGCCTTCCGCAGCCTGCCTCCCCTGCTGCTCCCAGCCCGCCTGCTTTACATAAGTTCCACTGTTTCTAATGAGCTGCTCACCAGCTGACAATTCCTGATGGAAATCAAGAGGGATACACTGAAGGCTTGCTGCACTGGGAATATGCTGCACATTGCCTTCGAGTGAGTGCAGGGGATAGGTGAGCCTTGCCATGTCAGCTCTCTGGCCCCACAGCCTTCATTAAGCAAATGAGAACACTATGTTGGTCTGGACATGGCAGAAGTGACACCTGCAACAGAACTGCGGTTTATCAGCACCCATGCATATACTCAGGGCAACAAGAGCATTCCCATCAGGCTATTCACAGCGAGCATCACTCCTGCACAGGACTCACCAGCACACCAGAGATGACAGTGGGCACCATGAACACGCTTCCCAAGTCCGAAGGATTCAGAAGGATGGCTGGGCACTCAGGAAAGCCGACCTTTCAATTATGAAAAAATTCCACTTGCTTCCACCAAGAATTGGGGTGGTGGGGGCATCATTTTCTCCTTTAAGGATATGCCTTTCTACTGCTAAGGCGAAGCATCCTGTCTCGGACAAAGCCAGTCTATTTCGTTCAGATGATGGACTCTGTTAGTGAAGCTTTGTGAAATGGCAAGCACTGCGGGATCCCCTGCTCAGCTCCTGCATGAGACTGTGACATTTAGCAGCCTCTGCCAGTAAAGCTGCGATGGTTTCAAAGCCCGGATGCAGTTTGCTGCCCGTTAAGTTAACCACTGTAAGAAGACTGTGTTCGAGTGGTGGCCTCTGTGGCTGCATGAGCTGAGCAAGGACTATCCAGGATGGTGACCAAGAACTCAAAGCAAGAAGCAGAGGTTTTACCCTCAAGTTCATTCCAGCAGCCTGAGATCCTTGACTTGGAGCTTCATGTTGTCATACCACTGGATTACTCCATAAAAACAAGCACTTGCATCTATGCACCCAGGCCGCTACATACACCACTGGCAGGCAATTAGATCTAACAACCCAAAGCTATTTCCTCGTGCGCCTTTTTCCAGCAGCTTAAAAAACCAGCCTGGTAATTTAATAAGGCACCTTTATTAAGCTCAATTCATTCAAAAGCTAAGAGTGATATACAAGGTTAAATACCAGTAGTCTAAAGGTTACACTGTAGCAACAACCAATTTGAAAAAACTTATTACAAACCCATCCTGCGTTTGATGAGATTTCTTTTCCAGCAGGCACCCCCCTGTGCCTGCCGGTGGGGGAGCTGCAGCCTTCCCAACGGGACCATGCACCCCATTCCTTGCCCTGCTCCTTGTCCCACCACCTCTGCTTTCATTCCTCCAGATGCTGAAGACTCCCCCCACTGACAGGTTGTGCTGACAGCTCAGATAGAGGGAGGCCAAGGCAGCAGAACACACCTCCCCTCCAATTTCACTGGCCATCCTGGGCTCTCCATGCTGATGTTTCCCAGCCTTAAAGCTCCATGCTTTGGAAGTTACCAGAACTCTCCAGTTCTGCACTTGTCCCCATCCTTCCTCTTATCAGCCTCTCTCCCAGCTTTTGTGCCATCAGCAGAGATTATTAATGGTGACTTCTTGAGAGCACTGAACAGCATCAGGCCGAGCACTTGGGCCAGTGCATTCACTCTAAAAATACCACCGTTCACTGATTACTCCCTAAGGACTTTCCTTTGAGATCTGCCGGTTAGCAATTCCATAATCCATTTAAATGTGTACTCCATCGATAATGCGTAGATGTCATTAATCAGCCAAGATAAAACCCTACATTGAGCTTGGTGCCTTACAAAGGCCTAAGCCTATTATTCCTACCGTATTATTCCCTTTCATCAGGCCAACCTACGATCTCCAAAGCACGCATGCTTACTGTCTCAAAGCCCAGCACCAGCCTGGCCTCCTCATGTGCCCAGGGTACCATGATGCTTCAGTCAGGTCCATCAAGCTGTGGGCAAGCTTCCTGCTGCCCCTTAAGTGCCTCTTCCCAAGGGGGAAGAGCCAGGATGCATGACTTTATCTGGGAGTACAACCATGGACTTGAACAGATGCTTGGTTTTCTTGGGAAAGCAAGGCAGCGCGTGAAAGGTGGTTACATCCTCACCCTTCTGCCTCTCCCATGAAATACAATCACAGTGTGCATAATGAGGAAGCTACGTGCAGTGATTTCAGCTCTGTGCCTGTATCCGCTAATTCCACTGTGCACAAGAGCTACCAAAAGCTGCCATAGAAAACCTGCATTGCACTCCACGTACGTGTTCCTTGGGGCTGTGCCAATCCTACCAGCATTGAATCATCGCATCGCAGCAGCTCCCAGTCCTCCAGCAATCTCCATGCGAGTGATACAGCTCCTACAATGCAGCAATCTGTCCACCCTGAACTCAAACCCACACTGAAACGGTGGGAATAACACAGTGAAAACATTCTGGGAAGCACTCGTGGCTTCAGAGCCACCCAGATAATACTTTATCTGCCAATGGGAACTATTTTACCCAGCTCCTCACCTCTGCTTTCATCTGTGCCCCAAAACAACTATTCAGACCCTGACTGCTGGCAGCTTCCATGCTGCCTGCCAGGAGAAGGGCAGGAGGAGCGTGTCCCTCACTATTAGAAGGCAGCAGCCAAGCAAGTGTGTATACACGGGTTAAACACAACTGTCCCCTCCATTCTGAAATCACACAGGATTGCTTATCAGGAAATGAAGCCTGCGTCAAAGACAGCCCAGACCTGGCAACCCTGAATCTTCTCCTCACCTCTCGCAAGGACAGGAGTCTGTGTGGCTGGTTTCAGCCAAAAAGGCACAAACCTCGTAAATAAATAGCTCCCGTGCTTGCAATAACGAGTAAGTGTGGGACCAGCAGCTCCCAACTCGGCTGGAAGAGCCTTGCGAAGACCGCTGGGCATAATTCACCCTCAGCAGAAGGGACTGAAAGCCTGCAGCAGAAAAAGGGAAGCCAAGGCCAGGCAGGCTACAAACACTTCAGTATTTAAGTGAGCTCTGCTGCCTAACGCCTGCAAAAGGCAGAGTCCAGCCCAAAGCGGGAGCTCCTCGCCCCCAACAACACCCCTTGGAGAAAACCTCCTTAATGAGCTTGCAAATGAGCACCCAGCTGGGAAATGTCACAAACAAGAGTGGCTAACGCCCCAGAAAATCAAATAACTCAACACTTGGCTGATCGTGGCGCTTTTCAGATGCACTGGAAGGAAGAGAGAAAAAAGCCTTAAATCAAAGTTTCTGAAGGGGTCAACACCTCACTGAACAAAACAACTCATTTATTCCTTTTCAGAAACCTCCAGATGATAAATTACACTGATGTTAATCACTTCGCTGCATACTATGCAATTAATACTTGTACGCAACAAATGTAAGGTTTGCTGGAGATGCAGCAGCACACATACATACATATGGCCCATTTTTAACATCATTTGGCACCAAAAATCCTCCTTTCCTAACAGCAGAGGCTATAACAGCTTCCATCGGTGTGTATTTTAACAGGACATGTGCAGATGTTATGAAGAATGAATAAGCAATTAATTAGAACTTCAGAAAGGCAAAAAATACAGCAACGCATAGAAAACGCCACATCAAGACCCCAACTTCTGCTTCCAGCCTCATGAAATGAGATAAGCGCCACAAAGGCTGAACTTAAATGTCTCCGAGAATATCTGGTTCCATTCCGTTCCTTAATGATATTTTAATGCGTTTTGTTGCTTCATTTCCTTTCTAAAATTACACTCAACGCGCTGCTCTTCCATCCCTCACCGGTGGATCACAATCCCACAGGGAAAGCAGCTCCAGCTGGAATCAGGAGCTCTTCCCAAACCCGGACCGGGCAGCACACTGCAGCTGCCGCTGCCCCCGTTCCCTGAGTGCTGTTAATGTTCCCCTGAATGTTCTCACCACTGCTCAAACTCTGTTTGTTTGGGAGGCATCACCAGGAGCCTCTCAGACATACTCCTCAGGGCTTGTTTGCACAGATTTCTTTTCAATAGCATCCCCTACATGCACACAGAAGCATTTATCTCTCAACTTCACAAAGGGCCAGGCTGTGCCACATTACATACGCAACAAATAGCTTACTCCAGGAGTAGGACAAGTTAATACTGATCACGGACCAGTTTTGCTGAGCGCAGCAGAACAGGCTTTCCTCCTAGCACACGCTGCTGCGAGCAGGTTCCTGGCTGGTGTTTCCTTGGAAAACAACACAACCAACCCACAACTTTCAAGCTGCATCTTGGAAAAAACCTCCCTGTGCTCCGAAATTCAGTCAGACAAAAACCACCTCATTACCCGAGAAGGCTCCATCCATCATCCTCCTGCCCTTCCCCAACACATTTCATGCTCCAGTTGGATACATTAAATGCAGAGAAATACAACCTCTGCTGAGAAGAACATTTTCCTGTTCCCTGCTGGTGTCCCGACGAGGCGGATCTGCTGTGACCTTGGAGGGAATGGGCAGAACTTACGGGGAGAGGATGGAAGAGCAGGGAATGAACGAGCAGCACAGCTAATGGGCCTGGAGCAGGAAATACACTGTGGCCAGGGGAACTGCACCACCAGCAGCTGCAGGAGTCCTATGCTCCAACTGCAAAAGCCCATCCCTGAAAAGCCATCAAGCGCATACCAATTAGGCCTCATTGTAGGCACCTCAGCTCCCCAAGAGGCCAAGCACGTGTCCACAGCAGCACTGATGGAGATGCCTCTCTGTGAAGACAACGGGCTTCCTCCTGCCCAACACACCATCAGTGTGGAGGGGAAAGTTTGCTCTGCAACAGCCTCTCCCACCGGGAGCTCAGGCCCAGCAGCAGGCACTAAATGCAATTGTCTGGATGCCGTCCAGCACATGGAGTCCCAAAGCCGCTACCTGCTGGGAGCTGCCAGGTTATGATGCATGACATGTTCTTCTGCCCGTGCTCTCCCCTCAAGCCATCTGCTGCTGCCCACTGCAGGACCTGACCGGACTAGCATGGGTCAAGTCCCCAATATATCACCATAATCACTTTTAAGAAGCTCAGAGTTTAATGCAAAGCAGACCATAAACACAAAGCAGTCTGAAAGCCCTTCTCCTGCTCACCCCCGCTCCCCTCCGAGGAGGCTCTGCGCTAGTTCCAGTCCAACAAACGGCTCCGGAATGACACACAAGGATGCTACCATCAGCGCTAAGGGCAGAAACATGGGCAGCGAGTGCAAGTGCAGCCTCCAATGTGTTCACTGAAGTAGGCACATGTCCTTTAGGACATCCAAGTAACTGCAGTTTGTGTGTGCTCTGCCTTCACAGCATGGGGAAACCTGCAAAGGCTGCAAACAAAAGAGGTCAGAATGGATTTGTCTGAGGAAGAGTGGAAAAACTGTTAGTGTTTTTGCAGAGAAAGGACAGCGGCCACCTCCTACCCCATTAGACAGTCGGGATTCCAGAGGGATTTCTGACAGGAAGCCTAAAGGTGAGCTGATGTCTTTTCCAGCAAAGGGAAGAACCCAGCAAGGTTTCAATACCTCTGCAAAAACAGGGGAGATGGGATTTTTTTCCCTCCGTTAAGTATTTGATCAAGCCTCACAAAGGTGCTAATGTATTATTAAAGCTAATGGAGCTCTACAAGAAATGTTAATGGACATTAAGTTTGCATAAATGAATTACACATTAGCTCGGTCGCAAGAAATCTCGTATCTGCCAATTTAGGTGGTATCTGATCATTTCTGTTTTCCTCATTACAGGAACATTACTTCCCGCTAGTTTCAGAGATATGACAATTGTAACCAAGATGTTCATAATGAAACTACATAATGAAGCAGATGAAATAAATTAATACAAAACATCCCCTTCTCCTTCTGAAGTGATGTTCCAGCTGAAGTGAGCCTCCACAAACAAGCCCCCTGCAGGCCCCAGCACCCTGGCTCTCTGAGGACTCTGTGATGGTGCTTTGGGAGCTGCTTGCTGCTCACATGGTGCAGCAGCTCCCGCCCTCATCCCCAGCAGCTGCACCAGAGCGCGGCTGCATTTGGGAGCAGCAGCACTCCCAGGCACCTGCTCCTAAACCTTGTTAATGTCATATACAGCAGCACAGTTCCTAAACAAAGTGAGATGTTATTAACAGCAGACATGTTGGAAGTGCTATAGAAAACAGGTTGGCCTTCATCAGCAGCATTACTGAAGATTCCACATACATCATGTTCCTCTGACTTAAAAAAACACCTGGTGCTGTGTGTTTGCAGTGCACAACACTGAGTTTCTTTTGCACAGAGCTGAGTTTTTGTCAGTGAACTCCCAACGGTGACCAGTCGCTTTGATGTGGCGGTAGAGAAGCATTTTTCAAAGAGATAGGTAGGTTGCTAAGAGAAAAATACTCAGGTTTAATCTGTTCTGACAAGTATAAAGCCCAGCCAGGAACCTTTGACAGTGCAGATTCTATGTACAGAAAGTTATTTCTTAAGAGCATAAAGGTATGTATTTATTGTACTGCAGAAGGGCCAGGAGAAGTCGTGGCTTAGCCCCTGAAGTGGTACCCACCATTTTGAGCAGCAATACAGAAGCCCCATCAGTGCTGTCATTTTACCTTCAGAGCAGCTCCTGAGCTCTGAAGTGAGGGATTTGATACATTAAGAGAATGAAAAGTGCTGCTACTCACACATAACTTCCAGGTAGCGCTGCGTCTGCAGGTCCTTGACAGCCGGGTGGTCCACCAGGCAGATGACAGGGACCCCGTCGTCCTCCCGTCCCACCTTCAGCAGCAGCTGGCTGGTCACCGTGTACATGTCGGACCACTGCTCCACCTCCGACTTGCCTGGGGGAGAGAGCAGAGGGTGGGAGATGGCGGAGGGAGCACATCCCCTTCGGGTGCCATCCATCCCCGCTCGGCAGGCTCCGAGGGTTAGGGGGGCTGTTGCCAGTTGAAGTCAATGCTGCGTTACCAATGATTAACGATCCTCTCACACCATCCCCAAATCCCCAAACCCTTAAATCAATGAGCTGCAAATCCCTCCCACTACTGAATCAACAATTAGCTACAGAAGTGATTAACCAGATTAACTCTATTAAAAGCAGTATTGATGGGAGGAAGTGTTTCAGCAGTGCTGGTCGGAGCAAAGCGATGTTCCAGGCTGGCTGCTGGAAGGATGCAGTAAGGCACAGCATGGAGACACGGAGAAACAACAGACAAGGCAGGAGGAAAAGGAACACAGCAAGCATCTGCTGACAATGCACCTCCGCTTTGTCTTCAGATACTCTCATCTGTGGCTTTGTGTTTAAGAATTCTCAGTGTAAACGTTAAGGGCAACTCCTGGAGCAGAGGTCTTTCAAACACAAAATACTTCTGTATAACCTATTGAAGAGAAAGAGAGGCCAGATGCAGAAAGCAACACCCCATGATGTTTAAAAGAAAGGCCTACTGATCCACAAAGCCACGCTGTCCTGCTCTTCACAACCCACAGGCAGGTATCTCAGATTCCCTGCTTGTGTGTAAAAAACCCAAACTGCAACGAATCAGCAGGGTGAGCAAGAAGCTACCACCCAGCTCAGCAGCCTTCAAAGGGAAAGGGAAGCTGGGATTCATTTGCCAATACAAGAAAACTCAATCAAGAAGCCAGACAGGACAAGCACGAAGGGTCACGACAGTTGCACTGCTGCCCACCAGAATGGGGAAGGAAGCCTGAAAGGGGCCCCAGAAAGGGAAGATCTGCACTGGTGACAACTGGTGCTGGGAATCAGTGGAACACCCCTTCAAGTGGCAACAGGTTTGCATTCCACCTTTATCAGCACGCTCTCAGATGTGTCCTGCTCGGATGCTCGCAGGTGTTTGACTTAAAGAGAGGATTTCATCCTGCCCTTGGAGAGGGAGGATTTGAAGTAATAAGCCTGGACTTGTATAGAGAGCCCTTCAGTGTCTCAGACTGGGTAAAGCACAAAGGTGCTGTCAACCAAGCTCACATCTACATGCAGGCTTAAACTAACAGCATGTCACATGCAATCTGAATCAGTGACTTGAATGTGCAAATACTGGGAGCAACCAGACTTCAGGGAGACGGAGAAACCCATCTCACATGAATATTCAACTGAACACAGAGAAAACACTCCATAAACAACAGAGCTGAATGTGAAGGCGAGCTCAAAAGCCTCACAACCCAAAGCACAGATGATCCTGCCTGCACCTTAAACCAGGCAGAAAGCTGCAGAAACCACTGCGGAAGAAAACTCGGCTCTGGGACCGCTCAAGGTCACCTCTAGTTATAGAAAGGCTCCAGAGCCCTGTACTGGTGCCTGGCAGGCAGGCAGGGCCCCAAACGCAGTCCACCCCTTCTGCATTAGAGAACAAGCTGTCTGCCCACACGCTCCTTTGTTCCTGAGCTGGCGTTCAAAGTAGCTCACTTCGCTCTTTCTCCTTTTATTTTCTCCCCTTAACCTGGCAACAGAGAACAAATCCCCAGCATTACATAAGTCATCTCAGCTGCCTGAAATGTCACCTCTGGAAAAACCAAGTGGCTGAGAGGATGCACCTACCAGTGAGCTCCTTGTTTCCTTTGAACCATCTGATGGTGGTGGCTGGTCTGCTGGCCATGGCAGTGCAGTTCAGCTCGATCTCTTCTCCCTCGACGGCGATTTCTTTCTGGATATCGATTACCAGATTGCGCGGTGGGACTGCAATGAGAAAGACAGCAGAGCACGTGCTTGATGAAAACCATTTTGCGATCACTCACACAAGACAAAACCTCCAGGAAAACCCCTAGAACCGACTAAAGGAAAGCAGCAACTGGGATTTACTTGACTTTTCAATCAATCAAATCCTTCGATAGGCGGTTTCTCAGTAATCAGAGTAAGTGCTTCCACTCCTCACCTAACAATCATCGTGGTGGAACAAATTATTACTTATCAAGTTTGTAACTTTCTGTTCCCAATCCCAGGCAGGCGCTGTTCCAGGGAAGAGCTGTACCTTCTGCGCTACTCGGTGCTGCGTGCTGCTATTTGAAGGTACAGCTTGACTCCGCACACATTTCTTGACTTCTTCTGACAAGGAGAGGAAACACGAGAGCTGACATTTGGGAGCGAATTGCTTACCGCGCCTCGAACCTCGCGAGGCAATTTTTCTCTCCTGCTGTTCAGCTTCAAGCCTCAGCCGCGGGGAGTGGAACCAGGCCAGCACGCATCAAGCTCATTTAAAAGGCTCGAGGAGCTGGTGAGCCCCAGCCCAGGATGGAATGAACCACTCTGGGAACAACCCTGCATCCCCATCCGTTGCAGCACCATGCACCAGCCACTGACCCAGCGAGAGGAGCGAGCCAGCTCTGCACCCAGGGATGGGCACCTCCATTGTATGGTCATTTCTTCAGCATGCCAGTTTGCCCTTTGCCTCAGGCACCTACAGATCAAGACTCTTCCAAACACCACGCTAGGAGACTATGCACAATGAAAATCACCCAGTAACACTGAGAAACAGGCTATAACTTCAGGAGATAACAACAACTGCAGTGTCTCTGAGACTGTGACCAACCAGCTTAAAAGTTCCCAGGCAGGAACAAGGAGTCTCCTTCCCCTGAAAGCACCAGTAGAAGAAAAATGAACATCAAGGGATCATTGCACAAAGTTGCAGTTCCAAAAAACCCCGGAATTTCCAAAGGAAACTCAACTTTGCTCTGATCAATATGATTAAGCAACTGCATAGTTCAAATGTGACTAACACGTTTTGGAGCTAATGAAGAACAAATATGTATAAATACCATCCAGATGATCAAATGGACTAATTAGTCACTTGTGGCTTTTCTCTAACAAGAACAGAACAGGCTACACATTTGAGATCTTCACATGTTCCAATTAAGCATGAATAAATCTACATATTGTGTCACAGAAGACATTAAAGCACATGGGCGAGAGGGGGAAGCGCTGCTGAAGCTCTCTCCAACACTGACTCCAAAGAAGGATGCAGCGCTGGCACTGGGAGATGCAGATCAGTGACATTACTCCTTGATAGACTTTACTCTGTATCGAAGTCGGAGTGACAGCCACGAGATCTTAGGTGGGGGATGCATTCCCAGTAGGACCAGCCACGTATCGACACAGAGAACCACTGCCCTGCCCCAGCTCATTTCATCTCCTCATTAGGGAGTCAGTGGAACAGGACACAGGAAAGACATCACCTTTGGCATGGTGGTACCTGACCTCTCCGTACAAACTACATCCAAGAGAAACAGTCCCTCCTCCATCTCCTCACAACGAACATCTACTGTGCCTGCCTGCTCTGCGAGCTGACGCTTGGCCCGAGTACGTGCTGGAGGTGAAGGGACAAGACCCACTGCTTTAAGGACCTTGGGGCTGGCCGTGCTGCAAGTCCTTCTCCAAATGAACTTAAGCACGAGGCAGGGAAACAGACTTTGCTCTGGATTCTGAAGCATGAAGCATATTTAATAATCACAACCAAACCCAGCAAAATCTCTCTGCCCAGAGAAGCTGTGGCTGCCTCATCCCTGGCAAGTGTTCAAGGCCAGCTTGGACACAGTGGATTGGAGCAACCTGCTCTAGTGGAAGGTGTCCCTGCTCGTGGCAGGGGATTAGAACTGTATGAGCTTTAAAGGTCCCTTCAACCCAAACCATTCTGTGGTTCTATGAAACTCTGTTTTGTCTCCAACTTGAAAGACACACCGCTTCTAGGTGAATACAATAAGTACTCTTTATTTCAAACACCTTCTTAGTATTGTTAGCAGTGAAATGAAATCCAACAAACTACCTTTCATGTGTGATTCAGAGAGAAGAGCTGGGGGAGAGCTTCCTATGCCTATGAACACCGGAAAGCACACTGAAACTTTGAAGGTGTTGATAAACGTAATGGCAAGAGTAGAACTGCTTATAAACATTATTTAAACAATGTATAAAAACCTAAGAACCAAATCTCATTATACAGAAGAAGGGAGATTTAAACTAATCAGCAAGTGAGATCTTACATTAAGTCACCCTCTGTGATTCAGGTTCTCCTATTAATAGAGTCTTAAAAGCTGCTGCTAATCTGCAGAAGCAGCTCTAATGGCACGAGCTGCTATTACTGGTAACAGCATCAGGCTGAGCTGCCTGTGCAGGGGACCAAAGGAAAGGGGAGAGCTCAGCCCAACGTGCCTGAGCACATTCTGGGGATGGGACGGGATGGAGGGGAGCAGCAGCACCAGCCTCAGCTCTGCAAACAGCCATTTCAAAGCAAATGAGCAAACTGATGGCGTCAAACGAGGGACCTCGTGTTCTTTCACACGTGAAACAAATTTTTGTTAAAATTAATAGGAAGCTATCACTTTCCATTAGCTGAGCCCGAGGTTTCTCTGACTATATACATCAACTGACAGAGATGCGAGAACTTCACCACGCGGGAGGTTCACCAGTGAGGCCGTTAGTAACATCAGCCCTTAAGGAGTATCATAGATGGGCAAAGATGCTGTCATTTGCCATTAAAATGTAATCTCTCAAATCCCCAAGTTCTGGAAGGGAAGAGTCAGTGT
This sequence comes from Psittacula echo, assembly GCF_963264785.1. Classification (NCBI taxonomy): domain Eukaryota; kingdom Metazoa; phylum Chordata; class Aves; order Psittaciformes; family Psittacidae; genus Psittacula; species Psittacula echo. The sequence goes on from NC_137754.1 coordinate 538,063, forward strand.
GTGATCAGAGTAGTCTGATTACTGAAAACACAACATCCATAAACTGCACAGTTCCACCACGCTACGAGGCACTCCTGTTAATTTATTTTCCCTCTGCATATCAGATAATTATTGAAAGACATTTCCTACAGCTTTTACTTTCTGGCTGACTTCTTTCTCACTCTGCCAGATGAGATGTGCCCACTGCAACTCATCTTCCCCTCTCCCTATGATGTGTGCCTTCTCTTGCCCTATAGCAACAGCCTCGAGACAGAGGAGGACATTCCTGCCAGGACACCAGCAGGTCCAGAACACCAACTGATTCACTTGGATACTCTTACAGAGCAGTGACAGCACTAATGACTAATCCCTGCAGACTGTGTGCAAACCAAGGCTGGTATTAAGCTTCACTCCACAAAGGGCAGCAGAACCTCACAGCTTTCCAAGGGACCTGCCCCAGTAAAGGAGAGGCTTGGAAGAGCACAAGACCTCATGCTTACACCTCTGCTCACTCTTTGAAGCCAAAACCTGCCTATAAGCAGAAAGGTAAGACCTGAGAATCACACTAAATACCACACAACCTGCAAAGAGAGGCTCTGGGTGCAGCCAAGGGACACCTTGCAAGACAGGAAGGCTACAGGAGGGTGATGCCACCAAACGACCTGCTTGCTACTTGCCCTTGAAAACCCTGTGCCTGCAGGTTCAAGTCCTAGGCTGCTTAGAGCTGCTGAAGGGCTGAGCTGGTCTCCAGTGGGAGAACGCTGGGTGTTCAGATCCTGTCTGTGCTGTATCACTGGAGAGCTGCAGCCGCATCCTGCTGACCCCAAAGTTCACCACAAGCACCTATTTGGTCCTTACCGAGCACTGTGATGGTGGTGTAGATTTCCTGCGGGGGGTCAGTGTAGAGCTGGCAGAAGTACCTTCCTTCATCAGAAATGGAGACGTTTGTCAGGGACACCCGGAGCTCACTGTTGGAGAAGTTCACCAGCTGGAACCTGCTGTCCTTCAGCGCTGTGAAGCAAGCACAGCCTCAGTGACCATGACAAGAGACGCAGCATCTCCTCTCCCAGCACAGGTCTTCATATAAAACCAGCAGAGACACCCACCCCCTGGCTCCTGATGGCAGCATCCATCCTGCCTCTGACCTTGAAGTCCAGCCCCTTAAGATATTTCAGTTCCCATATCATTACAAGGACTCAACATAAGCCCAACACCTTATGAGGTGCTTATCAGCTGATAAGCTGATATCAGATGGCCTAGGGACCTGTAGATAAAATGTTTGTTGAGAAAAATCACTTCTATGTGGCCCCATTTCTGAGTGTTTGCAGTCAGTGGACTAGGGGCAGTATGAGAGAGAAAAGACTTGGGAAAAGCACAGTTTAAACTCTCCTGACCAGTAACAGCTGCCCATTACTGGTGTAATTGAGAGTGTTTCACTGCAGGTACCATGCTCTGGGGCATGACCATCACAGGAAACAAAGCCAGCCTCATCCGCTGGATACGGCACTGATGGGAGATGCTGGTTTGGTTACAAAGCAGCACAGACTGCCTTGAAATCCTCAGTCTTCAAAGCCAACAGATTACCTCTGAGAACATTGCGCTGTCTCGGTGTTGCCCTGTTCAATTTGTTTGTGTCAGCTAAATATTTGGCACTCAATTGCAATTCACCCTGAATTACTACAATCAATTCCTATTGCAAAGTAAGACGGTCTGACTTTTAAAGGGGACCGTCAAGGTTTCCATTAAGGAGAAAGATTATGATTGCCTGTCTCATCTACCCTCTGAAGAATTGACTAAACTTGAAGCATCCAGCATTGCATTAAAGGACGAGCTCTTGGCAAACGTTTTCTCCCAAGTGCAAGCGAGGCGCAGGAAAAGTTGTTATCAAACAAGGAATGATGGGACTTACGTCTGAAATCTCGGAAATAGATGGTTTGCCTGTTGGGATTCAGGAGCTGAATCACCGAGTCGTCGCTGTTCTTGACACGGCAGCTGATGGTGGCGACGTCCCCCTCCACCACCGTCACGTCTTCTGTAACCAGATTCTGGCCGTCACCTTCAGGAGAGCAAAGAACGAACAGCAACATCAGAAACGACATCTGCAAGTCCTGTTTGTGTACCCAGCACCCTGGGAAAGCCAGACCTAGCCTGGACGTCCAGTGGAGCAGCCAGAGTGGGGCTCCCAGACACCACACCTCCCCTGATGTTCTAATACACATGTTCCACATGTGCAGCAATGCCAGAAATCTGCTTCCTCATTCAATGGGTGAATTCTGTTACATTACCTCAAAGAGCAGTTTGCTATAAGGAGCTTTTACCCTTTGACTTGAGCACACAGACTTTGGGGAACCAGTTTTTACTCACTCTGTGTAATCAGTAGGTGCTATTAATGTCCAGAGGCAAGAAAAAGAGAATTCAATGCAATTATGCAGCGGGAGCCATGTAATCATTTACAGGTGACCACCTCAAACTCTCCTCCTAATGCCCAGGGAGGTTGTGAATGCTCCATCCTTGGCGGTGTTCAAGGCCAGGTTGGATGAGGCCTTGGGTGGCATGGATTAGTGTGAGGTGTCCCTGCCCATGGCAGGGGGGTTGGAACTGGATGATCTTAAGGTCCTTTCCAACCCTAACTATTCTATGATTCTATGAATTGAGTCACCACATCACATGCACGCAGAGAAATTTGCTTCCCATGTCAAGGGATGCAGAGGATGGGAATCTGAAAACAGTGCTTTGCACTTGGGGTCCTGCACCCATCACCCATGTACCAACAGCAGAGACCCAAAGCCATCGATCCATGAGGGGCCACAGCAGCCGTCACATCCTGCCTGGGTACCGGAGCATCACAGCTGTGCCCAAGCAGCCCCAGTCCATGAGAGCCAGCGTCAGGTGCTCCGATACCTCCAGAGCAGTGCTAGCACAAATATTCAATGTTACTAACTGCTCCTGGGGAATAATTTTATCAAAGCCATTCAAAACAAGGTTCTTGCACAAGGATCAGCTTGATATGTTCTCATAAACGCAATATTCACTACAAATCATTAACAAAGCTATTAAGATTCGATTTCCATCTCAGCAATTATTGCTAGCATATTTTTTTACATTTACTTTAAAAGACTCAATCCTATTTTCAATTCATTAAACTGTTCCTTGCATTTACTGAATTTTACATCAGCTTAGAAGCCTATTTGAATTAATAAGAATTACAGTAGAAGTAATTTAGAAATAAATTATTTGAAGTTCAAGCCACTGAAGCTTTTCATGCCGGGATGCTGCTACGTTAAGCCTGCTCACTGATGGCTTTGGAAGTCCAGCATCTCTGTCCAGACAGGCATCAGGATCCCCCTCCAGAAGGCATTTATCTCCCTGAGGACAACGACAGGCCGAGTGCACGTAAGGACACGCCGAGCCATGGTCCAAAGCCAACAGCATCACCAGCCCAGCAGACTTTGCGTATTTGTTCTGAACCAAAGGGCGTCTAATCCGGCCCTTGGCTGCAAAGCTCCCCTTGCTCCGCTGACCTAAATATGTTTTCGTGGCTGAGAGCACCAGACCATGCACGATAACGCTTTGGGGGATCTGGATTCTGATCGGCTCCCGCTTACCAAGACAAGAAGGGCATTGCCGTGACCTGCATCAAGTACAAATTCTGAATTAAATCAAAGGCAACACAAAGTGAGAGCTCCAGACCCATCTTCACGTCAACGTTCCCGGGAGTTTCTCAGTAAATATTTACTGGCAGCGCGTTTGAGGAGCATTAGACACATTCACAGCACTATGACATGTTGTGACAGAAAAGGGAAGACTGGGGAGGGGAAATGAAGCTTATGGACCCAACAGAGAATGGCAGAAGTTGAAAGAAGCAAAGGAAAGCTGCTACTGAAACCCAACTTTAAATCAGCTCCCAGTTCCCAATGCATTTGGGGGACCACGAGGCAGAGCCAATGGGAAAAACCCAGCTACATGAGATAGGTTTTCACTTGTTCCATGGGAGCAGACTGTCACAGCCCCCATGCTCTGTCTGTGTATTAGATGGTGGTCTCCTGCTGGGAATTCCGGTACTAAGCCCAGATCCCCTCTCCAGTGTTCAATGCACACAACAGACTCCAGGTCCTGGCCCGGAGTCTGAATCATCCTTATCTCCAATGTAAGGCATTGCTATGGAGAGGAAGGGAGAAAGGAATACGGAAGAAGCCAGGTTCAGGGTGAACTGCCCTACATAATGCAACGTCTCTAACAGCTTTAATGAGCAAGTACAGCAGCCTGGGAACAGCCATGTCTGGAGCCTATGCAATTCATTTTCCCACTTCTCTTTCTGCCTCAGACCACCACAGTCTCCGCTTTTCAGACTGCAAAGACAAACATCGATGAGTAAATTGTGTTTCAAATGAGTTCCTCTTAGCTGGACACAGCCCAGGGACCTTGGCTCATATGCAGCGGTCACATTTAAAATCAATTCCTTCTCCACTTGCAGCACACCGGGAGCAAGGGGAGAGCCAGTGAGAAAGGGAAAGACGAAAACTACGTGCTTGTGAGCACGATTCTGCCATTTCCAGGGAAACACGAGCAGCGCCGCTGCTGATCCAGCCTATGGGATGCTAGCACAAATGCCTTCCAAGGAAGAGTGATCCTCACTGCACCCAAGCCATGTAAGCCCAGAGACTCAAACAAAATTCCTCTTCATAAATTGAGCCAAGGGAACAACCCACATGGATACACAAACTGTTTGCTCGTGTGCTCCAGCAGCAAGTGACCTGGCAACCAGTCTGCAGAATTAATGTAATTTGAATGTCACAACTCATCTCTCAATTCCAGCTCCTACAAGGAACGTGGTGCTTAAATAACCAGCCCGAGTTGCAACAAACATGAGGAAGGTTTGATAAACGCCTTGTAATCCACCTACTGCAGGCGCTTCGTCTACTTCTTGATGCTCCTCTCCCCGAGCAGTGCCTACGCTCTCTCCATCCATCATGAAGATAGCATCCCTCCAAAGGAAACGTCAGGAACCGCCTGTTTGAGAGGACTTCAGGAGCCAAAGAGACTTCTTGTCATGATCAGATAAGAGTAGCCTTGCAGAGCAGGGAAGAGGAGGAAATCAAATCGACATTTCACTTCTCTGCACATCTGCTTCCGGGAGGGAGCAGAGGATTCACAACTCAGTGCTGGAGGAAGTTGCTGGAGCTCAGTGCATCCAGTCTCCAAGGCTTCAGAGGCTCTTTCAGAAAGCTGCAGTCGTCACACTTGAACTTTGGAGAAGAACGGACAATCCGCGCTAATTGTGCTGGCGAGAAAATGCAATTGCTTCCTGCGGAGTTAATTTCATGACAGCTTTTCATAGGCAAAAGAAAGACAATTTCGGATGAGGCTGCCTACAGACCATGCACGTGCGAGTGCGGGGCACGGCTGGCAGCAGGGTGAGCACTGCTGCAATGAGCCAGTCCTACACCAGCAATGGGATGGAGTGGGGCTGGAGAGCAGTGCCATGCAGTGAAACCCAGTCTGCAATCCACATCATGTGCAGAGACAGGGATGCTGCCATCCACTTGCATTAATTCTGAGTGCTTCCGGGTGAAGGAGAGCAGAAGAGGCAGCCTGCTGCTACTTATACCCATGTGTAATCCTCTTGGAAGCCCGCTGAGGCCAAGGAGCCACACAGGGAGCAGATCCTGTTCCAGGGACACCAAGGAAGGGGATCTTGCGGCTTTGCTTCTCTCTCTCCGAAGCGGAGACTGCAGCAAATTGATGTGGCAACACTCACCTGGTACAAATACCTTTACTTTCAGATTTCATGTGTATTATTCTTTCTTCACCACTACAGCTAGGTTTGATAGAACTGCTTTGAGAAAGGATGCTGCTGATAGCACCAGTTTTGGTATCACTTGATGATGCTAAAAGAATCAGTTCCTGTTTAGGATGGAGGGAAAGGAGGTGTGGGTGGAATTAGCATTCACAGAACCTATCCCCAAAATGTTAGTACCATGGATGTGTGAAAGTGCAGGTACTGCTGATGACTAAGGAAGTGCACTGCTGATGAAGGAACTGCTCCTCAGCAACGCACGATGTCTTCCACTTTCCAAGCAGAGAATAGTTTGGCCAAAGGTTGATTGTTTCTCAGAAGAAGAAATGGAAGAGGCGACAGCAGCACCAGATTAAAGGGTCACATCAGAGCCATGACTGACCCTGGCCCTCTCACCGGTCCCCAGCAGCCAGGTCAGTGGGAGATGCTTCTGCACCCGACTTGGCTAAAGGCAGGTTGGTTTCCCCCCAGCTTCCCCACCAAACCTTGGATGCAGAACTTGGATCACCAGTCCTGGGATGCGAGCGGATGTCTGGCACAGTCTGCAGGGACCCAACCACCGCCAGCTCGCTGTCACGGGCTCACCAAGCTGCCTTGTCACTGCAGGGACCCATTTCCCTCTTTCCCAGCCCATACTTTAGCAAGCGTGTGAATGCTTTCAGCACCTTTCCGCGGTGCTGCGCCCGGCTCCTCTCCGAGCCACAGCTCACACTTCCCTGCTGAACGGCTCCCATGAGACAGCATGCAAGAGTGTGCTAAAAATTCCTTGCTGCGGGGAGCACGTTTACGCGGTGACACACACACACTTCAGTCAAATACACCGCAAAGTCAAGCAAGTTGTGCACAGCTATTAAATTCCTGGAGGAAAAAATGCTACAGCCACCTTTATGGCTTTTCTGACTTAAATAGGAAGAATAAAAGATGACAACAGCTCGGAGCTGACACCAGCGGCTGAATTTACTTTAAACATTTGTGGATTTCTGCATGATGAAGTGGCATTGGGGAATTCTTTCCACTGGATTGTAACCAAAGCAGCACAGAGGCAGAAAACCGCTGGGAAACAGCCCTAAAGCAGCGCTCTCAATGAGAACAAACCAGTCACAGCCCACATCCTGCGCAACGAGCAAATGGAAGTATTTCTTTTCACCCTAAGAATTAAACCCCTTTCCCCTTCCTATGAAACCCTGCGCACTGCTGGCCACAGGTTTCTCAACCCAGAGCACCTCCTGACCCGCCAGGCCCATCGTGCTGCTCCTCTCATGCTGCTGCTACCAGGAACCACATCAGCGCAGATTTATGATCTGCCACCTGTGCTGGGATTAGATGTCAGCCTTGTCTTTCTATTACCCACATATTGATAGATAAAATTCCATGGCCATACACTGCTTCTGCCTTCAAAGGTTACCACTGGGGATGCTGAGATCGATACCCATCTCATCTGTCGCTGGCTGGGAGGAACAGAGCAAACAAGGCTGCTGAGGGGGGCAAGGACCTGGCACAGCTCGCAGCATTAGTACTGGGTTTTGCCACAGAGCCTGTTGTTCCTCACATCTCCGGGTTTTTATTCCACTTTTCTAACCAAATCTTGGGATGGAAAGCAATTCATAACAACCACCAAAACACAGTCTTTCAGAAAACGATCATTCCTGCACAGTTAATAGGTTTGGATTCTTTGAAGGAGGAATCCTATGAGCCACGCTCACCACAATGGAGCTTCTGCTGTCTGAAAGCACAATTCACACATTTTGCTGCCATAGATAGATTGGAAGCTGCATGCCTGGTTTAGAACTAATTCCTTAACCCATTGGACAGTTCTTAAAAGATGTTGCTACTGCAGCTTTTCCTTTTACTGTTTTATATCTATCTATCTAGGGATGCTCAAACAGTTTAACCACCTGCCTCGAAGCAGCGCTTTCCAGAAATAGCAGCAGCTCATCTCTTGCTTTTACTGTGGAAGTTGCAGGTCCATCGCCAAGACAATAAAGGGTTGAAGGGCATGAGGAGGAGCGAGCAGAAGTCCAGCAAAGGGCAAAGCTGTGCACAGCCTTAGGACAAACACAAGGCAGGACCCTGCACTCCTGTTCCTCCCAATACTGAGCCATCCCTGTGAGCCACCACAGGGCAAGGGCACTGCCTGAAACCCACTGCTCCGGTTCCCCCTCCGCTGCTTGGAAGCAGCACGGCGAGGTAGGAGCCTGACAACGCACGAGGGTCCCAGCAGACTGCTGCCTCCGTTCAGTGTGTTTAAATAACACAGTCTAGGATCAACACTCATTTATTATTAATGGTGCCCTAATACAGAATCCCGTACCTGCATTTTATCCTCCAGCTGCATCGCTCCCAAGGACACGCGCGGCCTGGATCTGAGGAGGGAGACCTTAATTAACCCAGAGTTTCACACACACACATGGAATGTCCTCTCTCTGCCATGACCTGGTCCATCAGGAGCCCGAGCCTGATGTGCAGGACGTTGCTGCAGGTAAGAGTACTCAGAAATACTCAGTTTTCCCAGACGATGAGCTCGTTGGGCACATTCACATTATCACAACATTCCCAGCACTTGCTGCCTCACACATTTCCATCTCTGCCACAGGGATGCTCCATACTTAAACACCTCAGCACCGGCTCCAGGCACAACACCCACACTCCCAAAACTGCCAACAGGGGTTACTCAGGATAACAGGATTCTCCAAGAACCAGGAAGGCTGTTTCAAGGCAGATGATGGGTTTTGTTTTACTCTAATAAGCAGATAGGTCTGATATCCGTTCCTGTAACCCACTTCTTGCAGAGATAATAGATAATATTGGGATATTTTTCTTGGGGTATTCTGGCCAATTTGCATTCTTTGGCTGAGAGACAGCTTTAAAGGACACCACTTCACTTGCTGCGCTATACACACAAGGGATGCCACCCCCCTTTCATTTTAATCTTTAGAGATCAGAGAGAAGATCTTTTGCACAGAACAACATCCATTCTCAGTGAGGGTTATACATCACATAACCATGAGGGTTATGCATTCCCTCCCCAAAAAACCCAGGGGGAAACCACCTCAGCAGTGGCATTCCAATCCAAGAGAGCTCCTCCCAGCTCACCCTCCCGGAACGGATAACAAGGTATGTTACAACAAAAGCCTTTAGTCTCGGTCTGCCTCAGACACAATGACAAATGCTAGCCTAAAGGGCAACGTATTTGTAAGGCTGAAGTCTCCTGCAACACCAACTGTCCTGATTCCTCCCGCTGATAAAGGCTGTTCTGGGAGCTGTGTTACCATATATTATTTGCCAGAAGAGGAAGAAAAGCCATGGAATCAGCCCTCGATCTGCTACCCATCAGATTTATAACTGTTAGCAGAAGACCAGCACTCACGTCCTGAAGCATTAATCAGTCAGTGCAGATTGTGACCATCCTCCCCAGCCTCCATGAGTTCTCTATTTCTTTCCCCCCCTTCATCAGTGGGATTTGCTTTAACTGCAGCCATGAAAAGAACGGAAAGGGCAGATGCTCCTTACACAGGAAAACCAAACCATGGCTTCATAAATGTCACCAGCTCAAGCCCCCTTCGGTGCCCTCTGCTCCCATCAAGCGCTTCCAGAACATTCTCACTCATTTCTCAAAGTTGCAGTCGCCTTTCAAAACCAGATTGCATTTAGCTCTTAATTAAGCAGCTCTCTTTGTGCACACACAAACCCGGCCTTGAGGTTTAGCTTGTCGTTTTAACCAAAAGCAGCACGGTAAATGCCTTTTACACGCAACACCATTAGATATAATTAAGCAATGGGTAAAGCATACATCGTGCTATAAATGTCATTTAGTTTTACAGTTAAACTCATCAACATTTATCAAAACACTGCCTCCAGAAAGAACAAGACAGCCACAACCAGTGACTTCAATCCGCTGCTGTCTCTGGAGCAGCGTGCTCCAAGGCAGAACCTCAGCATGCAATGGCTTCCCACTTCATATTTGCATCTTTTTGATGGAAATGGTAATTTGCTGCTAAGTTCCTGCACACAGCAGGATGGGAAGCAAAGGATCCCATTCTGCTCTAGGACCTGCCGCTTTCCCACCCTCTCAAGCTACACCTCTGGCTGCACCATGGAGCACAGTGCAAAACCAAAGCCCCTGGCCAAGGACCCTTATGCAGGTGGCAGGGCTGCTGCTGCCCAGCGCAGGGCACCGTGCCACCACCTCCTCCCCGGGGACAGCGGGACCAGTGCAACCCCATGGCACATCCAGCTGCCCAGTGGGAACCGGCAGCCTTCCATCCACAGGGATGCTGGCACCGTGCTCCTGCTGCTGTAGGAAGCCTAAGATGAAACTTCATTCATAAGGGTCTGCTTTCTGCGAGGGGCACGTCTGAGCTACCACAAAGGGGATGTGAACTGTAAAGCAAGGGAAACACAAGCAACGCACGTTACCAGACACTGCCGTGCCTGTGCTGCTTTAAAATCTCACCATTTCCTGTTTTCTCCCGAGGAGCATTAACACGTGCAAACTGAGCCCATTAGAGGCAATTTTCAATTTACTGCTCCTCCTTGATATTCACATGGTATACACCAGCAGGCATCAGCTCCATCAATAAGGCTCGTGGGCACCCAGGTGACTGTAAACTACAGCGAGAGCTCCCTGACTCTGCACCTTTACACAGAAGAAAAGGCAAAAAACCCACCCAAACAGTTTTGAAGTGGGTGTTTCATCATCTCCCATCATTACAGATTATGCTGCTGCACTCCAGGAGTACCAAGGAGCAAATGCTGAAGGTTCCTGCTGTTATTTACTCATTCTGCCCCTCCGCAGCAGTGGGAAGGGCTGCTCCAGGCGGGTGAGGATCTCCTCCTTTTCCTCCTCCTCTCCCACCACCCCGGCTCTATGGCAGACACAAGCTCTGCCCACTCAAACACCTTCCTCACACCGTGTTGGCAAGGCAACTGGCATCAGTGCGGGGCTTCGGGAATGATCCTGCTCACATCAGTGCCCGGAGCAGGGAGACGGGATGGACCGCAGCAAATGAACAGCAATGCCTGCTCCCTTTTCCAAGCTCAAAGACCAGGCTCTGGAGGTGAAAGCAGCTGGGCTGGTACAAACCTGTATCCCCACCCAACAGTCCTCCTCATGCTCACCCTGCAGCTTGAGAACTACCAGCAGATAAAACTCCAGTCTTCCAGCCTCCTGAACAGCCCTTAGAAAGGAAGGGTTCAGATTTACAGGCAGAGCCAGGTCGGAGGACAGCCAGGGATCTTGGAAATGGGCGCTATATCCTAGCGCCAACTCCCTGGGTCACCTTGGTTTGAAACTGTGCAAGACAGAGAGAGCACTTTGCTAAAAATCTATCTTCTTAACTGCTTGAAACTGAATTAAAATGCATGTATGCAGCACTCCTATCTGCCCGCTCTTCCGAGCCTCTCCTTTGGCCTTATGATAAAAGAATGCAGGAAATTATACCCAACCTTCCCCCAGCCCGGAAAAGGGAATTCATTACAGCAAGCACAAAGTCAGCGCTATTCCAATAAACCAATGCAATCCATTCAAGCACTGAAAAGCATCCTGAAGGCTTGACACCTTGCTAGTCATTCACAGCGTGTCCTGCCATGGGTATTACCCAACAACCATGTCCAGGACCTCTATGAACGCAGCAATAGCGTTCCACAACCCCTCCCCTTGCAGCCTTCCCTTGTGCCCTGACCCCAGAGCTGAGCACACTCACTCCATCCTGCATGAGAGACACGAGGCCTTGGCCAGATGTTGAACCAGCAGTTGAGGACCCACTACAGACAGCTGCTTGGCATCACTGGCAAGAACAATGTAAATCATCCTCATTCTTCACAGCTCCTCACTCAGACCCCAACAGCTGGAGGAGATCTGCCAATTCTTGCCAACTTGTAAGGAACTGCGAGCCCAGCCTCTCATACTCAGCACATCGAGGGGGAATATTTAACAGCAAGACTCATTTCCAAAGGAGCAAGGTGGCAATAAACAACCGGGCAGCAGAGCGCTGGCAGTCCGAGCTTTCCGCAGCTCTTTTAGTCAGGAGCTGCACTCACATCCGAGAGCAAGGGAAATTCCCCCCTTGATCACTTGTGTTAAAACCACGTTAAAATCCCTCCAACTTAAAGCAAGGTCTGCTGAGAATAAAGACCCTGCTCTGGAACTCAGAACCGAGCTCTGCGACACCTCGATTTGGGAACTGTGACCATTAAGTATGACTGGAATTACAGCCTGGCTCAATGTGGCTTTTACAAGCGCTTTCTGCACTTTAACATGGCTTTTGCTGCAACACCGCTTAGAATCAGAGTCACAGCATAGGGAGCTGCTGTACCGAAGGTGCTTTTGGCTTGGTTTTTCCTTTGAAACCTGCCAGGGCTGCCTATTCCTGAAGTGTTTCCCACCTGGCAGCCTGGCTGGGAGCTGAAGAGCTGCCCCAGCCTGCAGGTACCATAAATCACAGAACCCATCTGATGCGCCCGCAGGGTTCCGCCTCCCAAGTTACGTTAATAACTCCCTGGGCCTGGAGCAGCCGCCTCCTGCCTGCAACAAGTGCAGTGATCCCCGCTCCTCCCAGCTCAGCTCCTTGGGCTGCTGCTTGGAATTCATTACCATGGAATAATGATCCCGCGAACGGGATTTATTACGCTCAGTCAGTGAGATAAAACACTAGGGTTGTGCGGAGAAACACTTTGACACAGACACCATATGCTCAGCACCGATGATGAGCTGGGTTACTTCAAGCAGGAAGATTTTGTTTTCCTGCTGCACAGATTCGCCACCGCAAACATGAGAGTGAAGCAGCACGCCTGGAATGGGAGCAGCGGGCACATGCTCTGCTCCATCGGGATGAACTGCCCCTCGCCTGCTGCCCAGGCAGCCTGGAGCAGCCCTCACGGGTTGATGAACGCCTGCTGAGATTGGATGGTGCTACAGAACAAAACAACCCTCACGAATCATAAGGCTTTATGGGTGTGCTGCTTTGGATAATTCCCTAAGAATCGAACTACGTCCTGCTCATTAGCAAACCTGGCTGCACAAGAGAAGGATTTTGGGAGTGAGGTGATTACACACAGGTAGCGCGGGGGGCAATGAGGGAAGTCAAACTCCATTTCCAGGCACCCAAAGAGACAACAGCCTTGTCAAATAATGGGGCAGGGAAGTAGAGAAGCAGGAAGTGAAGCTGCCTCACTCTTCATTTCCATCCCAAATGTGGTGTAAGGAATGGAATTGGTCACCCTTCAAGCGCAGAGCCCCATGAAGCAGCCACCGGCACCGATCTGCCCCACAGGTCCTTGTGCCAGCCGGGGTGCTTGTGAGCAGCAGGACGGGAAACACAGACCCCCCAAGCCCTGTACCAGGCATCATTAATGTGAAACTGAGCATCTGCATTCATTCACCCCAAATCTGCAGCTCAGAGGATGAACCATGTTACTGGGGAAGCAGTTGCACTGCTGTGTCTCAGAGTGAACCACAATGCACACTGTATGCCTGCTGTACCTGTCGTCCCACACAAAAATCCCAGTGGGATGAGCTCTTCATGCTGGCTCAGGGTTTTTGGTTTGTTTTCTAAGCAAACATCAGCAGAATGTACTTGGATAGGCAAGTTACCAGTGCAGAGATAAGGACACCCAGCTCTGAGCAGACCTAGCAATCACAATTGGCAGAAACCAAAGGGATTTCCAGTCAAACCTCACTTCTTGTGTGGTACCTACCAAACTCTAACAAAAGCATTCAGAAGAAGCAAGCTGAAACATACCTAAGTACAAACCCAGGTCATCACTTGGTATACACAGCAGTGGGGCTGTTTATTAATGAGATCGACATTCTAACAGGCTTTCTCTCCTGGAAGCGCGCTGCTATTGCACCAGAACCACTAACTGCACTTGTGCTTGGGATTACTTGTGAACAGGAGTTTGCACCCAGTCACCACAAGCCCACCCCCATTTGCCAAGCTCCACATTGCTCTCTTTTCCAGCCAGTCCCGTCTGATTCAAAACCAGCAGGTTTTGGTGTTTTGGGACTGGACTTCCCCTTGAGCAGCATCCAAGGCATGGCTCATGCGTGGTGCAGCCCAGCAATACTCACCCTGTACCCAGGGCTTCCTGGTACAGCAGAGAACTGCTGCATTTGTGCACACTCACAACCCAAATGGGACCTTTGCCACAGGGCTACGTGACACAGCACCCATCACCAGCCTGTGCTTGTGTCCTGGCTGCCACTTCCCAAAGCCAGGATGTGGGCACTGGGGAGTAAAAACCTTGGCCAGAGCAGCTCCTCCACACCATGGCTAATGAGGATGGTGCTGGAGACAGGAAGCAAACCTTCCTCCAGGTCCTGAGTGACCGTATTGTGAGGGTGAGACCTGCGCAGCCGACAAAACTGCTTGCAGCACTGCTCTGGTCTGAAAACGCTCCATCACGCCTCATCCCCACCACCCAAAATCATTAACAGCACAGTCCTACAGAGCTGCAGCTTCCTGGCCCTTTTCCCTTGCTACCATTCCCCCCGGCTGGAGCCTGGGACACACAGCCAGTGCCGGAGGGAGCATTTCAAAGGGTGATCCCAATTAACAGCCCGCATCTATTCACGCTCACACGCTTTCAGTGGAAGTTTTCCTTTTGTCTTGCCGCGTCCCTTCCCGAACAGAGGCTCATTACTGATGTAGGCCAGGTCTTTAATTGCTTGGGAATGTGGCTCTCAGCACAATACCCCTGAGAGGCTGCTTTATGAGCTGTCCTAATGCCACTGAAGAGGGCCACGAAACCCCCAACCCAGCTGCCTGGCTCCAACCCAGAAACCTCGGATTTCCACTGCACTGAATCCACATTCCCAAACCAACACTGTGCGAGAGTGAGTGTAATCCTGCCGCCTTCGGGCAACAAGAGCGGGCATCACCAGAAAAGCATCTACTTCTCCATCACCAGCTTTCACACACTCCTGCCCAACCACCCAGGACAGCCACAGATTGACTGTACAATGGCACAACTGGTGGAACATGCAGCCTGGGAGAGCCCTGCTACAGCATTAGGTAAACCCCACCCTCACCATAGGACAGCAGGGATGTGGAAGCTGCGAGAACACATGGATACCCGCAGCATCCAGGGAAGCCATTGCTCGGCTGGTACCAACCAGCACAAGCCATCTAAAGTGTGCCCATGCATCACAGGCACAGTGTGTGAGGTACTGCATGCACCGGCTCCCAACCCACCCTGCACCAGCCATTTACTCATCTGAGTTTTCCCGGTTTTCCAGCCACGATCCCACCACTGCGGCCCTTCTCTCCCACAAGGGTTACAGAAAGGAACACTTTCTGCAGGCAACAACACCCGTGGTGTTTGAATGATAGTCTTTCCAGGGGAAAGAGCTTGTGGATTGGGTTGCTAAAAGCATCCACCTGCTTATCAATCCAAGAGCAGCATCTCTAAAGGTCACAAGTGGGGAAGAAAATCAAACTGAGAGGCTGATTGTGATTCCTCGCAAAGAGGAGCTCGTTTCTCACAGATCCACCCCGCCGTGCTCTGGAACGTGACCTTTCCATACAAAGAGAGCAGTGCACTTCTGCCTCTCATGTGTTAACCTCCTTTTCCATAAATTAAAAGCAGTCTTGATACCATCATTACACACTCTTGCTGGATACAACCACCGAGGTCCCGCACGCCAACCCCATCACCACCTCACATTTGTTAGCACGGTATCGGGGTGATACCGGCTCCTGGAATGGGAATTTTCAGTGGCACTGGTGGAGATGAAGAGGATACAAAGCACAGAAACTTGACGGCGAGAAAAAACACCCGTCCTCTCAAAACCTTTCAGTTTCTCAGCATCCATGAAAGACCCAAATCAAAACCGGAGTCAAGATGGAAAACACGTGGAAGCGGAGCTGAGCACAGCCTGGAGGATGGAGCTGTGGAGTCCTCAGGGTTCAATCCCCCTCCATTTCACCTATTCCAGGCCACAAACCCCAAACCCAAGGCACCCCTAAAAAGACAGAGACCCCCCTGGGGTGGGGATGCTCCCTGTGTTCCCATCCGAGGCAGTGAAGGAACAGAGTCATCACCTCCTAATACAGCACACCCACAAGCAGGCTTAAGGGGATTTGCTGGGAAAGCCACATATTTAACATAATCATTACATTCTGGCAGCTGAAAATGCTGGCAATAGGAACACAGGTTGATCTTCTACTTCTGTACTTACTCATAATGATCTTTACTGGCTGCATGATCTTTGCCTACTTGTTTGCACTGCTCCATCTCTCTTACAGGAGCAGAACATACGACATTTACCACTCTGCTTTCCAATTACCTCTTAGTTTAGCTGAAGGTATCTGAAATGTCAGCATGGGATTCCACCCACACCCGCTGCTGCCCAACCTGGCTATGGCCAGCAATGCTCAGCATCTCCACTCTGCCTTGCAATGCCTCCTGCCAGGCAGATTAGCCCGAGGAGGAGCTCACGCTGCCCTAGGAACCACCCTTCAGCGGGGACATGAGCAAAGGGCCGCGTTGCCCTTCACCAATCCCAGCAAATGCCTTATTCCAGGTCAGGCTGGACACCGGTGGAGGGTCCAAAGTAGAGCTTTGTCTGGTCACCTTGCACAGCAGGCAGGGAAACCTGGGTGAAGAATGGCTGTCACACTGTCCTGTGTACAGTCCAGGTCTGCTCTGAACATCATACAGCTCTCTTCCTCTCTGACACGTGCTGTCATTACGTGACTAACACCAGGACCACTCGCCCATTTACAAGGCATTGCAGGGCTGCTGGCTTCTGGTGACTGCCACAAGCGTGGCAAGGGGGTTCACCATTAGGCATAAAGTCACCTGGCTTCCCATGAGCCACGTCGGACCCCTCCTACCAACTAAACCTCCACAAGGACCCCCTCAGCTTATACTTCCTAACACAAACCTGTCAGAGTTAGGTGAACTGGAGGCTTGCTTAAACTGCTACGGAAAGAGAGGTGCTGCAGAGCTCCCAGGTATTCCCACACAGTGAGGGTTTCTCCAGATCTCCTGCTCCATAGGTGACAAACAGCGAGGCAGCACACACAGACACACCTACAACCACAAGGATCTGTGGGAGGTAATTAGGAGGCAGGCAGACAGACACATGCTCAGTTCCATGATGAAAGACAAGGTACAAAAGGAGCCCTTTGATGCCTCCACAGGTTGATGGGACAGAGCCCTCAGCATCCCTTACTGCTGCTTCTGTCTCTGGTGAATGTTTGGTACACGAAGAACAGGGAAACACATCTGACACTGGCAAACGAAGCGAGCATGTGAACAGCGTGACCATCCCAGACCCTTCCAGTCCTGCTGATGAGCAGATGTGATAAAAATATCCCGTATTCCTCCCATTGCCAAAGATGGGAAGCTAGTAGCAGCCTTCCTTCAGTTACCCTCGCAGAGGAAGGTGGCGAGTGGGCTCTGCCGAGCTCTCAGGACCAACACTATGTGTGAGTGACGAGATGAAAGCTCAAGGCAGTGCGTACGGGGCTGTGGGAGGGAAGAGCGAGCGTCTGCACTGAGCTCTGTGCGCTCTCCAAAGGGATCTGGCAGGTGACTACGCTCCTCTCCATCCCCAGGCTTCTGGAGGCGAGTCAAAGATGAGCCAAAGTCCTTGGGCAGAGGTGAGCATCGCACGTCACGGCCAGCTGAGATGGACCAGCAACACAATCCTCTTCCCCAGTCATCGAGCAGCCTCATCTCCAGAGCTAATTCCATTCCATACGTTCACAAATCCTTGCTCTCTGGTGCTGTCTCCATAATAGGCAGGCAAAGCAGATCCCAAGCAATCGCGCTTCACAAAAAGGAGAAACACCACCGCAAAGCTCAGTGCAAGAACAGAAAGAAAGCCTCATTTTGCAAATTTCAGCTTAGCTGTGTATTTCCAGCAACTCCCCTCATCCATATCTTTATCCCTGTTATTTTCTATCCTCTCGTGCTTTCAATTCCAGCTTTGCCTGGAAAATCTTCATGAGAACAGCCTTTGTTCACCACCCACCATTGCAAGGTTGGTGCCAGCTCCTGTAGCGGCATTGCAGGCAGCGAGTGCCAGATGAAGAGAATGGCATGTACCTGTCAGTCTGTGGAAGAGCAGCTATTTCTGGCTTGCTTTTACATGCACATTGCTTGAACTCTCTGCTTTGCAGAGGAATCTGGTGTTACCTGAAGAGGCCAGGCTGGATCAGCATGCTGACAGCACTGGGGTGCCACGGCTCACGCTGGAAAGGGCTGGCAAGCTACAGCTCCCAGGCTGTTCCCTCGTATGCTCCATTAACTCGAAAGGCTTTTGTCTTCACATGTGCAGAAAAGTACCTTCTATCTTAAACTAGGGATAATAAAGGTGGTTGAGTTAAATCTCCAATCAATGTAGAGACATCGCGATGCTTAAGAAGAACTGATGAGGAACTAAAGATGCTCTTTGGCTCAGGGACATGGAACAGCTCGCCCATGCCTGTTCAAGGAATTTCTAGGGATGGGGATGTGCTCCAAGAGGTGCTCAGCTTGTGCCAAGGCATTCTCAGCAAAGACTGGGATCGGCCCTTCCGACAGTGGGAATGCCAATGATTGAGGCACACTCGCCACCGTTCTCCCCAGAACGGGTCTTTTCTGAGGATGGAAACAGATCTGGTCCTGCTTTTACTCAGGCAAAGGAAGAATTTGTTTTCTTCCTTTTAAAAGACTTAAAAGCTCCCTCTGCACAGAAGCCATCAAAATCCCATTGTGATAGAAAAACATGATTTCAGAGTAGCTACTTTAAGTGTATGGTAGATGCAAATAAAACAGCTTTATTTTTATCCCGGCTAAATTAGGTCATAAACCGGGAAGCCAACATCTCCACTGCTCCAGGGACAGAACCACCAGGTTTGAAGTGAGTGAAGATGTCTGAAAATAACTTACTGCAGGAAGCCGGGCTGGATGCGGACAGAAACACAAGCATTTGCAATGGTTTTTTTTTTCCCCTGCCCAGACATATTTTATCATGTAGAAAACCATGGTTGACTTGGGTTATATTGGGATATATTACTGAAGGTTGCTGCCTAACAAGATGCCTGTTCAGCCCCTGTGCTATCCTGGTTCCCCGTGGGATACTGTGTGGGATGCTAACACAAGGGGAAAGAGTCAGGAGGCAGGTACACTCAGCATCCAGGAGGGAAAGCCTGGTCCAGAGATGGATGGATGCCGTAGTGCCTAGGCTGTAGCAGATGACACGGGGAATAAACTTGAGATTTCTGTGCTTGTCCGCCCCAGGGAGGCAAAGGGGCATTTCCAAGGAGCAAAGGGCTGTGCTGAAACCAGAACTGGGATTAGCTGCCATCGCAGACAAGAGCAGGAACGTGCCGCCTTGCTCAGTCCCTGCCAGCCCAGGCGGGAGCCATGGCGAAGATCAGCTTCCCAGGCGCTCTGTAGCGCTTGAGAAATGAGAACAGATGATGTTATTTTACATTTAGGTATCACTTGAAGCCTTTCTGACACGCAGTAAAACAGTCTTCAGCCCCCAAAGCAAATGTTAAAAGCATGAGCAGCAACAGCTACGGCAACATGATCTCCTTCTCTGGTGTCTCACTGCTTTCCACCACAATTCTCCAGGCAAGGTGTCTCAGTGGCAAAGCCCGCCCTCGCTCTCACTGTAATATTGCCTACCACGCAATGGTCTGGTCCAAAACTCCTCCTGTTAAAACACCTGGTAATACAGAACCTCAATGCAATCCGGACACCTCACTGAGAGCATCAGCCCCTGCCAAGATGCCTGGATGCACAGGGAGGACTTACGGAGTGAAAAAGCTGTCTTTGCTTCAAGCAAACACATTAGAGCTGGTGGCGACAGAAGCCCCGTCCCTGCTAACCACTGACTTCAAGCTAAGAGCCATCACAACCAGCAAGTGTGAGGGCTGAGATAAAAAGCATGTCTGTTGGGAATCTGCAGAGGGCCACTTCCATGGGCATCCCAGGGAGAAACAGCACAGTCTAAATCAAACTGAAACACCCCTTGGAATGCCAAGGTGGAATTAGCAGCACTGGGTGATGCCAATTATGGGCTCATATGAGTACTCTAAGCACAACTTCAGGTTGCTTCAGTTGCTGCCTAGGCAAGTGCCTTCAGAAAGTTTCCACTAGGAAAAGCAATGAACTCCAGTTTTCTCCCCACAGTAATAATTCTCTGCTCCATTTCCACACGAGCTGCTTCTCTTTAGTAACAGCCATAAACTCTGATCCTTCCCAGAACTCACCATAACCTGCTGCACACATAGAAGGTACCTCTGGCAGCTGGGGACTCCTACTGCTACCCAGGAGAGCTCCCAGACATGCTCTCCAACACAGATCTGCATTACACAGCAGCCACTGTATCTGGGACAACCTGGTCTCAGGCAGCTGTTTGCTCTGGCGCTGCTGCATATCCAGCTCCGGGAGCAGGTAATCCCAGGAATGTCAGCAGCTCACATGGGAACCGTTCATGCTTTTGCAGACCTCAACAGCATAAAATGGTTATGGGCTGGAAAAGGAACCATTCACTGGTTTAAAACTGAAGGACAGCAACAACAAAAGCATAAATAACCCCAAGTTTCTGCTGTGAGGGAGAGCGGAGGCTGAGCAGTGCCAGAGACGTGGCGCAGTGGACGCGGAGGCTATCCATGACTCCCTGTGCTTTCCCACTGTGCAGAGCAAATAATGAAGTTTGAGCTTTTCTTCCCCTATGGAAGCCAAGAACTGGATTTGGGGTAAGAAAAGAGGAATAAGGGTGTCCCTGGTGAGGTGGAGCATCCCTGGCAAAGCCACCCCCTCCCCCACCAGGAGCATCCCTGCGCTGGGACGCTGTCATCAGGGATACAGCGGATAAAGGCTCCACTTCCTCCAGGAGCCTGACCGAATCCGCAGGGATATTACGTGCAAATTGTCTGGTTAGAATAATAAATAGCGGGTTCGCTTTATAATGTTGGCCGCGCACGACACGTTCATTTGTGATCCAAGCCTCCGATTTAAAGGAGGAAGAAAGGATCCTCGCCTGCCTGGAGATAAACTTAAGTAAATAATGTTTGCCATCAACTCCAAATGAAGAATGACAGTTAAATTTTATAATCATCTTCACAGCTCCAGGACTTACTTTATATTTTCTCAGGCTCATGACCGAGGGGTTGTCATGGCAACTAGGAAATCCTACCTTATCAGCCTCTTACATTTACATTCCTTACGGCCGCTTCCCTTTATAAATTAAATCCATCACGGTCTTCTATTCTCCAAATACGAAGTTCTTAGGATTATCTCGCAGAAACAAGGATCAAATGCTTTGATTGAAACACTATGCAAAAGCTAATTCACTGGTGGTTTTCTTTAAGGGAAGATTGACTGTGCTACAAATAAATGGCTCCCGTCCAAGCTGGCAGTTGGCAGCCTCTCACAAGAAGAACTTGGGAAGCAAACACGGGTTTTGCAGCATGTTCGTGTTGGTCAGAAACATTCCCACATCTGGACAGTAAGAGGAGAACCTGCCTGGCTCAGTTGTCTGCTGACAGAGCTTCCACTGGGCCCTGCTGAGGTTGCTGCAGTACTCTGGGTGCACTGGTGATTGCACTACTATTCACTACAGTGCAGTTACACGTGTGCAAATCTTCCTCCCATTCATGCTCACTGGCCAGAGTGGGTGCTGAGCCCCAGCACAACATCATCACGATGCAGGCAGGAAAGCCTTGTCCTGCACACAGAGGAGGGTGAAGCCCCAAACCAGGGTAAAGCCCAGTGTCCCTGCTCCACATGCCTTTGAGATATCAAACCCCATTAACAATGCTACCCAAGCACACCTTCTGAAGCAGTTTGTCAGTTATCTCCTGCACCTTAATTGGTTTATGGTGATTAGAGAAAGAAATCTAGAGAAACAAATCTAGAGAAACCACCCAACAAATGTCCATCCACCAAGCACAGGAACAGTTTCAGACAGTTGCCAGAGCCTCAAGCAGCACACACACATCAAGCAATACAAAACCATGTGCATGGTGGCTTGCAGATGCTGAAGCAATCAGCCTGGGTACATGTTTAGCTGCACTGAATACACAACCAAGCACAGCACTTGCATTCAAAGAGGAGATGCTGTTAGGAAAGAGCATAAGGTCTCATTAAGCAGATTTAGAGGGGTGGGACCATCTAATTGTTCAAATTCCATTCCTCCGCATGTAATGGGCTCAGAGTTGGAGCACAGTTAAAGATTCAGATGGAGCAGCAGCAACAACGCTCATCTCTGTCCTAAACAATACAGAAATAACATAAACTTTAATTCCCAGAATGTTTTCTGCAGGAGGCTTTTGATTAACAGAAGTCTTACAAACTGTAATGAATTTCATAAAGGCAACTCCACAGTCACAGACCTACAGGCATCAAGAGTTTAATTTAGTTCATGTACTTTTTCTCCATTACTGGTCCTCCACAAGAAGCTGATCATCAGCTCACAGACTGCATTGCTTAATTACCCGTGCTGCACTGCTGAAAGTGAGCGCTAGCCACGCTGCCTGTCAATAGGGCACGTGGGGCAGTGCTGGATCGATGCAGGCAGCCACAGCAATGCAGCTGAATGCCACCACGCTGCTGGACCTGTGAAGGATGCACGGAGCCACACAAGCAGAAACTCATTCCAAGGCCTTAAAATCCTCTCTGTTTCCAGTGATACCATCTTTTGTGCTTGCAAGCAGCGAGTAGATTTCAGCACTCCTCTTTCATGCGCTGTACATTTTAGTCTCAGTGCGAACAGCTCCCAGACACCCTGTCCAGGCACCTTTAAGCCAGAAGTAGGTATGATTTTTGCTCTGGAAATGCCTGCTGCAGTCAGAACTGATCCTTCCAGAGCACCTCACCCACACGTACCCCGTGAAGCTGAGATTTAGAATAGCACACGTTTCGGTATTGCCTCCAAGCCAGCAACTCAATAGCCACAGAGCTGGCATGGGATTTGCCAGCACACCTTTACTGAAATATTCATAATCAGCAGATCAATAATTCACCATGTAATATGATAAAAGGTAATCCACTGCTTGAAGCCAAAGCTTAAACAAACTTTGCTCCAGTTACAGCACCGTGAGGTCTTACAGATTTGAAGATACTCGGGGCAATGGTGGAAGGCAGAAAGGAGCAGTGGGGAGGGAGGAAGGCATCCCTGCTCCACAACCACCAGTCCCTGCTCCACAGCCACCAGTCCCTGCTCCACAACCACCAATCCCTGGTCCACAACCACCCAATCCCTGCCGGATCAGGAACTAGTTACAGCTACGCCTTAAGCCAGGAGCCCTTTGCAAAGGGATGCTAATTCAATATGAGGTAATGTAAGTCAATATTCTTGTTTCCCCTTTCATCCTTTCAGCCAATATAAACTAATACAAATGATAATGACATGTCACCCGTGACCTCTTAAGCATGCTCCTCATGTTAGCAGTCTAATATTGATTCTCCCCCTCAAGCACATGAGTCAGGTGGAGCAGAAATTCACTTTGGGCAAAGGAATACCTCAACTGCATCAGTGCCATCTCTTAACAGGCCCCCAGCAGCACCAGTATGTTTAATGCCTGCTTTTGAGACTCTAAGCCAGGATTTTCAACATGAGCCGAAAGCTTTAACAGCCCAAGCTGAACCTCAAGCCTGCGGAGCAGGAACACAGAAAGCTGATTTCAAGTGGATCGGATCAGCTCTGTTACCGTTTCTGGACCGTTTGCCAAAGGTGTGTCAGGACTGGAAACACGAAGGCTACTATAGCACCTGGACACTGAACATCCAGGTCCGTAAGAGGCAAACAGCCTGCACCGTCTTGGACTCCTCATCTGCCTTGAGCAGCTCAGGAGAACTTGGAAGGTAAGCAAATAGAAAACGTATCTACGGTCACAAACACCTCGCAGGCACAATAAACACCAACTGTGAGATGCCTGTGAAAGGGAAAATCAAGCACCCACCCAGCATCACCAATTCTTTTGCGAAGCCGGTAGCCACAATAGCGGCTTGTTCTTCGCATAAAAGGCCACCACGGCGCGCAAGAAGCCCTGCTGGTACTTGAGAGGCATGGATCCAAGGTCAGCCAGGCTCGGAGCCAAGGCTCCAGCAATAAACTGGCAGATCTATCCTGATGTGGGGAAAGTAAAAGGCCCTTTAATTGTAGAGCTCTCGAAGTCTTTCATATTAATTTAACATTCACCTTGAAACGCTCGTGCTCTCTTCAGGCCCTCAGCAGAGCACAGAGGACAGGGGAGACCACTTCAGCAAGGTGCACACTCTTTCCTAAGGCCTAACTGCGAGGTAACCGAGCTTATAGCAGGAAGGCAACAAAACGGCCATCCCAAAGACAGCCACTGTTAATCCAGCCCATCAAAGCTCCCACGAACCTGCCCATGCCTTCAAGCCCTGCCCCATCCGTTCCCACAATGAGCATCCAAACCGTGCTTGGAGACCAGAGCTACTGTAAGAATAGCTGCTGTGGGAGAGACTTTGTTCGCAAACGGAGTGAGAAAGTTCATTAAATGATAAAAATTCCAACCGTGCTACCGGGATGTAAATTGCATTCCTACCCAGAGCTGACATCTTAAACAGTTTAATTTAGGTACAGCTCTTAGCAGCGTTGGGCGTCTGCAACAGAAACAGATGCCTTGAATCATTTCAAAGTATGCTCCTGTCAGAAATGTCCTTTCTGACACCAAAATCAATTTCCTTCTCCTTTACTAACTACTCTCCCAAAAATAGAATGAGAAAAGTTGCCTCAAGTTTAGCTTTTCTACGCCATACAAAACATGCTTTTACGCTTTAAGGAAGAAGATGGTGGTGTGTAACACTTGTGCCTGCGGTAATTAGTACTATTTTGATAGAGCAACTGGCAATGAGAATAAACCTGATCCATCTTCATTATGGAGATCTAGAAAGCCTTTGACAAGCCTGCTACAAAAGGCAGACGGGCTGCTTCCTCGCATCGACACCAGCGCTTCCTGTTGCTAACCTGGCACCGAAACATCACATCAGAAGAGCCACCCGGTACCCAGAGTCCTTGGGAAAGCCACCCCATTTTAGGGACAGCGAGACCCCCAACCCCAACCCTTCTGTCATGCTGGGAAATCTGCTTGTGAGCCCCACAAAGAGCCAAGAGTCATTGGGATTGGGGCACACAGGAAACACACGAGGCTCCTGGAAGTGACGTGCCGATGTTGGCATCATTACCAGGTTGGCTTCCATAAGTCCCTACTCATCCCCCAAGTCCATGGCCAGCACATCTATTGCTGCTACCCCCGTCCAGTGCTCTAGAACACTTAGTTTATCTGCTGCCCCTGAACACACAAGCATCGTCAAGAGTGCTTACCTACAAACATACCGTGCCAGCCTTGACAGTCAACAGTTCTGTGTACACTCAACATGCAAACACATCAACATTTTCTCTTCAAACCCATACAAAGCGAAAACCTGCAATGGTTTGCCTTCTAAGAGGAAAACACAATGTGGAAAAGCAAGCCTGAAACATGCAAAGCTACAAAAATAACAGCCTGAATAAGCTCATTTTGCTGAAAAATGGCTTCGGGGCTTCGCAGCTGAACAATGAATCAGCTGGGTGAGGGCATCTGCATACCCAGAACACGGGCGGGAGGAGGGGGCCGTCGGCAGCCTTTGCCATCATGTTTTGGGTTTATTTTTCCTCGCCTGCCCAGCTCCCGTGGGGCAGGAGGTAATGACAGCACTTCATCACGAGCAGCAGCGGGTGCCTGCATCCATCCCCATCCCCATCCCGCAGCCGCCAGCCCCCACGGCTGGTGCGGAGCCGCAGGATGGAGCGCCCTGCAGTCATCACTCACCAAGCGCCTCCATTAACAAACTGCCCTTAATTACAGCGCTAATTGCAAAATTATTTCATAGCAGCAATTATTCTCCTCAGCCCAATCCAGGCTATTTAAGCGGGACATTGTCTCCGAACGTGGCGTCAAGCCAACCCATCTACAACCAAGAACTGTCCCTGTGCTGCACTGCTCCACCCAAACCAGCAGCTCGGGGGGTGAGGGCTCCCTCCAGGACAGAGCCTGCCATGGGACGGTGTGTCCTACTTCAAGTGACCACCACATGCCAGCGGGTGATGGCTCATGTAATGAGCCAAAGTGCCAGGAAGGGACCATAGCCCTTGGGACCTGAGGCTTAGAGCTGACTCGTGTAACTGGATTTTCAAAGCCCACAAGTACGATCCCAAATCTCTGAACAGCACAAACAGGTGGTTTTCTCCCCCAAAAAGACCACAGCTCTGCTAAAAACTCCTCATAGATCATCCCTGTAACAACTTTACAGGCAGTAAGTGAATCTATTTCATTTTGATCATTTCAAATACTCCATTAATGAGAAAAATTGAGGCTTATTAGTCAGTGATCTAAAACACTGCACAAGGGCAAGTGCGGTGACAGGTCCTGAGCAATTCACATCTCTGGTGGTGATGGGGGCCGGAAAAGGCGAATGTTATGACCCAGCAGTAGGAGAAACCACAGCCTGAGGTCACAGCCTGGCAGCCTGTTCCAACAACCATGGACTGGCCACGTTTGCTCAGGTAATACAATGCATCTCCAATACCCCGTTCATGCAGGACAAATATAGGAACAGCCCAAGCACTGAGGCTCTGCGTGCAGCTGATCCGCATGGACAGGAGGGGGCTGTTGGTTTGGGTTCCCAGGCATCGTGCTGGTAACAACAGGATCTCGTGCTTCCTAACGCAAGCTGTTTCTAAACACGGAGCGCTGGGTGTTTTCTCAGTCTGTCTCGTTTTGCAAGTTGTAGGGTAATTTATTTGTCAATTTTATTAAGGAACGCATCAAAGCCTCGCCTCCGCTCAGGGCAGTTCATAAACCCACAATATTTCCCCGCAGATTTTCATACTCAGACATTGTGCAGGAACGTGAAAGGGAAGCAGATGACTCCACTCTTACACACAGCAGCCAAACTGGACGGGGCAACAGCATGTCCAGCATCCCCTGAGGACCTTGGCCAGACAGGGCTGCGAACAGAGGCCCCATCCGTCACGTGGATCACACACCATTACATGGATGGGTGCAGAGAAGAGGCTGATAGCACAACTGGTGACAGGTATCTAGCTGCAGGCACGCACTATCCAAGATCTCAAAGCTCTCAAATCACAATACGCTTACGAGTGCAGTGTTACTGCACTTCTCAGTCAAACCAGAGACATTCAATAATCACCCAGAAAAGCACCATCTGTTATGCCTTATAGCTTAATTAAACTAAAATACAGAACTCCTTAATTCTCACAGCTCATAAAGATAAAGGTCATCACACAGCTTTACCATCAGGTATCCTGTATATAAAATGCAGAGGCTGGAGTTTCGTTCACCCAGACATCACTCAAACCCTGCCCCATCCACCCAGTTGACAAAAACATCACCCCAGCAGCGTGACACCGGATCGATGCCGTGATTTTGGACTGACAGCGAGTGGATGGACTGCAAAGCCCAGGGCACTGCCACCTCCTTCAGCACAAGTGTGCTGCTGGTGGGGCTCAACCAGGCTGTGGTGGGCACCCCTTATCTCCAGTGCCCCGACCCCTCCTTGCTCTGCTCCAAGCATCTGGCCAGCACTGCTCCAAAGACCTGGAACACGGGGACAAACACCGTGCCTATCCATGATGTCCTAACTAAAAGCTTTTGCCCAGGCCATCCCCCTACAGGGACATCATTCCCTGTAGAAATCTGGTCTATTGAAGCACTACCTGACATTCACAGCAGAACAACTTCTGCACACCCCAGTGGGAGTGACTGCTCCAACACAGCGGGCAGGAGGGTGGGAACCCAGCAGAACTGCTGGCAGTTTCGGGAGGGAAATGGGAACAGAGTCATTGCCTGAAGGGAAGGCACGAGGGAGTCACTTGCCCTTGGTTTCTTTTTCTTCTGCATTCCTGTGCAGAGAAAAGGGAAATGGAACCGTAAATATGGAGCATAACTGAAACAGCACAGAGTAACCGTGGCCTGGAGTGACAGGGAAGGTCCCGCGTGCCCCTTTGGTAATCACGGCTGTGTGAAGAGCAATTTCCAGTGCTTCCACTCCTCCGAAGCCCCTGCCCAGCCTGTCTGCTGTGACAGATGTGAAAAACCAACCCCGGTTCCCTTTTCCCTGCTGCTCACCCATCAATTACCCCAGCACACCACACTCAACGCCCCACTTCCCAAAGCTGCTGTTTCCCAGCACCGTTGTTGTTCTCCTCGGAAACATGTGCTTTGTCTTTCAGCCATGAACCCCGGCAGAAGACTCGCTAATGCTGACCAAAATCCAATTACTGGCTTGTCAGCTTTTGTGCGTTTCCTTTTGAGGCTCAGGCTATGAGGAAAGGTGAATTAAAACCTGTCTAATGGGCAAGAAGTCTTCAAATGGCCATGGCACCTTTCAGGAGCACGTCTGAGTGCTTCACGCGGCAGTGGAGATGGATGAGATGCTTTACAGAGCCTCTCTGAAAGATAAGGACTAACAGGCCGTACTGTGTGATGATGGGGTGGGTTTTTTCTTGCTTTCTGCTTCCTGTAGGTGGAGGCAAACTCCTTGCTGAAAAGAGGAGGATGTTCAGAAAACAGGGCTAGAAGGTACCAGCACATCCCTCTTGTGTGATGACTTCTCCTGCTGAAGAGCACCCTCACCAATGCCATGCTGATGGCATCAGCCTGCAGCAAGTTCCAGGGGTCCAGGAATGCAGATGTCCCACCTGTGGGCCCTATCCTACTCCTGAACAGAGCTGCATCAGAGCAGGGACAAGGGACCAAGGCTCAGACACACAGGCGGGTGCTGAACCCTGGTACCCAAAGCTTCTTTACCCTCAGAGCTACTGAGCCGGCTGCGAGCGCAACCACAGCACTGTGAGCTGCCTAACCTTGCCCCTCTGCTCCAGCCAGGCTTTAAGATGCAAAGCATCAGCTAGCTCAACATGAGTGAGATGAGCGAGAACATCACACTGCTCACAGTGCAGGTGCAGTGCTTTAGATCCTCATTAATATTTCAGCTTCTCCCATCTCCTGCAACTGTCCTGGTTTTATTTCTGTCTGCAGGATTCCAATCTCACTTCTCCCATGCTCTTGTTTGCTCGGAGAAATGCTCCCGGTCACGGGACTGCTCCCAGGGAAGCGAGCCCACCCCTGCATCGGGTGAGCTGCTCTAATTGCTCCTCAGCTCATTAAGAAGCACACCGTGGACTCTCCTGTTCATTTCCTCAGCACTGACCACCCAGGCTGCTGCAGTGGTCTGAACCTGACCGCATCCTTCCCAGTGCTGCCTCTGCTTTCCAGCATGGGAACACTCCCATCCCCAGACCAGTGGGACTGATACAGCACCCATGCTTCGATGGGCAATTTAATGTTACCAACAAATCAACTACATTCAAGGTTCAAGGATGAGGCTGTTGGGAATGGGCCACCCTTGGAAACCCAGGAAGGAGTCAGTGAATCACACGTGTTCATGTATCCAGGCCATGAGATAGACTGTGCAACTGAGGCTTCCTAGTCCCGCGGTCGGTCGATGCTTTACTGACTTGGTTATGGAGCAAATTAGATTACACAAATATTTCACTAAATATCTTTTAAAGTCTATTAATATTAACATCAATTCAGCCTCCTATGTGCCTGGCATTTAAAAATCCATTTTAGAACCTCAAACTAATTGCAGATTTACATCTAGAATACGAATTAGCAAGTAACATTCCCCGCTCCCTGTTTTGCCTGGCACCCAGATCTGCCCAGTTAGTCTTAGATGTTACTGGGTGACACTTACAGGAGATGAATATTCAAAGCATGCTCTTGCCTGCAAATGTTTTACAGTTTCCTGGCCACTGACTTTGTTTAAAGCTGCAGCTCTACCCAACAGTCACCCCGGAAAACCAAAGCACTCCATTCACTGGCACATCACCACGTCCCCACTGCACTGATAAGGTTTCAAATTAACATCCAGAATTCTGCTCTAAAGAAACACATGGTGTTACGCACACGTAACCAGGCATCACTTCTGAGGGATACATTGAGAGATGCGTATTCCCTGGTTTCCATGTGATAGGCTTTCCTTCCCACCCCACCCCTCCTGATCTGCCTCCAATTTACACTCATTTATTTATTCTAAGAGCTATTTCCCTGCCACCATCTCAAAAGACATGCAGCAGCTTGTATTTTGTGACTGAAGCCATCCAGAAGCACACGGAAAATGAAACAATGATCTGTTCTGAAGAGCTACCCACCTCAGGAAAGATGAGCAGCAAGTTAGTACCCTTTAGAAACCAGAACATCAAGAAGGACAACTGGAAGACACTTCTCATGCTGGTTGACCATTCGCCTGGACCCTCCTGCGACCTCCCGGTACCACAGACACCGCTTTCATATCCTGCCGATCTGTTTGCCAGTCTGTCGTGAGAGCCAGCCTGCAGCCAATTGGGAATATTATGGCCTAACAACACCATGTTTTACTGGAGTTGGGCTCTGTACAGGGTTATGATGAGAGGTGCTGGGGACCAATGCAGCCGCACGGGGTTGGTCCATGGCAGAGCTGCAACCAGTCATTGGAAGGACCAAGGGTCACCCCCAGGCACTGAGCGAGCAGCTCCTCAGATCCCTGTGTGCTGCACTTCATCCTCTGCTTGTTCCCTCCGGCTCGGGAAGCACTCGCAGCTCTCGTGCTCAGGCTCCCTCCCCTCACCCCTGATGACTCACAAGCTCATTCAAAATATTTTCTTTATTGGCAACATCTGAAGCCAAATTTCCCTTCCCTCTTAGGAATGGAAGCGCAAGCACTGCACACGCGTCAGGGAGCTGCGAGTGTCAGCTCTGCATTTCAGCCGAGTGGCTCCTTCCCCATCCCTCTCGCAAGCTGAAAGGCTCACACGATGCACTTTGAAGGGCAATACCCAATTAGCATCACGCTAAATAGAACTTGATTTCATGCAGAAAAAAGTGCCCATCAGCAAACCTAATGGACCCACACCGGCACTGCCTGGCTCGAAATCAGGATACAAACTGTGACACCAGGGAAGAGGCTCAGCTACCACATCCATTAGCACCTTGGCCAACACGGAAAGGAGCCAGGCCAGGACTGAGGGACAGGGTTCATTCCCATCACCACGCTGGCACTGCTCAAGACATCACTCTGCAGCTCCATGCCAAGTCACTTCAGGTCCTGCATGTCCCTTCTGCTGCTCCTGTCTGTATCACTGAGCCAACAGACAGCTAAGGAGAGCTCATCTCTCTTTGTGACTTATGCTTTAAACCAGACATCATTATCCTTTAGAACTAGAGGACACATAGCTAAACCAGATACTGCTTGAAAAGATACTCAAATAACATTTTGCTATTTGCTCTATATAACAAGGCATCCCAAGGTGCCCTAGAACCACTCTGCGAGTGTTACCAAAGCCCTTGCCTATCGCATCTGCACCAGCATGCCAGCAAACATCCCTGTGTCCTCCCTTCAGGGCCCTTTTGAGGGATCCACCTGTCTTATACCCTCCTCAGCTTAATTCACAGCTTATTTAGGCAGCAGGCAAGGCAAGGAAAATCAAAGGGATCTTTATCTCCTGAGTTATTTGCTTCTCCCATCTAAAGGACACAGCAACCAAAAGCTGCTGATAAAGTTCGTCAACCGGGTTTCGCTTTATGGCCCCAACAAGATCAGAAAACAATTCTCTATCATCTTGTCAAGTTAAATGTTTCAATATCTAACTCAATGTTCCCAATCTAAAAATTTATGAATTCAGTGAGAAGCCCGTGTAATATCTCCAGTTTATATCCATCTACCAAGGAAAGAAATTACACCAGCCATTTGTCACGGCCGTCATTCCAAAGATCAGTAACAACTGAAATAACTTTAACTTACCTTAAGAACTACGGCTACCATAAAAAAGAGCTGTGTGTGCAGGTTCTACCCTGCTATAATAGAAGATTACTTTAATTTGATTACTCAGGAACAAAGTCAATAGAGGACCTGCAAACCAGTGCCAATTTATCATACTGGAGAGGCGCGGCTATGCTTTGCTCAAGAATGTTATCAGTGTCGTAGCTAAAAAACCCATCAGTCCTGGAAGAGAATTTACAGAAGTCATAATTTTCTTCTAAACAGTAATAAACAAGTGAAATTGGGTTGGGGAAATTCAAGTTTCAACCCTCATTTGAAATACTACAGACATCCCTTTTGTTCCAAAAGCGAAGAGAGCAGGAATATTGACACTGGTGCAGCTCGCTGCAAGACAGACACGCGCAAGTTCAAGTGGCTACAGGAGGAGATAACAGGACAGCGAGTCTCATTTCTCAGCTGCATGCTTAAGCCTAATAATAGCAATGCATGCCTGCCATGGAAGCAGCATTTTAGCACTCAAGAAGGCTTAATTTCCCAACCGATGGGGGTTATTTAATCCTGAGATGTCACCAATTTCTCCTCATTAGCAATGCAAACCAAGCGGTGCTGGATGAAAGGCTGGCGAACAATGAACAATCAAGTCGCAGCAGAGGCCCGTTGTGCCAACCAGGAACAACTCACCCGGGGCTCTGTGGAAGCGACCAGCCACCTGCAAACACAACCCTCCCCAGTGCTCCCCAGGACAGAGGCCTGGTCACAGAGGTGACCAAACCCACAGGCATCACCTTGGGACACCAGAGTTACCCTTTCAGTGGTACAAGGTGACGTTTGAGTATCTCATGTTACCCATCCCACCTCCTTATCCATCCACTCCCAGGTATGGCTGCAGCAGCTGTAATCTCTTTATTTGGAGCAGAGCTTCCAACTATCCAAGGACAAATAATTGGCTTCTCCAAATGCAAAGACAAGAGTTCAAATGAAATCTTGAGGCTCAACTGCCATAAAAAACACCTTTCTCTGAGGCTCAGGCTTGAACAGCCATCACAACACAGCGAAAGAATTAACCTCTACAACTACATGATCTGGGGAGCAGCCGAGGAGGCATCCCCAGAGGTGCAGCGAGGACCAGCACACACGTGGTCTGTCAACACCGCAACAAAGTGCCTGCAATCACTATAGTAGTGAAAGTCCCGGAGATGAGTGGCTCCATCCCACACCAAGATCCCACGGAGAGCCATTGGGATGGGGCTGCAAGCACAGCGGCTTCCCAGGCTGTCTCTGGGTTAGCAATGGGACAGTCACACCTCAGTGCTGCCGAGGGCTCACCTCACCACAACCCCCAAAATACAGCAGGCTTCTTGTCAGCATCACTTTGCAAAACTCCTTTCTAGAGCAGAAACCAAGGGCAAACCTAATCAAAAGGATGCAGGCGCTATGCCTGGACTGGGTAGCGTGGAGAAGCAGGAACAGGGGGCTCCGCTCCCTGCTAAATTTAGCCTGATTTTCATCTGCCTTGAAAGCTCCAGCACTTAACAAGGAATAAGACAAGGTTAAAGAATGAGAAGTTGAAAGCGGATGTCTCCGTGTTTATCTATAAAAGCAGCACAACTTTCAACAGCATCATCCCAAGCGAGCGCGATGCAACTCTTACACTGCAGATCTGCATGCTAAATCTCCGTGTTCTCCTCGGCGCTGGGAGCCTCCGCCAGGGCTCATCTCGCTGCTTTCCCAACATACTGCCAGCAAGTCTTTTCCTCGGGGAAACTTGGGAGCGCTTGGCTCCGCAGCCTCATCCAGCTTTGGATGAGAGCGTACTGCATATGGCTACTATTTTCTCTGCAGTGTATTTCATACCACCGCCTGATAGAAACCCAAAAATCCCACATAAAATCTGTGGACGGGCTTTAAGTCGTGGCTAACCGCTGAGTATCATCTCAAAAAGGGATCTTGGGGGATTTGGCAAAGCACGCAGAGAACTACTACAAGAATCAAAACAGGCTCGTGACTCATCTCTGGCATTGAACTAGAGAAAGGCACCGTGCAAAAGTGAGATGGATCCCAGGGCCTTAACGAGCTTCCCTCAAGATAAGAATACCAGCACTTCTCATCCCGGAAAAGAAATGGCACCAGCTGCAATAAAGTTACCCAAATAAAGAGGCTTCTGGTGTTATTGATAATTTTTACAAGTTTGTTAATAAAGACTGCAAATTACCAGGCTGAAACCTGTCATTTCCCAATCAATTTCAGCACTCATTTTCCTCCTACAGCCACAAGATGATTTATCAATTCCCAGGCACCACAATTAGTTCAGAAGCGGCGTCCGGTGCCATTGAGGATTGGGTCTCCAAGCTCCCACCAGCAGCTCACGGCACTGAGGAGTCTACAACGGTTTGATGTAGAGCAAGAAGCCAATGCAAGTACCAAGTGCCAAGAAGAAGCAGCTCCGCCTGCACATCTCCACAGTGCTACACGCTCGGCAGCCTGGAAGTCTGCAGGCTTTGGAGGTTGCTTCATTTCAGCCTCTAATGAACACCCCGATGGCTCAGATCTCCCTGAGCAGCAGATATGGAGCTTACTCCTCATGGGCATTTCTGGAGATAGGGGGAAAAGTGTTTGTTAAAAAGAAAGCACAAAGAAAGACTGCTTTCAGCAAGACCACGCTGCAAGAAAGGCATCAGATTCCCAAGTTCAGGAAAGCCCACGCTACAGCCCCAGCACCCATATTTGTTTTCGGCGTATTAGACGAAAAGGGCCATGCTAATGTGACATTTTACTATTGCAAATCAAACCCAATACTAAAATTAGAACATAAACCAGGCACAAATACTCTTCCAGACACACAAGCAACTTGGCTTTCCACTTATCCTCCTTTATGCATTGTGGGGTTATACTGAATTCTATTATGTATTTGTTAATGGGCAGCATCGCTCCTTCTTAAGTTCAACGGTGCGCAGCTACAGCACTGCAAAATCCAGGAGGCTTGCTGCAGATACAGCAAGGTGATTAAAGTGCTTGGAAATACTCCTTTAAAATCAAGATGGAAAGATAAATCCTTTAGAGGCCGGGATATTTACCTCGATGTGTTCCAGCCGCAAGGCATGCCGGGAAAAGAAGAAGGGCTTTAAATGCAGCATCAGCTCATAAAAGCAATAGTTGTTTGCACTGAAAATAGCCCTGTGGGCCAAATGGCTCTTTGGTAAGCAGCAAACAGCGCGAGGTATAGATTGCACATGTATAAACCTCTCATTAATTCAGTCCACTTGAGACAAGCCCTATAAACCACTGCCCAAGCGCATGCACCTCCCACACAAGGCACTGCGTGCCCTGCCAGAATCCCTGCTCCCTGCTTTTGGATCAACAGGCACCTCCTGAAAGCCAGCTTGGCCTTCCAAAAGAACCGCTATCTGTTGTATTGCTCAAGATTACAGACCATGCACCTCATCCTGCCGCACATTACTGCGCCGAAGGGAAAAGCCCCTAAATCCAGCTGAAATGCCAAGGCTATCGGGGAAGGTACCGAACCCAATACAAACACAAACTTGGATCAATAGGCAATGGAATATAAATAGGCCTCAACAGGCTCTGCAGATTAAACTCTGAGCTTTACAGCATCTCCGAGCTGAGCGCATTAATAATTAGCACTTTCTTTGTTTCAAATTCAATGAATTTATATCATCCTTCAACACCGCTTAGCCAAAGCAAATAAAAACCAAGAAAATCACATTACTTTTTCCAATCCATACGGAATGATCTGGATATTCACATTCAAATTTGCTATCATGGATTAGCTGAAGGCAATTACTTCACTTGCCCAATTCTTTTACAATAATTTAAAAAGAGAACTCGAGTCTGTACTAATAAGAAAAATGAAATCCCATTAGCTGCGTCCTCAATGTATATTAACATTTCTTTTGTTTAGAAAGGTTAATAGCCCCCAAATAAAGGAGTGCAGCCTGCCTGTTAAAATAATTACATCATGACATTTCAGAAAGGTTGGCACATAGACATGATTTCCAGCAAGGAAACAGCAAAACAAGCAGCCTTTGAAAAACACCATCCACACTTAAAACATGCAAGGGACCGGAGACCCTGACCGCAGCGACAGCCCTTCCAGAGGCTCCAGCATCCCCCTTTCCTCCTGGGATTACAAACGTCTGCACAGCCAGGGAACCCTCCCATTCTCCTGCCCACCCTTCCATGGGATCCAATGGATTCGCTTTGGGCCACCCCTAAAATCCCGTTTGGCTTCAAGTCCATTTGTGGATTCTTGGAAAAATCAGTTCTCTCCATGGCATGAAATATTTGCATATTTTAAAGTGTTTGAAAAGCAACAAATGTTACAGTTTCCAAATGATTTTGGAACATGCACATGTAATTAGCCCTGTCTAACAAATCTGCTCCTGACTGTGGGAGTAAACAAGTGAATTTAAGCCAAAACCTGTCTCAGAGACATCAAATGTCAAGGTCTGACTCGTGTTCTAACATTCCAGCCGAAGCCTGGCAGGTAATATTTTCTTGGGGCTTATTTGCTTCGATTAAGCGTTGTGAAAGGACAAGATGTCCTTAATTCAGCAACCTCTTCCATGCACCGTTTATTTCATGTTGTCTATGACAGCTATTCCATTTTGGTTTGTGACGGTTCATGGATGACACCGGGCGCACAAAGCCTCACCAAACATCACTACAAGCCTCAGGGTCTGTTCTCCTCTCAGGACACCCACACAAGAGCAGGAAGCGAGAGATGAACGCGTTGCTGTCAACTTCTGCTACCAAATCCTGACAGTTACTTGAACAAATCCGCTCATGGTCACAGCAGTGAGGAGGTTTTAAGAGGCAGCCCCGGTCCTGACTCTCCAGCTGAAGTCCCGCTCCCACTCGCAGCCCCTCAAGCCGAAGCCATTTCGCCAGGATCTAATCTGCTCCCATGTGGAATGAGTGCGATGACAGCAGGGCCTTCCGACCCGTCTGTGCTGTGAACGGGCTTGGAGCTAAAGAGCTGCAGCTCCCGAGCCAAGCACCAGCTTCCATGAATGATGTCAGTGCAGCTCCGAAACTGGGACAACCTCCAGACTGGAGACACCCAAACAGCTTCAGCAGAGAGAAGACGCGTTCATCATTCATAAGAAGCCAGCAACGCTCCACGGCTTCCTCGCTCATCATCTTGCACGCAGGGGAGACTCTCTGTAGCAAACCATACAGGACACAGGCAGAAAACCAAATCCTGCGTCTAACTCCAGCATGGTGCTCTCAACGACTTCTTGTCAAGCAGAACCACTCTGCTCCCAGGGTGGGACGCCACAGAAGAGACCCATCACTGAGGTGGAAACAGCTTCCCAAGGCAGAGCCAGAACCATGTCTCAGGCAAGCCTTGTTCCAGAAGGTGACACACAGGGTGAGAACAGGAACGTGTTCATCAGCCACACTGCCTTCCGTTGTGAGGTCGGGAGAGAGAACATTGGCTTTCTGCAGAAGTCTGTTCAACACGACTTCCGCACGAGCATTATACCAAATACTAAACATCCAGCTTAACACCGAGGATGAAAATCAATCTTTCCTTATTGCCTCTTCCACGGGATGGGAATAAAGTCTGCCTTCATCCAAAAAAGGTCATGTTTGCATTTCTGGTAAACACAAGCCTTTGTTTTTTCCTCTCCATGCAATATGCTCAAGTGAGTCACATCTGGCTGACTTGTCAAAAGATAGTGAAAGTTGGAGGAAATGGTGTTCCACAGATGTTACTGAATAAAAATAGCCCTTCCACAAACGAGAACAATTTTCCAGCTCAGCGGCCAAATATACTGCTCAAAGGCATCTATTGCCAATAGAGGTTCATTGCAGATGGCGAGTTAAGCAACTTGTTTCTTGCCCTACTAAAACTTTTCTCTCCTACCATCTTTGGCGAGCATAACGCAGTGAAATCATGCCAGAATTTCAAATCCCACCCAAAAGCCTACACAAGAACTTCATCTGAGCTAGCAATCCACCTTGTTATCCTCCTTGGGAACGACCCCTTCCAAACCAGATGGGACACTCTTCTGCTACCCACACTGACTGCGGCAATGAAGACAGAGCACGACCAGTCCAGCCTTGCAGCGAGGTGGCTCTTAACTCAGCCCAAAATAAACTGTATCGATCGCCTGCATCACCTCAAAGGAAGCATTACTACTGTTTCATCATGTATCTGAGACTCATCTTGCATGAACACAAAAGAATATTCAAGGCCCCTTAATTTTCTGCTTCCAAATCAGTAATTTTCAAAGCAGGTACCTGTAATAAACCCAGTTGTTCTCCTACAAATTCATCAGCGAAGGAAAAGTGCAGATTTTGCACCTTGGGATAGCATCTTTCAAAGCTGTATCTTTAGCAAGGACACAGAAAAATAATCATATTACGGTGTCAACCGATAAACAGTGCAGGAGTAAAGCACAGACAAAGCAATTTCTGCAAACTCTGCTAGGACTGCTGCTACGGTTATTGATAACAGAGAGTGAACGCGAACAACATCACACTGGCAAAAATAGGAAAACTATCTCTGCAAAGAATTCTATAAACCCAATCCTGATATCCCGGTGCCATCGAAGTTAAAACTCTGCAGAGGATAAGATGACTTCAAAACCCGGAGCGTTTACTGTTGAAAATTCTTTACATTCCATGACTAAATCAGAAGTGCTGCGGTGATATTTCCATCTCAGATTCTGCTGATGTTCACAGCCTGAGCCTGCTCGTGTGGCTCTCGCTGTCAGCAGAACCCCTTGACTGAACACCATGTCATTCATATGATAAAGTGCCCGAGAGGCAATTCACCGGGTCTTAAAAAGGAAAGAGCGATGCCCTCAATCCCCTTAGGAAGACTGTCTCCCTAAAATGCCATCAAGAAGTGAGAAAAAGGGATTCTGCAGGAATCCATCATCTCTTACTTAAGCGGCCAGCCGCAGTGTCTAGCCTGCTGCACTCCAGCCTTAAATTATTCAGCATTTAAATCGATCCCCGTCCTTCGTGGCCACCTCTCATGTTGAGACACCGGATGCACGCAGGTGTGGTGCACACAGATGTGGGTTCGGGTCTCACAGCTCAGGTCTCTGAGCCTCAAACAACTGCAAAAGTAACTGAACCTCACCAGGACCACCGAGAAGCCCAAAACCTGAACAGATTTCTTACTCAACATGGCCCTTCATGTTCTGTTTTCCAATGACTGCTTGAATCCACAGGGCTGATAAACACAGGGAAAGAAGGTATTTGTTCAATCTTTTACAAGCATCTATTTAATGATGGAAAAGAGCAGATATTTTTCCTCACCACTGCAGAAAGAAAACATAAAAGAATAAAAGAATCCCACAGCACTTTCTTCCCTCCAGGGTAGACGGGTATTTGATATTCTAAGTATTCCTACAGCAGAAATGTAGGAAAACAAAGAGGCAGCATTCTCAGGAGTGCTGTGTGTGCTATGTAGCAGGGAAAACACTCTCTGCCCCATCTCCTCGGTCCAGCCCATGCAGACATCCCAACAAGTACTGGACTGGACCGGGCACAGGACCTGCAGCAAGCTCCTCATGAAGGTTAATGATCCCAACACTACTGCAGCCTGGATAGGATATTCTATTCTACTTCTGTCCCAAAGCCTCAGACAGACCCCCAGCACCGAAGGATGAGATACCTCTTCCCGGCTACCTGCTGGGTACCGGTGGAAACACAGGGGTCCTTGCCCAACAAGCATGTCTAAGATGTGGCAAAATTGATGGGGCTTTCCAGGGGGATGTTAACAAGTGTACAGAATTTAAGAGGAAAGGAAGCAACGTTCATAGCTCTTGGTAGCCCCAAAATGCTGAGGGAGGCCACAGCACCAGAGCAGGTCGCTGCAGCAGTGGCTGAGCTGCTGCCTCCTCATCCACAGGAGCTGCAGGAGGCAGAGGGATGCAGAGAGCAGAACACGCCAGAAATAAACATCTCGGGGAGAAAGTTTTGTACCATCTCCTATGCCTGTCACATCCAAATGTTCTCTGCAGAGACAGATGGTCTAGGCTTCTATTAGCAATGAATAATGAGATGTGAAGTGAAAGGTGTGAGATGCTATTTAACCTTGCTCCCCCCCGACATCGTAAGTCCTGAACTGTACAGCATTTGATATTTTTGTGGTTATAAAACACCAAGGAACACAGCAATAGTCACCAGTTCACTATGTGCCAGATATGTCGTTATCTGTAAAACCAAACCTGTTCCTATTTTAGCCTTCTTTAAGACTGGCAAAAGCTGAACTGTCTGCAATACAGGCAGGAGGTACCCAGTAAGCGGGTACCCACCTTGGCCAAGGCACGCCAGTAACTTCTTCATCCCCCATATGAAGCGATGCTCACTGACCGGGGAGGTACTTATCATCTGCACTGAAAACTGGCTGATTTTGGCAAAACTCTGAGACAAGCCAGGGCTCTCTGGACTACACCTGAGCTTGTAATGTTGTTTGAAGTAATTCAAACCACCAAGTGGTCCAACATTCTCCAACCTGGTTGCCTTTTGCTAGCAAAGCAGCAGTTCAATGCACCAGAGAGCCTGCTGCAGTGTTCCTATGACCCGGCTCCGGGAGACCGATGCTACACAGTTACACCACCGGTGCAAGCTGAGGGTCCCCTCAAGCAGATCACCACGAGCAAGCACAACACCGGCACATCTGCTCCTCCTTCCACCGGAGCAGCGAAGCTCTTAGAAACAAATCATCTAAAACTATTTAAAACATTTGGTTTAAATTAATGGGCTATTTGATGTTAAAGCCCATTCCCTGGAGCTGCCTGCACTTGCAGACGTGCCTGCATAACTGGTTTTAGCAATTTGTCGACAAAAATCTGGCAACACGATACGTTTATCCAGGGAATACACATTATGTCTTACTTAGATAAACATACATAATAGCTATTCCCCATCTCCTTCCCGCTCCTCCATTACAGAAACATTGACTAATAACCACAAAGGCTCGCTCTCTTCACAGAGGAAGGTCAGACCAGCCACGCAGGAAGCAGTGTTTCATCTTCCAGGTGTATGGAGGCTTCCAGCCATGTTCTGGGATCACCAGACACATGTACAAGGCTGTAAATAAGCTCAGTTGCCTTCAAAATCCACTAATAATAATGCTGCCCACAGCGGCCCCGCTGCCCTTTTCCTGTGCGTTGCAATGACAGTAATCCATAGGATCTGTTTTGGTTTGCCTTGTCTTTATTAAGAAGTGGTGGTTTACAGGAGCAACTCGCATTTCTATGGCAATCCTCAGGCTTCCACACACTGCATTAGACCGATGACATTAGTAAGAAGCCAGACAGAAAACACCTTCCCAAGAGGCTGCCCTTCTTCCAAGAAACACACTTTCTCCACCGAGCAATTATTTACAGCGAAGCTGAAGTGAATAAAGCAAGAAGAGCCTACACCTGCTGTAACTACATTATTAATATCCAGATGTTTTGTTTCCTTCCCAAATTAATTTGATATTGATTTCATGCCACTGAAAGAGCAACTGGAAATCTCCTCTGAGAGGATGGGCAGGAGGAACCAGCAGTAACTCCTGCTCAAACCACCTCAAATCCCGACCAAGCTGAGGCAAAACCAGCAGCACATGCTTGCCCAAGCCTTCTCTGTCCATACACACACACGGGTATACATGTGCGTATGTGCATATGCACACACACAGAGTTACTTTAACAGCAGAGGCCCCAGCAAACACAGCAAATCCTTTCTTCAGGGCAAATAAAACCCTTCTGCAGGAGCAAGTTGTTGAAATCCAATTTGCCACGACAAGCAAAGGCATGAAACACACTGCCGCCCTTACCCACGCGTTTGCATTCCTTACTGTGAATTTCACAAGGGGAAGAGCATTTCTTCTCGCCAGCTGGAACAGAGGTCTCGGGATGCTCAAACACACCAGGAGAAAAGGTGTCCTGCATGAAAGGTGTTTCCAAGATACCACAGTCAGTATTAATAGGACTTTGAGTCTCACAGGCTTGGAAGAAGTAATTAAGGCAGTTTAACAAAGCCTGAGGCCACAGCGTGCTGCCATAAACTCCTCAAAGCTCACCTGAAGGTAAGCAGTAACTTAACAAAGCACTTCCTCCCCATTCCATATTGGAGACCGTAAGGATGCCCAACAAACTGTGGCTTTTTTCCTGAGGTATCTTCATCGATGTCCTGCTGCGCAAATTCCATTTCCGAGCAGCCTGACGTTCAATACAGAGATGTTAAGGTCTGACTTACCCCTTTCAAAGCAATCTCCTCACTAACACATCTCTCCCCACCAGCCTTCCCGTGGCTGATCCCTTTCCTACGAAGTTGCCTGTGATTCAAGCAGATAATTTCTGTCTTTAATCTAGACTCCAGTGGAAACTAAATTAACTTCTCAGTCCCTCAAACGGAAAGCACCGCGTCAGAGAACACACTGAGGCTGTCAGATCTGCCAGTGGGTTGTAAGAAGGTGTCTATGGAAGCACTCACAAGCTCCCGGCCGGGTGACCAACAGACCAGCCCTCTCCCAACATTCTGCATTCCAAAGGGCCCCAAAGGCCCAAAGAGCTGCAGGATCAGGGGCTCCTCTCTTTGCTAAGATGGTGTTTTGACAATAGCTTTTTTTCCTTACGAGACATTCGTCATTAACAAACTTTAGACAAGGTTAATGAAAGTTCTGTCACTTTAATGTCTAGCCCGCTTTAAATTACAGATGTCATCTGCCATGACTAAAGAAAGGGCACCGAGCACTAACACCATAAACTATCATCTCCAGGGACACACAGGTAATTGCACAGCTCATTAAAAAACTGTTTTAATTATTAATTGACCGTGTCACAGTTGTCCTTTGAAGTCAGCTTTCATTTTTTTCCTTGCAAGCACAACGATTCCAAGCTGACCTACACAACTTCCCTGACACCTCCAAGGACCACAGGGGAAGGCTTGGGACCTGGCTCATAGCACAGGGACCATGTCTTGACAGCAGAAGTGTCACACGCCCTCAAACAGCCCTAATTCGCACAGATTTCATTAAAAGACTTGGGCGATAAAGGGGAAAAACACCTTAAATAATGGTTGGCCACTGAACCTGATTAAAGGACCTGAATGGTTGATGAGCCCAGGGCAAACACAGCTGCAGGCAGACTCTATCTGGTTCCTACTGCTACAAAATCACTGGACTGGTGTTCTGCTGAGGCTCAAAACCTCTGTCACAAGGTGTGGGACTGGATTTTGAGAGGTCCCTCCCAGCCTCAATGATTCTGCATAGCAACAACAAGGAAGAGTGATACTGGAAATCCAAAAGCAGCTGAATTCAACCCTGTTGCTTAAAAGAGATCATACTTGTCTTGCTGCCTTGGGAAATCATCACCACCCAAAGGAGCAGGGGGAGGTTCCTTGAAACAAACTCACACAAATGCAGCTCCACTGGACAATGGGCTCATGGGTCAAAGAGATGAGGAAGATAACCACAAACCACCACCCTGCACAAACACTGCCACGCTAGGCATGTCTACAGGCAGAGAGCAAGGCATGCAGATGAGCGACCACCACAGCAGCCACCTAGCTGTTTGCCTGCATCTTAATTTAATCCCAGTCTCATTCAGAATTCAATATTGGGCTGTCACTTGGCTTTCCACAGCTGTCAAAACGAGGACAAAATACCTGAACGCACAGAACAGCAACATGAATTTGGGAAGAACCATCATTTATCTTCAATGCAAAGAACCACAAGTGAGAATAAAACCATGTTAACCCTCCACTGCACTGCAATTCCCTCTGAGGGGGCATGAGCAGAGAAATCAAGTCTGTTGAGGACAGCAGTTTCCCCCAGTAGGTTTTGGGGGTATTAACGCATGCAGCCATTCAAACTCTGTCCTGACAGTGACATCCCGTGCCAGCCTTTGGTCTTGGCAACAGCTAATGCTTTCCCACTCTGAATCACAGCAAGGCTGGAGATGTTAGAAGCAGGCAAAGAAGATCAAAGGACAAGCATCACGTGCTTTCCTTAATTGCCAAGTGCTAGACTGGGAGGAAAAGAACAAAGTTTCAGCTACTGCGGTTACATCAAGAGCAAGGAAACTTCTCGGCAGCCAGCACAGCCGTAACTGCGCACCTCGCCTGAAGCTGCAGCCCACAGAGCCAAAGAACGTCCAGTGCATGTTTGTCTTGGGCACTGATTCATTTTGGGAGGAAGCAGTGTAACACGGCTGCCTCTCCTGCCTTCAACCTTTAAAGCACATCCTTCATGTGTTGAGAACACAACTTGTTTCTTTCTTTAGATGCTTTCTGGGCATAACCAGCAGAACCACCCTCCCCATTCGGGTTGCAGTAAGGCATTTCACAAACATTTAGGTGTGCCATATATATCAACTACTGTATACATATCATATGCTACAAGTAAAGTAGCATAAAAACCCACTACCTAAAGTAACTTACAGGTATTTCTTCACAAAGCACACCAAACAAGCAAGCAGTTTGTAGGGCTGTTACGTGAATGGGAGGGTTTAATGAAAGCAATGGCTTTGCCTTAAAACTATATAAATGCAGAACCGGCATCCCACTGCT
Organism: Psittacula echo; assembly: GCF_963264785.1. Lineage (NCBI taxonomy): Eukaryota > Metazoa > Chordata > Aves > Psittaciformes > Psittacidae > Psittacula > Psittacula echo. The sequence continues at coordinate 582,176 of NC_137754.1, forward strand.
CCATCTACCCAGTTCTTGTTGGAGCTATTTGCCAGTGTAATTGAATCCTTCTTCCAGAGTCTTTATATTCCACTCTGGTTTGGGGACAATGCTGCTGAAACAGCTTTACCATCCATCTTTCTTAACGGGCTTAATCTAAATAGAAGACTCAAATCCAAGATTGTGCCTTTGATGGATAGCTCACCTTCTCCTAGCAGTACACCTTAAATGCGTCCTAGTGTTGCTCTCAGAAACCTGCATTTGCAGGGATTGTGGCCTCTCCTACCAAGCCAGCTATCATCTATACTTATTACAGCATAGTGCCGTTAAAAATAGATAAGGCTCAAGGAGCTGCGACATACGAGACAGAGATAGGGGAACCTGCTTCACAGACCACAGTGTCAGCCCAGACCTCCACGAATTCCAGGTCTGGGCTGGCTTTAAGAGGGAGAAGGAAAAAAGAAAGAAGCATTCTCTGTTTACTTCGCAACTGGGGCAATCCCAAAGGTACCTCTCCTCCTGCCTCGTACCGAAATCCAGCATCCCCCACAGGGGCCCAAGTAATTCCTAATAAAGCATTAAGCAGGAAGTTAGTGCAGGTAATAACACTGGTTTATGTGTTTAGATGCAGTGTTTGGATATCAAAAACATATTGCATTTGAGCCGATAAAGCCCATTACTGCTGCCACACAGCGCTGGGAAGTGCGCTTTTATGTGGCTACCATAACTCTGTTTTAGGAAAGTATAGAGCTGATGAAAAGCGTGTGTTCTGCCGCCTCGAGGGGCCCGGGGTGCCGCAGCACACCGCTAAGGGAACACAACCCCTCATTCCTGGCCTGCAGCATTACAGAGAGCCACATGGCCCCAGCTTTCAAAAAGGCATGTGTTATTCTGCATGCAGAACCACAGAGAAAACTGCCTGCTATTAGACCACAATGACTCCTGCACTGAGCCCCAGCAGGGCTCCACACCCTATGGATCCAGTGGGGGATCCTTGGTTCATCCCAGTCACATTCCGCGCGCGAAGCACGCACGATGCCTCTTCCAATGCTCAACCAAGACCAGCAGCTGTGCCAAGGAAGCATCTACCCACCATCCCTGATGTACACAGCAGCAGAGCCCAGTGCAGAGCATCTGCTGGCATCCCAGGAGCCAGGTAACCTTCATGGACATTTGAGACTTGCTGAGATAATCCCGGTAAAGTTGGTTACACTAAAATGGAAGTGGCTTTGAAAGCCAAATGCCCGATCCTCAGATGCACTGCTCCCTGCGTCTCTCCTCCTGAAGAAAAGACATCAAGAACTACCAAGAGAGCCCAGCTAAGGCAAGAGGCAAAGCAAGAGAGAGCTGCAAGAATGAAATGAAAGTGCTTTTATTCTGGGAACAAAGCGGACCAGCCGTGCTTCGCCCTCATCCCCCAAAAGCTCATCCTCGCTTCCATGGTACAAGGAAGAAAAATCTATGAACTCAATTTCTCCCATCCATTTTGCAGCCTCTCCCCAGTCAATGAAGTAGTTAATTATAGTTTTTCTACTGGTTTAATTCAGCTGGAAGAGTCAACCACTTCATTTAATAATTTAGTTGAAACTTGTCTGCACGAGAACATGCTCATTTCTCATTCACTTTCAAATTGAATCAATCTAAAGGCTCCCAATAACACAGCAGCAGCAATGCAAACCCCCCACAACTGACAGTAAACCAAAGTTACTCCTCTTTGCAAATTGACTATTGTCTCAAGGCCTCTGAAAGAAATCAATGCACATCACTGCCTAGAAACTATTAACCTGTCTGCGCTGGGCTGCAATAATTGAGCACAATTAGACACAGAATTCAGAGAATTCATCAAAAAGAACAAAAATAAAGACGTTTTCCACTGAATTCCTGTTCTGCAAGCAAAAAATGGGAAGTGATCTGTCCGTGAAACCCTCTGCAATGAATTCAGATTAAGGGCTCTGCTGCCAACCTTGGTGCTTTCCCAGCCCTCCTTTCTAGAAGGATTTTTACCTACAGCTGCTTTGTTCTGGGAGCCAAATGACACTGAGCAAAGGTGGCATCTCCAGGCTCCACTGCGCCATGCTTTGTGTAACTGCAGCCCCATGCCTGCAGGCTGTCTCCCAGGAGCTGGACATCCGAGGTGCACACACAGCTCCCAGTCCTGTTCCTGAACAGAGCACCCAGCTCGGACACAGCGTAGGAGCGGGCTGCCCAAAAGAGCGGCGACCAAGGGTACTTGCCATGCCAGAGCTCCTCTTCCCATAAATCTACTTCCCTTTATATTAAAGGAAGCCACTGTCAGCAAATGCGGTTTTCAATATATCAGCCAAATATAGAATTGCAGGAACTCGGTTATAAATCCCGCAGGAGGCAGGGGCAGGCAGGAGGGCGAGGGAAGGCTGCGCTTACACAACCCCAGCAGAGTGAGGCTGCCCTACTTCCAAAGGGGATTCTGCTCCTACCTCCATCACTTCCCTGACTGCAGCACACAGTGAAGTCATCTCAGAGCAACAAGGGAAAAGAGTTCCAAACAGGGGAGCCCTCGGCAGCAGCTGCGGGAAGAAGCATCCAAACCCCTGCAGAAAGCATTATGGCACTACTCTAACTTTACACAGCTGTCTTGTAAAGCCACTGCAAGCTATAGTCTAACACAAACCTAGACAGCACACATTGCAAATGGAACAAAGGAAGAGCAGAAAGAGCCTAGCAGGCCTACTGCTATGTGTCCTTTGAAGTCGCACATCTCTTAAGGCTAAGTGTGAGACAAGATGCTCCGAGAACAATACTTTTCCTTATAGCATCTCTCTCCAGAGGGAAAACTCTTGTTTGTTAAAACCTAACACATGTGAAAAGCCATAACTACGCAAATAAAGATGGGAAGGCTGAAGTTGCAGGCAGGACTTTACAGTTTATGGACCGCAGAGATCTCTTCCAGCATTACCGACTGCAAGAGGGAAATGATGCTTAAGCTCTTAAGAAACCCTGCCCTGCTGCAGGCTGCCCAGCTCCAAATGGGACCCCTGCCACCCGCCTTCTATATCCCAGTGAACCATCCCGAGGGGCAAGGCGATGAGCCAAGATGCAGGCTCCCTGTGTCAAGCACACACCTCCATCAGGACGTCGTTACGGCAATGAGCACTCATTGAGGTTCAAGCTGCGCCAAGATCTTATTAGTACTACAAAGGATTGCATTAAAAATACATGAAATATGCAGACAACCACACTTTCTTTATGTGGCTTCATTGCTTTAAGCACCTGCAAACAGAGATAACATTTGAACAGCAACTTTCTGTACGCGCTCCGCTATTTTATCGTCTTGGCTTGCTACAGGATTGATGTTTGGGAAGTGGCTGAGCTCAAAGGCGGTGCGACACAAGCACCTGCTCCAAGTCCCACTCCTGCAGATCAATTGCAGCCATCCCCATGGGCTCAGCCTCCACCACACACAGCACTGGGATGGGGATGAGAAACTCCCTTCAGAGGCCGGTCCTCAATGCTGCAGCCACCCTTCGAGAAATATCAAACCCCCACCAGCACACCTGGACTGAAAGCTCTGAAAGGGGTCAGAAAGCAGCCATCCACTGGATGTGGCATTTTACCTTACAGCAAAACACTCCCCACCTGCCCCGAGCCAAGGGAAGGAGCAGCAGCACTTACGGGAAATTCCTCGCTTGGTGAAATTCATTGCATCAATCTGTTGTCAGCACAAACAAGCAAAAAGCATCCTAAGCTGTAACATTTACCAGTCAATACCCCAGGTACGCAAGAATCCTCTGCGTCGTCTCATCACCATGGCACATTGTTCAGCCATCTCCATGACAGGTAATCAAAGCCCTTCACTACCCCTCCTTTATTAATCCTTGCTTAATCCCCTTTGAAATTTCAGCTGCGGCTTTCATTAATGAAACCCTGATTTCTTAAAATGCATAAAAAAAGCTTCATCTTGAAATCTGGCACTCCCTCCCCTTCTACAGAGCCACAGTGCTGCAGCAAAACCAGAGCTACTGTTTCACGCTCATCCACACGTGCCATGGGGCACAGAGATGGCAGGCGCCAGGATGACAAACACTTGATGCTACGGATGGGCAGCACGAGCATCCTGCACCAACCCCACTACCCAAGGTGCAGGCTGGAGGAAGTGAGCTGCTCCTCTGCTGGTGGCACTGCTGGGACCCTGACGGGCGGACAAGGTCAGGGCTTCAGCAGGGCTTGAAGCAAGCCAAGAACAGGAGATGGAGAAGCGCGGTCGCATATGGACATCCACCGGCTCTCGGTAACTCCGCTGCGGCCCTGCCGCCTCCTGCTCTCCCACTGTGACACCTACTAAGGCTCGGGGCTGTTTTCCTTCTTTTGATCATCATTTCTAACACCATCTTTCAGCCCACATTCTCCTCCCCCGCCGTCCCGCGGTGAGGTCACGATATGCTGGTGACAAGGTTTCCATGGCAACAGACTGATGACACAAACATCAGATTAGGATTTCTCCAAGGCGGGAGGAGCAGGAGATGGGCTGCGAGGGAGCGGCTTTCCATCCCTTCGGTGATAGCGCTGGGAATAGGGAACATCGCTGCTGAGTAAATTGCTTTTTGTAGAAATGGTCGCTTTTTTTGAAGTTTGCCTCCATGTGAAAGCCTCCAAGTCGGAGCCTTAACATTATTTTAATGTACTTTTCTGTATTTAATCATCTCCTGCTCCAGACACTCGTCTGTTACCATGGGAATGACAGCCGCACAAATACAGGATTATGGCTATCGCGCAGGCGGAGAAGGGGAATTCTGAATACGGTACTTAGGTTCAGTAATTAGCCGCTGCATGAAAACCCTCACAATCATGAATTTAGATTGATGCATTTATCTCAGCGCTTGAATACAACCGCTCAAAGGTGGGATTCTGGAACATCACACGAGTACTTCTGACTAACGGGTCCAGCTTCCAGCACTGCTTCATCCTGCTCTCGGCCCTGTTTTCCCCTTCTCCTTCCCACCAGGCATCCCCTGTGCCTGGCTCACGCCTCATGCCCACTGATGCTCCCTTTTCCTGCTTCACTGGAGCGTGGAGCCCGCCCAAGACAAGCCAGGCACCAGCGCTCCTCAGTTCCCAGGTGAAGAAGGCATGAGTCCATCAGGAATGCTGCTGGCACATTTGGACCAGCCTGCCCAGCTTAGACCATGAGCTCTGACTGATACACATTAAAGCTTTCAATACATTCTTTTTTAGGAAATGGACCAAGCTTTCTGCTTTAACTGGAATTAGTTGCAAATAACTGATCCTGAGTGGCATCCGCAACCAAATTCTGCATTATTTAACTGGATTCTTACACAGAAAGATCCCAAGAGCATCCATCACCCTCCACAAGGTGCTTGTATCTCCCTGTAACAGGCCCCAGCCCTAGTCAGGGAGGATGCTCACCTCTGCATTGGGGTGGCCAGCCACGACTGCACCCCCTAAAATGCAGCACCCCCTCCTGAGTAGCTGAACTCGAGGAAGTGAAAGGTTGTGTCCTTGGAGCATGAAAATGATCCATCATTTGCCAGCCTGCATCCTTTATGCACTGAAGACACTTCCCTCTTTGCATATCTGTTGCTGCTAAAATTCCCCTCCCAGCACACGATTCCCTCTGCCAGCTCTTCTTGCGTATTAGAGAAGACAAAAAGGATGCAGAGAATCTGATCAGAGCGATCGTATTTTCTCCAGGCACTTCTCTGAGTTTAATTCTACATTAAGCATATCTTTTAACAGCCCAAACAAACCTTCCCATGTCCCACCTCCTTGTGCTCCCCTCCAGCACTCCCAAAACAAGGAATCAAGCTGTACTTGAGAATTACTCACTGAAGAGTAGCACTCCTAAATATACCACGGGAAATCAGAACCAAAACCAACAAGATGAGGAAGGCTGCAGGCTTTGCAGTACAGAGCTGGGAGGGGACGTGTTCCGAGTCCTCCTTTCCTCGCCCAAAAGGGACAATCCCAGACAAGCTCAGTGATGCTGAAGCACATTTTGGACAGGTTTATGTAACAGCACCAGCCCACTGGAGGTTATGGGTGCTCTGCTGGGGAGTGGAAAGGCTGCAGCCCCAGTGTCCAGAGCACCCAAGGCCATCCCCACTGTTTCCAACCCCATCATCACACTGCAGCTCGCAGGGGCCATCGCTCCCACACTCGGGCATGAAGCAGCTCGTGGCTGATGGCTCCCAGCATCCGCACTCGGCAGCTCCCCATGCTCATCCCCACTCACGTTACACGTCTCAACGTATTCACTTACCTAAGGAAAGCAAAGGCAAGGGAAAACACAAAATTAGGACAAACGTAGCAATTGTTCAAAGCTTTTACCAAGCTTTTGCAGCCACATTGAGCCCCCGTGGGCAAGGCGAGGTTAATAAATACTGCAACAACTTTTGAGGCCTTTTTATTTATACCTACATCCGCATCAGCAGAGGGATTGACGAGTAATACTTCTCAAATCGCTCCTGTGATGTCAGCACTGTGGAGCATTAACTGCTCCCTGCCCGAAGGAAACGGGTCAAGTTTAATTCTTCAAGCAATTCTTACTAGCACAAGAACTCCTTCTCCAAGCCAGAGATAGGGAGCACAGGAATCCCAGCAGGGCACAAGCCCTGGGATGCAGATCAGCAGGCAGCAAGGAGAGCCTGAGCCCAAAGAGGAGCCACTGGATGAGGCCTCGCTGCCTCGTCAGCCAACAAAACCTCACCCAAATCCAAAGATAAGGGAATTACAGTTCTGGGAACTCTTGAACAAGGTTACTGTGAAAAGCAAAGCTGTTTAAACACGCCTTTGCCAACCTATCTCTTCATTACTCACAGTTCCCCCTGAAAGCACAGTTCCATGGCTGGTGATATCGAAACCCTTCTCCACCACAGGGACTCTACAAACAGTAACAAACCCTTCAAAACGCTCCCAGAGCAAGACTCTGATATCCTCTGTGTCAGAAAATGTCTCACAGCCTCCTCATCCATTGGAAAAGCTTGCTGGACCTTTGGCCAAGCAGACAGCCTTGGCAGGTACCTTGAGGTCCTTTTGGTTTGGGGTTGGTTTTTGGTTTTCCCTCCGCAGCACCAACTGCAAAGGCAGCAAAGCGTGTCACACAGCGGAAGAATTCCCACTGCTCCAACGTTATGAGCCATGTGCACAAAGAGATTAACAGAAATTAAAGGAGATATAATAAGCTGCCTGGAAAAAAGTTTCCTTAAATATCCCACTTCAAAGGCTACGTGTGCCAAAACGAGGGCCGCAAGTAGGACAACTGAAAACCATCCCACCGGATAGCAAACCAAAGCTAGCCCGGAACAGGAGCTGCTGCCTTCAGTCAAAGCAAGAAAGGACATGTGTGCATCCAGCACAACCTGAACCACACGTCCTCAAGTCCCTGTTCCAGCACAGAAACATTCCTGCTTCACCTGCATCCCTCTTCAAGACATACCCCCGAGGCAATCTTGCTGCCTGGCTTCCGCTATAATGGCAGGGAGCTAAAGCCAAATGATCCCACAGCATCCGAGTGACAGCAGGCTAAGAGGAAAGCAGATCTCCTCTGCAGAGAGCCACGAGCGACCAGCCCGTGCTGCCCTTGGAGCGAGCTTCATCCATCCCTTCCGCACACCAGCACCACGAGCCCTACGTCAGCGCGTGCGCAGGCTGCTCCACACATTCCTCAAGCAGTAATTACACACAGTAATTACATATTTAATTGTTGCACATTAATATCACCTCAGCCTATAATTACAGCTTATTCATGTAAGGCTAATAAAGGAAAACAGGCGTATTTGCATAAAAGTTGTAATGAAAAGTATAATGATTTTACTAACAAGATGTGGATAAGAATGCATATCTGTGACAAACACTTTGTGTCAAGAAGAATAGAAAACGATTTTCTTTCCTGAAGATTATTTCAGGCCCATTTAACACAATCTGTACCACTCTGTTGATGTGCAGTATCTTGCACACATCAAGGCAGATCTGGGTAACGTTCCTGACTTCAAATAAAATTTCATTACTATATTTAGTTATAGAATGCTTGCAAACGGTTGCATGGTTAAACTTGATAAACACTGGAATCTGTAAGTGCCGGACGACCCCGGTGCCCATTTCTCTCTGTGCTGCTCCAACACCGCAGAGGTTCTGCCCCTGCCTCCTCGCGCTGCCGTTTACATTACAGCTTAATTCTCACCCATAAAACAAGCAATTAAGAGTAAGCACAAACTGCTTTGGAGTTCCTGAGGCCAAAGATAAAACCAAACTGGCTTTTAGAGATCTGCTCGGGCAGCGGTGAAACAAAAAGCAGCGCTAATTGTCAATAATTTGTCACCTCTGATTTGAGCAGAGGCGCTGATGGGCACACATCTGGATCCTTCCCAGCCCCGCATCAGGAGCACCTTGGCTGCTTCCATAGTGCGCTCTCCTTGGCTTCCGAGCAGCAAGAACTGCTCCAGCGTGGGCATTCTGACAGCAACGTTATGGAAATCAGGCTCAGGACAGCGGGAAGCGCCACAGCAGTGTCCACGCAGCCACATCCTTGATATTCCCACATCCCCTCGGCCGCAGGTAAACAAACACCTCAAGGGAAAAGAGGGAAATTAACGCTGGAAGCTCAGCCCAATTCCCTTGGTAGTGACCATGAGACCTCCTATTTGGCAGAACTGCTGGTGCTTTAGAGACACCCCCCTTAATCCCCTCCAAAAGCAGTTAGGCGATCCTTGCATTTGAAAGGCTGATTCTGTATTATTCCATATGGAAAGCATTTTCAAGTTTCTCACTTCTTAAGTGTTATTTGCTTCCCAATTACAAGCCAGCACATCTTGTCTCCTCTTACCTAGTCATTACCAAGTGCGGCTACTTAGCAAACAGCATTCTCAAGGCACACAGAGGATTTTCGGAGCGCAGGGAGGAGACGGGAGGATGAGTTTGCCGCCTTGTACTCAGGTATGCAATTCTGAAAGCTATATTGTGAAGGCAACATCTGCACAGAACATCTGGAAAACCTCGCTACCTCCGAGTGCTTCTCAAACCAAGGGGAAACGTGCCAGCTCCTCCAATAGGATTCTGCACAGTTCAACAGGCTTTATTTGTCTCCTTGACAACATGCAGCGTGACTCAGTTACCCGGTTCCTCGGCAATCAGGAATTTCATCCTAGACAAGGGGGTGCAATTCCTGCTCCCCAGAAGGACAAGTGAGCAGCTGCCTACAAGCTCTTTCCCAACAGACCAGGTTTCCAACTGGAGCGCTCTGGCATAGCCATCCCTGTTGTGTTTAGCTGCAGCCATGAGCAGAGGCACCCTGAATTCCAGACAGCCTGTAGGAGTACGTCTCTTGCAGCAAATCTCAGTTTACTGTTATCTATTGCTCCACCTGCCATTCTGTTTAACTACTCAACCATCTTCTGAGAACCCTGTGAAACAATTAGCGTGCAAACTCCATGACAGACCCAGCCTGGAAGCGCCCTCACAAAGGCTGGAAGTAACCACATGGAAAGAAAAACTCCTTTCCAAAGCCTGCATCTTTGGTCACTCCTCTGTTTCCTCATTAACCCCCAGGACAAAGACAAGGGAAATAACACAACATGTTCCTGCTTTTGCTTATCAAAGTAATTAAACCTGGCTACAAAACCAGCTGTGAATATGGAATGAACACCAAGAAACCACCACATCAACGAGCACAGTGTCAGCAGAAGGAAGAGCACAAGGCCAGCAACACAAGGGATGCTGATGGAGAAGGGAAGAGCCAGCTCAATCTGCCCCTTTGTCACACCAACACACCATTCCTGGGGAAGGGCAAAACACATCCTGCCCCAGGACACATCCCAGCCCTAAATGCAATGTGGACGGTTGGTGGTGGTGAACCCAAGCCCCCACCCAGCACCTACACCTCGGCCTTCTGCAGATCAAGCACCCTGCCCCATCCACTCACATCACGTGTGCTTCTATTTTGCCCGCTAGCCATTACAAAACAGCGCATGTAATGCAGCCATTAGTTCATCAAGGGAGAGTTTAAACATGACATACTAGTAATTAAACTGCAGGAGAACCTGGCTAATTCCCATCAATGATTAAGAGCCACTGCAGACCAGCGGATTTTACAAGCGAGTGCACATGCAATAAAAATCTCGCTCATTTATTTTGACACGTGTCACTTCACATTAAAGGTACTCTCCAGCACGAACTCCAGTCTGGAGCACAACTCTGTTCCCAACATGGCAACTCATTAAGCCTGAGACTCAGCAAAACACTTCACCGCGTGCTCAGCGTTCATTCCGAGAGTCTGGGAACCGCGTAAGACACGCACCAAAGATGGGACCTCCATCACCAGGGGCTGCAAATCACTGCACACAAACTCATACCAAGTGTTACTCCCCGGTGTGTTTCTTAGCCCCAAGTTATTTACAAAGACATGGTGAATCTCGATGGAGAACACTGCCTGCCCATTGGCAAATGATGATAGAGCAGCACCCGAGTACCCGTTTAAAGACAACACCAGGGTCACAGCCAGAAATCAGAGCCCAAAGTCACCTTCAACACACAGGAAGCACAAGCTCAGCAACACAACAGAAGGTCTGCAAGGCCACCTTCAAGGGACCCTCCCTTGGGCCAGGCATGTTCTCTGTTCTCCCACATTCAGGAATCATTGTCAGTGATTCATTGGAGGTTTTAATAATACTTGCCCCACATCCTCAGAGCTCTCCCCCCCACAGTGGAAGCTCCCTGAGCTCCAGAGCTCGCGTGGGAAGTGCTAATCTAACTAGTTCAATCATGTCTGACTCAGCCGCAGTCTGGTGCGGTTCCACGCGGCAGGATGCTCCTACTCAGTCGAAACAAGCTGAGAAGCAGGAGCCAAGAAGCTCGCCCATCACGATGACGGCAGATGGGGGCACAGACAGATCCCTGGAGTTGACATGGAAACATTTCCAACAACGGGGCCCACATCCCGGTATTTTTTATTTGGTATTTTAGGAAAGACTTTCCCATTTCAGGAAGGAGCCAGGTGCCCACATCACACCCGAGAGCGCTCACTCCCAAGCGTGCTGCCACGCTGGGACGTTGGCAAGCGAAGCAGCAGCTTGTGCTGCCATCCCGTGAGCCCTCGCACACCAAAACTCCCCTTGGACGTGAAGGAGAGCTTCAAAACCCCCTTTGCTTTCCACCAGAAACACCTCATTCAATGCCTGAACAAATTGTACAGGCTCCCATCGAGCACTTTCATACAAACACGCTCAGCAACTTCAGAGCTGGTTTAAAGAGAAACGTGTTACAGGAGCCCTGCCAACCACAAAAAGGTCTCGCGACTCAGAAAGATCAAATGTGATGGGGAGGAAACACACTTACACATTCCTACACAAACCATTTGGTGTCAAAAGTTCAAAAATCAGTATTTTTAGATGCCTGCTCTGAGGCAGATGCCTCGGTTACTCCCTCAGCCTCTCTATCTACGGCTATCTCCTTGGAACACTTTTGCCTTCCTTGCAGCATGCATCCAGGCAATTCAGTGCAGAGCTTCACTACAGGCATTAGGGGCTTTGGAAACAAACGAGAAGGTTTCCAGCAGCAGACGTGCCTAAGCGGGGTAAGGAGAAGCCAAGCTCACAGACACGCTCAGAGGTAAACATCCTCACCACGCTGCCAATTATACCTTTCAATTCCCTGGCGAGGCCAGCACATGCTCTGGAATACCACGTGCCCAGGGCTGTGGAGTTCCCCCATCCCAATGTGTGCCGCTTCCCCCTGGAATCACACATGACCTTACACTCAACTTTGGAAGCACCTGGGATGAGGTGTGGACCTGTAGAACACGCCGAGCTGCTCCAGGGAAACCCATCCATCATCCCAAGCGGCCCTAGGGAACACCCAGCTACAGGCAGCACCCAGAGCCTGTTTTGGGGAGGTTCATTCCAGCCCCACACCTGGGCTTTAGGTGATGCTGGGATGCAACTTTTCAGTGCAGCTTTACCAAAAGCAGTGGTGGGGCAGGACCATTCCCATCAGCTCCAGCAGAAGACGAACCCTTCTGCAGTTCCTTTTGAGTATCCTGCATGCTCCACAGAAGAGGTGGCTGCCTGAGCACTTCAAACGGCTGGGTCACACCTCCGAGCTAAAGCCCCCTCACATCACAAATCCCAGGCTGCCCTCTTTGGTACCTTGTGTTGATATGGCACATGGCAGCACTAAGTCTTGTGAAATATTCCAAATGACTTGCAAAGGGATGAAATGAAAACAGAGGCAGTCACCAGAAGGCTTAAGCCTAAGATCTACCAGAGCAAACTAAAAAGAAGGATCAACCTTCTTCAATAGGATACTAGTAACTGAAACAGCAAATCTCATTTTCCACCTTTAACCCAGGAGGGGTAAAAAGTGTTGCTTTTGCAGTATTTTTCTCCTCTGTCCAACAAGACTCAACCTCTTCAATAAGAAGTCCACAGCAGGATCAAGAGCTAATTTCTAACGTAGCTCCCACCAACTCCTAAGTTCCCGCAGCACAGATTCATTGGGAATGGGGAAGGCACCCGTGTTTCAGGCAGGTTTCCTGGGTGCATTACTCTGGTGTGGACCCTCGTGCCAGGCAGAGGGGAAGGAGGCTGCCGGTCAGGCTGAAAAGTTTTATCTCGCTCCAAGCTCCCCACGAATTGCAAATCCCGAGGTTGCCACAGAAACTCTGTGGGCTGACACGCGGCCATCAGGAAGCATCACGGTCATCTTTTCCATCTTGTTTGCTTTGCATCAGAGCACTTTCAGCTCCCTGTGGCATTGGTGCTCCACAGAACGATTCCCTCCTCGCAGTTATTCTTGTGCAGTGTCCAAGCCGCAGTGATTAATCATTCCCGCTTCCGCGGCTGACATATCGAGGTGGGGAAACGACATCCTAAATGAGCAGAGCTGATTACCTGGGAAAGCAATTCTTCAAGATAGCACAGCTAACTAATAGCTCCATCTGCTACAAAAACACATTCCGGAGCCCAGCAGTAGTGTCAGGGTACAACTAACAATTTCGTCGCACCTGCCAAATCTGAACTTGTTTGTCACAAGTTGCCACAAGTAAGTGGAGAGCCCTTCACCATCCTGCTCCGTGTAGCCTCGGAAAGCGGGAATCTCAATCACAAGGTCCACAGGGACTTGTCACAGAAGGCTGAAGGTTACAGCCGGCCTTGAAACACAACGTGGATTAGATATGGATGCTTTTGCCTGTTCTTCTCTTGCATCTCCCTGTTTCCAAGCAGCTTTAGCACACATCTGACCCCTGCGGGCACAGGAGGGCACCACTGCCAGGACCAACGGGGTGCTGGCACCCAGGTGAAATGCCAGCATGGCAGAGACATGCGAGATGCACCAAATCAACTGAGCCTGGCTACAAACGGAGCTGCCCATCACTGTAGGATGCTCCAAGGAGCAGCAGCATGGCCAAACCTCAGTAACTTGAAATGACAACAGGCACCCGCTCTCAAAAAAAACCAAGCTGCAAGCGAGGACCCTGGTTCTCCCCCAGAACCACAGGTAACAGACCACATCCAAGCTGCCAGGAGCCACCTCTCCCTGCAGCTCCCTGTGTCCATCCCCACTGCAGCAGCGAGAAGCCTCCTTGTTTTCAAGTCAAACCACATTCCAACAGGAAAGCCCCGAACCCACCAGTGAGCCCACCCGCTGCCAGCACGCACAGCACTGCTGAGCACCACCTGCCATGCGAAACCAAGCCTCTGCCTGAAGCCAGACCATCACTGGGCAGTAAATACCAGCCCTTTGCAGCACCCATAAGCTCATAATTAAAGTGCTGGCTTCGTGTTTTGTAAAAGGAAATAAAGCACATATTCAGGAATACCCAAGCAGATAAGCAGGAGGAAGCCCCAGGGAGGACCCACACGGATGCTGGCCTTCTCTGCTGATTTAAAACCACATTTAAATCCTACCAAGGGTACAATCACTTCTTTACAGATTGAGAACAACCTGCAGATATTAAAGCAGCAAATTAGCACATGCACCTTCTGGTTGATCCCTGTCCCACTGAACCAACTGAGCCACCGCCGGGCCCAGGGACACTCTATGGGTCAGTTTTAGTCATTGGTTTAACCATGTTGATAGATTTATCTAGCAAATCTGTAGCAAGCAGACCAATTTCACCCCGCTTTCCCTGTGACTCCACATGAACACATTGTTCAGAGTTGGTCAAACATTCCTGCACATTTTCCCTGGGATCCCTTTTGGAATCCCAGGCTTCACGAGGGAAGCTTGGGTAACACCCCCAAGCTCTATGTACCATCAGTGCTTCAGCAAAGCTGTTTATCCTGGCGCGCTGTCCCACCACCTCCCACCCTGCACACCCACCACAACAGGAAGATATTGCAGCACCTCAAGACATGCTCCTTCCCCACGCTCAGCCCAGGCATCAATCCTCCTGATAACCATGCCATGCTTCCATCATGTGTCAGCACAAGTGAGGAGCTCTAAATTAGGACCGTTCAAGTGATTTGCTGGCTGTGCTTTATTTATTGCATTGGTCAAATCAGTAAATTACCATGGAATCCGGCTGAACGACAGAAGTTCAATCACTTAAGAAATTAGCCCATTAAATGGAGAACCGGAAGACCGCAATCCTGGCGTTGCCTGAAGTGCACTCCCACCCTGATTTCATACCCTCGCTGGGTCAGTCGCTCACTTGCAAGTACGAAACAACGGGTTACACACATCTGTAATTAACCCAGGGAAACGGCACAGGCAAGAAGCCTTTCCCCAAAATCACTGAGCTTCTATCCAAACAAATCTGTTGCGTTTCCCTCTGCCTGGGAGCGAAGGAGAAAAATGCCTCAGGAGCTGAGATTTCATAATTCCATTCCAAAGCCACCACTCATGTGTTGTGCTGCTGACAGCTAATTAAGTTCTCCCAAGGTAAAACAAATGCAACGTTTGAAAGTTGCCTCCTCCTTCTAAAAGTCTTGACTGATACTTCACCTGCGTGGTATTAATCAAGGAAAAACAATTAAAGGGGGGATTTGCATTCACTTCAGCTGCAATCCCAGCACCTGCTGCATCCTCCAAACTGATGGGGTTTGGGTTTCATTCTGGTCCAGCCCATCTCCTGGCACTGGCAGCCATCCCCCTGGACACAAGTACTTACTCTGCAGCTTCGGTGATGAGACAATAAACCCCATTCTGCTTTGTAAGGGAAAAGCTGAGCGAGCGAGGCAGGAGCGCTGAGGTACAGCCCCAATCCCTGCTTTTACCTCTGGGCTCCCCACAGCAGCATCTGCCCAACTGCCTTTCACACAAACACCCCTGCTCAAAGCATTTCTTAGCTGTATTGAAAATGGCTTTGAGCAGAAGCCGCCGCTTTGTGCTGTCACCGTGGACGTTGCAAAACCTTCCTGCAAAGTTAGAGCACACCACGGGCATTTCCTCACACAAACAGGGTGGATGGGAGGAGACTCCCATTGCCAGCAGCCGGCACGTAAAGCCACGACACGATAAAACCTCTTCCCATGAGCTCACCTCACTAAATGCAGTGATTCAAAGCAATTTGGAGAGGTTCATTTATTCCATCGTAGTCCTACGAGCAACAATATTTCATGCTTCATACATGGGCAGCTACTAGAGCAGCTGATGGGCATCACCTGTGAGATCCGAGCACCTTAGTCTTAAGTAATGATTGGAGGAAATAAACATTTCAAGGCAAACTTGCTGGCCACCTGAAAGCAGCCCTCAAAGCCCCATTTATCAGACAGATCTGCTCGGCTGTGTTTAAAACCATACACAGGGAGGAGAAAATATATTGAGCCACATATCTCAACATAAAAGCACCGAGGCATTATCACAATAGCATGTCCACAACAGTTATTGCAGCAAAGTGCCTTTTCTTCATCTTCTGGAAACCCATGTAGATAATATTTCAACAATAACCACACATTACTCCCTGTGGTATAGACACATACAAAACGCATTAGGAGAGATGCCAGGAGCTGAAATGCTTTTCTCAGTGGCTCTATTCAGGCGAGCTCCTCGCAGGTGCCGCGGCACTTTCCGAATCCAGCTCCAGCGGGAGCTCCAAATCAATACGGCTCCTCGGCCATCAGCCAGCCCAGCTAAATCACTCCAAGGGCAAGCCCTGCTGAGTTATGGGGCCATTCCTGCTCCTGCTTCACCGAGAGCGCCACGCCATAAACCAGCTCAACCCAAGGTAACCCAAGCTCACGGGTGACAAGCACGAGGTGCGCACCATGGGTCATGCTCTGCACAGTAAAGTGGGGTGAGCAACATCTCACTGCATGGTCACGAGGGTATGAGCAACAGGAGACCCTCCTCCCCTTGCCCTTCCAGCTTGCTTGGTGCAAGGGTAAGCCCACGCAAGGGAGGGACATGGATCAGCTGCCTTTGCCACAGAAAAGCTTCTGCAAACGAAAATGGATGGGTTTGCTTTCCCCAGTCCAGAGAACTTCGCGTCCTCTTTGTGGCAAGTTATTCAGAGATGGTTTCACAGAGCCTGCCAAGCAGAATCTGAGGTCTGTGGGTTGCACAGTAAGAGAGTTTCTGGTTAGCTGTGGAAGTGCCTGGGCTGGGGCTTGTTTTTGAAGTTCTCTGATTCGCTCCCGTTTCCCCTGAAGTGACCTACAAAAGCAAAGGGGAAGAACTTGTGCTTATTTTCACTGGTTTACTGCTGTCAAAGCCACCTTAAAAGCCTTCAGAGATATTTTTTCCTCTTGCTTTTTCTTTCCCCGGGCTGTAAATCCAGGTCACGCCTGCGTTTGAAGATTATCAAAAGGCAAACGGGAGAAGCTGTCTCCTTACAGAAGCAAGGGAGGCCACGCTTTGATGCCCCAGGGCCCCAGCACCAGGAGAGCTGACTGTCCCAGCTCTGCTAAACAGCACAGCCCACAGACCGGATCTGTGTCTTCAACTGGGAAAGCAAGAGGCAGTGGGGACTGGCAGCACCTACCCAAAAATAACTGCCTGTGAGGATCAAAACAGGGAAAAAGCCATGTGCTGTGATCTCAGCAGCATCCTATTTGCATCCAATGCACAAAGCTGCATCCCAGAGTGTCACAGGACACCCTGGCTAGAGCAGGTCCACAAGGCAGGGAAACAGGGACAAACAAGTCCTGGCTGCCGGGAATTGCAGGGCTCAATGATGCGCAGAGGACATCCGGGCTGCCCGTCATGTCTTCTCCTGGGCACGGGGGACAAGGGAATTCTTTACCCTGGAAATACTCAATTATTTTAATAGGATTACATTTGAGACTGAGGGTGTTTAGAACAGTCCCTTGAATTTATTAGCCTGCCAGCACTCCAGATAAGTAATTTGAATGCAAAGATCTCTTAAGTTTAAGTAACTGACTGGCAGCGAGTCAATTCCCACCCTCCGCAGTTTCAGGCACAACGCTAACTTTTGGAAATGAGCTCCTGAGCTCAGCAGTAAAATGCCCAGGGCAGCCTCATCCATCTCGTCTTCCCCATCCGCTCCTTCTAATGGTGTTTTGCCCGTTGTCACAGACAGACAAACACAAGGGCAGAGCAGCTAAAAACCGCTGATTAATCCTCCCTCTTTAAGCATCCCACGTCAAGAGTAAGCCAACTCATAAATTAATGGGGCGTTGAGTCCAAAGCAACATGGACTAATGGAGCTCTTGTTCCGCACAAGGATTGCTGTATGAAGGTGCATTTAAACCCAGAACCAGCATTTCACAGGGATGGAGATAAGCCAGCACCCCAGCCCAACTGGGCTCCAGCACCATGGCTGCAGAGGCAGCTGGTGTCAGAGCCACCCTGGAAGGTGGCACCGTGCTGCAGCATCCCAATGCCCCGCTCCAGTCCTTCCATAAAGCAGCATGGGCTTGCAGCAAGCACCCATGATGTAGGTTGTTTACTTGAGGCGGGAGGGAATGAATAAAAGAGTCATAGCTGGTATTTACATACAGCTTGACATACTCAAAGCTCTGTGCAAACATTAATCCCTAACAGCCCTCAGAGGAAGGGCAGAGTTATCCAGCTTATCCTCTTTCCACACCAGCGACATCTGTGACAACCGCAGTGACTGCAGCAGCTCCTCGTCAGCCTCAGCAGTACCACCTCACCCCCAGCTCCCCCTGCGCACCCCTGTTTAAAGGCACCCACTACAGCTAAGGAAAGCAAAACCCAAACTGACCAAAAGCCACCAACTGACCCCCTGGAAGCACAGCCAAGCCGATGCAGGAATCACCAGCAGGCTGAAACCCCATTCATTCCCACACAGCTCCCCCTACACAACGAGCTCCCCACCAAGCTCCAGGCCCACACGCTGGGACAGACACACTTCAGCTATCACTCCACATTTCCCACTTTTCGGATTAGGAGATCCTGTCCCAGACCAGCAGCACGTATGGCCGTCTGTCCTTCTTCCTCCAGTCCCTACCCATGGCGAGGATGCGCCTTTCCCAAGCCACCCTCCAGCACACAAACCTGAGTAACACCAGCAGCATCCCGCCTGCCAACTGCTCCTGAAGCCTCTTGTGAGCTCCTTCCTTTGAAACACCACTTCCTGGCACCCCAGACTGCACGATACAACTAAGACAGGTGAAGAGCGTGCCACCCCTTCCAAAGGCTGCCACGCTTCTGGAAAGGCAATTTAATGCTCGCTTTGTGTTCAAGCTGGGGGAACCAAACAGAGGGAAAGAGCCATGTACAGGCATTAGCACGCTGGCCAGCAACCAAAAAGGTAATTAAAAACCTCCCCCGGACAGGTGGTCAACAAAAACCACCATTAATGCCTTTGATTGCCAAGCAAATGTCTTCCAGCACACCAGCGGCCGCAGCAGGTCCTGGGGATCTGAAGGCATGTTCCTGTGCTCCAACATCTGCCCCACAACCAAACCCCATCGATCCACTGCAAGCAGAGGGGCAGGGAAGCAGGATCCAGGCATGGTCCAGAGCTCCCAGTGCTGGTCACGGGGCTGCTGCTGGTGCTGGGAGCCCGGCGCTTTTAAAGGAAAGGTCTATTAAAAGATTGCTTTTAGCGTGAAATTTAACCGGAGATGCACTTTTTTCTTGCCGAGGGTGGCAAATTGTCCACGTAATTTCAGGCTTCTCTACTAAATGTCCTAAAAATATATACTTTTCCAGCAAATCGCATTATCTTGAACGCTGTTTGCTGAATCCCTTTGCTCTCTGGCTGAGCCTGCTGCAAGGAAAACACTCTATGGCAGTGGACCTGTGCTCCAGCCCACTGCAATCTGCTGCCCACGTGCTGCAATTCCATCTGCAGTTCTACTGCTGAGCACGGCACAAGCCTTCGGTCCCATCAGCCTTCCTGTTCCCTGCTGCTACCAAGTGTGCACTGAACCTACTCAACCTGAAGCTCCTAGATGGGACGTGCATCTCAACTGCATGAGATGAGGTGATTTGTGGATGAGGATGCTTATTTTGGGGTGAGCCCCTAGCCTCCAGCTTCCCATCTGTTGAGCAGTCATGCAGAAAGTCATTGAGGAGACAGCACAGCATCAGATTTCCCACTGCAATTAAGGAATCTCCACATTCTCGGAAGATGCAGGGAAGAACTGAGATCTATAAAGAGGAAGGCACATGGGAACATTTCCTGGCTAAGTGGAAGGGCCCCTCATTGAAGCCTGAACCAGCAGCCTGAAGCAAACTTTTATTAGGGTAACCCAGCTTCCCTCAGACAACCTTCACAAATGTCAAATCATCTGCACCACACCGTAACAGTTTAAGCCAGAAATTAAAGCCTGGAAATCCTTCCTCATCAGCTGGCATAGGGCTGTGCCCTGTAACAGAGGGGCAAGAGGACTCGCAGCTGAAGACTCAGCCCAAAGCGATGATCCTTACTGCTTTCCAAGGGAAATACTAAGAGCAACTGGCAAAGTTTGATAATGCTTAAGCCTCTGTGTGGTATATTAATGCTTCCAGTGAAACTAAGGCTCTACCAGCCTTTAAATTACAGCTGTGTAGCAGAAAGCACCGCACTGCCAGCGAGTGGAAAGCACAAACTGGTCCATGTAGCCCTAATCCGATCAGCAAAACAAGTGGAGCAACACAATGTCACTTCCCTTCTGAGCAGCGTTTGCCTACTTGAGGCTAGAAATACTGCAGCTGAAAGTATTAAAGGTATCCATCACCAACTCACCTACAAACCCTGGGAACGCCAGCACGGAGCCATCAACAGCTCCACATGGAAAAGCCTGGCTCAAGGTTTACTTAACACTTGCATCTTCCACCCATGGAGGCAACAAGCAAAGCGTTAAACAAGTCACCTCGCAGAAGCCTTATGAAAAATACCTGTGCAGAAATGCACACATTAAGGCTACAGACCACTGGGTAGCTGCCAAGGATGATGGAATACACTGTAGTTTACTTATTTCTTTTTAATGGCTCCAACATTCCACCTGAAAAATGGGTCCTGGAGCTACATAATAGGGGATAAAAATTAAGCGACAGTTGCCATTTGTCATGACGCAGCTGATCACGCACATTGCTCATGCCATCACGCAGAGCATCGCCGATCCTCACGCTTCCCAGTGGGAATATGGCGAAACAGACACCAAACCGCACCCGCCACCAAGGCAGGGAGTTTAACATCGTTTCAGAGGTCTACAAGCTTCCAGGGAACAAATGAGGGGAAAACAACCAGGCTTTATTTACAGATTTCCCTCATTCCTGCACATTTCCCAATGCTACAAAAGCACATTTTCCTTTCATTCCCATACAAATATGCCAGCACCAGCTCTCCAGTGGGAGGTTACACCTTTACCTTTTCATTGACTTCTCTTTGTGCTCTCAGAAGAGGCAAGGAAGCATGTTAAATACTTACTGGTTTTTCTTCCCCCATCACAAAGCATCCCAAAATAAACACGAGAAGGCTCTGAAGCACAAAACACTTGCACGTCCTTGACACCAAGCTCCCGCTCAGAACCACACAGATTGCACATTCACACAACACTGCAACTCTTCACACGTTTTCCAGGTCACATTTCCCAGAGTTTGCACGGTTTCTTCCAAAATATTGTGCAACATCCTAGAGCACCGAGACCATCAACTGCCTGGCTGGGCACACGAGACTTGCTCATTTTCCCGTCTCAGTCCAAGTTTCAGGTGATGTTTCCACACCATTTTTTCAGCCAAACCAGTAACACAGTAAAATCACTTCCTAAATCCCTTTCAGAGTTGGAACGATCATCCATTTCACACTGCACCAGAGCCCGAAGCAGCGCGTCCAAGGCCAGAAGATGCTCTTGAGCAAGCTCTGGTGCCCAGAGCAAGAGCATTACACTGAATCCAGACCCTGATCCGAGGGCACCGAATTCCTGACACGGGTGGCAAGTGCTGTCAGACACTCCGCACCATCAGCATTCATCTCTGTGCAGTTATGACCAGAGGCTATTTTGCTTTTATGTACAGAGGTTTACCACCACCTGATAAAAGAAGGATTTCCAGAAGGCGAATGGACCCAGGTCTCAAAATAGAGTGTTTACATTAACACTTGGCAAGCAAAGCCCTGCAAACATAGATGAATAGAGATAAGCTATAAAAACACCACGGACATTTACTTGCTGGAATAGTGGCTTGTAATCCAATTTCAAGTCCTTCTGCCAAGTGTTACACACAGCATCTTTGTGTAGGCCGATTTCAGCCCTCGTCCCCCAGCGCCCCTCAGCAAAGATTAGCCAGCGAGAAGAAATGGCAATTCAGAGGGAACGCTCCATTGACAAAGCCGTTTAAATGGGAAGTTATGATCTGGGTACATCGGAACCCACGGCCCTTCCATTTGTGGAAACACGAAAAGGTCAGGAAAGGACAATGAATACTGCCTGCGAGGCAAACGGGGATGCCGCCATAAGGGTGGAAAAACAAACCTTCCCACACCTTCCCGCTGTTAATGGGAACAAATAGGCTTTCCCCGCATTGGAAGGGCTCACTAGAGCCTTGCTGATGGAATTACTGCTTTGTAATTAAACCTGCCCTTTTCACACACGATACACAAGGAGCAAAGCTGGGTAAAGCACAATGACTTGAGCTTATCCAGGTAAGGAGAAGGCACCTTGCACAGCAGGGTCCCCAGCCAACGGGCAGCAGCACATTAACCCAGAGCAGCACGGAACACTGATACTGGACAGGGCGTTAGGCAGGAGAGGGAGAAGAAAACAGACCCGAGGGTTTCCCAAACGACTCCGCCAACCAGCCCTGCTCACGAAGAGAATCACTAAGGTGTCTAGTGCATGCGTTGTTTGGCACGATACTGATGGGGACCAGTGGGTGCAAGCCCATACTGAGCCCAGGAATCAGGGGGATCAGCTCCAAGTTCTGACTTCATTCAAGAGACTTTCATACTTTGGAAAACTGCTTTAATGGCCCCGGCTACACTGGTTTTGGTGGTTTTAATGCCTGAGGCCATTATTTTTAAAGCTTCTGCCCAATTTCATCTGATGCATGGGAAGAATTCTCCTTCCATTTGATTTTAGTTTGACACAACATCGGAAAGATCCGTAATTCAGCTAATCGCTCATCACATAAACAAAGAAACCTCTTGAGAACCAGAGAGCAACACGTACGTGTATTTGCAATGCATAAGAGGATCTTCTTTTTTTTAATGGTAACAATGCAATCATTCAGTGTGAAGAGTCTGTGAGGCCAATTAAATACTTTGGGTTCCATAATTATAATTGCAGTAATGAATAGAAAGGAGCATTACAGCCTGCACAATGCAGTTCCTGCTCAATTCAATGATTCGGTTCTTGTCTGCTTTCAACTAACCTTTTGTGTCTCTTCGTATCAGATCTTGCAGATTACTTTGAGCATAACAAAAATATCCCCAAATATCCCAGGTAATGTAATACATTAAGCATCCCTTGATTATGGCTACACATAATCTGCAGAAGGGATTATGCACTAAATGGATAACGCTCCTGTTTATTAATTTTAGACATTAATGAAAATCCAACCCCATGATGACAGGGGAAAGGCAAAACCTGATCTCCTGAGGGGTGGTGAGGGTTTTTTCAGGAATCTCTTCACTTTTGAGCAGTTCAGGCTCTGTTCAATGCGCATGGTGCAGAAATCATCACCACACACAACTATCTAGAAAACAGGAGGACAGAGTGGGCACAGAAGCCAAGACTGCCAGCGTTTATTCCATCAATACCAAGAAGGTCTGGAAAGCAACCGGCAGCTCTGCCAGCATGATCCCAGCCGCGATCCTGAGCACGCTGCCTTCCCGGTGTGCAACGGCACAGCAAACACTCTGAAGACATTAGATGTGAACCCCAGGCTTTGGAAATGCAGTAACAGAGGCTGCCCAGGGAGCACAGGAGCTTATTTTGGATGCCACAGCGCTTTAAGCGTGGTTGGAAAGCCCACAGCTGACACACACACAGTAAGTGAGGCTCCTACACGCATCCTGCACTTGTGAAGGAGACTGTGATTTCTCAAGTCACCCGCAGCGCGTTGCTCTCCATCCCTGAGACTGAAATACTGCTGACCAAGGCACAGACAACCTTTTCCTTTACACTGAGCCAATTAGCAAAGTCAAGTATGTGGCCCATTAGCCTTGTTCCAGTGAACACTGCGCTCCCTACACAGTCCAGGCGCTGCGACCAGAGGGATGCAACAGCAGAGCAGCACAGTGACGCTGGGAGAGACATGTAAGTGTGTCTGGTTTACTTTAAAAATACATTCATGCAGCCACAATTTACTGAAAAGCACTGCTCCTCACTCCCCCCAACGGCCATGAATCTCTTTAGAGAGAACATTACATTACACCCATAATAGGTTTATGCAATACAGCACATATTTGGTATGTTAGTCATGTCTCCAAAGCATTCTTTCCCTTATTTCCTAAGCTTTAAAGAAGCTTGTTTTCCCTGAAAGAGAAAAGGGTTAAGGCTGGGCCAGAGCTCCACATGCACCAATTTCCCCATTTATCTTGAGGAAATGAAAACAACAGATTTAAGCAAATCCAGTTTTATGAATTCAAAACTTCAGATGCTCCTTGCAAAACATCTAAGCAACATCCTTCATAGATTTGCAGAGAAAGGGAGAAGTTCATTTTATTGATGGAAGGTCCAAAAAAGGCAGATCCCAATCTGGGCAAGTAAAAAATCTCCCCCTATCTATAACAAATGGGACCTGGAGCACAAGGCACTACAGTGATTTACTGCAAACCTGAGCAGACAACAAAATGCATCTCCTTCCTTAGCATTAAAAGCAAGATGCTTTTGGACTGTCACTGCTCATCAGGATCTTCAGATCCGATCACTTTTGCCAACAAAAGCCTTGTGCATCACAGCAAAATAAACACACTGGCTGGCCCTCGTACAGCGCTGCTGCTTGCTTTTCCCAGCACTCCAGATAACATCACACGTGCAAGGCAGCGCACCCAGCTTTGTGAAACACAGGGTTTCATCTCCAGAGCTGCCATGGACACTCACAGCCAGCCCACGTCTCCCCTCCACAATACAGCAAACAAACAGCTTTTGGGGAAACCACCCGAAATCACTGCCTGCCTCCAGAACTTCAAGAAGCTCAGTTGGGGATCCTATCGACCTGAGCACACTGCCCAGTTATCTACTGCGACAACTGGGTTTATTGCTCTCTGGTGCTTTAAACTGAAAGACTGATGAAGAGAGGCCTCTCACCCTCGTCTGCTTGAGGATGGCTCACAGGCCACAGGGAGCTGTGTTAAGATCACCAATTACTCAGCTTGCACACTCACTGACTCCTAACGAATGCAACTGATAGACTTTGCCATCTATAACATAACATAACTCCCCAACAGCCCCAGGCAGCCATGTACTGGCCTGTAACTAACACAGGCCAGCACCAACCCCAGTGCTGCCGCAATCTGGTCAGAGAACACGCGCATGGCCATGTTAGTTGATGCTTCCTGTTGACTGAATTAGAGCATCTTTTAATGAGGCTCACTTCAAAATCATTTTAAACCCATTTGCCCATGTCAACATCAATGTATTCAGCATTATCTACCAATTAGTAAAGCGGAAAGTATTCTTTAGATTATCTAAAATCTCGGTAAAATATTCAATGTGTCATTCATTTGCTACAAACTGCCCTATAAAAACAAATTACTGGAACCAGCTGTCAGAAGCAACAAGTGACCAAGGACAGAGCGCTTTTTAAACCGAGGGCTCTCCAGAACGTGTCCAAGGTGCTGGCATTGACACCGATGACACATCTTCATCTCCTGCAGGAATCAGTCATTTCAAACGCTGCCCATGTCCCAGAGGAGTGGGCGAAGCAATTCCAGGCATTTATTGCATCAGGAGGGAGCAGAACACTGTCTTGGAGCGCAGGAGGACATCCCAGGAGTCAGAGGCAAGAGCAGAGAAGGGGTTCACCCTTCTGAAGGGCCCAACATCGGGGCTTTTACCTCCTGGCTCCTTGGAAGCAACCTGGTGCTGAAGATGCAGCATCCTGAAGGAGAGGTCACAACCTGAATGAGGTGTCCTCTCGGGTGCCCACTTCAGGAAGCCTGGCCTCCCCTTCCAGCCTCACTGGAGACCGACAGATGAAGCGATGGGAAGGTATTTTCCACTAGATCAGGCTGGCAGTGATCTCCAACAGCTCTGCTTCCGAGCCAAACCCAGGGAACGGGTGCCAGGGCTGCAGCTCAGGTAGGGCTCAGTGCCAGCCCCACCAACGACTGCTCTAGAAGCATTTCCAACCCAGCAAGCCGCAGGTGAGCTCACCCAACACATGGACAGCCACGGCCTCGGTGGGGCGAGGATGCTCATGCACAGCACCACAGCCCACCACTACCAGCGCCACCCCAAGCTGCCCAGCCTCACCAGTTCCCCGGGCATCAGAAGGAAAGGAGGCCACTGCTCGCCTCTGCAAATACACAGCAAAACCAGTTCTTCATTTCTTTGACTCGCAAGGAGAAAAACCTTGGTTTTCCCCCAGTTTCGCAAACGAAGGAAGGGCGGGTGGGAGGGTGGCTGTTTGTTATGGTTTTAATCTCTGGAGTGTGGCAGAGCAGTAAATCTTGCATTATGCTGTGCAGAGTGTCAGGTTGGGGCTTCATTTTGGTCTCCTGAAGCAATGAATCTTCCATCAGGGAGGCCATTACCAACACAGTTTTCCTTCATTTTGCACTGCCTCATCCCTGACTGTATTATCAAACTTGCCTCCAACCTTCCCTCACTGCAAGGGGCTCAGCACCCACAGGCTTCTCAAATATTCACAGGCAGAGCAGCCAAAGCTCTGAAAGCAGAAGGTGCTAAGGCAGGGCAAGGTGCCCCGTGCCACTCACCGCTCTGGTACTGCCACGCAGCACTCTGCTTTCCAACCACGGGCCCCACCAGTCTTGTCTGTCCCTTTGCTAATCCACTGGACAACATCCTCCAATGAAAATCACATTGTATTTTGATAGTTCTTCCACTTAAGATACCCAAATCCCTTACGAATCCTATCCATGCATTTGATAGAACACCTTGCAGAGGGCACAGCATCAGGGCTGTGCTTGAGCTATGATGCTCATGCAATGACCCGACCTACCCCCAGCCTGAGGAACCACCACTGCAGGGAAATGCAGGTGCTTGAGTCAAGACAGCAGCCCCAGAGTCCCTTCTGTCCCAGTCAGCACCTTGACACCAGATACAGACTCAGAACCTGAATGGCTCTTACAAGGTCTAGGGCAGTGATTGTCCCCCTGTACTGGGCACTGGTGAGGCTGCACCTCAAATCCAGTTTTGCGTCCCTCACTTCAAGAAAGACATTAAGGTACCGGAGCACAGGTGCTCAGGGACATGGTTTAGTGGCGGACATGGCAGTGCTTCGTTAACGGTTGGACCTGATGATCTTAACAGTCTTTTCCAACCTAAAGGATCATGTGACTTTAAATTGCTGTATGCAAATTGTGATAATAGGAAGGCATTTATAAAATTCCAGTCAAACAGTCCATGAATATTGAAAAATCCAGAAGTGCCAAGGTAAATGACAATTTTCAAAACACACTAAGGAAATCCGATCGTAACAAACCAGTCCCATGAAATACCGTATCTATCATCAACTTTTTAATTACCAATTGATCAACATGTAGACAGTGTAATAGCTTTCAGCTTTTAATTACTGAACTATCAAAATTCCAACCAAAAAAGGAACCTCCAGAGATGAAACTGTAATGCTTGATTATTCATTGCTACATAATGAATGATTTGTTTTTAAACAAGATGTCAAGTTCCTCATGTAATCCATCTGGATGTGTGACTCCGCAGAGCTCACACTGCCCATACTAAGTACCAGGGCTCCTATTCTCCCAACCCCAGGAGAGAAGATTTTTTCTGCTTTTCCCCCCTTAAGGCAAAACAGTCCTGGATTGAGGGGCTGCAAGGAAACCAACTGCCAAACCATGCTCCAACACAGGCAAGCCATTCCATCTCCCACCAAGGGGGGAGGGAATGGATGCTCCTTCCAACTCAGCTATGCTCCAGAGGAGGCAGCTCTATACTCAGGAATACATCCACCAGGCAGCGGGCAGGAAGCACTGCTTCCCATTTCACACATACAGCACTGCTAAGAAAAAACAGTGCAGGAGAACTGGGATGCAGCTCCAGGTTTTCCAGCACAGCCCGAGACTTTAAATGTTAGCACTGCATGGAAAAGTGCATTGGGGCAGGGAAAGACTTCCTACCCATGCCCTAAATCCAGCATCCCTAGCTAGGTAGCTAGGGACCGGCTGCATCTCCACCCGCTGCCTCACCAATTACAAACTCTGACTATTCCAGGCCACGGGAATTCCACGTTGCTGCACAACCAGTCATGGCTATGCCTTCCTTCTGCACCGCACACAACCTGCTTCTCCTCCAGTGTGTTCTTTAACACTACAACCATTCCCACCTTACATGACCTCAAAACCTCGAATTAGACCCCCCCATCTTTGCTTCCATTGGTGGAATGCTCAAGAAGCAAGGATTGCTAGAAACATAAAGTCCTGCCTTAAGGCTGCAGAGAGCCCTCTGCAATCCACACCCCCTGGGGAGGATTTTGCCCAATCCTGGCTTTTTGCATTTGGAGAGATGTTTCCCAGAAATATTCCTTTGAAACGTAAGGGATGCAGGGAGGTCCGTAAAGCATCCTGCAGATGATACTCTTCAACAACGGCAGCTCAAGCAGAGCAGTTACGCGATTAAGAAGCTACCAGTAAATAATGCCTTAGGTCCTTCAACCCCAGTGCCCCCAGTCAATATTACTCACCCCAAGTCCCCGTGTACAACCTCACAGATGTTTCCTACATGCATTGTCCCAAAACACCCTACTCCACAGTGGCATCTGCTCCCACAGAACACAGGAACCTTGTGGTTCCCCTCTGTTACGGGCTCGGAACCCCAGCTGCACCACACAATACCCGGCCATGCTTCCCCCATGTAATAAATTCCCCCACTCCAGCCACATCTTGGGCTTCATTTCCACATGGAAACCACAGGCTCGTCGCAGGCGCTTCCCTCGGGAAGCTGCTGGTATGCAGAGCTTGTACAGATTTTCACATCAGAAATTCAGTAATCAGTCCAGTAGCTGTAAGCACTTATGACAACAATATCTATCAACACTTACCATATTTACAACTAAATCATGTAAATACAAGTCAGCTCTCCCCTGCATGCTGATAATCCGGACAAACGAAGGCTGAAAAAAGCCACTCCAGGAAGAGACTGAGCATACAAAACCACCTACAGCAAGAAACAAGAACCGATGGTGCTCCAAAACTGCTGAAGGCAACAGAAAACCAGGGCTCCCTGCCCCGGGCCACAGCAGCCAGAACCCAGGCACAAGAGCTGCTCAGAGCACGGCTTCTCTTCTGCAGGATCCATGTATTCCCCAGAAAAAGGAGGACAAGTTGCTTCAATACCTACCCGGAGCACTCCACTCTCCATCTGCCTTTGAATCCCTCATAAATCCCAGGAACCAATTTAAAATGAAAAGATACCAATTTCAGAGGCGCTTTTCACCCCCTAAGACATTCCGCTTTATTATGCTTATTAAAGTGACAAAAATTACTCTCTAGCTGGTTCATTCAAATGCAACTTCTCCAGAGGTTTAGCGAGCGATTTCCGAGACCTTCATAAAGGAGAAGTTATTCAGTGAGGAATTTGATTTTTTGCCACAACAAAAACACCACGTTATTAAAACCTCCACATTGGATTGGACTGCATCTTTAATGGACACGGATTTCTTAAAGACATTTTATCTATGGCAAAGAGGAGCTGCTTTTCCAAAGCCTTCCCCAGTGAATTCAGCGACGTTCTGCAGCCCAATGATCATTCTTCGGGCAGTAAAACCCAGGAGAAGCAGGAACAATCCACACTGTTTCTCACCAACATCCCCCTTGTCTGTGCACACCCACCCATGTCCCCATTAATTCCGGTGTGAAATCCTCTCATCCCTACACGCAGCGGACGCCCACTCCATCAGGCAGTCTACTGGGCTCTCCAGAGGAAGAGCCAGATGCCCAGCCTTAAAATAGCTTACTAATCCTTATTTATTTACCATGGGATAATTCAAGCTACTCCCTGCATGAGGATGGGATTTACACACAACATTGGAGAGAGGGTGGCAGAGCGGGGTACCTGCAACACAGTGAACCCCAGCCCCTGTTATCACCCAGAGCAGCCCTGTCCATCACAGCAAACCAAGGCAGAGTCACATCAAAGACCCCTCAAAGGGGCACTGCTGCTGCTGTGATAGATTTGGGGGGCATGGTACATGGGTGGTGGGCTGTCAGTACATGTGTTTGTCCTGGCAAGGAATGAAAGAAAAAGCCATTCTATAGGAAACACCAAAATCTTACTTAAGGAGAGCTCTCACTAAAGACAACCTGCCCGATCTCAGACGGGAATGAGATTAACAGTGCTATCCAACCTCAACATCCCTCCCAGAGAAGATGACAGCTTTAGCTGACAAACCACAGGCACCTTCCAGAGCTGCATTCTACAGACATCACGTTGGGTTATCATTTGAGATCCAGTTCACCAAAGAGAGCCTGGAGGGGACAGTCATCCTGTAACGGTGCATCTGAAGTTCTCCGGAGTGATTTAAGAGCTCCACCACTGACTGGATTTGCTATAAACCCTCTGTTTACAAGGCTCTGTATAGTCTTACATAGCAATAAAGGATTTGCCTCCAAGCATTTTCTCCATTTCTTGCCTACAAGCTTCTCCCCTTTTCCCTGAAGATGTCCAAAGGGAGCAGTGTTAATCTCCTATCTATCCTGCTTTAATCTGTGCTCTTCCCGAGGGAACACGCCACTGCACTGCACACGCTGCAGCAGCGATTGCTGCCAGTTATGGATTCGGGGAGAGTTGATTAAATGTGGACCTTTTGCTAAAGATTCTATGGAACGATTAAGAGCAGAAGACCTTTAAATCGAACAAGAAGCTGTTAATGTGGACGGAGCTCAAACACCTCAGCACGGGAGTCCCTCTCAGGAGCTCTGCCTACCAGGTTAATGAGCAATGTCTCTGTCAGAGCCACCTGCAGACCAGAAGCTGAGCAACGAGGAGGGAAAACGGTCCTTAACTGCGATGATATGGCAGGAAAAGTGGCCGTGTACAGCGACCCCACAGATATGGTCTCTTAACGACACAGCACAGGTCTTCATTTCGAGCAGCCAGTAAACTGCTGGAAAATGGAGGTCAAAAGGAGAAGCGAGCAGTGAAGTCACAAAGGAGAAATTACACTCAGGGTTTACACACCGACGAGTATCCCCCGTGCGTCCACGCTCCAGCGGCGATTGCAGGCAAGAAGCAGGAGCACGTTCCATGGGTCCTGCCTCATCCCTACCCGGAGTCTGTGCAGGCATCGCAAGGGGGAGGGACCTGACCAACGCCTGGCTCCAGGCTGGGATCTACCTTCCCCTTCACCCACCAGCAGGTGCCGAGGACGGGCACCCTGTGCTGCAGCCTGAAAGTGAGTACCGCAGGGAATAGCGGCTGGATCAGCTGCTGTGGAAAACAGCACCCTCCACACATCAGCTCAATCCGAGCCCCCGTTGGGCAGCACGTGCAAAGGAACCGTGTACAGCTCCTCCAGGCTCTGTGCAGCACGGAATAAACCGGGGTGGCAAAAACACGACTGTGCCTGGGAGCTGGAGCCGCTGTGAGGCCGACCTAGATTCTGCCCGGCACCACCAGAGCGCTTCACGTGGCAAGCAGGGCTTCCAGCTCCTCCTGTGGCCATCCCGAGCGAGCAGGCTCGCTCCCAACAGCACTCCTGAGCCCGCTGGACCAGGCTGACACTCGCTCCACAACAAGCGCTCACAGGTTTGGTGTTTGTCAAGCAGCTTTCACCCAGTGCCACAAAGCCCAGTCACCGGCAGCCAGCGATAACAAAACCAGTGCTGCTCCAGATCTTGGCATCAAGCAACATCAAGTTATCCAAGCGCCTTCCCTGAGTCAGGCGGGAAGAGTGATCCAGGCAGGAATGTCTTTAAAGAGCCGCTGACACCTAAACCAAGGCAGCAACACCTGCTTGTTAAATAGAGCCCATGCGGCGCATGGCAGTGCCTCCCCTCGAGTCAGCTCAAAAGAGCAGCTTCCTTTACAGAGAGAAGGGAAAGCAGGAGGGGCAGCCCTGCGGAGCTTCCCTGCTCCTGCTGAGCTGCTAATAGCACGACCTACCTCCACATCAGCCAAGGTGAATAATGGTATCAACAAGGCAAGTGGTAGGAGCACAGATACCTCAAACCATGGTTTCAAGCAAAACAGCTTCAAATGCAAATCCACACCAAACCAGGCTACAGCCACAGTTCTCTAAATGCAAACATTTCAGGTCTTCATTGCAAAAAAAACCCAATCAGAATTATCTGCCCGACCTCATAGCCTGTCGTCATGAAGCAGTACAGGGTTTGTGTTTGCCCTGTATGCTTGAGCAGCTTGGGCTTGCCCAACTGCCATCAGGGTCCTAACAAACCCCTCCCCTGAAGCAACGACAAAAGACACTATGAGCACCTTTCAGAGCAGTCCTGAGCACAACAGCCCCCCCCCAAGCACAAAAGTCCTCCCTGAGCACAAGCCATCTCACCATGACATCCAGCATCACTATCTGCCTGAGGAGAATAAAGAACCGGGTACTTTCATTCTCCTACAAACCTCAGCCAAGTGAGCTAATCCACGCCAAATGCCTGAGCAAACACCACTGTGTAACCAAAGGCGCTGCAGCTTCACAACCATGCAGGGAGGTGACTGTTCTGACACCACGGAGCAACCACACAGGACTGGAGTGATGCCCAGGTGGGGTCTCCAGCCAGCACGGAGACAAGCTAAGCGAAGAGAAGAAGTCTTTACAGCCCAGCCATGAACCACAGCCGGCAGCTCTCGCCCCAGCCATAGAGTCTCTACGCCTTCAATGGACCAAGGGCAGCCGTTGCCCCAGAGCAATTCCATTCCATGCCGGGGCAGCAGGGAAGGGAATGGCTTTTGGGAAGCCCCTGTGCCTTCTCTAGGTCACAGAAGCATCAGCATCCCAGAGAAGCATTGCAGAGATAAAACACACGGTGAGAGCATGCTCCTTGCGACCAGAGTTAAGGATGAGCATCCCTCTGCTCAGATACAGAACAAGTGCTGGGAGGGCACAAGGCTCCTTCAGCTTTGAGCATTAGCCCGGAGGCTACACGTAACGCTCAGCTGCCAAAGGAAGTTTTCTTCCCAGCCCAGTTTCAGCAGAGCCCTACTTTGCTGCAATCCCAGCTCCAGAGCTTAACATCCCTAATATTTAAGAGTGCTCTGAGAGGGAAGCTGCCAGGCAGCCTCATTTAAAAACAGAAAAGCGGCAACAAGCAGTTTCTCATGCTTGATCCGATTACTCTGATCTCTCTTTTGATGCTGCAGACTCAGACTCATATTTCTATGACTGCACGGGGGGAGCAGGGGAATGTCACTGCGCTGCTTCATATTTCTTTCTTGCCTGTCACACTTTGGAGAAGAGATATGCACTGCAAAGGGCTAGAATGAAGTGGCTGCTCTTGGACCTCTCTCACTGCAGCCTGCCAAGTCCCAGCTGGGTCTCATGCTCTCCGGGAAAAGCTCATGGGATGCGCACAGCTTTACTGCTCTAACAAAAAGGAGTGTTTCCACATCAGCCTTTGAGGTATCTCGGGTCCAAGCTGAAGAGGGCCAAGGTGTTTTGGACAAGCACTGAAGCACACCTTTGTGAGTGGCATCCACTGCTGCCAGAGCCCACCCAGAGACCCACTGATGGCTTGGGGAACACAATGACATTTCCATTCTGCAAGCAGACCTTTAAAGAGATTATAAATCACAGTCAAGCACTTACTAATGCTGCTAAAAAAGGACACAACGAGACCAGAGAGATTCATGTGCTGCTGTAACCTGAACCCAGGGTTTTATATACCCAACACTTGTCAAGCCCAAGGACAACTTTCGGAGGCGATGCAGGCCCTGCAGGCATCCTTGGCTCCCACAGCCTCATTCACATTCCCCTGCTCCTCACCGTGCCCCATTGCTCCCACTGCTTAGCCAAGGACTCCCGAGAACATCACACAAGTGCCACTGCTCTGCCCTCCCAGTGAAGGAACAAGCCAGCAACGTAAGTGCTCAGGGCAAGCTTCACAGCCGGCCCTGGCAGAGGCAGTGAGGTTCCAACACAACCATTTCCCACCGCCAGACATACCCCTGGGCTTGAGAAAGTGCTCACTGTCACACACTGCTAAGAGTCCATTTTCTCTTCAGTATTTAAAGGTGAAAATGCCAACACAAACCCATCAAAAACCTGCCAGAACACAGCACCTATCACACGCGACCGTCGGCAAGTGGACAACACCGGGAAGGTGCCAGCCCAAAGATCAAAACGAAGGAGATGTCTCAGTTAAGCCACAGCCTGCAAAAGTTCTGTGTTTCTGAGCAGAGATATGCTTAAGCATCGCTTTGATCCTTTATACTGGCATCTTAATGGGGACTCAAGTCTCCTTATAAGACTCATCTTGAGAGTTCAGTAGAGTCAGAATGTTTTTAATAACCAAGTTCTTAAACCTCAGAAGATCACAACAGATGAAAACCAACCCATAGGTGAAACCAGCATGCTGGTCCAGCCCCACCAAGCAATGTCACTGATTGAAAATAACTGGCTGTGCAGGCCAAGGAAAGTTTTTAAATAGAACAAGAAAGCCACTGACCACACGCAGCGGGGTGGGGAGGCTCCCTAAGCTCCTAACCCAGTGTCACAAGACTTAAGGCAAGAACCTGATGTGCCACAGGGCAGCAAAACCGACAAGTTCAACAGGCAGCAAATACACCAGGGAGGAGGAGAGCTGTTATTATAGGGAAAAAAGCCAAGAGAAACCAGGGTCCTTGCAGGAGCTCGCCTGACCCACACCCCTCCAGCTGGGGCTCCTCCTGCCCTTGCAGATTAGAAGCTGCAGTATCTAAATGCAGCCCGTGGCTTGGCCACAAACGCCAGCTCGTCTCGGCACGGCCACCATGCACCACCATGCGCCCCAGCCAGCGGGTTGGGTTCAAGTAGCAGAGCTTTGATTGAAGCCTCGTGGCATTCCCCTCCATAAAGACCAGCCACAGGGGCAAACATCCCCCATCCCAGCAGCACGCTCCCTCGACGCCGGGCACGCCACAGCATCCCAGCCCACGCTGGCCGACCTTCAAAGCGTTCCATGGTGGGGCTCCCCATTCAC
Source organism: Psittacula echo (assembly GCF_963264785.1). NCBI lineage: Eukaryota > Metazoa > Chordata > Aves > Psittaciformes > Psittacidae > Psittacula > Psittacula echo. Next base: position 616,767 of record NC_137754.1, read on the forward strand.
CACAGCAGCAGCTGCGAGCTCGGCACGCAATTACAGCCCAGCAAAGCAGCTGATCTGCGCAGCCTAAACACAAGCGCACCACCGCTAATTACACCGTCCCACCTCGGGTCTCTCCCCCATCGCCCGTCTCCAAGCAGAGCCTCTTTATTTAGCGCTGGTGGGTTTGCACCACCAGGGAACAGCGCAGGATGCTCCCCAGAGAAGCAGACATGACTCTCAGTTTGTGTTGGGTTGGTTTTTACCACGTAGCATCCAGTTTCACAGCAGAGACACTGGCTGCGGGTCCAGCTTTGCCTGTGCTCTTCAACCACTGCGTAAGTATTTACTTACTGGCCGAATTCCAGCTCAATGAATGCTGCAGCTTCCTGCCCGCGCCACGCTCACAGCCCCTGGAGCCTGCTAAAATCCCGTCTCCCTGCACTGCAGAACGCTGCTTAACTTTGGATACAGAAGGGAGCCCCTGCATTCCAGACAGAAGTACTGCCAGGTGCTGTCGGAAACCACAAGAGGAACAGGTTGGCAAAACCCCTTTGAGAAGTGTGACAAAAATCCCTGGGAAAACAGGCATTACACAGAAGCATCCAGAAAAATCTGCTTATGTGCAGTATGAAAAAGTGGTTTTTTTGAGCAAACACATCCTTGGGAGCATTTAATGGTCCATTTAAACAGAGGGCACATCCAGGCTGAACAAAACATTTAATTCTGATGGCCTTGGGGAGACATAGGGTTAAAGACCTGACCCATTTTCAGTCCAGCCATAGGGCAGAGACCACAGCCAACGGAATGCACCCACCTTTAGTCCCAGCCTGGCCGGAGGACAGCACGCCAAGCCACCGGGGTGACGGAGCCAGAGCTGTTTGGTTACGAACCCGCCTGTGTTTACACACCGGGAAAGACAGGGAAAGGCAAACAAAGAGAACAGCAAGCAGCCGCTGATAAACCCGGGGGTCCCCGAGGAGCTCAGCTCTTCCTGGCCCCTCGCACAGAGCCCCCTCTGCCAGACACACAGCAGAGGAGCAGCCCACGGCCAGCAAACATCGAGGGCAGCCACCGAGCCAAAAGGGCTGGCAACCGTCCCTGCTCCGCGCAGAGCCATCTCCCAGTCATTCCATCCCCGGGAGCCTCCTTGGCACTGGTTTCCAAGCCAGACTGTCACACTCATAAACCTGCGCTCAACTACCTACATGCAAGACAAATGAGTCCAAGCTGCAACCCAGATGGATCCCTGTATTCACCAGCCCCTGCCTCGCCGCGCTCCTTTGGCGCTGCGGTGCAGGCAGAACGCAACCGTGTGTGTCAACACTGGAGCTCGGCACGCCAGGAACCGGGCACACAAAGGAAACTGCTCCATGTTTCAAAGGAGCCTGGCGGGACACAGCCGCAGCAGGAGCCCTCCCTGCCTCCAAGGGGGTCCTAATCCAGGCACAGGGCTTGGGTGATGCCGGTGGACGCAGTGCCTGTGCCATGGCCGGGCTGCAGCGCGGTGCTGGTGCCGCCTCCCAATGCCTCCCGTGGCCTTGGCTGAGAAGTTGTTGTTTCTGTAGTGCCTGTGCTGCTGCTCCACGCCATCAGGAGGATGCTGCACTCCCCCCGGCGTTGCCCACCTCTCCGTAGTAGCCGAAATCGCTTCTCAGCCCTCTCCCTCCTTTGCAGAAGCTTTGTGAAGTTTAATTAACTGTAAAGCATCGAGATCAGATAGAAAAGCACCACAAAAAGGCACAGATCCACCTTGAGTTATCGGCTTAGCTTAAACTGAGTCCAAGCGCTGCCTGTTGCCATTGCCAGTGAACACAGGTGGCAACGCCACCACGACCTGCTCCGGACCTCGCGGTGCTGATATGGTGCTAGCACTGTCGTGCCTTGGGTAGAGCCCGTATAGGAGACGCGGTGACGGCGCTGCAATCAGCACCAGGCGTGACTGCCACGGCACTCGTTTTGTCTTCCGAGCCCATCGGAGCTCACAAATCACAGCTTTGAAATGGGGGGATTAAAAACAACACCACAACGAGGGGCTCCTCAGCGCAAAGGCAGCTCTGTCTGCACGGCATTAAAGCAGGAGCTCCAGGATTTTATCCTGTGATCCACAGCGGAGCACCAAAGCACAGGAGAGGCATCTTCCCCCCGGAGCATCACGATCCCAATTCACCACTCGAAAAGCCCTGGCACAGTCGGGCGCAGCCGTCTGCAGTGGCGTCCAGCCCTGCTTTTGTTCCTCTCAAGCTGCTGCGCTGCTCCGTGCTGTGCTGCCGTGCCGTTAGCCAGGCAGCCATCGCAGGCACCAGCCTGGAGTTAAAACTGCCCTTAGGAAAGGATTCGGAATGGGAGGCGAGGCATTAATAGGGTCAGACAGCAAAACAAAGCACGGAGGTGGCTGTCCTGCAACAGGGCGTTTGTTTTTATTGGGGCATCTCGCAGCAGCAGGTCTCCAGGTCAAACCAGTGGGAAACTGAAGGCAAATCGAGCTAAAGCAAATGCAACTTCCCCAGAAAGCACCTTGCCACCAAATATCTCCCTGGAAAACTAGGAGGAGAACACAGCAACTACGTAAACATCTGGGCGTCTGCCGCTAGGTGCCAGTGAGCTGCACCGAAGCGATGCGAGAGCTTCCCTGCGCGGTGGAAAGAGCTGATCCCAATGGCTGGTGTCCATCCATCCATTCATCGCTCCTGGTTGCTCTGCACGGGAGCTCCGGGCTGCAGAACGGCCGGATTCAGAGAACAGAGCCACCCTTCAGCACTTCCGAGACCAGGGAAGGAGTCGTTTCCATCATCGGAGCAAGCCTTGGGCAGAAGCCCCGGCTGGAGGATGCGGATCTCCCGCAGAGAGGGAATGGGATAAGAACGACACCGGCTTTATCCCACACCCCCCCCCCCCGCCCCAATCCCACCAGACAGGCCAGCGGGGAAGCCCGGGAGAGCGCGTACGACACGGCTGTGAATAAAGCTCTTTGTTCGGCCAAGCTGCCTGCTCCTTTATCCCCCCTTCTCCCATCAGCGAACTGCTGCAGCCCACTCAATGGCCCTCTTGTTCCTTCCCCTGCGTCCCGGGCAAACGATGCCCGGTGCTCCGGCCGCGGAAGGCACTGAAGGGAGCCTTGTGCCTCCCCAGGGACACGCTGCCCATGTAAAGTGCCGCTAAGGGGGGACGCTGCCACCGGAGCCTCGGCCACAAGCCCAGGTCCCTCCTGCGGCTCCTCGGCTCAGCGCCACCGGCCGGGAGCGGGGGCACTCGGCGGCCGCGGAGGGTCCGGGGTGCGCTCCCCAGGAGTCATGGGTTGGGGGAGTCCGAGCCGGGGAGCCCCGTTCGCGGCGTCCGCTTGACGCCCGCTTCACCCGAAGCCTCCGAGCGGGGCGATCGCCGCCGGGGTTCCGGGGAGGGCGGCGCCGGCGCTACCGAGCGAGGGAAGGAGGGCGGGAGGGATGGGGAAGCGCCCCGCGAGTTGCGCTCAGATTCCAACAGGTTCCGCGCCGCGCGGCGCAGCCGCTCTCCACCCCCCCCGTGCACCGGGGGGCGCGCACCGTAATTAGCGCTTAACTGCGAGGCCGCCCGACGAGCCGAGGGGCGGCGGGAGAAGCCGCTTCCATGGCAACTGTCCGCCCGCACCGCCCCGACACGCGCGAGTGAGCGGCCGCCGACCCCGGGGACCACGCCGCGGCTCGGGCCGGAGGCAGCGGCGCGGCCGGCGCGGACCGCGCGGCTCCTCCGCCCGCCGAGCGCGCCCCGCACCCGCCCCGCTCCCTCCCCGCAGGCCCCGCGGTGCCCCCCGCGAGCCGGCCCGGGCCGCACCTGTGCGGATGAGGGCGGTGGCGGCGAGGAGGAGCAGCAGCAGCGGCGGCGGCGGCGGCAGCAGCAGGAGGCCGGGCGCGGGGCCCGCGGCGCTGCGCTGGGCGCGACCCGCCATGTCCGGCACCGGCTCCGCTCTGCCCGCGCGCCGGCACCGCCGACCGCGCGACACCGTAATGAGATGCGTGCGCGTCACCGCGGGGCGGGGACCGGGGCGCGCCACGCCCCCTCCGCACCCACCGCCCCCCCCCCCCCCCGCCCTGCGCGCCAGGGGCCGGGGCCAAAGTGCCGCGCTCGGAGCGGGGCGCACCGGGATGCGGGAGCCGGGGAAGCGGGAGGGCGCTGGGACCCCCGGGAGCGGGGTGCGGGACAGCGGGAGGCGGGAGGGAGCCGGTGCCCCCCAGAACGGCGCCGTGCGGCGGCACAGACAATGGAACCCGCACCTAAACAAACCCCCACGGTCCCTGCGCCCCTCCGCCTATCGCGACTCCCGCCGACAGGGCGAGAGGCGGAGGGGCTGCGCGAGCACCCGCCCGGAACCCTCCTCCCCACGCACCCCCGGCAATCTCATCCTCTGTCCCGCCGTCGTCCTTGCCCCCCGAGCATCCCGGGCCGCTGGAGGCGGTGTTGAGCCTTCCCCGGCTCCGGGGGAGCCCGGACACCCCCCGGCGGAGGGCACCGGCAGCGGCGGCGGGGACTGAGCAGCAGCCCCGTGAAACTGCGCCTTCCTGCGGGATTTTCAGCCTGAAACCGCGGGGATGGACAGCAAACCACCAAAGTACTGGCCGTGCATTGATCAAGGGAGACCAGAGCACCCAGTCCTTGCAGGTCCATCATGCCAGGAGGGACCAGGTCCTCCCTCCACCCACGACACCCAGAATACCAGGGCCTCCACCAGCAGCATGAGTGGGGGAAGGCAGAAGATGTCACCGTTGCCACCGCTACTCATTAGGTTCGGAGGCAGCGAGATGTCAGGTTGACTTTGTCACCCAAAGGCTGGAACCACCGGGGGCGAGCGCTGAGTCACAGCGTGTGGTTGGGAAGAACTTTCACACACTGGAGCATGAAACCACGCTGGTTTCATGGCACCAGAGCCTGAGAAAATGCCAAACACTGCTCTGGGGCTCGGCTTGGAGCACCTGCAGCCACCAGTGACCCTCACCACTGCAACACAGAGCCTCTCCAGCGCTGGAAAGCCTTCCTGCTCCATAGCCATGCCCAACAACTCTCCATCCCGCCCAATGAGTGCCATGGGAGCAGAGTTTCAGGTCACCATAATCAACCACAATCCCATAACTGAGCCAGATGCATCTCCCAGTTTGGGATAAAGCACTTCCCTTGGCCTGGGACAAACAACTCCTCTCTCCAGCAGGACCTGAGCCCAACAGGGGCTGGCTGAGAAGCTCTATTTTCCTTTGCAGCATCAGGCACCCACTGTCCTGCTTCTCCCCGATTCCCTGGGTCAGCCTCTTCCGCACATCACAGCCCACTGTGGCTCAGCCATCAGCCGATAGGCAATCTGCATTAACTAAAAAGGTTTATAATAATTTAAGTATTCATAGGATGCAGAACAATAAGTAGTAGGAAATACAATTTGCATAATAAATATCAATATCACAACAGCTAAAACAAACCATGACAAATTATCTGCTGCTAAATGGCCGGGAGATTAGAGACTGTAAATTGCAAATCCTGAACTCTAGGAAATGACTTCTCTAACCCCCTCTGTCTCGTTCAGCAGACAGAAAGGGACTCGAGATGCACTGAAGCTGGCCGTGTTCCTGCTGGAAACGTCTTACTGCTTTCCATTATGCATCGACTTTAATACCAAGAGGAAAACGATTTCCTCTGTCCTGAAAGCTTAGCCCTGGATTATTTGTCACAGCATGTTCAGCGGTTGCTAAGTGGAAGTGGGTGCTGAGTGGAAGCTGTCTTACAGCAAGTGGCCGTGTCCCAGGACAGCAGCTGGCACGGGAGCACTGGTGGGAATGGGGGGCACAGAAGGGTTGTGACCTGACCATGAACACAGTAGGCAGCTTGGGATGAGGTGGCACATCCCACTGACAAACAGCCACCCATTGCTGTGGCTCACTCCGAGACATCTCCCAAGGGACGCTGACAGGGACGCAGGATGCTGGGAAGCTGCTCCAGCAGGCCACAGTCCTTGGAAAACCCAACCATCAGTACCTGGGGCGAGGAGCCAGTGATGGAGGACTACCCAGAACCATGCTCCAGCCTCAGTACCACTGGCATGGTGGGATGCGGTGACACAGCTCCATGTGACAGCATGAAGGCAGCACATTCAGAGGTGCCCATGGGACAGACCATGTTCCTCACCCACTTTGGCAGAGGCTGTGAGAGCAGAAGCTTCTCCCTGAGCTTCCTGTGCCACTTGCAAAGATCCTTCACATGTGTCATTCCAGCTCCCCCAGCCACCAGTGAGCGCATCTCAGAGACCAGATGGTGGGTTTGCATTTTAGAGCCGATAATCAATTGTTTGTTAATTCAGCATTCAAATCAGGAGCAAAGATGAACTTAAAAAATGAACTAAGCTACGAGAACACCAAAGTATGGCACTGCCAGAGGCAGAACTGAGCCCCACAGATTTAAAGGCACTTGGAGCTCCTCCTTCCTGGACTGCACGTTTCGATGTGCCTACAATGACATTTGGCAACAGAAGCCATAGGTGTGTAGATGAGCTGTGATTGCTGCTGATGCTCCCAGCCAGAGACTGAACCAGTCCCAGTACAAATTGGCACCAGTCCTGCTGCCACCACCCCTGGGAATGGCATCAGAGGACACAGCATCACTCAGCTGCTGCCTGATTTTAAGTAACTGACATCAATTAGATCCTCTGCAGAAGAAGTTGCAGCAGGAGTCTGTTTTAGATGGGTTTACAAAGCAAATGATCAATTACCTTGTCTTAATCTCATGAAAGGGAACCGAGAGTACTCACTGGCCACCGTGGCCTTCCACCGAGTCCCCTGCCTTTGCCATTCCTTCCTACATCAACCTAAGAAGGGAAAAAGAACCCGCACAGCAGCATCTCCCTTCTGCAGGTACCACGGGACTCACCATTCTTCAGCGGCTCTTTGAGCCTCAGATTAAAGGTGCTATAGAGACTGCCACCAAAAAGATTCCTCCAGGAATGGCAGCGTTTGTTTCTGCTACGTATTCTGTCAAGAGGAATGAAACAGTTGTCGATCTTGAGGAAGGAGCCGGCTCTGAGATTTCCAAAGAGCTGCACGCAAGTTTAGCCACACAATTCACATGAAAGGCAGCGTGGGGCTAAATCCTGTGTAACTCTGAGAATGGAGGAGTTTGTCAAAAGGAACCCGGAGAAGGAATAATCAAGTTATAGCATTTGGGATTTAACGGCTCGCCTGACAGGCATCCAGCACTTCCCTGGTGGGCCACGCTGCTCAGCAGAGCCTTGGAGCAGCTCCTTGTACCTGTTCCCAGCCCAGGAACCTGGCGCGGCCGCTTCAAAGAGCAGGCAGAACCTCAAAGCCCAATTTCCCGTCCTCCACATACTGTGACAGTCGCCTCTCGCTACGCTCCCCCCCATAAATTTGGGGCTTTAGTTACAGTACAAATAGCTCCCGATAGATTCCATTCCTCTGCCTCCCACTGTGATGAACAACAAATTTGTTCAGCATTTTAAAAGGCATAAAACGGATGCTGAAGCATCAAACACAGCTCACTGTCACCAAGGGAGGAGGGGACGTTGTGTCATCCAGCCCATCAGTGCTAGCATCTCTGCCTGCTCAGAGCCCACATCCTCCCGCACCGGAGCTGTGACACTGGAGCCCCACGCTCAGCACAGGTTTTGGGCTGTGTCCGATTGTCTGGCCCTCACCATGCGCAGGGACCCAGAAGCATCAGGCTTTGGATCGGCACGGAAAAGATGGCATGTTTCAAAGTGATTCTGGAAAACAGCAGTGCCAAAACAATAAACGAAAGCAACACATACACCAGTGTATAATGCATTGACTGTAATTCCCGTGGGACAAGCACCGCAGGCATGCCACAGCACAGCCATACTCACTGGGAGCAGTAACGCGGTCACTGTAAGGTGTGGGTGCTGGCACCCACCACAAGGACAGTGTTTTCCTTCATAATGCACAAAGTTTCCCCTGACACCCACTGCGTATTTGCATTTGCTTTGTCTCCCCTGCACACGTAGAGGGGCTGGCTTTAGATTCCCATTTTTGTTTCTGGAGCTAAAAGATTAAATTTAATTATTTTGAAGCCACAAGTGTGACAATAAGACAAAAAAGCCTTTTGATTTTGGAGAAACCCTATTGAGGATCGGAGGGGCTGTCATCAGTGCAGCATCAGTCTTCATTATCTGATCCTGTTTTCAATTGGCAGAGCTTTACAGAGAACACCGCTCTTTCAACCAAATGATAAAGGGTGTTTGAAATAAACAGAGAGAGTCCCCAGCCAGTGAATACCTTCGATTGCTGCGTACTGTGACTTAATGCTAACTCCTGTGAACTCCAGCTTTTCATCTGTTAATAAAGAGCCGTGCAGATGGGAGGTTTCGCTCGCCTCAAACCTTTGTTTAAAAAAAACAGCCAAAAAAAAACCCAACCCAAACCCCCCCAAGGAACAACAAGCGCTAAAAGTGGAAAAGTTCTCTCTGAGCAAAGTCTCTGTGTGTATTGATTCAAACAGTGTCCAAAAAAAGCATTGCCGAGCCACCAGCAGACCCCTGCCAGGGCAAACATAGGCCAAGAACCCCTCTGCACCGCTGCAATGCAACCCCAGACCTCACTTGCACCGACCACCTAAGCCTGCATGTCCATTGAGACGCAGCCCCGCTGGCACCGTGCGCATCGCTCAGCAATGCGGGTGTATTAGTGCCCGTAACATGCATGCACAGAACAGCAATGGGTATTCCATCATCTCCAATAATTCCAAGCAGAAAGGTTAAGCTCCCATGTCTGCTGAAATATCTTCAGATGGTTTTAAAGAAACCAGATTATTCCCTAGCGTGAGGAGAAAGCACGACAAACCTAGCCAGCCTGGCTCCCCTGCCAGTCTAACCTTTTTACTGCTGGATAATGAGGAATACCCTATAATTTAGGATGGGGTGAGGGTATTTATTTTTTTTAAGCACAGATCTAATTGAGAAAGGAGAGGAACAAATCATTTCATAGTCTTGCATCATCTTTCCTGCAGATGAGTCTCTAATGCACCCGCGCCATAAAACCCAGGAGCTGTGCCCTCTGCATGTTGTTGTGTCAAATTTCAAATCAAGAGGGTGCTTGAGCTGGATTTATTACAATTGGAAGACAAGAAATTGTACTCTTTATGAGCCAATGACACAGAGCCTTATAATAAGAGAATGAAGTATCATTTGAAACGTAAAGCAAATTAGATTACCGGGGTCAAACCCTTCTAGAGAGACATCCTGTCTTTTGAGCGCCTCTCGCGCTTGACATCCTCTTTTCAGGCTTCGCATTAGCATTTAAGTGTGTTTTAAATGTGTTTAATATTCTTACAGGAGAAAAATGCCTGCAGGAGTCCAGACACAGAGACCACGGGGAGGGGGGACACACAGGCCACCAAAACACGTGCCAGCGAACTGCAGCCCTGCTTGTAGGGAAGCTCCTGTGCTGCTCCAGACAGGCACTGCAGCGAGTGCTGGAGGCTTGGTTTGTTTGTTATCCTACAGATGCTGGGAAGTAAAAAGCCCTTTTGATCCCATCAAAAGCCATATCTCCCCACCACAAGCTGCCGGGTGGGTGTTGCCTGTCCCACCTGCATTCCTCAAACCCCGCATGGACCTGACACAGCGACGCCGATCAACCTTGGGCATCACAGACATCCAAAAGGTGCAGCAGGTTCCCCAAGGTTTGCTTGGTGGGGACAGGGAGCATGGGAGAACCTTCTGCTCCTCGTCACCCCAGGGCAAACCTCGTGAGGCTGCTTCTACAGCAAATCCACTCAGATCATCACTATAAACACACCGCTACCACCAAAGACCTGATTCTCCCTCTGGCATCTCACGTGTACAGCTCCAGTTTGTTGCTCCCTTCAGCATTTGCTTTGCTAGGGACACCCTGAGCTGCAAGAGGCAGCAAGTCCCAAACCTCAAAGTCAGGCTGAGACGATAAAAACGGTGTTGGTAAACACCTGAGCCCACAATGCAAAACTTGGGCTGCTCCTCTGATTTAAGAGACTTCATGTCTTAATCATCTGTCAACACGGCACGTACCCAAGCCTGGCACAGAGGAAAGGTCTCCCAGAAGGGATACAAACATCACACATGAAAGGAGAAGTCTTACTTAGCCTAGAGGGAATTTCAAATGAGGAGCAGCGTTACTCCGGCTCTCGCTGTCAAGAGCGGTTAGATTTCCATTGACTTCTCTTGTAACAGCGAGGCTCGCCTTTGAAGAATCCCCAAACATCTTCACCTTCAGCTCACATTTGCAGGTTCCTGCTCATCACTCACGCTGCGATAGCACTCGGGAGCCGCAGCCAGGGGCCAGGACCCCAACTGCAGCAGACGCTGCGCAACAAACAGGAGTTCGCTGCCTGCTCGCCCCAATCGCTCCCGTCACTGTGTCGAACGCAGCGGACAGGAGACTGCAGATAAGATGCCAAGACAAGTGCTGCTGCGCTTGGGTCGCTCGGAGCGAGGCGCGGCAGCCCCGGGCTGTCACGCTGCTGGAGGTGTTGACAACCCAGCTGGAAGCATCCCTGCTGCCGATACAGGGGTGTGCGCTGGTTGTACCGGCCCCCAGAACCAGAACCCCGCAGCTCCAGTAAGCAGGCAGTGGTTACCTGTCCTCCCCTTTGCGCCTGCCCTACTTTCCACTGAGAAGCAGCCTTCTTGTTTACCATCAGAAAGGGCTGCAAGCATCAGAGTGGGCTCGGAAGGGAGACAGCGTTTGCTTACAGACAAAAAGGCTTGTGGAGTATTGGAAATAACAAAAGGCTTGCTGTGCTTTCAGCTCACCGGCGGGGATGCTGCAAGTGACAGCATTTACAGGTACTGCTGTTCCCTCATGGGATGGATGAGACTCAGTAACCCCTGAGCGCGGCCACTCGCTCCCTCAGCATCTTCAGCGCATACATGCAACAGCCTGCACATCGAACCACCGCATCCCCAGCAGACACCACTACGCACACCCGCACACGCCGTGTTTAAAGGTGCATCCTAGCCCAGTAATTGCAGGGCTTTTGTAAGCTTGTCTCAACTTGCCGACAGCTCCAGAGGAAAACATAATTCGTTAAGTCTACGCGAGTATTAAAGAACAAAGCTGGAACTCCCATACAATTATATTTTATCTCAGAGCAAGGTGAAATCATTAGATATTAGTGAAGTGCAGCGGCACAAAAATGATCTGTTAGCAGGGGTTCATTACATTGTATTTTCAGAGCTGGGAAGATCAATGTGTTCATGCATCATGAATTAGTCTCATGCCTTCATCTTCCCTGCTCTCCGGAAACCCAACATGATCTATCGCCAGCCATACATCATTGTTTCAGCGCTGCGCATTAATGACAAAGCTACAGTTTCTACTTGTCAAGCTGACCAGCTGCATTTTTTCTGCACAAGATCGGAAAAATCCAGAGCAGGAGGAGGAGGAGAAGGAAGAGGGTCATTTCTGGGCCAGGCTTTGAAGTAAATTTCAACCGTCTCCTTTTTCCATAGATCCATCACTTTTATAATCTGTGCCTCCACTTGCTCTCCTTGCTTATATCTTATATAGCTTGGGTGAGCTGAGGGGAACTGGAAGAATAAATCCATCAAGTGGTGTTGCCTGGTGCCTCCTGCACACAGCCCACGGAATGGCACCTCCCTGTGTATTCCCTCATGGTCTAGGACCCATCTGGGCTGGTGCCTGGAGCAAAGGGGGTCCCATCACTCACTGCAACAGCCAAGATCCTTTTGTTCTCCTCCCTACTGAGTCAACAAGAAAACACCATTTTCCAGTGACACCTCCACAAGAGGCAGCTCTGCTCTTTCAGCACACCCCAGGCACCCAGGCCAGGAGCTGCTGCCTCCTCATCTCTCTGCTGGGCTGAGCACAGCTCCCTGCTTCCCTCCCCACTAACCCAGTTACAAACACAACTCTTCCCTTTCCCCTCTCCCCCCTCCGCCTTCCGCAGCTCACTGTGGATGCACAGACAAAGCAGGGAGCAGTTGCTGGGCTTCTCCCACCCACCACACTCACACTGCTCCCGCCAGCAGCAGTAGAGCAGCCTGACTGTGACCTGCCTTTACCATTCCCAGATGCTGTTGTCCCCGTTTCACAGACAGGGATGCTGCATCAAAGTCTCTATCACTAAAACTCCTTTCTTGTTGAGCATCCATTCCTTCTCTGCTCAAATCATCCCATTGCTTTCCAGTGCAAATACCATAAGCTCTGATGAGGAGCAATTCATGTGAGGCAACATTGTCCTCCCGCTTCGAACACCAGCCACAATGCTCATGGGGAATGCAGCTCCTTGTGCTCCAGCAGCTCAGGACAGGAGCAGGGTCTGACTCTGCCTCACAACCACTGGCACGATGCGGTCCCACTTGAAGGGCAGGAGCTGCCTCCACTGTTGTCCACTGCCAGGCTCCCTTAGGGCTGCCTTTTACTATTGTTATTTTTTATATATCCAAACATTGATCAGCAATGTTCGGAACATGACAACGTGCCAATACTTCCCTTGTTATGTGACAGATGACTGCACAGATGCAGTCGAGTGCTGCTCTTCCTCCTGGTCATTCACTAATGTTCACAAATGAGCTGACAATGGGCAGGACTCTTCAAGGCACTTCATTTCTGCCAGCACAGGATGCTTTCAAGGTAATGCTTTAGCCATGGCTGAGGGTGAGGCCCTGCAGACTCTGTTCTGGTTTACAGGGTCTCTGCTCCGGGAGCAGGCAGTGCCCACAGCACAATCCGGGCTCATGACCCTTTGCAGGACATAGAATCAGACCACACAACACATTGGGTTGGAAGGGACATCAAAGATCATCTATTTCCATGTGGCATTAGAGAGGCACACACAAGCGCTGCCCATCAGCGCATACAGCCATGGATCTGCTGAGGGTACCAGTGCCCGCCTGCCATTGATGAGGAGCTGCCCACCCTGCGGTGCGCCCCATCCACCCTCAGCACCAGCCCAGCACCTCCAGGCCGTGCCTATGCCCCGTGGCCCAGCCGGGGCTCCTCTTGTGGCGCAGAGCAGCGCAGCCGGTGCCCTTGCTGTGGCTATTGACAGCGGCGAGCGGGGAGCCTTTCAGTGCCTCTTTGTTGGTTTTAAACAATGATGCTGCCAGAGCTATTTTCGCTCCCTCTCCCTCACCACGCAGCGCTGGGGAGGAGGGGTTTGTGCGATCAATGGGCTCTGATAGCGTGGCACTCAAAGTGACCTTTCAAATACCAGCCAGAGCCAGGTCACCACAAATTGTGCTCTCCTCCCCCGCGGAACATGAAAGCCTTTTCATTGCTGTCTGAAGGGCCGGGGAAGAGCGCGCTGTGTTTTGAGGACATCACTGAGAGCCTGGTCCTGGCACTAACAATAACCGGTGGCTTCCTGCCCCGAGCAGCAGCATCGCCCCGATGTGACTGGCAGCATTATCTGCCATATCCTGAGGTTTCAGCCACCCTCTTTCTGCTCTTTGAGCAGCAGCCATGAGACCCAGCTCAAACACCAACACCCAAAAGCCAGCGGGGCCGCACATGGAAATCCAGACAAACCTGAATGTGTGGGAATGTGGGCAAGCATCCTGCTGGACATGCCTGCTGGGAAACACAGCCCGGGGAGAGACCAGAGGCCTTGGCAGCACCCACAGCCAGGCAGGTATTGTGCGCACAGGGGAAAGCAGAAACCTCACTTTCTTGCCCTCCAGTGTGTAATGCTCATGTGTGCCACTAAATCCCTGCATCTGCCACAAGTGGAACATTACAGAGCATCACACCCTGCGTTACACAAGCCCAATGGCATCCAATACCTTACACCTGCAGTTTCCTAGAAACAAAAGTCCTTCCCCTGGACCTAACAGAAAGTAAACCAGAAACCATTTATTTGCTCCCAGTACAGCCTAATGGGCAGGATCAGTGCTCTGGGCCACAGAGCATGAGCTGCCTTTTGAAAGAGCTGCTATCACAGTGCAGCACATGGCATTGATGCTCACAGAGCAGCAGGCACCAAGGGCTTGGGGTCCCCAGCCCTGTGGCAGCCTGTGTAGGACCCCCAGAGGGAACAGGACCCCAGGCAAAGAGCAGGAATGGCACAAGACACGCCGTGCTGAGCTCAGCATGAGCCGGAGCATCTCCTCCCTGTGTACTCGCAGGGAAGCGGTTACAAATTGCTTCTATTTCTCGAAGCTCTTCACTGGCGTGCTTTGCCCTTTCAAAATGAAGAGAGGGAGTCAGCACGACACTAACGGCGCTCTAAAACTATCCTCTGATATGGCATCACGGACAGCACGTATTAAATTCAACTACAAACATGTTCCTTAACGGAAACAGCCAAATACTCGCTTCCTAAGATGCTTCCATTAGGAAGAAGTATTTGAGAGACACAGCAGTTCAGCACTGTGTCGTGCTGAGCATTGTTCCCTGTGCTGGAGCGTGGGATAAGATGGATGGATGCCTGGGGAAGGGACACGGCAGCCAGACAGAGACCAGGCATCAAGCAGCCCCACTTCACTTCTTGGGGCAGGACATCCTGAACCCATCAGTGCTGCCCAGGCTCCCTATGCTGGAGGTGTAAATACCCTCAACAGCCCCTCAGAACTCCTTCAGGCTCCAAATGCAACACAAACCAGCTCATCAGTGCTCCAAAATTAACCCACAGACCAGAAACATGAGCTCTGCCATGGAAAACATGTAGTACTATATTGATGCTGCTTGGAAAAGGCTGTTTGCTCTCCACAAGAGCATCCTGCCTTCCACTGGCACAAATCCATCTTCCATGCTGCCCAGAGTGACTTTTCCTGTCCCAATTTACCCCAAAAAAGATGCTTAGTCAAGCATTTTCACTTGACAGTCAGCAGCCTCTTGTTTCTCCACACACAGAGCTTAACCAAGCGCCTTGCTAATTATTTATTTGACCATTATGTCTGCAAGCAGGTTTCCATTTCCTCACATTTTCTCATTATTGGAAATGATTCAAAAAGACACTGTGTCACTACAAAAAGATCAATGGCTTTGATCATATTTCCTTTGCAACTGTTCGATGTTTACCGTTTAAGCTGTATTAAATTACAATTGGCTTCAAAGGTCTGGGTCTTATGTGGGCTTATTTGCTTGGAGAATTGAGGAGCCGCACAGTTAAACTCCAGACTTGTTGGACTTGATGCCAGCCAGCTACTGATAAGGCAGGCAAACATTTTCAAGGTAGCAAAGGGGAGAATAAAGCCTTTCCTTGGCAGGATGGGGAAGCTGCGAGATGCTGAGGTCAGGCTCCAGAGCAGCATCTCCCCGAGGATGCAAAGTCCACGCTGGATACTCTTTGCCATTGCAAAGCCTCAGGGAACACTTGTGGCACAAGGTACTACAGCACTCTAGAAATACTTGAAAGAACAAAAGCCAGTGTTAATTTTGGCAGTGCCTGGCTCTCATTGTGGCTCAGCCTCACCCGCTCCTTGCGCTGGGCTGGGATCCCAGCCTTCCTGCCTGCCTTAAATTGATGTCCCTGTCTCCCTCGCCCTCAGGAGCGAGGCACAGCAGCCACCCAGCCAGGATGAGCCTCTCCCTTTGTTTCCCAAAGCACATCCTCAGCTTTTGTGCGAGATTTGGCTCCCAGCGCTGTGCACAGAAGCTTTGATTTCAGAGGTCTTTCGCAGCGCTGGCTTGGACTGAAGGATGGAGGAAACAGATTTCTTTTTCCTCGGGCATTGTGTTAAAAATACCCTCACCTCCGAGAAGCAGCTGCCTGCTCCTGGCTGGTGTCCTTCTCAGTGCTGGTGCTTAAAGGGACAAAAGCATGAGCATAAATTGAAGGGCCAATGCCGCAAGCGAGCTAAATATAAATGCCCCAGGAGCAGCACTGCCCGTCTGGGAGCTGTTTGCTGCTGGCTTCCTCTTGTCCCCAACAAAGGGTCCCTTTCACCATCTCCAAAGCAGTGCCAGCGACTCGCAGCACGCAGTCAAAGGGGACGAGATGAGGACTGCTCAGACCTTTTCTTTCTCCTAGGGCTGGTTTAGGGGCCACGCATGGGACCGCTGCTGCCCAGGCTGAAGGAGGCTGCTCCCGACAGCAAGAGGCACGATTAGCGAAGGGGAAACCTGAGCGATTTTAAGCACTTTTGAGTGGGCATTTTATTCGGGTGCAAGATGCATCCAGGAGATCTATTGTGCTGTCAGGTGAGGCCGGGGCTGCCGGGGAAGAGTTACGAGCTGCCCGGTGACACTCGCTGTAATCAGGTTTTCACGTTGTTGGAGCAGATACAGCTCTGAGCTCCCAGCTGTCCTGCCTCATAAGCAAACAGCTCCCAGTGCGGGCAGGCTGCAGCTTTAACTCAATTCCCAGCAAGGATACAGAGCCTGGCATTAACCCACATGGACCTTGGGTGCCCCCGGGGGTGAGGGTAATGCAGCAATGGAAAACCAGGTCACCGGAGCCATCCCCCCTCCCCTGCACATCATCCATCATCGATTCCATGGACACAGCACGGCAAGCTCCAGCTCCCGGCCAGGGGATGCTCTCCCAAACACAGCCAAGGACAGAACAGGAGTGGTCAGCTCCACACATCCCTGAGGGCTCTGCTTCCATCCACCTCCATCATGTCAGCAGCTTACGAAGTCTAAAACCCCCAAAGTCATACACAAGTTACTGGGTTTCCCTCTCCCTCTCTGGAGGACAAAGAGCTCAAATAGTAGTTACTGAATACACATTTGCTACCCAACATGTTCATATTTTAGAGCCAGGACTCCAACTGCAAGCTTGCATCAAGCAGACACTTTTGGTACCTTCAAGCTGCTAAAGACAGGAGATAGCACTGGGTGCTGCTGGGCTGGTCGATATTGGGCAGGACCCCGGTGAGAGGCACCACACAAGCACAGCCCCGAAAACACGGATGTGCAGCTGATGGCAGGATGGGGTCCACAGGAGGATGCTGGCAATCCATCCCTGCTTTTGGTGCAATAAACTACATAAGCCCTTATTTTTCTTAATTATTCCTGATATTTCACCTGTCATGTTGTCAGCTTCCTCTGAGAGGAAGGATAAATAGTGCTTCTCATCTCACATCCTCAGGGAAAGCTTGCTATTTATTCCTGTGATGGGCAAGACATCATGACTAATTAGGAAAAATGGTGCCCTGCTTGCACCCCGGCAGGAGGTCGGTGTCATCAGTTTCTGCTCCCAGGGACACGGGGGCAGCTGCGGATGGTCCATGGAGAACAGCCTCCCATGGCATCTGTTCACTGCAGCATGGGAGAGGGAAAGGACGGAGAAGGGGCTCCTCCGCCCTGCAGAGTCCATATCCCGAGGCTTGAATAAGGGAGACTGGAATTGTGGAGTAACTGGATTTTCCCCCAGGTAAGTGGCCATAGGCAGGCAGAGGTATTGGTGGAGAGGCTGCCCCAGGAACAAGCTGCATTAAGCAGGGCATCCCCTCACCCCTCCTCAGGGATCAGCCTCGGAGCTCCCGTTGTAAATCCCAGCCCGCAGCAGTGGCAGGATTTACTCCTCCTCTCCCCTGCCACCAGACACACTGCGATCACAGCAGGGTAATTGAGATGGGCGCCGGAGAGGACAACTCGCACGGGAACCACAAACACTTCACATTCAAAGTAAGCAAAATTCATTTCCAAGTTGCTATGACCACAGAAGAGAACAGCACTCGCTGTCAGAGCCACGCAAAGCAGCCAGAGCCGAGACAACCATCTTCCCTTCTCCATCCTATCCCCAACCAGACGCTGCCTCATCCTCATGCCAGCTGCTTGGCCGCAGCTCTGCGGAGACGCTGTTCACAGAATGAGTCCAGCATTGAGCCCTCCCTGCCAAGCCTTTTCCAGACCCCCTCCCAGAGCCCTGAGGAAGCACAGGAATAGCCTCTCCCAGGGTATGGGCTGGCAACAGGCAGTGAGAAGCCCTCACCAGCCTCATTAGGACCAGCTCACCACCTTCCCCTTCTCAGGGTCACAGAGGCCCTTTACACATTTGATACCGAGCATCTGACCCATGCTGACAGCACCCAGAGCCTCTACAAGGGAGCGGCAGAAGGCGAGGAAGCAGTTTCCTCCTTGGGAAGCAGGGGGGAGGAGGGAAAGATCTGAGCATTCAGCATCCGCAGACACTTCACTCAGCAGGGGCTGATGGAATTCCTGCTTGCAGATACAGTTTCTTACAGTAGCCTGGTAAATTAAAGCTATTTACTCTGTATTTACAGGCTTACAAATAAATCTCAGAAAGCATTTTACTGAAAGAGGCAGGGGGAGGAGGAGAAACAGAGTGTTTTCTGGGCTAAATATAACCCAACAAGGCCACAAACCTCCTCATGGTTACTTATTAGCTAAGGGAAAAGGGAGCCGAGCGTTCATATGCTTGGAACAACGCTGCACAGAGCGGAGAGCAGCATTTCATTCTCATTTGTAGGTAACACGGAAGAGAAAAGCAAAGTGTTCTTACATGAGGGAAGAGCTCTCCTGAGCCTGCATCCCCAGCCTGTGCTCGCACCACTCCCATCATTTTAACTGAGTGCTGTGGGTCAATGGGAACACATTCAAGTTGTAACTGTGTGATCTGCCCAGCCTGTAATGGAAAGCAGTGGGCTTGGTTTGGTTTTTTTAAGTGGCTGATTGAGTTCTCTTTGTTTTGGTTGGTGTGTGGTGCACAATGCAGCCGGGCGCATTAGTCAGGAAAATCAATAGCTGCTTCGAAGGGGAAACATAGAGGCAAGCACAGGGACCGAGCTCCGAGGCAGGGGAGAGGAGCAGGGAAGGAGGAAGAGGAGGATGCTGTGAAGCAAGTGGGGCCAGGCTGAGACCCTCCTGCAGGGCACTTCCTGCCTGGGTAAAGCACAGCACGGAGCATACAGCAGGCTTCTCCTGGCTCACATCTGAAAGCCCTGCTGCAAGTCGAAGGCTGAGGTTTCCACTCATTTATGCCCTTTCACACATGCAGAAGCCAAAGGACAGATGCTCCTAAAAGCTCAAGCGCCTTAAGACTCACCACGCTCGCAGGCGCACTGCAATGTCATTTTTCTTCCCAGAGACTGACCCTGCTGGTTACCAGACAGGACCAGCAGCACAGAGCCCCTGCAGCACTCTGATGCACACTCCATCGCCAGGCTCCTCCACACAGGGGGTCAAGGATGAGGCAACGCCACCGCCCCTGAGCCAGGAAACCAGAGCACATACCCGCGGCATGAAGTAACGGACTTGAAGCCACACATCTAAACCTATACCTTGTAAATTATTAGCCCTCCTGTAATGAGGCTCCCATTTTCTGGTGAGGCATTAACCAAGGATCATATGTCCTGCCTGGCTCCAGAGAGCTCCTTATGCTCGCATCATTGGGTTTCCCAGGAAATCTGAGATGAGGAGCCCTGCTCAGAGCCTTGGCCTGGAGCACAGGGAGGCAGGTTACCCTGCGGTCACAGGGCTGTGGTGAGCATCAAGAACAAGGCGATGTTTTCCCCTTTTCCAGACATTCCCTTCACCATCAGAGCTGGACAGGGCTGCACTGGAGCCCATCCTGCCCTAAGCCATGTGCCAAGCCTGCCAGCCTTCAGTCCAGAACTCATCCCAGCTCTAAGCACTCCTGTATGGTTTGCTCCAAACCAAAGGAGTCCATTCCTCCTCTCCTGCCCCACCATAACAGAACATATCTAACACTGTGCTCAGTGCCAGTGTCCCACACAAGAGGGTCCCCAAAACCTTCACCCTGTCCCCCCACCTTAGTTTTTATGTGAGCACAGACTCAGGGTGAAGGCAATCAATGCCCATCTCTGCACCAGGGCACAATGCCTCATCCCTTAAGGCAGCCCAGGGCTGGCCATGGGACCAAAGGAACACGGGAAGCAGAGGGAGTAGACCGATGGCTCCCCCTCCTATGGCATTAAATCCATCAGTAAGTGAGCCTTGGCACCCACAGATTCCCGGGATGAGCTCAGCACATTCAGTAGCACTAAAGAGCTTGTTAAGCAATCCCTAGGTTTTATGCTGACTTCTCCTACAGCTCCTTCTAGATGGAGGCAGAGCTGGCACCCATCCTAAAATCCCAGCGTCACTCTTGGCTCCTTACTCCATCAAGCACCATTAGCTCCTCTGCCTGTCGCAGCTCCCTCCGGAGAGCCAGGAGGAGCATCCGAGGGCACAAAGCCCTGTTCAGCTCCATAGCCCGACTGGGACGGGACGCTGCTCTGCACGCTGGGCACCAAGGAGCACAGAGAGAAGCGATTAGAGTCTGCAGAGACACAGCGAGGAGCTGGAGCCTCCCCTAGGTTTTAATGCTGATGCTCTTCCCACCAGCAGTGCAGGCATAATGCAGCATGCGAGATGCAGCAGCCCCACTGCACATCGTAGTGCACGGAGCAGGCAGGCAGAGAGGTTGTAATCCAAGCTTAAGGACAAACAGCTGGTGATTAAACAACAGATGGGAGGGAGGGGGAAGGGGACAGATTTTTTCCCCCCTTCCCTCTTGCTTTTTGTAATCTCTTCCCTTTGCAGAACGCAGAGGAGAAGGGAACCCCCCCCAAACGCACACTCAAACTCGAAGGAAGGTTTCAATGTGCGCAGATGTTGGGGAATGGAGCGTTTCCAACAAAGTGCTACAGCCTGTGGGGAAAACGTGCGCTTCAAATGGAACTCTTCCTACCTCTTCCCAAACCTGAGAGAGGGCAGAGATCCCCAAAACAGCAACTGCTCCCAAGGCAAGGGACGAACTTGAGCTAGCAGGTATGTTTTGCCTGAAGGAGCCCAGCTATTTCAACCCTGACGCCTCACACTTAGAGATTAACTTCAAGAAGAGCACAGAACACCTCCCCTCACCTCCAGAGCTGCAGTAAATGCCAGCCTTTGGTAAGACAAAAGGCTCAAACTCAGGGAGAAGCAAGATGCGTTTCAACGAAAGCCGGGCGCTGCTCCTCGCCCCGCAGCCCTTGGAGCTGTCTCCCTTCTGGGTTGCACAAGAAGAGGGAGAATGAAGTCAGTGACAGTTTGAGTTTGGGGGTTTCTCCCTTTCCTGTACAAAGGGGCCTCCTGTGCAAACGCGCACTGTGATAAAGCATGCAAGAGAGGCTTCCCTTTGGAAATGGGAGATTACAGCCGAGGGATCAGAGGAACATGGGCAGAAAGCGAGGCTGCTGCTTCTTCCCCAATTATTGTGCACTCTCCGCTCTATTTTGTTGACCTCGCACATTTCAATCAGGCTCCAGCACATTCTGCCTTCACCTGCTATGAATCAAAACCTGGAGGGCTCAGATCTCCCTGCAAAGAAAGCCTTTGATAAGCTTGTTAGGGATGCGAGACAGCTCCGGTTTGGTGGGGAGCTTTTGTAGAACACCATTGCAAATTTATGTCGTCACCCAGGAAAGTTGTGGGATTCACTTGGCAGAGAGTGGGAAGGCGAAGGAGCACAGGCACTGCTTAATTCACCTCAGCAACAAAGGACGGGAGATGAGAGCACTGCCCAGGAGCCACGGTGAGGGGCAGAGATGTGCAAGTCTGAGAAAGATAAACTAGAAGAGCTAAACACAGGGAAGGGGGGTGCTCCGGAGGGCTGAAGCCAGGAATACCCGGCATTTGTACAGCGTTTGGGCTGTCAGGCAGCAAGGAAGCATGCCCTGCATCCCTGCTCCCCACACCGCTCTTTGCTCTTCAGTTCTGCAGGATAGAGTTTACTTTGATGATGAAGGACAAGGCTGGATGTTGTGTTTTCCCCAACCATAGACGTTGGCTGAGAGGCTCCATCCACAGCAGTGGGGGAATTCAGCCCCTCCAGCACTGGGTGGAATAACTCCGTGCATGCAAACTCCACACAGTAATTGGAAACAGCTGGTGCTGCGGAGGCACAGGGGCACTGGGAATGTTTTCCTTCCCCCTCCAGGTCTGTTTCAGAGAGCTCCAGAACCAGAGGCTGGAAGAATTTAGTGGAGTTCACGACCTGTCCAGCCGAGCAGGCCCTGCAGCCCAGGCATTTCCGTGTACTGAATCCCTGCGCACTGACAGCACTCGCACCTTGCAGCCCTTTGTTCCCAGAACTGCTCAGGTCTTTGTGTAGCTGGAGCACAGACTCCCTGCTCTGGGCAGCGAGTTCTCTCTGGACTTGTTTGGAGCAGCCCGCTCAGATAATAAGCACAAGCATCCCTCTGGATGCTCCAGATGGAGCAAGCACCCAACACCCGGCATGCACACATCATTTCCATGCCAAACCCAGTGGCCAACCACTACGGTCCCCATGCTCCTTCTGAGCCCCCATCACAGCCACAGCTCCCAGCTCACACACACACAGATGTTTAGTGGAACAGTGGCTGTTTTCCCAGCACTGTGCTTTGGGAAGCAGGAATGGTGATGGGCAGTGGAGCAGAGCCAGCCATCCCGCAGGATTCCCCAGCCAGGATGCCGGAAAGCTAAAGGTTGTTCTGCTCCTCAGCCTCCATATGGAGCCAAGGCATGACTGCATTATTGCTCCTGCGCTGCAGCAGAACCAAAGAGCTGTAATAAACCACTTGCAGCGTGTCCCTCAGCACAGCACACCCAGCAGAAGAGAAGCAGCCTGAGGAAGTCATGCTCTAGGGCTCCAAATCCACACATTTCCACCCACTGGATGATGGAATCTCAATGTGCCTTTTCCTCACTGCGCCCTCCCCTTTCAGCGTCACTAGTATCTGGCCAGTTACAGGGTGTGATGGGTCTTAGTACGGGCTGGCATCGGATGCAAAGTGAGAGACAATCCTTCCTAACTTGAACCTAGCTTTGCTCCAGCCACAAATGCATGCTCCAAGAGCCAGAATAAACCTTAAACTTGCCCTGTATGAAATGGCTTTCAGCTCAGCTTTCCCTGTTCTCTCCACCCAGAAGCTCCATTCTGATCAAGAGAAAGGCATTGCCAAAGCCAGTCACGGGAAAGGATGCTTCACTGAAGGGGATGCAGGAGCCAGCTGATGGTTCCAAGTCCTCCTCCAAGAAAGCAAGCTGCTTGCAAACAGATTTGCAAGTAGCGAGGGAGATAAAAAAGATAAAATCAATCTGTTAAGTTACTCATTCAGGAGACATTCAAAGCAGCCAATGTACAAATCCCTCCACACTCTGCAACACAGAGCAGAAACCTCCCCATGTTTCACCCAGGAACCATCATGCAGCAGAACCATTAGGGCAAAAACCAGCTCGAGTTTGAAGCCAGCACCCTCTGTTTCAGCAGATGCACCATCAGAAACCAAGGAGGGGGGACAAAGCAGGGCTGGAAACAGGAGAAAGGAGCTCCCACTGCCCATCAACCACCGCCAGCTTTGCCCCTAGGAAACCATTTCCAGCCCATCTCAGTGAACACCCTCAGCTCTGCAGCAGCGCCTGCAAAGTCCTTGCTCAACCTCAGGAATACCTGAGCAAAGCAATCGCACCAGATGCAAGCCAGCACCGTCCCGAGGATGGGAGTTTATTAGGTTGTGGCCCACATCAGAGTTATTGTGCTGTGTTAAATTTATTGGTACTATCTCACCTCATTAAATGCTTAAATAGACCTGACAAGACAGAAAAATGGGACTTGGAAAAAAAAAAAACCCACGAAGGAAGCTGCTGTTCACAGGCTTGGAGTCACCTCTAAGGCAAGCACTGGAGAGGACAGGGCACAGCACCAAGCACAGGGATGCTTTACAGCACAGCTCACTCGCTTCCCAGAAAGCCCCGGAGGAAGAGGCTCTTGCATCACTCCAAAACCCCGCTTGACAGGGAAGTCGTGTCCTTCTGGCCAGCCAGAGCAGCGGGTCGGCACGAGGAAGGACAGAGCAGAGGAGGAGACAGGATCTGTGCTGTCCATGTTATTAAACTCGGCTTAGCGCGGGCTGAGCTTTGCTCCCCACAAGGCTACAGCAGCAGCTCCCAGCATTTGCCATACCAGCAGCTCCTCAAGACCTTTGGGAAGATTATTTAAAGCTTCCATTTGTTCTGTACTCTTAACCTTCACTGCAATTACCTGCCCGATTCCCACCGGAGCCTCCTCTTTGCCTTCCCCTTGCCTGCCTGAGGATGCGAATGGGCCGGGGCCACAGCACCAAGGCAGCCGACGCTGCCAGGCTCTGCTTTCCCCGCAGAACACCGCACTTAAGTTTGATTTAGTGGGACAGCTACAGCATAATGGCTGCGGGAGACCATTATCCTGTGACAATGTTCTGTTCCACTGTTATTGCTTTGTTAATTAAGTACCAATTGACTATTAATTGCGGGAGATATTTATTGCAGGAGAGAATCAGTTACCAAGTAGTTAAAGGTCAATAAGAGGTTTAGCTCATCAGCTGGTATTTACACACCCCCTACATCAACACACAGTGTTCAGAGACGCCTCTTCCTGAATCCCTCTGCATGCACATGGATGTGGCAGAACCTTTCTGCAGTCACCCCAGGGTCCGCAGACAAGGGAGAAGGGACCAGGGATCGGCCAGATGCGATTCTGCCTCTTGAGGATAACTACAGGTAAGGAGGGAATGATTCCTGCTGGAAATCTACCCCAGTCGGGATCTGATCCGAAACACGGGCAGGAAGGGAGCACTACCAGTGGCTCAGGAGTAACCAGCCCCGTGCTGCAGAGCAGGGCAGGCAGATGAAGCTCATTGCCCTCCTTACACACCATGAATTCAGCGTTGTGCATCCCCAGGCAGCCCTCAGCCCACCAAAGTCTCTTCAGGAAAAGATGCACCCGAAATCTTCAGAGTGAGCTGTCACAGAAGTGCTTTTATTTGCCTTGGGAGAGCCATTGCTCACTCACAGCCTTCTGCAGTGCCCCCACACACAGAAAATGCCACGCTTCGCTCCTGATGAGCACAGGCGTCACTGTCGCAAACCAAACCATCTCCAGACTGCAGTGACAAGCCATGCAAATTCAGCTCATTGATATTAGGTCACATCTTGGCCCCTTTAGGTTCCTCTCCACCTTTAAAACACACTTTATGTGACTCCGGGCTGATGTGCTCCAAACCAAAAGCAGCTTCATCTCAAACAAGCTGCTTTCCCCGCGCAAGAGCTCAACTCTTGCAGTGCCTGGAGATTATCTGAAGAGACCTTCGCTCTCATTTAACAAATTAAATGAGCAGGTTTTCAGGAGTTCAGCAGCTGAAGTACTGCTGCTGGGTTTGAAAGATCCGGCTGTAAATGTCATCACGCTGGGCCCTTTACAACCACCTGACTGCAGCGATGCCTGGGAACCTTTGAAACCCCAATCCTGCGCACTGCTGAGGCGCTGACCCCGAATCGAGCCTATTCAGGAGCAGACCCCGTCTCTGGATTTAAATTTACTCTATACCTTCGTTTCTATTTAAAGTGAAACCATTATAAAAGGAGGAAGATCATCAAAGGGCTGTGCATCCTTTCCCCCTTCCTTTCTGCTCCTAAGGCACTGAACAAACCGCTCCTGACCCACTCCCGTACCCCACATCGCCTGTTCCTTCTCAGAGCACTCATCTCACCCAGGACTGCTCTGAGGGCAGCAAACTGAGCCTGTCCTACAGCTTTTATGAACACCATCACTGTGCCTGCAGAAACTAAGTGTAAACAGAAGCCTTTGGAGAAGGCAAAGTGATGCAGAGCCACGTCCCCAGGAACGTGCTAAAGAAGCTCCATAGGTTTTTTTCCTTCCCTTTCCAAAGGCAGGCCTGCAGGGAAAGAAGCCACCTTGACATAACTCATGCCTGGCTGCAGTACCCCAGGAGCCCTGCCTGCTCAGCCAGCTGACAAGAACAAGCCATTAGGGCCATTGGCACCAAGAAGGCAACAGCCACAGCAGGAGAGCCAGAGCCTCCCTGTGTCATACGGAATGCACAGACCGCACAGGACTCTCAGTGTTAACACTGCACCGGGTCAGTCCCGGTTTGGGAACTGGTGTTGTAGAGAGGCCAGAAGCAAAGAGCAAACAAAAAGTAAGTCACAAGATAAAAGCAGAAGAGACCAGCTCCGCTCAGACCCAGCTGGGACTTGTAGCCTTGCTTAAAGCTTTGCACTTGTTGCAGAGGCTTGTAGGGACTTCTGGGCAGGGACAAACATGTAACGGCACATGTGATGCTCTGTTCCTGCTCTGTGCTGCTTTCCCCCAACCCTGGAAGGCACCGAAGGGCAGGACCAAGCGGGAGGCACAGCGATGCCAAAGCCCCAGCCACCCCTCCACATGGAACAAGCTTCCCTCCTTTGTTTCACTTCAGCTGCTGAACTTCCCCTTCAGCCCCCCCCAACTCGGATCACTCGCTTCTGCACTCTTGGAGCTTACTATTAATATCTGTGGCTTGCAAATGCCTGTCATGGCCTTGGCCCAGGGCAGGGGACAGCTGAGGGAGGCTGCTGCTGACCAGGGGTGAAAAGGGACCACAGACACATAGGGGAAGAGCTCTTGCATCTGTTCCAAGTAATGCTGGTGACTCAACGTGTCACCTCGGGCCAGCCACCCCCCAGCTGCCTCGCTCCTAAAGGGGCAGAGCATCGCGCTCAAGAGCAGCACCATAAATCACCAGCATCACTGCTGCTGTGACAGCTCTAAATGCACCTCGGAGCAGGGGGGAGGATGCTCCCAGTCCCCTGGTCCAGTGTTTCCCCCCCCATCCCTTTCTGTGCTTCCAGAGCCACAAACCACCCTCGACGAGGGCACAGCATCAAACCAAGCACACAAACCCTCCTCAGAACGGCAAATTTAGCATGCAGAGAGTGAGTTCTGTAGAAAGTGCCCTAAAAAGCAGCTGTGTGCTGCAGGAAAAGGGGGAGCTTTGCGTATCGAACAATAATAGCAAGATATTACCAATGTAGGGCTGTGATTGTGCCATATAAAAAATAAAATACACACTGGTTAATCAAAGAACTACAGACACTTTTAAGTAATCCCAGCCCTGGCTTTGCATAACTCCATACACTGCCAGCAGCACTCCTGTCGACCACAAGAGACCATCAGATACATCAAAAATTCTCCTTTAAATTTATTTTCTGTAAAGATTGGTCTTTTGAACTGCAGTGGTGGAAGCTTAAGGGTACAAAATCTGCCTTTTTTGTCTCTCCCTCTCGTGGAAGATGCTGATCTGTGGGGAAAGCGCTGCCACAAGCCTCTGCGCCTTGTCAAGATACCCGTCCTTTTCATGGATCACTTCTCTTATCAGCCACTTGATTAAGACATTAAAAGAAGGAAGGTGAAGGAAGGTTGTGCAGCAGGAAAAAGGCTGAGAGAGGCTTCCTCCTCCTTGAAGGCTCCTAACTGCCTGCTTGCCTTCATGAAGCCAGGCTTATATTCGGGAGGCAGAACAGTGCCCAGCTCAGAGCCCCACGCTGCTGCCCAGAGGGTCCCCAAAAGCTGGCCATGGTCAAGAGCTTCCATGTCCAGGCAGAGCAGCTTCCAACTGGAGAGGCAAATCCCAGCTGCATGCATGGGATGGAAGTACCCTTGGGAAGGGAGCTGAGATTTCCAGCCCCGAACATCACCGCTGCGCCAGGCGGAAGGAATTAACTGCTGGGATCATGAAGCGGTGCTGGTGCATTAGAATGGGAAAGGGGGTTATGGTTTTATTGGCTAACAACAGCAAAAATAGCTCTGGCCTCAAGGCAGGAGCAGCTGGCTGGAAGCCTGGGGTTGGAAGCTCTGTGCTCAGATGTGGGAGCTCTCCCAGAGATAAAAGTGGGACATCAGTGCCTCAACTTCCCTGGAACTCTGCTTTATGTGCGGCTCTCTTTACATTGTCAAAGAACTTCATAAAAGTTAAATTAAACACTTACACTTCCCCTGCGAGGCATCAAAGCGATGTTTATTGCACCGGTGGGGAAACCAGAGGCAGAGCCAAGACCAGAACTCAGAGGTGTGTTTCAGAGCGTGCACCAACACGTGCCCATTATACACATCTAGTATGGATGAGGCTTTAATGTGCGGCACAAAGCCTCAAGCACACCACATACCTGCTCGGTCCCGGGTGTGTTACCAAAGGCAGTCTAAAAAAAGCCCCCACGCTTCAGCTTTGCTGTGCAGAACGTGTTTGGTCTGGACAAAGAGATGAAGTGATTGTGTTTTACAGTGCCCGGGAGGGAAGACGGAAGAAACATCAGGGCTCCCGCCTGCTGGAAGCACCCACAAGAGGAACGAGCCAGCCAGGAAAGCAGCACTGGGGGAGTCCTTTCTGAGACATTAACCCCCAGCAGCAGGCAAGGCACAGGACTGGGATCAGACACTGCCCAGCAGCAGCACCAGAGCAAGGGAGCACAGCCCAGCCCCGAGTCGAACAATGGGAGATGGAGCCAATGATGCTCCTGGCTCCTGCTGGGTTCTGTTCATTACAATCCCAGATTTAATCCCCACAGAGGATGCAGACTCCCCAGTGTAACAAGTGCATTAAGGGGGGAGAGCGCACATCCCGCCAAATCTATTTACTGCACTTAATAATTCATGGCTGCATATGCGGCCCCAGATAGACTGCAGCCCCTCGCAATGCAAGAGCCTTTCCGACTGCAGGGATTCAGCTAATGTCTTCATAAAAGGTTCTCAGTCAGATCTCCTCTCCACATCCACGGCAGCAAAGGAAAACTAATAGCTCCAGCTGGCACTCGTTGAAAAGTCACTTAATATTTCACAATGCAGGGAGCTTTGTTTAATGGGACACGTTGTTTTTCCCTAAGCAGTTGGAAAAACCCTTGACATCATATTAATAATGTCAAGTTTTATTGGCGCTCTGATTTGAAATGATATTAAACTTTGCAGACTGTCTCGACTGAAGTAGGAAGCTGTTAAGATGCAGACAGTTTGGATAACTGGAAAAATAATAGGTCTTGTCAGCCATTTCTCCCAGCCTGCAGGGGAAGGATGCGAACATCGAGGAGCGGGGTGTTTATCTGCTACACTGGCTGGGCAGGAGACACGGGTCCTGCATATGAGCACGGGTTTGATGTGGAAGATGCCATGCCAAGAGAACAGAGTCACTTGTGCAGCAGCTGCAGTGCAGACATAGCTGTGTGCTCAGAGCAAGCCTTTGTTTCCAAGCTCCACAACCAAAACCACCCGAGCTGAGGAGTTCGATAGCTGTGCACAGCCCAACACAAGCATCTCCTTAAACACATGTGTACGCTGGTGCTGGCATGTCCCTTCACACATCTCCCATGTGTACGAGTTACTTATGCAGCCTCCCACCCCAAAATACAGCCATGCTGGTTTACCTTCTGTGGTAAGTAACTGCAAGTGGAAGAACTCAGCTAAAGGCACAACAAGCTACAAACCTGCGTCTGATTTTCCTATGGCTGTTTCCAGCTTGCCTGCTGTCAAATGACTCTTCATTACCAGTTTATTCTGGACCACTGCCTTAAAGAAATCCAGGTTTGACAACCAAATGCTGCTCAGTGCACCCGAAGGATGGTGTTTTAAATTGCACCTTTTGTTTTGCATGACATGAGGCAGCGATATTGCGGCTGGGCTGATCCGCAGGTTGGGGCAGCCCCTCCCCAGGTCCACTCGCAGCCTCCGGAGCTGATGGAATTCACTTTGCTCCATTAAGACAGTGCATAACTTGCTATGGCTGCTGCATGTCAAGCAGCCAGGGAGCACAGCCGCTTCGAGCAGAGGCTGTGTGTGTGCCCAGTAAACTTAGGCAGGAGATAAATTGTCCTTAGACCACATAATAGGCAAGTCTGCTCCTCCAGGCTTCCCAATGCCTGCAGCGAGGCTCAGGTTGCAGTCAAACCAGTTCCTCCACAAAGACCACACTCCCCAGTGTCCCGGAGGAAGCCTCCCTTTGACCAAGTGCTTGTTTCCCATTTGGTTCTCACAAGGCTTTGTCGGAGCCTCCCATGGGCCCCACAGCCACCCCATACCCAGGAACACTGCCCTGGCCACCCCTCTGCTCACAGTTCCTGGTTGGAAAAGGCAGCCTCTTCTTTACATGAGCTCCCACAGCTGTGTTGTAAATCTCATTTCAATCATGGGTTTGCTCTTTCGCAGGTGAACAGACCCATTCTTGCTGACAGAACAGCCAAGGAGGAGACTCCTCTCTCCAATGCCATGTATTTAACACCCAAAGCAGTGTGCTCTACCTGCTGCCTTCCATGCTGCAATGCCACCACACCATCCCCTGCAGCCCCCTCTCCTGCGGGCAGCACTAAAACACAACAGCAGAACTCAAACCCAGGTGGGTATTCAAAGTTTTAGAAGCCATCTGAAGGAGGGAGGCATAATGATTGCCCCCAGGGAGTTTCAGGAGTGATAAGACCAGCAGCAAGGGAATGTCCCACATTCCCCATGACATGCCATACATCATGCATCATCCTGTTAATTGGAATGCACAGTGGATCGCAGTGTCTTCAGGTTTATATATAGGCACGGCCGCTATTGTTAGCAAATGTATACAGCACATTCTCCAGCACTGAGCTGCTCCTGAGCGTTAAACAAGCTCGTGCTCAGCAGGAGAGTTATAAATAAGCAGCTCGCCCACTCAAGAGGTTGATCCCGCTCCTCTTTCAGGCAACAGACATATGGAACTCCTCTAGCTCTTCCCACACAGGATTTCAACAGGAGGATCACACAGAGACGTCCCCTCAATCTCTGTGTGGCCAGAGTGTAATCACCACAGGGCACAAGGGCTCAGACAGGTAGCGAGCTGCATCCCCACACATCCCTCAACCAAATAATACCTCTGTCTGACACAGCCAGAGATTTATCTGATGCTGTCAGCAGATGAACTTAGAGTCAGAGCAAAGCCGTCACCAAATGCAG
The DNA here is from genome assembly GCF_963264785.1 of Psittacula echo. Taxonomy (NCBI): domain Eukaryota; kingdom Metazoa; phylum Chordata; class Aves; order Psittaciformes; family Psittacidae; genus Psittacula; species Psittacula echo. The sequence continues at coordinate 647,385 of NC_137754.1, forward strand.
CCCCTGGCTGGGGAGAACCAGATTAAAACCCCTGTAGACTCCCTGAAAGGTCTTCTCATCCTCTACAGACAACGGTGGCATCAGAACCAAACCCATTACCCGGGAAGTTCAGGGTATCAGAGCGATACAAGAGAGAAGTGCTATTAAGAGTCTGAGGTTAAGAGAAATTACTGTTATTGGGTTTATTTAAAGCCTATTACATGTTGTTTATCAGGGTAAAAGTTGAAGGTTCGTATCAGGTTTAAGAGCCAGTGCCAGGGGAGCGGCAGGGATTTTCACAAGTGGCTCATGAGGTTCAACGCCCAAACTAAAGCACTTCCAACAGCAATTTTAGGAAGTCGTTAGCATGCAGCCTCCTCCCAAGGTCAGGCTTTGTAGTGTCCCACGTTAAACTTGATGGCGCTGCTCTGTTTCAGATGAATCACCCGCCCAGCCTCTGCACACCCAAACCTCCCCTTGCTGCAGTAAAGCAGGCGTACAACCCTGATTAGTTACACACGGGAGGCTGTCACTTGTGAACACCACGGGTACAAAGCCGCACGTGCAAAGAGGAGAAGCTGATCTGTGAAAGCATCAGCTGAAATTAAGTGCAAAGGAAAAGAACACTGCAAGAGCTCTTCTGAGAGCATGAAAATGTAACAGGGCCCAGGGCTGTTTGGCTTAAGAACTTAATCAAAACGCCTGACTCGCTGAATTTCCCTCTATGTGTGCGAGGGGGATAAAACCACACCTCTAGGAAGCTCTTCCCGAGGCTGGGTTTGGTTTCTCACCCCACAGCACTGTTAGGAAGAGTTCCTGATGATCATTACCCTGAACACCAGCACCTTTGCTGGGGACCCCTGTGCCACGGGAGAGGGGTTTGAGGGGGAAAGCAGACCCTGTGCACATTCATCTCAGAGTCGGTTTCAAGAGCCCCCGACCTTTAATAATAATTTCTGCTGTTATCTGAACATTTCCTAATTCATCCCCTTCTGTCCCTGAAAATCTAAATCCTATTTAAGTTAATGCCCTTCATTTTCATTTATAAAGACAGATAGGAAATAATTATTTTTGTATCTCTGCTGTTTCCTTATCTTCTGGCCTAATAATTCCTCACTGTCTCCCTTTCATCATCTGTCTGCAGCACAAGAAACTTTTCCGTTCGTTAAAGCATTCTGTGCGTTCGCTTTCCTCCTCTTTCATACCTCGCCGCTCCCCCCTTCCCGGCCTGCCAGTGCTTTTCATGCTCACCCTTCCCACTGATCTTCACATCTTCCCGGTGTTTGGATTTCAGCTCGCAATTTCATATGCAAATTCCAGCAGGCCACCTCTTCAGGCTCTGCCTTTGATATCCGAGTAGCCCTGCCTGGCTGAAGTGCTTTGCATAAGCAGCAGCGCGCTCAAAGGGACGGCTCCATGCTCCCCCTCGATGAAAGCGGCGAGGCGAGCAGGAACAGATGTGTCTCCTGGTGACAATTTGATTAAAAGAAAATAAAGGTGTTTCGTGCGGGAGCCCAGCCCTGCAACTGCAGAAAACCCCGGCCCCGCCAGGCAAGGGCACGGCGATGCTCGGGGCTCGCTGCCACCAGAGGCAAATGGAGCTTCTCAGGGACACCAGCTTGGCCAGGAGCCACAGGGTCAGCTGCCCCCTAAAACCACCCTGCTCATCTCGGCATCCCCAGAGCTCCTCTTCAGCTCTGCTGAACAATGTCCATAGACACTTCATAGCAGCCGAGCATCCTCCTTGTTACTCCGTCCACGTTACCCTGGTTCGCCTATGGTGCACAAGCCAACATCCTCCTGGCTCACTGCAGCCAAATACCTGCCCTGGTGGAGTCAAATCATAAATGCAACAGCTCTGGCCTCTTCAAGGCTCTGAATTGACACAGTGACACTTCAGAGGTAGCTTTTGGGAAATATCTCACAAGGCACCATCCTTACAATGTCTATACTTGTTAGATACCGTCCCATGTTGACACAAGTAAAACCTTGGTGGGTGTGTGCTGCCTACAGACATTTATTAAAGCCATATTCTCACCATCAGCCCTCAGGACAGTGTCCCTGTTCTTTTCTCTGCAGAGCAAGTTACTCTTACATTAGCCAAAGAGCATTGCTGTGATTGCAAAGCAAAAGAAATGTGATCTTAAGTGTTCAAAACCTGACAGCAGAGCTCGAAGCACCTGAGATTCCCAAAACACCTTTCTAATGATGTTCCACAAGAACAGCTAAAGCTTTGCCGATTCCTTCAGCCTATGGACAATGCTGCACCCTCAGCACCACCTCCAGCAGTCCCAAACACCTCCCCAAAGATGTTAAAGTTGATTCAAAGCCCTATAATAATGGGCAGCACATTAGGATCCCTGCAGCCGAGCACACTAAGTGCACAGTTCTGGCAGAAGCAGCATAAGCCCCGGCTTACACTGTCTAGCACTGATAAATAACTGTGCCTAGTGACTCATCAGCAGCCAATGCAGGAAGTGTATATTTAAACCTGCGCTGCTTAAACAATTGTTAGAGATGTCAGTTCATCACGCAGACAGTTTTTATTGAAAGGAGGAGGAAAAATATCATTTTTTAAATTAGCAAGAGCAGCCCTTATCTCAGCTGCTTTTACTACGCTGTATTTTGGGAAATATTCTTGTATTGTTCACAACTGCTTCCCTTTGTTGGACCTACAGCCAACAGCCCCATTTCAAAAGACTTTACAAACATTAACCAACAAAACCTCAGCACGGGAGCTGCAGAAGCAACAAATGCAGGAAGATGAATTCACTTGCCCACAGTCACATTAAATCAAGGCACACTCATGAGCAGGATCCAGGCTTGGATCCCACCGTGTGCTGCTGGCCCCGGACAATCCCGCTCCCACCACCCTGCTGGGAATGGGGCACAGCACATGGGGCAGCATGGCTGCCTGCCCATGCAGAGCACAGCATTTCCCTGCACATTCCACTCAGCAACTGGATTATTGTCTTTATAACCACTGCTGTCAGGCCTCGGGTCAAAGACTCAAGCTTCTCCCTTCCACCAAGCCCCCCACATCAGACTGTTACATGCAGGGTCTTGAAAACCCATCTACGCTCCAGCATCCGTTTACAGGCTTTGATGTGCTTTATTACATCAGGAAGGTGAGAATGGCAATCCCATGTGTGCAGGCAGCTGGGGGGACCGAAGTGCTCTGGACAGCAGCAGCAACCCGGGTCAGGTGGCAATGAGATGCCCAATGCGGCTTGCTGTCCATGCAGGGAGTGGTCTGGGAGGGAAGAGCCAACTCTTGCACCATGGGGGATTTCAGATAAATACTGTCAGCTCAGGTGAAGGGGCTGCCAACGCCACAGACAGCTCCCTGAAAGCTCCCGAAGGGCAGGAAGACTCCTCAGCTGGGCTGGCACCGCTGCAGGGATGGCTCCTGCATCCCACATCCCCATCACGAAACAGAGAGCAAGGAAACAGGGATCTCCCGAGGGCAGTGTCTTTGTTTCAGAGTTATCCAGGACCTTCACACATTTAAAAAATGAGACTCTGCCTTTGGAATGGCAACTGGTAAGAGGAGGCAATAAAAAGGCAATGGATGATCTCTAAGAGGTACACTGGGACCTCTCCATCATCCCACAGGACACAAGAACCAGAGCTTTCAATAAAACCAGGCAGGAAGAACGTCCAGGCTGATAAAAAGCAATATTCCTCTAGCACAGTAATGAAGTTGCTGAAGTTATTGCCACGGGACATAAGGACAAAGGCTTTGCAGGGCTCCCAGTGGGCCTGTGCACTCACACAGCTCCGGGAGCACCCAGGCTCATAGAAACACACAGGGAAGTGTTTGAGAAGCGTTTTGAACCGTGTCTTTCATGCTGAAGAGCACCTCAGACTATGAAGAGACACAGATGAAGCCTCGTGCACGCGGCAGATAATTACACATTTATTAACTCAGCCTCGAGTTTCATGACTGAAGTGTGACAGCGACTGCGAAAGCAGCACAAACCCCATGGGGAACTGCTTGTGTGGTTCTCCTGCATGAGAACGACCCCGAGAACACAGCCCAGGAGCAGAAGGGACTCAGCAGATCTTAGATGCCCCCACACCACCGGCCCCATCAAGGGGGAGATGCCCCCTCAACCTCTTCCCTCCTCACCCCGAAAGCAGCTAAATCAAGCCCTAATGGAGCTGCGTGAAGCTGGCTGCTGATGAAAATCCATGCAGCCGTGTGTGCTTGAAGGGCTGAGAGAACTCTTCAGCCAGGTCCCTGCTGTGCTCTTTTCAGGAGAGGTCCTTTTAACTCGATGCTATTCCCAGACCATTGCACTGATTTAAATGTTAACATGCTCTCCAGGATACAGGCACCTCCCTCGCGTCAGAGGAGGCAGGAGATGACGCCAGCGCCAGCCAAGAGCCTTGCTACAAGAGGGGTGAATAGAATCAGGCCCCCAGGTCCCCTGTCCTGCCATGGGGAGAGCAGAGCATCCCAGGGGAAGCACTCACTTCGAAATGGAAACAGTGTTTCATTTGCACTCATTTCCAAATGGAAAATACTGAGGTTATTTACTAAATACCAATTAGCAACTGTAACATCCATCAAAAACAAACAACCCGGATAAAAATACAGCCAGGAAAAAACATTTGGGCAATGCACTTGGAGACTCAAGAAAGCTTAAGGCCAGCACACAAATCCCTGCTCTTTGTCCTCAACAATAGAGGATAAGTCGGATGCAGTTTGCCTGGTTGTGATGGGATCTCCCTGCTTAGGCCCAGCTGGAAAGATACCATCTCATTGCCCATTACCTGGAGATCACATCCCTGACAGTGAGCACACAGCACTATCAGCTTGCCCCGTGTGGTGAAGGGACACGAAAAAGCCCCAGTACAATATAAGCAGGACATTGTCCGTCAGGGCAGGTTTGTAACCTGTGCTTTCACTGAAATAAGAGGGTTTGAAATAGGATACAATGGGGTAAATCCCAATAGCAAGCTGAGCCAGCAGCACTGCTGATGCACTGTGAGGCACATTCTGCCTGTGTGTGAGCATGCTTCCAGGGTGGGAAGGGAGGGAAGAACGAGGGATGCCGCTATCTGGAGCCCTGCAGCCTCCTCTCAATACGAGATTTCCCCATCTCTTCCCTGCTGGTGTCTGCAGCAGCACGGAAAGCCTCTGAACAAGGCTCCCTATAATCCATCAGAGGTGCTGCTGCCCGTTCATGCTCCGTGGGAGCTCTGCCTCTCCACTAAATCCCTCAAGCCATCTCCAAATCACCTAATCTCCATCTCTGCCACCTGCTTCTTTCCAGTGACCTTCCTCCTCACACACAGCATCTGCACGCTTCCAGATAACTCCCTTGCCTCCTTATCTGCAAGAGTATTTTAGCTCCTGTCCTGGCACCATGCTCAAGCAGCAAAGACATGTGAGGAAAGCACTAGGAGCCTCCAAGAGGGATGGAGAGGGCAGCCCCTTGCCAGCTGCTCACCTGAAGCCTCACCATCACCTTTGGCTTGGAGCAGGGAGGCTATCCCCAGCACCCCAGTGCTCAGCACATCCCCACCTAACACCACTTACATTAACAGCCACACAAGTGGCTGTGACACCCGGAAGGCCACGAACAGCTCATCTATTGAACTTCAAAGCTGTGCCATTTCTCAATACTCTGGAATTCCCAAGCCTCTCACAACCCTCCTTTTACTTTAGCAGTGCGGAGCTTGCCCCGGGAGCTTCCCAGTGTACACAGGCACCGTAAAGGAGACAGATGTGGTGCTGCTGTGCTAACGAGGAACACTGGTATTACACAGGGCAGCAGGGCACAGAGGTGAGGAGTTATTACAGCATGGAGAGGAGCAGGGAGAGGGTGCAGAGATGGAGGCTTCGGTGGCAGGGTTACTCAGAGGTTACACACTGCTCTGTTCAGTGCTCCAGCCTTGCCTCTATCTGCAGCTAATGAATGTTACTGGGGAGAGGGAGGAGCAGAGGTTGGAGGGAAATGGAGCAGAAATGGAAAGCTGCCATCTCCGATAGCATCTGCCTCTCCCCAGACAGGCTGCACAGGGAGGCAGGAGCAGCAGCGCCCGCCACACCGGGGCTCGGATGGAGCAGGAGGAGCTCGTCAGTGTGAGCATCGCTTCGGGATGTGTCCCAGGATCAAAGCCACCACGTGCGGAGGAATGGGGTTGGCAGAGTCGCAGCTGTAACTGGAACACATAGGTTGGTACCAGCCCTGCTGAGCTCCCTGTGCTGAGTGCTCACCCTCTGCTCAGGGGAAGCAGCCCTGGCTATGGCACTTCCTTGCTTGGAGCAGCAATTCCCATCGCACCAAGGGCTGCAGGTGAGTGCCCTGAGCAGTTTATAACACTGGAGCACAAGGAGGTTAAACATGGAGCCAGGAATGCAGAGGAAATCTGGATTCTGTCTCCCAAACCAGCTCCAGTGCTTCCCTTGCTGCTCCCATGGGGTGGATGCCTCACCAGCAGCACTCCCTGGGCACGGCTTCCCGACGAGCAATCACAGCCTAGAAGCAATGGCATTTCCTAGAACACCTTAAATTGCCTTTTTTACACCTCACTGCTCAGTGCCAACCCCAATTCACGTTATTTGTGCATTTGCTTCGGAAACATTATCTGATCAGTCACCCTGCAAGAAGCTGGGGAACAGCTTCAGCTCCTCCCAGCCTCCAGAGCAGGTTGGGCACAAAGGAATCTGTACCAATTCCTGTATAAAACCTGCCTCCGTGTGCCAGGGGGCACAGCCCAGGACAAGGCACAGCCGGTCCAAGAGCCAACATCAGGGTGTAGTTCTCTGCTCTCCAGCAAAGCAGGGTCTCCTTTATGGCAGCAGAAAGAGGAGAAAAGAGTGCTTGGCACACTTCTATATTCCCTCTGCTGGCAGAAGCTGGAACAGGCAACACCCAAAAGCCTCATGAAGATGCCGGGACTTGTGAAACACATCTAACAAGGTGCGTATCTCTGCTGACATACCTCTCACACCACATCACCATGCGCCGGCTGCCCATTACCATCAAACTCCCACCTACTGCAGCAGGCTCCCATAGCCCTTGGCTCAGGAAAAGGTGCAGAAATCCCTACAATTAATAATTCTCTATTAGCCCATCCCTCCAAGCTGTTCCTCCACAGCCATCTGCACGTCCTGAAATGCGAGGTTTTAGTCATAAATGCCAGGCCTCCTCTTGGAAGTTTATAGGCTTCCATTACCTGAAGAGCTTCCAGCTACTGCATCCAGGCATTTCAATTCCCTGATCTCCAGCACAAAATGGCAATACAAGCTTGACAATGCTGAGCTCCCGCACCGCACACACACCGCCTATTCCTTAGTTCCAAAGGATTTCCTCCTTCCTCTGGCAGGAGCCAGGTACCGAGCCCATCTGCTCGAGCACATCGAGCACAGCCTCTTCCGCAGCAGCGCACTGGGAGCCCTGCTCAAGAAAGGCGACATATTTCAACTCCCATATTGCAGCCACAACCCCTGATGCACTATCAATTAAGAGCAGCAATAATTACAAATGGAAAACTGCAGACCTCGGAGCAGATAATGTGTTTCCATTAGATTAAGTAGTCATAGAAATCAAAAATAAAACCTATACTTTGCCTAATTAAGCCCACTCACCATCTGATTAAGATGTGTTGTGATACCATGGAAAAGCACCAAAGAGCTATTGTAAGTAAACCAACACAACTGGGTCTGAATATTATATTCCCTGTCAGAAGGGATAATTGATCTGCCTCGAGGTTAACTAGGACAATTACTGCCATTTGACAACGCTGACAGTGCTGAGCCTCCTCCTGCTCCACACAGCAGCACTGGGAGAACACAGGAGGCTAAAACCTGCCCCTGGACAGGGCACACATCTTCCTTGGGATCCAGCACTACTGAAACCACCTCCCCACCCGCCTGACTCAGTAAAAGCGCCCTGTGCTCGCTGAGGAGCTCCCCCATCCCCAGGCCTCTGCTGCTGCTCAGCCCTGCCCAGGAAAAGCTCATTGGGGTTTTCCAAAAATAAATCCCTGCAATTCTTTTGACTTCGGGAGCGGGTGCAGGACAAACCAGGCTTTAAAGCTGGCTGCGAATCACACCTACTGGGACTAAGCACCCGGGAGAGCCCGAGGCCGGGTTTTTACAGGTATCTACATGCCTACCCCATCAAGCTGCTGCTCTTTGTCCTAGCATCATCTCTGTAACAGCCTCTGCTGACCTGTATGTGGGAAGGTAAATGTGGGACAGAACACACCATGCTGCTTCATGAGCCTCCCACTCCAGAGTATGAGGCTGACCGTCCTTTTCCCGACGGCAAGGATTTAATGGGAAGGAACTCCCTTTGGCTCAAACCACTGCAAACTACAGAATGGACTAGCAAGGATGACGAGATCTGCACATGACCCCATGCCAGGAGCGGCAGGACATCAGAGGGCAAGTTTGGGATCAATCGCCATCCTGAAACTGGAAGCGTGACCCAAGAACCCAGGGAAGGTGACGAACTTGGACAGCGTTGCTAGGAAAACAAGACTGTGGAAGGAGCCCAGGATTACTGCAAGTCACGGATTGAGCACAAACTGCACAAGGCATCACATGGGATGCATTTACCAACACAGCTTTACAAGAGATGAAGGAGCTGTTCTGCCTGGAATGATGCTGTCAGCAGAGCTGAGGCTACCGAGGACTCTGTACCTTCTTCTGAGCATCCCCCTGAATGAAGCCCTCCCCTGTGTCCCATAGAGTCCATGTTTCCATGAAAGCTGTTTACGGAAGAGCCACAGCAAATAAAGATAAAAGGGGCATGGCACTGAATGTAATTAAATATTCAAAGATTGGCTTTGGCATTATTTAGTCAGCGAGGGCTCCAAGCTTTGGGCTCAGGTTTGGCTGTTACTGTGGAAACCAGCTTTATGTGGATGTATAAAGAGAAAGGGCTCATCAATTAAGTCATTTAGAAACTGAAATGAAACAGCACAACAGGTTGTTCTGCATTTCAGATTCTCAGCTCTGGTGCCTTGCTCTGAGAGATGGGAGATCCCCAAGACAATCCAGTGCCCTCATCCTCCAGGACATGTGACAGCCTGAGGAGCAGCAGCTCCTCACAACTGCTTGCAGGAGAGATGCCAGGCAAGGAGCTTCCTAAAGCCCAGCACAGACAGAGCAGCACCCAGCAGCGGTCTGGGAAGCAGAGCCCTGATCCCTCAGGACCCTGGATTCACTTCTGCTCTATGCCTATGGGTTAAGCAGGAACACCAACACACTAATCCTCACCTGCTGTCTCCACTGATGTTTGCAAAGGGCTCAGAAACCCTCTGGTGCAAAGAGGTGTGGAACAGTGAGCAGCATTACTCCAGCTAAACCGCTGCTCAGGAAATGTAGATGGAATTGGAGGTCAGACCAGGATTTGCACCTCACCAGCAATGCCAGGACACAGCAGATGGAGGGAACAGCGAGCAGGAGTTATCAATAGCTGGGAAAGGCCCATGCACTGCTGCCCACCTGTCACCCATGGGAAGAAGGGTCACCACCACTGACAGTACAGCCCCAATCCATCCCCCTCAGAGCAGCTGAGCCAGTGCCATCATCCTCTGTTTATACAGGCAAGCACAGAGGAGATGAAGGAGCCCAAGGCAGATCAGAGGGCAATGGGACAGCTGGGACAACAGCCACCTCTGCAACTAGAGCCCAGGACCTCAGCAGCTGCTTGGGGCCCTTCTGTCCTGGCCTGCTCCCCATTCCCAATGGAATTCTGCAAATCCCATTTGCCTCAGCATCCGCTGTCACATGAGGAGAGGGATGGAGGATACCGGACATGCGCTAGCCACAGAGGTTATTTGTCTCCCCTCGCAGAGCAGCTAGATCAACGATGTTCTCCGAGGAGCAAGGGCCTGTTTGACAGCATCCATAAGGTTTTCTGTCACGCTACCCAAAGGATATTTTTTTGCTGTCCAAACAACCCCGTCATTATTTACCCAGTGCCAGAAGATGGATTTCCATTTTGTCTCCTCCTGTTGCACTCAGTGTCCTCACTCATCACACACCAGTCAGCCCCTCGCTGTGCCGGCTGCAAGTCCCCTGCTCCCAAAGTGAGTTCTCCCATCCATCAGGTTCGGATCTATATTCCCCCCACAACCAGGTGTTAAACTGGACCCCGAACAGCAACAGTGGGAACAGAGCTGATGCATTGACATGGGGCGGGTGCCCCGAACCCCAACTCATTGTCCTGGTGTAGGATACACATGCACCTTCCCTCCCCTCCATCCAGAGCCAGCTGCGCCCGAGGAACAGGAACTGGCACCAGAGCCAGCACTGCTCCTTGAATAATTTACACATTATTGATTTCTTCCTACTATCTGGCAAGGAGGCCCAGACCCGCACACCAGGAATGATTACAGAGTACTCTCTGCTCAGACAACTAAGATAGCATTCCCCTCCAGTGTGGAAGCAGCACATGGAAACCCAAATGAGCTGCTGGGTCAGCTTTGTTCCCAGCCAGAGGAAGCAAGGGGAGTGCAGGACCAGAACATCCTCCCCTTTCCATACAGGCAGTTCAGGGGAGATGGAGAAGGTTTCAGACACAGGCGAGCAGCCACAGCTCAACACAGCACTGAAAAGTGTCCCAGCGCCGTGGCACCAAAGCCAGTAACACCCTGAGCATCTCACAATGCACCAGGTTCTGTCCAGGCACTGAACACAAGCGGCAGCAGAGCCATACTAAAGGGATCCCAAGGCTGGGGCCAGCTGATCCAGCTTGCTCCCAGTGAGCGTGACAGGCCTCAAAGAGGGCAGTGAAGGGCTTTGCATGCTCCCACGTAGCAGGGTCATGCTTTGGAATATGCTTGCAAATGTGTAAGTCCCCTTAAGCAAAAGGAGCCTAAGCAGTTCCACATGCCTTGGCACTGCTTGTGAACTGGGTGCAGCTGTATTTTGACATGTGAGCAAGCTGCAGGCTGGCAGCTCCTCCTTCACATTGGGAATCCACAGCCAAGTAGCTCCTCTGCTCCCCAAATCTGACCCTCTATTCCCTGATAAGCATCAACCACCTCATGGTCAGCCCGCAGAAGAGAGGGCAGTGAAGTATTTCCCTCTAAAGACATGAACTTGTTATAAAACAGTTGCCAATGCAGTGATGAACACAGCAGCATCACACACAGAAATTGAAGACGCCCTTTAATGGCTTTGCTATTGATCTGAAGACAGTGATTTTGCCTTTGACATTGGAGCACACAATGGGGAAAGGAAAAAGGCAGCTGGCAGCCTGTTCCCAAGGGGAAGGCTGTGAGTGCTGTGCCTATCAGCTGCTGCTTGCAGGTTCATAGATGCCACTACAGCTCCATCACACTGAAGTAAAACCACCCCTGCCCATCACGCCAGAGCACTTTGAGATCTCCATCCCTGAAACTACCACTCCCAAGTAGAGGTTGTGCCCAGACTCCTTGGCAAGCACAAAAGTACCCCAGAAGCAATAGTAACGAGCAGTGAAACCACGCAGAGCTGCAGCCTCTTTCTCCAAGTAGCAAAAGAACAAACAATGAACTTGCAAAGCTGAAACCCAGCTCGCTATCAAAACAGCCCCCAAACTTGGTGATACTCCTGCTGTGACGGGAAGGCTTTAACAACCTCGCATCTCCCCCAGTAACCTGGAGCTTCAGGATGATTTTCTCTTTTCCATCCCCCCAGCTTCCCCAAAGCGAGCCCGTGTGCCAAATGGACCAGCCTGTCAGGAAATCTTGATGCATTTAAATAAGAAAGCAATTAAACACTTTAATAGGGTGAGGGGAGAGGGGCAGGAAGGAAACTGTGAAAGTGATTTCAGGATGACCTTAAAACCTTCCATTATGTAGCTGGGATCATTAATGTTTAGCAAGCCTGGCTGGCTTGATCCCAGCCCAGCATCCATCCATCCACCTCATATCCGTGTACCCTTACACAGGCAGCACAGCAGGACAGGCTTGCTGTGATCTCCATAGCAGTCACACACAACCTTTCTCAAACCCAATCCTATCTTTGCCCTCCTGGCTGCTTATAAACACTGTTCACCCAGCATCTGCCAACAGCAGAAAACAAGCCAGTGCCCAGATAATCCCATATAAGCCCGGTAGCCACCCATCTCGTGGGAAGAAAGCAATCAATGACTTGCAATTCCATGGTGCTTTTAACAGAAGACAACTTCAAAGCCCCTGTAGATTCGGAGGCCCTGTGACACCCTTAACAAGCACATGTTTAGTCTCAGTTTTATGGATGAGGAAATTGGGACCAGTACAGTGGAATAATCTGCCCACACGACAGGGGAAAGGATGAAAAGCAGCAAAAGCAACAAAGGAAAAAGCCAAGAGCTTTCTGCCCCAAACACTCACCAGTCCTTGTGCACTGAGGGGTTTGTGGTACATGAAGCAGAGGGCCCTTTGCAGCGATTACACAGGAAGAAGGCTTTAGCAAACAAGGATTGCACAAGGGTTATTTTTCCCTGCACCCGCCTATCAGCCAAGCACTCAGCTGGGGATCTGGAGGCACCAGCCATTACTTGTAATTTAAACAAGCTGGCCTCCAAAGAGCAGGGCAGAGAGAAGGGCTGCTCACAGGCATTGCTGCTGCCGGCACAGCCGAGCCACAGCACCTCCTGCTTACAGCACAGAGGGCAAGGGAGGACAGGGATGGATTCTGACAGGCTGGGTAAGGGGAGGGCAGGAGCACAGCGACCAGGGCACAGGGTGCCCATGAGCACTTCCATCGCCAGGCCTGGCAGTGGCCCAGCAAGGCAGCAGCGGCAGGGCAGAGCATCCTCGCTGACGAGCCTTGTCAGCCTTCCTCAAGACTAATTTTTTTAAATTGCAAAATCTTACAGAGCTATTAACCTCAAAAGAGTTTAACATATGGCAGCACAAGTCTCCCTCTTACCCTAATTATAAGGCTTGCAGTAATGGGGCTGTCTTTTAAGTTACAGCTGCTATGCTTTTGGCTTTTCACTAACATTACATCCTATTAAGCAGCTACAGTCAGCGCATGCAAATTGCCAGAACACGGAGTGCCTCGGACCAGCGAGGGGATGCAGTTGAGCAACAGCAGCAATATCCCAGGGTCAGGCTCACCCTGCTGAGCAGTCCGTATGATCCATCAATCAAACCTCACTCATTAATTAACTAATTCATTAAGTACCTTTAGAGATGAAGGCTCACCCAGGCGGAACATTGCGTTGACGGCGACGTCCCGCCGGCACTTAGCGGTACAAACCCCCCCTCCCCGCCCGGACCGGCGCCGCCGCCGCATCGCCCCGCACTCACCGCGGTCCCGCAGCGACCTCCAGCCCCACAGCTCCGGCGGAAGGGCTGGACCCTCCCACATGCCCCTTATATAACCCCGCACAAGTGCTGGGCATCACCATCAGCCTGCCCCGATGTGCCCCACCTGGCCCTGCAGCATCCCTGTGCTGCAGGAGCGGACCTGGGCTATCCTGAGCTATAACAGCACAGTTTGCACATAAAAGCCCAAATACTTGCTAAATAAATGATAATAAAACCGATGTGAGGCTGTGGGGTACTGGTGGAGCAGGGGAATGGGACTGGCTGGGTGGGGGCACATGGAAAAAGAACCACCAAAGCCGAAGGTTTCACAGCCCGGCAAGGAACAGTGTGCTTGACACAGTGTTGCTTTGTGCCAGACAGAGCTATGAGCTGGGGTGAGTGTTGCTGGGGATGAAAATAGCTCAGAGCTGGGCCGGGTGCTGCCCGGAAATGCTTTCCATGGGGATTTTTGGGAAAGCCCGCCTTAGCATAAATAAACTGATGCCAGAGATGCCTGGAGGTGGCCAGAATGCCCCTGGTTGAACCCCCTTGGAGCAGTGATGCTGCGGTGCTTTGGGCTGCAGTCAGTGCACGTGCCTCAGGGACCCCCACCCAGCACCCTGCAGCATTGCTGCAATCAGTTCACACTGTTCCTGTGAGCTGCAGGTGGAGCACACGGGTACCACGGCCCTGGCTCCAGCCCAAGGGCTGATTTACTTTCCTAAGCCCGGAGTTGAACCAGGCATATTAAAATGGCTCAGGACCAGATGCCAACCCCCCACTGAGCTAGACAGGGCGCTCCGACCTTGCATTGCATTCCCACTGCCTGCAGCGGCCAGGTACCATCCTGCTGCTCCCAGGTCCGGTGGAACCTGGTGCCTCCCCCTGCCCTTCCTTGCTCGCCTCCCCTTAGAGCAGACGGAGGAGAGGCCGTGCTGCTGTAGTGTGCAGTAACGGTAACCTCAGCATCAATTCTTGCTCCATGAAGAAAAGCCTCCTGGTTCTGGTGCCACAATACTGAAAATGGCTGTAAATGTGAGGAATTGGCACATTGTGGTCCAACAAGACAAATTGTGAATTGCTCCATGCAGCTGTGCGGTTTGGGATGCTGTGCTGCCGGCATCCTAAACTGGGAGCATCTCCTCAGCTGGGGAAAACAGCCGGGGGCTGCTTTCTCCTTCCTGCTGGTCCAGAACCTGTGTGCTGCTTCTGCTGCTTCTTTCTCCACCAAGGATGGGCTAAGGTAGCTGAGGTCTGCATCCCGCAAGCTGTGAGCTTGGGAGCAAAATGTGGTTCAGCTGTGAGAGCCTGTGATGTGCTCTTAGGAGAGCTCAGCCCAGCAGCCCCACAAGCTGCTTAATCACCATAAACACCCCGTTATTCAACAAGGGTCTGTGGGTTTAGGGTGGTGGAACACTGGTACGGGGTGCCCAGAGAAGCTGTGGCTGCCCCATCCCTGGCAGTGTTCAAGGCCAGGTTGGACACAGGGGCTTGGAGCAAGCTGCTCTAGTGGAAGGTGATGGAGACAAGCTCTGTGAAAGTCAACGTTCAGGCTGAAGGAACAGAATTGTACCAAGGTGTTTGCATGGGCAGTGAAACGCAGACTGGCCCGGAGCTGTTTGTCTCAGGAGATAATGGGAATGTTTAGTCTACTGTGGCGTGCTGTTGTGTGGATTAGATGTGTACCAGCTCACACACACCTGTAGCAGGACAGTAAAGAGAGAGCAGGTACAATACAGCCCTAGCTCCTACAGTGTGCAACTCCTTGGTTGCCAGAGGTGATCCTCAGAATCAGGGGACCTTCTTCCATGTGCTCCTGTGAGTGGGAGCTTGTAATTGGGAGGGTGAGAGCTACCACAGAGCTGGGTGGATGCGCTGCGTCCCTGCAGAGCGCTGAGGACAGCCTGTGACACAGCACAGCCCTGTGCACAGCGCACATGGACCAGTCACTTACCCAGCAAAGTTTCACTTGACCCCCTTTCAGTGGCAGTGCAGCGCACCTTTCCCTCCTCTGCTTCCCTCTTCCCCGGAATTGGGAGCCATTTGCAGTATTACAGCTTCTGCTGCAATAAACCAGGGGGATTTTCTTCAGGGAGCGAAAAATTGCTTCGGAGGTTTCCATTAAGTCCCATTAGCACAGCACGGCCACTCGCAGGGGCTGTGCTTGGCACTGAGTGCATTGGAAAAGAAATGGGGCGTTTTCAATGCCCGGCGCTGCCGAGTTCAGCCGGAACAGCCCCATTAAGCTGCTTTTACAGTGGGGCGTGGGAGCTGGCAGCTACAGAAGCTCAGCCAGGCACTGGGACCAGTATTGTGGCAGCTTCTTCCTCCTACAAACAAGGGTCAGCTCCTGGAGCAGGCAAACAGCCACCAGCCTTTACTTGGAGCATCCTCATCACTCCAGGCCATGGACTGCAGCCTCTTCCCTTCCAGCTGCCTCACAGTGATGGAGCCCTGCTGACAGGTTACACGGCTGCACCTTGGCACTGCAGTGATTGTGCTCGACAGCGCTGCCTAAATACCACCAGACAGAGTATTACTCACATGGAAATGAGGCCTTAAATGTCATTATTTGTGTCATTATTAATAGTCGCTAATTGTGTTCTCTAATCATCATGGAATGATGTTAATATTAATATTCACATCAAAACTGCCTGGGGAACGAGGAGAACTGTTTTAAAGAAGCCCACCCCACCATATGTCAGTCCTGTTCATGTGAAACACTGGCCTCGTGTGCTGGGGGGACACGGATCGCTGCAGGGAATGTCGCTGCACCACTGGCCCTGGAATATGCTCTGCCCTGTGATGCCTGTGGGAGCACAGCAAAGGACTCACAACCGGATCACATCATTGCCTTGTGAAGAGCTTTATTCCTTCCGAATGGTCCGTTACAGGGAGTAAAGCTGGATCCCTGATTTACACACATAAATCTCAGAAGATGCAGGAATATCACAGTGTTTGGTAGCACTGCTTGCTTCCTGTAGAGGTTTTTCCTCTATGAAGTTCACTCTTTCATTGTGCTCTTGCCAGCATGGAAAGCCACCTAAGAGAACAGCAACAGCATGAGGCCACCAGAGAAATGTTTGGAAAACACATTCCAAAGGCATTCATTTGAATGGCTGTTGCTCAGGAGCTGAACTCTGTGGCTGCTGAGGACATTTGGCAGCCTGCACAACCATCATAATTGCTGTAACAGGTCCACTGAGCTATGTTTTAGAAGCCTTTACCAAGCCACAGCCCCATCACAGCAGCAATATGTGCACATGCAGTGGGCAGAGGGCTTTGCCCCCCCAGCTCCTAGCCCAGGGCACAGCATGTCCTGGATGAGCAGGAATATCCAGGTACCAGGGAACAATAGTTTCTGGGGAAAACAGCAATGAAAACAAATTATTCTCTCTGCAATTTTCTGCAGTTCGCTTTTCCAAACAGCTCTACTTGCAAGTACCCGAATGCTTTACTTAATCAAACAGAGAGGTTTCCAAGTAGCAAAATGTTATGGCTCGAGTTAAATATAACTCAGAGCACAGAAATACCTTCACAGCATCCTTCCACAGGGCACCTCCACTGGTGTCGGATGGAGAAGTTTTCCCTGGGTACCAGCCCCACATCCCACCAAGGGCACCCGTGACTGAGCAGGCAAGGAGATGGACCTGCATCCTCGGAGCAGGGATGCTGCTGCTTCCCTGTGCCAGATGCTTGGTGAGGCCCAGACGCTGCTGCCTGTGGCTGCCTTGTCCCCGCGGTGGAGGGAAGGAAGCTCACGGTGCTGTTTAACACTTTCCTGGGAATGATTTTCCATAAAATATTAATGACGTATATATAATCTCATTGATTCCTTAGGGCAATACCCTCTGACAAAATGGCCCCGATTAGGAGATAACTGACTGTGTAGAATTGCGCCCTCAGAGAACTTAATGCTGGCAGGGTCCATTATCTCGTGATAACGACCCCCTTTTGCCAGGTGCTGGGGCCATTAGGAGGGATTTGGGGGGAATAAATCCTTCTGCTTCACTCTTTTGTCCCATTATACGGCTCACTTTGCAAATCAAAGCCGATGATTGCGCCCTTGGTGGGCAGGCAGGGTGAGGGCAGCACCTCCTCTGCCAGGGGGATGGGATAGGATGGTTTGAGTTTCCCCATCACCAGCAGCTTGACAGCCAAGTGGGAGCTCCTCTTGCAGGAGGGGATCATTGCAGAGCTCTCTGGGAAGATGCGGGAGAAGAGGAAAACGGGCGGGAAGCTCAGGAGGTGGTGCTTCTCACCAAGGACAGATGCCTTCCGTGCTTTCTCCCAGACTTGCACGTATATGGACATTCAAGAAAGCATTAATGTAAAACACCATTGATTTCAATTTATATTAATACACTGTGCAGTGAACTGGGATGGCTGATTCACAATCCTCATCAGATTTCAGTGCGCTGGGTAAGTCAGATCCCTTGGTTCACTGTAGTTTAATTACAAGCAAATTGCAAGTGAATTAAGATAAATCGAATTAGAACCACTCTAATACTGAAGAAAAACGCCCACCAAGGAGTCTGCGAAGGTTTAACTAATCCACTTCGAGAGGTAATTGGGATGCATTGGCCTGCACATCCCCATCCAGCCGAGTACCGATGCTAAGCGGGATAAACCATGGATCCCAGGCAGCTCCACTCGCCCCTGTAACTACTGCTACTCACTGGGGAGAGCTGCCAGCCACCGGGAGAAGGGACCAGAGCCATAGCATCACACGCGAGGTTGAAAGTGGGGGAGAAGAGGAACTGGAGCAGGCTGATGAGGCACAAATTGGAAGCTGGGGTGGCTCTTTGTTCTTCTTCTTCTTTCTTCCCTCCCAGGGAAGTGTCATTTGTACAAATTGCCCGACCGTGCCAGCTTGGGAGAGACCTTGCAAGGGAAACCTGGAGCCTTCCCTGCTTTTCATGTGAGCGGATGCCCCTTTTAGTTCTGAGCAAGGAGTAAGTGGAGAAGAAAGGAGCCCCTGTCAGCCTCTGGGAGACAAATTGCTTCCTGCAGCCAGAGGTGCCTCAGCTCTAACAGCCACCCGCTCCCGGAGGTGAGCCGAGGTGCCCCCCGCTCGCCAGCCCCCCCGCCCCACCCGCCGGCCGTTAAAGGGAGCCCCGGATGAGTAGCTCGGCATCCTTCTCGTCGTTATCTGCCCGCGGTGATTTACTGCTGGGAGCGCGGTGGGATATGCGCCGCTGCCTGAGCGAAACGACCCGGCCGGTGACTGAGGCCGGACGTGGTGCTCGCGTTCGCTGCCTCCCCTGCATCCGACGGGCCGTGATCTCCCCCTGCTGCAGGAGGGAGGTGGGCAGAAGGGGCCACTGGAGGCTCATGAGCCATGGAGTTATTACAGGCGCAGAGGGAGCAGGCTCCCCGCTGCTCTGGCGTTTCCAGAGGGCGAGAGGTAAGGGCGCGGGAAGGATCCTGTGCTGTACAAAAACCACAGGCTGGAGCTTTTCGGCTTCTGCTGGAGCTCTCGCAGCCGCTAATTAAACGGGAGGAACAAATCCACGCTGCAAACTTGAAGCCGGCAGATAAGAGCCTGGCCCAGCAGGGGTTGCGGGAAGGACACTGGCTGTCCTTAGAGCATCCTTCTCTCAGGGAAGGTGGGAAGTGGGGCCTGTCCCAACCAAATGGCTCCAATCACAGCCCCTAATAATGCACCATTATCCAAAGCACCAAGTCCAGGAGCCATGGAAAGGCATGACTGCACTGCAAGCAGCACATCCCTGGACACCCACCTCCCATTCCTGTTTACCCACAGAGCCTGCTGGTTTCTGCCCTGCCTCGCTGCACTCTGGGCTCTGTGTCCTCATCCTGGTCCTCACTGCATTACCCTGTGGCTGTGCTTTGCTGCCTGCAGCATCCCTCGGGGGGCCGGGGACCAGGAGTGGGGTGATGGAAGGGTAAGTGGGGGATGCAGCACATTTCTGTGGGGCTCACATGTCCTCACTGTGCCTTTGGCAGCTGGATCCCCTCTCTGATTGATGTGGGGTGAGCTGCCTGTCCGCCCACAGCCTGCCGCTAATGGCCTCATTAGTTAGGGAAAAGGGCTGCTGAAGTCAATTTATAATATGTAATAGTGAAAACCAGCAGAATCAATAACTGCAGAGTCAGGGGGAGGCTGGGGAGGGAGGGGGCCAGGGACAAGTTCAGATAACTGATGAGCTCAAAACCCCTACTCCTGCCTTCTGGAGCTGTGTCAAATACACGCTCATCATCATTCAGTTGTAGTGAGGCAGAGTGTACCCCCTGCTCCCCATCCTCTCCTGGGGTCCTGGACCAGCACAACTCCATCCCGTGGCTCCTCTTCCCACCATTAAAGGCATCCCATAACACCACAAAGGCAACAAACTCGAGAGCTGGTGCTGGACAGATTTGGATGAGTAACGCAGTGGAAGTTTTCCACGGCAGGAGCTGTGGAGAGCTTCCTGTTCTGGGGAGACCATAATTTGAGAAGGGATTTGCTCTTTTGAAGTGCGCCTGAGTTCACGTAGGAGTTAATCCGGAGCAGCCCAATGTACTGGGCTGTATGCCGAGGGATCCCAAAGGTTCCTTCTGATCTGTGCTCCGAAACCACAGCCCCCCCATGACACAGGCTGCTATAAAGCCTCTTGCCAAAGCTCTCCATTTAGTGGTAATTCCTTTTATAGCCCATTTCTGCCATGCGGTCGCGCAACCCGTGGTTTAGGAGAGCACACAGGTCCCTGGCCGTTAGCCTCTCCTCAACCTCCTTCTCAGCTGCTTCCCATGGAGCTCGTTTCCCCTTCTGTGTTTACCACGGAGTCTGAACGGACACATCGGCTTTAGGAGGAGGAGTGGCAGCATCACCCTTGGCCTCCAGAGCAAGGCATCCAGCCACTGCAGCGGGGGTCATGCAGCTGCAAGGGCAATACTCAGGTACTCTCCTTGCTGCACTGCAGCTAAGCCTGCCCAAGCAGTGTTTATATAGGGCCTACAGAAAACAGGAGTTGGAAAAAACAACAGCATGTTAAATGGGTGGTTTTGTGAACTTTCCTCATCAACTTATGGCAATGAGGAGAAATTTCCAGCTCCGTTTTTGTGTGCTGATTGTGCTGAGAGCATCCTGCTGAGAAGTGATTCACCGCCAGCACACGATGCAGAGCAGAGACGTGTCCTGACCCCCTCACAGCACATGAGTAAGACGTGCAGGGGTGCTGCTGGAGCCAAGGAGCCAGCTGGGATATCATCCATCCATCCATCCATCCATCCATCCATCCATCCATCCATCCATCCATCCTCCACCCCTGTAATAATAAATTGGTGTTATGTGGCTTGCAGGGAGCAGGGAAGGGCAAAACGCTTTGCAGAGAGGAAAGGAAGACGTGGAGGGGATTCACCCTTGCCCCACGAGAAGGAGTTAGGATCCCCATTCCCAGCCTAGGGGCTCCTGGCCCTCACGGGACACCCCTTGCTCTCAGCCTGCTGAAGTGCTTCCCCACCGCACTGCCGGTGCACACCTCACTTCCATCTTCCCCGTCTTCTCACTGTTCTCTCTCCCCATGATAACTTCGCGTTTCTAACCTGCTTGTCATATTTCCTACCGGATTGGGTGTTTAATTAAAATCATAATTAAAATTGATCTCCTCATTAGCATGCACCTGCTCTGCTGCTCGCGTCCTGGCATTTAATTAGACGCTGAAGATGTCAAGTCTGACAGGCGAGAACGAGACCCGGCCAGCAACCCCTGACAGGACTTCCCAGTGACAACATCTGGGCGCCGGGAGCCCATCTGCCACCAGTGTCCCACCACCAGGCAGGGGGACGTGGCTGCTGCTGGGGCTGGCAGCCGGGGGGGTCTGGGGGCTGCACCCCATGCACTGAGCCATGCTTGAGTTCCTTGCCCCTTTCACAGGGCTGGGGGATGCAGTGAGACCCAGACCCATCACAGAGAGGGACAGGAAGGGACCGGTCTCCAGCGTCCTGCTGCCAGGAACAGTGAAGCAGATGAGCGGGCGGGATGAGCCCGAGCTCCGGGGCTGGGTTTGATGCCAGCTCATAATGACGGCACAGGCAGGTCAGGCTGAGACCTGCTGTGCTGCTGCCAGTCTATGCCCACTGCCCAGGCAGGCTCAGCAGCCCTTTCCCTATGTCCCTCAAGGCAATGCAGCTCACACCATGCTAATCAGGATATGCCCCGTCCCTGGAAGTGTTCAAGTCCAGGATGGATGGGACTTGATGCCTCCCCTCTTCAGATTAATGCCCTCCAGCCCTGGGTCTGGTTTGTCTGACTGGTACAAACCTCTTCCCACTCACCGGGCAGTGCCTGTGGCTCCAGCAGCAGTGCGCAGATCCAGAGCAGCTCCAGATCCAAGCCAGGGCTCCAGCAGCCAGGGTTGCCCTCACTTCCTTGGTGAAAACCAAGCTCCTCTTGCCTTACCTTGAGGTGGTTATTAATGGAATTACCTGATTCTGGTTCTTAAATTGCATCTGCTCCTCTCCCTGTGTGTGACAGGCAATAAAGCTGCCAAAAGCCATTTTGGGGGCCATTGTAAATGAGGAGTTTTATTCCCCTGCACTTTGAAAGGTGCTGACTGAGGGATGTAGGTTCAGTGGGGATCACGAGGCAGCAAGAACTGACATCAAAGATACCCACCAGCCTTAAGGGCATCCCAGGGGCTCCTCAGGGACCTGGTGGGTTTCACATTCCTGGGATGTGCTTCTCTTCCCTGCTTTTGGTGTGGGGGTACCTGGGCAGTGCTGCCCATACCCTGCTGCTGCTACCTCTGGTCAGCTACAGTGAGTAATGCAGGGCAGGCTGCTTATCAAAGGGGTCCTAATGAGCAGTAAAGGGGAGAAGACCTTGAAATCTCCCCCCTTTAGCACTGCTTGTAACTGATTCCTGTTGTTTCCCTGCAGCCAGGAGGGCACACGGCAGCATGCTCTGTGTCACAGGGGAGATGATGGGGAAACAATACCTTAAGGGGTAGTTGCCTTTACGTTTTTATGGCTACTTACAAAGCTGAGGCCATCAAATGCCAGATACAGAGACCTTTATGCAGCGAGAAGCAAAGCTGCGACTGGAGCCAAGGCAGGTTTATCACACTGGTTGGGAATATCCTCTGTGTCAAAGCATGGGATGCTGCAGGCACACAGGAGGAGAGGGTCACCTCTGCAGGAAGGAGCTTTGCATGTGGCCCGAGAGTGAAATCCAGTCATTCCCAGCTGGCTTTAAGGACACATAGAGACCTTTAACAGCAATAACTGCTTTAATTTAGAAAAAACATATTAAAAGCCACAATGCAGGCAGTAATAGCCATTGGAGTGCTCCTTAGATAGACAGCGAGTCCATTAATCATAAATAAGGCAGTTGAACATTATGAAGAAAAATACACAACCATTAATAGCCAGACATGAATAGAACATCCCATTGGGGAACCTTATTTATAAGGCTATATTGTTATCAGTCCTGCTGGGAAAATCCAGCTGCCTGAAATGAGGTCCGGGAAAGCTGCAACATCTGTGGGATGGAGCCAGCAGTGCCGATCAGCCAGGGATGCGGCTCCAACAGTGGCTCCATGGGGTGGGATCGCTCTGTCTGATCTTGGGAAGCTTCCTGGGATTTTCCATGAGGGATGATCCATCAGCCTTGAGCACAGGCTGGGGGGAAGTGAAAAGTGGGGGTTTGCAAGGTCATTGTATGGAAGAGCCATTGGTCAGGGACACGGGCTGGCAGAATAACCCCAAATGGGCAGTAATAACCCTGGCTGAAGGCACGAGTGAGCAATGGAGCCTAAACACACATTTGTCACTCGGTTTCTGATGCCACCATTACATAAATGTCTGCCATTAGCAGTCAAGAGCCGGGAGTCTTCAGTAAAGAATCCCTTCAGGAAATAAGTGAATAAGTAAATAAGTTTTCAAGCGATTACATTATGGGCTGAGGTTTTTAATGATGATATGTTAGGAATTGTGCAGGATTGCACCAGAACCCCAGGCAGCCGACTGCTGGGAGGCTGCGGTGACAAATGGGCTTTTCATGGGTGCCCCCACGCTCAGCATCCCTCTGTCTAACTGTGAGAGATATCACCTTGAAGATGCCACACAAGGATGTCAGGTGCAATGGAAGCGTGGAATAGGAATAAACACGTGCGAAAGCAAAGCAAAGCCGATCGGAGCAGGCAGGGACAAACCCCAGGCCCTGCGTTATGTTCCATGATTAAATATTTATCAGAGGAGAGGAAGTAAAATCCATTTACTGTTTGGGGCCGGTTACAGTCTTTCTTTAACAAATCCTTTGCAATTAGTTCCTTCCTTCCTCGGAGATGAGGGCTGCTGGTCCGCCTCCAACAAATTGCAGCATGTTTTCCCTCCTGATTGGTATGTGCGAGGGTTTCAAGGAACTTTCTGCAGCTCAGATCTTCCTGCTGAGTGTCCTTAATGATGGGTTGCCATGGGTGCTGCAAGCTGGAGGAATCGCCTTGGTGATGTTAGCATTAACCCAGGGATTACTGCAATGGCTGGATCCTTGGGAAGGGCTTTGGAGAGCTGTGTCTGAATGAGATGAAGCTCCTTCTATCCAGTGTTTGGGTTGATGCCTGCCTCCGCTGCTCCACCTGATCCCAGGCTGTGATGACAGCCAGGCTGTGGGATGCGGCAGTGCCCAGCTTCTGGTCCTCAAGGAGGAGAGGAGCTCCTGCAGCACTGGGAGAGCCCCTGTTCCCCGCTCTATTCCCTAAAAGCCAGGCCGTGAGGCGCTGTTGTGACATTTTGCATCCCAGATAATTGCGTTAAGGTAATTGCTGCTCCAGCATTATTTTCCATTCCTAGGAGAGGCTGGGAGGGAGGCTGAGTGCATTGTGTCTGTGTTAGTAGATTAATAATTACAGCCCTTCGGAGCAGCGCTGCTTTGGCTGGATCCACAGCTGCCGGAGCATCCGGAGGCAAACCTGCCGCCACCCTGCAGGAGCGAGGGACTGAGTGTGCTGCAGCTTGTGTCTTCTGCCGCTGGGTCCTGCATTTTCCGCGCTTCCATCAGCTGCACAGCTTGTTAGAAATAGGAAACACTCACTGCCTGGAGAAGCCGAGAGCTGGGACTGCACAGGACAGCAAAGAGCATCGGGGATTACCTGGCTAATACCTTCAGACGGAAACATTCAGTCCATCACAGGGAGGATTTGTGCTTCTGATGGCCCCTTATCCCTGGGAGGCTTTCTGCCTGCAAGCAGGAGTGAGCCAGCCTCAAAGCATCCCAGAACGGAGAGGAAAGTCTGTGGAGATCTTCCTCTGCTGCCAGATAATTTAGGAGAGGGAGCAGAAGGCTCCCGTGGCCTGTTGGGAAAGATTAATAATTCAGGGAAGCTGGATGGCATTATGGGAGTGGGTTAACTCAGCACCACAAAAGAGAAAACATAGAAGCTCTACTGACCTAGTAGCACAAGGGAACATCAGTTCTGTATCCCACCTAGCAGCACGCATCCCCACCATGAATAGGAACAACATGGTGTGAATCAGGGGAAACCAGGAGGAGGACACGGACCATGCACGGAGGAAACGGCTCGTTGGCTCTGCCACCTATTTAGAGAGAACTGGGAAACAAGAGAATCCATTGTGGACAGAGAATGAGATGGATAAAGTGATTCCAGGTTTTCACGAGCTGGGATGTAACGCTGCAGAGTTCATCTGACAGCGAAGGACCCTGTCCTCCCCAGCGGTGCCTCTTTCATCTATTGATTAATGTCTGTATAAAGCATGCCACCTCATTTAGGGCACAGCAAAACCACACTGCATTCCTTCTGATGGGATTTAACACAGAATTTTAGCATCAAGCCAGTGCCGTGGATGGCAGAGCACTGAGAGGACACAGGTTATTTCAGGAGGGTGAGCGAGAATGGGGACGGATCCACACATCCCTCCCTGGAGCGAGCCCAGCTCCAGCGCCTCCCAGGCCTCTGATCCCAAAGACATTAGGGAAGCCAGCGGGATGATGCCAGATGCTGACAAAGCTGAGGATGGCACAAGAGCCCCCCGCAAGGTCCCTGTGCCTGTCCCCACCGCCCCGCACCATCTCCATTGGCACGCACAGCTCACCCGCACCAGGCTGTCCTCATGGAGTGGCTGCGGATGAAGCCCTGAGCTGGGTAAGTCCTTGTCGAAGCCACAATGCGCCCGCACAGCCTCATGGCTTGACCTCTGTGTGTCAGAAATTAGATTCCAATCTGTACAACACCCGGTGGAGTACCAGGAGTGAACACCTCCAGCGAGGGAGAGGATGACAGCTACATCTGTAATACCCAGCAGAGCCGAGGAGAGGAGGCCGCTTTCCCTTGCTCTTTTCTCTCTCTTTTTACACATGCAATTACAGTTCCAGGCATTATTTGGGTTGCTCCGCAGCTGCTGCTGTCCTGCAGCCTGCTCCAGCCAAATGACATTGCAGAAATGACATTTCCACTCGGGCAGCACAGCCCAGCTCCCTCAGAATGGGAAGGAAAGGGACGTAACAGCTCCAGCACTTGTTCCTCCAGACAAGAAGTGTTTGTTCTCCCTCAGACAGCACAGTTCGTGATGCGAAGGGCCCGCTGGCTCTGCCTTGCTGCTTCATAGCAGGGATGCCCGGGACAGACCTCTTGCAGCTGGAGGGCTGGGGCAGGAGCCCCTGTTCAAACAACAGCAGCCAATCAGGCAGTTTAATCTATTTGTTCCCATTTACACTTCCCTGTCTCCTTACTTATCCATCAGGGATAATTACATCAAGCCCATTAGCTTAGCATCTGATGCCCTGTAACCGTTCTGATACGGCCGCTGGAGTGCTCATGAGTTGCCTTCTGGGAACCTTCCCCGGCTCTTATTTAAGCAAAGCTGAGGCAGAGGCCGGGGTGAGGATGTGTTGTCAAAGAGGACGTTCCAAATTAGCTTCCTGAGAAGAGCTGCTCAGCGCCAAAGCCTTTGCTGTGCTCGCCATGAAATTACCTTTCCCTGCTGCCATGCTAATTGCTAAACCTCGGCAGAAAACCGCTGCTATTGTTTCTTCCTTGCTGTCAACACCAAAACCTCTAAAGAAATCCTAAATCCTATCCCGTGTTTCCAGCAGTGTTTTATCTTTCTGCTGCTGTTCTCTTGAGATTTATGCCTCATGATCTGGAGGAACCCGCAGCATCCATCTCTACCTGTTTCTTGTCTATTTAAGTGGCAAGGGCTTGTCAATGCACGGAAGATTCATCGATTTACTGTAAGATGCAGAATCATGCTGCTGCAGTTGAATCCCTGAGAGCTCTCCCATTACGGGTGCAGAGCCGTTCCTCTTGGATTGGCACTGACAACACACTGGGTCTGGAGCATCCCATGGAATGGAGGGGGCAGAGGAGAGCCGGGTAAATGCTGAAATGCCCCTTGGCTGCATCTCCAGCTGAACCCCAAGAGCCTCAGCCAGCTCCAATGAGAGCCTCCCATTGCCTCGGGAGTTGGCCCGGCACAAGCTCCTGCTCTCCTTCTAATGCCATGGAGATGAGAACAGGATTGCATTCCTCCTTTCTTTTCCTGCAGGGAAAAGGGATGCTGTGGTCCGGGCAGCTCAGTGCATCCCAGAGCCCTGGGCAGCTCGGGGGGAGGCTCCATGCAGGAGGCACTGGAGCACCTGGACAGGCAGTGCTGAGGCTCAGTGGCTGCGTCTCCTCCTCAGCAGGCAGCAGGCACGCCAGGCACTGAAGGGGTTACGGAGCTTGTAAACTAATTCCAGTTAATAAATGATGGATGCTGTCGCTCTTCGGGGTGTATTTTAAGTGGGAAGATTGATCGTGGTTCTGGAAAGCCAGAAGATGTGACAGGAGAGCTTCTGCCTGCTGCAGAAGGGAGTGTTTAAACACGCATGTTTTCATGCAGGATGGATTTGACATTCCTGTGCCTTGGATTGTTCCCTGCACTCGTCGAGGTGCCTTCTGCCTCCCTGGACAAGTGTGCCCCATCCTTCCCTAAAGACAGGAAGAATAAAGCCCTCAAATTCAGATTTCAACTCTTAGGGAGCCTTGGAGGGGCCTCTGCTAAAAACCATCCTCTGAGGGCTCATCCCCAACAACCATCCCTGCAAAGCTGTCACATCCTATCCCACTTCCAGCTCTGCCCTCACCTTCCCATGAGGCTGCATTGTGCAGAGGGCCCCAGCCCTTGAGGGAGAAGATCCTGCCCCTTCCCTTCTCCCACCTCATCTTTGTGCAGGAATGCACACGTGTAAAGGATGCACATGTGTGTAAGGGATGCGTGGATCCCAAGTGCTGCTCCTGAGCCTTCCAAAAGTCTGAAGGGCTTGGAAGAAACTTACCCTGCGGTCCTCCAGTGAGAAATCTAAGCAGCAGCTTGATCCTCTTCCTGTTGAAGTGCCTGGGAAAGCTCCTCTGGAGTTCAACGGGAGAGAGATAAACCGTGTTATTGTTACCATTACCTACAAACACCGGCCAATTTGGTGAAATCCATCTGGGCCGGGCCCCGCCGCTGTGTCAGGAATGAATCAGGTTAGCAGCTCCAGCCCTGGCCTTCCTGCAGTCCCCACTCCGATAACACAAACAGAAAATTGGAAAGGAAATGTCAGCCCCGCGAGCTCGCTCCCGAGCCACATGTTTGATGAAACACTCTTTATAAACCCTTCAACCGCCCGGAGCCCTTTGCCTGGGAAAAAGGTAACGTTCCTCCTAGGAACAAGCCAATTAGCAATACAATTAGTTCTGTGAGCGGCAGCGATAAATAACTGAATCCTCTCTTTCCTGGGGAGGCCGGTGATGACACCTCTGAGCTCCTTGTGTCCGCAGGAGAGCAAACAGCCCATGAAACTGGTCATTTGCAGGGAGTTTTGATCTCCCGCTCGCCAGCCGCAGAACAAGAGAAGCATGAAGGATCAGATCAGCTGTCAAGACGCCATTCGCTCCCGCAGCAGCCACAGCAGCAGCCGCAGCCCGCTCGGGCTGCTGCGCACAGGAGATCCATGCCGGCTTCTGCATGGAAGGGGCCGCACACCAGCACGTGTATCCCAATGGGCTCCCTGCGCACGCTCCCAGAGGCTCAGCACATGTGGATGGGCCCTGCGGTGCTGCTGTGGCTCTGCACAGCTGGATCCCGGGACCCCTGGCTCCCTGCAGCCGTGCAAGGCATGAGGAGGGGACATGCCCTGTGTTGTGCAGCCCCTTTTATCCCTGCACTCACTCCAGGCCTGAGAGCAGGAGCTGCCCAAACCGTGCATGGGCATCACGCCTTCACACAGCTGGGAGGGAGCTGTGGCACCATGGACGTGCTGCAAGGGCCTTTTGCTAAACTGCTGACATGGAAAGAACCAGTAAGGCTGGGGCTTCATCCCGTTGAGGACACAGGCATGTGCAGAGCTGCAGCCTCTGCTCCTTCCTGGTTGCAGAGCTGTGCTGGCAGGACGGGAACAGAGCTATCACCAACTGCACTGGCCCAGGCTTCTGCGGGGAAGGGGAGGTATAAATTTGTCTCTGCCACTGAGAAATGAACTGGTACCAGCAGCACAGCCTGAGGTTATGAATTTCGGATCAATAGCCTGTTCTCATTGATTCCCCCGCCTGCTGTAATGAACTGATTAAGAGAAACACATCTGTAGGAGCGCTGCTGCTGCAGCAGCTCTGGCTCCCGATCTGGGATGTGAGATGGGGCTCCCGCACCACCGGGCATTTCCGCACCTCTCCCACTGAGCACGTCTCTCTCCTTGGCAAAACCTACCTGTCCTGTGGCTATGCAGTAGCCAGCCCTTTCAGACCTCACAGAGAAACGCAGGCTGATGGGGAAAGGAGCCAATCTTTGCAAGCAACAGCTATTAAGATGTAGCTTTGCACTGGCAGCTCGGGACCTTCCCGTTCTGTTTGTGCTAGTTCATTTGTATCAGCCAGCTCTCTCACCCATCTTTGAATTCATTTGCTTTTCCTCAGCTCCCACCTTTCCCTTTCCAGAGCAGGAGAGTGAAAAATACATATGTTGCCCCCTTAACTACTTTGATGTGGAATTAGAGCTCACACTGGCTGACCCCACCGTGGCTCAATCTCAGCATTTTCTCTAGCGAAGCCTTCCTGGAAGATTTATTAGATGGTGCAGCGGTACCCTCATAAAAATGCAATAAATGGCCCTGTTAGCATTATACACCATAATGACTCTAACCTAGTGGCATTCTTGAGAAGCCTTCTTTAGAAACAAAGGGGGAGAACAAAAACCTAACAGAAATCTTTGGGATAATTAGATTGCTGGAGTGCAGGAACCTTTAAAATCATTTT
This sequence comes from Psittacula echo, assembly GCF_963264785.1. Lineage (NCBI taxonomy): Eukaryota > Metazoa > Chordata > Aves > Psittaciformes > Psittacidae > Psittacula > Psittacula echo. Next base: position 676,847 of record NC_137754.1, read on the forward strand.
AAATCAAAGGAAAGCCAGACTTTAAATCAGAGGTTAACAGCGTTTCGTTCAGTTGCAAAACTCCACAGCTTCACAGGCTTGCAGCACCTTGCCTGCACCCTGTGTGTGCTGGTGATCCCGGAGGATGATCCGGGATGCTCAGGCATCCAACCTGAGAGCCATTTATTGCTCACTTCTAAACATTACAACTTCCTGATATCTCAGGACAGCAGCACTTCAGAGCTATGGAGCTTCCTGCTCCTGTCAGGGTCTGCATTCCCTTGGCCCTGATTTCTTCGCTGGCTAAAGCAATTCAATCTCTACTCAACTTCATGGAGTTCGGTTATCAAGCCATAGTGGAGGAAGAGCAAAGCAGGACTGGGATAGGGGAGAGCAGGACCCTGCACCAGAGGCTGGCACAGAGCAGATGAGTCACACATGCACCGAGTTTCTCCCAGTGCTCAGCCCCCTTCCCGCGTGTGCCCGAGAGGAGGGCAGTGCGGGCAGAGATGGAGACTGGGGACAGAGGGATTTGTCCAGTCCCTGCTGCTCACTTCAGTCCAGTGTGGTCCTGGATGCAGCCAGCCCTGCAAGAAGTGACTGCCGAGAACAACCAGCCCCAGGTGCAGTGCGGTAACTGGATTTCTCCCTGTGCTCCCACAGGGCAGGGCTCCCATCCTGTAATTTGCCAGGATGGTAACAAAGAAAGCATGAAAACAGCAGCTCGCTGCTCTGCAAGGCCGGGGCTCGAAAACTCCTGACACTAAGCAGAAATGAAAATGTTAATGGCGAACACCCAAAGCAAATGTATTCCATATGCAAAGGATTGCCATAGGCTGACATGTACAAATGTTGCCTTAGCTACGGCGGGAGGGAACGCGGGAGCTGAGCAGAGCAAGCAGCAGCCACGCTCCCACTGTTCCCTGACCAGCCCGGGGCAGGATGCGACCGCTCCTGCAGCTGCTCTTCTCCTTTCCTACCTACAGACCTTGGCATCTGGAGCACAGCAAGGAAACTCCAACCCCTCCAGCACCGGGGAATGAGCCTTTCCCTTCCCCCAACCAGCACCTTTCAGCACAAAACCAGCCCAGAGCAACATCCATCAGCACCAGTGCTCACCACAGCCATGAATTACTGCGCTGCTCCGGGGAAGAATGCCATAAATTCATCCTGAACAAGTTCTGGAGTCGGAATAGAGGCCAGCAACTGCAAACCGATACAGTGAGAACACAGCATCTCTGGCCAGCGAGCCCAGGGGAAATTAGCCTAATGTTCGGCAAGTGCTGGGCAGAAGGGATTACCCTGCCCCAGCTCCCATGGGGAGAGTTTGTAGCACTTTGTCTTTTATGGCTGGAGCTCTTTCTGGCCCTGGGGGCTTGGTAGCAGCAGCGGCTCCTCCTTGCATGTGTCTTTGTTGTCACAGACAAGGAAATCTGTTGCTCAGGGAACTAACCTGGGACTGGAGAAGCCTGGACTGGATCCAGACCTCTGCTGCTGCAGCTTTGCTGTAATCCCAGCATCTGGCCAGGCCCCAGCTCACTGAGGCCAACCACACTGTCAGCCACCAGACCTGGTCCCATCCCGCTTCCCTAAGAAGCAGGTGATGCTTTTCTTTCTCCCCAGACATGCAGTATGCCTCCAAAAGGAGGCAATTTTCACACTTCTTGGGTTTCACCGCAAGCATTGCTTCCAGCTCCATCTGTGAGCCTTAATTAGTGAATTTGCTGTCAGAAACTGTATTAACGCAACATTTAGCTCTGCTGGCAGCATCTTGCACCCTTCAAAGCATCCTGCTCAGCTAAACACCCGCTCCCAGGGCAGCACTCCCTGTGAAGGCACAGCGGGAATACACCAGGGGTATTCTCCTGCCTGCTCGGGGTCCAGGAACATCCACCCTGCCCTGCTTTGGAGAATGGAGGGTGCAGACAGTGACGTGAAGACAGCACGGATGCAGGATGGGGACTGTGTCCTGCCCAGGGTGAACCCGGACACCTCCCACCTTCCCATCCACTTCCAAACAGGGATGCTGTCCTGGCACTGAGCCAGCACCATGGCAAGGCCAAGGTCACTCACTGAAACCCAGCTCTGTGCTGTGACCATTCAATGCCCACATGCCAGCCAAAACCATGGGGGACAGGCCCCTAAACCACCACTCACAAAGGCTATGCACCCTGGGTCTTCCTTTCTCTTTCCATTTGTGTTCTCCTTTGAGTTGTTTTTTAAAGCCATTAACCAGAAATAAAAGTTAAATGTGAAGTCGAAACAATAAGGCATGGAAATAGCAGAAATAACTTAATTAAGTTTTTAAAGATTTCCATGCCTGAATAAATTAGCCTTCCTGCAAATGTCACAACAGTCAGAAAAAATGTGTAATCAATAGAGCACGGTGTTGCTGTGCTCTTTGGTTAAATGAAAGCTCTGATGCTGCGCTGCTCCTGCCGCTTCCCTGAGCCTCCCTCTCCTGCTCCGTGCTCCCCACTCCGAGCTGCTCCAGGGAAAGAGCCCCAGAAATCAAACCTCAGCTTTTCTCTGTGCAGGCAATGAGCTGGAGAGGTGCCATTGCCATGGGCCTGGATGAGACCCGGACACTCCTGCTGGGCAAAAAAGGCAAAGCAAAGGGCAGGTTTTCTTGGAAATAGGTCATAGCTTCCCATTGCCACTCGGAGATGATGTGCTCCTGTGGATGGGAATCTACTAGGGATGGTTTGGGGAAGAGCAACCAGAGTTTAGAACACTGATACACGATAGAAGTAGAGGAAATTTGCTTATTCCGGAGAAGAAAGACGAGGGAAGACATGAGAAGAGTCTTCAAACATTTAAAGGGAAGCTCCAGAAAGGAAGAGAATAAACAGGTTTTCATGTTCGCTATGAGGGTGACAAGATGAGCATAAACTGCAGCAAGGGGGATTCATGTTCGACACGAGAAACGCATCTAATGCCAAGGCGAGATGAGTGAGTGCCTGGGGACGCTGCTAATGGCACGGCTGGTTAAGTCCTGGGATGGAAACTCTCTTTTGCAGGCACAGGCTGGATCCTCAGCCGTCAGGAGTAGTTGTGGAGGGGAACAACTTGGGAACAGGTTAGAAATATCCAGGTCTTCCAGCACCCCTGTGCTGCCGGAGCCTGGCTCCCTGTGCCACTGCTCAGCCCAAATGCACAGGTAGCACCAGGCAGCCGAGCTCCAGCCCCAAGCTCTGCTTCCAACCCACTTGGATCAGGATGAGGATGAGCTATGGAGTGGCTCCCTGCTCCGCTGGGAGCAGAATCGCGGGATGGAGCGCTGCTGGCTGGTGTGACACACGCTTTCTAATAAAGGCACGCAAGGTATTGGAAATCCTTCTAAGACTGCTCTGATTGTCCTCGAGGAATCGGTGGCCAATGCTGGAATCCCAGGAGGACAAAAGCGGCTGCCAGATTAAAGGCAAAGAAGAAGACGGATTTCTCTCCTTTGAATCAGCAGCCAATTAAATTTCCAGCACAATAAAAGTGAAGGGCAAACTGTTCCACTAATGGCTCTTGCCGGCTGACCCCATTACCCGTGCTGCCGCGCTGCCAGGGCTCCGAGGGGGAATGCCAGGACATCCGGATGGCTGAGGAGCAGCAGAAGAGTCCAGGAATGGGGCAGAAAGCCAGGCAGTGAGCTCACACACTGGGTTATCGACACACAGCCCTCTTGCAGCTGCAGCCTGGACTTTGCCTCTGCATCATTGCATCATCTCATCTCCCCAGCGCGCTGCCAGGGACCAGAGGCTGCAGTGGGGCAGGAGCGAGCAGCAGCACAGTGCAGGGAGGACAAAGCAGAATGTCCTGTGGACTAAAAACATTTGCATTTATGGCTTTTGACTTTGCTGAGCTTAAAGCTTTCAATGACAGGATGCTCCTTCCTGACTGCCCTTCACCATCCCCAAGGCCTCAGGAATACAGTGATAGGAGACAAGACAGATCTCCCAAGTGCTCTCTGGTTGTTTACCAGCCACACAAAAGCCTGCAAGGTTCCATGTGTGAACCAAAGGGAATCTTCCCTCCCCTTTCGAAATCCAGGACGATTGTTACTAACGACCTGTCTGGATCTGTGCCCGGGATGCGGAGATATCATCTCCCGGTCCCAGTAATGAGGCTGCAACTGATCCTGAACAAATGACACAGTTGCTTAATAATTATTTTGGAAGGTCTGCCCATGACCTTTCGGCTCGTCAGGATAAGCAGTGGGAATTTATCACCACTGCCACCCAAAGGGGGCTTCCTTATTCCCTGTGTTTTTCCTGGCAGGAGCTTGGTTTTCCTCCCTGTTTTCTGAGCCTTCCAAGGAATCCACCCTCTGGAAATACAGATCCAGCTACTGCACGTGGCGATGGGTTTCTGCCTGGGGATGGGGACACCCCAGGAAGGGCATCCAGGGTGGATTTCCACTGGGGCTGGTGCGGACGAGGGGTGCATTTATCCTGGCACATGCCAGCTGAGCTGCTGGCACATGAACTGAGTGTACCTGTGCTCAGAGAACGGATCCAGCTCCCTGCAGAGCCCAGAATGGGGACGTTCATGGTGATAACGGGTGTGCACAGCCCATGGGGGACCGGAGTCCTCCTCATGGGCAGCGCCTCTCAACACAGGTCCCTTAGACCCAGCATCCCCATGCATGTTCCACGCAGGAATGGCTTCCCTCTGGATGAGGGCAGGCAGGCAATGCCCAGCTCCCACTCCCCTGGGCCTCAGGCCGGCTGTTGCCAGCCTCTGGCTTCTCCTGCTGGGGAAAGCTGCCCAAAGCCTCTTACAAAACCTCCTTTAAGCGCCCCTGGGCTGTCCTGTTTGTACAACCGTTCGCAGGCAGCCTTGCCTTTCATTTCCTTAATCTTAAATTGCATCAAAAAGGCAGAGATTAGAGGTAAAACCTCAATAAAAGAGGGAACAAAAGCCTCTGCCCACGTTGGTTTCTCAAACCCAGCTTTGCTGTGGTTTTGTTCTCCTCTTGTCTGACAGGCTGAGTAGCTGAACCTAAAAAATCTGAAAAACCCCCTAAGATTAAAACAGTATTTAGAAAAGGCCGTGCCAGCTTGAAATCACCTGTGGTTCATACATTAAACATCAACTGTACATTAACTCTGAATTATGGTCATGAAAAGCAAATCCTTTAATACCATTTTCTGTGTTCCACGGGCTGGAGCTTAGCATTAATAGTGCTGGTTTCTCGCAAGCCAGTCAATGGAGTGCGGCTTCCCTGCCCAGTGTTATCCCTCCGCCTTCGGAGCCGTTCAAACATTCCCGCCCTGGGAAGACACACGCAGGCAGCAAAGCAGAACCACAGGTGTTGGCCGGGTGCCTCTTGGCCACTGCCAGCTCTTCCAATGCTTCCAGGCGATGGTGGCAGCGCTGCTGTGCTGGATGCTGAAGTGGATTCCCAAATGATGAGGAGATGATGCTCCTCAGCCCCTGAGTGAGCAAAACAGCACCAGAAGGAGAGGGAATACTAGAGAATTCCCACCTCAAGAACCCAGAATGGATGCAGAAGGGCTACAGAGGTGAGGGATGCTCCTCACCCGTCCCTAGGATGAGCAGAGTGAGGGAACCTCGCTGATGTGATGGGGCCAGAGCTGGGGAGCAATTCCACTTTGACAGCTTTATACTATGTCTGCAATGTATCTCCTCAACAAAGAATTGGGTTTACGCTTAACAGCTTGAGCGAGCTGCCTGATAGGCAACACAGCAGTAAGTAACAAATCCCCCAACTGCGCCTCGGTCCTAAAATAACCCAACAATCAAAGAAGAGCAGAGCAGCGGTGGCGATGAGCAGAAATAAAGCAAAGCATCCCTACAGGTTCCTCTGCCAGGCATCCCCTTGCGTGACAGCGTTTTCCAGGAGGTGGTAACTGGAAAGGAGAGACCAAACCCCTGGGCTGAGAGGGTGCAATTTCTCCAGCACAAGCAACCAGGAAGGAATAGGGCCCATAGTGACAACAAGCATCAACAACAGCTTCCTAACATTCACTTCCTCATGTATAAATATTGAGTTGCAGGGAGGCTGGAGCAGAGGCTGAGGACAGTGGATCTCTAAATAGAGGCTTGGAGAAGTACAGGCCTCCCAAGAGCTTTTCTTTCGCTTTCTATTGTAAGAACACAACACGAACATTGCCTCCTCATGCCCGCCCGTGGTCAGGCAAGGAGCGGGAATTACAGCTTCCAAACAGGAGGAATGTTCAAGCAACACATTAAGCGAGCAGCCCCTCGGCTGCTGGGGCTCACAGTAAAGTATTGCCTTAATAACGTGCTCTGGGAGGCTGTGTGGAAATCCTCACAGCTGCTTGTGCTGTGAGCACTAAAAACTGGTCACAACCTTGTCACTAGCACTGTGTGGAGCAGCAGCTCCTCCATGGGCTGCGGTCTGCTCTTGGTTTATGGCATTCCCTCCCTTCTGAAGGAAGCTGGGGATGCTTTCTGCTTGAACACGATGCCCTAGAGAAAGGGCACTGCTGCAGCATCATCCAGCCTTGTACGGGGGCAAGGAGCTGCTCAACCCTTCCTGTGGATTCCCACCTCTGAAGCGTTCCTGCTCAGCATCCAAAACCAGAGACTCCCAAGCTGCTGTTTTTGTTTCACATGACAGGCTGGAAGCTTCGCTTACCTCTGTCCTAAGGCTGTCATGACCCAAGACATTCAACATGAGCTACTGAAACAGAGGGAGATTCTCCACCAAAGCAGCTGCTCACACGTTATCAGCTGAATGTCTGTTTTTGTTAACCAAACTATGTGGTAACTGGGGTTGGGGAAAAAATACCCTGAGCTTTTTAAAGTAAAGTTTTCATTCCAAATGGAGCTTTTCCTTTGCCTTGGAAGTTTCTGTGGGCAGAAAGATGTGTTTCCTGATCAGCACCACAGCTGGATGTGTTCCCTTCCCTTCAGCCCCCTTTTCAATCAGGTCGAGACAGAGCTGTCGATCCCAACCTGACAACAGGGAAAGCAAAGGTCCCTGCTCAAACAAGTCCCCCTGTCTGCAGTCACAGCTCCCCCTGCACACAAGGTATTTGAATGGTATTTAATACGGTTTCGATATGAAGATGCCACTGGATCACTTCTGGGAGAAATCCACCCAAACCCACATTTGGTGCCTGTCACCGAGGGCTGGAAGGCTCCCAGCCACGGCCACTGTCGTCCCCTGGACCTCCCCGAAGGATTGCTGAGGGATGAGACTGTAATGCAAAGGGCAGTCAATAATTCAAGCGGTATTGATTGCAACCAGCCCTGCTCTATTTTAGTTTATATTTTATCCAATTCTTTTTTCTACCTTTTTCTTCCCCCCCCTTTCGTCTGAGGGCTCCAAGGCTTTCTTTCCTGACGAAAGCCCCACAGACCAGGGCTGGCTCATACTTAACTTCTTATTTTCTCCCATTCTTCACATTCTTCAGGTAATTCATAGCACTTGGCTAAGTGGAGGACTTGTGATGCTCCAGCAAGGTCATAACTCAACCAGTCACCAGCTGCTGGTCCCTGCCAGGGACCCTGGCACTGCATCCCCAGTACAGCATCCCCGACACAGCAATCCCACCACTGCCTGGGGAAGGCAAAAGCCGGGAATTGCCTGGCAGCATCCGTGCACCGGCTTCATCCCATTCCCCCTGTGCCAATTCAATTATCTCCTCCCCATCCGTTTCACCTTGAAGGCAGCACGAACGCTCCCCGTCACAGGCCGTTTAGGGCTGCGATGGCCACAACAGGACCATTTTAACCTTCATTCCGCAAATCACTCCTCATACGTTACATTCCATAAGATCCAAATGATCCGTGGTTCTTCCCATCACATTTTCCTGCCTCCCGGAGGTGGCTCTGGCGTTTTTAACCCGCGGTTGGGAGCGCGCTGGTGTTTCCCTGCCAGGCAGAGGACCGGTTCCTCCATGCTCAGCGTTGCCGAGCTCGTGTTTTGTCACAGCGCTCTGCTCCTAATGAGCTGTTAATGATATGACCATTACCTATGCAAATGAAGAGAGCGATTCAGAGGGTGTTTTCACCTGTAGAGAGACGCAGCTCCCTTGGCATGGGAGAGGATCAATCACGGCAGTGTGTTTATTAAACCACGGCTCCCATGGGATCTGGGTCTCTGTGCACACACACACACTCATGTACTGCCCAGGAAACGCTGGGGTTCATCCTGAGCCCCCCCAAACCTTGGGGTCATAGCCAAGCACAGAGCAGCATCAGGAAGATTGAATCTCAACTCATGTATCTCCAAGCCTGGCCAGCTTGTAGGACTTTCTAAAGCACTCATCCTGCCTTTTCTTTCTATGGGCTTTAATTAAATATCTTTGTCTGAAGGCAGTCCTGGTGGCTGTGAGCTCTCCTGGGTTTTATCAGCGGCAGCAAGCAGATAACTGTCCAAAATCTCTCCTGACCTTTCCTCAGCTCACAAGAAACAGCATTCGGTGCCTTCATCCTTCTATTGTTTCCTATTATCTTCTGCTTTTCTACTCTCTGCCACACGCTAAGGTTTCCGATAGCAACTGTTGAGTGCTATCAGAAACATTAAGAGAGGAGCCTAAAATACCCCTGGCAGTTTAACAGCCTTGGAAGCAGAAGGTCTTGTCTCTCACTGGCCATCATAAGCAGTTGCTGAGAGCACAGAAGGTCAGGCTTTAAAGAACTGGTGAGAATTAAACAGAAGAAATGAAAGGTAAAGGTGCCTCAGTGGCTGGAACCGAGTTTAAAGCAACTGACCTTTGGAAAGAATGAAACAAATCTGTTTCTTACATGTTCCAGGCTTGGGTTTTATTTTCTCCTCTGCAGGCGGATGCTTCTGGGATGAATGGATGTGCTGGCTGGAGCAGCAGAACCCAGGAGCTGGTTCAGGTGTGGGATGCAGAGGAACATGAGAGGACAAGGGGATTGTTCATGCTCCCCAGGGAGGTAATGGTGAGACATGGCTCAGGCAAGGGCAGGGTTATGGATCTGGCTCTGCCATACATGCTCGTGGCTCCCCTGCTTGCCACAGGGATGATAAGGATGGGGAAGGAAAGTTGGTGAAATCCAAACTTTCATTGAAACTGTTCCTCAGCTTGAAGCGTATCATCAGCAGCACAGTGAATAAATCCATTTTAGTGGAATTATCCATTTCAGTTCCCAACTTAATTGAGCTTTGCCCTGCTACATAGCACAAGGGTGCCTCTCTTAATTAACCCCATGCAGGCTGCAGAGTGTTTTACCACCACTTACGCACATATGTAAAGGTTAGTTTGAGAGCATATACCTACATGGTGTGATTCATCAGGGTTTGAGAGCTCCGCTGCCACTGGCAGGAGCATCCCTGTTCAGATTCACCAATGCTGGATATGGAATTGTGCAATTGCAGAGCACAAGGAGGAGCTGCTGGGTCTGTGGGTGTTGTTTATGGGAGGGAGTTGTCAAGTGGTGTTACCGGTGAGGACAGCACCGCCCTTGACAGCCATACCTCACCTCTGCTCTGCCTGCCTGTCCTTGCTAAAGGTAAAGCTCGAGAGCTGGGAAGAGCACGCACATGCTGGTCCTCGAGCTGACACGTTTCCTCCTCAAAGACAGTATCACATGCTCTCGGGTCCAGCTAAGCCCAAGGAAGCCTGTCCAGCTACTTAATAAGTCATTGAGGATGTGTAGTTTAATTAACTTACCCAAAACTCATCCTTTCTCTTTCCCATTTCTGCTATTAATATTTTTCTCTATCTGATAACACAGCATAGCTAATTCTTTTTGGCTTTATAATGAACGATGCCGTGATGAAGAAAGGTTAGCAGGGCTTCAGGCAGCTTTTAATTATCCAGCTGAACAGGCCAAAGCGCTCCACTCCCTGCTTTTTGCCCTGCACACACCACCTTTGCTTGGCAGTTACCTGGGGGGCTCCTCCTGTATCCCTTTGCTTCCCAGCAGAGGCATTATGATGCTGGCAGCCATCTCCCCTTCCCTGCGAAGCCAAACAGCGGGATAGGCTGCTGTTTTCCATGGCACACACAAGAAGCTGGGATGCAAAGGAAACTTTTCCCCCACAAGTGATGGTGCAGCTGAGGACATGAGGCTGCCTGATAAAGACATGTTGGTGCCCCAAGGCCAGCGCACGCAGGGGCCGGTGCAGCCAGTAAGCGGGATGTGCACGAAGCTGCACAGGCACAGCAGCACACCCATAAATCAGAGCAAACTCACATTTAGAGGTAAATAAATGACAGCTCTCTCAAAACAAAGCTGGAACACGCAAGGACCAGCAGGTGGGTACATCAGCAAGGAGGGGAAACTGAGGCATGGGGGGCCAGGAGGGTGCATTTGTTTTGCTGCCGTAGGGCCGGGATGGAAATGTCACGAGGACAATCACCATGGTGACATTTCAGCAGCGCCGAGGAGAGCCACGCAGGAAATGAGTTTGAGAAATCCCCATTAAAGATGGAACGGCAAAACCAATTTGTTGGGGAAAAAGTGCTCCGGAGGGTTGGGAGACTTCCTCACAGAGAAAGGTCTCCAGCTCGGAAAGGTCGATGTAGCCTGGCCTGGGTTTAGGGTTTCATTTCTAAATGAAGAACAGACCTTTTTCAGGAGGCATTTCTGTGTTTGCCTTTTGTGCAGGAGCTAAACTTGGTTGAACCGTTTACCCATTCTTCCTGTGAGAAGCGTTTCACATTTGGCTACAATATAAGGTCACTGGATACAATGGAAACGCTTCCCGGATGGAGAAACAAACAAGGCTGGTATTTTCACCCAGGGGGACCTGTATGAGGCAGCAGGGAAAGCCAGGAATGCGCTGTAGCACAAAGACAGGTAATTTGAAGGATTATATTCAATGCAGGAACATTAGAGAGCATCGATTAGTGCCGAGAGCCTGAAACGATGGGCAGGGCTGCATTAGTGGAGACGGCATTATTTATTTTGGCAGCTGCATATGCAAGAAAACTCACTATAAACTCTTTTTGGTCCAACTAACCCATTCATTTCCACAAATAGAGACATTGGAAGATACTGGTGCTCTGTCACAGAGCAGCAGTGCATACACGTGTAGTTGGGCTGCTTCTGGTTTGATCTTGTCCATCACCTCTCCTCTACAGGCACATTAAAGCTCTTTGCTGAAGTGTTAGCACTGAGGGATGCCCACGTGTCAGTGGACACTGCTGAGCTGCCTTGTGTATGAGATGCAGATGGGCTGTATGGGACTACACTTGTGGCTTCCACAGGGGCATTGGAAGAGCTGTTGCTTCCATTAGAAGCAGTGTCCTGGGTTCAGCAGCAGCAGTCAGTTTTTCTTCTTCTTAGTAGCTGGTGCAGTGCTGTGGTTTTGACTTTAGGCCTGGGAATAATACTGATAAAGCCGATGTTTTCAGTTGTGGGTCAGAATGTTTACCCTGACCAAGGACTTTGTGAGTCTCATGCTCTGCCAGGGAGAAGGAGAAGCCGGGATGAAGCAGAGACAGGACACCTGACCCAAACTAGCCAAAGAGGTATTCCACACCATAGCAGGTCATGCCCAGGATGTAGAATTGAGAGTGCCAAGAAAGGCTGGATCACTGCAGGGTGGGGGTGAGGTACTGGTCATTGAGCCGTTGTATTCTTTTCCTTGTTATTTCCTTTATCATTATTACTATTAGTGGTAGCAGTAGTGGTTTGTGTTATACCTTAGTTATCAAACTGTTTTATCTCAACCCATGGGAGTTGCATTCTTTCGATTCTCCTCTCCGTCCCTCCAGGAGTGGAGGGAAGAAAGGTGGGGGGGAAGTAGACTGCGTGGTTCTGATTTATGGCCTGGGCTTAAACCACGACAAGCAGTCATTGGGATGTCCAGTACCAGCCAGGTTTAGCCCAATCCAGGCACTGCTCTGGAGCAGGATTCCAGCCGAGGGTTTATTTTCCAAGCCAGCAAGGCTAAAAGAGAGGCGGGTGATTATTTTAGTCCCTTGTTCCTCCGAGTGGCTTGGGCATCACAAAAGAATGCTAATGCTCGTGTCTTTATGAAAGCAGCCGAGTTCATCAGCTTTGCAAAGAAGAGAAATTAAATCAAGATTTAATTGGGATATGCATGTTTTATTCATGGTACTATCCACAGGAGAAGCCAGACAGCTGAAGGTAAAGAGGGGGGGGAAAAAAGTCTTTTGAAAAGTTGTTTCTCTCTGATTAAATAGAGATAGTTTCCCACTTCAAAGGGAGGGCTCCTTTAATGTATTTTAAATGCTCACATGTGCTGTTCCAGTGCCTCTGTGCCCAGGCTGGCAAGGGCAGTGTGAGCCCCTCACTACCCTCCTCTCATGGCCTCCAAAGGGTATCCGATTCCCCAGCACAGCTCACATCCCATGAGCCCTCAGAGGCAGATCTCATGGCATCTGGATGACCACTGGTTTCCCCGCCTGGATGATCCCCAGCCCCAGGCGTGATGGTGCTGGGTGCTGCACATCACGCGTGCCCATCACCCGCATCCCTCCCATGGCCCTGCAGGTCGCTCCGGGGGAAGCCCATATCAGGCTGGGCTGCACTGCACAAGGAATGGCAAACTTGGTGGCTGATGGGTTCCGGAAGGCACAGAAGAAGAAAAACCTGGCTTGAGCTTTCAGATCCACGTTGGTGGCCAGGAAACAGAGCGATTCTGCCTTTTCTGTGGCCACACCAGCAAGTGAGAGAATGAACTCCATTGTCGCTGCCTTTATTTGTGCTGTGCAGTCTCTGTGTGTCTTTGTTTTCAGAGCAGCAGCAGGTTCCTGGTGCAGAAGTAGCTGGTGCAGAAGGTTGTGCAGCCCTGGCAGGAGCTTTCCCAGCAGCAGCTTTAGCCAGGTCTGAAAACCAGTTTGCAGAGGGGCTGCTCCTCTGGGGATGCTGCAGCCCCAGAAGCCTGGCTTCTGGGCCCATCACAGTGAGCGAATGGCCCTCATCTGGCTGATGCCTTTTCCTTGTCACAGCCTAATGCAGACACTGTGAGGATGGCTGTGTTCTCCTCATAGCTACTTTCAGTCACAGGAGAGGAGCAGGCAAAGCCAGCAAGAGATGAGACCATCAGGGAAGGGACCAGAGGGGCAAGATGGATGGTGGGGATGGACATGGAGGAGATAGGAGAGGATGCACAGGTCCCAGCCAGCTTATTGCCAAGCAGGGGCTCAAAAAGAGCCCTGAAATGGATGCTTTTGGGCAAGCACTGCTGGAAATCTTTCCCTCTTCTGCCTTTACCAGTGCCTGGGTCCTGTTTCATTGTGAAATGTGTCAATTCAAGAAATATGTCCTTCCCCAGTGATGCTGGGGGATGCAGGAGCAGAGAAGAAGAGGCAGCAGGTAGGGACAAGGACAGAGCAGAGAAATGCAGAGGCCGTGCAGTTAGGAACGCAGAAGTGGAAAGATGTGGGAAACACAAGACAAGAGCCACAGCAGCAAGGCTTTAAGGACACAGGGAACTTCTTCCCTTTTTAGATTGAAATGTGTATGCGAGGCGCTGAAAGATAGAGGTTGTAAGGGGGGGGCTGAGCAGCAGCGGCCACAGCGCTCCTGGTGGGAATTTTGCTATAAAGAAGCGATTGTTCGGCGCCGGCGCCTGACAGAAATACAATTGGAAAAGTGGAGGAGAGAAAAAAGAGGGAAGAAAAGAAAATCTTCTCTGTAACTTGTGCCCTTCAGAAGCGGCCCCTGTCGCGTTCGGTGCTTGGCAGAGCCGCCGCTGCCTTGGGAGCATCAGGTCTTTGTTGAGGAAAGGACACAAAGAGAAACACGAGTTCTCCCGAAGGCTCATTATTCAAACTGCTCCAGACCCGCATCACAAGTGCCGGTGACTTTGGAAGATGAACAATCTTATCTCCTGGGTGAAAAGGACCATTTGTTGTTTGCTGTCCGGGAGAGAAAGCTCACAATGGGCACGACAGGAAACTTGAAGTGTATCTGAGCAAAACTTGCGGGGAGATGCGCTGCAAGGGGAGCCAGCCAAAACCTGCCTTGCCACAAGCGACGAGAGCAGGAGAAACACCAGCTTCCTCACTGAAGTGGAAGGGAAAAGTTGAGATGGTTTTGTAGGTACAAGTGGGGAGATGTCCACCTCCTGCCAGGGGAGGATGGAAGCGGAAAGCGCACATGAGCATCATGGACCATGAGGTCCTCATCTATGGAAGAAGGCGGCTGGAGGAAGGAGAGAGGGAAAGCCAAGGGAGAAGAGCTGAAAGCTGAGCATCCTCAAAGCCCAGCCAGCTCCTTCAGTGTGCCTGCTGGCAGCAGCCCTGCCTGCGGGTCCTGGGGCTGCCTGCACATCTGCAGCCAGTTTGCTTTTGCTGCCTGTTGACATTGGGGGCTGTAGCACCAGCTCCCTGCTCAGCCAGGGCATGGCCGAGATGGGCTTTGTGGCAGCTGAAGCAGTGGGATCCAGGTCCCTGGGCAGAGGCGAGACTCAGCATGAGCAAGATCTAATCAAGAGAAGCCTGGCCCCAACACCCCCTCTCCTGAATGGCATCTCTTAATGATAAAAGACCCCGTGGTTTATAATTACCAGTTTGACAAGTTCATGAGTTCTCATTTAATTATTATAATTAGCTCTCACTGGGTGAGAATGCAGGAGTTTAACAACAGTGTTAACAATGGGAGAAGTATCAGCCAGAATTAACTGCAAGGACAGGTTCCTCCTGCCTGCCAGACACCCATTAGGGAACAGCCCTGCTCCTCCATCCTCCCCTTGCTGGGCTCAGCCCTCGCTCAAAACCTGCTTGGAGAGTTAAAGCCAGTGGCTCTGCCCATGGCGTGGCTTTGGCAGTGCCAGCATGGGAAGGGAAGCTCAAACTCACTGCGGGCTGCCCAAAACAGGGCTGAGATTCAGCCCTGTGCACCTCAACATCCCATCTGAGAGTCAAGAGAGTCACAAAAGCCGGTGACCGAGTCCCTGCCCCAGCGTTTCCCACACAGCACGAGGCACCAGCCTGAGCAAAAACCAGCTTTGGGCCCCAAAATTTGCTGAAGAGGAACAGATTCACTTCTCAAACAAGGCAAGATCCCGAGCAGATCAACATGGCTCCGCTTTCCTCCTAATGCCCAAGTTCAGATGTATACAAAATGTTTATCTGAAGAGGAAGGGACTTGGAGAGGCAAGCTGTGCAAATAATGAGTTATCTGAAGCGCCTTTACACCTGAAGCAGAAAAGACTGGAGGGGTTTTTAAGGAATCATGGAATTTGGTTTGGAAAGGGCCTTCAGGAGCATGTAGGTCCAGGCCCCCTGCCACCGGAAGGGATTTCTGGTCTGCTATTTAATGTATTTAATCCCAGCTTTGCAAAGCAGAAGCAACGACTGAGAAGCTTTGGGGATGGGTAGTACCAGTGGAAAATGCCTTTTGACTTGCACATAAACCCGCATGGGCCCAGGGACCTCTCTCACAGCACAATCATCCCAATGGGAGCATCCCAAAAGGAGCAGCCCTGGAGCTGTGACCTGGCTCAGCCACCACCCTGCACAAAGCCTCTGCCATGCAAGGAGACAACTGTGGCCCAAACCTATGGAATTCATCCACAAGGAAACACACTCAGAGCTCCAGCGGGGCCAGTCGCCTCCCCCCATCCTGCCTGGGAAGCTCCGGCTTGCTTTCCTTTGCCATAAACCTTAATTTGCCTTTCAGCCAGGAAGGGCTGCTGTGCACCGAGTCTGCTCGTGTGAAATACTCCATTTCAAATACATACACAATTCCAAATACATACATCCTTTCTTCAGTTTTTTTAACTGTAAACAGGTTTTGAAGAGAAGATCAAAATCGCACTGAAATAGTTTGAAGCGGTCGGGATGAAGCGCTCCGCTGCACATGAGATGAATTTCCTCGGAGTAATTTCTATTTAAGGGATTTACATTTGCTTTCACATCCCAAAAGCAGAACGGGGGAATAAAGGGTGAGGGTGCAAAGAGGTTTGCAGCTGCTTCCCACCCGCTACAGCAAAGGGAACCGGGACCAACTGGGAAGACGCAGCAGCGGGTCTGGTGAAGGGACCCACACTGGGTCCTGCAGCAACTGCTCGGCATCCAGCCCTTCCTCCCGGCCCCACCGCTCACATCCCTAATGTATTCCTGACATTCCCTGGGGAACGCGTTCTCGCAAACATCTCGACAGAAGGAGGTGAGGAAGAGGCCCCAAATGACTCAGAATATATTTGGCGAGTGGAAGCGCTGAGGCGCAGAGGAGGAGCCGGCACAGGGCCGGTCTCATTCCCGTGTGGAAGGGATCCAGCCTCTTCCCAGGGAATCATTAAAGGTTTCGCACCAGGGAACAAATAATGTTAAGTGCAGGAATCCCTTTCGCTTTGCCCTTGCAGATGCTCGATGGTGAGCGGGAGCATCCGTGTGGAGATGCAGGGTTACTCCTCTCCCAGAGCCTTCTGGGAAGCTCCTTTGAACACTTACAACATCAGAGCATAGCACCTGATTTGTTAGACAAGCCAGGCCCCATTATTTTTTCAGGAGGGGGATATTATCTGCTGCCTCCAAAGGAAAGGGGAAGAGGAGAAAGCCACTAATACGGAGGGGAGGAGAGGCAGGCACAGAACCTCATTATTAAACAAAATAAATAAAATATACTAGCAGAAAATGTGTCTTGGCTTTATTACTATATTCTGTCCTCTAAATATTTCATTTCCAACTGATGCCCAAGCCAAATGGAAAATTTCAAGCAAAACTGCACTACTTAGAATATGCTTAATTATTGATTCAGTCAGGAGGGGAAAAAGAAAATGCACACAGGGAAGGAATGGCACCGAGTTCTCCATCCTTGCACCCCCACAGCTTCCTGTCCCTCTCCCATGGGAAGGGAGCTGCCGGCATCCCACTCCTCTTTGGGCACTGGGGCGAGGGAGGGAGAAGAAGGAGCAATGCTCACCCGGCTCCTGCCCAGCCTGTGCCCACCTCAGCCAGGCTCAGTGCTTTGCTGAGGGTTTCACTTGCAACCAGCAACGCTTCCTTGAGGGCTAAAAGAAGTGTATTAGGATAAAGAGCCTTGGCCCTGCCAGCATCACTCCTTGCTGAGGTCCAACACCAACCTCCAAAGGTAAAACCCAGCTATGTCAAAACCCAGTCTTGGCTTCCCCCTTGAAAGGGACCACCAAGGTTCCGCATCCCTGCCAGACACCAAAACACCAGCATCACTCCTGCAGCAAGACAGCACAGAGGGCAACAACCCACCAGAACTAATCTTGCTGTGCCAAAGGTTCACACAGGACACCTTCCTTAGCCACCTCTTGCCAGCCCACCGGAACACCACAGCCGACCAGGATCGGGATTGACTCACCACCTGCATTCCCATCACTGTCCCCAGAGCAGCAGCACCAAAGCGATCCGAGTCCAGCAGAACCAAGAGAAGCTGCTGCCCTGCTTCAGGCATTTATTTATACAAAGCAGGAGCAGCTGGGGCTGGGGCCATGGTGATGGCGCTAATGGAGCACACCTATGCTCCAGGACCTAGCAAGGAAACCTCTGTGGGAAGCAAGGGAAAGGCATGGAAAATGGATGGCAAGTTAAGGCTGGAGAAAGCAATTAGGAGCACTGCTGCTAATTGCATCAGGAACAAGTCTTTGACTGTAGATGAACTGGATTTATACACTTACACAGACTCGGAATCTCACAGAGAAAGCAATGCAACAGCCCTGCCATTTACAGGGAGAAAAGCAGGAACCAGAGCACGCTTGCAAATGGACTCTGGGGACTCAATTTTCTTTCCCTGCTGGGATAAGTCCAAACCAGCCATTCTGAAGCTATGGGAATTGCATCAGGAAAGCAAAGGAGGAGAGATGACTGCGGCTATGGATGAGCACATCACCGCAGGGTGAGGACAGTCACACAGAGGCACAGGACCACAAGACAGAAACACAGCCAAAAGCCATTTCTAACTCACAACAAGACGTCCCCCTCCAAAAACCAGTTCAGAGGCTAATTCCTTCCATGCTTGTCAATGTCATCTGCACTATCGGCCCTCCATCTCTTGCGCTGGAAAACCACCCACCCTCCCCTATGCAAATTCTTTCAATCAGCTAATTTCTCCCCTGAGACACAAGTAAATTATAGGCACAGCAGCCGGGTTAACCCTGAAATCAGCCTTAGCTGGAGTTTTCCTGCGCCCTCTCCCTATGGCATGTGTACCTGTTGGGCACTGTTGGTACCCATACCCATGAGCATCCTCCAAAGCACCCACATCCCTGGAAGCCAAGTGATGCAGGAGGGGTCCCAGCACCTGAAGGAGAGCACAGAAGGGAGGAGCATCCCCACTGGGGTCCCAGCAGGAGCCTGGGGGAGCATCCCAGTGCCCATGGGAGGAGCTGCCCTGTGCTGAGGGATGGGAATGGCACATGGAAGCGAGCTGTGTGCTCAATTAGGAATTTCACTGAAATTTCAAATTACAGCCCCTTTTTTTTCTTTGTTTCTTAAGCGACAGAATTATGCCATGTTACAGGGAAAGTGACAGGTAATTTGGGACACTGAGGATTTCTCGGGCTCTATAGTTAATGGGGAGTTTAGCACCAATTCCTCTGTAATTTGCACTTCTGAGAAACGGCATTATTACAAAGTCAGAAATCTCAAGCACTTTCAACCAGGGGATCTGCCAGGCTGATGCTGACCAGGAACTGAGGCGGCCCAAGTCCAGGGGTCACCATTTCAATATCTGAGGCTGGGCGCTGGCCAAAAGCGGCCGCTCCAATGGCAGAGCCGAAAATTGGAGGTGACATTCAGAAGTCTCTGAAAATTATAACCCTGCCATCCCCCTTGAAAAGCTTATCTGAATCCTGGCTCATCCTTTGATGAGGTTACTGAAAAAGCATTCTGCTCTGAGTACTTGAAAGATAACAGGCAATACAAGGGAGCTTCTCCGCAGGGGAAAACACTGGAGAGCATCCCTGCCAAGCTGTGGCACTAATTAAGTGGCCTGGATCACACTGGACATTAAGGTCCTGGGGTGCCTTGGTTTAACTCCTTCCTGACCCCACACACCAGGGCAAGTGTGCACACTCATCCACTGTGCTCCCAGGCATTCCACTCCATCCTGCTCCAGAGCTACTTGTGGGAGAGAACCACATCCTTAAGATCTTTGTTAACCAGTAAATGGCAGCCAGAGCACAAGCTTACCTTACCCCTGGGAAGATGTTAAGCCAGGGTTCTGGCTAATCCTGCCTACAAGTGAAGATGTGGCAACACTGAAGTTTGCGCTTGCGTTTCTTGGGTGTGAAACCCACAGTTATCAGCAAGTGTCTTGCTGAGCTTTAGGAAGAAAGGAAAAGTGAGCAAAGTCAGAGGTGCTGTCCTATGGGTGAGAAACGGTGATTTCAGTAACACTTAATGGGCCAGGAAAATTGACTCCACTGTATTTGTGAGGGACCAGCTTGAATGGGTCAATCCCTGTAACAGTATTGGGTCTGGTGGGGCAGAGTCTTGTTCCCAAAGCCGCCCTCCTCTCCCTCCTGCCTGCAAGCAGCCAGTGCGCTCCTATGGGAGCCGGGATGCTGCAGCTCTGCCTCTTCCCTGGTGAGCCTCGAGCCCAGGAAGCAGGAAAAAGAACAAAAGCGGGTTTAATAGCATAATTTATTTTAAAATTAGCTGTCTTTCAATGCTGCCCCAGCCCCCAGAACACCAATAATTGTTGTCTGGTTCCCTGCCATATCCCCAGCCAGCGCCTTCAGCGTTTCAGGCGCTGCTGCATGAGATTAGTGGGGAAGAGTTTTCAGTCCCTTACATCAAAGGGATAGAAAAACTATAAATTTAACAGAACATATTATGCAGGTGAGGGGGAAAAAAAAGCCAATTCTGCTCAAAAAGACAGCTCATTTCTCCTCTTTGTGGGGCAGGGCTGGAGGCAGCTGATATACCTCCGGGGGGAAAACCCTATTGAAACAGAGGCAAGGCCAAAAAGTATCCGGAGGTGGGAGACAGGTTCCCTGCAGGCAGGGAAAAGTGTTGGAAAGGTGAAGCCTGGGAGGCCTGGCACAGGGTCTGGTGCACCCAAATCCCGCAGTGGGTCCCCTCAATGCATACAGATAGATGGAAGGAAGAGGGAAGATGAAAAAGGAGGAGGAGGAGATGATCCCCCCCCTCCCTGCTCGCCACCAAGGGGCCCGGGGTCCAGGACCCGTGCTTGCTGCCTACTGCAGGCAGGACAACAAAGCCCCGCAGGGCAGGGGGGAGTTCTTACAGGGGCTTTGCCTTGCAAACACCGAGCATCATTTCCACGGCCCTTAAACAGAATAATTCATTAGCCAGCTCCCAACAATCAATATCTCGCGCCGACAATTCATACACCGGCTCTGTTTACCCAGCAGACCCTCTTTGATAATATTATTTATGATTCTAAATAACTCCATCGGTGTTCAATAGAGCTGGGAGGTACCTGGGGGACCGGGGCACAATCAAATTATGAAGACATATGGTTCACTCAACACTGGAAATGTTCAACTGCATTTCCTCGCCGTTATCCTGCCGCAATACCTTCCCAATCACTTCTACAGCCTCCTTGTGAGCGTTTGCTGGATGGGAAGGCTCCTTCAGGGAGACGGCTCCTGCTCAGCCGGCGGAGACATGCAGCTGTAAAGGGAATTGGATTGCGGCTGTTCCTGCATTCGCGGGGCTGAAGGACATGCCAAGCAGCTCAATGCATCCCAGGCCACCGTGGCAATTAAACTCCTGCCTTGCCGGAGATCCATGGAGCAGGCAGAGGCAGGCCCCAGCACAGGCACTGACTGCTATGTATGCAGCACATCATGCTCGCATCTCCTGGCTGTATTTATGTTCGATGCATATACTGTGTGCTTTTTAATAAAGCACTTCTGATATACCCCGAACCGGCCAAATGCTGAGTCATTATTATCGACAGAACATCACATAAGTACTCTGCTGAGCTTCCTCTGGGCTTTGAGGGTGTATAAAGCTAACACTAATGCTATATTGCTCTATAAACTCTAGTCCTCCCTGCAGAGAAGCAATAATTAATCAGAGGATGTGTGATATGTAACAAATTAAAAAGATAAAACTTCCCAACAGAAATTATAGGGCCAGGGGGATGCGGGTTGAGCCTTGCAGGGAGCTGTCCCCGGCATCCCATTTCCTCACTCGATCAGCACATAACTAACCAGGGCCGCATCCTGCAGGCAAAGGAGAGGAGCCTTGCAGCTCCCAGATGCTGCCCTGGCCCCGCAGCCAAGCACAAAGCCCCCTGAGGCACAGGTCACGGGGATCCTGGATGGGATGCAGGTGATGGGGACAGCATCGTGCTCCTTGTAAACCGGTGACAGTCGGTGCTTTCTGGTCTTGAACGTGTCCTGAAAACCCCTCGTGACACCGAGCAGGCTCGTTCCGGGCTTGCAAATAGCTGAGGCTATAAAATAAAGTGATAACAGTTATCACTGTGGAAATACAATCTCCGAGGAAGTCCCACCAGAGTAATAATTAAAGCAGATACTGAAGACTGACAACCCCAGGTTGCTTTTCGGGTCTCAGCTATTTCTGCTATGCCAATACCCAGCATCTCCTTTCCATAGGGAGCCCCGATGTTTCAGGACCAAGTTTTGCTCCCCTTAAGTGGAAGCAGAAGTAACCAGTAACGTTTCCTGCGGAACAGAAAGAGAGACCTTTCAGTTCTGGAATATCAGGGAGGTTTTCACTTCCATCTTGCCAGGGTTGATGCAACCCTGATCTCCGGCTGCTGTGAGCAACCCCTGAGACCCACTGACAGCCCCACTCTGCCAAGAGAACCCATCAACAACATTCATGGCAACGCTGACAGACAGCAGGGTCTAGCTCTGAAGTCCTCTTTGCAAGAGACCCTCAGGACAAGGAGCAGGACACATGGGAGAGGACGAGGATGGGTTTGTGGGTGCACAGCAGCTGCCTGCCCGTGCAAAATGATGGGGTCCCTGTTGCCAGGCTGCCTTGAATCGCTTTGCCAGGCTCAAGCCCAAGGAGGCTTTTAGGCTGTGTCAGTCACGCTGCTCCTGGAACCCTAAAGGAGGTGGTTGGATATCTATATTTAGTTGTCCTCACTTCCTTCCCTCCTTGACATTTATGAATTTTAGATGTCTTTCCTGCTGGGCCTCTGAAGGGCGCCTTGGAGGAACGTATGGTGGCCCCAGGGCTGCATCAGGGATGGGGCTCAATCCTGGCTGCTGGACTGCGGGTGCTGGCCCTGCGGTGGGGTGCTCAGGTACCCTGGGTGCTGTTGTGGTACCCTCCAGCCTCTACAGGCACAGGGGCTGCTGCCAGCTCTGCAGCTGCTGGAGGAAGGGAGGTAAAGGGAGGAAGGGATGACCGGGAGCAGTGGGAAAAACTGGGATTCCAAGGGATCAGGGAGATGCTGTTAAAGTACATAGCAGCTTACAAATGGGACAGACAGTACTGCTGGGAGCTAAGAGTGTGCAATCAGAGAATAAGCCCTGCTGCAGCATTGGTGGGATGGGACACCCTGCAGACCCCTTCATCACTCCCCAAGCCAGAACAGCGTCCCGCTCCTGTCCTCACCAAGCTCTGCCCCAGGAGCACACTGGGTAATGCACTTCTTCCTCTGCTTAATACCCCGGGCTCCTTAAATAGCTCTGACTCTGAGTGGTGGATAAACATTAGTTTCACAGCCCACAAAGCAGAACTGCCGGCTACCGCCAGTCTAGACATAATGAGTTCCTCCCAGGACCCCTGGGACCGCTTAGAGTGGGCTCTTCTTTACTCAAGCTGCCAGTCAAGCCGGTGCCAGGGGGAAGCAGCACCGTTAATCTCCTTCCCACCATCCCAACCACAGCAGAAATCCCTTTGAGCATGGAGCAGTTTTACTTTAATGTGCTGGCCCCCCGGCACACGGATGGGAGCAGCGTGGGCCACCTGCCTGCCAGCTCCTGCTGCCTGCCCACCACCAGTCCTGGCCATGGGAGCTTCCATATGGGACAAGGAGTAGGATGAAGTGGGGTTGAAGCAAACTATGAGGGAAAAGATCTGCTTGTTTTATAGCAGCAAGTGCATGGCACAGCATCCTCTTCCGAGAAACATCAGCTCCTGGAGGAGACATGAAGGGAATCATAGGTAGCACTCACCAAATTGTCCTCCCTGGATCTCTTCCCAGAACAGGGTGGACATATGAGATGGAAAATAGGGACAGCACCGCTGCCAGGTCCTTTCCAGCAGATCCATGCACTGATTGCCAAGCTCCAACCATGTCAGCCCATCCTCCATGCCAGCAGAGCGGTGAAACGCTCAGAGCCTCCGATCCGCAGAGATGGGCAGGGAGCCAAGCATGGACTTTTCCATCCTTAACCTCCAAGAAGATGGACACCTGTATCTCTCCTCTCTGCCAGGCCGTATTTAGCAGCTGTAATTATACCCTTTCAATCTCTATATAAATAACTGGAATTCCGGGTAAAATGTAGGGTTGCTTGATTTACATCCCCAGTGAGTCAATAAGGTTGCAAGAAGGATAAATCACAACAGAAGTGCTCACTCAGAAGATCTGAGAGGAAGAGGGAGCAACTTTTGCCCCCCCCGCTCTCCCATTACTCATGCTTGTTTATAAAGTGGCTGGGATAGTGCTGGCATTAAATAAACACTGTGTGATTGCCCGAGCGTTTCATCATTGTCCTAAGTGCCCATGGAGAGTTGCGGGAAGGAGCCACTTGTTTTTCCTGCCTCCTTCTGCCTTCAGACCACCAAGGACCATAAAGGTCCATAAAGGATGCTGATGATGCTGAGGGTCTCCATCCTCCCTGCCTTGATCTGCTGGCTCGGATTGGCAGGACCCAGTGAGAGCTGGGGAATGAGCTTCAGTTCCCTCAAACCCTCCAGGTCATGGGCTCCCAGAAATTTCCTCCCTGGCTTTTAGGGGAGGTCTCGATCCAGTGCACAGTTTGGAGGCGGCTGTAGGCAATGGCAGGGAAGAGACATGGTGTTAACTGCAGTGTCCGTGCCTTTGGACAGCAGGCTGCATGACAGGGTGTGCAACGGTAGATGGACGAGCCTGTCCTGGATGTTTTTCAAGTGGAGATTAACCACTGAGTAGGTTCTTTTATTTAAGATGCCATATGTCTCTTCCCTCTAAATATCTCTTCCATCAGATTCCACTGTGATTCCCACTCTGCCTTCAACCCTGCCTTGGAGACACTATTGCAAACACTTCAGAAAACCCTGTTAGATGGGAGATGGAGAATTCCTCCTGTCCATTCCACTGTGTACATCACACCAGAATGCACATACAGCCATTTTGCTCTTGCTCAGAGCCACTGCATTCCTGGGAGGTGGATGCCATTCCTGGGTGTAGGGCAGAGTGATGGATTGACTCTCATTACACTGCAGATCTCCTGTCTGCCTCGCAAAGGGGCTAGCAGTGCTGCCCCTTTCCCCTGCTGTGAGCTTGAATCTATCAAGGACTGTGAGGCACTTAGTGCTATGTAAATGGGAGACGTATCAGCTGTGCCTCAGATAAATGAATTTCACTTAGATTGATGGGTGTGAAGCACTTCCAAAATTAGGCCTATTCTTCTTAAATCAAACAGTTTCCCCAAGCCAGTTCAGCTCCATTGATGTAGAGGAAGTCATCAAGTTGCGATTCATCACCGGGTTCAATCAGAGACCTTCAAAGCTCTGACCCACCACATGCTTCCTTCCCTTGGCAGAGAGCGTCAGCATGCGGCCAGGAGCAGGACCCTCCACTGGCATGCATGGGGCCACCAAGGCTTGGTCTGCATGCTCCTGATGGGACCAAAACCACCTCAGGTGTCTTCCATGAAGCTTGGAGAATTACCTGGATATTCAGCATCATCCTCACAGCGTTTACGTATCAGCGGATTCTAACTACAAATCACTGCTTCCCCCAATCTTTGCCTGAGCATCCGTGCTCTCGCAGCTGAATTGGAAACAAATAAATCCAAGTCCAGCATCTCCAAAATCTCTGCCTCACTCCCACAGGTCTACTGCAAGCTCCACTGCAGGACTGGAGCTATTCCTAGGGATTAGGGCTGGAAAAGCAGTGCACAGCAACCCACCTGCTTGCTCCAATGTTCACACTGAACTGTATTTATGCCATTAAATGCTCTATAACATACAGATAACATCATAAGCCCCGTTTCATTCTGTTAGCAAACAGTAAATCCCTCTCACGCCTAGGAGCATCACCATCAAACTGCAGCAGGCCAAGTAACACCGGAGTGATCCCTGCTGTGCCGTTACTACATTGGCCTGATGATGGGGCTGTGCCAATCCTGACCCCGGGGCTGCCTGAGGGGAGCAGGGGCTGGAATTTCTCCTCTCCTCTTTCCAAACCCTGCCCTCCTAACGACAAGTATCTGCCTGGTGTTTATGCACGGAGGAGCTCAGCTCTCTCCAACTTTTTAACTGCAGATAATCAACAAAGCTGGGCAAATAATTTAGTGCGTGTAATTTATTCTATGAATTTTGATTCTTTGCCCACGAGCAGCTTGTGCTGCTCACAAAGGTATTGGTCCTGTGAAATTATGCAGGGGAGCTGCTGCCGTGGCCTGGAGCTCGTTCAGCCGGCTGGCAGCGAGCGCCCGACACCCTGAGCATCGCAATGCTGGCTCCTTCCTGCCTCCTGTTAGGTGCTCGCTCGCATGATACTGCTTCTGCTGATAGCCTGGAGAAACCTAACCTTTGAGGGCATCTCCTACGGGCAGAGCATTGCTAATAGAAACCTCAGCTGCGCTCCTAGGACAGCTGTGCCTGAATTGGGCATTTGAAAGGTAGGTGCAACAACCGCTTAGCTGAGTGACTGTCGAAATGCAGTCGCATTGTCCATATGTTTGTATCAAACTGCCCCGTGCTGTCATTAAACGAGACTAAATATACCTCGGAGCAGCAGTAAGCACAGCTGTGCTTCTTCTCCCCGCTGGCAGAGGCAGGAGAGGCTGCAGCAGCCTCACACATAACCGCAGTGCCAGCTCCAAGCTTGCCTGGAATTCAGATGTTGAGGCTGTGAGCTACCCCAGGTCTGCTTTGAGCTGGTTTTGCTGCGTGATGCGTGTCCTTTGAGCCATGCCCCATGCCTTGCTCCTCTCCAGTGTGCCTGTGCCCCCATGAGAAGGTGCTTACGTGCCTGCCATCAAACACAGGGCTCTTTGGTTTGGGGAAACAGCTCTCACCATCACAGGTTGCTGGTCCCAACCTATGCTATGACTGCAGCGTCCAGTGGCGCTCAGCAGCATCTTCACATGCGACATGCAGCAGAGGAGCTGCTGGAACGTTCATTAGCACTTCTTTCTGGTGGGAGTTAACGTGTTTGTGAGCAGAACTGCACCAGTGTGTGATCATAAATCACCTCCTGGCTCCGTACTCATACCTGGATGGTTGCCACTGCCAGTGGCGAGGCCTTGGAGCGCTGCCACTCCACTGATGCCCTCCATCCCCTCTCTTTATCTCCTACACATTGTGAGCTTGTTCTTTGCAGCGAGAGCTCAGGCCTTTCCAGTTAGATGTGCCTGCCATGAAAAACATTGATTTCTACCTTCCACCTACCTTCAGTTATCTGATTAATTCGATTCAAGGAGCAGGGAATTAAGCTTTTCTCCCTTTTTCTAACCTGAATGCAGAAACATTGATGTAGAAAAGGACTGTGGCTGTTAGACCTGTCTCGTGACCAAGACAGCTTTCAAATGTGTTTTAGCCTGACTTGGCATGCTGGTTTTTAGGAGCTAACTGGAGGAGTGAACTAATCCCAGGTCTTAATGAATAATGTTCAGATCTGACTTCCATTTTCAAACACATCCATACATTGAAGAATGAGTCACAAGGTGTTTGCTGTGTGGTGGGAGAACAGACAAGCTGAGCAGGGTATTTTTATGTGTTTGTGAATCATTGTATATGATATTTCCCTCCGCTGTGCCTCTCTGTCCTAGCAGTTTGCTGCAGCGAAATCCATTCAGCTGCACTGGAAATGTAGGCACTTCATAGAAAATCTTTACTAGTGCCAGCACAAATGGATGGCTCTTATTTCCTCCCCGCAAAGTGGCAATTTGCAAAACCACTGCTAACAAATATTTACCCTCCTCCCCCAAGCCTTTACCTAAGGAGTGATGGAGCTGCCTCCCGGCAGGGACACACAAAGCTCTATGCCAGACACACAGGGGACCACGGGCACGAGTGGCATGGGGGTGCAGAGCCCCGCAGCTCTGACCTGCACAGATCCATATGGAAACACGCTCGCTGGAGCCCGTAAACACGGCGCGTGAACACATGGCTGCACAGGTGCCAGCGTCTACACAGACACATATGGGAGAGGCAGGGAAGCGCGCGGATCCTTTCCAAGTCTTCCCGTCCTGGCTGCCGAGCCTGTTTGTTTTCTGGTACGCTCATCTTGCTGGAATTTTTAACATTTAATTAGTTGAACCAGCTGCTTCGCTTTGCAGAGGGAAGCTCAGTTTTGCCTTGCTTTGCACGGGTCTCCACCTTTAGCAGGATTCAGCCGACTGTGCATCCAGTCCCCACAGTGCCGGGCTTGGGGATGCGCTGGCAGCGGTGGTCATTGTATGAGTGGTACCAGCCAAGCTGCCCCGGGCATCAGCCTGGGCTGGGATCACAGCTCAGCACAGAGCTGCCATACATCTCCTCTTCATCCCTCTCGCTTGAACTGGAGCTGAGAGCAACCTTATGCTTTGCAGATTGTCCTCCAGTGGAAATGGGATGACAACCAGAGGACTCACCTGGTAGAAGACAGAGATTTCTACCCAGTCATGGCAGGGCACAGACCTCCCCCCCCACAAGGCAATTCCCACTGCATGAAACACAATCACTACCTGTCTGCATGAAAGATGCTGCGTTTTCGCCAGTGGCGCTCAGAATCCTCCCCAGAGAACCCTCTGGTGCTAAAGGGAGGCTGCGTCCCACATGAGGTGGGCACAGGGCAGAGGGGCTGCTCCCCTCCTGAATTATTTGCCCCTGGCTGAGGTCAGCACCAGACACCAGCCCCATTACGGCAGCTGCAAAGGATCCCGTTGATTTCAGGGAGCTGGGATTGCAGCCTGATTATTGCCACCGCTCATGAAGACACTTCTGAGGCGTTTGCCTTTGGAAAAGGGCAGATTGCCTCAAATGTCAGGTGTCAGTAAAGCCTTTCTGCATCCCGGGCGGGCTTCCCTCTCCAGCTTCAAACGACACAAAAGGACCCTGTGCCGTTCTATTCATACCAGATGCCAGCTCCTACCTTTCAAGCCAAGAGAAGTTTGCCTGAAAATAGACCCATGAACTTCTTCCTGATCCTTCTCATTTCTCCTTTTCCCCCCAGGAAATAAATTTTTAATTGTTCTTATTCTTGCCCATCACCTTTGCAGCGCTTTCACTTCCTCATTGAAAATCCGAGACAGAACAACACTGAAGAGCTTTCCATTTTCAAACCTCTCGCT
Organism: Psittacula echo; assembly: GCF_963264785.1. Classification (NCBI taxonomy): domain Eukaryota; kingdom Metazoa; phylum Chordata; class Aves; order Psittaciformes; family Psittacidae; genus Psittacula; species Psittacula echo. The sequence continues at coordinate 705,114 of NC_137754.1, forward strand.
TCTGACATAAACAAACAAAGCCCGAACATGTTTAATGAAACAGTTTGGGGTTTCAAAATGAACGCTGTTGTTTTGATCAAAAAGCCATTTGTAGCTCCAATCCCGAGGACGTTTTCCTTAAACCCATTTAATCCGGCTCTAACAATCTCTTTGCAGTGAGAGGTGCAACACACACTTGTTTGCCAGCCTGGATTTGCTTCCCCCTCATTAGAGCTGCCAGAGGAGAGACCTCGGTTTGAGGGAAGTGAAGATGCTCCTGGGAATGTGGTGCCAGTTGCAGGTGGGTGCTCCAATACAGGAACAGCAGCAGAGCCCGACACGTGGTACCTAACAAACAACAACAGCACACGTTTTGCCTTCATTTCCCTCCTCTGGTTGTCAGGGAATAAAACTTCATGTTTTCTGCCACACGCATCCCAGTCACTGCATGGCCAAGTCCCCACAGGGACATCGGTCCTGGGTGTACCTCCCATGGCTAGTGCATCCAGCACCAGGTTTCATCAACAGCCCTTGTCTTTATGAGCTAAAACTTCATTTCTATCAGGCAGTGCCTGCAAAAGTGCTGTCCATGCAGTTGCTCCTGCCAACGAGCTCATTAGCAGAGATATCCATTGAGAGCAAGCACACAGGAGAGATGAACCAGCACCCAGGCACCGCCATTGTGGCTCCTGGGTGCAGCAGCAGCTTCACTCACACACCTCTGCCTGCCCGGCACACGGTGCAATGCCCACATCACCATCACCCAGACACAAAGCAAGGCAAGGCCAGGAGCCTGCAGGGCTCTGCAGCTCTCATCCTTACTCACAGCGCGGTGATGCACCATGATCCATCCCAGCTCCTCGGGGTTAGCGTGGTCGTGGTCCAAGGTGGTGCCTGAGGCTGGTTGCTGTGTCGCTGCAGGGCTACACACAGTAGTAACTCCTCCCAGCACAGTTACACTTCGAAGCACCTCACTAGAAGCAGGAAGAAAGAGCATTTAAAGTCAAGTGGAAACAAGGCCAAGAGGGTTCAGCAGGTCTGACTTATGAGAGGAAGGAACTTAACAGAAAGGCCTGTAAAAGAGGGAAGGGGCAGAGGGGAGGCGAGGAGAATCCAGGGAAGCTGGGGAATAATCGTAATAGGAACACTAGTATTATTTATAAATTGCTCCCTCACGGGCTCGGAGGGACTCAGCAGGCAGTTAAAGCACCATAACAATAAACAAGAGTAATTAAAACCTCGTAAAACGCGTCCTAGGAAAGGGAAGAGAAAGATTCTAAAGCCCCTGAAACCCTGCAGAGGACATAAAACAAAGGCAAGGGGGAAAACTTATCTGAGGTTGACCGAAAATGTATCACATGCAATAATGGGTTTCTGCAGAACAAAAGAGACAGAAAGAGGGTTAGACTAGAAAGAGGCATGGAGTGAGGAGCCTGGGGTCCCTCCAGCCCTGAGAGCCCTTGGAAAGCACCATTCCTGCTCCCTGACATCCCTTACTTTCAACAGTCTCTAATCCGCTGGTTTTCCTCTAAACATCAGATCACATTCCAGCAAACAGACCCAAAGCCAGCAGGACGCCTTGCAGCACCATCACCTTGGTAGGCTATGTCACAGGGACCCCAGTTCCACATGGATTGGGCTGGGAAAGGATAACGCCTCCTGATTAGGATGGGAAAGACAAGCGCAAGCTCTCGCTTTTTTCCCGAGCATGTTTGTGCATGTACGTGTACTCAGATCCTGCTTGTAAATCCTGCGGAGACAGGACTCGAGATCAGGGGAGTCTAAAATGCAGGATGACTGCAGCACATCCAACCGGGAGCACGCCGGAACGCTCTGACAACTTACACCAATTATACACCAGTTGTTTGTCACATCAGGGAGCTCATCAGTTTGTGTTTCAGCAGGAGGTGATGTCTGAAGATGAGATGGAGGTGGGAACTCAGGGCAGGCTGATGGTGCAGAGGGGTCCTGTTTGCATGCCCTCAGCCGGCACTGGCTCTCCTGTGCCCCGGGATGATGCTCCATAAATACACGTGCAGCACGGCAATGGGGTCTCGCTGCATTTTGACATGTATTATGTGCTGGAATAACTCCGAGGGATTTCTGCACAGTATAATGATGAGAGTGCCCAGTAACAGGCAAGGAAACAAAGCTGGAGCTACCGCACCTGCGGTTTCATAGCTGGAGAATTGTGATCTTAGCAAACCAGTTTGCTCTAACGATGTTATTTGTAGAGCAAAAGCTTCTTGCCCCATTTGAGCCGATGGTGGGAGATGTTTGCAGGGAGAGAACTCTCAGGAAGGAACGCTTACTGACAGGGGAAGGTCACCCAGAGCAAGCACACCGCTGTGTGCTTCTGCAGCAAGGAAACCTCCCTGCCCTCCAATCAGCTGAGCATCAGGGATGGGGAGGCCAGCAGGAAAGTGCTGTCCTGGGAATGGAGTCCAAGCACAGGGAGAATATTCCTCCACCGGGCAGCCTAAATGGCTCCGTTGGAGCCATCCCCTTCCAGGCCATGGTGGCTTCAAGTCATGGATGCCACATGCTCAGTGTAATTACACAGACTTGGTGAGTGGCCCAGGCTGCCACCTCACCCTTACAGAGTGGTGTGCCCTGCTTCAGAGGGAGATGCAGCCGTGCCCGCTCACAGAGCCAGCTTGTTGCTGCAGGGGGAAGCCTTTGACCTTGGCAGCCATTAGCTGATTAGCCCTCTGCCTCCTATGTGCGCTTACAAATGTTGTTATTGATCACAAATTAGGCAGCTCCTGTTTAAATCCAGCTCTGTTTAACTTGGTGACCTCAGGGCGATGCTGAGCCTGCACCTGGCAGCATGCTGGGTCAGGACGCGTGTTCCTGCCAGTGCTCTCCATCCCTGAGCAATCCTGTGCTCTCCCACACTGGTACAACAGGGAGCTTCTGCCTCGTTTTCTTCCTTCATTGGGGGTGGGTGCCCTCTACACCCTTCCTCCCAAGCAAAGCTGTGCCACTTTTGCCCCAGGCAGCGAGAGCCGACAGAAAGCAGGATGCTTCCAGATGAACCCTTCCCTCCCAGTGCACACAGACAAGCTGCTGTTGAGGGTTTTAATTTCCTCTGCCACAGAGCAGCCGCGTGCCTTTTATACAGAGCCCCTTTAAAGACTTTGGGAAGCAATTCCAGCCATTTCTATGGGTGCAGGGAGATAATGGAACTCTTTTAGAGCGCGCTCTGTGGCAGCGAAAGTTCAATTCTTACGGCCACATTCACCACGCTCTGTGCTCCAGCATCCCTCCCACTTCTTATTTCCTTGCAGCTGAATGACTCCCAGCATCTTCCTGTGGCTTCTCTCTCGTGAAGCACTTTGGGTTGAGGAGCAGAAACAAACTCAAAGCCCTGGCCACGAGGCAGACAAACAGGGGGAGCAGAGAGCGCTGTGCTCCGGCACTGGGAGGAGCGGGCACCCAGCACCCACCAGCACCAAGACTCTGCCAAGCTATTTTTAGTCCCACCATTGCAGAACAAGCAGCAGCTCCAGGCTCCGCTCTTCCTTCCTTTCCTCTCCCCTCTCACATCGCTCCTCCAGAGCCAGAGAAGAGGCGGATGTGGGGAGGAAGTGGTCTGGCTCCTGCGGCATAGTCAGCCCCCATCCTGTACCTGGGCATCAATTCAAGTCTCCTTGCCATTGCAAGTGGCATTGCTTATGCAGAGTTGCACGCCTACTTCACAGGCTTTGGACTGGCCTCTGAAGTGGCAGAGATACTTGGGCATGAAACAAGCCTACACAGAAAATAAATTGTATTGCATTTAAATATTTCTTAAGTCATTTTAATGTATTTAAGTCTTAATTCATCTTCTCAAAGTTCCTTTTCACTGCACTAATGTGACGTGTTTGACAGAAAGATGAATTACATTATTAAAGAGTCTCTCTGGCAAATTTCTGTAATAAAATCTCCCTTTCCCCCCCGCTTCTCTCCTCCTGCAGACACACGGACCTTTTGCTTCCTTCATGTTCACAAATTATTCCTGGGATTTTGCAGGGACTCCAGGAAAACTCCTGGATCCTTCCCTCGCAGATAATGTAACCTCGTGTGTCCATGTCAGGATGCCATGGGAGAGGATCCTACTGAGCAACGCTCTGTGCCCTGGGTGAGTGAAACCTCTGCACACATGGAACCCTCCTCATCCTCACCAGCGGCAGCCTCAGCCAGTGGTATGAATGCACCAGGGGCTGCCCAGGCTGAGCCTTGCCTTCCTCCATGCCAGCCTGCGCAGACACCCTCTGGATTTATGCCCTGCTTCCCCATTCTGCCTTGATTTATCCCCTCCGGCATGCTGGAGAAGTCACACACATTAATCATTCTGACTTCTAAATTGTCTCCCTTAAATCATTCTTCAGGCTGGAGCCATTTCCCAAGAGCACCAGCCAGGCCCTCTCTGCCGGACAAGGCATCCTGCCAGGGATGAGGGGGCTTCACACAATGGCCCTAATGTGGTCCCAGGGGCCTGGCCATGGCCAGGATCCACCATGAGCTACACTGGGATGTGTGGATTGGGAATGCTGGACACTGGTCAACATAAAGTCGGCCTAAAAACAGAGGAAGTCAAGTCAAAAGTGTGAGGAGAAACTCCAGGCTCTGTTGTGTTCTTGATATGAAATACTGAGGATATGGCTCAGAACAGAGCCCTTCGACTTGGCCAAGCAAAAGGCACCACAGACCTTGAATAACCGCTGGATGAAGCGAGGCAGCAGCTTTGGCACTAGGGATGCTCTCCTGCCTCCCTGCTGCCCCAGCGCCTTGTGTTCCAGGCACGTGAGGAACTGCATTGGCTGGGCTTTTGCCTTTGCAAGCGTTGCTCTTTGCCCTGAACAGGAGGGGTTTGACTAACTTCATCTTCCAACCCCGGCACACGGAAGAAAGGAGAATAAAAACCTGTCACGACCTCGCCTGTCTGACCTCAAGCAGCAGGGGCAGGCTGCAGGCTCAAACACACCCGGGATGCTCACCTGGGACATGGAGCAGCAGCCAAGGAGCTGATTGGGATGTAGGAGAGGGGCTGCGGATAAGGACTGGGAACTGTACAAGCATCTTGGCAAGAGCAAAGTTTGGGGTTCTTCCTGTGGAGGGTCTTGGCACTGGGGTCCCACCATGCAGGGGGAAGGCAGGAGGTTGACCCCCTCTGCAGAAGCACCTTGCAACAGAGATCTGCTCTCTGGCTGTTTAGACTCTCCAAAGCTTCAGTGATCTGCCCAGATTAGTCCTCAACAAGCTGAATTTCTGCTCCAGGTGCTGCAGCTGCTCCTCACTGAATAAAACATGCCCTTCCCACTGCTGTGCCCCGCAGACCAGCTCCAGCAATTCTCTTATTTCTCTTGCTATTCAGGCACACATTTTTTTGGCAAACGCCTGCAAAGAGGCTCTCTGCTTGTTGCTCCTCTTGGGTTATTTCATGCAGGAAACGGTGCTGCTGTTGTCAGGAGCCTGCACCATCACTTGCCCTGGAGATGTGGGGTGCTGGATGCAGCATCTGCACCAGGAACAACACCATGAGCCCCCTGAGCAATGGGCAGACCCCTCCTCTGCTCACCTGAGCCAGCAGTAGGGGTTGTCCAAGGGACACCCATGGGGTAGCACAGGGATGGGACCGCTGCTGTTCCCAGGTTGTCCCACTCAAATCACTGCCTGGAAATTCCAGGGTTTGGGGTGAGGCAGCAGCAAAGCCAAGGCCAGGCTCGAGGCTGTTCATTCCCCTGGTCGTTGTTACAGTTCAACGTTATCTACCAGGTAGGGATTTTCCGCCTGTTATATTTGGTGCGAGCTGTCTGATCAGAGCCTCGCTGCTTGCCATCCTCATGTACTTACAGGCACTATGACCAGAATGGATGCTTTCTGCTCTGTGCTGAAGTTCTCAACAGAAACATGACAATCAAGTAAGGACAATGGCAATGCAGCTGTAATTCAACCTCACTCCCGGATGGGGTGAGTATCCCGGCAACCCCTGCCCGTGTGTCTCCACATTTGTTCCCAGCTGTGTTTGCCCTTGCACATGCCCCCAGGCAAACACAATCCCCGTCCTCCCAACTTGCCAGGGAGCTCCGAACCCCTCCACAGCGCTACCGCAAGAGAGAAGCTTTTTATAAACACGTAGAGATCTAAGTTTGGCATCTGCTCCCATAATGATATAGCAGATCGTTACAACTTGTGACATCCCACTATAAACAGAAAGCTGTAACACCCTGTAATTTAGAGAGCTGGATCAGGTACTCGTGAGCTTCACATAATCCAAAAGATAGTGGGTTTCAGGCTGAGTCTTCCTTTCTTTTCGCTTGCTTGCCTTGCCTTCCCTTCTGGTTGACATGGTTACGGGATCCTGAGGATGGGGTAATAGGACACGACACACACATTCGGGTAGACTCAAAAACCCACCAGTGCCCCCTGGAAAACTGCAAGCAGCACGATGCTGGCAGACAATGCAGCTGCTTTGCCTTCCTGACATCTCACCCTCTCCTTATTTCCAGTGAGGTATTTGCAGGGAGATGTCGCTTCTGTTCCCAAAGCTTTCCACCTGCCCCAGCCCTTTCCCTGCCCAAACCCTTAATCCTCTGCTTTTGCCAGCAGAATCACTTCTGCTGCAAGCCATAGCCAGGGCAAGGGAGATCCAGGGGGAAGTAACCAGCAGTGGGAGTGAGTGCTTACAGAACCCAGCTAGATGGAAGCAAAACTGCTTCTAAATGGAATGTTTATCATGGCTCTCCCAAGCACTGTCTGCAGCAGTGTAAGATCCTTCTCTCCCGGGGGACCTCATAGAAGCTGTAAATACTCAGAATAGCTTTCAAGGCCAGCCTTATGATAGTCCAGCTCTCCAGAAAATCATAGAATCATGCTAAAAGACATGCTAATGTGCAGTGCCATCACCATCCGGGACACCTCGCCGCAGATACTTTTGTGGACGAAGAAGAGAGCTCTGATTGCTGGTATCTTGCTAAAAGTTAAACACATCCAGGCTTTGGAACAAGCTGGGAGCATTTGGAAGCAGAAATCACTCATTAGTGGCTCCCATCCACCATATCCCTGCTCCAGGATTGGTTTAAAGACTACAGATTGAGTTTCCCAAGAGCTCTAGACCCGGCTGGGAGGCAGTGGGAATGGGATGCTGTGCTGCACTGCATCCCTCCAGCAGCAGAGAGCCGGCATGCCACGCACTGCCATGGCTTGTGCCCTATGTGTGCTGAGCAGCAGCATCAATGCTTCCAGCCTGCAGAGCTGGGATCTGTTTTCATCAGCTTTCTCTTTCATATCCATGGAGCTCAGGCTTTATCCATCCAAGCCTTGCAGAAAGCTTGTGTGTGCAGAAAGAGGAGCAGGTTCTGCAGCTCGTGCCTCCTTGCTCATCTCCTGGAGAGTTTTGTACCTTGTCATCAGCACTGACACGCAACAAAATGGAAACAAGGCTATTTAAAGGTTCCCGTAGAGTAGGGTGCTTAAGAAAACCATGCTCAAGTGTAAATGTCAATGGGACTATGACTGTAATGCAGGCTCATACTAAGCCATTTTACTTAATTGAGGCTGAAGGCACTGAAAAGGAAAAAAGGAATCAATCAGGGAGACACGGAAATGGAAGCAGCAGAGCCCCAGCACATTTACTGTGCCTGCTCCAGCACAAGGTTCTTTAAGGTGGCTTGATGCATCGGAGGAGGCATCCATGGGTCATTTTTAAATCAGGGCTCATGAGTGAAGGAGCCGAGAATGCTGGATCCAATGGGAAAGCCAGGCTGGAGCCACTGCAGAGGCAAGGCAGCCATGGCTGCTGGGATTATCCTGGAGGAATCCAGAGCAGGAGCCCAAAGCTTGAACCGTCTTCCCTTCTGAGATGGGTTTGCAGCTCCCCTTGGTGGAAGGAAGCGGGGGGACAAGGGAGAGCAAGTCCAAAAGCCCCAGAAGGACCTTTAAGGCCCTGTGGAAAGAGAAGTTCTCCCTGTCTTCAAAGGCTTCCCAGAAGTGGTTGTACCAGTCCAGAAGCTTACAGGGTTTGGGATGCTTGCAGCAGTCTTGAGCGTGGGATGTTGTTTATGGCTATCTCGGTACAATGGCTTCTGCAGTAACAAAACGCTTTCATCCCAGAGGAAAAGAAAGGTGCTGAGCCTGCACAGAAACTCAGTTCCTCCAGGAACCACTGGTGAGGGTCCCCTCTCTGGTCCCATCCTGCTCTGGGGGAACCAGGGCTCCAAATTAGCCCTGAAATTCCTCCCTCCTGCTCTTCTGAAGCGTCCTTTGCTTTCAAACTGTGTTTATCGTGCATGATTGATATTTGACATTATGCTGTACCGGGAACACGCACAACATCGCTCCACTGGGATGCAGCACTCTTCCAGCAAGCACATCCATCAGAGCTGCGAGTGCCACCTCGGCGAGGGGCAACGGAGGGGCCATCCCAGGGGAGGGACCGAGGCTGGGCTCCATCATGGATCTCACTGCATGTCTGTGGGCTAGGGAGAAGCAGGGAGTTAAAGGATCCCTTCCCAGCATCCAGACAGGGCATCGCTGCCCTCAGCCAGGCTGAAGGATGCTGTCTGTGCTCCGCCGCTCGGGGCTGCCTGTGCCCTTGAAGGATGGCTGAGAAATCCTTGACAGGAGTGAGAGGAGAGGAGGGCTCGAGGGGAAGGAGGGACAGCAGCACGGTCCTTGGTGGGTGGAGATAACAGGGGAAGTATCGATCCCCGTTTCCCTTTGCTGTCGCTTGAGAGGTCATTGCTGGAGGGCTGTGTTATCTTCCTGAGCCGTGCCTGCGCGCACACCGGGAAGAGCTGGGGTGTGATTCATGAAACAGTTCTTACAGTCCCGAGGTGCAGGAAGTAAAATGAACTCAGCTGAATAAATCCAGGGCCTGACGCCCATCAATAAACGAGACCTTCCAGGCTCCAGCAGAGGAAAAGGCTCCCAGGATGTGCAGCTTCCCAGCACCATAGGGACACCACCCCAAGGGAAGGGGCTGGCTGCAGCATCCTGCCACGCCTGAATCCAGCCCCATGAGGACTCAGGAATGAACAGCTCCGCACTGATTTTTTTTGTTTAAGTTCCCATTTATTACCATGCTGTGGATAGAGATTAACTTTCCTGGTTTGGTATTTATTATTGTTTCATGTGCTTTCAAATGGAAACTGAAGGTGCTTAGGTAAAGAGCTGATGCCTGACTGTGCTGTACCACGAGGGATGCTCTGCCCCTATTCCTGCATGTCTGGATCAGTGGGGATGAACCGGCACCTCCTCCCTGGCAGCTCCTGCTCCCAAAGCAAGTCATTACCATGTGTTTCTGTGATGTCCTGTGGTGAAGCACTACACACAAGCGACTGGAGATACACCAGACAAGCCTTGCTACCAGCTCTGCTGTAAGAAGTACAATGTGCTGGACAGAGCAGAATTGCTCCTGACACTGGGATTATATCTCTGCCAACAGCATCAATATTCTATTAAAGATATGTGATAATGTAACACTAATTACCAGTTGAGGGGCCATTAAAGACAACCTACAAACAGCACTTTGATCTCACCTTCCAGATTAAAAACACCACAATGATTTCCTGCTCCTTGTACTTTACTCCCTTGTTTTCTGCCCCCATGCATAATGCAGCAATGCAAATTGCCAGCGAACACCTAGAAGACTGCTGCTTTCGCCTGCTGTCCAAGAGTAATGGCTTCCTAAGGCTGGACCCCACCGGAAGGAGATAAGTCACTTCAACAAGCTGAGAACAGCAGAGAGAAACAGTCCTCTCCTATTTCCATTCAGCTGTGTGCTGAAGAGCAACATCACAAACGGCTGTGACTTAGCAAGAGAGGAAAACCCAAGCGGTGTGGGATGAACTAGGACCAGCCCAGCCCTGCAAAGCCTTTCGGTAACTCTGTCTTCAGCCAGTGAACAAACACACTTGTCTTTCCATGCTCCTGCTTCATTCCCAAAGGGCCCACTGGCACTGGCAGCAATTGCACAGGAAACAGGTTAGAAGCTGACTGCAGTTGTGCTGGGCTGAAAGCCATGTGAATGGGCACATGTCCAGCACAGCATCCAAGGCCTTGAAGTGGCCTCTCCATGCAGCACCTTAACAAAGGCCACAAGCCCCCAGGGGTCTTCAGCTGCTGTCCCAAGGCAGCCCGTTGTGATTCCCTGCCTCCATAAGGAGGATGGCAGTGATTTACCACTGCTTTTGCCAAAGGAGCGGCAAGGCTCCAGTATCTCTAGAGCAGGAGCAGGCTAGTGGGGGCCTCCCAGGTCTTCTGGGCTTAAAGACATTTGTCTGATTTTAAAGATGGCTTTTCCCTTTGTTTCTCTCTTAAGGCTGTGGAGGGCAGGCAGCCTGTGACAGTGGTCACAAGTTAATGAAATTGAAACTGAGAGTGTAAACAACAAAGCCTCCTCATCCCACAGGGAAAACCCCATCCTGCCGTCAAGCCTCAGTGCCCAAAGCTGCAGAACCTTTTGCAGGATGAGGGTCTGAAAGAGCAAACCAGACCTCTGGGGCACCCCCATAGCACCAGCGCATGGCACCACACAGCCCCCTCTTGGAATGGTGAGAATAACAGGAACATTTGGCTAAAGATACAGGTATGCACAGAAACAGAGGGATTGGAGTGTGCCTCCTCCTCCCAGCCGGTGCTAACGGCATGAGTTCGCTCAGAGCATCCTTCCACAGAATGCGGCTTGAATAAACATCTAACATGGGACCAAGGGAACATCTCCAGGACACTGACATGGGAGGTGATGCTGCTACCACCTCACTGGAGCAGCTTCAACAGAGGGAACTCCCTGACCATTTGTTTCCTGTGTGCAGCAGCACCCACCAGCCATGCATTATTTTAACGAGACACAATAATATTCTACCAGTTCTACAAGCTATAGATTGAAGCCACAAAGAGAAATCACCCGAACCTCTGTATGATCAATCTTGTCGAAACACGTTCATTTAATCCCTTACAAATGAAATGAAGACACATTTAAAATGTCATGCTTGGGGTCTGGGATCCAGGTCCCTATAGATCAATCAGCCCAGATAAACCGTGTTATTGAGGAGCTATTTGACAGCAGACATGCCGAAAACACTTATAAACTGTGCACACATCATCTCAGATGGAAAAATCATGTGCTTGCTTTTTGTTCCCTGTACCTTTCCATGACTAAGCACCCACCGTGCAGCAGGAGAGGATGGATACAAGGGGGCTGCACAGGGATGCACGTGGCTCATAGCATCAAGGACAATGCAGACACCCTCACGCACAGCAAGGTCATTGCCCTCCAGCAACAGATACATCAGGAAGCAAACAATGTGGGACCATTTCTGCAACACCCACAGACACGGCTGATCCTGCAGTCGGATCAGGAGCATCAATTTGCTTTGCAGCACTGGGCAAAGCATAAGTCTCATTCAGCATCCTTCACCTTCACTTGTAGAGCATCCCCACACATCCCAGGCAGTTGCTCAAAGGAACTTATGGTATATCCACAACACCTACTCCCAGCTGCACCCCCAAGAACTTCCCTCATGGGACCAAGGCGATGGGCTGGCTGTTTTGGGATGAACACCCAGGTGCCCATTTAACAGAACAGATGTGTGACAGGTATGACAATGGACAGGGATCAGTTGGGTTCTTTATTGGTTCTGAAGGTGCTTAGGTTTAAAACAATTTGTTAGGCTCCCTGTGATTTACTGCCACGCTGGAAAATGGGGCTGAGTATTGATTCTTTGCCTTTTCTATTGCAAATGGGTGTAATGTTTTATAGTATGTCAGAATAATAGCAGCGGGCACTTTATCAATGTCAAATGTTAAAAATGATCAGCTATTGTGATGTAGGAGATTAAATATGAAAGCTTGATGGGTATATAAAAGCAGAATGGCAATAATAAAGGGATTTTTATGTTCAACTTGTTGCTCTCCCAAATCTACCTGGGGAGCTATTAGAACCAACTGCACTGATCAGTAACATATCACTGTAGGTTAAAGGACGTGAAAGTGCTGGGTTTAATCCCCATGGAGGGGTCTTTGTGTGTTGCTCAACTGAGATGGGGGCTGAAAGTTGAGCCCTGTCCTGGCCAGGACCCTTTGCAGAGCTTCACATCCCCTTGGGCTGCACAATAGCAATGGGATATCCCTCTGGCATTGCAGAGCCAAGCTGGAGCCATGCTGGTTTTTAACCTCAAAGAGTGAGGAACTTTCCATGAGGATAACTTCTACACTAACTAATCCGTAAGTATTTAAAATGTGAAGTATGAGCATCTGTCAAACAGCTCTACTTAGCAAGCAAACCCAACGAATCTAGCTGTTTTCAGCTGCCTGCCAAGTGAGCTGTGGGAGAGGCAGTCACAGAGAGGCAGAAGAAGCTGTTTCAGGAGCAGAGGAGGGCTTCCCACAGCACAAAACCAAGATGCAAACCCCAAGAGGAGCCTGGACCCAGTGAGCACTGAAGAGCCCCACCTTTGTGCCTGACACCACACTCACCTCTTGGGCTTGCTCACTGCCCTGTACTCACCCATGATCCTTCCTTTCTGCTCCTGTCCCCTCTCCAGCACACAAAGCCCCAGTACCCCCAGGATCAGCCCTTTTATAGCCCTGGAAGGTCCTAATTCCTGACAGCCTCCGCAAATCCCCACTCAGAGCCAACAGCTGTGCTTTTGCACCAGGCAGGGCTGCCCTTAACTCCTTCCCCACCTCCCCGGTTCCTGTGGTTCCCTCCAGTGCTCTCAGTCACAGGCATTTGACTGCTGAGGGTCGCAATTGTCTGGTCAGGTGAAAAGAACAGGTTCTACCCAGTGGAAGCCACACACTGGAGCAGTTTGCTCCAGAGCCAGGTGATGGGCATAGGCAGCATTTAAAGCCAGAGCAAGATGAGAGGGTGAAGAGGATAGTGCTGCAGTGCCCATCATGGCCTGTCTCCCTGCACAGCAGCACGTTTAAACACTGATCTCTGGTGCGGTGACAGGTTTCTGGCATGGAAGCGAAGCTCCAGCCCCCCTGGCCCAGGAGGAGCCCCACAAAGGTGCATTGCTGACAGCACCACGTTCGCTGCAGACAGGAGATGCTCCCTGAGCGCATCCTCCCGGCTCCCTGCTGGGAATCAGCTGCTGTGGCTGCTTTTGATCCGTCCCCTGGGAGCCAGTGTGCTCCTGCTGCCCGTGCTGGGAAAACCAGCCAGGAAGAGGAGGGAGAACTCTCAGAACTCCATCAGTGAAGATGACTTCCACGAGTAACCATTAATCGTCTCACCGATACCTTAATACAAAGGAAGAGTGTAAAGTAGAAAAGGCCAATAACTCTTGAAGCCCGGATGCCAATTAATGGTTTTGAGTTGTCATAAGCAAGAGAAGGAAAAGAGCAGAGGCAGGACAAGTGTTCTGCTAATTACCTAAACACTTTATTAACTAGCACTAATTAAAGCAGTTCTTGGAGGCTGACAAATGGCTGGAATTACTCAATTTAGAAGTTAGTTTTGACTCCGGTAATTTATACAGCACCGGGAAGTTACAGGGGGGAAATATCTTTCAACTAATGTTTTTTTATTAAAGCTGACAGCAATAATTAGTTATTTGCTGCTAACGGGGCAGCCCCTGGAGGGAAATTCACCGAGATGGATGGCTTGGGCTCCTGCCAGCAGTAATTGCTCTGAGCTTGGTCAGATGCTGGCAGGCTGACCCGAACAGAGCCTTCGGTCCCTGCCTCCGGGCGCCCTGGCCATGGTGCCAGGAAGGGCTTCAGCGATAGAAGTGATGCTCTGGAGCCGGAGCTGCTGAATCCCAAGCTTGGCAGGAGCAGCAGCGACTCCGGTTCTCAGCACACAGAGCTGTAAGGCAGGAACTGCAGCCTCGGAGTAGCTGGGAGCCACTCGCTGCAAGTAATCCACATTAAAACCCCACTCGTTTTTGTCCAGAGAATAGCTGACCATCTTTGCCAAGGGCCAGTGTGAAAAGTGTTGGGCCTGAATGTAAAGCTATGCCCTCAAAGAGAAGAGGGTTTAATGCCGAGAGGTTACCACAGGCTCTGACACTGTTGTCTCTCATCAATCCCCAGCCTCTGGAGGCAACCGGCTACAGCTCTTCCTGAAAGTAGGTTTCTAGTTTACACACACACAGAAAAAGCCCTGAACACAGGAAACTAATGAGCTTTGTGCATTCAGAAATCAGAACGCAAAGAAAGACGATCCAGATTTTCTTTTCATCTCCCTTTTTTGAGCTTGACATATAATTTTGGATGCTTGGGTTGTCAATACCTTTTGTTTCTCATCCTTCCTATAAACTGCAAATGATCCAATTATAGAGTGAAAGGAACAGAGAAGGGGGAAGGCAGGAGAAATGGAATAATCTGTGGGGAAAAGAAAGTAACTGAGATGAAAAGCTAATGAAAGGACGAATACAAAACGGCACAGATGAAGTAGAGGGTATTTGGATTTACACGGAGAGGGGAGGGCAAGCCGAGGGTGAAGAACATCAGCATGGACCCACACGGCCCCAGCCCATCACATCCCTGCCCTTTCCTCTCTTTGCCTTCTTCGTTCCTGCTCCTCCAGACACAAAGTGGAGGCACATTTCAGCAGCAGCTCCGGGGACTCGCAGTGCTCTGGATAAATGGAGCCACGAGCCCCTGTGCATTTGCTATCATCAGGTCCCAGCGTGCAGCGCTTGGCTCAGCTCCTGCGCTGTGGTAGTTACAGGTTGCTGCGCTCCCAGCCCTCGGGGTCTTCATTTCTCTTCCCTCCTGGAAGCTGCTGGTGGAGCACTGCCAGCCTCCGTGGCATCGAAGTGCAGGCAGCAATGCATTGCCTTGGGTAGCAATAGGCACAGGGCTGTTTTTGAGCTATGTCGGGGTTCAGCAGCTCAGCACCCACCCATTTCAACCCATTCTGGCCATCCACATCATGCTGGGAGCCTGAAAAATGCCATAATTCATAATGCCATAATGCAGTGGAATAGCAAGAGCATGATCCAGCATCATCCAGCAAATCCTCTGCACAAGCCATAGGGCTTCCTCCAGCTGGAATGGGAGCTCTGCACCCCAGCTCCCCACAAGGGCCCCCCAGAGCCCTGGGAACACCAAAAGGCAACTTCGGATCGGAAAATCCACTGTCTTTTAAAGCTTTTAAAGGAATATTGAGCAGAATGGAAAGGGCTTTCGATGGCTCCTTTTTCCCAAACTAACAACAAAAAAAAGCTTTTAAAATAAATAGCTGACAATGTCTCTTATTTGAGTAATTCTTTGCCGGCAATAAACGTGTCACTCGCAAGTGCTTTATTTAGAAATGAAAAACTGTTTTTCTTTGTCGAGCGCTCCACATTACACCAAGTTAAAGGCTAGAAGCGCAATCCTCCTCCTGCTGCACCCCCCTCCCTGCCCGAGACATTCATATATTCTGCTATAATCTGATCTAGGTTATAAAAATATGAAAAAGGAGAAAAAAAGAGAAAGACATCTGGCTCTCCCCCAGAGCTGACATTTCCCTTTATGCCTGGTTTAACTTTTTTATGAGTGCCTGGGCTCGCTTCGGTGGAGAATTTCTCCCTTCAAATGAGTTTCCTGGTTTATGGGAGAAACCTTCCTTTAGACAAACCTGGTGATTTTTCAAGTTAAAACGTGTACGTTTTAAGTACTAGCGAAGTTTAAGGATCCGGCTGATGTGGACATAAATCTGAGTTTATTCACGCTGGAGCCCCTGCGTCTGATCCTTTACAACAAAATAAAAGGCAGCGGTAAGGAAGAGCCTGACATCGTTTTTACTTGTTTTACAGGAAGGGAGAAAAAAACCCAAACTGTCAATTTGGAGAGTAATTTATTAGTGGCTGCTCACACTTCCAAGCCTTTATGTGCTAATGCTGGGGAAAGGCGGTACTTGTGCTTCACTGAGCATGTACTCATTGAAGAGACAATGAAGAGGGGGCTGATGTGGTTTCCTCACTGTTTGAGGCCATCTTTTAATCAGGAGCAATGGATGGGGCTACTGGGGGGCTGGAGCCCCAGCTCTGCCGATGGTACCGCTGCATCCCTTCCTCCAGCCCCTGCGCACGCTGAGCTCTCATAATGCGCTCTCACGTAATGGATAACGGCAGGACAAGTCCTATTGTTCTGTGATAAGGAGAAATAAAACAGGCACAAAAGGCAGGGGCTTAAAAGAGCAACATTATTTCTCAAATAGAGCAGGGAAAAAACAAACCCCAACGGGTCCCGTGTCCCCTGCTCACTGCAAAGTAGCCTTGGAATCCCAAGTGAAGAGCCAAGCGGCTATGGAGCTCTCACAGACACAATTCCAGGTTCCATTCAAGTACCTAATTAAATTTTCAGAGTGGTAACTGCTCGGGATCCAGCACAAATAGCTGCAGAAGCCAGAGGGGAGGCAGGGAGAGGATGGAGCAGGGAGAAACCTAAAGCAAATAACTTAATTAAACAAATAAATAGGGAGAGAACTTATAGAGGGAAAAGAAACTAAAAGCCCTGGCAGCCGTGGCAGCTTGAGCGTCATTAGCAGCGGGACAGGAGGGAAGTGTCTCATCATCCTTCATCCTGATGAGCACTTAGAGAGTCGCGACCCCTTTCAGCATCGCCATACAGATCATCAGCCCTGCGCATCGGTCACTGCCGCTCGCCCGCCACATCCCACCTTACTGCTGGGAAGGGGAAGGTGCGGGAAGGCTGCCGAAGGTGGGCAGGGAAGAGCAGGCAGCAAAGGCAGGACCCCCGGGCCTCATCCCACTGTTGATGCTGCAGCCCTCGGGGCGCCCCCGGCTCCGCTCGCCCGTGAGGATGCAGAGGGAGCAGCGCCGCTATTTTTGCACATGCCTACGTGGCACGGCGGAGGCCGAGCTGTCAGCAAGCGTGGATTTCAGCTGGGTGTACCGGGAAAATCTCCCGTGTCAGCTCTCGAGAAGGAGCCCGGGAGCAGTCTGTGGCGAGGCGAAGAGGTGGAGGCAGCAGAGCAGCTGAGCTCCGTGACGCGCAGCACTCGCAGCCGGCCGTGGTTTCGCTGCTCCCCGCAGCACCGCTTGCTGCCTTTCTGCCTGAGCTCCCTTTGTGCTTCAGCATAACCCGAGCGCGGGGTGAGAGCGGCTGAATTGGCAGCCCCCGAGCGCTGCCCCAGCTGCTGCTGGTGGTGTGTTTGCCGAGCGCTGACAACAGGCGGATCACTGCCCGGGTAATGGGAGCAACCCTCGCCTCGGCGGCTCATCGCGAAGAGGAGGAGGACACGGCAACGCTGGGCTTGTTCCAGCCCTGGGAAACCACAGCAGCTGAAAACCTCTGCTCTAATTAACGCGGCTGCTTGATGACTCAGCAGCATCAGGACGCTCTCCAGCCGTGGCTGCACCACCATGTAAAGCCAATAGTAAAGCCTGAGCAGAGTGCTTGCTGTGGGAATAGCTCATTCCTTCCCTACAGGCCCTCCCGCTCAACCTGTGGCAGTTCACATTGGACACAGCTCCCTTCATGCTAAAACCATCATCGTGTGCGCTCAGCATCATCTCAGCCGAGCTCTCACGCAGGGTCCTGCATGAGACAGAACAAGCAGTGTCAGTGCTACCCCTCAATGAGGCAATCCAGGAACACCTCTGGATTTCCTCTGCAAACACTGCCTGTTGCCAGGAACCCGTGTTCCGCTGGACTGTTTGCTCCTCGTCAACACAGAGGAAATGTGTCCGGGTGCTTCAGCACCTCGAGAGCAAACAGTGTGGAGTTATTAAAGCAAAAAAGCAAACATCTTCCACTGAAATGTGGGGTTAAAGAGAGGGAAGGAAGGGACAGGCCTGTATCTCGCAGGAAGGTGTGGAGCTCAGGAGCATCCTGGCAGAGCTGAGCACACAGCCACACCATCCTCACCGGGTTCATATCCCTGCCCAGGGCGTCACATCCCATGGGCACTGCCACCGCAGTGCTGGAGCTGCCACTACAGGTCAGGCCTTTAATCTGTATTCCTTTCTTTCCCTGATTTAACTTAGCAGAAATTGAATCTCCGTTCCAGTTTCTTCCGATTCCATAAAGGGATATCAGTTACAGTGTAAGTCCAACTTATTCCTTTCCATGTATTCATTAAATCCCAGTTAGTTCCCCCACTATTTAATGGAATTGATGGTGTAATTAAGCTACAGGCAGACATTAACAACCAGAACCATCAGGGAGACTTAGGATCCTTTACGGCTCTGTTCCCAGTGTTATACAGCTTCTAATTTCACAACAATTACTGGAACCAGTTGGTTCAAAGCACACACTTGGCACATACAGAACACCCAGCGTCAGCTCCCGAGGGCCCTGGGTCCAACTTCAGCTTCACTGCACATCCCACACACCAAGTGCATCCCGAGGATGCTCTGCTCAACAATCACATCTGCTTGGGATCCCCCATTCCTTATACCGTGGTAGAGGGAAGTATAAACCAGAGACAGCAGCTGGAGCACCCACACCTCACCACCCCTGGTGACGGAGTTGTCCAGCCCTGCGCAGAGGCTGGAGCAGGGAAGAGCTGGCAACACCCATGCTTCACATGCAGCTCCTTCCTGCTCCGAGAGCTGCAGCATGTTGCCTGACACCGAGCTTCCCAGAGGCTTTGCAGACCAGAGGTGAAGCTGTAATAATAACTGCTATTGCGTTCAGAGATTGCTTCCCAGCGCCTTATCTGCCCAGAGATAAGAGCAGGATCTGATCACGCTGCCATTACCAGGCCTAGATTTGCACTAATTGGCTCTCTGGAGTAACCTTACCTCCAATTTGTATATTACGGGTACTCAGCAGGCAGTGATTTACAGCCTCACAGGTTTAGGGAATGCTGTAATCCCTCTCAGGGCTCCTTTCCCCACCCCTGCCAGAAGGAGGGCCAGCAGTGAGGTGGGTCCTGGGGGCACATCCTCATCACCCAGCCTGTTTGTTAATGACCTGGGGTTTGGGGATGTTTGGTCTGCATAATGGGATAATAGAGCTGATGGCTTTGAAGAGGGGGTTGAATCCACCACTCTGCTTCCCACCTCTGCCGTCCTTCCCCCTTGCCCAGCTCTGCTAAGAGCCCTGCTTGGGAGCTGCCAAGGGGCTGGCTGTACATGGCAGTGCAAAGAGCACTCATCTGCAAGAGATCCAAACCAACATGCACTCTTTGAACATGAGAAATGACTCTATCGCTCCTACTACAGGAAACAAAGTGGCTTTAGCTGAGGAAATACGCCTGGGGGAAAAATCAGTCTGGGCTGACTGTTAGGGATGACACAGGTAGAGACAGAATGTCTCTTTTGAAGGCTGCTCCCCCTGTGCCCTGTCCTGCCTACATCCTCATTCATGGCTTAGAGGGATTACGGAGGAGTGCCAGGGGAATCCCATCTCCATTAAACCCATGTCATTTGTCACTCTGCAGGAGTGGTGAGGAGGAGGACAATTAGCATGAACAGGGAGGCAATGGTTACGATGTAAAGCCTTGGCCATCAGTCAAGTGTTCTTCAGTGTGGGGCTTGCCTGTCCCTGAAGGGTAGCAGAGTTTGGTGGAGTCATGGAAAGGCCTCTCCATCCTTCTCCAAAACCTTAGCATTCATCAGAGCCACCACAGAAATAGACCAGTGAAGTAGTTCTCAGGCCATCTCTTGCAGTACACACTCCTCAGTAGCAGAAGTGGATGTTGCTGATGCCACTTCCCACCTGCATTTGCAGAGAGCCTGAAACTGGATTTCCCAGACAACAAGCACAGCAGTCAGGGTAGGGGCAGGGGGATGCCCCACGTTCAGCATTTGCAGGGGGTTTGATGCATCACTGTCCAACGGAGCAGGGAATGATGATGCAGACATGCTGCTCCTCACGTTCCACAAGGGTCCAGCTTTCTCACTTCAGTCACTCCTGTATTGCAAGGGACGGCAGAGCTTCCCTTGTTTGGCAGACACAGGCATCCTGCTCAGGTTGAATCTCCCAGTGAGGCCAAGACCAGGCCTCCCAGGGACATGTCCCATTTTCTGCTCCAGCAGAGCTCGGAGCCGATGGTGCTCCAGGAAGGGATGCACTGTACAGGTCTGTGCCCACAGCACCTCGTCCATCAGCCTTGCTCCAGGCTCCTGCTTGTTTGTGTGGTACCTGTGGGTGGATGTGGGACTCTTTGATCATCCAGGATTACTGCGGCATTAGGAGCTTTCAAACAGGAGCAGATGCTCTGGATACAAAAGTGGGTCATGTACGGTGCTGTGCTGGGATGCTTTGATGTGCAGGGGAAGGGGGGAGGCCAGGGCAGGGTATGGAGGAGCTGGAGTGTGGTTTGCATGGTGCAGACTCCAGTGAGCCCCTGTCTGCCTGCCCTGGCTGTGCTCCATTAGGTTACTGGGAGTTTGCCTTGTGCTTGCAGGGCTGCAAGGGGACAAAAGGCTTCCTACGGCAATGGAACAGTGCCTGTTTGCAGACATGAGGTGGGAATCTCGCCTGGCCGCATCCCCAGCACGTATTCCCTCAGATGTCTTCTGCTGCTAATGAAATAATGTAGGAGACATCATTCCCCGTCACTTCCAGTTACAGTCCCCCTGTGCAGGAGCCTGCCAGCGTTCCCCTTCCTCCAGAGCTAACAAACCTCTGCTGAGAAGAAAGGCCATTAATAATAATTACTCACAAAGAAGAAAACCCCTCTCTTGCTCTCTCTCTTTTTAATGAGCCCTAAAAAGTAAGTTTCTTAATTGAAAAGCTTTCTACTTTGGAGACAGCACCAACACTTCAGAGCGGGGCAGGCAGCGCTGGCAAGCAAAGGCGAAATGAGGGGATACATCAGGCAGCTCCTTACAGGAGTCTGAGAGACGGACCTCAAACTCAGGTGTCACCCAAACTCCATCACCAGAATCCAAGGAACTATCAGTGAGGCACTAATTGGATTGAAAGGAGGCTGCAGATGGAAACAAAGCAGGAAACCGGCTTTGGAACAAACATCATTAGAAACAGAAGTTTGGGAAGGAAGAGGATGTCTTGAGCCTGGGAGATGAGCAAAGTGTGACTCCCCTGGTACCACACATGACAAGGGGTCATTGGGCCAGGGCTCCTTGTCCCAGCTGCTTCCCATTCCCAGTCTGTAGCTACTAAATTGAAGGTTTATCAGCCAGCAGGACAGCCCCCGCTGCAGGAGCATCCTCTGCCCTGATCCAAACCGCTCATTGAGATAAGCTAGGGATGCAGAGCTCACTTCCCCACTGCACACCCCCCATGCAGGTTGTCCTCCCTTCCTGCAGCATTCCCGCCTGGCAGCAGCCCAGCCCCGGGCACAGAACGCTTCCACCGAGGCTTGATCAATCACCTCTCACATTTGGCTACTCGCTGGCTGGATTAATGGGATGTGAGATCCAGGATGTGGCTCTTCCTAATGGCATCGACATGGCCTCTGTCCCCGTGGGAAAGCAAGACCCAGGGCTGCAGCACACACAGCATCACCCTGCTCCCTGTGCACCAGGAGCTGGGAACAGCCAGAAACACTCAGAACACTTGCAGAAAGCCCAGTGTTTTGAGCCAGAGCTGGCTCAGAACCCCAAGGATTCGACCTTCCTCTCCCACCCCTTTCCACATTTCCAGTTTAAACTATTTTGTGCCCCGTTGGATGCAGGATATTTCCCAGGATGCCTCTAAGCCCTGCAGAGATTCACAGGCCTAGTGCAGAGATACCTAACCTTGACCTTTAAATGAGTCTCAGGATGGCTTTCAGCAGCAGGCTGGAGGATGCTCATCCATTTCTCCCACTTGTATATTGCACCATTACACCATAGTACCTATATAATCACCAGAAGCCCAAAGCAGGCAAATGCTGTCATCATCAGACAGCCCAGTTTGGCTGATGCCTCCTTAAAGCAGCTCTGCAAATCAGACCTGAATATCGTTAGGATAAAGGGTGTAGGGAAGGAAATGGCCACAACAGCCTGTTGCAAAGTTAGCGTGAGCTCTGCCTCCCAAATTGGTTCAGAGAAATTAACAGGAAGGAAGAGAGGATCAGACACAATAATCAACCTGCTTACCTGCTCATTAGTTTAATCTTGTCTTTTTTCTTCCCCTCTTCCAGCCTTGTAGTTTCTCTGAGTGCGGAGTAACAAGAGAACAGCAGAGTCCTAGATGAAAGGGAGACTGGGTCTGGCAGCACAAAGATTAAAGCAGAGTTTTTAGGACTGGTCTTTGATTACTGTGTTTCTACCTTGGGTCTGTGGTGATTATTCCTGCTCTTCTCCCAGCATCCCTTCTGGGTGCATGTGAGGAAGTGTGCAACCTCTTGAGCAAGTTCCAAGGACAGACAGTGAGCGTGTTGGATGCAGGATGGGCTCCAGCAGCAAAGGGGGTCCCAGGCAACAGCCCCCGCACACACACACCATCTAGGTTTATGAAGGTGGGACCCTGCTGGGGCTGGTGGGAAAGCCTGGTCCAAGCACCTCCATACCAGGAGTGCTCCTCTGGCTGCTCCTGAAGCAGGATGCAGGCACAGGGCTGATGATGAGGACTGCTCCCAGCTGTCCTACATAGGCATAACCTCAGGCAGGAAGGTGTGAGAACAGATCCCAGCTCTGCTCATCTAGAGAGAGCAGAAAGAGGCTGCTTTAGCAAAATTCCCACAAGGGATGCACACCATAGCCATGCATGTATGATGGAATTACATTTGGAACAGCTTTTTCTTGTTAAATCGGGCTTTTGGGTCCTGTCTGGAGACCAGGCTGAGCATGGGAGGGCTCTGGATGTGGCGGTGAAGAACGGGAGGGAGTCGTGAGGCAGAAGCAGCTGCAGCCGCAGCAGGGCATGGGGCAGGACGGGGAGGAGAAGCTCCTACCCCAGCCTGTGCTGGGCAAAGCCAAGTACCAGCAATTAATAAGCTTCTGTTTAGCCAAGACCCTTGAAGCGTTTCCAAAGCCAGCGCCAAAACAAACAACGCGACAAACCCGAGCGAATTTCATTCCTAAACCAAAAAACTATTGCCTCGCGAAGAGAAACACCCGGAGA
Source organism: Psittacula echo (assembly GCF_963264785.1). Lineage (NCBI taxonomy): Eukaryota > Metazoa > Chordata > Aves > Psittaciformes > Psittacidae > Psittacula > Psittacula echo. The sequence goes on from NC_137754.1 coordinate 728,004, forward strand.
GCATCCAGGAGCAGCTCCTGCTCCGGGCCGGGCCGGCGCCGCAGCATCCTGCATCCTCCTGCGGGGTGCGCGGCGGCAGCGGATCGATGGAGCAGCGAGCAGGAGGCTGAGCCGGGCTCAGAACATGATTTATGATCTCGCAGACATCTGGAGATCCGCGCCCGGGCTCTGGTGTAACGGCTCTCGGTGAGCAGGACCCAATTAGGTGACCCCCCACGTCCGCGATCGATCAGGAGGGAGGGTTTGCTGTTTACACTGTGCCTCCAGCAGCAGCATTGCCGCTGGGCTGGGGAAGAGCACCGTGTAGAGCTGTCTTTGGGGGTGTCGGGGGGCTGTGATGTGGATGCGCTGCACGCATCACCAGTGCCCAGCCAGCATCACCTCTCCGGGGGCCAGTGCAACTCTCCTACCTGGGGCAGTGGGTACCAATCCCCCTCCAGCCTCATGGAGCTGCTTTCTCTGCCTCTTGCCGTGTCCCCTGCTGCTGCAGGCCAGTGGTGTCAGCCCTTCCTTCCGTCCATGAGAAGTCCTGCACCATGAGGCTGGGAGAAAAAGGTTCATTTCTGAAGCGAGTTTTCCTCCCCCTCACTCGTTACAGAAAGGAGGGGGAAGAGCCCGGGAAGACAGAGTTCTTACATTAATCAGCACAGAATTCTAACTACTGCCCTTTATGCTTTACATAATAATATAAAGCTTTATTCAAAGACAACAGCCTTTTACATCAAAGATCCCCCTCTCCCAGTCTGAACTTTGGAGCCCTTCTCCTTGCAATTAATGTAGGGAGATCTAAACAAAGTCAGGGAGCAGCTTGCAGACATCCTCTGAAGCAGGGCTGACTCTCCTCGAGGAGCAGGATCCACCACCGCAGCTCTGCTCCCTACTGCTGTTTGGCTGTGCAGGCACACATAGAAAGGGAAATAGCAGGGGTTGGGGTGCTCTGTGCCCCACGGGGCTGGCACCACCACCTCGGAGGAGGAGGAAGTTCATTTTCATTCTATAATCTCGGCCTTGCGTTGTGCACTGCACAAATACACCAGGACAGCGCTGGTGCCCTTCGCGCAAACACAGCCTGCACAAGCATTGAAAGCTTACTGCAGGCTGGTGCCCGAGGACATAACGATGAAGGACACCCACCCCACGTTAAGTAGTGTAGCTCCAAAGCTTTGCCATAGAATTGATCATCTCCCTTCGGAGGGCCATGTGCACAACTCGTGGTTGCTGTGGAGGGCTGAGTGTGAAGGCAGCAGCAGCACAGCCGCCCTGCACCCAGCACACAAGAGACCAGGACATCTTCACCCGAGATGAAGGCTCCTGCTCCTTCCCTTCATCCTCCCGCAGGCTGAGCTCTGCCACGGCTATTCCGGGATCTCTGCTAAATGCTAATTGCGGTGCTTCACCTCCCCCAGGGAGCAAGGGGAACCCTCCCCTAATTAGCGCCGCAATCTGTGGCTGAGGGGAGCTAAAGGTTGACTGGAGCGCGCTGCGCTCCCTGTGAATTCCAGCATATGCTGTGGAAAACCGCCGCCGAAGCCAGGCTCCCGAAGCACGGGGTGTTTAAATAACCACGGATCCCCACTGCTGTTTATTACAGAACAGAAGCGTAATAAAAGGCAAAGCTGCGGCTGCGAATCCTGCTCCCTGCCAGGGCGGGCGGTGGAGGAGCGGGAGGATGGGAGAATTCCATAGGTGTGCTCCTATGCATCCCTGCAGCTGCTGCTGCCCTCATTTTGCAACAGAAAAGAGGCCAAGGGGTTGGGGTAGGAATTACCCGCCCGTGCCCACGCTGTAAGGCACAATGGGAAGTTCTCATCCTGTTTTGCATCCCTATTTCAGGGCTGAGGAGGCCCTAATGGGACCCTATGGGGAGGCTGCACTGAGGACTTGCACATGCTCTGCAGCCCGCCTGCGTTTCCGCTGGTCACTTGTGGTAGTCCAAAGCATATAAAATATTTAGTGGCTCCTAATTAGAAGTAATCACCACTTAACCTGGAGCAGAGAGGTGCCCAGTGCATCTACTGCTGAACAGCCTGCACCGCAGCCCATTAAACGGAAGGGCTCAGGGAAATAGACAAGTGCTTGTTTTAGCGAGGACCCCCCCTGGGTACCCGAGTGCCAACCCTCGCATCCCAGGTCCACAGGCTCTACTCAAAGGCGCCCGCGAGCAAACCTTCACCTCACCTCTATTTCAGTGTGATTGCTCCCTCTGTGCCTCTGAGTTTCTGCTCCAGCACACGATGTCCTTCCCCGAGCTGCAAGGGGGAAAGCAAATGGTTAATGAGATGCCCAATTCGTTTCTCTTCTATCAGAGCTATGTAGGAGAAAACAAATGAGGCTCCTTTCCGTGGGTGCCGCTTTCCTGCTCAGAAAGCCTTAGGAGTATAAAAATCCTGCAGTGCCTCCTCTGCTTTGGTCTGTGCATCTCTCTGAAGGTCTCTGCTAATAAAACCAACTTAACAGCCTTTCTGCCTGGCTCCCGAGGGAAAACCCTGACCTCTTACTCAATCCACAGCCTCCGATGCAGCTCGAATGAGCAAACACGCCTTGAAGGGTGACCCGCAGGTCAGCAGCCCCTGACTGTTTTGATCCAAGTGAATTCTGCAGATGGAGGATTCACTCGCAAACCTGAGCAGGGAGGGAAACAACTCCCCTCTGTGCCGAGAACTGGGCAGATTAAAAATAATCAGGTCCATGTCAAACTGAACCAAAAGTTTGAGATCCAGAAAATGGCAGTAAATGAGGCAGCAAAGCAGAGTCAGCAAACACAGCCCCAAACACAGCCCGAGAGCACCAGCTGAAGCATTTCATCTCCACAAGTGAAGAAATGCTTTGTAGCTGCTTTTCGAGTCTTTCACTTCTTTGCAATAAATGAGCTTCCTTCCCTTTATCCACATTGTTTTCAGAATTGAAAAGTACAGGTTTTAGCTGGTGGTTTAACTCCTCAGACTTTCAGACATCATTTGGCTTGATCCCTTCCTAACAGATCAGGGCAGTTGGGATGGACCCACATTAGCTCAAAAGGAAAATGAAACTGAAGGATGCTGAAATAGCTTTTCCTCTAAGGCTGCTGCTCTGTCCTCCACAGATCTAGTAGGGATCATTTGTCCCATCCATGCTGAGTTTTGGCCAAGCCCCAGCCCCAAAGAGATGAGAGCAACCCCCTCCACTGCTCCCTTTTCTATCCAGCTTCAAGAACAACATCGGGCACCTGACTGAGCTTCAAGGACTGAAACACGTTCGGGCAGAGCTGTGCAGAGCAGACGCATTCAGACTGGTCTCTGTGCACAGCAGCTCCATGTGCTCACTGCAGCCCCAATGAGTCCAGCTCCACAGGGCCCATGGATGCTCCTGCTGCCATCTGGCTGCGGAGCCTCACACCCAGGTCAGGCCATGCCCTGGAGCCCCCCGGCATCCCCAGCTCAGCCCTATGGGACAACCCCTCACATCCACTCACTGCAGGAGCAGCTGCTGCTGACACACCAAGGTTTGCAAGCCATGCTGGACCCAATAAACATCTGCTCTTGCCCGCTGCCAGCCATCAATCACAGCTGACAGCCGTCCCCCCACGGACACCACCCTGCTTTTCACCTTAATTTCTTAGAAGGGCTTTTTCACCAGTTGGAGACTCATAAATACCACTCTGCGAGCCCAGGTAGGGCTAATGATAGATGGCTGCTTCACAGACATGCCAGAGGCTTTGACCTAATTGTCACCAAAATACTTCCTAATTAACTAATAGATAAAACCCAATTAAAACTTCTGCTCTTCCTACAGTCCCTGCTGAGTACTTTTTCTCCCCGTCTCAAACTCTGTCTTAAATTAGATCCAGGCTAGCCGGGCCCGCTCTGGATAGATGAGGATGCTCTGTCCACCATCCTCATGTAGCCTTGCTGATCCCTTTTCTTCCTCTGCTGAATAGACCCACTGCACAGAAAAGCCTCTTTAGCACATTTGCTTTGATGTGCAATAAGTTAATTACTGTAATACATTCATCTTTCTCCCCCAGTATTGAATCATGTAGAACATCCATATAAATTGTCGCAGAGTTCTTCATTTTGACTCAATTTATTCTTTAAGCAGCCCTAGCAAGTGTATTTCTGCAGAAAGGCTTTTCCTCAATCCCATTTACCAGGTGAATCCATTATTTTCTGCTATCCTGATATCCATCTTGGTCCACCTCCCAGACGGACAGAGCTTGCTGATGCCCTGGTCTTGCAGCCGCTCAGCAAAGGAGTAGGGTTGGGAGCACAGAGCTCTGCATCCCACCCTGGGGAACCCTTTTCCACCAGGAAAGAAAACCCAGTGCCTGACCCCACATGGGCGTCACAAACCCCTCTGCCCAGGGACAGCATAAGTGAGGCAAAAGGACAGCACAGAAAGCACCTTGCTGTGGTCTATGAGGGCTTCACCTTGGGCTCTGCAGCACCTTCTCAAAGGGCCCGCAGCAGCTGAGCTGCACAGTTGAATGGAGAGAAGCCCACAGTTTATTCCACCTCAGCCTCCATCTCCCAGACCTGTGCTGGGCTTGGCTCTTACCTGAAGCATTAGCACAAGGAGGGCTTGGGAAGCCCCAGCACTTGCCAAGGTGACACAAGTGCACAGGGAAGCTCAGTACCAGGGGTTCACCTCCATTTTTCCTGCTGTTTTTTCCCCTCTATTTTTCCCTTCCCTGTTTTTCTTAAAATAACCTCCAGGTAATGCATTCAGCCCCGCCGGGCTGCTTTATATCGCTCACAGCATTTGCCAGTTGACTCTTTCCTGCTGAGATCAAGTCTCTTATCAGGGATTAAGGCTGTAGTTCAGGAGCGCAGCTATGAAGTGTGCCATCAGAGCAGGTAGTGGGATGAGCCAGCACGGCTCACCAGTGCTGCGGGATCCAGAGCAGCCCAGCAGAAGCAGGGATGTCGCAGCGTGTGATGGCGGGTCTGTAATACAGCCCCCTGTGAGCGAGGGAAACCAAGCTGAGCAAGGCTGGAGAGGCTAAGCAGAGCTGACAGCATCTCTGAGGACACAGGAGAAAAAGATTTGTTGGGTGCGCTGTGACCAAAAGGAAACATCCTGGGGATACAGGTCCAGCTTTCAGGCTGGAAGATGTTTGCTCCATGTTTAACATAGGAAAAGTCTGGTGACTGCCCCTGACTGAGCCACATCTGCCTGCAGAGATGGAGGAGCAGGGCTGAGCTCCGGCCCCAGGTAGGTTTTATTTCCAATGGAAATAATGGAAACAAGAAGGCTGAAAACAGCAAGATGAGTCAGTCCGTGCTGCAGAGAAGTGGAGGAAGAGCTTTCCTTGGGGGGGGATATTTGCACCCAGCAGTAGGTCTGGTTCAGCTGGAGCAGACCTGCATCGCGGTGCCCAGAGAGCTCCCATTGCCACTGCCCCAAAGCCATCGAGGCACCCACCAACCCTCCAGGGGTGCCCCCAGCACCACTCCAGGCACGGAGCAGGAAGCCCTCCAGCCCATTGTGAAGGCAGGACACTAACCTATCACATATCCCTCATTTCCTGCTCTACATCCAGCTCCACAGGCAGGATCAGTCTGAGCTCATCGCGGCTGCAGTGACCTCTCAGAGCTGCTCGGATGGAAGCAGGAGGAGCTGGTGCAGGGCAGGTCTGCAGCTCACAGGGGGTAAGAACCATCAGCACTGGCCCCACTGACCTTCCCGCAGGGATGCAGTGGGCTCCAGCCTTGCCCTTGGGCTGCTCTCATCATGAGATGAGCACCAGCTCCCCAGCAGAGCCCCTCACCACCGAGGAGCCGGTTTACCTCGCCAGCAGCACATCGCTGCCCGAGCCCGGCGCGGCAGAAGGGGCCATCAAGGCTGTTTGCTGCTTTACACAGGCTATCATGTGCTGTGCCGCAGCGGGGGACTGCAAATGACTTTATAGTTATTGTTCCTCAAATTGGACACCCCCTTGGAGCTTAGATAATATGAGATGAAACAGCCTGCGGGAGGCTGCAGTCAAGTGGAACAGTGATGGAGGCTTTTTTTCCCCTTTCCAAGAAGAAACACTCCACCTATTTACTTCTCCCCCCGCCCTCCTCCTCCTCCCTGTCAGGATGCTGAGCAGAGCCACCCCTGGCAGTGACAAGGGTGAGCTGGGGTGTAATCGCTGAGCAAACTGAGCTGCCTGAACCCTGTGCGGGTGAATGGATTCTGCACGCCAGGATTTGGACATACAGCTTTGACAGCGAGCCCTGAGGAGGAATGGGAAGGGACAGAGGATGCTGCGGTTCCTTACTCCTCTTCCTACCCACGCGAGGCTTGAAGGGAACATTATTACTGGCAAAGCAGAAATCTCACCTCCTGTCATTTGGCTCCACAGAGCCAGTGTAACCACATTGAAGCAGAGATGCTGCTGGAGGGAGTGGGAGTGGAGAGGAGGCTTTGAGGTGAGGGAGCACAGGAAGAACCAGAGCTAATGAGGGACTGGGGGAAGGAGGATGTCAGGGCTCACGGCGCAGCTCGTTATGGAGGAAGGGGGAAGCGGAGGCCCGGAAAAGAAAGGGAAGAGCATCCGAAGTGCAGCCGCCTCGAGGCGGGGGGAGAAGCTGAGTCTGGGGAGGAAGGACCTGGCTGGAAATGAGAGCCTGGAAAGCAGAGCTGGGAGCGCTCCCCGCCGGCGCGGCGTTCTGTTTGCCTTTCCCCACAGCAGATCTGGTGATTTAAATTAGGTCTCGATTCTTGTTTAAATTATAGTTTACTGTTCTGCGCCCCGCTCAGAAGTGAATTACCTTAAGCAGCAGTATTAATAACACGGTTATAATTAAGCTTCATTACTGTAGGCAGTTTGCTGAAACAAATTGCTTCTTCATTATTATTATGGCACCTTTGGTAAAAAGACATTTCCCCAGAATGCGACCTTGATGCTTTATATAGCAGAAGCTGGGAGATGATAGAGATGTAAGGATGAATTAGCATCTTTTACCTTCTATATCAAGCTCATTAAAAGGAAAGCAACTCAAGTCAAAACCAAGCAGCCTTCATGGAAATTTTAACCTAAGCGAAATGGATAATGAATAGGTTTGAACTTTCTCTGACATCTTTATAGCAGTGCTTTATTTGTATTATACTGCTGCTAAAACATAAATAAATAAAGCAGGGCAGGGAAGGGAGGGACAGGAGATGGGGCACTGACCTGCCAGCACGGGCTCCTCCCCCTGTGCCACCAGCTTCACATCCAGCATGATGGAACTGCATCCCTTCAGCAGAAGAACACTATGCTGATTAACAAAGCATCCTAATCCTGCAGGAAGCGGTGCTATTCATACCTGGAAGCAGCTATGGAAGCATCCTAATCCTGCAGGAAGCGGTGCTATTCATACCTGGAAGCAGCTATGGAAGCATCCTAATCCTGCAGGAAGCGGTGCTATTCATACCTGGAAGCAGCTATGGAAGCATCCTAATCCTGCAGGAAGCGGTGCTATTCATACCTGGAAGCAGCTATGGAAGCATCCTAATCCTGCAGGAAGCGGTGCTATTCATACCTGGAAGCAGCTATGGAAGCATCCTAATCCTGCAGGAAGCGGTGCCATTCGTACCTGGAAGCAGCTATGGCCACAGTGTGGGGTTTCATGAGCTCCCCTTGTCCATCCATGTCCAACATGAACCACAATGCACTTCAAAGAACTGCTCAGTCCCAAAACTTCCCCCCAAACTCACAGGGTCTAAGGGTGCTCAGCATCCTGAAATGATCCTAGCCTAGGGCATCTGCAGCAGGCCGAGTTACTGAGCAGGCCTGGAGGGAAGCTGCTCAGACAGACTCCCAATCATTCGCTGGAGCATCACGAAGTGCAGCCACTCTTGGAAGGAGGACCCATGCTTGGCCTCTCCTTCTGTGCCATCCACGATACCTGGCAAGGGTTGCCCGCAGCAGCAGATAATTAGCCCTCAATTATCATCATTAACACTTTCACCTACACCACCTGCAAATCCTGTGGCCGAGCTGCTGCCTCTCTCCACCAGGACAGGGACCAGGAAAGCTTTAACCCATTGATTGCTGCAAATGACCCTGGCTCCATGGCATAGGGCTGCCAGGGATGAGGGATCTGGGAGAAGAGACAACAGCTACACTGCTGCAGGAGCCTCAAACAAGCATCCCCACGAGCAGCAGGAGTAGCACCACAGGAATAAGTTGCAGTGATTCTGACAGACACCAGGCTAAAAAGAGAGAAAACACCACACATACCTTATAGGAGCCTCCTGCTTACCAAACAGGCCTTGAGAGCACCCCTAGACCCATCTCTGCTGGCAAAGGTGCCCCCTCTCTGTGCTTTCTGCCTCCAGGACCTGGGTAAGCCCTGCAGAAAGCACTCCTGCTCCTCTCAGCTCACCCATCTCCGTCTAGAGCAGGCTGCCCTGGGCCACACCATCTTAAAGGCTCCCCATAATGGGCAGCAGCTGCTGCTCCCCACTAGGTGCTGTCTCTGAGCTTTATCTTCAAACAAGCTGGGAGCCTATTCCTTGCCTTACACCCCAGGGTGACATCCTGGGGTGTTGCTGTACCCCATGTACCACAGCTCCTGCATTCTGTATGCAGAGAGGCTGTAACTGCACTGACACAAAGCACCCCCTCATCCCAAACCCAGCATCAGACCTCTCCATCCCAGCTCCCTCACTACAGCACCACTGCCTTGGTCACAGCAGCAGCTCTGGGGACAGCAGCACAGGGAAATTAACCCAGCAAAGTGGAGAGTCCCGCTTTAACGACCCTTCAAGCCCTCATCATTTGCCTGTGTGGCTGCAGCAGCGCCCGGTGAGTGACTGCAGAGCACAATTAAACCTCATCCTCAAAGGTCACCGAGAAAAATATTTCTCCCCGTTGTTAAACGGGGCATTTGCAGGGTCTCGCTGTGACCTTTCGCATGACAGGATTTAACACTGCCTCTGCTGAGGCTCTGCGCTCGCCCGAGCCGTGTGCCCGCATGCACAGGGGTGCACTGGGCTTGGGGCCCTCCTTCCAGGGCAGAAGCAAAGGCAGCATCATGCTAAAGGAGGCCAGATCCTGCTTCCCCAGCCCTGGGGTCTGTGCTTAGCCGTTACATTTCCCCTGCTCATGGAACACATCCCCAGCACAGGAGGATTCCCTCCTAGCCCTGGAGCAGTGCAGGATCCACTGTTGTGGGTGCCAAGCGCTCCTTAAACCTGAAACGGTGTCTCCAGGATTTCCCGGGATGTTCAGTACCATGAGCTGCCGGTTCACTCTTAGATAAGAAGTCCTCCTTCTGAATGTGGATTGGAAGCTCTCTCCGCTCAGCACATGCGTGCCTCCGCGTGTGTTTGTACACACACTCATTAAACAAATGCTAGCTATCAATTTCTCTGAGTGCTTATTCTGATAATAGCTATATTTATCATGTAGCATCTCTGGAAGCAGTTCAAGTCTAAAATCTATGATGGGTATTATGATATTTAATAACGGTGTTTTATTTTTAAATGCAATAAAAAATAAAGAGCTGGAGGGTTTTGGAAGCCCCCTCCTGGGCTCTGAATCCATCTCTGTCACTGCCACGCTGCGTGACCTTGGAGAGGTCGCTTATTCTTTCCATGCTGGAGCTTCCTGATGGTAAGATGAGGATAATCATGGGATCTGCAGCCCGGGGCTGTTGTGATGCCTCTTTCCTAATTAATGTTGATGGAGTGATTTCAGCTCCCTGCACAGAAGGGGCGAGCTCTTGTTGGTGTTTCATTCGAGGGCAGCTGGACCCCTCTGCAGCCCCCTGGCTGCAGGTTGCGGAGCTGTGAGGAAGCAGGATGGGATGGGTCAGCATCGCTGAGTGGCACTGGAAGAAGGGATGCGGTAGCAACGCACATCCCTGTTCGCACCCAGCCCTTCCCGTACATGCTCTTATGTGAGAGCATCATCCTTAACTCTTATGGCAGTCAGGAAGTCCCCTGGACCGCCCCTAGGAGGAGCGTTTTATGGTAAGGCAGCTGTGCCATCCTGCATCCCATGCTGGGACATGATGGAGCTGAAGGCCATGTGCCAGCACCACTCACCAAAAACCCACTGTGTGTCACAATAACCTCGGTGGCATCTCACTGGGAAGAAGGAAAAGCCCCATGCAAAGGTAGCATGGGACACTCCAGAGGAAGGGCTGCCCCATGGACACCTCCCTGTTCCTCTTCACGCTGGCCCATGGCAGGAGCACCCTCCTGCACCACGATGTACGAGTTCATCAGCCGGTCACCATCATTATCTTATTGTTCACAATAACAACCCCCTTCTTCCGGAGGCATCAGGCTACTACCCCCATTCCCTGCCCCTGGAGTGCTGGTCCAGCGGCCTTACCCCTTCCCACTGTGGAGTGGACAAACAATCTGCATCCCTTAATTAAATTTACAGCGATCTGCACCGAAGGCAGCCTGTGAGGGATGGCGTGTACACAGCCTTAAAGCAAATCACCACTGGTGATGAAAGAGCCTATTTCAGTTAAGCAAATTATGAGGAGGCGGGTGATGTCCTCGGTATAATAATTCCATGTGAATTATTTATATGGAATCTGCAATTACACTGAGCAAAACAGTGCATAAAGCACACTTAATTATCCAGCCACCTGTTAGGAGCAGCCGATGGCAGCGTCCCCATGAATTATTCGCTGCTGACGGTGGAGCAGAGAGCGGGATCCCACGGCAAGAGCCCTGGACCCGAGCAGGAGCCCCGACCACAGGCAGCAGAGGGAACATGCAGGGGTTTGCTCCTGTTTGTTCCATTTCAGTCAACTTCTACTGTTTGTCTGGCTCCTGAGCAAGGTCCTGGTTCTTGTTTGAACAGGATTGTTTGCTCGCTTTAGCTACCTCCTAATAGAGAGTTTTAAATGGAAAGGATCACTTGTCTCCATCCATGCCTTGAGAATTTCACAGGGGGAACAAACTCCCTGCAGCAGGGATCCAAGGCAGTGCCCCAAAGAAGGAAAACCCCTTCTCCTCCTGCCCCTGGCTCCTCACACCCTGGCAGAGGTTTTCCCAGTGGTAGCTCGATGGTTTTGGCCCGTCAGAGGATGGACCAGCCCTCAGCATTTAATGGGGAAGAAATGAGTGCTTTTTCTTTAAAGATTTACCACGTACAAATGGATGAGGGTATTAAAGGCAACAATTAACTTTATTGGAAACTTTATATTCTCCAGCCTCATTAGAACTGCCAACAAGATCTATTATTAGCATTACTATGCAGATAATTTAATAAAAAGGGTATTTAAAGTGGATACTTTTGCACTGGAATCAAATAGCTTTTCTTCCATGTTCTTTCCTCCTCTCTCCCTTTCATCCTACGCTGCATCACATAGGGAATGAAACCTGAGGTTTGGTGTGTCCCATGTCCCAGGCTCCCCCCAAGCTCACCAAGCCCTGCAGAGAAAGGGACAGCACCAGGAGCCTGGGGTCCTGCTCCAGTCCTGCCCCCACTGTTTTCTGTAGGGATAGGAATCAATGGGAGAATTCCTCCTGACTCACCATGGTTCCGGAGCAGTGGCAGCGGGATCTGCCCAGGGGGAATGCTGCCCTACCCAGGCTGCTGTGCTGCTATGGGAGACCAGCTCCCACCTCCTAATGGTGCCTGTTTTGTAAGACATTCCTCACTCATGACGTCTTCTTCTCTTGCAGGGCTTCCAGTTTCAATGGTGTCATCCCAGAGCTTTGCGTTCACTGAATCCCTTCCCAGCAACAGGTAGCAGCAGGAGAAAAAGGCAGCCTTTAAAGAATAAAGCCGGAAAAGGTTTCCTTTGGTGGCACAGATGCCAGGGCTCCTTCTTTTCCCATTATGGCTCAGCTTTGAGCCGTGATTTTAACAACAAAGTCAAAACTCAAAGCAGAAGTTGGCTGAGGCTCCAGCTCACCCCTGCCCTGCAGTGGGAAGGGGAGGGCAGCTGCTGGGGAGTAGAAAGCACCAGCTCAGCCCCCAGCCAGAGACCCACAGACACTGATGGGGCTGGAAACGGGAATGCTGCGGCCAAATCCCATCAGCCACTGGTGAGCAGCAGTATTTCAGTGCTGGGCAGCCTGAGAGGTGTTTGGGGACCGGGACATGGGCTGTCACCATAAAAAAGACTCTGTTTAATCTGTGAGTTTAAATTTTAACCAACTGTTGGAGCAGAGCTGCTCTCCCCCCGCTCCACAGCACTGCTCACATCCTGCTCTGCAGGAGTCCCCAGGAGGGGACTCAAATACCACTGAAATGAGCTCATCTCTCCTCCCTTCCCTAGTATTTCTCCAGCGCAGAGCAGCGGCAGGACAGCTGTGCCTCAGGCTGGCTTCCACTCATTCCTATGGTGCTCTAGGGACACACGCAGCATCCTTCATCCCTGCGGGAACCCAGCCTTGGGACCCCCCAGGACAATGCAACATGGAGCAGCACATCCTGCTCGGGTAGACCCAGGACAAGCATTTGGGTTCTCTGTGCCGAGGCAGGACGCAGCGGTGATGGTCGCTATCCCAATGCGGCTCCAGCTCCCAGCCTCCTGCGCCTGGGCCCTTTCCATCACGTTTATTACACCCTGCAGTGTAATTAACAGAGAGGAGTCAAAGGACCCGAAAGCAGTGATTGTAATAAATAATCACTTGGCGACCGTGGAGTTAATATTCCACCAGGGTCTCCTCCTGGCCTCCAGCTGGAATGGCAGAGAGAAGGGAAGAGTAATGAAGCCTGGCAGCATGACCTGCGGAGGCCTGGCTGCTGGAGAGCAGCAGCATCCTGCAAATGCTTCCTGCCTAGTCCCACTTCTCCCCACAGACTTTAGAGCAACAGCAAAGCCATTTTTGGTGGCTCTTTGAGGGGATTTAGGGAAGCTCAGGAAACTGAAACGCTGTAAAACTCAGCATGTGACAGTTCATCTTTTCCAAAGGGAGCAAGACCAGCACATCTCGGACTGCCACAGCTCTCTGCTCCTTGTGCCAGCCTGCAGCTCCCAGCAAACCGGGGTCCCAGTATCACATCCAGGAAATCATCCACACATCAGAGACAAAAGAGCATACGGAGGTGCTAAGGACACATGGACTGCAAGGCCTTCATCCTGCCGCCTCCTCCTCCAAGGGAGGGTGGCAGAGATGCTCTGGGTGCTTTGCTACATCCCCACTTCACCCCATGCTCCCCATGAGGTCCGGAGACTGCAGTGGGACACTGTGCAAGCCCCATGCAGTGGAGAGCTTGGCTGTGATGGTCTTTCATTAGCTCCACATCTCTCTGCTAATTAGAAATCTCAGCTGAGATTTGCACTTTTATGAATAGCTTGCACTGGAAACCTTTATAAAAGCCCCATACATGTTAATTCCATCTGATCTCAGCCATCCCAGGTACCATTCGGTAGCATTGTCATAAAGCAACAAAGCTCTAACTTGTCAGCTCCACCAGAGAACACCCTCCTGACGTTGGACCTTCTGAGATGGTGATTACAATGTGCCAGCCACAGCTATACCCTTGGCAGGGCACCTCCATCTCCCTCACCCGCTGCTCCCAAGGCTCTGCTCCTGGGCTATTCCTGTTTAATCCAGCACAGCACCCTGGCGCAGATGAAGGAACACAGCACAAGAACATCTTGCACTGAGGGCTTTCTCCCCTTTGGTGGGACTCTCTGAAGTGGGCCTTTCCCAGCTTTCCCAAAGCCAGTCATTTCAGCCTCAATTTGTATCCCATTCAAAATGCCTTTCTCTGGAGCCAGGGTGGGGAAAGACTAACTTTTCCTTCCTGAAATCTGGCTGCTGGACACGAGGGAATAGGGAAGGCAAATAAGCAAAGCAAAGTTAAGCTTTCTGTACAGAGCTGAAGGCTTCACGGTGCAGACTACAGCAGCAGGTGATGGGTGGCTCCAGCCTCTGCTGTGTAGGCTGGGAAAAATCCTGTTAAACCGCAAAGGTGCTTTGGCTCCAGCTCCCCATTCCCGAAATGACTGAGCTGAAGTCAGCGGGATGGCAGGAATGTCCCGGAAGGGCTGAGCGTGGGCTCTGAGCCCGTCCTCTTCCCCCGTGCCAGCCGGGAACTGCTCCCACACCTCGCACCTTGGCAGAGATGAGGGATGATGAGCAAATCCAGCAGAATAAAAGGGCGATGGGAAGCAGAGTGTGCTAAGTAGTGACACAGGTGAGCAGCCAGAACGCAGGAGGGGAAGAAAGTCTTGGGGCAAGCTCAAGGAAAGGTCAAGAGCTTTATTTATGGCCTTAGATAATCTCTTAAGTGCCCATCTCCGAAGCCGCTGGTGCCGAGTACAAAGGCAGAACCAGGGAGGGCTCACAAGCAGGGCAGAGGGAGCCTTGGTTTGAGCCCTCCTTCACATCCAGGCTTCTCAGCATCCCCCCCCAGCTCTGGTCCCCACAGGCTTGTCCTTCACCGGGAATTGGAGACAAGTTTCCAGTGCTTTCCTCCCCCATCTGCCCCAGCACTCGTTGGAATGCAGGCTTGGACTCGGGCAATCAGTAGGTAATCTCGTCAGCATTACTTAGAGAACCAGGCTCTGTCCTGCCCAGCCGATGCTCTGTGCAGCAGAGGGAAAATCACGGCTCCCTCTTGAAAGGAGGGGAGAAATTAAGGTTGACTTTGGCACAGGAAAACAAGCGATCCAGAGATGACAGGGTGCCACAGGAGCTTAAAGTGAGCATCAACTAACTCAAACAAAAACAAATCTGCATTGGAAACAGGCTCTTCCCCAGACCACATCCCCACTTTAAAGTGCCTTTGAATTCTTCCCAGCACATTTAGAACATGCTCTCCCTTCACAGCTCTCGATCGCTTTGCTTTGCCGGTTGCAAGCAGGCAAACGAGGGCTGAAGCTTGAAGTGATGTTTTCCTATTAGCACACATGCAAATGCTAATAAACAGCTCTGCAGGCTGTGCCAGCGCCGTGTCCTCTGCCCGGCACCGCTCTGCAGGCAGCGAGCAGGGGAAGGACAGACGGGCACTACAAACCCTCTGCCACGTTGGTTTTCCATCAGCAAACGCCAGCTTTGCTCCTTACGGGAGCTGTGAGCTGCCATGGGAAAGCCGGCAGAGATGCCATTGGAGCAGCCGTGGCCTGGGGCACTGCCCACATGGTGCCAAGGAGGCTGAGGGCTTCTTGCTCGCTGCCGGGTTTGGGGCAGGTTATGGGTTGTTTGATATGGAATTTCAAATGATTGCTTAAGTAGCTCATTAGCTCATGGCAACTTGGAGCAACCCGGGTGTAGTGGGTGTTTAAGTGTTTAATGCCTTTTTTTCCCCCCTCTTTCTTTCTAATTGGCATTTAATTAGAAGAATAAATAAAAAAAAGAAGAGCAGCTTTGCCTGGGCTGCTCAGGTTTAAATATTAAACAGTTCCATCCTCCTGGAATAGCCGTGGTGAGGGGGCAGAGAGGGCCAGGATCCCATGGGAGCAGGGTGGCTGCAGGCAGCACATGTTATGGCCCACAGCAGGGCTGCCTTGGGTCACTTCCACCAGGAGGACGAGCTGGACCGGACCCTATGCCAGCCCTTTGAGGCTCTCACCTTGTATCCTCCTTCCCCAGCACATCTTCAAGCAGGGATCAGGACTTGGCAAGGCTCCTCCTTGGCTTCTCACGGTGAAAGCTT
Source organism: Psittacula echo (assembly GCF_963264785.1). Lineage (NCBI taxonomy): Eukaryota > Metazoa > Chordata > Aves > Psittaciformes > Psittacidae > Psittacula > Psittacula echo. The sequence continues at coordinate 743,536 of NC_137754.1, forward strand.
CTCCGTGGCCCTGGGGAGCTCAAGGGGGGATGCTCGGGAAGGAAACGTCCATTAGCGAAGCGCTCGATAACTGCTGCTGTGATTGATCGCCTGCCCTAATGCCTGGAGATCTCCCAGGCTCCGGCTGCCCCTCCCGGAGAGAGCGGAGGAGGCCGGATGAAGCTGTAACGGCTTTGGGAGGGCTCTGATCTCTCCAGCGCGGCTCCGATAGGGATGAGGCCACGCGGAGGAGCTCCGGAGCAAAGCGCTGGGTTCAAAATCCTTCTCTCCCACGTGTAATCACACAATGGGAAGGAGGAGCAGGGCTGGGAGCTGCTGCTGCTCCCCCAGCATCTCCCTCCGCATCCCTTGTCCATGGGTGGCCAGGCAGCAGCTCCCTTAACATCAGTGCATGAAGAGGCTGGAAGTCCCTGTGGCTGTATTAACCACAGCGGGTGACCAACTGCTCCGCGAAGTTGATGTCCGGAAGTTTAACTTTCCCTGTCTTCATTAGAATTTGGGGGGATTTGATGCAAACCATGGCCAAAGCGCACGCCTGTGAATACCAAGCGTGTTAATAGGTTAAAGTAAATCTGAAGTAACATTTGAAAGCTGGAAGATGAAAGTAGATCACAGGGCAAAGATCAAACAATCCAGAACCACTTCTAAGCCTTTTAGTGCTGCGGATTATTAGCATTTGAAAGTGAGGAGCATTAGTGAGAGAAGAGGATGGGGGGCTCGGGAAGGAGTTTCTGTTGTGTGGATAAAAAGTGAAGTAAGTGACAGCAGAAGAGGAAGAATGGAAATTATTTGGTTTATTAAGTGCCACACAGAAAGGCTGTGTACAAGCAAGTGTGTGCCTGCTAACAGGAATCACCACTGGTGTTCAGATTGTGGGCACACATCTGGGGCTGGGTATCATCTAGGATGCTTCCTGGGACCCTTCAAGTGTGCAACAGGTCCTTCTGCTTCAGCATGGGAGGGAAAACCTCCTGAAAGGAGCAGCAGACATTTAACTGTGTCAGTAACTAGTGCACTTTATTTCCTATGGAGAGCTCCGGGAGAAGCCTCCTGTTTGCATCCCATGAAAATCAGTGTGTTATTCAGCAAACCTGCCATGGGCAGCAGGAGGGAAAGTCCAGCAGCCCCTGAGGTGCTGGGGGAGAGAGGAGCCCAGGAAAGCCAGGGAGAAAGCAAAGAGCCAGAAGCAGTGGCTCTGCTAGGGCAGCGCTGCTGTCTACTAACAGAGATGTTCAGGATGGGAATATACGGATCTACAGCCTTTCATCTCCAGCAAGAGCTTCCCCAGCTGAACAGTTCAAATCATAGAATCATGAAATCATAGTTGCAGCCAGGGTGGGAAAAAGGTCAGGGACACCCAACACCGAGCCGGCTGTGTGTCCTGTGGGGCTCACCATTCCCCAAGCATTCAGAGGGATGTGCCTTTGAAAGCACTGCATCTCCTAACACAGGGCCCTTGGGACTACTCCATAGCTGACCGTCACTCCCCTCTTCCCTCGCCCACCTCTGGGAGCTGCTGTCCCAGGCAGGAGGGATGCTGCAGTGGGATGCTCGCAGGGATGCTCTCACACAGACGCAGGCACCGGCAATGCTTCCAAGTGCCCCAAGCAGCCGGACTTTCTGCACCCCTATGCCCACACACCACATTTCAGGTGCAGAACCACCTTCTCCTTGGTGATAACCCATGATGCTGAGATGTCCCATGTGTGTTTGTCCCATTAACTGGCTACCAGGGAGAAAGCTGCCTCGGTGAACAAGGAATTAACAGTTCCCAAAGGAAAGGTATCCGGCTGCCGTCAGAGGAGCCTCCCCTGGAAGAGGGCAGCTGGCAGCCTGCCCTATGGCAGCACCCATGGGCTGGGACCCTGTGGGTACCCAGCACCTCGCCTGCCTCAGGTGCTTGTCTGGCTGGCTGTGATTTCCAGTGGTGAATTCTGAGAGGGAGACAACGAGCACTGTACCTGTGATGTGCAGCCTCGGTGTAATAAACAGTGAGCCTGACTGCTCCCACAGGGACGTGCTAATATAGGAGATTGATTCGCTGCAGTGTAACCACCCAAGGGCTTTACACACAACTCTGACTAAACTTCCTCTAAAATCAATCCAGCCTTTTCACCACTTTTGACAGGGTGTTCTAATATTAATCTACTCCCCTTGTCAGTCAGCTCCACTAACAAAGGCTCTAATGATCTTTATCCTGGCACAAGGAATATTACACAGGTAAGTGGAGGATTTCTGGATCCCTCCAAAGGAAAAAATTCCATCCTTTGCCTAGGTGAAGGATTTGTGTTGCTGCTGAATACAGTGATATTGTAATTACTGTTAGTAACAGTGATGAAGATGCAAACAAATGCAAGGGAAGGCTGGGCCTGGGGGCTGATGGTGTTTCATCCCTCACCTCCCCCAGGAAGGAGAGTGCAAAGTGAGGATTGGCCTTGGTAAGACATGGAGCAGGAAAGGGTGCCCAGTGGTGTGAAACACAGTGCCTGTGAGCACTGCAGCCTGACGAGCACCCTGCTCAGCATCCATCCTGGCTGCTCTTAGCCTCGGGCATTAGGAGTAAGCACAGTCCTGGTGGAAACAATGCAAAGGCCCGGGCCGCTGTGATCAAGCCTGGCACAGACTGTTCCTTTTCTTCCGCATCGCTTCCATGCCTCTGCCTCCCGGCGAACTCCTCCTCACTGACAGTCAGACAGACAGGAGCCCACCTTTACACTGTAATTAGGCAAGGCCATGGGCGCACAGGGCAGGCTGCAAACACCTGAGAGGACAGAGATGCTCCTGCTGTGAGGGGGCCGAGCCTCCATCCCTCAACCTCAGCACAAGCCTCGGGATCCAGCCGGGAACGCACATCTCCATCACCTCCGTGACATCCCCATGCGTGGCTTCGGTGCCACTGATTTCCCTGTCCCGAATCAATTCTTCCCACTCCATGGCCCCTGTGAGGTGCAACCCCTCGGGGAGGCAGCTGTCAGACTCATTTGGAGGTGTTGAATGCGCTTCCCTTGGTGCTGGATGTGAATTAAAGACAAGCCAGAGACTGTGGCTGGGTGCTTTTTAAGCAGAAATAGGTGTTTCCTCGCGCGCAGTGGCCAGCAGCGGTGCTGCATGGCAGTGCCTGCACGCACAGAGCATCCCTAGGCTTAAACAAAAGCCAGGACATCAATTGTTGGCTTTGGAAGAAGCGTTTAACCAAGAGAGGAGCCACGTGCATGGGGCTGCAGGAACGGTGCATGTTTTATGGAGCATGGAGCAAACAGGCATGAACAACGCACACAACTTGTCAGCACGCTCACCACCACCACCCCCTCCGGGGCTACAGTACATTACTCATCCCCTCCCGCTCTGCTCCCTGCTTCTCCTAATCTCATGATGACTGAGCTACTGCGAGGGCCTGGCTGCTCTGCTGACTCAGTCCCTGAGCTGAGGACATCAGAGGTGCCTGCTGCATCCCTGCATGCTCCAGCATGGATATTCGGCCTCACAGGGCTCTTGTGCCTTTGTCCCTGGGCAGGAGACAGGGAAGCCAGCTCCCTGTGCCAGTCTCACCATCTAAAAGCCATCTGCAAAGCTTGGGAGGGAGAGGCTGCTCAGAGCCATGAGCATCCTGCCTCACTCAGCCGATGAACTAAATGGGCACCAGCAGCCCCTGGCTTTGTGCCTCAATCCCTACTGCTCCCATTACGGCATCAGGCAGGGTTAGGGCACATCTTCCAGCAGTATAAGCCAGCGGAGCACTGAACATGCACACCCAGGCTTTGCTCCATTTGAACCGAGCAGTTTTCAACAGAGATGCTGGATATCAGAGGAAGGAACTCCAAAGGGATCATCACCTGACTGGATCCAGTGGCTAACAAGCCACCCAAAATCTGCAGGATCCCCTCACTGTGATTCCTTACATGGGAAATGGAATTGCAGATATTTACTCAAAAATCAATGCTATGCAGGCATCATAGGGAAATCCCAGGGAAGTTGCCTGAGGATCACCTTAATGCCTCACGCTGGAGAAGGAGATCCTGAGCAGGTACTGCGCTACCCAGAGCATTACAAACAAGTCTTAGGGTTTGCTTTGCTCCCCACCCCCTCGACAGAATTCTTGATGACATTCCTTGCAAACACGCTTGGAAAACGGATCAGCTGCACCAGCTGCTCGCAGCCACGGCACAGCCTTTTCCAAAGCACTTGTACCTGCTCCAAAGTGTCACATCCCCATTCCCTGCCCCAGCAGCGCAGGCGCGGGATGATCCGCACAGGTTGGTCAGCGTTGCGGTGTGCCTTGCTCTGCAGCAGGATGACAGGAGGAAATGCAGGGGCATTGCAAAGCAAAACCTCTCCCCTGCTCACGTTGGATGCGGACCAGGAGCCATCCCTTCAATAAGCTCCCGAGGACACCCATTAATAAACCGCTACTTATCTCTCGGTGCTCTGCAATCGCTGGGTGGGCAGAGCGCTGTAAGGGAACTCTCAGCTCAAGTCGCAATGACTTTGACCATGCAAAATTACACTCTATTCTGGCCAAATTAACTAGGTAATGCCTTGCATTAGTGGAAAATCCACCATCAAACCATGAAGGCTGCCGTTCAAACCACTCAAGGCCACAGAGAGAATGGGGATGGGGGAAGGAGGTGCACTCAGCCAGCGGGCTGAGGGGCTGGTTTTCCATCACCTTGGACCTCGTGCTGGCCCATGCAGGTGGGCAAAGCAAAGCCACAAATGCAAACAGCCTCACTCAGGCCTTCCCCTGCTCCCCCTCTGGACCCAGCAGAGGGATATTGGGAGCTGGGGGATCCAGGGGCATCCAGGAAGCCTGGTAGAAACAAAAGCACCTTGGATGGATGGACACACGGATGTCAAAGGCAGCTTCATTAGGATATGACTTTCTGATCAATGCTCCCCATCCTGTGATCCCAGCAAAGGGAAAAGGTGGGAACTGCCAATGAGCCGATTTGTTTGGCAATTCTGGATGAAATAAAACATTGCTGGCTCTAATTAGACCCCTTTTAGTAAGAGAAGCACACGAAATAAACTCGGTCTCATGGCGATGCAGGCGCAAGTCTCTCTCGCATTTTCTATGTTTAAGTGAAGATGTGGAAGGTCAATTTGCTATGTAAATTTGCACAAATTTGGCTAAACTAAAGCGATTACCCTAATGGGTATGCAAATTAGCCTCATTGATAATGGCTTCTCTCAGTAACTTTAAAGAAGGGGGGCAATTACTCCAATTGTGACAATCCTCTTAAGCGTTTCTTTGCCCAATAAAGTAATGATATCTTGACAAATTAAAGAGAATATAATGAAATCCGATTAATTAGTGCTAAGACCAATTAGCACATGCAAAGAGAGAGGGAGAGATTTACAGAAGCAAAATTCACCAGAGAAGACTACAGGAATTCATCATCTTTCATAAAGACGTTTCTACACCTTTGTTTTCTTGGGAGTAAAGAGGGGCTCTTACAAAGCCAATACAAATCTGCTTTGCTTGGGCAAACAGAGCCTTGGCCAACCACTGGGGAAAGAAATGAGCCTGGAGGTAATGGCATTGAGGGATGAACCTCGTGGTCTTCATTTGGGCTGGTGCCCTGGCTCTGTGCTTGGCAGTGCAGGCAGCGAGCCCTTTCCTGGTGCCCCCGGAACGCCTGACTCCAGCACATCCCTGCTCAGCCACCCGCAGCACACAGGGAACGTTAATTACAGTGAAACGGGAGGCAGCAGCTCCAAGCTCACCCTGCTACCACCATAAACCTCACACGGAGCAATAAAAATAATTACCAGCAACACCGCACGTAATATACTTCTGTGTCATCTCTCTCCTGTTGGTAATAAAGCTACCTAACAAATTAACTGGGAGGGAGGGCCCCTTTATTTACCTGATAATTAGATCATGCTGGTAAAGGCTTCATAGGGAATGCTGCATGGAGGGGTATAAATCAGGGAGCGCCAGCCTGTGCTGGGTCCCAGCCTGCTGCCATCCCCATCCCACCCTGGGCACCCCCAGGTTAACACTGTGCCACTGAGGGATGAAACTCATCTCCTTCTAGACACTGCTCAGACACCACTTTCTGCCACACGCTGGGCTGCAGGGTGTTCTCAACCGGATCAGTTGTGCTACGGAAGAGGGCTCACAGCCCTCATGTGCTTGCAGCCCCGCTCATCCCTGTCATGCACCAAGCACTGGCTGTGCCCCGATGCCAGCGCTGCCAAGGGGCTGAGAAGGGGCCTGGCACCATTCCCATCCACCTGCATCCAGAGAATTCCCTGCTGGCCACTCAACCCCTCCTATAGACCCCAGCAGAGCTGAAGGTGAGCAAGAAAGCCTTTTGCTCCACCTGTTCCACCATGTGTCCTGGTCTGTTGGTACATTTAAAGCATCTCATGGACATAACGTGTGAGCTAGGATGGGAAAGGAGCAAACACACAGGGCAGAAAAGCACCCCAAGAGGGTCTGTCCTTCCACTCTCGTTTTTTTGGCTGCATCTTTTCATTCTCTGCTTTGTGGCATTTTGTAGCCTACAAAGACAGGCAGCAAGGAGGAGAGAAAAGCTTTGCCTTTGGATCAGCAGCAGAAGCCTCTCCTCGCTCCCTTTTCCTGAGCGATTTGTTAAACTATAAAACATTAAAGGAAGAGCGGGGAGGTTGGGGGGGAAATGTGTTTTTCTGACTTTGCCTCTCATTTGTTAATTGTGCTCATCAGTGAAAATCATTTGTGGCAGAAAGGGGGGGGGGCGAAAAAAGCCAAGGAAGGAGCTGATCATATGCAGGGGAAATAACTCAGATGTGAAAATACTTCAGGCTGGGAGATTGCGCTATTTATTCACACAAGTGTCCTGCTGCGCTTCAGAAACGCAGTGATTTAATGAGCTGCTGCAAAGGTGTTTGTTATTAAGGAATCCCGCTCTTCTCCCCCATGCACGGAGGATGGAGCCCGGCAGAAGTTCTGACTCGGCACCTTATTAAAGCTTTAGCAGCTCTTCCCCCCACCCCCAGCTCCGAGTGCCGTTTGAACCCGTTCCAGAACTAAAGACTGAACAAGCCGAGCGGGGGCTTGTTCGGCGCAGATGCCGGGCAAGCGCTGAGAACAGCTCCGAAAAGCATTTGTGTTAACAGATGTTCCTGTCTCTGTTGCACAGCAGCGGCGAATGGAGCCTGGCATGGGGGGCTTGGGGCAGGACACGCATCCTCTGCTGCCATGCACCGTGCTGCCCATCCCTGACACCCACTGGGGTGCAAGTCCCTATGGCAAACCTCTGCCCATCTCGTTGTACCAGGGCAATGAGAAATGCCCTCCAGAGCATCCCACCCCTGGCTCCACCACCCACCCCAGTGCCGGCTGAACAGCCCCCTTGAAATTGGGAATACCAACGAACACGAAGGGTGATGGAGAATCTCCACCCAGGGGCATTTTGAACCCACGCCATGCAGTGTGGCTGCTGGGCTGGAGCGGAGCGTTCACCCTCTCAAGTCGCTGGAGCACCACTATTACTCCGAGGCTAAGCAGCGCTAATGGAGAACACCTTCCAAGTCTCATTTTCCTCTGTAATGGAAAATGCAAGAGTGAGATTTCAGTCTGTGAGCCCTTCTCTGAAAAAACAAACATCTTTACTGGCACTGGACAGCCTGCCAATCAGGCACAAAATTGCTGGCTTCTCTTTCTCCCCTGAAGGAATGCCTCTGCATACAAAGATAGCAGAAAAACTTCAGGGCCTGGAGGATAAAAGGGCCTTCTCTGCCTTTCAGTGGGTGATTTGCAATGCATTGCTTCAGCATAATTTCCCATCTCCACTGCTCACAAAGGAAGCTCTGTTGCTATCTGTGAGTTTAATAATTTCTCTTCCCTTCACCTCGCATTCAGAATGCATCTTTCAGCACCCGGCTCCTGCTCTCCAGCCGGGCTGCGGCTCTGCCTGAGCTCTGCCTCTTAGAGCTAAAGCAGTTGTAAAAACAGAGCCTTACCATTCAAAGGACATCTTGAGCCAGGAGCGGTCGGGATGCTCGTCTGGAGGAGGGAAGCAGCAGGCGGCATGGACAGCCCCACCAGCACCAGCTCCTGGCACCGTGATACCCACAAGCTCTGCAGCCATCACATGCGGTCCCTCTGCAAGGACATCGTCTGAGCATCCCTCATCCCAAGGCAGCCATGGGCTGCAGGGCTTTGTGCTCCCCTGGCTCCAGCTGTCCCAGCAAGAAGGCTCTTGGAAAGCACATCCTTCTTTATCCATGCTTCTAGTACCCCCGAAGTCCCTGGCGCACCCACCCAGAGCCATGCCAGTTGCATGGCTGGGTCCTTCTTGGACTCTTTGGAGCACACCAAGCAGATCTGCACCATCCCAAGAGGGAAACTGCTGAAAACCATCACCACCTGCTTCCAGACTGGAGGATTTGCTTAAGCTATTCCCCAAAGCCTCCAGGCCCCACAGGACAGATTCTTTATCCATTTACTCGGGAATGCAGTTATTAAGAGCCTGCAGACATACAGCGCTTGCAAAATTAGCACATGAGGCTCCAAAATAATCCATAAATCCATCTGTTCCATGAGTCACATCTGATCATCCCTTCCCCCTTTAGCCTTCCAAGGGGAAACTCCACTATTCCCCTTGCAGCAGGCAGTGACAGCCTCTCACGTGGCCCCGGCACGTTCCCCAGCCCGGGGAAGGTGAATTGAAGGGGTGTATGCTCTGAAACCCATGAGCAGTTGCTGCTCTTCAGCCTCCAGCACCCTCGCAGGGACCTTTGCATCTGACGCATTAAACAGATGTCTCTCGGCTTTCACTCACTAGCACCTGACCATTTTATATCAGGACACATCCAAAGGCTTCTCCCGCACCAGGCAGGAGCTCATTCACAGCCATGAGAAGAAGCTGCTCCATTATTCATCAGGACAGTCCTTACAGTTTGTCCCGAGTCCCTGAGGAAGAGAGGTATCACCGTGCTGCCTAGGAGCATCCCTGGCAGTGCTGCCCCAATGCTCTCACCCTGCTGTGTGCATGGATCATTCCCTATCTCCAGTATATAATGAAGGAAGATGAAGAGACAAATGAAAACAGGAGGAGGAACTGCTGCTCCCTGTGCCCAGTCCCCTCTCCATCACCATGGGATGAGTACCCACCTCAAGCAGGCCCCCAGCCCCAACTGACACTGCGCAGACCGCAGTGACTGTGTGTATTTTGGGTACAGTTCATCACGCAGCACAACTGAGCACACATCAATAATTCACACCACTAAAGACTGCTGCAGAGGCGACTTCCCTGGGATTTAACATTTGTGTCCCTCGCAGTCCTGCCACAGCACAAAAGAAGAATTACAACTTGATCTACACGACCGGACTCCCTGTTCCTACTCCTCTGTGGCTGTGTTATAAACACCGCTGAGCCCTCGCTGGGCTAGGCTCAGCCTGCAGCAGGGACTGCTGGTGCTGGTTGAGCAGTGCACCTTGGTCCATGTGGCTCCTCAGAGGCTTTTAGCTCCAAAGAGAGCCAAGATACGCTGGGGAGCTGGGGACCTGTCACTGCATCCCTGCCTGCTCGAGCATCCCTCCAGGCTCCACTGCAGGCGGAGCGGCCAGGCATGCCAGAGGCTGCTCCTCACAGCTCCTGGGCCTCTCATGCAGTCCTTGACATTTTCCTTCTCAAGGGGCAAGTCCCTGGTGCATCCTCACAGAGTAATTGTGAAATTATTATGGTTGGTGTTTTAATTTAAATTGGATGGAGAAACGTTGTACTGCGGCTGACTCATTTGCTATGGATTTTCACTTAACCAAATTGATTAGTCAACCAACTAGACTTACCTTGAAAGTTGTAATCATTCATTATTAGATCTAATTTTCATGTCGCTCCCAGACTGCGTTCAGAAATGGAAGTGCAAAGACTTGAACCAAGTTCAGGCAGAAAAACTTTGGGCTGTGGCAGCAGAATGGGAGCTGCCTGAGTGACCCTGAAACACAGCAAAAAGCAAGTCCCTTCCATGGCTTATAACACAAATTGAACAGCAAAGGGTAGGGAACAGGAGAAATCATCTCTTTCAACACAAACGTGCTGCCTGACAATGCAATTCTGCTGCTTGCAGCAGGTCTTGCTCACTGCCCATGTGCACCTGGGTGCCTTCAGCCCCGGCTGGGTGCAGAGAGGAGCCAGATGTGATCCTGGGATGCTGCGCATTCACTCCCCTGGTGTCCTGCCCCTTTGCACAGCTCACAGCACCAGCATCCCTCCTCCCCAGGGACAGGGACACAGATCCCTTGTGTGAGTGCCCAGGTTTGAGCAGCTCTAACTACTGCCAGGCACCACAGAGGCTGGTGCCTCTTTAAATGAGCAGGCTGCGAGCCAATTAATACCTTTAATTAACAGGAAGGACTTGCTGGAGGGACCAAGACTTGCTTTCCAAGATGGACTCTGCCCGATGGCCTAAACAGAGAGGCTGTGCTGGGTCAGGCTGGCCAGGACCTGCCGCTGAAGTACTTGCTGTTCCATGCCCATTAAAATGACTGCAAGGGAGGAGATGCCTCAGGCAGGACAGACAGACAGCAATGGACAGCCCTCGACAAGCAGCTTCTTTTGCTAAGGACAGGCAGGGAGCATCCCCATCCAGGAGCAGGACAACAGCTAAGCTGCCTCACCCCAGGGCTGGTACCCATCCAGTGCAGCTCCCTGTCCCCATCCCAGTGATGGGTATGGAGGGAGGTGCAGTAGAAGCGGCCGGAGGGAGATCCTTATTCAAAGCAATGTGTGTTAACGTCTCCAAAAGCTTTTAACGGAGGCCATTATTCCCACCCGGAGAATCGATGCATTTTAATTCCCTCCGAGCTATTTGTTTGGCTTTGCTTCTGTTTTTCAAAGGCACGAGCTGCTTCTAATGAAACAAGGGAGCCCTGCGAGAGAGACCACACACTGCATTTTCCCTTGAAACTACTGGAAGTTCATTTTCAAAGCAGAGCAGTTTTCTTGGAATCAATGTGTATCAACCAAAATCAATACTTACTTTACGCAGATGGGCCGAGGCACCTAAGTGATCGCTCTCTGTGCCGGTGGTACCCACATCTCTCTGCTTTTCAACAAGTCGATGCATTTAAGCAGCTGCTCCTGTCTGTTCCCTTCAGGATAATCCCTTTGCAGATTGGATGGACCCCAGTAATACCCCCACTGTTTTGGGCTGGTGCTACCCATGGCCCCCGCTGCAGGCAGCACAGAGCAGAGCCTGGCAGCGATGGAGAGCTTGGAAACCCAACCTAACCCCATGCCTTTAGCGAGGAACCCTTGTAGCTCAGTCCCCCCAGCTAGGATGAAAACCTCTGCTGAAGAGGCACACCAGCTCCTGACCACTTCCATTGCACTGGCGTTTCAGAAGCCTTTTTATGTGCTTTGCTCTCAGCAGCGCAATGCCCGGCACATCCGGGTGCATGAAAGCAGAACGTAAGCATATTTTTGCAGGACACAGACATTCAGTTTAGTTCAACTGCTCTGCCAAGTGCAGCGCCTTTAAGGAGAGAGGGCTGCGGGTCCCACTCACCCCAGACACCGGCAGAATCCCAGCAGGAAGAGCAGCAGAGGCCGCGCTCCCAACCAATGCCTCTGTGATGCTCAAAGCGGGCATCTTACTCGCCTGTTCCCCCCTTCCTTTCGCTGTATGCAAATCGCTGCTCTCTGTGCGTTATTAGATAACAAAGGGCTGTTTTCTCTGCGGGGCTCGCTTGTCTCTGAAACCTTTGAGAAGGATAATTACGGAATGCCGGAGGAAGCCGCATGGAGGATCGCTTTCACCCCTTCCCCAGCAGCCTCCAAGAGGAAAACACAGCAGGTTTCCTCCATCTGGAACATGGCAGGTTTGGCGGGCAGAGGACTGCATGGTCCCCTGGTCAGCTGTCCCCATGTGTCTCCTCCACTAGCAGCTTGCTCACACCAAAACCTCTCTTCAGACCAAAGCAAGGTGCCTGACCCCAATCTGCATCCACCACCAAGTTGTCACAATCTGCTTCAGCCATACAGCCCCTTCCTTCCCTTCCCCTGAACAAGAAGCCCAAGCCAAAACCCCCTTGCCCTGTGCCAGGCACCCTGTCCCCCCCAGCAGAGCATCCTGCCGGGCCACATCCTGCCCGCCACCGGCCGTGTTGCCATGGAGCAGATTTGTGTGCCACCAGTGACACAAAGGAAATGGCGCTTTCCAAGCATTGCCTGGGATGCTGCGCTAATGAGGAGCAGAGCGGGAAGGGGGTTTGCTTTCTGCAGTCCTTCCTTGCAGGAATCTGGGCAGAGCAGGGAGCATCCACACCAAGCAGTGCTGGGTCTGGCTTGCTGCAGGGCTATGTGGCCCCATCGGGAGCCATCAGTGATGCAGGGACGAAGCAACAGGTAAGGGGAACTGCAGGAGCTGCAGCAGCAACTCTGCAAGAGCCCACAGCCCTTCCATCCTCACCTCCTTCTGTCTGTGCACTGATTGTGCACCAACCTCATCCTGTCTGTGCACTGATTGTGCACCAACAGTGCAAACAGAGGGAGAGGGCCTGCATCTTCCCCCTTTGCTGTCAGCACCTGCATGGTTCAGGTGGGCTCACAGAGGATGATGCCATCTCCATGCCACGAACCAGCCGGGTCCTGGGGCACAACCAGCCTCTGCAATGGCATCCGGGCACCGCAGCGCTGCCCCCGCCGGTGCTGCAGCCCATTCAGGCCCATAAATTCTCAATTGCTCTATACCGTTTGATTTTTGAGCATCTCCCAGACACTTCCTCACTTTACTACAATTGATGGGATCATGTGTAATTTGTAAATGATGTTAAGTGAGGTAATAACACTCTGGGAACCAAGTGAAAATCATAAATTATTAAAAATCACTGCACTGAAATGTTACTACTTTGCTTTTGCACCTGACTGATGGCTCACATGCTGTCTTCTCTGCCCCCGAGACCTTCAAACACACTCTTCACCATCCATTACACCTACACGGAAAGCCGGTGGGTGAAGCAGGAGGTGAGCCAGAAGAGCAGCTTAGCCAGCACTTTCCTCTCCTCCTGAACTTTGGAAACTGCATGGAAAACTCTCACATCTTTCCCAAGACCTGCATGGGAGCTGGCGCAGCCGCACTACAGCTCTAATGAAGAATCCTCTCTCTGCAGCATGTCCCTGACCTGCCCCCATGTATAGAGCTCTACTCGCGGCTGCAGTAAGCACAAGGCACCACTGTCCTGTCCCCCAGCAAGAGGAGAGGAAAGAAAAGGGAAGTAGTAGCTTTCCACCCTCCTGCTTGACACCCACTATGATAAGCAGCAGAGACCCCTGCAGAGGCTGCTGAGATTCACAGTTCCCTCCCCGCAGCAATGGCAATGCCACGGTGGCATCACATCCCGGTGACCAGGCAGAGCAGCATCCCTCTGCCCCACTGCTTGCGGACCATGGCCTCAATTGCAGCATGCAGAACACAACACAAGCACAGCACACTGCTGCGGGGCAGCATCGGGCAGGTTTGCTCCCCTCCTCACTGCGCTGCCTGCGCAGGCAAAGCACAGCTTGAAGCCATGGCCCAGGGCTGCAGCAGGAGGCTGGGATCCAGGGCTGCGGCAGGAGGCTGGGATCCAGGGCTGCGGCAGGAGGCTGGGATCCAGGGCTGCGGCAGGATGCTGGGATCCAGGGCTGCAGCAGGATGCTGAGATCCAGAGCTGCGGCAGGAGGCTGGGATCCAGGGCTGCGGCAGGATGCTGAGATCCAGGGCTGCGGCAGGATGCTGGGATCCAGGGCTGCGGCAGGATGCTGGGATCCAGGGCTGCGGCAGGATGCTGGGATCCAGGGCTGCGGCAGGATGCTGGGATCCAGAGCTGCGGCAGGATGCTGGGATCCAGGGCTGCGGCAGGATGCTGGGATCCAGGGCTGCGGCAGGATGCTGGGATCCAGGGCTGCGGCAGGATGCTGGGATCCAGGGCTGCAGCAGGATGCTGAGATCCAGAGCTGCGGCAGGAGGCTGGGATCCAGGGCTGCGGCAGGATGCTGAGATCCAGGGCTGCGGCAGGATGCTGGGATCCAGGGCTGCGGCAGGATGCTGGGATCCAGGGCTGCGGCAGGATGCTGGGATCCAGGGCTGCGGCAGGATGCTGGGATCCAGAGCTGCGGCAGGATGCTGGGATCCAGGGCTGCGGCAGGATGCTGGGATCCAGGGCTGCGGCAGGATGCTGGGATCCAGGGCTGCGGCAGGATGCTGGGATCCAGGGCTGCGGCAGGATGCTGGGATCCAGGGCTGCAGCAGGATGCTGAGATCCAGAGCTGCGGCAGGATGCTGGGATCCAGAGCTGCGGCAGGATGCTGGGATCCAGGGCTGCAGCAGGATGCTGGGATCCAGGGCTGCGGCAGGATGCTGGGACCCGGAGCTGCCACCGTGCTCACCAAGGCCGCACACTCATGCATTTTTCAGGCCGATCAATGCAGCCAGGCACCCCACAGACATAATGACTGCATCGGCCTGAATGCAGAGACAGGCAGGGGAACGGCTCCAAGCCTGGCGTAACAGGCAGAGCCCTGGGAGAGCCGGGCATTATTTATAATTCAACTTATAATTTGCCGCTCCAAGCGGATGGTTTGAGGTGCTTGGATGTCAGCATGCCTCTGCAGAAAGGAGTGGGACAGGAGCGGAGAGTGCAGCACTTCCCAGCTTCCCAACCCGGGGCATCAAGAAAGCTCCTTGCTCATGTTCTGACCTACTTTGCATGGCAGAAGCAGGCTCCAGTGTTAACAAAAGAAGTCAAAACTGCAGGATACAGCCCAGCAGGCTGCAGGAGCACAGGCCTGGCCTCAGCACGGCACTCAGAGGCAGTTTGGGAACAATGCTGCAGGCAGTGATTGCAGCCCCTATGTGATGCAAGGGGAAGCCAACCGAGGGCACAGGGAGAGGAGCAGCCTGTGCTGCCCCATCCCTGCCCCTCTGCCTGCCTGCCTGCAAAAGCATCCTCGGAATGAAACCGTCTGCACCACGTAGCACGAGGGACATTGAGGGGTGCCAAGGGGAGCACTCCAACCACCGGAGAAGGGTGACTTCTGTTCTGATGCAGGGTTACTATAAAAAAGCGTTGTCAAACCTCCTTTTCTCCCCCAGAAAACAAGGCTTTCAATCAAACTGTTTCTGGTTGAAATCAATCTGCTTCCTTTGAGCAGCTTTCCAGACCCAGCAGTTTGGGCCAAAAACTTGTCACTTTTAAGCCAGCTCTTTTCTCATCTTTCAGCAGATTATTTGTTACTTTCAACAAAGTCATAAACCATCCTCTGCCTGGCATTAGCCTGTAAGTGTGCTGCCATCCCAAGCGTTACTTTATGTGAATGAGGTATCTGGGACATCCCTTTTGCATTTGCCTCGCAGCCTTTCCTTCCAGAAAGATCATTTTAGCTCCTCCTGCAACTCACCCAAAGAAAGCCAGGCCTTCCAAAGCAACAACAGCTCTGCTGCCTTTAGGGGGAAAGCAAAGCCAAGGAAGGTGCCTGTGCAGAAGTAGTGGCACACAGATGGCACCACACACAGGTGCCATCGGAGGGCAGGATGCGCAGGCAGGGTGGGCTGTCTCAAGCCCAGCCTGTCGGATCAGCCCGATAGCTCATAAGCTGTCAGAGCACTTTCTCAGAAGCAAATTGCTTTTATAATTAATTTAATTATTATTACAGTGCCGGCTCTTTGTATAGGCTTAATAAACATAATCAGGTTTTGCCCTCAGCCTCCTTCCCTACTCCTGCTTCCTTCCATGAGTTGGGCAGTTTGGGGAGGGGAAGAAATCAGGCGCAGTCTGAGTAATTAAAGTTTCCTCTGTTGTCACGCATTAAATGATGCATGTTTTAATCATCAGCCGTTGCTGGTGGGGGGGCAGACAGCCCAGCCCCAGCCCCATCCCTTCACTCCCAGGCAGAAGCCAGGAGCACCAGGCTGGCTCCCTCCTCCCCAAGGTGAGGAATTTTGCGTTGCCATGGAAACCTGCGGATGGGGCAGCTCAGCATCTTCTTGCTGCTGCTGTGGTGGAAAGAGCTGTAAGAACCCCGGGGCACCCCCAAGACACCGTGAGCCCCGGTACTGAATGGGCAATGGAGATGCTGGCAGAAGCACTCTCCTCACAGATGCCACATTTCAGGCTCCAGAATGAGACCGATCACCCAGCCCACTTTTAATCCCATTAGTGCCTGCCATGCTGCCCTGGAGCATCCCGATCCGAAAGCTTTGGAGCACCAACTCAACCACCACCAGCAGCCAAAGAGCACTACATCAGCATTACTGCCTTCACCGAGAACAACTGTAATCTAATCAAAAAGATATCAACTTGGTTTGACAAGACCCATTTCCCATGCACCCATGTTGACTGGCATTCATTATATTACCTCCTTTAATTTTTTTTTAATGAGGTCCTGTATCAGCTCTTCCATTATGCTGTCCAGGCCCGACCTCAGGCTGACAGACCCGTAATTACCCACATTATCCCACTGACTCGTTGGCACACCACTAGGTTTCATACAGCATCCTGGAAGGGGCCACTGCGTAACCACCACGCCAGCACCATGCCCACACAGCATCCCCCCCAGCGGCAGCTCCCTGCCAGATGCAGCTCGCAGGGCTCTGTCCTGCCGTCTTATTAATTCCTAATTTCCAATTTGCAGGAGGAGAGACCCTTAGCCCTCCATCACGCCGGCCCAGCAATCACAGCGATGAGCCAAGTATCTCTGGACAGTCTTTAATTTATTTCCCGGCGCACACGGACACTGCTGAGAGACTTGATGGCACCAGCTTAAGCATAATAAATTACTCAAGTACCAGAGATTAGTTAATAAAGTGTCAAGCGCCTGTAAAGTGCTGCTTTGTCAAAGATACAAAATATTCCTCTGTTTCTCCCATGATAAATAGCTTCAGTGGAGGGGGGAGTGCCCCATCTCCCATGGCACTGATGCCTGGTGGGGGGGTGCTCACTGCAACAGCATCCCTGCCCCGGGAATGTGGTGATGGACTCATCCTTCCCGGCCTCTCCCCATCCTCCTCCCCAGCTCTGTGCCTATCAGCTCACCAGTGTGCCCACTGCCTTACAAACCCCATTGAGCCTAACGGACACACAATGCAATCCCTGCCTCCAGCATCACAGGAAACCTTCTGCTACCTCCAGAATGAAGCCAAATCACCGTTCAGGCTGAAAATTCCCTCTGACTGGACACCGTTTGGAGGACGTCCCAGGCAAACACAGCAATGCCCAGGCCAGCCGCTAGCAGCACAGGCTGCATGGAGCTGCCAGCTTGCACGTCATGACCCACCAGCCACCCAGCACCGTGATGCTACAGATGCAGGGGAACCCTTAGGCAATGCACCCCACTCCTGGAATCAGCACCTCTTCAAACCCCACATCCTGGGCAGAGGCTCCCAGCAGCCCCAGGAGACAGGGAACAGTCTGTTCCCAACAAGCAGTGTCTGAGGCTCTGCACGGAAACAGTGACTGGCAGCTCCGAGGTATCGATGCAGTGCCAGAGCAGAGCTCACTAGGTGTTCCTGCACTTGTGCTGCTTGATTTAATTACCAGACAATGGGAAATGTGACTGGAGAAGGGCAATTACAGAGCGAGGCAGGATTATTTGGGTGTAAAACTATCTAATAGTCTGCAGGGGTCTACTGGAGCCCTGTGCCATCCTCATCACCGCCCCGGGCTGCTCTTGCAGTGCAATCCATGGGCTGGGCCGGGGGCTCAAGCTCTCCCTTGTTTTACTGCACAGCAACAGCGGTCCAAGGAGGAGATAAAATATTCAATGGGGCTTTCAGATCTCCTGTGTTGTGGCCAAGTGTCTGCAGGTTGCGTTTTGGCTTTTTCATTACCGAGGAGCTCTGTGTTTAATCAAAACGTAGGAGTGATTTCATAGCGCCTGAAATGTGGCTCCTCACCCGCCCGCCTCCTCTCCCCACCACAAATCACCCTGGCTTTTGGCCACGCCACACACAGAGACAGCTCTTCCTCTCTGATCTCCTTTTGAGAGCGACAGCGCTGAATTCCCCTTGTCAAAGCAGTTCTATTTATCCCATTGGTGCCTATCGCAATGCTGCCGCCTGACTCACACCCAGAGATTCATTCTGCTCCCATAAAATAACAAATGAGCTGAAGGGTTTCGAGGGAAGTTTCCTTGATAGGCCGGGCTCGGCTCCTGAAGCCGCATCCCTGCTCGCCAGCAGGAGGAGGTTTTCTCCTGAGCCTGCTGGAAGCTGCTGTGTGCCTGATGCAGGGATGGAGCTGAGTCTCTATGGGTTTCCATGGGGCACTACTCCTACTGGCTTGGGAACACTCTTTCCTCTATGCCTCATATGGTAGCTATACACACAGATATTGTATATGTGAGTGGGGACTCTGCCAGACTGGGAGAGACATGTTAAGAGTGAGCATCCCAAGCAGCCAACTCCAGATATCCCAACCAGATTCTAGAGGCACCCACATGCCACGGTACAGCCTAAGCTGCATCATAAACCACCCATTCCATAAAGACCATGCTAAATGCGAGAATAAACACAGGGCTGTGCTGCAGCATCCCTGGCCCTGCTCCATCACCTCCCTGCACTGGGATCCCACAGCAGGCAGGGTGGGTGGCAAGGGAGAGGATTCCAGAGGCTGCTCAGACAGAGCGTGGCCAAAGCCACGTATGGTTTCCCTGTTCCCTCTCCGGCTGCTGCTGGCCCTGCGGTGTTGCTAAGCAATAGGAGAGCAAGCCCAGCCTCGCAGATCCATCCCATCCATCCCGGTGGGCTGGAAAGCGATGCCTCAGCCCACACGTTGCAGGGTCCCTGCGTCTCCCTGTGCCCCTCGGAGCCCTGCTCCATCGGGAAGGGGACCCGCTGCCAAGCTGTCTCCCGGCAGCGCTGCCGAGCCTGATTTCTGCCTGGGCTTTAGACTTGCTCGGCTTGGATCAATCAGAGTATTGACACGGACGCGCTGTAGATCAAAACTGCCAGCCCTGTTTACACGGTGTGCAGCTCCCAGTCAATAATCCTTGTCGGAAAGATCTGGTGTGTTTGCTCGATACCACCTTTGGGGCCGGGGAAACCACCAGGGCTTGAAAAAACCCATTTAAAACAGGATTTCTTTATTTAAGCCTCGGCACGATAACGGAGTCATCTTCCTGCTGGTGTTTCCTCCCTGTCACAGAGGGAGAGCGGTACCAGCTCGCAGGAAGAGGTGGTTCCTCGGCAGGTTAATAACCTGTTGAGGAGCAATGCCTGGGGAAACAGGGGATGCAGGGAAACATGGGCATGCTGCCACCCCACATGGAGAAGCAGAGGGTGGCAAGTGCAATAACGCTGCTTTTATGTTCTTTACACATCATTACGACTGTCGGTACATAGTGCAGGTGGGATCCTGATAGGTGCTGTGGGATGCACACAGTGGGACTGACACGAACTAACCCCGAGCAAGTCACATTCCTGAGCTCCAGCACTGGGTTAAACCTTCCTCATCCCGACAGGAGACGCTTGCACCCTCATCTGCTCTCCCTCCACCAAACTGTGCCAGGAGATCCCCACATGGGAAGGCAGCTGCCAAGGGGAGCTCAGGATGAAGCATCCCGTGGGAAGGAAGAAGAGGAGAGGGAGCAATCCCAGTGCCGTGCAATGATTCCCATAGGAGCAGGGAGCGCTGCCCCAGGAGTCCCAGGATGTCCCAGGAGCCTCACCAGCCCTGGGGAGCCTCAGGGGCTGCTGGTATAGGGAGAGTTTAGGACCAAATTCCCTGTGTGCACAGCATCTGCAAGGACAGGCACATAATTCAGGAGCCCAAGAAACATTCCCTTGCTGCTCGGAGGCTCTTGGGAATACCCGGTCCAACATATACAGGCAATTCATGTGGTGTCAGGAAAAATCACAGAGCCAAACCCGCCCAAATCCAAACCAAAACACACACAAAGACCAAGCACCACTGCATTAGGCTCACTAGTGCAACTGCTGCTGAGAGATAGCTATTGCTTGTAGCCCCAGTGCTGAGCAACAACAGCTGGTGGAGCTATTTGGAGTGGCAACCTCTCCCTTTCCAGGCACTCCGGAGCAGGGACAGGCCCTTGGGAAATGCCAGATGAAGATCACTTCTTAAAGCAATAACCCCGCTCAGACTACCGAAGCCCCGGCTCAGATTAGTACCAGAAGCACCTGCCATGAAATCTGGAGAATTCCAATCACCTTTTTGAGTAAACTCCAACCGGTTACGCGGGAATCAGTGATTCCCTTGTGTACATCTCTGCATGCTTCACTAGAGTTTGTGGAGTCTATTTACCACATCTAGGACCAATTTCCCTCCCTTCAGCTGCTTTGAAGATAATTGAAGGTCCTTGCATTGTCTGCTTGCAAATGTAAAAGCTGGCTAATGTCAAAATCGATGCCTCCCCGTTACTGCTGCCTCTTGGCGGCATCGAGCGGTGTCTAACACAGCCCTGGCTCACTGGATCAGCAGATCTTTGCCAGCCGGGTGCTTTGTTAATCATAGCAGGGTGGGAGCGAGCCCTGGCCCCTCAGATAGCACTGACCGCATTGAGTCGTTAGGGCTGAATTACATATGTAAGAGTGAACTTTGCAATGCCGTACCACAGGGGCAATCTCTCTCAGAGACCCGCTGCCGAGTGTCAAACATCCCTGCCTGTCCTGCAGCACCTTCCCCTGGGAATGCTGCGGGTAGCAGGTCAGTGCTGCACTGCACTGCAACCTCCCCCTGGCCCCGTGAGAACAAGACAGTGATTTTCCCAAGCCCAGGATGAATTTCATGTGAGGGATTGGGTTTCCATGTTGAGCCGCAAGCACCAGCCCTTCCTTGTTTCCAGACAATGAAGATATATATCAAACTTAGCTACTGTTGTTATCAGCAGAATTAGAGCCTGAAGGCTCTTGCTGGCATCTGTGCTGAGCATCGCGAGGTGACAGAGAGAGAAACAGAGGACGTCCTGGAGAGTTCCTGGTGCCCTAAACCAGGCAGGGGATGCCAGCCCCATTCCAGGACCATGCCCATCATCACAGCAATGACCAGACTGTCCTGTTCCCTGGGGACCCCCTCCCATCCCTCCGGCATCACCCCACTGCTGTGCTGGGGAGCAGCAGCCCCTGCAGCACACAGCGACCAGCACAGAGCTTACATCTCAGAAAACACAAATCCTCCAGGGGCTTTGAATAGCAGCAGAAGGGGAAAAGCACCCTGTGGGGAGCTGAGCTGCCGTAACTGAACCGCTTTGAGAGGGAGGAAGGATCAGAAGTGTCAGGCTGGAAATGGATTGAATTGTGCCACAGTCAATAAAACAAGTGACCCTCGTGTGAAGCTGTAATGGGGTGGTGCTTCTAGTATTTAATTCATGGACTCTCTCTCTTCCATACGTATCCATCTCCCACGCTCCCGGTACCCGCACATTGAGCAGGATCGCACATCCCCAGTGTGGGGAAACACAGCTCAGTGCCAGCTACCTCCATCCTCTGAATGACACACTTGGTGGGTGCCAGAGCGGTCCTGTCCCCCCGCTGCGCTGTTCCAGGTGCCGCCTGGCATCCCTGCTTTATAACTTCCATAAAGTTTATAGCGCGACAATGAAAACTCATTATTTCACCTGAGCCTGCCGGATCATAACGATCCCTCGGGTGCCTTTATGAGGTGCTCGCCCAGGCGGGCAGCCCCAGGCCTCAGCACAGAGCAGCTCCTGTTGGGATCACCACAACCTCCCACCTCCCCCACGGTATGGAAGCCTGGAATGGGCAGCACAGCCAAACAGGCAGCCCTGTCCCCTCTCCCTGCGATGGCACTCGCAGTCGCACACAAAGGCAGACGTAACACACAGGAGAGCACTTAAACACGAGGCAGACAATATTAATTATAACCAAATCTGACCCAGATCCTCTTGCATTTGTACTTTCCTGTTCCCAGCAATAACACCCTTGTCCTCACAGAAAGTACAAAAGCAGTGCAGAAGTTAATTGTATTCCTAAAAGACACTTAGAATATGAAGGTGAGTTCAGCTTCCTTTTAATTATGCAGAGTAATCCTATGGAGCTCCATGGAAGCCATTAATGTTGTAACGGAGGAATGGAGAGTGGAAAGCAGGGCTTGGAGGGCTGCTGGAGCCCTGCGATGGGCATTTGCCATCACCACAGTGCATCCATGGGTGCGATGCCAGGGAGCGTTGCCCATCTTTGCTATTTATAAGTCCAGGACAAGACTATGTAGATAGCTCCCAACTCAGTATTTATGAGGTGCTGGTGGGAGGCTGCTGTAAACCCCAGCACGAGCATCCCGGCGTGCAGAGCCTGGCAGTGCACCAGCCGTGCCACTCAGGGCTCAGCGCGCTGGGAGCACACCACAGAGATCACCTTTTGCATCAGCTCCCAGTGTTGTTCCTGTCATTTTCCCTGAGGGACTCAGATGCTCCCTGCCTGTGTCTCCCTAAGAGTGGGCACAAAGAAGCAGCGAAGCAGGAAGAGGTGAAGCAAAGGAACCCACACCATGGAAAACCAACACTAATGTCAACACGAAGTAGAAGATACCCATTCTGCTGCTGCCTGTGGGCCCTTCACTGTGTGAGTGGCAGAGCCGGAGCCAGGAAAGCAGGGAGGAACAGGGCATTGCAAGAGGGTCATGGATGGTGAGGGTGCAGGGGACAGCCTGCCTATGGGAACAGCTTCTCTTTCCTTCTGGAGCCTCGTGGCCCTGGGGAAGGGAGCCCATCCAGCTGCGGAGCCTGGGCTCAGGTTGTCCCCCTTTCCTGCGTTGGTCCCTGCTGCCTCATGGCTTTTGTGCGTGTCTCCAGGACTATAAGAGCATTTTTAACCTCCATCTTCTGCTCCTTGGGCCAGGGAACAGCTGTTTAACAAAATGGATCTGCACAGAGCAATAATTTTGCTGCATTACTTAATATAGCTCTCGGCTAAAGCTATAATTGAGTTGGTTAACTAATCAATCTCTCCATAAGCATAGATTTCATTCTGGTGCCCATTTACAAGGAAAAATAATAAATATAAGAAGACAGCAAGCTAAAAAGCAGCAGCGACAGGGCCCGGGGGTGCTGGAGTCAACAAGGTCTGTGCCTTTACTGGAAAAGCACTCGGAAAAGTTATCCGGGTGGAATGCAGCTCTGGGAAGCAAACTACTGCAGTGGCTGCCATGACCTGCAGGGCAGAGGGAAGGGGGATGTCTTTTGGCAAGGCCAAGCTGCAGTTATCTGGCTTTATCTGGGCAATCACCCCATGCCAGGACACACAGTGCTGCGGCAGGTCTAAGGGACCAGGAGAGTTATCCCTAGGGAAGGGCTGCCCGCTCCCATGTGTGTGGCCAGAGTCTCACTGAGTGACGCTCCAGCTCCAGCCCAGCCACGTTCTGCACCACATCTTCCTGCCTGTTTCCAACAGCACGTGCTGCTTCCCGCCGATGCTCCGAGGGCGAGCAGCACGTGCAGAGCAAACACAACCATCCCCACAACCCCATGTGAGCCCAGACCGGGAGCACTGGGTGCTCAGGACCCGCCTGTCACACACGGACCCTGTCACACTGTTGGCAAGAGCCCTGCTAGAGCTGTTGTTAAAAGCTTCCAAAAATAACCCCCAGAAGCATCTCTGACTCAAGCCATCTAATTCAGGCAAAAGGATTGATCCTCCTCCAACTGTTGTTTCACGGTGTTAAAAGCAAGATTGATTGTAAATTTATGTTGTAAAAGTGCATCATTATTTCAGCACATTAATGCAGCGCCTTTCTGTGCAAATTGATGTTATTTTTATGATGTTGTTTATGGGCTTGAATAATCGGATTGATTCTTAATTTCTAAGACACTGTTGGGAGCGCAGGAGGAGACTCCAAAGACAGACTCCATCCCGGCCCAGCCTGCGGGGTGAGGGGAAGGACCAGGACCTGGGATGGAAGCACCTCTCAGCCATGATCCCCCACTGCAGGGACCAAGATAGAACCCCAAACCAAGCACTGACGGCCCCTGTGCTGCTTCTGCCATGCCCAGGGCATGTGCACTTAAAGCAGTGTCGAGCTAAGACACAGCCATTGCATGCCCATGGAAGCTGGCAGCAATGGGAATTCACTCCCTGAGGACAGATGCCAATACCAAGGTCAGGCAGTGGGTCAGCACTTTACTACCGCAGCCAGCATTGGCATGTGGGGCTGGACACAGCTCTGACCCCTTCCCATCCCTCTCCATCCCCATCTCAGCCCTGGATCCCTGAAACACGCAGCCATGGCTGCTCCTTCCCGGCATCAGGCTGCTGGACCGCAGGAGCGGTTGCCATGGCGAGCCCATCGCTTGGGGCCAAGAGACAGATGTTGAGCAGGCGGGGGGCTGCGGAGCATCCCTGGGGAATGACTGCTCCTCGCTCGGATTTGGGCAGCCTGGGCTTGTTTTGGCTGGAGCTGGTTTGGGATTGATCCCAGGGGACCCGGTGGCTGTCGGAGAAAGGGAGCAGCAAAGAGCTGGAGGCAGCAACGGCTTCAAAAGGCGCAGCTGTCTGCAGAGGCAGCGTCTGCCTGAGGCCACAACTCCCAGCCTGCAGAGCTTCCTGAATATTCCAGTGCTGGTGAGGCTCCTGCTGCCCATGGAGCCCCCGGACAGCTCCGGAGGGAGGGAGCACAGGATGAGATCCCCTGCCTGCTCCTGGTCCTGCCTCAAGCCGCACCGAGACCTCCAGAGGAAGGGATGGAGGGGTCACAACAGCACACCCCCGCAGAGCCATCCCCTCCTTTTCATTCATTTCCAGATGTACTCCAAGCAAATCCTGCCAAAGTGCCAGCCATGCCTAATGAATTCCCACATCCACGCACCCAGATCTCCACACCGGGGGCTCTTCCCCTCCATTTCCTATCGCGTTTTTCCTCTGCTGTTGCTTCTAGCCAAGATATGACAGATACAGAGGGTGAGAAGTGGCTGCTTCTGCGGAAGAACTTTGTTATGAGGCCATTTAAATCATTCTAATTACTCCAGAAACACACCATTAACTTTTCCAATGAGGTCTGCAGAGGGGAGAAAGGGGAAAAAAAATATATATATCTAATGTATTTTATGCAGCTTACAGGGCTAACACAGAGGAATAAGACAAGGGCAGAGAGAAAATAAACAGGCACTGTAATGTCCTGACATTAGGAATTCAGAATTCATTAGAAAAGCATTGATTGCCACTGACTGATTTAGCACAGAGCGTGATTCTCGGGAATACAGTCGAGCCCGCAGAAACGCATTGTAATTCAGAATTACTCTTTAAACAATAACAAGGAGCAGCAGTACTGCAAAGAGTTATCCCAGGCTCTGCTCCTGCTCCCATCTCCAGCCTTGGCCTGCTTGGAGCTACACATCACGTGGAGCTGCCCTGGCTTAGGACAAACCAGCCTGTGCTTCCTAGGACCAGCCCTGACACCACACTGTTGGAGGGACACGTCCCTCTGGAGCCCTGCAGTGCCCACATGGGTGATGTTAACAGGAGCCTGGCTTCAGTCGCTCTCCATTCCTCACTGGTGCCACACTGTGCAAAACCAATCAAACCAACACATCCCGCTCATCCTGTCCTGGGGATGCTGGTTGAGACCAGCACCACTGCTGGTCGCTACTTCCCTGGAATGCCCCCGGCACCCAGGAGGCAGCTCCACACTGTCCCCGTGGCACAGACGAGGCCGGCAGCACGGAAAAGCTTTGAGCTGCCTCTGCTGGGATGAGGCTGGAGTTCACCTGCTTCCAAGCAGGGAACCATGGGCAGGACCTGCCCATTGGTGCGGGAGAAGGTCGGGCAGTGCCTCCGCTCGCCATTCCCCCAGCTCCGTGCTTCCATTTCTCACACTAAGGTGCTCTGCTTTGCTAGGGTTCAGCAATCCATTTCCTGTCGGTGGAAACCTCCCTGCCTTCCTTCTGCCTTACCTTTGAGCTGCCTCTGAATATTTGGGATGTGTTTCCATACTGGGAAACACTGCAGAAGGTCCCTCCAGGCAATGGGGATGCTCATGGCCCTCAGGGAGCTCCAGCCCCCATCACAACTGACTGAAAGTCCCCAATCTGCAGATGCTTCCTGGCCAGAAATCCCAGGGGAGAATCCATAGGGACCATCGGTGAGTTCAGGCCCACTCTGGCTCCAGGCACCCCCTGGCACTACCCAGTGCAGCAGTCAGAGCCCGTTCAAGGTCAGAGCACCAGGTCTGGAGACGTCATGCACAAAAGTAATTATGTAGTTAGTATTAAACGCGTCGCTCCGGCAATTAATTATGGACTTTAATCAGGAGAAAAGACAAATCACCGGGGGTTGAAAAGTGATAGTAAAATGGAGCTGTTAAAATAACATTTTTTGGTTCTGCAAAATCTATTCCTTGTTAATGAGGGCATAAACGAGCTCCTTTGATGGCTTTAGGAGCTGGGGGCAGGCAGGGTTGTGGGACTGCGATGCTGAGATTTAACAGAGTGCTCCTTGCTCTTCCCAGTGGCCCCAGTGCAAGGCCACCTGCTCCCCCCTCGCCTCAGGGATGCGATCGGCCGCTTGGCATCAGACTGAATAAGCCAATCTTTTTGCTAAATGGAAAACCGGGAGAACTTGGATGTGAAGAGACACTTATTTATCCTTTTAGCAGACGGTCTAATGAATAATTTCATGTTTGCAAAAGCTCATGTTGAAATCCGAAGACAAGAGATATATTGCCAAGGCGGCTGCGAGACTGCGACATTCATTTTGTGCTGAAAGATTTACTTAAAAATTAGATTTTACAATTTTAATGCCTCCATTCTTTTCTTTAAATAAGCTGTGAAATGCAGTTAATTAGACTTAAACCCGAGAAGCTCAGACATTTGGGCTGCAGCGTCAGCTACAAAAGAAAACGCTCTTTTTCACTTGCAAATTAAATCTAAATTCATTAGGTGGCTTAAACCTCCTGCTGCCCGTTGGAAGCCCCAGAGCTGATGGGCTGGGGGGGCACCCAGCAGAACCCCATGGGTCCCCTGAATGGGCACAGGGAAGGAGAAGAATGAGAAGGCAAAAGCAAGTGTTTGCCTTGTAGCAACAGACTGTGTAAGGACACGTTCCTTGTGGCCAACGAGGAGAGGGGGCTCTGCCAACCCAAAGCCAGGTACCAGCGTGTTCAGCCTGAGAGCCGTTGCTCCATTCGCTGCTGCAGGGGTCCCCCGGGACGTGCCTTTTGTCTGCTTTCATCCCAGCTGCTAATTAATTTTCCAGGATACCAGCTAATGGCAAAGCCCCCTTAAATCCAGCCCCAGCAGTGCAAACTCAAGTAGGATGGGAGAGGAGGAAGGAAGGGCAGGGCAGGAGAGGTTGCAGGAGGTGCAACCCCATTCCCACCCCTGGTAAGGGAGGGTGCCTCTGGAATCAGTGCCAAAGCCTCGGTCCTAACTCAACAGAGCTTCAGCTTTATTCCCCTCTGGACTGCATCAGCTCAAGCTTTTCATTTTAATCCCTTGGAAACACTCCATTATTCTGGTATTTCCCATTGTTCCCTGTGACAAGACTGGGATTTTTACATCAAAAGATTCAGAATCTACTTCAAAACCATCCAATTTCAACACTGTTATGGAGAAGGACATCAAATCAGAACCTCCTCTCAGGGAATCCCCAGCCAGCCGCTCACACCGCACCCAGCCCATGCAGGGGAGCCGCATTCCAGGGAAAGCAGTGACACAATCCACTCACTCCCACTTTAACATCTTTTCCCTGCTGCAACCACAGCTGCCTTCACATCCCATTGCACCCAGGCTGCAGGAAGCACGTTTTCCAGCAGCAGCACCCACAAGGGTGCAGAGACAAGACACAGGGCAAGCAGTGCTTGGAGAGTTGCAGGATCAGCCCTTTACACCGAGCAAGGCTTATTCCCAGGCTTGTGTTCACCCTCTGTGGAGCAACACAGGGCCACACACACTGTGGGGACTAAACAGCAGCACTGCCCAATGCCATTTGCTTACTCCTGTCTAAATTCCTAAAAGCACTTCTTGGCGGACAGCTACTTCCAAGTGATGCAATTATTTCCCCTCTCTTGTGCAAAATACCACGGATAGGCAAGCAATGGCACCCAGCTCCTGAGGAGAGGGGACAGTGAGCATCCTTCTCCATCAGGCCCCTCAGAGGAGGAGGGAGGCTCTGTGTTGAGTTATACATAGACACATATGCACATATACAGACAGAAAGGAGAGCCTCAGTGCTGGGACCCGGGGCAGGCACCAGTGACTCCCCACCGGCACAGGGGGACAAGGGTCTCGTTAAGGCAATGGGAGGATGATGTGATGTGTGCATCCTGGCAGCTTTTGTTGGTTCAGACAAGTCAAACCCATGTGTGTTTAACCAGGAGCAGCTCCGGGGAGGCACCGTGGGTAATCGGGAATAGCCTCAACTAAAAAAGGCAACTCAGGGCCCGGGGGAAGTCTGCTGAAACACAGAATTATGAATGGTGGTAAACGGTAGAAGACGAAGCAATGCCTCTGTTTAGAGGCTGAATTTACATTAAATACCAAGCTCTCCCTGTGGCTGCTCTTGTATTTATTAATGTCATTTGGACACATCAGAGCGCCTGCATTCAAAGGGGCTTCCAACAGAACGCTTGTCCAGGTACCTCCAAGAAGAGGCTGCAGAAGCCCTGAGGGCTTCCAGCCCTGGCCCAAAGGCTGTGGGGCAGCTCTTGGTTAAAACCCCGTCACTCCTGTCCATACAAGAACCGCTTCTCTCCTGCAGTTTGGCCTCCTTGCCGGAGCTGACAAACACGGATCGCAAGGAGCACGTGGCCCAGGCTGTGTCTCAGCATCGCTTTGCAATACCGGTGGCAGAAGGATCTCAAGATAATAGGAGCCTCTTCATCTTCAGTGGAGCTGGATGGGAGCAACTGAATATCTGCGGAAGATTACAAGCAGTTATGGATATTGCTTGTCATGCTGCCATCAGCAGCCGCCGTGTTCAATTGACTGGACGCCTGCTTCTCCAGAATGGTAATGCCAGAAATATTCACTGTGGCCACAGCCCTGGGAACAGCGGGGCCACCCCGATAGCATCCAGACAGCCTCAAGGATGAGGAGGCCACGTAAATCACCCCCACAACCACCTGCACACATGGGGACAGTTACACTAATGCCTCTGGTGCTGAGCCAGATTGCAACTGGTTAATTGCTGTGCTCTGGTTGCGACAATGGCAGGAGGTAAACATGGGTTATGTGCCATCTGCCGCCCAAGCCCAAATGGTTAACCAGGAATATTCATTCTGCTCCTATTAAGTGTAATTACCCCCTAATCTGTAGGAGCCTTTTATTTCTATATAATTACAGGATATTTAACAAATAAACCAGAGAAGGGTGGAAGCAGTGGGGGGACCAGGCTCGATGCTGCCTTGCTGATGTCTGTGCCGATTGGATGACTGGGATAGGGAGAGGATGGAGTGGCACAGGGACACCTATCCCTGCAGCAGGGCTGGGTCCAGGCATAACCACACCAGAGAGACCTTATCAATGGCATAAACTCCTGGGGAGGGATGAGACTAGAAAGGCAATCCGTACGCATTAGCACTCCATCACACCTTCCTCACACAGTATCTGGTGCAAACGCAAAACTGAGGCTCAGCACTGGTTCCCTGCAGCACCAGTGCCATGAATCTATGCGGGAGGAGAAGGAGGTATGGGTGAGACCAAGTGCTCCCCATTTGCTGTTCCTGGGGCCGGCTGAGATCCCACAGGGCTTCACATCCAGTCTGGGTGGAAACATTCCTGCCTGGGACACATCCTCTGCCGGGATGTGTTAGCCCGTTCATATTTATGAAGCTCAGTTCCCAGGACCACAGGATAATCTTTGCCTGATTTACAGCTGTGATGTGCCCCTTGAAGAGCCCCGCTATATATCTAACTTGCCTATTTATCACCTCTCTCCCTCCCTTCCTCGCTTCATCAGCTGCCTGCACCATGGCAGGAAGAGGCTCCACTGGCTCCCAATTTGGCACGAGCTGTCAGCAAGGACCATGACCATGCAAAGGACACCACATCCTGCACCCATCTCTGCCTGGAGCGGTGCTGTGCAGGACCAGGGCACAGCATCTTGAGCTCTACTCAACGCCGAGTGGCTGCTGCCACCAGCAAGTCCCCTGCCAGCGCTGTGGCAGAGGAAAGAGCGACTTGCTGTCTCTTAGGAAACCAAGTGAATGAGCTCTGGCACCTCCCCTGTAAATCCTGCCCAGCCTTCGGTTAGAGGCTGATATAGGAAACTGAGTTTGACACGTGTCTCACCTGCTTACTTAAACCATCACTCTCCTGCTTCACCCTTCCCTGGGGGGCTGCAGCAGAGCCACAGCATCCCCCCTGTTTTACCTGGATCCCTTTGCTAGAGGTGCTGAAGCTCCTGCTTTGCTCACTGGGCATTTATTCACCTCTGTCCTGTCCCCTTCCCAAATACATTGAATCCCTGTCACCCCTGTATGCACTGCAAGCTGTCAGAACAAGAACAGAGTTACCCATAGGAGGCACTTTCCACTCGTCCTCACAGGGCAAACCCAGCCCTGACCTGGAGCAGGACCTCTGGTGCTGGCAGAGCTGATGCCCTGCCTGCCCCATGACCAGCACCACTCGCTGTGCCCGCACAGCAGGCAGGAGGATGCTGCTGAGGCACCTTTAGCCAATTGGTGTTCTAAAGGAAAAAATCAAGGGGATAATTGCTTAATTTAAAGTGATTTATTCCATTAAGTAACTCTTTACCGTAGGCCTTTTTTAGATGTTCAAGTGTATTTTCATTAGTGATACATAATAAAATAATCGCAGGCACAGGACGAAATTTGTCCTTTTGGTGCAGAAAACTGGAATCAAGGAAAAGCTCCTGGATTTTCTGCCAAGCATCGGAGGCTGGCCAGGAAGGATGAGGGAGATTGGGCTTCCTGCAAGACAGGGACTCCTTTTACCCCTGGGGTGAGACCCCAAAAGGCTCCTTCACCCCCTAATCTGGTCCTTTCGCAGGGCTGCACACGGATGCCCACCGCAGAGCCTCCCAAAGCGCTGGGAGCAGCCGGGGTGACAGGAGGAGAGCGCGAGAGCTGGGGCAGGGGCGAGGATGAGGATGCTGAGCGGGGCGAAGGCAGGGGCTGAGCTCCCCCTCCCGGCTCGCAGCAGCAGTGCCGCCGGCCCCGGAGGCTTCCCGGCCCGCGGAAAGGATGCTGCAGCATCCCCGGCCCTGGCCAAGCGGAGGAAGACGATTTCCAAACCACCTCATGCGGAGCATCCTTGTCCCTTCCGCCCCAGGCGCAGGACGGCACCGGAGCAGTGTCAGAAGCGCAAGACAATCAGTTTAGTGTGGAAATGTTAAAGCATTTGGTGGGTTTCATTATTTTTGCCTCCACATCATCTTTACCAAAGCTATTTGCTCAGCAGCACTGGTCCTTCCTGGTGCCAGTGGGGAGTCAATTTGCTAAATGCCAGGAAAACCACCCAGTTCCCCCCATATCTCCCGACTGCTGTCAAGAGCACACCTCATCCTGTCCCTGGCTGTTTGTCACACACTGTGGGCAAAGCTGCATCCCCACACTGTTTCTGCAGAGGACAGCAAGCTGGAGCTGGGTATCCCACAGAAAAAACCCTGTGGCTCCGCTTTTTCCAGTGAAGAGCAAGAGGAGGAGCAGGCAGGTGCTCCATGGAGACAGCCTCTCCAGAGCATTTCACGCATGCATTGAATTTAATAGAGCTGTTCGTTTTCCAGGTACAGGCTGTGCCAGCATCAGGCAGCATTGGAGGGGCTGGTACTGAGCCTGACCCAGCAAATCTCTGCTTTATTGTCAGCCCCGTGTTTGTCTCCATGAACTGATTAAGGGAAGCAAGCGATCCTGGCAGAAGGGTGGGAGGGATGAAATCCCAGCAATCAAAGTGCCGAATTCCTGCTTCGGGAAGAGAGCATTCCAGGCAGCTCCACAAGGAAAAAGCATCTTAAGAAAGGAGCAACCTCCCCACTTCACCTCCTCATTCATCACTGTCACATCTGGAGGGGGGGATTATTTTAACCATCCATTTGACTAATCTCGGGCTGGAGCATCTCACACAAACTCATTGAAGACACCAGGGATGGGAACAGAGCATGGAGCCACCCTGGTTGACAGAAACACCCATCAAAGGGGGACAGAAGCTACAGGCTACTCTGGTACCCAAGCAGCCACAGTAAGCATCCCTCCTCCTCCTCCTCCCTGCAGCCACCGCTGGGCCTTTGAGCTGCTCTGATTTATATATTTGCCTCCTGTATGGCCCCGTCTCACCTTGGGAAGGCAAGAAAAGCCTTCAGCAACAATTTATAGGGAGATAAGCAGAGGGGCTGGCGGGGAGGGCCAGGTGTGGGGAGCTGTACTTCTCGGGGAGCAGCTCTCAGCGTACCCTTGCCGCTAAGGTCGTGTGGCAGCCGTAGATGTACTCTGGAACAACAATTACTCTAGATAAGGAAAATCTAACTGGATAAAGGGACAGCTAATCAGGAGACTACAAGCCCCCGAATTGCTCAAGGAATCCATATTGATCTGAACAAGATATCAAATGTAAAATAAAGGGTTTTGCTAACTCCACAGGCTGCTTCAGCCCCTGCAACCTTGCTCTGGATCAGCAAGCAGAGGAGCTGGCCGTGCTCAGCTCCTCTCCCTGAAGATAAAGCCTCACCTGCCCCTGTGGAGCCCGAAAATGCGTTTTTTACCTCTCCCTCATGACAAGCCCCTGAGTGGGGCACAAGAAGAGACACACAGGGGTCTCCCCTCCCATTCTGGGGTGCTCTGTCCTGAGGGGTCCATGTGGCCACCCCTTGGGGACAGGATGGGGTGCACGGCCCCATGCTCCCAAGCATCCCCTGGCAGATACACCCTTGGAAGCCCAGCCCAGCCCACCAGCACAGAGGCAAACCCTCCACCTCTGTAGCTGCAATTCCCTGCAGCAGGCACATCCCGTAGGGATGCGGTCATCAACTTTCTCACTGGAAAGCAGAGCCGCAGGATCCAATGCTGCAGGTACCTGCCGTGCCCCACAGAAGACGTCTCCTTTCATGCCTCGCCCCTCCAGCTCCATAAATCACAAGAACGATTCTTCCTCTGTCTTTACATCCCTTTCCTGTCCCTTTACTCATTTAAAGAGCTTTGGTCACCAATTGCCTCCCCACCCTGAGCCACAAGCCCTGTGACAGATGGATGGGGAGCTCTGCCCACTTCCAACCACTCTCCCGTACACACCGAGGAAATACGAGGCCATAATTCCTCCCCCCGGCAGATATATTCCCTCCAGGAAAAGCATCCATCCCCTCACCCCGAAGGGGAATACAGACACCGAAAGAGGGGCTTGGTTTCTGCCCTGCACCCGCATAGATCAGGAGCCAGTGCTGACAGCAATACACAAACACCAACGCAAGCGAGAGCAAACTCAGGCCTTAATAACCACTATTAATGCACTCTCAGTGCTCCGGAGCTGAGCTGCTCTCCCAGGCAGCCCATAGGAGGTCAGCACCCGCAGCAGTCCCTGCTGGGTTTGGAGGGGGGGTCAGTCACCACCTTCACACCAGCAGGGATGCGTTCACAGCTCGCATCCTGCTCCCAGCACGTCCTCAGTGGGAACACAGCCCTGGGGAACCTCTCCCAGCCCTACCCAGCACCAAACCTAAAGGGAGCAGCAGGGATGGTGCCAGCCCTGCCCTG
Organism: Psittacula echo; assembly: GCF_963264785.1. Lineage (NCBI taxonomy): Eukaryota > Metazoa > Chordata > Aves > Psittaciformes > Psittacidae > Psittacula > Psittacula echo. The sequence goes on from NC_137754.1 coordinate 777,113, forward strand.
GGATCTGCACTGAGGAGCAGAGATGGGTGCTCTCCACACCTGCCCTGCAGGGACCACACCACGCAGCCCCTGAGTTATGTCTCTGAACCACACGCCATGCTCTGCTTCCACATCGATTTAGCAGAGGAGTTGGTTTATGCTAAACAAACACTGTTTGGTTATTAAAAGCATATTTATGGAGGCTTAGCAGCTCTGGTAGGACAGACAGCGCAGGAACTAGTGCCAGCAAGGTGAGTGATAGCTGCTTCAGAGCAGCACTGGTGAGGTGCTGATGCCAGGGAGGAGCTCACCTCAGTCAGCAGTCACAAAAGAGCCACCGACACTGGTGACCTGTGGCTTAAGCCAGCACAGGAGATATGGTGTTTCCTTATTTCCATTCACTGCTTGCACCCAGCCATTGCCTGGCATCCAGAAAGAAGGTGGTGAGGAACAGCAGTGTCCCAAAGAGCAGCCAGCATCCTCTGATGGGATGGGGGTGAGCACCACGGGTCTGGCCATGAGGGGACCCACCTTTGTCTCCAATATTTCTGCCACAAGACATGGTTCGTGGTGGCTGGAAGAGCTCCTTCTTTCCCCGTTTAAACCCACCTTTCCTTCCCACCAGGCTCTGCTTTCTCCTGGTTGGGGTTGAGCGATGCAGGGAGGAGACGCAGGAAGCCCCCCGGGGGAGCATTTCTCTCCCACTTGTGTTTTGATGTTGCTATGGTGATTGCCGAGCGATAAATCTTGATTATTATTGCCCAGCTCTTTCAGCCGCAAGCAAAGGCAACCTTTCCCGAGCCGCAGGGTGCCTTTGTTTCCACTCCTGCCTTTCAAAGCCCTCTTCAGCTCGGCACACACCCCCGGGCCGGTCACGCTGCAGAGCAGCCGGTCCCCAGCCCCTCTCCTGCCTCCATCCTCAGGCAGGGAGCATCATCCCTGCCCCTTGCAGATGGCCACCAGCTCGTTTCACCAGCATCATGTCTTCCCAACCAGCTCTAGATCAGCAAATCCTCCCACACCCCTGGATTCACAAGAGCATCCCCAATCAGTTTTGCACTGTTTGCCCAGCTCCGATTAATACCCCTCAACCGGACTGCCAAGAGAAGCCGGGGGTCTCATGGGATACCCACACATAGGTGATTCTGTCCCCGCTCATGGCCGGCGGGGTGGAACTTGATGATCTTGAGGTCCTTTCCAACCCTAACTATTCTACAATTCTATGCCCAGCCTGTCCCCCTGCACCCATCAAACCAGCCCTGGAAATGTGGGCTTTGGAGTCCCAGACGGCATCTGTCCCTCCTGGCCAGATGTCATTTGCAATGTATATTCCGGGCTGCGCTTTCATCTCGGTCCCCTTTGTATTTTGCCAGAATATTTCTGTGTGTAATTTCACCCAAGGGGAAACAGGCGTCTGAACCTCTGCTTTTCAAATTCCCTTTCCCCTGCATCCCCAGCTCTCTCCCATGCTGGGGCTCTGCTCTGCGCCTGCACGGCCGCAACTGGCGGTAAATCCATAAGCCAGCTCCCTTCCCCTTTGAAGTGCAGCTGGCGCCGCTTGGATTCCCTGACTTCTTGCTCCTTTTATCTTCCCTCCTATTTCACTTGTGAATATTCAGATCCACAGATTACATTTGTCTTCCAAAATTGCTTTCTCAGTCGGTAGCTCCTTCCCCAGCTCCTTCTTACGGGGCTTGCTGCAAACCTTCCCCTTCCCTCTGGCTCTATGTGGCAGTGACACCAAACCCCTGCCTGAGCCCAGACCCCCACTGTGATCCTCGATAAGAAGTGAGAAGAGCCTAGGGGTGCCCCAGGACAGCCTTTGGCCACCCTTTAGGCTGCCAGCAGTGCCCAGAGGGATGTGGTGCTATCGGGGTGATCCAGACGAGGGAACTTGGATGGATCCAGCCCTGGCCACCAACTTCAAAGGAAGATAATCAGAGCCCCGCACTGCTGCCGGGGAACAGATGCTGTGCGGATGCTTTCTGCTGCCCATGTGTGTGTGTCCCTCCCTCGCTCTTCCAGCTCCTTTTTATCTACAAAATGAGCAACTGAATTCACTCTCCAGCAGGACGCAGGGACAGGACCCACACATTGTCCTGATCAGTGCTCACCTCTCCTGCTGGAGCTGGGGATAAGCCCTGGGTGGAGGAGCAGGAGGAAGAGGCTGGGAGGTAAAGGGATTCTGGTCAGTGAGGGATGGGTGGACACAGCCATGTCCCACCCTGCTCCACAAAGACCTCAGGACCCCGTTCCTCATCCCCCCTGCACATCCATCCCTGTCAGCCCGCCCAGGGAAGCCGCAACGACAAGAGTCCAACGTTCCCATCCATTTATCCAAGCTCCAGCAGTTCCTCTTTCAGGTGAGCAAAACAATAAAACACACTGAGCATAGAAAGCGGCATCCAGAACACAGCATTAAACACCAGGAAAAAATAAAGCAGAGACCTGTTGGCTCATGCCAGATCTCATTCGCTATCAAACGCCTCAATCCCAGACTAATGGTGTTATGTAGACTGTTATATTGGTTCTTTGCTTTACGGCGCTGTACATCCACCCGTAACACCAGAGATTTATCCTACTCTGCTCAGCCATTACTTGCCATATTGTCCCCAGATGCCACCATGCCCACTGCCAGCCTCGCTGCCTGTGCCCCAGCCACACTTAGAACCTCTGGGAGAGGCAGGAGCAGCTCCTGCCCAGTGACCGTGTGCCAGTCATTCCCCACTTCAATCTCTTCACATGTAAAACCCTCCTTCTCAAAGCAATTGCAGCTCTGTGGGGAGAAACACCATGGAAAAGCCCAGTGCTGCCCTGCCTGGAGTCCCAGCCTGGGCCCCAGGGAATGATGCTGCAGGGGCAAAACCAGGGAATCTGCGTTTGAGAACACACCAAGAACCAATCCCTGAAAGCATTTGCTCATTGTCCGGAAGCAGGAATTGGAGTCCAGCACCAGCGTTTTCTCCTCTCTCCTCTCCATCACCCCTCATTGCTCAAGCGGAGCAGAGCGATGCTCGCTCGGAGTCTGGGATTTATCATGTGCAGGATTATTAGCAGGTGTGCCGGGATGTTTTGCCACCGAAGGATGAATCAGTTCCTTCCTCCACATCTGAACGCCTCATTTAAGCATTTAGCACAGGGCACGGCGCGCTCTTCCTTACAAATTGAGGTGTTACACAGCACCGGGTGAGCTGACACGCCGCACATAGCGCCGGGAGTATTTTGTCACCCTGATATTTCACAGCGCGCTCGTGTCACACTGGTGACTGCTGTTTGTTCGGGAGCTGTAATGATCCTTTTTAACAGTGCTACTATAATTAAAGTTTCATATAAACCTTCCTAAAGAAGGGGAAGAACCTTCTTTGAAACCTGCTTACAAAGGGATGTCACCGAGGGAGAAGGGGAAACGTTGACACGTGCAGCAACTACCGCCGTGCTGCACAGCATCCCTGTGGCGCAGGAGGCTTCGCCTGGCACCACACGAGTGCCAGCATCCCCTGCCTGCTCCTCCTTTAGCCTTTCCCCACCCCGAGCTCCACACAGCTGCAAAGTGGGTTTTTCCTGAGCATCCTCACAAAAAGCTGTTCTTTCGGCAAGCGTTTGAGGCTGGGAATATCAGAAGCAGGGAGATTAAACTGCAGCTCTGCAGCGTGGTGCTGGCTGGCACCTCTGGCAATGTGTTTTGGATGTTTCTCTGGATTAGCTGAAGCTCTTGACATTGCAGAGCCTGAGCCAGAAGCTCCTATCTGCGCAGTGTGCTCCAGCGCTGTGCGCTGCTTAGGGTTGAGAGCTGCCAGGCCAATGTGCCAGGTAAAAGCAGGTAGGGCTGAACCTGGCTTTGTGCAGGGAAGGGCTGCAAACTCTTTGGTCTGGACATCCCCTTTATTTGGATACCAAGTCAGGAATGGGCAGGCTGCATCAGCCCCTGTGCTGGGGCAGCACCCAGCCAGAGATGGATGGTTTGGAAGGTGCCTGTGCCATGGTGGGTGTCCTCATCTTCCTTTGCCTAATGCAGAGAGGAAGGGACAGCATGGAAGAGCAGATGGCTGTCGGCTGGTCCATCACTGGGACAGGCAGCACCTCAGCTCTGCACCATCAGCCTCAATGCATGGCCCCATGACAGCAGAGGGAGAACAGGAATTACAGGCTTTTAAGTGCAGGAAGAGGGATTTACGGTCGGGTGCTATTAACAGTTGGCACAACATCCTCACAGCACATCACTCAGGCACCAAAGCTCGAGGGATTGATGGGAGGTCAGGGTTGGGGGGTGTAATCCCCAACAGCACCACACTAATTCTGCACAGGCAGAGAGGGCTGCCATAGTGCGATGTGCTCCAGGATAAGCATATTATCTTGTCCTGCCTCACCGAGGAGCACCAACCCCTGACTCGCTGAGCCCTGGATAAGGCTGAATTCACCTGAGAGTCAACCAGCCGAAGAGGGGATGCAGACTGGTGATGCAGGCAGATGCTCACTGTGAGCGCTCATGTGCCTTGGAGTCAGTTACAAAGATCCAACAGATGGGTAAGTTCCTGTCCTCAGACAATAGAAGTCAGCCCCCTTGGTTAGAGGCTGCTGCATGAGGTGTGATAGCACCCACTCCAGGCAGACTCTGACTAGTTAAGAGCAATACATCACTATCAATGCAGGGGGACAGCACTACATGAAGCAGTGCGATGCGAGAGGCCATGGAAGGTTGTGGCAGGTCCCACAGTACCCACTTGCATGGGCTGCAGCACTGAACAGACCTGATACAGTAACACAAAACCTCCGAGGGCTGTGGAAACAGCCCCAGGGATAACAGCTACCGTGGGTCAAGCACGCGTTGAGCTGCATGCAGAGCAGCACGGGATCAAAGCCTGCCTGGCTCCGGTGCTGGCTTGGCACTGAGAGCAGATTCAGGCACTTAGATTGCGGAGCTGCAACAGTGAGATTGTCCTCAAAGGGCAACTTTCAACTCCCTCAGACTTTCCTTCTTTTCTCCTTTCCCTTTGCTTTCTATCACTCACAGAAGATTGCAGATAAAGTCTATGAGGGAAGATGACTGCGAGCACTGCAGCAGCGGGAAGCAGAGCTCTGGCTGCACAGCCCCAGTCCTGCAATGGGCTCCCCCCACCCCATACCCCTGCGAGGCTCCAGGTATCCAACTGGAGTCCACCACCTTGCTGACCCATCCATTGCTGCCAAGAGCTCTGCTACCCATTTCCCAAGCCCTCAGTGCACCGAGGGGCTTTACTTAATCTCCCTCTTACCTCTGCCCACTCAGAGCTGGGCTGGAGAAGGAAAACACTGAGTAGAAAAACCCCAGGAGCTTTCTCAGTGCCACCGAGCACGTTTGCTACCGAGACTGATGAGTATTTCTGTGAGCACGGCCGATCGGAGCCAGCCTTATCTGACCAAAACACTTTGTTGATCAGAGCGAGACGCGCTTCCCGGGCAGCGAAGCCGTTCCGGCACGGACCCGCCCCGACGTTCAGAGACAAGAAACCACCTTGGAGTTCAAAGGCTGGCAAGGAGATAGTCACCTTGGAAACCAGAGCTGTGCCAAGCCATTACTGAGACCTGGCCGGTGCCGGTGGCCTCGCAGTGGGATGCTGGGGTACAGAGGATGCCATCCCCGGGCCGGTAGCAACTTCAGGCTTCTGAGCCCACTTTGAGCTTTATAAACCTGCTTCTTAGTCACAGTTGTGAGCAGGGAGGGAATTCGCTCTGTCCCATTGCCTTTTGTCCCTTTTCCCTTAAGCACACAGATTGCAGAGCCACCGTTCAGTTCCAGGAACAAAATGTCTCCTACAGGCATTTGGCTTCAGTTCTGTGGGCTGATGTGTCCGTGATGGGGATGCGCTCGGAGCACTGAGCAATGCTGCAAACAGGGTTTCACACTCCTCATTTACCTGTTGTGAACCAGAGGACAGTAAATCCCCCTGAGCCCAAGTGTGGAGCACAACAGTGGCTCCATCAGTGAACCAGAGCAGGCAAAAAGCCTGCATCTCGCTAATAAAAGCTCAGAGCCATTTCCCTCAGCTGCCCAATGACATTATATGGGGCAACTTTGAGCTACAACAAAGTTACCTTTCTTTCCCACAGTAACAAAGCATAACACAGGGATGAAAGTATCTGCAAGCCCACAAAAACTCATTGGTGGTGCATTTGCAAAGGGTTGCTGGTGGCCAAGGTGGGAACACGTCCCTTAGACCCAACATCCCTGGGGATCGCAGTAGTCCCCACATGACAGAGCCAGCCTGAAGCCGTTCCGCAGGCTGGGAATGCTGCCACTGTGAGGGAGACCAGCCGTAAAGCTGTCCTTAAAGTTTGTTGGCTGCCTTCTTCCCCGGTGAGCTGATAGGGATCATCCGCTGGCACAGAGCCTCAGTGCTGCTGCTGCTCTATATATACACACACACACGTATTTATAAAAACCCCAGCCTGGAATTGACAGTGGCTGGTAGGAAGCAGTTTGTCACCTGTGCTTTCATGATTACAGCAACTAAGGGGAAAAGATGTCCTTTCAGATAAGCACTGAAAAGGGGGGAAAAAAGGAGCTTTCAAAGGGGCTTTGTTCTCTTGAAGTGCTCTCACTCCCAAGCCGCAGATTCCTCAGAGGAGGGGGAGGAGGGAGGATTGAAAAACAAAACGCGTCCTCCTTTTCAAACTGTTTCATATTAACAGGCATCAATTACAGATTTGCCTTGACTGATGTTTCAGGCCATTACAGCACCCTCCACGTGGTAATTGGATCCTAAATTAGGATTAATTCTCAAGGAAAAGGGTCTTTTCTAAACAGGTGATTCTCTCTCTCTGGAGCTCCGACTACATCCTCCTTACTTAAGTAATCATTTGCTTTCCTCCATTGATAGGCACAGATTGAACACCCCAAAGCACCTTTCCCAGTTGCCCGATGCTGTGTTTTCAGGATGGATGGAGGCTCTTACCCCCCCAGTCATGCTGAAGGGGCACAGGACAGCACAAGGATGGGATCAAGGATACCCGGGACACACTGCTCCGTGCACCCCTGCACCCAGCTCCCTTCCCACTGGGTGCCCCAAACACACCAGGGCCCTTCCTATGACTAGACAGTGAGGAGTTGTTAGTACTTATTAAAAGTTGGTGTGTTTCTTAATAGAAATCTCATTAGGAGCATTAGGTATAGATAGGCACCAGCCCAGAACCTTCAAGTAATTATGTTTAATTATTATGCCGGTATGTTCGGAATAACGATAGCTCCCGAGCACCAGGATTAAGAAGCAGATTCAGTTGGAAAAGGAGCTATTTATTTCTTTGACTTAACAGTTCCCCTCTGGTCTTAATTGGTTTTCACCTTTCTCAGTCATCAGTAAAAGACATGGTACCACATCCAGCAATGGCAGAGACCCATCCCTGTGCCATGTGCTCACCCAAGCAGGCACCACTGGTGAAAGGGCAGGGGAGCACAAAACACCAAGTATTTTACCCTGCAAAGTGGTCTTAGGGGTGGTTTCCTTCATCCCCAGAGGGAAGTTTGAGCCCCCAGCCTAGGAGCAGGCATGGGCCTGTGTTTCAGCTCCCAACCAAGCAAGATGCCCCACTCTCTCCCTTTGGGCTGCTGAGCAGCATTCACTCCAGCACAGCCCCTGCCAAGGACACCCACCTTATCCCCACGCATCCCCAGCTGCACCAGCCTGGAGGAGCTGCAGCGTTTGGGAAGAGAAACAGCTACAGAGAGACAATGTTGAATGTAAATACCAGTTAAATATGCATTACCATATGGCTGCGCCTTCGCGGTCTGTTAGGAGGCAACACAAGCCAGTGGGAAGAGGCAGGAGCAAAGAACTGGAGGCTTGGAAGCGCCTGCTTCCTCCCTGCCAGCCTGGCACCCCAGCCCGTGCTGGAGCATCACTCATGGAAGCAGGGAGCTGTGGATCTGCTCCTGCTCCAAACCCCACCAAGGGCAGCCCATTGGCTGCCCATTGCCCCACTGATGCTGCTCCAAGCACAAGCCATGGGCACCATTAGCTCAGGCAGATCCCAGGCAACTGATGTCGTGCAATTACACATGCAGATGATAGTAGCCACAAGTGTTTGATTGTCCTCGGAGCAGATCAGACAGCAAGGCTGCTCAGGGTGTAGGGATTACACAAATAGGATCATGTGTTAGCAGGTGGCACTGTGTGATTCCAGCTCTTACCTGGCACTGGGTCCTGCTGCCTCTGGTGCATCCCCACACCTTGTCCCTACTGCTCACGGGGCTTTGCATCTGCTGCCAGCACATTGCAGTCATTGAAACAAGGAGTGTCTTTCCATGCAAAGGTTCCTGCAGCAGCAGCACCCTATCCATGCAGCCAGGAACTGCGGCTCCCCTTCCTCTCAACCACTCTGTGTGTGCAGGGTGAAAACACTTCACTGGGTTACACAAATAAACCTTTCCTGCCTCGGCCTTGAGTGAAAGGCTTTTAAGAGGTAATGGTGAGCAGGGAGCAAAAACAACCTGGAAGACAGACTGCAGCAGCAGCTTTGCACCTCTCCCGAGGGAGGGCCGTCCTCAGAGAGCCTGCTCCAGGCAAGTGAATTGACACAGGCAATTACCGGGATGTCCAGCGCATCCCTGCAGCTCGGTAGCCACCAGCAGGCATCACTGGGATATAGACACGGATTCACACAGAGCACGTTCTGCCACCTGCGATGTGACAGACCGGCTCCCCTCAGCCTCGCCAGGACTCAACACATCTCCTCGGATCGATAGGCGTCACCAAGCTCTTCCAGCAGTCACGCTGTGATGCTTGGTTACCCCTGAACTCCAACAGGATCGATGCGCAGGGTACCCAGCTGCAGCGGTGACCAACAATGCACCCCAGCATGCACCAAATCCAGTACCAAGTATGGGGAAGCTGCACTCCCATACACACAGCCCCTGCATCATCCCTTCACAGGCACCTGAGCCCCCCTCAGGAGGGGCAGGGCCACACCATCCCTAATCCACACTGGCACCAGGTACCAGCCACAGCAGCAGCATTTCTAGAGGAGCAACCAAGCTTTTCTGGCTGCAGCGTTTGACCTCGCTTTGTTCTGCTTCTCTTTACAACTCTCTGCAGGTTTTGGCCACTCTCCAGCTTCTCCAGCCATTTTTCACCTCCGCTTTTCACTGGGGACAGCCCCGCACAGCTCTGCAGCAACAAACCCCTCACCAAGCCCAGCCAGGATGCTGTGAGTGGGACCAGGGTCTTGTCCCAACACAGCCCCTGCTCCTCTCCAGGCTTTTGGCAGGGACACAGCCAACTCTAATTGCAATTTCCATTCCGGTGGCTGCGCTCTGCAGGCAAAATAGGTTCTGTCTATATAATGAGTCACTCCTGAATATCAATCTACGCAGGATAAAATGGAGACAATAGCTGCTTACATGCATAGTGAGTTAATTATGAGCATCTGCTATTAATCTTGCTATCAGACTGCTAATTGCTCCTTCTCCTCCACAAAGGCATGCTGGAGGTGAATCAGCTCAGCCGCCCTTTCCTGAGCCCTGACTTGTTCCCTATAGGAAGTCTGGGTTCACGGCAGCCAGGAAAGCATTCCCAGGGCCAGAGCTGGCCCTGTATGTGCTGATAGACCCTCAGACCATCTTGGGAGTGACCAAAGAGCGCAGACCCCAAGAAAGCCCAATCCTGCAGGAGGATGAGGAAGGCAACAACCTGACTTGTGGCTGACGGGACCTCCCCACCACGCTAAACACGGCCCCTCCCCATAGAGGCCATGGGGCAGATGGCACAGGATGGAAGCCACAGCGGAAGGCAGGCGGCAGCCACCTCCACACCCCCTGTCAGCGGCTGCTGCGGGAGATTGAAGCCTTTCAGAGGGAGGTGGGTGCAGGAGATGTCGAGTTGCACTCTCGCAGGTGAGGACTTGACATCTCACGTGTAATGAGGGAAGGAAATGCATCAGGAGCGTTTGGGGAAGATGACAGCGGATCAGAAGTGCCTCCTTCTCCCACAGATTTATTGTGTCAAGCAGTCACTCAGGGAAGCGGGAGGAAGGCTCTGTCAGCAGCCGGGGCAATGGCAGGCTGCAGAGCCCCGGCCTTTTCATCCAGCAGCCGCTCTGCAATTGATTTAGACAAACTCCTGGTGATTGCCTAACAGGAGAGCAGCCAGCACACCTCAATTAGCTGCTCGCAAGGTGAGAGCCGGTGGGTGTCTCATTAAGGAGCTGGCTCGCTTCCCCAAAGCCCAGAAACGAAGCGCTCCTTCATGGAAGGCACTGAAGTCTGAAGTGATGGGGATGAGCACGGAGGCACTGACTCCGCTCTCAGTCCCACGTAGCTGGTGGTTGAGCAGGGAGGCAGCCAAGGCCATTTCTAGTCTTTACAAGGTTGTTCTGCGCTGAGGAAAGCGCAAACAACAGCTCCTGGGAAGGGATGCTGAGCACCTCATCAGCATGTGAATAAAAGGGCGATTAAATCTGAGTCCTGAATATTCACGTCGGATGTCGGAAATGTTTGCTCCCTTGTTCTGAAAGGGCTGTGAGGCAAACAAACCCGAAACAGCTTCCTCCCCGCCTTGTGCCCATCCCTGCCGCTGCATGGGAGCCCGCTGGTGTCGTCCCGCCCCCCCACCCCCCCACCCCCCCCCCCCCCCACCGGGATAAGCGGATTTCACGCTTCAAGCTGATCCCCGTTAAAGGTCAGGGAGACTTTGCACTGGCCGTGCCCCTGTGCTGATGCTGGGGCACCTGCGGCACTGGGAAGCCGGCTCTGAGCTCAGCCGCTGTCCTCGCTGGACCAGCCCTGCTATTTTCCATCCAACACCCCCGGGTCCGCGCCTGGCGCTGGCGGCGCGGTTTGCAGAGCACATATAACCTTTACAGCGCACGGCCCAGCCCGCCGCCTGCTTGGGTTTAATTAACTCCCTTCCTCCACCTCCCGAAAGCCACTGAAACACCCTGGGGCTCCTTCCTGGCACAGGGACAAGGACTGCGGTAGCAGCTCCCGCACATCCTCCCCGGTCAGCGAGTACCAGCGGGCTCCACTGTGCTTGTAGGGATCCCCAACCCATGTCCTTTCTCACCAAGAGCCTCAAGACCGCTGCCTAAGGAGCAGGGCACCAGGCTGAAAGGTTGGTCAATGGAAAGCAGAGGTCCAGGAGCCCCTTGACTGAGCCAGGTCACGATGCCTGCTCCATCCCTTCATCCATCCATCCCTGACCACCAACGCTGCCTTCCGCCTCTCTCCCACTCAAGGCTGGAGCCTGATGTCCTGCGCATGCAGAGCTTCACTGAAGTTAGTGAGCAGCCCCATGGAAGGGAAAGGATTTAGGGTATTTTAAGACACTTAGAAATCCCCTGTATTAGTTTCCCCTTCCCAGCAATTAGGAGCAGTGATTACACCCTCCGTCCCCATGGAGCTCAGGGCTGTTCCAAACAGAGCTTGCTGGCAGTGTTTACCTCGGGGATGGGAACACCACCTCATCCTCATGCACAGCAAACAGCCCAGCTGTGTGACCGGAGACACCTCCCTGCGAATCTGGCATCAGGATGCGATATACATAATATATAACAAGCATGTTTATCAGACGACGGCGCATCGCAGCTGCTGGTAAACGAGCACACGAGCCTTGAACCGCACAGAAACTTCATGTATTATTTAAAATACTTTCCCAGGAATCCTGTCAAAGCAAACCCAGCTCCTGTGCCCACGAGGACCGTGCTCGGGACACTGCAGGAATGTCTCTCAATGGTTGTGCCTGCTGTGCTGCCTGGGGTGCTGAGCCCTGCTGCCCAGGACGCATCACACAGCAGTGTGTTTGATGGAGGACAGCACCTACATAACAAGGAGCCATCCCCAGAGGGAGGGCCACGATGCCAGTCTGTGGAACTGAGCACCCAATTGTTAATAGAATGATCTGAGCAAGCCCCAAGACACACATTGCAGGAGATGGGCACTAACACACTATGGAGCCTGGCAACCAGCCATGCTACAGGCAACGCCAAGCTCCGCTGCTGGAAAACACCATGTGCATCATTAAAGTAGCTACTACAGTATGAGCTCCACTTCAGTTCCCCATGGGAAAGGAGTCTCCACAGTCCCAAGGAATTCTGCTCCTCTGGGAAACAAGGATTTAGCAGCAGCACCTCCCAGGTAGCTGCAGTAGGCACGGTGTGATATTGATCCCTGCTAATGTGAGCAGCCATTGTAACCTTGTCTGCTCGTGGCCGGAGTAATTTGGAGATTATGGTTTAATGAGCAGATGATGTATGTTTCAATATACAGAACAAGGAAAACAATGGAGATTGTAGCCAGTAAATAGGAAGCATTACTCTGGATGGACAGTCACTAAATCCCTTGGCAGAAGAGCAGGCTGTGAAGTGATGCTCAGCACCACAACAGGACAGGGTGCAGGGGGTGCTCCCCAGACAGCCAGGCAAACCATGGGCAGACACCAGGGAAAAGACCTTGGGAGCAGCATCCATGGTTGGAAACACAGTTTGTCCTGGAAATCTCAGCAGGTTGGGAAGAATCTCTATCTCAAAGGAGAGCCTTGTGTGCTGTCAGGCAGCTCAGCAGCCTTTCCCCTTGGACACTGCCTGCCCATGCTAGGTTCCTCCCAAGATTTTAGGGCAGGAGTGGCCCTGTCTGCCCCAGCTCAGCAGGGGAGAGAAATACAAATGGCTTAATATGTGCTAAATCCAGGCTCCAGCCTCAACACTTACTTTTTGCTTCTTTCGTCTCAATATTTCATACCACTACAGATAAGAATGAATGCAATACTGCTATTAAAGCCTCTCTCTATGTTATACGCAGAGGTCAATGTGGTTTGCCCCTCTATCTGCATTTATAAGGTGTTTCAAATACAGGCTTTCTTTTCCACAGGGAATGTAAAATAAACCCGTGTGCCAAGCAAGAATAATCCATCCTCAGCTGCAACTGAGACGGAGGCTGCTGCCAGAGATGGGCAGGAGCGAAGGAGCTCTTTTCCAGGCTGTGTCTCTGTTCCTGCCTCTGCTTTCCCATCCAGAGACAGGAGGGACTAATGCCCAAGTGCTTCCCCAGCAATGGGGATGCTTCATCCCTCCCCACTGCCCGTTCTCCCTGCGGTCACTGCAGCAGCATCCGCGGGGTGCTGCTACCCGCCTGGCTGAGCCCCGCAGGGATTGTGCTCACCAGAGGGCTCAGGGAGCCTTCTGTGATCTATCCCACTGTGCTCCTGTCCAGCCTGATCGCTTATTCCCTGATTTCCCAATCAGCCGCCTGGGAGAAGCAGCCGAGGGACTTCTTTTTTGTTTGGGAAAAGAAAAACTGCCATAAATTCATGTACTTAAAGGATTTCTCCCCAGAAAAGAGCCCCTTGAGACTCCCATTTTCCGGGAGTGAATCTCTCGCCTAATCACAAAGCGCTGCTATTTACTGTATCTGCTATCAAGGCAGGCAGCCTCTGTCCCGCCTTTCCTAACATCTATTTACCAAATCCATTTGCAAGTCTAAAATTTAATCAGCCAGGTTTCATCTTAGAGGCATTAACATTCAAATGGGACTCACTCCCCGAGCCCCAGCAAAGCAGCGCATTAATAATGGGCAGCTCTGGAGCCAGGTACGAGGTGAGTCACGGTGGTTATTCACAGGTTAGACAGAGGCAAAGCCTCCAGGGCCAGCCTGGAGCCAGGCTATGGGTAGTGGCAAGGGCAGGACCTCCATGACCTGATGGGAGTGATAACAGGATCACCCCCAGGCTCCTGCACCAGGGATCTCAGCTAGAGGTGGTTGATAATTCAAGCAGCGGTGCCCTCACCAGCACATTCCTCCATCTAAAAACCCCTCTGCTTTGCAATAGCCCCCCTCCCAAAACATACCAAGGAGATCCACTCAGGGGGATAAAAAGCAACTATTCCCAAGCACCTCGCTGCGCAGTGCGCGCCTCATGGGAGGGATTCATTAGCTAATGCTCATAAAACATGTTTTATGGGCTGCCCTTCTCATCGAAATGGATGGGAGGGCTGCGCTTGACCTCGGTGGAAACGGGAGACAGCTGATGACAGGAGCTAACAGTATTTCACACAAACCACATTAACAGCCCTGTAAAGCACCAGGCTGCCCACAGGATGGAAAGGGGCTGTCTTAACTCAGAGCAACACATGGCTAAAGTGAAGCAGAACTCATCAGCCCCATCAAAACCAGGAGGGAACAGTCTTCTGCAGAATTACACGGGATTTTGCTGTACAGAATGATGCTCCACACAGCTGTCACCCCCATGCGCCCACCCTGGCTCTGCGCTGCCTGGGGACCACAAGGACAAGCAGCAAGGTTCATGCTGGCTAAATGCTTTTCCTCTCCACCAGCCTCACTATGCTCATCCTTTGGATTCCGGCAGGCTGCTTGGATGTGCCATGAAGAGCCCGACATCCTTAACTGGCATTTCCCCTTCCCTGCGCCTGGCCGGGATGCAGCTTTGTCATGAAACGCCTGCTCCAGCTGATACATCCAGGATATAAGGCATCATCAGGGCTCCTTTCATTGCCCTCACCTCCCACTGTCTCCAGCACTGACAGATATGACTTGTTTGCACCACTTTCTCACATATCTCATTAGATTTGCTCTGATGCCTCTCCACAGCACCTGCAGTGGGGGCTGGCAGCGCTCAGGAGCTGCCAGGGCTGGGGCTGGAGTGGTGCCTCCTGTTCTGCCCCACACCGGAATGACTGAGCCACAGCCAGGGGGGCAGCCACACTCAAGGAATGAAATACAAGGCTCTCAGAAACATCAAGCATGAGCAAAGGAGACAAGAGAGTTCATCTGTGCTGCAGCCCAGGGAGGATGAGCACGTGCCTGGGTGTGCAAGCAGGCGTGCTCCATCCACCACAGCTGGGTACCAGCCCAGAAACAGCCTCCCTCCTCTGGAAATAACCTTTGCTGTGCTTCATTACAAGCCATCAGAAGAAAAAGAGTGAGTGTGAGTGAAGAAAAGCGAGAGACATTATGTGTCTCCCTGTGACAGCCTGTGATGTCTTCAACTCCAATAAATAAATAAAGGAAGAAATATTCCCCCGAGTCCCTCTGACATATCTAATTGATATCACTAGGGATCTCCCATGAAGCAAGCAGGAATCTAATCTATCGCCTCGTACAGCCAAATGGAAGCAGCAGGGTGGCTGCCACCGAGCCTCCAGCTCCTGACAGGGACGCGCCTAATGGAAGTGGAAACCGATTACGGGCAGCCTGATATCCAAGTAACAAATAGGGGACCTGGAGAGACACTTACTGCAGTAGCCTTTGAGAACTCAACCACTTCTCCCTCCTGCTCCCCACCACGCTGACTGAACAAGGTGCCCAAACACCCGGTCACCGGCCATGATGCTGGTTCCCAGGAGAGAGGAAGGGAAAGCAGGGCTGGAGAGGACATGAAACCACACTGGAATCATAGAATAGTTAGGGTTGGAAAGGACCTTAAGATCATCCAGTTCCAACCCCCCTGCCATGGGCAGGGACACCTCACACTAAACCATGTCACCCAAGGCCTCATCCAACCTGGCCTTGAACACCACCAAGGATGGAGCATTCACAACCTCCCTGGGCAACCCATTCCAGTGCCTCACCACCCTCTCAGTAAAGAATTTCTTCCTTAGATCCAATCTAAACTTCCCCTGTTTAAGTTTGAACCCATTACCCCTTGTCCTGTCACTGCAGTCCCTGATGAAGAGTCCCTCCCCAGCATCCTTGTAGGCCCCCTTCAGATACTGGAAGGCTGCTATGAGGTCCAGCTGCCCCACACCGACAGGAGCAGACACCGTGCTGAGGGCTCATTCCTATCTGGCACACTGTCCCATGAGCAACCTGTGAGCAGCAGCTCCATGCAGGAGCTGTGCCTCTGTGGAGATGCCCTCAGCCACATCGGCTGCCACCTCCCACCTCCGTTGTTTAATTAACTCCCTCCTGATGTAGGTAATGGAGCTCTGGAGCTCTTAAACAAAGATTTAATCAGCCCAGGCTCTGCACTCGCAGCAGCCGGCTCCCTTTGTTAGATTGGTGTGAAAGCCAGGGCACGGCTGCCCGTGACAACGTCCTCACTGCTAATAGCTTCCAGCATCCTGCCTGTCCCCGGATAGTCCGGCACAGAGTCCCCTGGGCTCTCTCCTCCATGCACCGCGCAGTCACCTGGGTCATTGATTTTTAGCATCATGCAAATGGAGCCAGCGGGGAGCTGGCAGCTCCAGTACATTATTATTTAGGATGGATAAACTCTTATCCCGAGTTCTCAGCACCTTGCCGAGTCCAAGGGAGGGTTTCTGATTTATCGTGATTGTTTTTAGCCCTGTGGAGGAGCCGCAGCACAAAGCGGAGGGGAGGGGAAGAGGGCAGAGTCGCTTCCATCACACAGAGCAACGGCTGCACAGGAGCACGGCCCCTGCTCACCTCCAAAGGGCAGGATGGGTGACCTCCATCATCGCCTTCGCAGGGAATGAAGGAGCCATCAGAGATGGGCACCACGGGAACACCTAACAGCACTGCAGCCATGCTACTCCATCCCAATGCCCCTCACCAAGCACCAGCATATCCAGGCTGCACCAAGCCACTGTCAGCTTAGCAAGAGATCTCCTTCAGTGACTGACAGTGAACGAGACAGTGATGTATTGGCAGAAAGCAGACATCCAAAGGCAGCCCAGACCCCTCTCCTGCCCCCAGCCCTCTCTGCCCCACTGCAGCTGCCTCCCGACCTGAGGCGAACTGCAGATAGATTGGCTCCCAGGAAATGGCAATAGCTTTGCAGAATGCCATCTTAATAAGTGCATCTCGCAGCCAGGGGTGAGAAGCAGCAGCTGAAGCACCGGCGTGGATGTCAAGTTACAAATGAGACATCCAACTGCTTCATTTATTAGAGGGAATCAATTCGACTTTTCATATTCGCCAGGAGTTTGAGGCAGGAAGGACCCCATCAGCAGCCTGTGCTCAGCCCCTGCGCTTCAGCGCTGTGCAGCACATGGGGGTTACAAGGGGAATGAACAATCTCTGGCTGCACAGCATCCCTGGAAAACACTACGGCTGCTGCTCTTCCCCAAGCCCAGGAAGGGAAGCTGGGAGGAGAGCACGCTGGCCCCATGCTCCCTGCTCTGCCAGGGAACTCCAGGGAATCACAGCCGGAAGATGGGCTGTTTTCATGGAGCATGGTTAGGCTGCATGTCCCAGACCGGCAAATGGCATGTGAAAACCTAGAACTATTGAATCTAGACCCCCAGTTCCTTGTTCAGCAAGCAGCGTGGTACGCAAACACTGCAGGGCAAACCCAAGTCCCATCGCCATGGATGATCAGAGCCTGCTAATGGGCAGCCTGGTCTTACACCACGGGGCCTCCTTAGGCTAAAGGGAGTGAGGGGAGAGGCAGCGGCTGCCTCCACACCGGGAGCTGCAGCTCTGCCCTTTACACGAAGGCAGCGGCTGTGCGTGTGCATGTGGCTTAATCCTGAAGAGCTGTAATTGCCACTGTGCAAAACCACTACAGGTCACTGGAAGCAATTTAATGATAATAAAATTACAGAAAAGCAGCCCAACAGGAAATGAAGTCCCCCATTCCCAGGCTGCTTTCCATGCAAAAACTCCCCTTCATCTCCCCATGGACACTGAATGCATCCACAACTGCAAGAACAAGCGCTCTCGCTGCTTCCCTGCACCCCACACTTGTGGGGCTGGGCACAAGGACCACTGCTGGGCCGGGCGGAGCAGGATATGGCACCAGCAGCCCCGAGGCAGTGGCCTCAGGGCACTGCACCATCACCGCAGCACCTGGCCATGCCCATGCTCTTCCAAGAGGGCAAGGCATGGCCCTCCAGGCAGTCCCAGTGCATTTTCTATGCCACTTCAACCCCTCCTCTGCTCCAAGCGTAAAGCCGTGGGCAGACCAAGCTTTTCCCAAGGCACACAGCAAATGGAATCACTCAGCCAAGTGCATCAATGGCTGCAAAGGGGCACCAGGCCCCCATTTTCTGTCTTCTCTAGTCTGGTGGTAAGAGGAGGGACAGCTTTTCCCTCCATCACACTGCCCAGGAAGGACCTCAGGAAAATCCTGGGGGATGCTCACAGCTGAACTCATCCAGCTCCTGGCACCCCGCACTACCATTTCCCACCACTTTGCCTTTCCCCCTGGCTCCCCGAGGGGAAGCATTGCTTTAAAGGGCACCTAAAGCAAAGCACGTAATCACACCCATCTCTCTGTTAATGAACAGATAAATCAAGCCCATCTTGCCAATTAGGAGAAGGGAGCAAGCGCCGGGCTCCTCGCAGGATGCCTTCCCCCTTGCAGCAGATTGATGGCATTTGTCACCAGATGCGCTGCATGTGCAAAGGAAGGGCTCCAGCCCCTGCCATCCGCCTGGGTCCATGCACCGGCTCCCGACACGCCAGCGCTGCTCAAGAGAGACATCTGTAGGCAAAAGGTAGGGAGAGAACCGCAGATCCCCCGGACCCGCTGAGTTAAAGCTGATGGCAAAGATACCAACGAGATCAGGAAACGGTACAAAGTAAACCCAGTGCAAGGACAGCGGCAGCACCATCAGCCCCAAGGTGTTCCTTGGGGCTACGGGAAGCAGGATACTCCTGCAGTGGGTGCTGGGTTTCAACACAGATCGGCTCTGCCGCACAGGGCAGCAGAAGGACAAACACTCTCAGTTAGCAGAACACCTCTCCTCTGTCAGCCAGGGACGTGTGGAGTCTTGGGGATAAAGAGGGTTTTAAAGCACCCAGCAAACCTGTAGCACATTGTCTGCCTCACCGTGGTGTTTATACACCAGACCCCGTTCTAAACCCTCCTCCAACAGCTGCTGAGGCACAGCCCATTCCCAAATCTGCCCAGAGTGGGGTACAGCCTGGCCCCACCAACGCACTGCAGGGTCTGGGATCACTGTTGGTTTCCAGCTCCAAGGCCAGTGTTTGCAGCTCATGGTGATGCTCAGAGCCAGCGCTGCTTTCCAATGCCCAACTGATAGGGTTCGGCTATCTCTCACCTCCTCTCCAGCTCCTCAAGCACTGATTAATCCTCACACCCGGAGCTTGGCCGTCTCTTTGTGCCAAACGATTTTCCCAGCGCTCCCGGCCCTCACTCTGCTCAGCTCCTTGGGATCCCGATGTACTCGAGTGACCTGCTCTGTTCCACGTGGCTGCTCAATGAACCTCCAACGGGAACTCACTGCGGTCCTGCGCTGTTCTCAAGTGTTTGCTTCATTCCTGCTGCCCTTTGTTATGCCTCACTGACAGCCTGGGCTTGGGTCCTTCCCTTTGCTTCTTGGACACGCCAAGCACAGCAGCCTCGGATGGAAACTCATCTGCGCCAGACACACGAGAGCCAAGGCTTCGCCTGTTGGCTTCTTACGGGCAGGGAGAGATGCACACAACCCCCTTGAGCACAAAAATCAACAGGCAAGCACCAATCACTGCTCCCTGTCCCCAGCATCCCCACATCCCTCACAGGGCACATCCCTTTCCCTGAAGCACACTCGCTTGGCAGGCAGGGCTGGGGCTGCCGGAGCTCTCCAGGGTGGGACCACAGGGAGCCCGTTGGGATGCAGGGAGCACAGCCCAGCCATGCCCAAGCAGCCGCTGATTGCCAGGGCTGGAAACATCTCAGCCATGCTGCCTGCCACTGCTGCCTCCTATCCAGGGCCACAGAGGAGAGCAAGCAGGGTCCCAGGGCCCCTTCTCCCAGTGCCATGCAGGCACTTGTCAGAGCTAGGCGCTGGTGACACTGTTATTATACATGGCCTCAAAGCCCATTCAAGGCACTGGAAGATGAATTATGTTTCATTTATATCAAAGAAGCAATCTCGGAGCCCATTTGTGATCAAATTTGCTGTCAGAGAAACTTTGCTTTATCTCATTACATCTGATATCTTTTGGCTTCTTGTCCTTGAGACTATTAAAGTTTAATGTCAAATTCGAGATGAAATGGAATCATTGCTGTATCATCTCATCAGGACCCCGTGCACCCCGTCCATCCTCACAGTCCTGACAACTCATTGTCCTGTGGCAGCTGGGGAGAGGACGATGAGGGGAGGAAGGCTTCCTCCCCACGTGCTGGAGCTGTGAGTGGAAGGAAGGGACCCTGGCTCTGCCAGCCCAGTGTGGGGCACAGAATGCCACCACTCCTTATGCCTGGTCACACTGGGGACATCTGAGCTCCACACCCCGGTAATCCCAGTCCTGGAAACGACCAAACCTGCTGCACTTTGGTCCTTCAGAAACCACGCTGGGCCCATAGCACAGTGAGAGGGTTAGAGCTCAGCACCAGGCTGGAAACAGCCCCCTTTGAGGTGAAACATCCTTTCCAAACCATTTAGTCCTTGGACAGTCCTGCTTCTTGCACAGACTAAATACCTTTGATGAATGCTTTAGTGGGCTCCCAAGAGGCTTCCCTGAGCTAGCTCACACAACCTCCCAGATACAGAAGGGTCTGCCTGGTCTACATTAAAGTGAGTCCTCCTGGGCTGATCCACAAAGACATCCAAAGCCGAATGTGCCACCATTTCCCAGCTCTCCAGGAAAGTCATTCCCGGCCTTCCCACCTCCCCAAACAGACCATGGGGCTTCTGCCACCACTGAGAGGGAAGGGGCAGCAGCAGAGCATGGTGCAAAGGCAGCACAGACCCCATCTGCAGAGGGAAGGCAGTGGAAGAAGCAGGCAGCAACTCCTCATCACCTCAGACCCGCACCCCGCAGCTCCCCAGTGCAGGGACACCGGCTCAGGGCAGAGGACTCGAAGAAGAGCCATCGTTTCCCCAGGTAATCTGCCTTTGAAAAGGAGTTATTATCCATCACTGGAGAAAAAAGGGAAAAAAACAAAGGGAACCTTTCCAGCAGAGTCACCGGCACAATCCCTCTGCGATGTCAAAGCCCACTGCAAAAGCAGAGAGACGGAAAGGGACGAGTTCTCCAGGTACCCTCTCGTTTTCAGGTGTCCAACCTTCGACTCTCTGGCTGGGATTTTCAAAGCAGCCGAGGGATGCAGAGGCACAATTCCTGCCTCATTGCAAAAGTCTCAAGGAGTTCAGTCTGTGCACATTAACAAAGGGAAGGTGATGAGGTGACTTGATCAAAGTCTTTAAATACCCACACAGAGAACAAAAAAAATTGATAATAGAGGGCTCTTCAGTCTAACAACAAAGGCAGAAAAAACCCAGTGCTGGAAGCATGAGCCAGACAAGCACAGACCAGACATCAGGTGCTGCCTTTCCAGCAAGGGCAATTAAACACAGGGAACATCCAAAAGGAATCCCAGCATCCAGACAAGTGTAACCCCGCCAGGTTGCTTGGGTGAGACATCTCCCTGCTAAAGGAAGAGCGGATCAGGGAAGCTCTCCAGTCCCTGCTGCATGGGATGGACAGCCCGAGCAGTCGTTCCCTGGCTGTGTGAACAATGGGGAAAGCTCTGTGGGGAGAGGCTGCTGACATCCCCAGGGTAAATAAATCACAGCACCTCTGTCCACACAGCTTCAAGGGATGATGGAAACCACGCTAAAAGCTCGGCTAGCCAGGGCAAAACAAGTCTGCGTGGCTGGCAAGTGACCAGGGTCCCAACGCAATGAATCAGCTCCAACAGCTCCCGCATGTCCCTCTGTTCCCAGCCTCTGTGCAGAGCTTCCTGCCAGGATCACTCCCTGTGAGCTGTCATTTTGGGTATCAAACCACTCCCGGACTATTCTGCAGGCGCTGCCATAGGCAGGAGCGTGTCCAAGGTGGGGAGCCACAGCCCCACTTCATTGGAGCAACTGCAGCTGCATGCTCGTGGAGGTGTGTTTAAACCATCACAAGTGGTAAGAGGGTACACAGTGAACGTAGCTGCGCTCCTAAGCGAGGCTTTGCCTTCCAAGAGGCAGCTGGGAGAAGCGCGAGCACATCCTACTCCATTTGTGTCAATGATTTAACAGACAATAAGTGATCTGAGCCACGGGAAGCAATTCCCCTGAGGGAAGCATCACAGCAGCATCACACACTATCAATGCACCCCGTTTGAAGAGACAGACCCTATACGCACCCAACACCCAGCACAGTAAACCCAGTCCCACCAGGGACACACACAGACCCGGCCCTTCATCTGCAGCACTGCCTGTCTCCCATGGGATTACTGCAGGATCGAGCACCCAGGGCAAAAGCTGCCAGGGATAAACACAAACCCCTTTCTTCAAAGCTCAAGCGGCTTTTCCAGCCTGGGCTAAACCTCTGGCATCAATAGCTGCTAAACACATCATCATCCACACTTAAAGGAATCAACAGCAGCCTTCATTAGGCACCCAGGCAGGGGCCAGGGCTTTGCCTTTGTGCTTTGCTGGTTTTAATAGGTTAGCTATGGCACTTCGAGAAGGAATGAACTCGGAGCCCAAAGCCCCCAGCTCAATTGTCAGTTATTGCTGGCAGTTTATCAGCATTAACTGATTAGGCTCAGGATGATGGATTCCCCTGCCTGCGCCTGGTGCGTGGCGGAGGGAAAACCTCCTTTCCCTCGGTTTTCCCTGTCACGGAGCAGTAATTGCTGTCTCTAACTCTCCCTCACCACAGCCTTCAGTAGCAGCAGCTTTTGTTTGCATCCTCCCGCAATCACAGACAATAATAATAGAGTAAGACTCAAATGAGAGGGAAGCTCAGCCCCAGCAGAATTTAATTGATGAGGATTTCACCTCGGAATCTAAACGCTTTTAATTTCCTTGTGTTTCACAGAGATGAGTTATGAAATTACAGTTGGCCAATTGTAGATCTCTCCTTTGCTGTGTGAGACTTTCAGTTCCTCCCTCCCCTCCAAACACCTGCTCTTGCCTTTGGATTGATAGAAAGGGGGAATGTTTCTGTTTACTATCCCTGGAACACCTTCCACCCATTGGAGAAAGGAGGCAGAGGGGAATAAAAGCTGTGCAGCTCCAGCTACCGGCTCCCTGCCGCAACATGCCCATGGGATCCAGCTCCAGCTTCTGCATCCCAGAAGCAGCTCTAGAGCAGGAGCAGCAGCCTCCTTGGCTCTGCTGTTGCAGGAGCCCTGTAAATGGCCTTTCAAGGGGCTGTCATGGATTTGGAGAATCAAAGCTGCCATCTGAGGGCAACAACACGGGAGCACCATGTACTCATCACCTCCCCTGAGGGCTGAGCATCATTGTACAGCTCACCCCGCAGTGCTCACAGCCACCGGCTCCAAACAGGCTTGAAACCACTTGACACAGCCCAACGGACGTGAGGTGCATCATTCCTGGAATCTATTCCAGGAGAACTTCAAGCGAGCCTGTTCCTCAGAGCTCTAATAAAGGTTTCATGCATTAAACTCTTCCTTGTTCTGTTTCATTTGCTGTGAGGATTTTACTCCAAGTGAATCTTTGCCTGCTTGGAAGAGATTTAAAGGCATCCGTGATGCTATGCACAGACTCAGAAGTCTCTCCCACACTGTCTGATCCATTTAGGGGTTCACATCTCCTTCCCCAGCCCTCCCTATCCTGCACTGCCAAAACCTGGGCACAACTGAGCAGCTAATGCAGACAATGAAACCAAACGGGGGTTGAGAACTGCCGCTCTGGAGGAGCCTGGCAGCCAGCGCGCACCATTATCTCCAGTGGGGTTCATTACAGAACTTCCCTCGTCTTTGGTTTGTGTTTTCTAGGGCTCAAAGGGAAAATGAAGCCTTTTGCAGAACGTCACCTAAAGAAAAACCCAGGCCACCACCAGAGCCTGAAGAAATATATAAATAAGGGCAAAGTGATGAATTTTGGCTGTCTCGGGAAGACAGACCAGCATTGCTTATCAGCGCCGATTGGAGCAGATAGCTGCCTCAGAAAACAGGCACTGGTCTTGTGGTAATAAATGAAAGCAATAAAGCAAAGTGCCTCCTCTGAGCTGGAATTAAGCACTGCAGCCCCAGCGGGAGCCGTTCCCCCACCAAAGGGGCTGCAGGGGGCTCTGGGGAGGGATGCAAGGGCCGGAGCATCCGTGGAGGAGGAGGATGCACAAGCACCAGCCCACAAAGCCTTTCCCACCTGCAAAGGCTGCTCCTGCCACCACCTGAGATCTCAGTGAAGAGCAGGAGGGAGCCCAGGGCTGCCACAACCCTGACAAACAGCCCTCAAGCAGCTTCTCCTTAAAGAGGTGTCTATTTAACCCAATTTCCATCACAAGCTGCTGCTTTGCATTTCTTCAGGCTTTATTAAAACTGATTTTCTATTTGCACTATACAAGCTGATCTGATTACATTTCCATTTTCCCCCTGAAGAGAAGGGTCTTGCTCTTCTAAGGCAAAATGGAGATTGGGCTCAGCCTCCCACCTCCTGCTCAAGGGCTCTTCTGCCAGGGGACCACAGATGAGGACCAGAGCTGGAGCTGCAAGGAGCTCTGCTCTGCAGCATCCTGCATCTGTTTCCATGGGGACAAGGAGGCAGCAATTCAGCAGGCCTGATCCTGCTTTTCCCTGTATAAATATCAGCCAGGAGCCATGCAGCAACCCAAAGGGATGAATCCAGGCAGGAGCCTGCTGGGAGCCCTGCAGCAAGGCAGGGATTCCCAGGTTCTCTGGGCAGGCAGCAGGAGCATCCCTACACCCATGGGCTCACCCACCCCAGGGCATGGACCCATGGGCCACCACTTCCCTTCCTGCAGAGGCTTCTCCTCCCTGCTGACCATGCTGCATCCCTGTGGGAAGTCTTCTAAACTCTCCTCCTGCACGTCCCAAGGGAGCAGTTGGGTCTGGCATCAGAGGGACAAATGCCCATAAAGCAGGTGCTGGTAACTAGGTCAGCAATTCATCCATCAGCATGGCTTGGGAGGCTTGGCAGGGCTGCTTGGGAAGCTAAATTAAAGGCTGCAGCCAAATGCATGAGCCCTCCTGGCTGCTGGCGAGAGGACAAGCCAGCAGCAAGGGCTGGGGCCAGCCACCGCATCCCCCATTCCCGAACCCCTCACAGGGATGCTGGGATTACACAACAGTGAGAAGTTCCCATTTTGAGTAAAGATTGTTTCTTTTTTAATGAGGGAGCATCACTCATGTCCCTGCCCTCTGCAAGGCTTGAGAATTCCTCCCTATCTCCCCCTTTCACTCCATCACCAACCTTGTGGGAAGCCATTACCAGGAAGATGCTTTGAAGTACCAACTTTATGAAGATTGATTCTGTCTGCCTCCAGTTTTGACAAGTCCAAAGCAAACACGCAGGGCCACGGGGAGATTTGGCAATAATTACCATCTTTAATTACTACTAAAACATCAATTGCTCTTGTTCAATTAGTATCCGAGATCCAGGCATGGCGAATTCCGCAGCACAAAATAAGCTGAAAATTGATTGTGGAGCACTTAGCGCCGATCCAAACCCGCTAACCTGATAAGGGGCAGTGGCAGAACAAGCTCACCGACAGGAGGATGTGCGCCCAGGTAATTGCTGCAGCACAAGATTAATAACCTGCGTGGTTCCATCTTGTACATCAAGTAGGAGTTCCTCATTATGGGGAGCGCAAGGAAGGGGTGAACACAGTAACAAGGACGGAGGCAAGTAGAGAGGGAACCATGGTGGAAGCAGCAGTGGTCCACGAGCGATGACATGGCTGGAGGAGCACCACAGCTCCCCAGGCACAAGCTTCTGCTTCCAGGTAAAGCTCTAAAACCCCTCACAGTACCCACACCAGACTCTAACACCGCAGCTTCCAGTCCCCGTGGCAGCCTGGGCTGAACTCCCAGCGAGGAAGGGGAGGAAGAGAGGCCGCATCCTCACCTCCATCCCACACCGAGCTGCCCAGCACCTCAAAGGCAGCAGCTAATTGCTGCGGCAACAGGCAGCGGCATTTGCATAATGAAGTGCAGAAGGGCCCT
The DNA here is from genome assembly GCF_963264785.1 of Psittacula echo. Lineage (NCBI taxonomy): Eukaryota > Metazoa > Chordata > Aves > Psittaciformes > Psittacidae > Psittacula > Psittacula echo. Next base: position 802,861 of record NC_137754.1, read on the forward strand.
TTGGCTTATGTATTTTTTAGAGGGTTTATCTGTAATTTTATTTAGCCTGAGCAGGGGCTGTCACTCAAAGCCTGCCCATTTACAGCAACATTTCCATTGAGCCTGTGCAAAGCTGTCTCCAGGCCTAAGTGACTTCTCCAACCAGCCCCGAATACCAATGGGAATGGCACCAACACAGAGCGAGGGAGGGCTGGAGCCCGCTGGCACCCTCCAGCCCTGAACAGGCCCTTTCTGCTGTTCCCACACACAATTTCATGCAGGAATATCTCCACCTTTCCACCTTGCACTGGTGGTTATCTCTCTCTTAGCTCCCGAGCACCACCTCTGCTAGGGAAACACCAAGATTAAAGCATTGACTGCCTGCAGAAGCTCACGGGCAGCTGGTTTCTGAAGGACGCTGTAAGCAAAGGCTGCTCACAGGCTCACCATTCGATTCAGAGACAGACCGCTTGGTTTTAAACACCGAGAGAACAGGCTGAGCTGGCTTGCCCCTCCCCAGTGCTCCCAGATGTGCCCAAACCCCAGTGCACAGCTGGGGAAGGTGCCAAATCCCTGCAGCATCCCCAGGCAAACAGGGCTGATGAGCACTGGCAGGGACCCAGCACAGCAGCACAGAGCCCTGCAGCAACCCACTTTGGTGTAGGATCAGCCAATGTCTTTCCATAAGATGCTGTGACCCCAGCATCTCCCACACCCCAGAGCCAGGGAAATGACTCAAAAGGCGCACAGAAGGAGCAGGGGTCTATTTGCTTGGCATGTTTTCTCCTTTATCTACTCTTCCTTCCATTTTCCTTCCCACCCTGCTTCACCCCCACCCCTACCCGTAGCTTACAAGGAGAAGCTCAGCTCAAGTGTTGAAATCAACGTGACTTTATCCATGCTACACATGGCCCAAGAGACCTTTCCTGCGTGGTCCTTGGTCCCACAAAGCACAGCCCTTCCTCCTGCACACCCCGGAAGCCTCTCACAGCATCCATCCTCACTTTGCCAGGGTCTGATGAACTTTCAGAGCACCACCACTGCTCACCAGCATCCCAAAGCTGTCCCCACTGCAGGACAGCAGCGCATGCCCACAGGGCATCAACCCTAGCACACCAAAGCAGGCAATAGTTGGTGCAGCCTCTTAGCACCCCTGGCTGGTCAAGCACATGCATACAACACAGGGTATTTCTCAACTTTGAACTCTCAGAACCTCTTTGCAGCACAGAAAACAACAGCTCCTGCTCAGGGCAGGCCCATACTCAGGCCAAAAACCTCACTTCTCTTTTCACACCAAACCCCATGTGCTGGGACGGGACTTGCCTGGGGCTCCTATGGCTGGAGAGCCTCCTCTTGTCACCAGAACAGCACAACTCAGTCCTGTGAGGTCAGAGTCCAAAAGCCCTGAACTGGGCGGGGGCACCCCTATTTGAAGGCTCTTGATTTGCCTGATTACACCTGGGTGTTAATGAAGCCCCTGCTCAGGTGGGCAGCAGAGCTCAATCCCACCTGGGAGCTTCTCCCACTGCCTGCCTCATAGGAGAGCTGTTAAAGCGGCAGGCACAGGCACACCCGCGTTGGAGACAGGGCTCCAAACTAATTAGCACATGCACAGCCACTCATTACTGTTATTGCTGTGACATTATTAATTTCCCCACCTCTCACCTTCAGCTTTGCAGTCACTTCATTTCAGTCAGCGTTAGCATCGGGAGATGGAAATTAAACCCAAGCGTTTATCCCGGAGTCACGCAGCCCTTTCCCTCCTCCTCCTGCTCCATTGTGCCCGGTCCCTGTGTGCCATGATCCATTCCCAGCTTGGATCAGAGCTGGTTTGACCCTAGAAGTTAGGGTGGTTCCAGGCAGGGAGGGAGCCGCATCCTCCACAGAGCAGCAGCCAAGCAGGGAGAAAGGATGCAGCGGCTGAGATCTATTTGTTGGGAGTCATTAGCTGGTCTCTGCCATCTATCTATTACCATAAACTTAAGCTTCCGTATTCCTTCATTTTAAATGAATTTTCACATCGTCTTTCCAAAGGAGCTCTGCCTCCAGTCAGCTCCCCTTTATCTAATAATGCTATGCAAATATTTTGTTAGATTTCAATGAAATATGTCAAAAACCATTACCCAGTGCATTAGCTCAGCATCAGCAGCAAGGCTCCAGTCCCTGCCACCGGCAGGCTGCCACTCATCATGCCCTGTGACAATGCAGGATGAGGGGCTCCTGCCCCATTGCCACCAGTGTGAGGGTCACTGAGGCAGGTCGTGCTCTTGCCAGGGTGAGAGGCACAGGAGGGGGCTGCTCTCCCATCGCCCCACCATGCCCAGGCTCCCACAGCTCCATGGGGCAGCAGCTGCCCCTTGGACCCGACCCACAGCCACACAGATGCTTGTTGTGGGAGGGTGGACCATCAAGGTGACCCCTGGGGTACGTGGCCCCTCGATGTGAATGGCACCACAAGCTTTGCTCCTTCAGCCAGGGGCTCACTTGCTGCAGCTCTCCCTTTGCTTCCCTGCTGCGGGAAAATAGGATGCTTGGAAGACAGCTCCATGGGCACAGATTGATTTATTGATAATATACCCTACATGCACTTGCAAAGATCCATCATCCTGCCTGTCCCGGCCCCCCCGGCCCAGCAGAGCATCAGTGCTGTCTGTGCAAGGCTTCACTCCAACATGTGTTCACAGCACCAACACCTGCACGAGGGTGAAGATGGTGGTGTTGGAACTGAGTAACCAGCGCAGGAGGCAGGCATGGCTCTGACCCCGGTCCCCACTGCCCCGTACCCCATGCTAAAGGCTGCCTTGGCCTTGGCCCGTGGGGAGGGAGGATTCCTGCCTGGCTTGGTGCCTTCTCCTCATTCCTTAGCATTCCCTCTCTGCAGGGCCCACGGTGCTCCAGCCATCAGCTTCTCAGTGGTTCATTTGGTAATCAGTGTACGTGGCTGTGGTTGTGATTTGCTCCTTCCTTTCCCACACCAGGTACCCATTTCTAGGAGCAGGGCAACTCTTTAACCCAGGACACACATGCCGGACTCTTGCAAGCCAAAGGGCAGACACATCCATATAAATCACCTGCCTTTGATTTCCAGCAGGCACAGCTGTGGTACCAGCGCTACAACTCTCCTCCTCCCTCCCCTCGGCTTGCTATTGCCAAAGGACACAGTGCACCATCCTCCCCACACACACACAGACCCCCCTCCTGATCCCCAAACCCGCCTCTACGGACTGGGTTTTCAAAGCCGCTTCAGGTGTTCCATTGGTATTCCGCAGGCCCGCGCGCTCCCTGAGGAGCTGGGATATTCATCTTCAAAAAGCCTTTTTTTCCCCAGCAAATGTTTTAAAGTACAAATTTCGACCTCACCGGCGTGAGGGCAGGACAAGCAGCCCCTCGATGCTGCACCCCCTGTGCCCTGCCCTGGCCCCAGCAGCGTGCACAGGGACCCGGGTCTGCCCCGGTCCCACAGCAGCCCTGTCCTCCCCCCCGCTGCCCATCTCCTGCACTGGCACCAAATTAAATAACTGCAACTCCCTTTTTATTTTCCATTTGACAGTAACGTATTGCAAATGCAGCCAGTTTTGACATCCTAATATTCCAGCTTGTATCCCTTGGGATAAACACATCATCTGTTAGCAAATGATTTGTGCCAGGACAGTGGGGAGCAGGAAAATGGAGCAGGTAGGAGCAGAGCATCCCACCCAGCCCATGCCATGGTCCAGGCAGAGCATCTCAGTGGGTGCTGCTGAGGACGGGGAGGAACATGTCCTCAGCCTGCCAGGGATGGACATCCCTGTGCCCTGAGCACTGGGTTAACCATCCACAGGTCACATCCTTGCCAGGGTGAGGAGGGAAAGTGCTGACAGGCGGGTGCACAGGGCAAGGCTGGGAGCAGCGAGTGTAGCCGCAGTGATTAGCAGGGTGATGGCATTGCTGCCATCAGCAGGGCAATGGTGCAGCTCCACCTGGTGTCTTCCATCCCCCTCTGCCTCACTGACTTTTGTCTGCCCGGGCCCATGCAGAGCCTCATGACCGCTGGTGAGCCCACACCACATCGCCTGGTCCTGCCATCCAAGGGGCTGCTCTCTGGGACCACCCCCGGGGCAGGGGCTGCCTTCGGAGGCCGGCAGCATGTCCATCCCACCACCACAGCAACAGAGAGCTTGTCATCGGGCTAATTTCATTAGGCAGCATCTCAAATGGCTCATTTTGTTTCAGTAATGAGTACATTGGAGGAATCTCACATCTGAGTTTAAGGCACTTACAGAAGGCGGAGCAAGGTGTTGTGACTCGTGGTGTGAAACGATGGGAATGTGAGCTGGGAAAGCAAAGGTATCCATGCACCAGCTCCAACAGAGCCTGCTCCGGGCTGGGAGCCTGCAGGAGAGAGCAGCTTGTGACCAATGCAACCCGCACTATCCCATGGGATGCATGCTGGGACCAGGCAGCCGCATGTCCTGGTTTTCACCTCTCAGGATGCATTGGAGCCAGCACACAGGGCGGGCAGTGATTCCACCCCTGGAATATTAGCTGTGGCTTTTTCTGCACATGTTTCTTTTTAGCCCTTGATGCCAGCTCCATCCACTCTCCATTGTTTCCCATGGAAAGGTTCACAGGGCTTAGGCTGTATCAAAAAATCCATGGATTATTTTGCTATATGTTTAAGGCAGGAAAGTGGTGGAGCTTTAGCAGAAATCCTTTCAGCAAGCAGGACACAACCATGGCTCGCAGCTCAGCAAATGCAGGCTCTTTTCCCAACACAGTTCTCCTGCACTTGCTCCGCAGAGGAAACAGATTGTTGGGTATTATTTAATCAAAGGCAGGAGCTGGTTCCCACCTATGTATCCGTCCTCTCTCTGCACCCAGTAGCCAGCCTTTCACCGGCTCTAATCCAGGTGTCCATGTGGTGCACCCTTGCCCTTACAGACCCTCCCTGCACCTCCCGCATCCCCCAGCCATGCTCCCCACCAGCCCACCAGGGTCTTGGCTTGGCAGCCTGCGGCCAGTTTGACCATCACTGGGAATCCTGGGAATAAGGAGGCCTGGCTCCCTTTGCTCTGGCTGAAAACAGCTTTTCTATACAAAGGCCCGCCTGCTTGGGTGATGAACGGACATCAGCACAGGGAAGGGAAGGGTCCCACGGCACTCCAGAAGCATCCCGGGCATCTTCAGCCAGGGCTTCTCATGGGGGACATCAGAGTGAGACAACAACCTCAGCATTGAAGCCAATTACAGGTCCTGCCACCTTGTGCTGCTCCTTTCACCTTTCCTGCCCCTCCTGCACGCTGTTGGGAGGCTTGATGTTAAAATCTGCAAGGTAGGAAGAAAGAGGCTTGGTGCCCATGAGTATTCTGGAGGAGGAGATGGATTTAGCATCTGAGACATGTGCGAAGGGATTTGCGAGGGAATTATTTATGGTGGTAACAAGTAAGCACTCATTTAGCTTATATTTTACATTATACAAACAAAGCGTTGAGCTATGGAAGTTAAGGCAGTAATGCCACTCTAAATTAAATTCATCAGTGCCTTAATGAAGATCTATATTTAGTTCTTAATTAAGGAGAGCAGAGCCGAGGGTTGGATGCTGTGCAGGGAGCGATCCTGCGCGTGCTGGGCACTCAGTGAGCCACAGGCCCGGTTCACGGGATGCCTCTGGGAAGTTTGGGAGGGAAAAGTTAACTCAGCAGCCATGGGAATAGGAAAGCAGCCGAGGACGTGGCTTTGTTCTCCTGCCTCCCCTGCACCCGCTTAATCAGCGGCTACAGCGTGGCTTTGATCCCAGAAATCAAACCCCCTGTCTGGTGGGTGACTTGATGTTATGCTAATCCGGGTTGATTGAGCTGAGATAATTACACTTCATCCAGGTTTCCTGGGAGTGCTGAATAAATATTGATGCGCACACGTCCCCCTGCTCAGGTACGTATGGAGCAGAGCTCTTTGCCGGCTCCAGGCTGCCTTGGATGACCCAGGACTGGCAGCAGGACACGGACCATGGTCCCTGCTGGTGGCCCTCCCGGTACAGGAATCAGGCCCAAGCTCCCTTTCAGCTGCTGAGGGCTCATTGTGCTGCCTCATTCCTCACAGAGAGGCTTTGCCGGGACACTTCTGCCCAGGATGCTGTGGCAGAGGCAGTGGCACTGAGAAGCTCCAGTCTGGTGGCTGGGAGCCGGCAGCAAGAGGCCACCGGAGCCACCCTGGGAGTGAAAGGGATGCGAGGAAACAAGCTAATCAAATTATACATTCCTAAGAAGCGTTTACGAGCTGTGCGCATTCTTTAATCTTAATTAGAAATCTCAGCAGCTCCTGCCGGCTCGGTAATCTAGGTTTGAGCGGGGCTGACCCCCATCGCGCTCACCTTGAGTGTCTCCAGCAGGTATCTGGGGAGGAGCTGGGGAGAACCCAGCTCCTTGTGGTGGGGAAGCCTGGGGATGCAGAGCCCAGGATCAGAGCAGAGCAGGAGGGTGATGATGAGTGTTATGGCTGAGCTCTAATTAAACAGCCTGCGCTGACAGATCCAGAGCCCCTCCTAATCCTGCTCATTTGGCTCAATAACATCCCTATTTGCAAATAAACCTTGATTTCCTTCTGCTCCCCACAAGGGATCAGCCTGGATGGAGGTTTCTGGCAGCGCAAGGCAGGATGCAGTGGGATGGCCTGGTACGGGATGCTGGGATGAAGCAGCGTTTAGGATTACTCCGAGCTGTCCCATCCCTGATGCAGACCCTCCTGTTCTGCCTGGCATGGACAAGTTCCCGCTGAGAGACAACAGATGCTGGTGCAAGTGGAGAGCCGGTGCTCATTGGGAAAGCAGAGGCTGGGCTGGCACTGCCTGGTAAACACGACATGCTGTACACAGGCCCTCTGCAAACACGGGTGCCCTCGGAGCCTCGCTGGGCAGTGCTCTCTGCCTCTTCATTAGCGCTGAGTACAAACAGAAAGCCGTTTGCTTACTGCGGATTCCAGCTTGAGCTAAGCAAATTTGGAGAGGGATAGTCAAACAACGGAGCTGCCTGGCTGGCTGCGGGCTCACAGCTGCAGGCACACATGCACCAGTCCCTGCAGTCTCGCAAGAGCCAGCTCCAACTTGGTTTTCCCCACTAAGCTGATGCATTTTAGGGGTGAAGGGGCCCAGAGGAGCCGGCAGAGCCCCCGGGATGGTGCCTGCATTGGTGGGGCTGCAGCAGTGGCTGGGCTGGCACCGCTGGAGGAGCAATGAAAGCAGCCCTGCCTCCTGCCATCGCCCGGGGGCTTGTTTTTGCTCTCACTCCTCTGGTTTGGATGCCTTCCAGTGTTTCATGCTCTGCCAGCCCCTCCCACCGAGAGCTGCGCGCTTCCCAGCCCACCCCCTGTGTATATAAATACATATACATGTATAGGCAACAGGCACACTTTACAGCAACCATAAATAAACACAGAGCTGCTCTCTATTTTGTGGGCAGGAAGAGCTTGCTGCCTGCCTGCGCTCTGCCAGATGGGGCAGGAGCAGTAACGGGGGCGAGACAGGACTGGTTTCACTGGGAAGGACTGGGCTGGCACAGCCTGCGCCCCACACTGTGATTCGAGATGATGCTGGGCCCTGGATTGCCACGATTCCTTTCAAGCCTGGGAGTAAACAAGCAATGGGAGCAAACACAAGGCACCATCCCAGGCACTCCTCGTATAATTTGCAGTTATTCACTAACCCTGGTGTGACTCCGAGCGACGCAGCCAAAACCCTGCGAGGGGAAGCCACGGGGCGCTGCATCCCGGGTGCTGCCATGCACAGCTGCTAATGAGCGATGAAGGCAGAGCGCAAGCAGTAATTAAAGCTCCTGACGCGGCCTCCACCTCCTCGGCACTAATGACTGCAGTGGCTCATGGTGCTGGTGGCACAGCACAACGGTACCCAGTGCATGCCATCCCCCGGTGCCAACAGAGACCCCACAGGCGCATCCCACCCCTCTAACACTGGGGAAAAGGCAGCAGGGTTTGTCAGCGTCTTTGCTGCTGGTCATGCTAGAAGTAAATAAATGCAGGGGGGGAGAGAAACATCCCAGTGAACATGAGTAATGGCCCAGGAATGAGCAACCCGAGATAAAACTGAATAATAACATGTCAAAAACTACATGATGTGGGTTTTTATTCCCCAGCCGAGTTTCCTTCCTGCTAATCCATCACTGCAGAAGATGCAAGATTACCGCTTTCAGAAAAAACTCCAGGAGATAAATGGGAGTAAATTAGTGTTTATTATATTATTTAGGACAATATGATTTCCAACATCCCTTTATTAAATTATTTATGCCCTTGGCAGTGGCTGGGCTGGACAATGACCCTCCTCAGCAGCATCCCCTGCGTGCTGGGTGGCTGCAGTGGTGCATGAGGAGGGGATGGTCACAGTGACAGCCTCGCCTGAGCTATGGTGTTACATCAGCGGGGATATCAGCCTGGATGGATCTATGGGTTCGGTATCATCCTGCCTGTTCTTACTCTGCAGCCCCCAAGGGGTGGCATCCCCCAGGGATTGGCGAGGGGGGCTCCCCCACTATCACTTAACACAGTGACAAAGCAGCCCCATCGCGCTCCTCTCCCTCCCCGCTGGCTCTTAAACAAGTTGCTGGGCACTTTGGGGTAAATTGCAGCAAAATGACAGTCACATCCATAATGAAAGGCTTGTCCTCCTGAGGGGAGGCTGGCAGGAGCCCGCGTCCTGCTGCAAGGCAGATGTACCCTGTATTTAAATGCAGCGGCAGAGATGCTCACTGCTGTCTGGCCTTTCTATCAGTGCACAGCAAAGCCTGGCGGATAGGTCAGCTCTGTCAGCAGCGAGAGGAGACGCGAGGCCGGGATGAGCCAAGCAGGTAGGGAAAGGTGAACTTTGTCATGGTGGGGAAAAGGGGCTGCTGACAGAGGCTTAGGTGCTTAATGAGCGGCCCGCTCCTCTGTGCAGCACTGACATCTCTGTTTGCCCAAGGAAGCCCTATGTGCCATGGCCGGCATCCCATGGGAGCCAGGCAGGGAGGCAGCGCAATGGGCTCTGTCTCACACTGGGCATCCACCACCATGCATTTGCCAACCGGCTTCCAGAGCCAGGCCCCAGCACCGCCAGCCAGAGGGTGCAAAGCTCAGCCGGACACTGGGAGCAGAGTTGGACAAAAAAGAATGGAAGGAGGAGGTGGAGCTGATGGTGTCTGCAAGCCCCCACTGCTCTGCTCACACTGCACTTTCCCAGGCAGGGCAGTGCCACGATAACCATGGGCACCCGGCATCATCCCTGCTCCCAGCCCCTGGCAGCAGCATCACTTGAGGTCCCCACCATGAGCAGCCACGTCATGGCTGTCACCAAGCCCCTCTGCTCTTGCAGCACCACGGCATTCCCTGTCGGGAGCTCTGGGCCAGCTAAGCAGAGCGGAGCTGACAGGAGGATTGCCCGCTCCCGTGATTGTGTTTACTCCCAAACCTGGGCCGACGCAGTTGTCGGTGCGCATCATTAATCTTCCTCTACAATCCCTTCCCCATCTGCTCCCACTTTTTAATGAACTGCCACTTGCCACACTCAATAACATCAGCGCTTCGCAGCAAGAAGGGGAAGTCAGAGCAACGCAGGGAGGGAGGGGACGGCACCAAAGAGATGTGCTTTGCCCTGGGAAGATGCTGTCTCATCCGCATGGGCAAATGATTCCCAGCATCCCTCCCTGAGACTCTTCGGGCTGTCTTGCCCCTGAGCAAGTTACTAATAACCACATCAGACCGCGGCGAGCACGAGCACACGGCGCAGAATGTCAGCCCAGGTTTGATCCTAGCTCCGCTGTTCTACACAATTATGTTCGGTGCATGAATACCGCAGGCAGCTCCGAGGTTGTAGTTTTCCAGCTTGCTGGCAGCTCTGGGGATTCATCCCATTTTAGACTATTACCTTCTGATTACTTTCCTTGGCAGCCAACCACTTTGGAGCTGGCAAATAAACAATAGGGAGGAGTGTGATGGGGAGCTTAGCTTTCAAATTACACTTTTCAATCATTTGTCACACCAAAAGTAGAGTGAGAGTTTAATACAGAACTCAAAAGCCTGTAGGGCTGAGGGGGGAGGGGCTGCTTACATGGAAGGTGTTGAGTTTGGGTGGAGCTTGGAAACTTCATCTCTGTTTCTCTGGCTTTCCATCTGTGGCCACAGCCAGTGCAGCAGAGCAGGACCTGCTGGAAGAGCACTGTGCCCAGGAACAGCCCTGGGACAGCCTGGAGTGGGACAGAAACCTGGCCAGGCATCACCCGTTGAGGGGAAGGACATGGTGGAGCATCCCAACATGCCTATGGGGACATCCCTGGTGATGGGAGGGATGGTGTCAGACACAGAGCTGCCCGCTCACGCTAATCCTTAGGCATTTGTTGCCTTAATATCACTTGAGATCAGACCATCTCACGTTAATGTGGATCTAATGTAGAAATCCATAGAGTCATTTGGTACCTAAGTCATTAATTACACGCTGCCGCTGTATTGCAGGGATTGCTGTGTGTTTATTGCTCTCTGCCATTAGCAGAGGAGAGGTGGCTGCAGCCACACAGGGACCCAAGCTGGGCACCCAGGCAGGGCAATGGGTGAGAGCAGCCCCTTCCCAGCACCCACCCGTCACCCTGAGCCAGGTTTCCTACAGCACGCTGGAGGAGAAGATGCTTTTGGAGGCAGGAGGATGCTGCCTCGGCTTCAGCATCCTCCCCCGAGCTGTTTCAGCCCTGTCTTGTTATTCAGGCTCGCAGTTCCTCTGCCCACATGTCAGATGAGAGAGAAGAATAGAAATCGCTCCTCAAAGTTCACAACCCATCACTCCGGCTTTCAGAAATACAAGCAGAAATGGCAAAGCAGTAGGGGGAAAATCCATTTCTTTCGAGATGATCTTTCCCTGGAACATGTCCTGTTGATCCGCAGGCAGGGAAAGGCGGGTGTGTTTGTCTGCGATAGGGGAATCAGATCTGTCTAAACTCTCCTCCACTCCAAACTCCCCCCTTAAAAATGCTTGGAGAACAAGAAAAGCTTCCAGAGAGAAGCCTCTGCTGTTTGAAGACCTTTCCTGTGTGAACGCGGCCCCTGAGGACCAGCGCCTCTGCACAGGGGCTTGGAGCCGGCCTTTCCCGGGGCCACGGGGGGCACGGAGCGGCCGCGGGCTGTAATTAAGCGCAATTAAACAGCGCAGCGACCCGCGGGCGCGGCGCACGGCGGCGGCTGGGGACGCGCCGGTGCAGCACTGCCACCTCCCGTCCGCGGTGCCGCGGGGACAGCCCGGGGCTGCCCATGCAGCATCCCCGTCCCCACGGGGTCCCTGCCGTGGCTTTGAGCCTCTCTGCCTGCATTTACAGTGCCCTCGCCGCAGGAGCATCCCTGCCTCCGGCTCCCACACGGGGCCGCGCCGGTACCCCGGGACCAAGCGGGGGTTTGTGCTGCTCTCACCGGTGTGGGAAGGAGAAGGCAGCTCTCAACCAAACCGGAGAGAAATAAACCCTTCCTCAAAGAGAAAGGGGGAAAAACACACAGCATGACCTATAAACATCTGCTCATGTTCCCCTCCTGTTATTGCAGAGAGAGAAGCCGGAGTTATTTCAGGCTTCTCGTACATCTGGAAAAGGCTTTGGGGTTTGTTTTGCTTCTTCCGCCCCCTGCAATCACTTTTCAGGCTGCAACAACTGAAAGATCACACAGAAAGGATGGCGGTTACATCTCTGTCGTTGTTTGAGGTGATGGGGTGTGCAACGGGAAGCTCCGGCACAGGGCAGCACCTCCAGCGATGGGGACGGGCAGAGATGCACAGTGGGGCTCAGGGGGAAGGTGTGGGAGAACCAGGAAAAGCAATGAGAAACACACCCCGAATGGTGAACGGCATCTGGAAATCCCGCTGGGAGCTCAGGAGAGGAGAGGGAAGCAGTTTGTGTAACCTTGGAGACAGAGACGAGGAGCCTGAAGCAGAGGGAGCGCGGTGCTAGGCGGCTCGGCAGCGGTGTGGGCACCAGGATGGGCACTACCACAGAAGGGATTGGCAAGGAGGAAGCTGCCAAAGCTGCCCTGCAATGAGGGTGAGAAGGACATAGCCCACAGAGGGTCCAGAGGAGCATGAAGAGGTTCTGTGAAGAACCCATTTAGTGGATAGAGAGCAGAGGGTGAGGCAGAGGAGATAGTGGGAGAAGAAAAGTGAGGTAGGAGAATAAATGGAGCGAAGCAGAGAGGAGAAAAGAGAAAAGATCAGATATGAAACATGGCAGAGCAAGGACAAAAGCTGTAAAGAGGCAGCACCAGCACTCCAGCCACCACGACACAGCCAGAATTGTGTCTTGTTAAGCACTGCATCTGATTTGATAAACCCCAGCCATCACACACAGCTTCTCCAGAGGCAGCGATGGCTGCAGGGACCTCAGAACCTGAGCTGACTTGTTCTTGCCTTACTTTCCATCCAGCCCATACCACTCATCCTTTGTTCTGTTTGGCACAAACCCCTTTGCATAAACCACCAGATTCTCTCCTGCCTGGCCACAAACCCAGTGAGAGACCCATTCACTGAATCACTCCTAGGGGCCCCAGCCACAGAGCACCCGCTGCTGATGAACACACCAGAGAGACCAAGGTCTGAGGGGGCTAGAAAACAGCGGACGCCTGGTCGGATACATCCATCAGTTCTAGGAGAGATCCATGCTCTTATGTATTCATTCAGGGTAGAGCAATTTCAAAAGAATGCTTAAAAATACCCAATCCACGAGATCAGAAACACCCTGGGAGCAAGCAGTGGCCTTGCCACGCCAGGCTAATGAAGGCTGTGCAGTGAGGCAGTGCCTGGTCCCCCCTCGCAAGCATCAGGGCAGCACAAGGAGTGATGCCTGTGTGATGCGCAGGTGACAGCGCTGGTAACAGGCTCCAGGAGCAGTGTCACCTCCTGCCTCATACCTGTGAGCAGGTCTGGGGATGGCCACGTCCCCTCCTGGGCTCTGGAGCTCCAGCCACACCACCTCTGCAAGGGACAGCTCAGTTAACGGAGGGCATCAAACAGCCCACAATTAGCTCTCAATCTTATTTATGCACAATACTGATGAGCTCACCAACTCAGTCTAATTAGTCTGCAGAGCTCAACGGCCTAGCCCTTTTTCTCAAATAACGTTCTGTGTAACACTGTTATCCCTTTGGATCTGACCCCTTTGCTGATGTGACTTGTCAGCAGGGCACAGCGCTGCCACATCCTCCCATGGCACACGCACACTGGCCACCAGCACCCCCATGGGCCTCTTGTCCCCAGGGATGCCAGGCTCAGGAAACAGCCCCATGCATCCACTCTGCTCTTATAAGGGTCCTCTGGGCTTGGCAGGGTTGAGATTCAAGCCGTTGTCTCCCCACCTTTCACAAGGCCCCCAAAATGCCATCAGCTGCTGATGTGGGGAGCCCTCGATGCTGCAGCCATCACCTCCTGAGCCCAGGCAGTGCTTCCAGGAAGCTGCCCTCACCCGCTCCCTGAGCAGGAATCAATGAAATCCCCTAAAAGCTCATAACTCGGAGGTAATTATAAGAAGCATCAATTACCCGGCGATGCGGGTTTCATGAATTCAGTGCATTTGCATAGTGATCAATTCAGGCAGGTCCTCTCCGGGTCCCTGGAGGAAGTTAGGACATTGTTCTGCGCGCTATTGATTTTACAATGTAAAACCAAAGCGCGCTCTCCTCTTATTCAGAGCTGCTCATTCAGCCATATTAACTTTCAGATCATTTATTTTTGTATGTCTTTCAACTCTGTTTGTTGCTATCACACAAATGCAGGGTATTACATTGTAGAGAATAATTGAATCAATACAGTCATGGTACTCTGGGTCTCACAGGCTCGCAGGAGCGCGCAAGCTGGCAGGAGCCCATGTGCAGCCTGAGAGGGGGTTTTAACCTTTCCTGTTATTAAAACACTTGCCTGGCTATATATTAACTTTCTGCACCATGTGGCTGCTGTTGTTTCACCTGCATTGGTGCAGGAGACACCAGCACCAAGATGAATATACAGAGAGGCCAATTGGTGCTCTCCAAGCATCCCTGCATCCTTACAGGGGTGTGGTGGGGCTCCATCTCAGCTCTCCTTCCCTCTCTGTCCTTCTTGGTGGCCACATGTAAATGGGGGAGAGAGGAAGACGCCCCTTCAAATGAAAAGCTGCCACATAAAGGAAGAATCCTCCTTCAGATTCAAACGGCTCTGAAAAGAGACAGGTTTTAATTCTGCTTCCCCTCCCACTGGGATATTAGACAGCTAAATAGCAGCGCGCCTGTTTCCTTCAGATAACCGGCTCCCAAAGAGCACGGTAATTGTCCCCGGCCCTTCTCCGGCACCGCACAGAGCAGGTCATTTACAGCCCCGCACACGCAGCCAAACACAAGCCCATTTCCAAGGGAAATTTCTATTCTTATCTGGGCTCTGCAAGAGGGGTGCGAGCGGCCCCTGTTAATTGAGGCTTTGATGGTTGTTGGAGGAGGCTTCTAATCAGCGCTGCAAAAGGCTGAGGCACTGCTTCGCGCCTGTACCCATCACACCGGGCACTGCCGGCCTCAGGCAGCAGCACCCACATAAAGAAGGGAAGGTTCCCCTGAACACTCCAGGGTGAGGAATGGCAAGGGAAGGTGCCCTGGAGCAGGCTGCCCTCAACACTGGGCCTGCGGTACCCAGCACTGCCGTGGGTGCTCCCCAGTGATGCAGTGTCTTGTAAGCACTCTGGCTCGTCTGCTGCAATATCCTCCAGCAAATCAAGCAGCCCCTTCTTGGGATGTTTTCAATCTGGTTTATGTTGATTTTAATTAAAGAATTTGAAACTGAACAAACAGTTCGTAGCAGGTGGCCACACAAGTGTGAAATAAGCAAACTGTTCTATCTGCCACAAACTCCACCAGTAAATTCCCTCAAATTAATCCCAGCCTCCGAGAGGCTGCGACTCTGTCTGAATGCTGTGCAAGCCGGCCTCGGCCCGTCTCCAAATATTTGCCTTCATCCCAGCACCAGAAGTGGGATGTCAAGCACCAGCATCAGCGGGGCTGCTACCCACTTGCCTTTGCTCCATCCAGTGAGGGAAGGAGGGTGGATTTCCTGCTGGGAATAACTGCACCCCAGATTTGGGAGCAGCTCCTGCCACTGGCGTTAACCCTACACCCATCCTTATCCTCATGCTCCTCCGGGTAGCCCATCCCACCCATGCATCCCTCCTCTGCTTGAGGACAGTCCCCTGCATAACCTTGACAGTACCAAGGCAGTGAAGGGCCCTTGCCCAGGTAACAGGCTCTGCATATTGATGGTCCCTGGGGAAGGCAGAAACACAGATGCCCACAAGCTTTTCTTCTTGCAAAGCTGCACCAGAGATAACTCAGGGAGGGAAAAAAAGCACAAAGAAGAAACAAAGGCGCACGCTTCTCTTCACCTCACACCCTGCCCTCTGTCAGGAATCCTACCCGCATCTTCAGAACAGGGACCTCATGCCCTCGAACTATGCCCATGTGCTCCCTGATGCTCGAGATGCTGATGCCAACAGCCCAATGCCCTCTGCTTCCTGTGCAGAGAGGTTTTGGGGTGCTCATCCTTTCCCCTCCTCCACTGTCCCCCCAGCCTCGGCATAAGGGGAGCAGGCAGAGGTAGGGAGCACTCACCTGGGTGCCATGGGAAGCTGGCTGCTCCCACCGCATCCCAGCCACAGAGCCATGGAGCAGGAGGTGATCAGCTCCCTGCTCCCTCCTTTCAGCAGGAAAGACAATTGGCCACCAGCTCCTTTTCCCCCTGCAGCATTCCCAGCATGTTCATTCTATTTCTCCTGCCTGCCCCCTGCAATGACCCCAGCCAGGACATGAGAGCTGTGCTCCCAGTCAGCCGGCGCCCTCGGGAGCATCACTACAACACGTTCTGCTTTCCTGGGATCACCGCCGGGTTTCCTTCTCCTCCCAGCCATAAATATGGATGCACAGCTGCTGCTGGGAAGAGCCAATGCAAACAAAAAGAGGCAGGCTGTGAGCCCCACGCTTCCCTCCTGGGCTGCTTCCATCCAGGATTCAGGCGGGTTGGAGATGGGGAGGCGGAGCAGGATTGTTCTCCTCAAACACCATGCTCAGGTGTGTGCAGACATGAAGCAAAACAATACTAACAAAGGCATGAGGAAGAACCCAGCATGTCACAGGGAAGCAGGCAGCCGCCCTGCGCCCAGGTCTGGGAGGAGACATCGAGGTTAAACAGCTTTAACACCTTCCCCAAAGGCCTCACCCAGTGCCTCATCCCAATAGCTCCTCCTGCCCTTTAAAGGCAAGGATATGCTCTGCTCCATACATTAATCTCCTCATCACCAAATTAATTTCCATCTCAGTTACAGCACGTTCAGGCTCTATTAGTAAATCATGTCGTAGCTGCTTAGCAACTTTTGTTGTAAGAATCCTATTAGATCATGTTTCAAACCGGCAGAGATGGAACAGCTATTATCTTAAGTTAAACATTAAAGGCACTACGGTGGAGACAGGATTGCTTCTGCTGCTCACAGCCATGCACAGCCTGGTACATAGAGCATGGCAGGGACCCCAACCTGCACCTCGAGCATCCCATCACACCCAGGCAGGGCCGCAGGGTGGCATGGAGATGCTGTGCTCCTCTGAGCTGGTTACAGCAGTGACACACAGGGTGAGCTGTGTCGTGGCTGGATGCACACATATTCTGATGAGGAAAAATAATAACTTGTCAAAGATATATATGATATGTGTTTTCTTTGCAGACAGAATATATATTGGGATAATTCATCAGGGGACTCGCCTGGCACTGGCCATAAGAGAGAAAGAATCAGAGAGCCAAGGCAGAACCGCCCCTTGGCTTCTTATTGTACCAAGCTATAAACCCAGCTCAACGGGGGCAGAGCAAAGCAGCTTCCCTCCAGCCCCAGTGGAAACCTGCCTGCAAGGAGCAATTGCTGGGCCCTATTACTATATGCTACAAACAGGGGTGAGCGGTGGGATGAAGGTCCTGGGCAGCCCCAAGGCAAGAGTGGAGCAGAGAAGGGGCAGGAGGTGCCACCAGGACCATTCCCATGCACAGCCCCATCACATGGCCCTGTGCAGAGCTGCAAGCCAAGCACCTGCTCCCGAAGCAGTAAATGGGGATCAATGTTCTGGGTAATTTCATGATGCAGAAATACACAGCCTAATTCCATCTTCAGCGAGGGGAACAAATGTATCGCTGCTTGCTCCCGTTTCCTTTCTTCCCCTCCTTCCCGCCTGCATTCGATGCTGCTCCACGTGGCAGCATCAAACGGTCTCGGAATATTTTAGCTCCCGTAAAATATGTATATTCCAAAGCAAGGAAGGAAATTGGTCACTTCCGAGTCCTGCAAACACATCCCTCTTTCCAGCTGGATCCTGGCAGTGGAGCAGCCACGCAGCTGCACACCACTGCTCCAGGTACCACAGCTGAGCATCACTGGGAAGGGAAGGACCATGGGTCCAGCACTGGAGGAGCAAGGGGAGGCCGAGGCACTGCTGCCTCCATCTGACTGGAGATGAATTGAGCACTGCCATTGAAATGTCACCAGGCAAATTATTAAGTGAAGGTAAACCACTTCCGCACGTCAAAAGCAAAGGCAATCAGTCCCAGGCATGTCCCCCTAGGAAATTATGTGGAGTAATTAATCAAAAGGCTAATGAGAAACGTGTTTTCTTCCCCAGCTTAACACCACATCATATTCTTATTAACCAAGGTTATTACAATAGTAATCATGCATGCTCCGAGTTCAGATTGGGTTTTTTTGCTCCACTGCCACCAATTTAGAAAGCCATTAATGGGAAAGATAAACCCCGATACACAAAGCAGCCCTTTGTGTCAGTGCACCCGGCAGGCACCCACCACCATCTGTGTGCTGCCACCCAATTACAGCCACAAGCGCTGGCCACGGTGAGACCTGCAGCCACACGACGCATGGAGCCCGTTCCCGGGGTGGGAATGAAGCCCTGGACACCAGGAGAAGCTGTGGATGCGCACAGAGACGGGAAGCACATGGTCTGTGCGTAATGCAGTTCTCGCTGTGTCAGTACATCTGGCCCCGCTGTACAGATGCTGGAAGTGGGACCTGGGTTGTTCCATGGATCTGGCTGTAAGTGGGTGATGTATTGGGAGTGATGGGTCCCCCTGCACCATCTGCCCATCCCGCAGCCCCAAAACGCACAGTCAGCAGCGTGGTGAAGCATTAAATAACCCAGGCCCCGACAGAGAGAGGGGGAGAAGAATGAGTCTGACAAAAACTATAAAGATTTCCTATGCCACGTTAAAAATGCATTGACCTGATTAGCTCGCTGGAGGGATGCTGAGCCAGAGCAAAGCAGGGAAACCCAGGCTCGCAGGGACAGCGGAGCACAGAGGACTTCAGTGCAGAAGGGATCTCGCACCTTCCCTTCACAGCTCCACTGACCGCAGCCCTTGGGGCTCAATGTGTGAGATGCAAAGGGTCAGAGCCCCTCTCCTGCCCACCCAGGGGACCCCACTGATGCTCTGCACTGCATTGCTTGTCCCTCGCACTGGAGAAGGCAGCACGAGCTCTGCAGGATGTTTGGCAGCTCCCCTTTGATGTGTGGATTAATGAGAACTGACACCGCTGGAGCGGAGCCTTCAGAAGCCCAAAGGCAGGGCCTGGGGCGAGACTGGAGGGGACAATGCTCTCCGTGCGCTCCCTTTGATTGCTCCGTGCTTAGCTCCAGCGAGAGGAGAGGCAGCGGCGTGGGGTTGGAGCCGCCGCTCTGCTTGGAGCCGGTTGGCTTCAGCTTGTGCTGTGGCACCACTGAGAGCCCCAGCAGGTCCCATGGAGCACCAGCACTGTGGATGGCTCTGCCAAGGCACCCCTGGCACATCATGCAAGCACCAGCATCCAGCAAGAGGCAGGGCTTGAGGCACTGGGACACCCAGTGCTGCATCCGTGCTTGTGGCTGGCTCCCTCCTGTTGCTGTCTGACTATGGTGCTCACCTGAGCGGCATCAGCTGGGAGAGGGATGCAGTGTCCTCATGTCCCCTGCCTGGGACAGGGCTCTTCTAGGTTGGAGACCTCATGGCACTTGAGCAGGATGGATCTGACACAGCGCTGGCCCTGCTCTGCTCACAGGCTGATCACACTTGAGCACACCTGGAGAGAAACAACAACATCGCCATCAAAGTGCCCCAAGGAGCTGATGCAAAGTCCTTCTCCTAATCTGCTGCTGGAATAACCTCCAGGCACAGTACACAGGGGCAGAGAGCTCTGCTCTGCTCACAATGAGCAGGACAAGGAAGGCTGAATCATGAGCAGCAGCCAAGAGGTTCTATTCCCCACCTTGCAGTTGCAATGGGGTTCCCTGCTGCAGCATGTGCTCTCTGCACCCCCAGTCAATGTCCCCATCAGAAAGAGGCCCTTGGGGGACCGCAGTGGGGTGTTTGCCCCTGCACCCACCACCCAAAGCGGTGCCACCGCAGAGCCCTGGGTGTCTGCAGCTCCGCAGCCCCTCTCTGCACTGAGCCCTTAAAGAAGAAATCTATTAGCAGGTAATTACCTGCAGGCTGGAACACTCCAGTTTTATTACAGCAATAAAGCACTCCACAATTATCATCTGTAATTCCTGCTGTAGGGTGTTTACTCTTAGAGCAACACCTGATTTATGGCTGCAGCAGCCCAGGGCTGAGGTGCCAAGCAGGTAGAGGTCCTGCACATGCACTGCCCAGGCTGCTTGACTGATGGAGTTATCAGTTCTGAAGTGCCTCCAAAATGAATATGGATGCACATCTGCCTCCACTTAGGTGCAACAAATGGTTAGAGACTGGGTTAAATTACCCCAGAACTGGGTCCATACCAGCTACCCCGGTTGTGGCCTGGGGGACCTTTCGTTGCCTGCAAAAGGAAATGCTGCAGACTTAACTCTTCACCAGTGTTGTGCAGATGAAGTCCTCCACAGCCTCCTCAAGAGAGGATGAGCAGCCGGTCTCTGGGATGCCCTGGAGCCCCTCTCCATGCACAGGGATCCTGTCCCTGGAGCAGCCGCAGGACTCATGGGACACAGGGAAACCGAGGCACAGGGAGCTTCCCATGCCCTGCATGCGCAGCAGTACCCACACCTTGAGCCCTATTCCTCAGTGCCCGGCGCTAATCACCAGATAACACATCTCAACCATGTTTATCTCCATCCAGGCTGCTTTTCAATTTGATTATTTATCTCCCATTTAGCCTTTGACAGATCAAAGGCTCGGCGGAGGGAAGCGGAGCTGGGCTACGCATGGAAATGAGCCTTGATACATAATTAATTAACATAAAACAGTTTCATTAGGAGGTAGTGTTACATCCCTGTTTGTCTTCAACATTTAAGCTGTGTTAGGAGCAGGAGGGAAAAGGCAGCTCTGGGAAGCCCCGGCCCTGGCATGGCCCATGCCAGCAGCCATGTCCAGCTCCCGCATCCTCTCCGGGATGGGCCAGAGTACGTCCCCTCTTCCCTAATCACCTGCAGTGTCTCCTAGCCTTGATTATTAATCTGTTTTCAATTCTATTAAGAGATAGCCAGGAGAAAGAGTATCAATTTTAGATTAACAAGGTTATTAGCACTTAATTATGTGAGGTGTCATTGTAATTGAAAAGGAAAAGAGGAAGCGCCATAAATATCCCCAGCCCCTGAGCTCCTGGGGGTTTGCGGGTGGCTCTTTATTCACGAGGCTCTGGAACCATAAATATTAAATATCTCGTGAAACAGATTACAAGGCAGAGAGAGGATGCCCTCTGGATATTCCGGCATGGAATGCTCTTGCATTAACAAATATTCATTAACTGGGATCTGCAAAGTTATTTCCACCAAGACGTGGCAAATGAGCAGGAGAGAGAGAGGTTATTGGGAAAAAAGGGAGTCTAGAGTAAATATTATTAGTAATTTTTATCTCTGTGTGTCCCTAATTACGGAATAATTAGGGAAAGCGCACATACGCATATACAATCACTAACCTGTCACTCTCGGGATATTCATTCCAGCCCTGCAGCATGATGGAGGCAGTGGGAGAAGCCATCCTCCTCCAAAATGAATTGGGGGGCCTGTACCTTGGGGTACCCCACCATGGCCCCATCCCTGTGCTTCACGGGACACAGACACCAGGCCCTTCTGAGCACCCATGACTGGGATTGCTGCTGGTTAGACAGAAATTAATGTGACAAATCAGGGGCTCTTTTTAATTACAAACTAAGAGGAGACCTCAGCAACAACAGCATGCATTGCCAGAGCCCACTTTGCTGGAGTCATTAAACTAGGAGGTCGAGAGCACCTCTGTTCACCCTCATCAGAAGGCAGAGCTGTCCAAGGCACCAGCTGAGCCCAGCAGCCCTTCTCCATCCATCCCTGCATCCCTCCTTCCCTGCATCCATCCCTCCATCTGGCCCCACGTGCAGGGTCCTGGGGTCCAGCGGCGTCACACACCCGCCTTAAGCTCTTAATCTGAACTAAACACACTACCCATGAGCTCATCAACAAAAATCTAATTATGATGTGTGAGGCCAGGCTTAATTGCTTGTCCTTGACACGAATAATGCACCACGTAAGCCTATTAGCTGCTGTAAGCCTATTATTATTATTATCATGCTCACTGTCAAAAGTACAGAACAGCGGAAGAGGGGAAAACAGTGTTGTGCAATTAGCAGCAAATGCCAGACAAAGCAGCTCGGAGGGAGCAGGAGCCACCAGTCATTAGTAGGTGCTTTCTGGGGTTGCTCAGGGGTGAAGCTGCACAGGGATGCTGGTGCCAGCAGGGATGCACCGGGTACCAGAGGGACACAGCGGCACTGCAGCATTCCGGCTCCTCCACACAGAAGACCAGCTCCAAACCCACCTTCTCCGTGGAGTTCCAACCCAACTCACTCCAAGCACTGCACAGCTCCAGTGCATGGTTTGCTGATCCCAGTAATGAAGCGATGGGGCTGCAGGATCCGGAGGTGGCTCCCGCGCTCACAGCCTCCTCCCGCACTTATCACTACTCACAGGATGTTTACAATAATTTCTAATTTGTGCAATTATTAATCATTTCTCTATCTGCCTCATTTGCATAATAATTACTGTGCTCGGCGCTTGCCGTGACAGTGAATGACAGAGCTCCAAATTCAATTAAGATTCTCATATGCAGTTTCTGTGCTTAAAGCTAATCACAGTGGCTGCTCGGTGCCAGGACGGGGGCTGCGGCCCCTCCACAAGCGCCAATAAAGGGATCCACTTCCTGTAGCAGTTGCTCCATCTCCATCACCCCTCTCATCCCAGAGCATCCCACAGCATTTCCCAACAGCTCTGCTGCCAATAGTGATCAGATGCATCTTCCACTTCGGCATCACCTATGCTCTCCCATGCTCTTATTGCATAGAAAAAGAGCTTAAGAAGAAAGTACCTGATAATAAACAAGAGACCTGCCCTACAGCACCCTCACATCCAATCAGGGCAGGCAGGAAGGCACAAACTCTACCCAGGGAAGCACCTCTCCCACTAAGGTGAATTCAGGAAGTCCACAGTATTGTTTTACATCACAGAAGCAGTGCCTCTTGGGGTGCCCTGTTTGGCTGGTGCCCTGCAGCCCCACACAGCCCTTGCACCAACAGGCTGACCATCACTGACTCCCCTCGTCCCTCCCTGAAGAACCATCACCACACAGAATCAAGTACCAAAACAGCAAGCTGTTATTTCCGAGTGTACACACAGGCTCCAGGACTGCTAGAAAGGGAACACAATGAATAAAAACCAGGGAACAAAGCCCCAAGACCCTCCAATTCCAGGGAAGACTGGTCAGGGGAAGCACTTTAACACCCTCTGCATGTTTGCTTCCCCAGGAAACTGCCCCCATGAAAAGAGTGCTGGAAGAGACTGGAGAGGACCAGCTCTGCAGCAACCACGTGTTCCAAATGCCTCCAGCATGAAGAACAACCTGAGATTTAGGACACCTGAAGACTTGTGAACCGCCCTCAGAGGACAAAGCATTTGGCATCAAACAATTAAATAGAAAACAAATGTTTCTACAGTTTGTTAGAAGACAAACAAATGGCCCAGAAACCAGTGTCTCAAGGGGAGCACCAGCGAGAGGAGCAGTTCCTGCACACAGCAGCCCCTGCACCTCCACCACTGCACTGCCCCAAGTCCTCGCTCCTCAGGCTGATGGGGAAACCCTCTTTTGGCAGCTCTCCTTCATTCAGCCTCTCCTCTCGGAACAGGATCCAGTGGGATGCTGAGCACCGAGGACAGGGCTTGGTCCAGGCAGAATGGGCTGCTCTTCACAGCTCTGGCCAGGCAGCAGCCAGGAGTGGTGCTGTGTGTGGTCCTTCACCTGACCTACATGTCCTCAACGCTCCACTTGTAGGCGAGCTCCTGAACCGCCTTCTTGTTGGCTATCCTGGCAAAGCGCTGCTGCTCGAAGCCGTTGGACCTGCAAACACCACCAAGAACACCATGGGCTGCTGGGCAGGAGTTTCTCTGAAGCAACTAAACCTAATAGAGACATTCTGAGTTTTCTGCTACTTTTACTGGAGGCTCAGCCTCCACCTCGATCTGCAGTAGCATCTCTGAAGCTCTTCACACCTTAACTGATAGTACCAGCCCTTACTATTGGCAACACCCTCATCAACTGGTAGCTGTGAATCTTTGCATCATGAACTGTTAGAGGCAAAGCTCATCCATGTTCACTGTTACTCTAACACAGCACTGCATCAGGACACGTACCTGTCCACGCCGTCCCAGCGATGCCCTGGCCATATGTTAAACCTGTTGAGTGGAGGTGCTGGTCCGTTGTAGCGGGGCTTTTCTAGGAACACACAGAGCAATAGAGCCGTTTACTCCTTCAGTGCAACCATGGTCATATCATCATCACCTCAGAGGTACATCAAGCAGTGTGTGTACAGCCAGCTACAGCTCACAGAGGGAACTCCCAAAGACACAATCAAATCGGACTCTCCCGATTTTTAAGTCACCAGATCCTGCTCTCCAAGCTAACAAATAGTAGTGACCATTACTGGCAACAAGCCAGTAGCAACAAACACTGCTGCTACACTCACTCCATAGAAGTAGGCCTTGAGGACCAAGCCACATTTAAACAGCAGCTGCATTTCTATGCTGCCAAGGCCTTAAAGCAGAGATTGGTGAAACTCAGAACCAAACCTTTCTTCTCTTTGTTCTCTTTGGCCTTCCTTTTTTTGATGAACTCAGCCATGGGGTCTCCCTCCCTCTCCTGCTCTCTCAGCATTCGATCCAGATCCTGGTCATCAATGTAACGGGCCAACGGCTTCTGCATCTCTTTTATGGCATCTTCCACGTTCTGCTGCTGCTGCCTCCCCTGCGCCAGCCTGGAAACAAACACAGAACCAAGTCGTCACTCGCTTTTATTTGAAGGACACATCACAGCCCTGAACTTCCACTGTGTATGCAGCACTCCCAATGCACACCCAGCCAGAGGGAATAACTGAGGGGGTCTTCAGGGCACATGGAACACGTGGTCTCCTGGTCCCAGACTCAGAACATAGTGACACACCACTGCTGGAAGTGAGACCAAAGAGCCCTGAGACGGTGCAGGGGGCTGCGCAGACCCTTACCCCTTTCCCCATCTGGCATACTGCTCATCCCTCTCGGACTTGGCTTCAGCTTTCTGCTGCTGCTCCAGTCGCTCCTGAGCCAGGTCCCTCCTGCGGCCCGACTTGTCTCGGAAGACGGTCTCAGTGTGTCGGGATTCCTCTGGATGGGACAGATGCCTCAAGTCACACGTTTGGGAACATTTCCATGACTAACTGCCCCTCACTTCGGTATTTTAGCCCCTGACTCATTCCAGGCTCTGACAGACTGAGAGCAGGAAGCACAAAATGAGCTGGTGCTCGTGCAGTGTTTTACACCCCTACCTTCCAAGTGCTTGGTACTCCTCTCATGCTTCCTGAGCTCCTGCTGTTCCCTCCGCAGCACATCAGCTGACACCAGGCCGGCTTTGACCCCCGAAAGCATCGTGTTTGCCTGTAAATCAAACAGAAGTCACAGTTAGCGCTGGCTGAAGCTGTCAAGGATCCAGAGGTGCAACAAGGGGAATGTCTACCTTCTTGGGAGATCCCTTGGTGTCACGGTGGCGAGGTGGAGAGAGGTCCTGGGGGCTCCTGGAGCAGTGCTGCTCCTTCCCAGCTGGCAGAGCCCGTCGGGGAGGGGACAGATCCAAGTCTGAGGACTGGCTGTGGTTGTGTTTGAGAGGACCACGCTTTGGGGAGCCGCTGTGTACACGGCCCAGCCTGCGCTCTGCATCAGGGGCGCTCCGGCTGCCTCTCCGTGGGGATGGGGAGCTGGAATCATGCCTCAGGCCCCTCTGAGGCGAGGGCACCTGCCTGGGCTGTGTTGTGGCTGGAGAAGCACCTGCGGTAAAGACACACACTAACTGAAAACCCCAGAGGTAGGCAGAGTTAGTCCCACAGAAGGACTAAAAATGGAGGTACATGATGTCAGCTCCTAGGAAAATCAGACCTCAAGAGATGACAAGCTACAGGGCAAAGACAGGTATGCAACAAGAGCCTGGGAATTCTCTGAATCCTTATAAACATGTACTGCCTGGAGACAGGATTTAAACTCCAGTCTCCTTCTGGACATGCCTAAGCCTTAGCCAGTTAACTCTTGTTAATTCTAGTCTGGCTGATGAAAACATACAACTAGCTGTACCAACACAAATTACCATCTATCCAGCACCATTCCATGCCTGCAGACTGCCAATTCCACACCACTCATCTCTCAGGAGCACACAGACATGATCCCAGAGTGGGCAGGCAGCAAAGCACAGGACAGACAAGACAAACTCCTGCACACACTCACCTTTTGTTCTCCTCTGCTTTCTCAGGCTGGGTGACCCTGTCCTCCTCTTCTGGGGTGGTGAGGAATCCGAGTCAGAGCTGTACCTCTGCTTCCGTGGAGGGGACAGGTCTGGGGTGGCCTGGCACTTCTGGCATGAGGAGGACTTGTCAGAGACACCGTGCTGGGGCTGAGGCTGCTCCCCTGGGGCCCTTCCTGACTGTGCCTTGTCTGTGGGCTTGCAGCTCCTCTTCCCTGCTGCTGAACTGCCCCTCTTCGGGGACACGTCTGGGGAGTCGTGGCGCTGCCGCCGGGGAGGGGACAGGTCAGGGGAGTCGTGGCGCTTCCTTCGTGGTGGTGAGAGGTCAGGGGAGTCGTGGCGCTTCCTTCGTGGTGGTGAGAGGTCAGGGGAGTCGTGGCGCTTCCTTCGTGGTGGTGAGAGGTCAGGGGAGTCGTGGCGCTTCCTTCGTGGTGGTGAGAGGTCAGGGGAGTCGTGGCGCTTCCTTCGTGGTGGTGAGAGGTCAGGGGAGTCGTGGCGCTTCCTTCGTGGTGGTGAGAGGTCAGGGGAGTCGTGGCGCTTCCTTCGTGGTGGTGAGAGGTCAGGGGAGTCGTGGCGCTTCCTTCGTGGTGGTGAGAGGTCAGGGGAGTCGTGGCGCTTCCTTCGTGGTGGTGAGAGGTCAGGGGAGTCGTGGCGCTTCCTTCGTGGTGGTGAGAGGTCAGGGGAGTCATGGCGCTTCCTTCGTGGTGGTGAGAGGTCAGGGGAGTCGTGGCGCTGCTGCCTGGGAGGCAGGAGGCTGCAGGAGTTGTTCCTTTCCTGCCTAGGAGGGGACAGGTCAGGGGAGTCATGGCGCTTCCTTCTAGGCGGGGAGAGATCCGGGGAGCTGCTGTGCTTCCTCCTCGGTGGTGATAGCTCGGGGGAGTCGTGGCGCTTCTTTCTGGGTGGGGACGGGTCCGGGGAGTCGTGGCGCTGGCGCCTGGGAGGCAGGAGACTGCTGCAGTTGTTCCTGTCCTGCCCAGCGAGGGCCGGATCCAGGCCCAGAGAGTCTCTGTCAGGGGAGTCATGCCGCAGCCCCCTCGGTGGGGAGCCCTCCGGGGAGTCATGGCGCTGCCGCCTGCGAGGGGAGGAAAAGGTAGGAACCAGAGTGAGAGCTGTGTTTGGTTGCTGCCTCCAAGCTAGAAATAAAACCCAAGTGGGATCTGTAAAGCCAGCAGCAGGGATCAAGGGTGAAAACAAGAGAGCCTGGATGCTGTGCAACCACAGAATACAGAATGAGTTGTGGAATGGTTTGGGTTGGAAAGGATCTCAAAGCTCATCCTGTTCCAATCCCTGCCATACTCAAGGACACTTTCTACTAGAGCAAGTTGCTCCAAGCCCCATCCAACATCCCACAGGTGCTTTCAGAAGAGGCATCACCCAGACTCCTTACACGGCCCCTGTGGGACAGCAGTTCCACCTATCACACAGAAACCCAGAGCGCTGCCTGCCAGCCCCCCCAGCACAGGAAAGGGAATCCCTGTCCCTGCCACTTCTCACACTTCACAGCAAAGCTCTTAGAAACTGCAGTAAAAGAGAGGCACCACCAGGAAACAGGAGTTCACCCACAGAAGGATTCTCGGCTGGAGCGTGTACCTGGGGGCAGATTTGGCAGCGACTGAAACATCCAAACTCTGTGAGTCTTCATTCTGGTCTAAAGGAAAACAACCAGAAAGACACCATCACCAGGGAGCTGCACAGCCCCTGCTTTCGTCAGCATTCCAAGGATACAGATATCTTTGGTCTGGTCTCACCTCCAAGGAGTTTCCATTTAGCATTTGTTCGGAATTCCTCCATGAGCTTCACCTCATCCGGACGCTCATCAATAAATTCTGCTACCTGAACACAGAACAGCAGCTTTGGAGGGTGAGGAAGAACGGATTTCCATCCTCTGGCACAAAGAACTAACCATAATGGCACTGAGCAACTGCTGTGTGCCCATCGTTCACTTCCCAGAGCCTCTGCCCTCGAAGAACCTCCTTGCTGCCACCATTCCCAGCAATGGCACAGGTACCTTCTGCCGTGCCTCCAGAGCTGCTTTAAAGCCCTGAGAACCACTGCATGGGCCCCACCACATCCTTTGGGCACTTGTGAGACTTGATACAAGTAAAGAATGGGCTACTTCTGCCTGCAGGGAGCTCATTCACCCCTTGTGCTTAGAGCAGGAAGACTCGTCCCCCCCTGCTGCAGACGCTCCCGAAGGAGGAGGCGATGAGAAGGGTTCCCAAAGGGAGACACGGGCCGGACCCCACCAGGAGCCCGGAGTCAGTGCCACCGCGTTCAGCCCCTCCCGCTCACCACAGGCATGTCCCCTTCGTCCTCCTCCTCCTCCTCCTTCTCCTGGCCCGCAGCGATACTGCTCCAGCTCACGTCGTCATCCACGATCCGCATCCTGCGAGCGGCAAAGGGGCCCGCGTTCGCCGTCAGCGAAGCGGGATCCGGGGGAGCGCCCAGGCCGCGGCCCGCCTCGGGCACTGCGGGAAGGCCGTGACTGGTACCGGCCGCGCCGCCCCCTTGCCCCGCAACTCACCCGCCTCTGCCGGCGGCGCCCGGCGGCTTCTTCCTGCGGCGGCGGCGGGGCTGGGCGGGCGCGGCGGCGGCCGGGCCGCTCAGGTACCGCCGCAGGTACTCGGCCTTCGACAGCCCCTGCGCCGCCATCTTGGCGCCAGCCGGAAGTGAGAGCTGCCGGCGGGTACGAGCCGCCGGAAGGGGCGTGGCCTGATATGGAAGTGGGCGTGGCTAAGGGGCGGTGGGCGGGGCCATCACGCTCGGACGCGGCGCCTCATTCAACACGCGGCTTTATTTGGGGGCCCCCAGGACCCCACCAGGGTCCCCGAGTCCACGTCCAACAGCAACCCCGGGCAGCGATAAGGGGTGTCCCGGGCAGGGAGAGGGGCTCCGGCCCCAGAAAGTCCCGTTCCATCGAGGTTTTGGGGTCCGGCTACCGGCCCGAGGCTCCCTCTGACTCGTAGCCCTCCGTCTTCATGTCGTTGAGGCCCAGGTCTTCGTTCTGCTCAAAGCTCCGCTCGTAGCGCTCCACTCGGAGCTCTGGGTCCTCCTCCGGCGCGTACACGTTCTATGGGGGGAGATGGAGGCTCCTTACAGGCTCTGACCCCTCAGCAGCACCCAGGCAGGGGGTTCATGATGTGAACCAGACCACATTCCCAGCCCCTGATTCCAGGGAACAGACACCATTCCCATCTTCCTTCCCTCAAAGCCACCAGCAGTTCTTCCCTTTCCCTGCTCACTGCCGGACCCCCAAAGGGAAACAAAGGAATTCCACTCAAACTGCTTGCAACAGGTCAAGGAGCCCATCTCCCACGGTACCTGAAGGTAGCTGTTGCCTGCAGGGTCATCCAGGATGAGGTGAGCCTTTGCCTTTCCCTCTATGATCTGCGGAAAGAGAGCACATCCAGGTATTAGTGCTCTTAACCCTTCACTCCTGGCACCAGGACATTCCCAGCATGCTCCAGACATTCCTGGCATTGCCTTCCGTTAAACAACAGCAGTGGTTGGGTAAAGCATGGAAATTCAGGAGTGCCCTCACCTCCTGCAGCTTCCCAATGAACTCCTGCAGCTTCCCGGTCCTGCTGGGTGTAGAGCTGTCCCCCAGGGTGAAGGGGTTCCTCTCCACCTGGAAGAGCAGGAACACTCAGTGCAGCATGAGACCCCAGCCCCCCAGAGGGGCTGAGCCCCCCAGCACCACTCACCAGGTCCCGGATGTCCTTCAGCAGCCCCTCCAGCGTGGTGAACTTCCCCCCCAGTGCTCCCATTCCCAGCTCGAACTCCAGCTCCGGGATCTCCACACTGCACGTCTCTGACTGCAGAGGAAGAACCCTGTGAGCCCTGTGGGGCCACTGAGCCCCTCCCCAGGGCAGGGCAGGTACCCAGAGGCACCGTACCTTGAGGATGTCCCTTGTCATGTCAGAGGGGTCTGTGATCCGCAGGGTAATTCTGGTGCCCTGCGGCTCAATGGCTCCTCCAGACTTCACCTACGAGCACTCACAGTCAGCTTCACAGAGTCCTATACTTAAATAACACCCCAATGCTTTAAGAGGCCACTCCAAGCCCAGGGACAGTGCCTTAACCCAAGGGACTGAAGCAGGCATGGACACGGCCAAACAGAGCTCTCCAGGACCCAGTTCTCCCCTTGGCTTGCTCAGGAAGGCAACTCAGACCCAGGTTGACCACGCTGCACACGCAGCCTGCACACAGCTCGTGTGTGCTTTATCCCTGCCCACAAATAGCTCTACCACCCCCAGCACAATGCTCCTCATCCACAAATCCAGCCTGGAGGGCAGGGACCCTGGAAACACCTACCCATGGAAGCAGAGAAGCCCACTGCCCCCCAGCACACAGGGCAGGGGTTTGCCAGCTCACCTCATTCGTCCTGTGCCCACAGGAGTCACAGTTTGTGGCCATGATGATCACCTCCTTGAAGTGCGGAATCTCTGGAGCAGACACTCAAGGAAAAACCAAGCAAAGGAAGTCTCAGAGATCCCAACAGCCCCAGTCCTTCCCGAGGCATTGCAGGAGCTCAGCGGCAAGTCCTGAGCAGCATCGAGACACACGAGCACCCTGACGGGCTCCTTATACAGCAGGAAGAGCACACATGGGACTCTCCCCAATGCTGCCTCCATGCAGAGCCCCACGGGGGGCAATGATCCATGCCCCCACTCCAAGGATACGCACTAACTTCATATTCGTGTTGGCTGGAGCGTTGCACTCGGGGCAGTTGGTGTTGAACTGCAGGACCTGGGGCGCAGGAGCAGACAGGAGCATCAGAAAGGCCCATCCAGCCCAAAGGCACCAGCCCCCCTGGCATGGGCACCACTGCAGTCACCCACCTCATTCCTCAGGTCCTCTGCAGCATCATCGGGCTTCTCACCCAACTCCTCTCCCTGCAGCAGGGAACAAAAGCAGTGTTAATTCCTGTTCCTTAACCCCGGGCCTCCCAGAAGACAAAGGGGGTGATGGCACAGCTTGAGCAGCTCCCCATTACCTCCAGCCCCAGCATGGCAGCCTGCTGGGGACTCCTCCTGTAGTGAGTGACCACCAGGGCATCATCCTTCTGCGGCGCACGAGGGTTCTCCACAAAGCTGTTCCCTGAAGGGTCATCGATGATCTATGGGAGAACAAAGCTTTAGGAACCCATCCTGTGCTTCCCCCGGGGGGAAAGGGGCTGCACCCCCAGGTACTCACAAAGGTGAAGGGGGAATGCACTTCTTTCAGCTGCTTTAGCTTCCCAATGAACTCATCTATTTTAGTGGCCACCTCTTGGTCCGTTGTCTGCAAAGGAGGAGAGGTTTGAGACCAGTGCTGGGGCAGCCAGAGCTGAAGGCACCAGCACAAACCAGAGTACCCAGAACACTCCTGTACCAGCAGTGCGCAATGCAGATGAGCACAACGAGCACAGCCAAGGAGCCTCCCCTTCCACCACGTACCCTGCGGACAGGCTGGTCCTGCTCCAGGCCAGCCACAGCTCTGTCAATGATCCCTTCAATGGTGGTAAGGACTTGAGAAGAGAACACAAGCGAGGCACTGTTAAACACACCACACAGTGCCACACATGGGCTCCACCAAGCTTATGTGACCCAATGGACCCAGGGCAGGTCCTTCCCCACAGAGCCCCCCTACCCACCTCCCTTCTGGGAGAAAGCAGGGATCTCAAAGTCCAGCTCTGGAATCCGAGCCGTGGCACAGTCGGTCTTTACCACCTCCCTATTCATGTCCTGCACATGACAACGGTTGAGGAGCAGCGTTAGGATCCTGACATGACCAGTACTGCAGGACCACACTGGGGTACGCAGCACATATGTTAGCCCCAGGCTTTAGCAGCCTCGATTCACCCAGGAACACACCAGGAATGTGCCCATTTTGGGATCTAAATGCTCACTGCCCAACAAACAATGTTACTGCTCGAGCGGTGCAGAACAGGAACACTTTACTGCTCCATCGAGAGCAGGCGGGGAGGGACGCAGGGGTGCGCGGGGCCGCGGTGCTGCCGGCGCTGACCTGCCGGGAGGTGACGGTGAGGGTGTAGCGCACGCCCTGCTCCTGGATGCGCCCCGCGGATTGGATCTCGGTGTTGGACCAGGCGCAGCTCCCGCAGGTGAAGGAGCTGACGATGACCTCTTTGAAGAACGGGATCCTGGTGAGCAGGAGCCGCGTCACCCCCTGCGGCACGAGGGGGCTGGTGGGAACCCGGCTCCTGGGGCTGCGCTCCCCCCGGGCCGGGGTCCTGCCAACACCCCCAAACACCCAACCCCTACAGCGGGCCCTGACCCCGCTCTGCCTCCTGCACCCCCCTCCCGCACCCTCCTTCCTGCCTCCTGCACCCGCTCCCCGGCCCCAGGCCCCGCGCACGCCGCAGTGCCCGGCGCGGCCCCGCTCACGCTGCAGAAGCAGTTCATGCACAGGGACTCGATCTCCGCCGGCCGCTGCTCCCCGTCCTCGGCGCTCAGCGGCCGGAACAGGACCCCCCCGCCCGCCGCCTCCTCCACCGCGCCCAGCGCCGACATGCTGCCCCGCCGTCACGTGGGGCGGCGCGCGGTCACGTGAGGAAGCGGCACGGTCCAACATGGCGCCGCCTTTATTGGTGCTCATGGTGCCCCGGTCCCGTTGCCCTCCCCTATCCCGGCCCCGATCCCGGCCTCGCCGGCGCCGCCCCGCTCCCCCAGGCTGCGGGACAAGTCCCTCCATAGCGCATCGAGGCGGGCGTGCAGGTCCTCCACGGGTGGCGGGTCCCCCTCCAGGTCCCCCGGGACCCGCGTTGACAGCTTCAGCCGCATCTCCTCCGTCTCGTGGTCCAGGGCGCGGGTGAAGTCCTGGATCTGGATGTACGTGTCCCGCCGGAACTCATCCACCCGGCGCTGCACCTCCCGCGCCAGCGCCTCGGTGTAGTGCTCCGGGCTGGGTGGCCGCTCCCGCAGGCTGCCGGGGTAAAGGCTCAGCTTGGTCTTGAGCTGCTCCAGGTTCCTCTGGATCTTGTGGTGCAGGTCCCTGGCGCTCTGGGTCAGCTTGGAGGACAGCTCCTGGATGTACTGGTTGAGCTGCTCCGGGCTGGCCTGGCTGTGCGGGACCACGTTGCGGTGCAGCTCCTCCACGTTGCGGTGGATCTCGGTCACCAGCCTGTCCGCGTACGGGTGGAAGATGCCCTTCACCTGCTCCGTGTGGAGCGCGATCTTGTCGCTGTAATGAGCCAGGAAGCGCTGCACCTCGTCCGCTCCCCCCAGGAGCTGAGCCGTCACCTCCCGGCTCGGCATCAGGTGGCGCCGCAGCTCCCGGGCCTTGAGGGACGCTTGGTCCAGCAGCGCCTCCGTGAAGGGCTGCAGGCGGTAGCGGAGCTCTTCCAGGTGCCTGCCCACCTTGTGGTGCACCTCGTCCACGTACGGCGACAGCTTCACCCGCAGGCTCTCTAGCTCCTTCCGGATGAGCTTCCTCAGGCTCTCCGAGTCCTGCGACAGCCGCGGCTGCAGCCCTCGGTTGAGGGGCGCCAGCTTCTCCAGGAAGTGCCCCATGTAGCTCACCCCATCCTGGGCGCTTCCCTTCAGTTTCCTACAGGAGAGCAGCCGCTGTGAGCACCCCTTGTTGTGCCCTAACACACACATAATAAAGCTGCTGACAGCCTCCATGAGCGTTTGTGTCCCCAGGGTGCTGGGGGCTTGCAGGGTTGACCCGGTGTACTCACGCCATGCCCCTGCCCAGCTTGCTGCCCTGGTGCTCGGGGCTGTCCTTGTCACTCGTCAGCTGGCTCAGGTACTCCCAGAAGCTGCTCCTTGCTGGCTCAGCCGGTGCCACTGCGGGCAGGGGGACAGTGTTAGCGTGGCAGCACCCAGCCTCTGCCCCATCCCACTGCCCCTGCTCATCCCTGAGCCAGCTCCTCCGCTCTGCACCTACCTGGGATGGTGGCCAGGAGGGTGAGGAGCAGCACAGCCTCCGGAGGCATGGTGTGCTGCGGGAGGAAGGAGAGAGGAGCACATCAGCGCAGGGCTCCCCGAGCACTCGTGGGTCAGTGCTCCCTGTGCTTTGTGCCCCATTCACTATGCCCCACAAGGACCTCGCCCCCGGGGTCCCCCATAGGGCCACCAGCAGAGAATGGCACCTGTACAAGAGACATGGGCAGGAGGTGCCCCTCACCCAGCTCCCAGTGCCTCCTGTGTCCCTGCTGCACCGCCGGCCCGCGGCTCCCTTTATACACGTGCAGGGGAAGGTCTTTTGGACCTCACTCGGGTAAACACAACGTGGAGGCTGCAGCTGTGCCTGAGGGCTCACGTGGGGGTCACCTGAGCACCGTGCTCTGGCCTCATCCTGCCCCTGCCCTTTGCAGCCTGGGCCAGAGCTGCAGCGCCATAGGGAACACCTATGGCTGTGGGTCTAATGGAACCCACGACACTGGGATAGGGCAGGAGGATCTGTGACAGGGAAGGGTGAAACAAGCATGGTGGCTGCCTGTTTCCCATCGATCATCCCTGGGATATGAAACCCGCCCCGATTTGGTGTGGTTCCCTTCTTGTTGCCTTTCCCCCAGGAAAAAGGAGCCATGTTTTCAGCCCCGGTCACATCCCCGTGCAGGGAGCTGGGTGCTGACACCGGGCTTTTAAACCAGGAGAGTGCTGCAATGTTTGCAGCGAAGCAGCCCAGCAAACAGGGGCAGGTTTTCCCCATGGGTCAGGGTGCAGGGCTGGGGCACGGGGTGAAGTCCAGCGCGGTGCTGGGGTGAAGCTCCGAGCAGTCACCGGTGCTCTTTGGCACCAAAGTCCACCCTGATCCCTCCCTGTGTGGACACACGGGGTTACCCCGAGCAGCCCTGGGAGCATTCCCATGCCAGGCTCTGTTGCTCCCTACCCATCTGCCTACGGCCACAGCCCCTGCAGGCTGTGAGGATGCTGTATCCATCACCCACCCGGTGCAGCCTGCATGGCCCAGGACCTCATAGCAGCAGGAGGCCCCACTGCAGTGGGGTGCTTGTCTGTATGCAGGATGCTGCCAGTTGCTGGAGCACCCCTGAGTGGTGAGGTCCCGGTCCCTGACCCCTTTCTGGTTGATGGTGGCTGCATCCACCCCCATCCCCACGCTGCGATGAGATCCTCACCTGCCTGCACCCACTCTGTTCCCTTCCCGGCTGCCCTGGGCCGCAGTTTGGGGGTGATGCTGTCCCCTGGACCAGCTGCCCCGGGTTGCCCATCCCAGGCCAGTACACGACACGGAGCAGGCTGTGCACCACACACACGCGTTTATTCGTGCCGCGGGGAGCTGGCCCCGCGCCCGGCACCATCAGGGGCTCAGTCCACAGTGGGCGGAGCGGTGCTGAGGAAGGCGGCCACCTTGTCCCGCACCTCCTTCTCCAGCAGCTCCATGTGGTCCTCGACGCCGGCAGTGCCCGACTCCAGCTTGCCCCGCATGGCCTCCAGCCGCTGCACCAGCTGCTGCCCCAGCGCCTCCCCGAAGGGGGCTGCCCGCTGCCGGAACGCCTCCAGCGTCTGCCCCACGCGCTCCTCCAGCTCCTGCGCCAGCGGTGCCAGGCGCTCCCGCAGGCCCTGGGCATCGCCGCCCGCCGCCCGCTGCAGCTCCTGCACCAGCGGCGAGAGCTGAGCCCGCAGCTCCTCCGAGCTGGCCTCCAGGCGCGTGCGCAGCTCCTGGGCCGTGCGCTCCATCTGCGCCGTCAGCCCCTCGAGCTGGTGGTTGAGCCCATCCTGCACCTCCTGCGCATAGGGGCTGAGCCCCTGCCGCAGCTCCGCCACGCTCCTGCCCGCCTGCACCTTCAGCTCCTCGGCCAAGGGCGCCAGGCGCTCCTTGAGGCTCTCCACGCCGCCGTCAATCTGCTGCTGCAGCCGCTCCGCGTAGGGGCTGAGCGAGGCCTGGATGTCCTCGGTGCTGCCCTGCAGCCGGGCCCGCAGCTCAGCCGCCAAGGGCTCCAGCGCCCGCCGCAGGTCCCCAGCGCCGCGGTCCACCTGCGAGCGCAGCTCCTCGGCGTAGGGGCTCATCCTGGCCTGGAGCTGGCGGATGTTGGTGCCGATCTGCTGGTGCACCTCGTCGGCGTAGGGCGCCAGCTTGGCCCGCAGCTCGGCCAGCTCCCGGTGGATCTGCTCCTTGAGGCGCTGCGAGTCCTGCGCCAGCCGCGCCTGCAGCTCCGTGGCGAACGGCACCAGGCGCCGCTGCAGGTCCTCGGCGTACGAGTTCACGCTCTGCAGGTTGCTCCCCAGCAGGGTGCTGGGGACAAGCGGGTGTCAGAGCCCCCATTTGTGCTCACAGAGCCCTGCCCGGCGCCCCCCGGCATCCCCCTAGCATTAGCCATGCTCACTTGAGCTGCTTGGTGATCTCGGCTTGCTGCAGCTGGTCCACTGTGTCCTTGGCATTGCTGCCCAGCTCCGTGAAGTACTTCCAGAGCACGCTGGCCACCTCATCCGGGTTGACATCAGCCCGGGCTCCTGCATCCAGAGGCTGGGATCAGCGCTGGCACAATCCCATTCCCATGGGACAGCGCATCCCATCTGTGCCCCAGGGCAGGACAGCATCCCAGCATCCCAAACCCGCATACTGCCTCACCTGACACCACCAGGAGCACCAGGACGAGGGCGGCCACCTTGGGAGACATCCTGAGTGCTGGGGAGGCCTGCAGGGACACAGAGCAGGGATGAAGGGAGCCCCATGGTGGCAGCCCCACTGCAGGCAATGCAGGCACCACTGTCCCAGCCACTCACCTGCACTGCCACCACTGCGGTCCTGCGGTGCTGTGCTGCTGTGCCGGAGAGCACCGTCCCTATTTATGCAGCCTGAGCGCCCTCGGTGGCTTCCACGCAGGGCTGGGACACAGGCTTGGGCTTGGACTTTAGCAAGGTCACGACGTGGAGGCGCCTGACGTGCGCACAGCCCTGACATCAGCCACAGCCCTGGCAGCTCCCAGCAGGGTGCCAGGGACAAGGGCAGCGAGGGGATGGGGGTACGTGTACATGGGCACCCCAGAGCAGGGACCCAAGAGCAGCCCCCACCTCCATAGGATGCAGTGATGGACCTGCTGGTGCCGGCTGTGTGGTACCCCGGATGTGCAATGGGACAGGGCATGGGCTGGGGAGATGCTGTGGTGGATGCATGGAGGCACATGAGCAGATGGCATCACTCCCTCTGAGCACAGGCTCCTGGAGGAAGCCCCGCCATAAGGAATGGCAGGACCCAGCTGCTGCGGGATGCTGCGGATTCAGGTGTGCCCTTAACCAGACCGGGACCCATGTCCCTGGCCATGCACATCGGTCTCTGTGGTGTCCCCGCTCCGCGCTGCAGCCGGTGCTGATGTGTCAGGGCTGGGGCGAAGGGCAGGGCTGGCAGGGGCAGGGGGCAGCCGGGAGCCGCGGTGCCAAGGTCCAAAGAGCCCCCGCGGAGCCCCAGGGCTGGAGCAGCCCCGCGGGGCCGGGGCCGCTGGATGTCACCCTCGTGCTGTGCCCACAGCCCCAGGCCTATGCGCACACATGCACCCGGTGTGCACACATGCAGACGCATGCACACGCATGCAGGCACACGCAGAGCCCCGTGCCTTGTTCCCTGGGGAATTTCGCAGCTCCCGGCCGGAGGCAGCCCCTCCGTTACGGACCTGGCACCGCTCGGTCCCTGCACCGCGGCCCCTTCCCGGCCAGCCCCTGACCTTTGCACAAGCTCCGGAGCCGGCGGTGGGAGGGTATAAAGTGGGACCCGGGGCTGCCACAGCCCCAGAGCCCGGCTCAGGTGAGTGGGGAAGCCCGGGTGAGGGTCGCGGTGGGAAAGGGCCGG
Source organism: Psittacula echo (assembly GCF_963264785.1). NCBI lineage: Eukaryota > Metazoa > Chordata > Aves > Psittaciformes > Psittacidae > Psittacula > Psittacula echo. The sequence goes on from NC_137754.1 coordinate 840,398, forward strand.
GGTTGGGACCCCCGTGGGGCCGCTCCATGCCGTGTGCTCTGCTCTCTCCGCAGCCATGAGGGTGTCTCTGCTGCTCCTGCTCGCCTGCACGGCCGTCCTGGCAGCACAAGCAAGTAAGGAGGCTGGGGCCGGGCTCAGGGTGTTTATATACACATATATATAGTGCCTATAGATAGCCTATAGCCACATCCCATCATACTTGTGCCTGCAGGGGCCGATGAGCCCGGGGAGCCCGAGGTGCTGGTGCGGAAGGTGCAGGAGTACGCGCAGAAAGCATCGGCCATGGCCAAGAGCGCCCTGAGCAGGGTGCAGGAGTCGGAGGTGGCTCAGCAGGCCAGGTACCCCCGCGCCCCCCGCCCCGCCCCGCTGCCATGGGGACCATCGGGAGCCGGCGCTGACCCCGTCCCTTGTCCCTGCAGGCGGTGGCTGTTGGACAATGCGGAGCTGGCGAAGCAGCGGCTGGCGCGGTTCAAGGAGCAGCTGGTGCAGCTCTGGAAGGGGACATCGGCCGCGTAGCACCGGGGGGGGCGGACGGGGTGGGGTCCCCCTGATCCCCTCCTGCTGTCACGGTGCTGGCAATAAAGCAGAGCTGAAACAAGCGGTTGTGGTGGTGTCGTTGGGGGTGAGGAGGGGTGGGATGGATGCGCTGCTCCCCCCTGCTGTGGACACGTACCCGGGCACAGGAGTGTGTGTGACCCAGCTCCTGGCTCTGAGTGGGGCACCTCAGTGGCAGGGAGAACCCAGGGCACCCACAATGCAGCTCCCAGTCCCGCACATTCCCTCCCTGCCCGAGCCCCCCTCCAGCATCCACTGCAAGGACTGAGCGAGCTCCAATAACTTAAGTCGTGTTTATTTGACAAAAGGAAGCAAAGCTGAGACCGACACCGGTTCGGGGAGGGGGGGAGGCAGCAGGAGGGCAAAGAGGGGTCCCAGGGCTCCTGCACCGGAGCAGGCAGGGTCAGTCCTGGCCAGGGGCTCAGGCCATGCTCTTCTGGAGGTCATCCAGGAGGGCGATGAAGCGAGTCTTGAGGTTCTCAGCGTAGGGGGTGAGGCGCTCCTTGAAGTCCTGCAGCAGCGGCGTCACCCTCTCACGCAGGTTGCCGAGCTGCTCCACCACCTTGGCCTGGTACTCGGCGGCCTGGGGGATGCCCTTCTCCCGGATCTCCTCCAGCTTCTGGCTCAGCTTCTGCCGCAGCTCGTCGCTGTAGGGTGCCAGGTTCTTGCGCAGCTCCTCCACGTGCCCGCGCAGGCGGTCCCGCGCCTCCTCGGCCACCGGGGTCAGCTTCTCCTGCATCAGCTCCACCTTCTGCTTGGTGAGCTCCTTCAGCTCCTGCGCCACGGGCGCCAGGCGCTGCCGGTACTGCTCCAGCTCCTCCGTCCACTTGGCAGAGAACTGGTCCAGGAAGGGACGGATCTTCTCCTTCACCTCCTCCAGGTCCTTGGTCAGCTCCTGGCGCAGAGCCTCCGTGTCCTTCAGCCACATCTCGCGCACCTCCTTGTAGTAGGGGGCCATGTCCTCCCGCAGCTTGGCGGCGGCTGCGCCCAGCGTGTCCAGGTTATCGGTCAGCTTCAGGCTATGGGGAGCAGGGGGAGGTCACGCACAGCACCCGGGGACCCCGCATCACCCCCCGCCATGCCGGACCCCACTTACTCCAGCTGCTTGCCCACAGCCGAGGACTCGAACTGGGAGATGGCATCCTTGCCGCTGGCCTTCACGGTCTCCAGGTACACCTCCACCATGTCCTTGAGGCGGTCCAGGGGCGCCTGGGGCTCGTCATGCTGCCAGAAGGAGCGGGCCTGGGTGCCTGCGGGGAGAGCACGGTGAGATCAGGACTCACTGCGTGGAGGGACGGCTCCAGCCCTGCCCGGCTCGGAGGGGACCGGGAGCCACTCGGCTGCAGGAAAGCGCTTCCAGCATCAGGCTCTGCTGCCCCATCCCACCGTGTCCCGCAGGGATCGGAGCTGCTCCCCCCAGCCGCAGCCCGGTGAGGACCTACCCGTCAGGCAGAGCAGGGCGAGGGCCACCACCACAGCTCTCATCTTGGCGCTGAACCTGGAGGCAGAGCAACAGAGCCGGGTTCAGGGATCCCCGGGCAGAACCGAGCCCCCATCCCTGCACCGCGGCATTCCCGTGGGTGCCCCGACGGGCACCGCCGCTGCATCCCCGCTGCGCCACCGCATCCAGGAGCAACCGGAGCCGACGACTCCGCGCTCGGGAGCCGCCGGAGCAGCCCCAGGCTCTTACCAGCTCAGTCCCGCTGCTGCTCGTCCCGTCTGAGCCGCGCTGCCCCACGGCCGCTATTTATGCCGGAGGGGCCGTTCCCGGGGGAGATAAGCAGCGGAGCAGCCCAAGAAACCGCTCCCCGCGCGGCCCATGTGGCGCGGAGAGTTCAAGGATCGCGCCGAGGAGCGCGCTTGGCAGCGCCGCGAGCAAACAGGAGCTCCCCGCGCCCGGCCAAGGAGCCTGTTTACGCTCCCGCTGACCCAGATTCCTGCCTGGCTGCGGCCGGGGCCTCCCGGCAGCCCGCGGGGATTGGCCCCGGGCCCGGAGCAAGGTCTGCGCCCGCAGGGGTTTCGCCGCTCGTACCCAGACCCTCGCCCCCTGCGGTAGGACCCAGGAGCCCCTGTCCCGATGGGTCCCCAGGACAGAGGTGCTGGGAGCTGTGCCCAAAGGCATCCACATGAACTGAGCCTGGGTGAGGGGGGACAAGGGGCACAGCAGCAGGAGAGGCTGGGCTGGCTCACTGGGCACTGCACCCTCCTTACCTCCATGGCTACAGCTCCATTCTTCCCTCACCTCCATCCTCATGTGCTCCCCCCAGAGCTGCCCCGCTCCTGCATGTGTTTGATCTGCAACACCGCATTTCCCTGCACAGGGAAGGATGCAGACAGCGCAGGTTCCATGCTGCATCCCAAGGGATAGAGCGGGGCAGGAAAGGGAGGAACACAGTGATCCCGGCTTGCAGCAGGTAGAAGGGGCTGTGCAGGGGGGCTGAGGGCCCTGCACACAGTGCCTGTAGCAAGGAGGGGGCTGCTGCACCTTGAGCTTTCACCCGCGCGGCCGCACTGAGCAACCAGAGAGGAGACGAGGGCAGATCATCATCATGGTTTTATTTGTCATGATCCCACTGTCCAACTAAGAGACGAGTTGCAAGTGACCCACAGAAGAAATGGACTGAAGAGTTACTGAAACTTGGGTTTGGTTTAGTCCAACAGAAACGAGGGAGGGAGGAAGGCAAAAAAATACTTCTGACATTTCCAAAACCCAGAAAGAAGAGCAAAGGGCATTAATATACATTCAACACATACTGCGCAGGTTGGGTACTACAATACAAAGCCATGGTAGGACGGGTGATGCTGCGCGATGGCACGTGGAGCAGGGCCCTGCAGGCGCGGGGCAGCCGAGGGGCTCTCCCCAACACACACAGCGCCATGTAAACAGAGGAAGCCAAACCAAAGGTAGGAGCAGAAGGCGTTCGGCGCTTCCCCGTCCCCCGGGATCACTCCTGGCCGGGGGCAGGCTGGGATGAGGCATGGTGAGGATGTGAGGGCAGCGATGCCGCTGTGCCGGGCTGGTCCCGTGCTTCCTTCTGTGCAAAGGCAGGAGGGGGGGGCTGGGTTTTCCTCTTATAAAAGATCCCAGAAAAGTGTCATGAAGGAGGAGCGGAGCCGTGGATTCCCGAGGGAACGGCCGCCCAGCCCGCACGGGAGCGGGGGAAGCGGGACAAGGGGAGACCAGCGCGCGCCCGAACTGCATCAAGGAGAATACCACTGTGGCCACTGGCATGAGCGAGGGAAACCAGTCACAAGTACAATGTCATCGGGGGAAATAAAACACTTGGAACAAAAGGTGCAAGTCACAATCGATAGAGAACAGAATCTAGGTTAAAAATTCCTCTCAAACGGAAATTCCTTTTGCCTTTTTATTAATAACAATAATAATAAAACAACATTTACCAAAAAAAACAATTCCTACGTGGTCGGGAGGAGGAGCCGAGGAGACAAAGGAAAATCCGTCTTTCCTACGGAAAAGCCAGGAGAAAGAAAAACCCCAAGTGGGATGCAGGTTGGAAAAGAAAAAGACGGGGCCGGAGGGAGAAGGAGCTGATCCTTCAGCACACGGACAGACAGACAGACGGACGGTCGGACGGAGAGGAGGAACCAAAGCAGACCAAGTTGAGACAAGAAGCGTATTGCACCAGGGGTGGGTGCTCCCGGCTGGAGCCGCGGGATCTGCTGCTGGGCCAGCACCGTCCTCGTCCTCACCAGAGCACAGGGACAAAGAGCAGGAGGATGGCACGGGATGAGGGATCCGGGATCCGACCGGCTCCACACCCGCCTGCTCCCTGGGCAGCGAAACCCCTCCAGAGCAGCCCCAGTGCTCGGGCTCCGCGGGGGGCTCCGGCTGTTTCGGTGGGAGTTCCAGGCAAACATGGCAAAGGAAGTAAAGGAACCAAAGGAAGGGCAGGCTGGCGGAGCAGAGCATGAGGAGAAGGGCCATGGTATTCCAGTTAGTCAGAAATACTACGGCAATTTGGCGCAATGCTGCTAGATACTGTTGGTTTAAAATGGACCTTTTCGTTTCAAAGCTGTACAGAAAACCTGCAAGAGAGGAGAAGCAGAGGTGTTAGGAGACACCAGAGGACGGCAGCGCTGCTTCCACAGCCCCAACTGCATTCCCAATCCCAAACCACAAGCAACGCCCTGGGAGGGAGACACAGGGCTCTGACAGAGCAGCCAAGCACTGGCAGGAGCCTGCTGATGAGCAGGGGACCACAGCCATGGGAGCCTGGAGCTGCCGGTCTCTTCCCAGCCTGACACCAGCCCTGGAGCAAGGCAGCAGGGAATGGGACACATGGCCGTCCAAACAATAGGCAAATGACCCTATATTGGACAGAGGAGGACACCTGAATACTCACTCCCTCCTGGCTACACCCCTGCCTGCTCCATCCCAAAGGGCACCTCCGGGTGCTTGTAGCTCAGTAGGACATCTGTAATACATGTCGATGGGTAACAGGAGGTGTTTAGATGCTGGTTGCCGTCACCTAGGTTGGGATGCTCTTGACCTTCCAAACTCTCCCCACATTCTGTAAGGGCAAAGAACAGCGTTGGAGTCTGCACAGGAGGTGCCCAAACCCTCCCCAGCTCCCTGCAGGCACTGCTCACTTGGAGGGGAGGTGCTCTGCACCCCAGATGGCGAGCTGCTGCCCTCAGCTCCTGGCCCAGATCCCCCATGTCACACCCCTGCAGCTCGGCAGGTCCTTACCATCGCTGTCTCTGTCACGCAGCTGCTGGCTGGCCATCAGCGACGACTGGCTGAGGACAGCGTCCGACATCCGAGCAGAGCTTAGTGCTTTTCCTGCCATTAAACTCATTCCAGGCAAGTTATCCAACTGCACCTGCGGAGAGAGCAGCACACAAGTCAAAGGGGGATCAGGACAAAGCATCCCTCTGCTGCCCCAGCTCTCTGGGAAGCCTTCAGCAAGAGATCCTAAGTACAAGTGAAAAGCACACACCATAGGCACAGCTTAGGTGCAGCCACTGTCCCCTCGACACATGAATGGACTGGACAGGCCGAGTCCCTTCCAGACCCACACTGAACTAACTAGGGCAGAGCCCTTCGCACTTAGAGCAGAAGGAAGCTGCAGCAGAGAACACATCCAGCTGTGGACAGGACAGTTCCCAGCAGCCCAAAACACAGGCTGCTTCATCAGACGACATGGGGGAAAAAGAGCTGCTCCACTGCAGCAGCCACCCTGGGGCAACCCTTGAGCAGAGGAGGAGCATTCCACATGGGTCTCTGCTAAAGTGTGTTCCCTAACTTAAGCATTCCATGAGGCTTTCCATTCCCAGCACCCCACAGAGCCAGGTGCTGCCTGTCCTACAGGACACCTTGTACATAACCCCCACACAGGATGGAAGCTCTGTGCTGCTTCAAACCTACGTAGGCATCATCACTGTTCTGGATGGTGTGATGTCTCTGCAGGGTCCTGGGCCGCGGGTGCTCGCTGGAGGCGGGTCGCACGGGATAGCCCAGCCCATTGTGGTCAGGCACCTGCATTGCTTGGCCGGGGGAGCTCCTGTCCATAGAGTTCCCTACGATGGACTCTTCAAAGTCAGGCAAGACACAGAAAGGACAGGTTAGTACGAGGAACCTGCAGCTCTCACCGCAAACTATAGATCTGAGATGCAACGGCATGAGCACTCACTGGTGGAAAGGGACACCCCCATTGCTCTTATGCAGTGATGCAGCACCAGGGCCCCCCCAGTGGCACTTGGACAGGCTTCTCCCCCCAGCACTGAGATCCCAAAGACCCCAATGCTATCTGCCTCCCATCGGGTCTACAAAAGCAGCCTAAAACCAGAGGGGCAAAGGCACCAGAGCACAGAAGCCAGATCCTTTCAACCTGCTTCCCAGCCCTGCTGCCTTCCCCGCCACCTCCTCCAGGCCTTGTCCCCATCATTGCACAATGAGGAGGGAGAAGCATCTCCCCAGCCTCCACGCGGGACGTTCCAGCAGCACAGCCTTGCTGGAAGGGCTGGCCAGGATGTTCACTTTTATCAGATGACTTCTCCCTGCCCTCCCACAATCTGGCTGTAGGAGTACATGAGTGATCCGCCTGGCAAAGTCCATCTGCACTGCAAGCTCTCATGTCCGAGGGTAAAGGCTACACTGCTATCAAGCAAAACCTCCCATCATCGAGTACACGATGTTTTGAATAAAGTCCTGAGGTAGGGAGCAGCTCGTCATTGGGTCTGATGCTTGTAAACAGCTCTGAGCAGCCCTGTGGAGCACAAACATACTGACGTGGCCACGAGCACCGGGGAGCTGCCCTCAAGTGACACACAGAGCAGGCAGAGCCCCACCAGAGCTGCCTGTTGGCACAGTGGGCAGCACTGTCCTGCTGCGCCAGGACACAGCCCCACACTGCTGGGTCTGCAATGGAGGGATGCCAGGAAGGTGCTCCCAGGGACACCTGTCCATAAAGTGACTGGGATTCAGACAGGACCCGCTTGCAGGAGCACAAGCAGGGCTGGCACAGTGCTCCCAGTGCCCTTCCTCCCCTGCAGACAGCTCCGGCTGGCCGGGGATGGAGCGAGGGCAGTCAGATGTGGCCAGCCTCCCCCTTCCTTTGCACAACCGTGGGGTTACGTGCGGTTAACAGTCAGCCTTCCCGGAAAAGGGAGAAGGAAAACATGAGGTAAGAGCTGCTGGCGGGGCCGTGCCACCCACATGCTGCTCGGGACAGCGCTCCAACTGTGGGAACGGTTGTTTGGGCCGGCTCCTCCAGCTCCAAACACAGCCCGGAGCAGGACTGCTCCCACAGCCGGCCCTGCTATATCGGGACGAGACCCCTCAGCCTGGACTAGCCTGGACCCAGGACACAACCACACGCATCCCGTTGCCAGCACGGCACCTCGGGGATGCGGAGGGCTGAGGGATGGGACAGCAGGAATTCTCCCTCCTCTCCTCACCCCAGCCCTGCTCCAGCCGCCTGAACCCGGAGCAGGAGCCCTTCCATCCCCTTTGTGTCAGTGCAGCATGTGACACTGGCACCACGGGCCGCCAGCTCCACTCCTTCGGGGCCGAGCAAGGCAGGTTTCCCATGGGCAGCATTCCCAGCCCTGCGATGGATGGAGCAAAACTGGAGCAAGGCTGCTCGAAGGCAGTGAAGTCACATCCTAAACACGGCTCTGGTGAACGCTCTCTCAGTCACTGGCTGTGATGCTCAACAGAGAAGCCAGGGCTCTCCGATCAGGGACAGCACGCTCCATCAGCAGGCACTGTGAAGGTACACCTCACTCGAGGGAAAACACTTGGTGACCTGGGGCAGAAGAGACAGTTCCCCCTCTTTTCACAGGAGAAGCTGTGGCCTCCTAACACAGTACAGGGAAAACAACCGGAAAAGCCAAGGAATGTGGCTATGAAAGCCTTCAGGAGAGGAGCTGTGCTTGGCCAGGGAAGGTCTCCCCAGCCAGCCCTTGGTGCCTGCACACAGCACACTTGGGAATGCCGGGGGTACCCTATGTGTGAGTGAAGCACCAGCACGGACCCTGAGGCTGTGCAGGGTTTAACTGCAGATAAGGGTACCCAGGCTGTGTGGAGCAGCACAGGCCTGAGTCCAAGTGGGTTACTGAAGGCAGGAGGAAAGCAGCACGAGCGGCTGCATCTCAGCACAGAGTTTACTCCATGAGCCCTCTGACAATGCGCTTACACAACACTATTTGTAAACATTTACTTGCTTTTACTCATTTACGAAGTCTTGGAGGGTAAAGTCCTCTCCCTTGTGTAACCAGTGTGAGCACCACCAGTATGGGGGCAGAACTTCAGTAAATCCTGTTGTTCATCTAACGGTCCATGGCATTAGGAAGCAAACTTCTGAATACCATAGTGATTTGGTACAAAACGCACCTCCAGACCTTCCACCTTCACCTGGGGTGACTCTCCCCTTCCATACTTCAAGCGCCACAGGGAGAATGAGGTGCAGGAGCAAACACATTGGTTATCCAGGATTGTAGATTGGACTGCAGAACAGCCGAGCCTCGTCCCTACCCTGCCCGTGCTCCAGGGGACCAGGGCCTGGCACGCTTGCTTTGCTCTCCATGCCACTCTGTTCCAACCCAGTACTTTCCCAGCAAACCCGTGCTGTGCCCCCAAACAAAGCCAAGCCTCTTGTGCTCTGGACACTGCCCCTCTGCAATAGGGCCTGCTGTGCCAAGGGCAAGCTGATGGCTTCAGATCAGCACAGCTCTGTCTCGCTGTGAATACTGATCCTTCCAGCTCAGCCTGGAAAGCCCTTTTCTCACCAAAGCTCTCCTAGCAAGGGGCCAGGATGGTGCTTTTCATACAAAGAAGGCTGGGAATTACAGCTCAGGCAGGAGCTTCTCTTACACTGCACTGTTGCCAACGCAGCCACCAAGGAGCAAAGGCTTCCAAGTAGCAGAGAAGGTCTTCAGATGCTAATAGCAAGTTTAAACTCACTTTCCCCAGAACCATCCCCTTCTAGTTCAGGCAGGGATGGAGCCTTGCTGCTGCTGCCCAACGTGCCAGAGGAGCTGCCTCAAGGCAGCCCTAGCAACAAGACATCTACCACCACTCTCAGGGCTATGCTGATCACTTAACTGTTTCCAGCCTGTTTTATGCGGGATTGGGAACATCACCAATGGGAATAACAGTATCAACAGCACACAGCATCCCCGAGAAGATGGCAGTGTACTACTGGGGCCTGGCCTTCACCTGCCTGCAGAAGTAGGTCACACTTCAAAGAGAAGCTGCTGCTCGGGTTCCCTTCTTATTTAGCACTGTTTATTAGAGACTATGCCTGCATTTACTTAAGGCCACAAAGCCGGAAGGAATCCAGGTATCTCTGTGCTATGCAGAGCATGTCACGGAAGCCCCCAGCAGGGAGGCCGGCAGCACGCAGGCAGCAGGGCACAGTGTTCCATCAGGAGCAGGGAGCCTTACCTCTGCTGGGCACCTTACTCCTACTGAAGGCAGCCGCGGGCTGATGCCTGTACTGGTGTGTCCCCAGCTCCTGAGCGTGATTAGCAGTTCCTAGCAAGGGGTCTGGGTCCCCGTGCCCTCCTGCGCTCACGAGCAGAGGGCTCTCGTGGCAGCCTTTGGTCAATGTGTTTGCAGTCTTACTGTCAGGAAAGCTGTCCCTGGCCCCCTCGCACGCGCAGTCCTCCTCCATGCTCTCCGAATGGAACAGGGCTGGCTGGTGCACGTATCCGTGCGGCGGCACTGACGCAGGTACCTGCTGGATACATTCTTGCGCCCTGATTTTTAAGAGATGCTGGGGGCTGCTCTGTGGGTGGTACGTGTCAGCACTCTGATAAGGCAAAGACAACGACTGGCGCTCCGAGAGGCTCTGTCCCACGCTGGCGCCCATGCTCCCAGCATCCCCTTGACTCATATGCCTGAACAACTCTTGGAATTCTTGCTGCTGCTGCTGCTGCCGCCGCTTGATAAGCTGTGCAAATTCTAACTGGGGCAGCCGCATGTCCGTGTGCCCCGTGAGCGAGTGCCGGGGGGAAAGCAGTCCCTGGAGGATGTGCGGTACCTGCTGGTGTCGGCTGTAGTCGGGAGGCGTCGGGGACAACAGTGCTTGCTGTAGTGCGGATGTGGTGTAGTGCTGCTGCTGCTGATGTGCGCTCTGTGGGAAGCTGGGGTACTGGTCGAGCTGCGGGACCTTGAGAGCTTGCTGAGCTGGGGGGAACCCCACTCCTGCGGCCGGGCTGTAGCTGCCGGGGGACACGCGAGGCTGCTCGGGGTACAGGTGGGGGTGTAAGTGCACCTGGTCGTAGTTGGCGGGGGGATACCTGCTCACGTTCAGGCTGCGGAGGACAGAGCAACAGTCACTGTCTCATCAGTGAGCATCAGGAGGCAGGCAGAGCTGCTCCCTGAGGCAGACCCTCACAGGAACTGCTGCCCAGGGACAGGGAGACAGCTCAGCTCCCCAAAACCAGTGCTGGGCTAGTGAGGAAGCCACATCCCAGCCCGAGATACCCACCCATCCCCATCCTCCCTGCCTGGGGAAGCAGCAGCATCCTTACCTGTGCGACTCGGCGCTGTCGGCGCTGAGCTGCTTGGATAACTGCCTGTGGCCGTAGGAGAGGGAGGCCATCAGGTTAGCGCGGTGCTGCATCTGCATCTGGTTGGCGCTGGGGCTCATGGGCATGCCCCGCGCATGGGAGGACAGGCCCTGCCCGGCCACCAGGCTGTTGCTGACCATGTCGCTGGGCTCCTGCACTTGGATGGTGACCTGCTGAGGCTGCGACTGCTGCTGCAGGCCCAGGCACGTCAGTCCCATGTTTGGGGGAGGGGAACAGTTACCGGACTGCGGGAAGATTGTGTTGTGGGACGGCATCCCTTGGAACTGGGACTGGGAGGCGGCACCTGTGGGAACAAAGACCCTCAGCACCCGCAGCCAGCGAGGGGCAACGCTCAGGAGTGAGTCCTGCCCTGCTGAGGAGCTGCTGCTCTTCCGGGACACGCTGGGAGTCCCGCTAAGTGGGTGACAAGGAGTGCGACTCCCGACTGCGAAGTCACGCCGCACCGGCGCGCAAAGGTCACAGCTACAGCCCCTTCCACAGAAAGAGAAACAAAGCTGAGGCCATTTGCATAAAGCCTAGAATATCAGCCCTGCCTCCCCACCCCCGGGAGCGATAAGTAAGGATCTTGTGACAAGAAACCCAAGAGCACATTCCAGCTGGCAGCTCCTCGCGAGCTCTCGATAACACCAGCGCTTGCTGCCAGATGGAGCAGCTTTTCCATCAGCACAAACTGCGCAAGGACTGGGCCACAGGGGGACCAAAGCCCCCAGCTCCCCCCGCACCTGTGTCCCCAGAGCTGTGATCGGCCCATATGGCTGTGCCAAGAGCCCACCCCAAGGAGCAGATGGCTCCGTGCAGCGCCGGCGCTTACCGTGGGGCTGGAGCACACTGCTGCTCACAGGAGGTGGGCTGCTGTTGGGTTGCCTGAAGAGGTGGTTATTAGGGTGGTTCGGGGGCGGGCTGGATGGCTGAATCCGTAACCTACACAGGGAAACAAGCACTTCACCATCACGCCTGCTCCTCATTAGGATGCCTTTCCAACTGCAAGAGCTGACGCCAAATGCTGTGTTTCTTGTGTTTTAAATAAACACCATGCAGCCCTGTTGGGATCCCAAGCTCTTTCCAGCTTGGCTTCTCCTCTAGGAGCCATCCAACTTGCCTATGCCATGCCCATAGTGAACATAACGTGGGGGCTACACCAGAAACATGGGTCAAGGGCACTGCAGGCTCGCCTCCTGCCTCAGTGCAGCTGGTGAGGAACCTTCCCCTCTGCTTTCCCGTAAGCCAGGCTGCCGCATCCCTAGCCAGGGCGCTGAAGCCAAGGACAGTTACCTAATGAAAGCCTGAACTGGTGGGAGACGTCCAGAGCAGCTCTGGGCAGGAACCACCAGAGAAACGGGCTACCAAAGGGAAGGCACTTTCCAGCCAGCCAAGAGGCAGAACTGTCAACCATCTGCTCAAAGCGAGCTTGTGCCTTTGACTCGTGTCCCTCCGCCTCTAAAAGCCCTTCAGACAGAATCCAGCTACAAGGACCAGGCACGCTCACCAGGGAACTGGCTATGCCATCCTAACTGCATACGCTTCCAGCTCAGCTCTGACTCTAAGTGGGTTCGCTCACACCAAGAGTAAAGCCCTCTCCCCAGAGCTTCCCTAAAGCAGTTTCTTTACCTCTGAAGCTGGTGAGTGAGCAGAGCTGGCTGGTTTTCACATGGAGCTTGCAAGGGTGGAGATGGCTGCGGTGGCCGGATGCAGTCCTGAACCAGGCACCAAAACAAAACAGAAAGTGTTTGCAATCCATAGTGTCTCAAGTAGTCCATTCAAACACTGACTGGTGAGTGGGACACAGCGAGGTTCAAACACTGAGTCCCTGTGTGCTGCTATCGCAGCAGTGTGCAGGCACCACTGCTCAAGTCCTTCAGGCTCCCTCCTCATGGCAGCCAGCCAAGCAAACCACCCTCCTCTGTCCCATCAGGACCTGTTGTGCCTGCAGCAATGCAGGGAAACTGAGCTCAGGCTCCAGTACCTGAATCTGCTGATGAAGAATCTGATGGTGCTGCTCCTGCTGGTACAACATGTGCTGCTGCTGCGTCTTCTCCAGCGTCCTCTCGTCCATGTGCCCACCATACATCTTCTGAAGCTGCTCACACTCCTGCAATGAACCCAGTGAAGGCTGTAAGTGCACAGCACATCATAGAGGTGCTCTTTGCAGCCTATCCATGTGAAAAAGCCAGTAAAGAGAGCCCAGTCTATTGACCTGGATAGAATCAGGTGTGGAATAACACAGCCAGTTTAAGCTTTAACAGAAAAGAAAGGGTGCTGTGCTCCCCGGGAAGTGGGGTGTCAGCCCCCAAGGCTCCTGGCCTGCAGGAACAGCACATGCATTTAGAGGACACTCAGCAGAGCTGCTGTAGATGTACAGAGAGGCTGCAAAGCTACCACTGCACGTCTTCAGCCATCAGTGGTGAAGGTTTCACCTTTCTGTTTCCTGAAGCAGCGAGGCTCAGACAATAAAAGCCCCTGCAGAGGCTCTGTTGAGGACCCGCAGCCCTCTCTTACCTGCTGAAGCTGCTTGATGCTACTGTTATTGCCCATCTTCTCCAGGTGGGCTTTGAAAGCCTGGATGCTGGCAGCACCATCGGAGAAGCGCCGAACCGGGGAGAAGCGCTCGGTGGGGAGGTGCAGAGTATTGGAGTCCTTGTAAATGGAACTGAACACATGGGGAAGTGGGTTAGAGATGCCAGAAACCGAGAAACACAGCGGTACAGAGACATTTACACCAGCAACGCCAAGCTCTACCTGCCCACTCACCAAGAATAAACCATGGTTTAGATCAGTAACAAAGTGCCATCACCACTGCAAACAGGAAACAGGATTATCAGTATCTTCAGTGCCTGGGCAGACAAATGTGTTCTAAGGTTGGGGATGACTTGGCCACAAACCAGATTCCAGGTGGGCCGCAACTCACAGTCCATCCATTCAGCTGGATCTATCCCTCAGCTGGAAAAGGGTTACAGAAACCATTCAGCATCCTAAGCACTTAAAATTCACCTCCTCAGTCGCACTTCCTGAGCCTTCCACCTTCCCAGGGCCCTGACTACATCTGATGCCTGTGGAAAACACAGGAGCACATGGAGGAAGGAGCCTCTGAGGAGGAAGAGGGGCTGGCATCCATGCTCAGAAATGCACTGAATTAAAACAGAGGGCAAGAACCTAACACTGCACAGGAGGGGACATGTAACACATGAATGGAGCTGGCACTTCACTTGCAGCACCATCAAGCATCTGGGCACTACAAGCACATTCCCTTCACAAGGAAGTTTCTTCTTCACCATCAGAGGGAGCCAGATTTTTCTCCAGGAGCTGTTTTACCCCAAAGTTGGGGTTCCCCATCCCCAAAGTCGAGCATTAAGATCCTGCCTGCCATTAGGCACAAACTCTACCATCACTAGCAAAGCTGACCCTCCATACAGGGGTCACAGTGTGCCTTACAACAAACAGAACCAGGTTTCTCTGCCTGCCCTCATGGTTCCTATGCAAATGCAATCTCTATAAACCCCAGCAAACATTACTTAATGGCCTTTGTCTGTGAGGTGGCCTCAGAGATATGGGCTTTACAGCACCTCTGACATCCTGGCACTAAGCCCCATGGAGCCCCTCTAGCAGCAACCGGTGTGGTCCTGACCCATGCTGCTGCAGGCAAGGTACTGCTGTGGCTACGCTGAAGATGGCCCTTGACCAAAGCCTGTTCCACAAAGTGAAGCAATTTTGCCCAGAGAAGCTCCCCCTTATCGGAAGGTGACCGATGCTGGACCATGTCCAGCACAGTGGGTTCAGTCCTTGTCACTTGCTCTGCCTTAGCAGGACATACTGCAGTCTGTACAGATTACACACAGCTTCCTTCCAAGGACAGAGCTGTGCCTCTGCCTTCTGATGCCATCCCATCCATTATCCTGGGCTATTTGATCTCCTCTTGTACTGACGGGAAGCAGAAGCTACAGATAAAATTATGCTGAGATTCCCAAACCCATGTGGCAGGGCAGGACAGTTGTACTGCTTTGTACTGTGGTTGTACTTCAATTCTGCCTTCAGATACTAAGTTATCATGACCAAAACTTGGTGCTGCGTAAGAGGATGGCTTAAAATACGTGAAGTGCTGAAATAAAACCCTCCTGCTACTCAGTAACTAGGTCTAGTGACGTGATGACAAAGAGTGCTAATGGTTTCTGTGCCATACGTGGCTGGAACACAACATGGGGCGATCTTTTTAGGCCGTGGTCAGATGAAGTTTCTGTGATTTCATAGGTAAAACACTGGGCAGGCTCACAGCGTGTTACAACACCGAGGCTGGAATGAGCAGATACCACCCTGTGCATGATGCAACGGCCTTGGGATGCCAAAGCCAAGAGGCAACACCGATGTATTTACAGGGCAAGTGTGTTTTAACAGCCTTGCCAAAGATTGAGCCCTGCAGTGGGCAAGGGACCCAGCTTACCTTTGGGGTTTGAAGCAATCCTGAAAGCAGGACACAGCACATTCTGGTGGTTTTGCAAGCTGCACTCCTCTTCCTATCAAGCTGTGACCCTAGAAATCTCTCCCCTCCTGCTCTTCCCATCCCCCAAGCACCTCTGTGAGGGAGTAACTTCAGGGTATGGAGGTGCTTATCTCGGCATTCCGGAGCTCCAGCGTGGCACTAGCCCTGGCTCAGTCTGCTCAGAGTTCACCTGTCTCTGCTGATTACATCAGTGCTCAGCTCAGCAGGTATCTGGCTACAATAAAAAGCGCTTTGTCAAATCTGCCAGGGTGAGCTGGCTGCAGACTGACCACGAGCACCAATCCAGCCTGGCAGGAGCCTGCTGTCTCAACAGCTCCCAGCACAGGGCATAGCGCTGGGGTGCGAGCTCCCTCCCTGGCATTGGCACCTCCGGTCTGCTGCTGTGGCAAGGACTCTGTGCCAGGCTAACACCTCTTCCCTCGCATTTGAGTGTGCTCAGATCACTCTGCAGAGGTTCCCTCTTTCCCAGGCACTGTGATTTTCAGAACAGAAATAAAAAGACTCTTGAGGAGCTTTGCAAAGAGACTTTGCAGTCAAAACACACAACTCTGGTGCAGAACAGTGAGGTTTTTCAGCTCTGGTGTAGATGACTCTTGGTGCAGTCTTTTGCCTGTATCTGCCTCCAAAAATGTTCTGTAGAAAAGGTGCTATCTACTGCGAGTTGACACCTACCATTACAGCAGAGAAAAGCTTTCCTCCTGAATGAGCAGCTCATTCCCAACCCTTATTTCATGGTAAATCACCCCCCAGCCACAAAATGAGGACTGGGGGGGAAGAGCCAGCTGATCCCTGCTCTGCATGGCTTGGTGTGCACACTTGGTGTGCTCGGCACAGTGCTCCCCAGCACGGCCAGTCACCCTCTGCTCTGTGGCTCTGCTCTTTGTCCCTGTTCCTCCTCCTCCTCCCTCCCTGCCAGCAGGACGTCCTCAGTGCTCCATTCCAGACGCCCTGTGAGCAGGTTCCTGGTGCAAAGCTGCCCGAAGGAAGGGCCGGTGCCGTTACTCACCGGTGCTGGTCGGGGACCAGGTGCGGAGCCCAGGCCCGGGGTCGGAAGGACTGCTGTCCTAGCTGCCTCTGCAAGTCTGGAGGGATTTCAGCTGTAGGGTTGGTCATTGCCAGAGTGTGCCTTTTTGACCTATTTGCCAAGTATCTGCAACAAGCAGGAGCACATTTGATAAGAGACTGATGGGAGAACGCCTAAAAGAGGGAGCGTTAGATAGCCCAGAGGAAATGGGAAGGAAGAAGGCTGCTGCAGTGCTCGGAACCGACCGGGGAGAAGCACGCCCTGGCCCTGCTGCCCGTGCCCATCACACCACGGGGTCCTCAGTGCCCAGGGAACAAGGGCAGCTCCAGCTGCCTGCCTCAGAAGGGGAGAGCAGTCATCAGCTCTTCCCAGCAGGAAAGCCATGTTTCATAGAATTATACAGTCATAGAACACCTCAAGTTGGAAAGCTCCCATAAGGATCATCAAGTCCAACTCCCTGCTGCTGGCAGGACTACCTAACATCTCAAGGGGAGTGCTGGTATTTCCCTTTGGGAATACCCAGGTGATGACCTGCCCTTAAGTGGGTTCACTCCCCTACAGCAGATCTCTCCCAAGGCCTCACTGAGCCTCAGGGAAGGCTGCTGCACGCATGGAGCCAAGAGACGAGTCACAGATAACCCAGAGCAGGGGCACAGAGCAAAGCTGCTGCTTCACTCGCCCTTGCAGGAAGCTTCTGCACTTCAGACCTACCCCGGGTCTCACCGGGAGCAGTGACCACTTGTGACAGCAGTTCCCTGCCCGAGGGCCACCCCACCAGGGCTGATGGGTGGGCAGAGCCTTTGGCTGCCCAAGGCGATGAGGAAGGGCGCTGGGGGGAGGAAGGCCGGTGCTCAGCCGGTCCGAGGGCGCCATCTAGTCCCTGCTCCGCTCTCCAGGGAGTTGGGAATCACCCGGTAAAGCCAGCGGGAACCCGAGCAGGGAGAGGGGTCCCTTCCCGTGGGGCACAGCCCCAGCACTGGGGCAGCAGCTCGAGCTAAAGCACCCTCTGCACTGCACCTGAGAGACTGCAGGAGTCCCTCCAAGGACTGGGGAGCACCCAGGGCAACACCAGGAGCCTCTGCTTCAGCAAGGATGGCACCAAGGGCCACAGAGCCACACAGCCCTGAGCTGCAGTTGTGGCTGCAGGGATGCCCGGAGCAGCTGGGGCACGGGGCCAGCAGCGATAACAAGAGCAGGGGACGAGCACTTCACCCACTCAAGGCCAGCGGATGAACCCAAGTGGGTGAATGGCCACTTGGGAACTTAACTCCTGTTCTGGTGCACCATCTGGTAACGGGGACAAAGATCACTTGGCCAGTGACACCAGGGATACAAATGGGGTTCTCACCTTCCCTCTTTTCCCCTGCTAAAGCTCCCTACAACTTCACCCGGTGAAGCACAGAAAAGCAGCGAGCAGGAAAGCTGTTGCCTCCTCAAAGCCCAGCTTTCTCCTTGCTAGCTGCGGAAGCCACTTAAGCAGAAGAGAGCAAGTTAACAGAATGAAGAGTGCTTGGCCTTGTGGTAACTTGCCAAAGGCTGTGCCATTAGCTGTTTAAGAATCATTTGATGCAGGCGGGGAATGTTTCCCAAAGAGCTTTACGGTTGTGGTTTGCTAAGATCATTTCATTTCAGACCTCGAGGGAACAATCCAATCATGAGCTATAACAGCGGTTTGGGTGGAAGAAAGTTCCCCAAAGCTCCAAGGAGATGTGGCTGTTCCTTGGAACACAGGAGATATGCTCTGTTCTCAAGGTCAGGCTGAGAAAGGCAAAACCTGCTCACTGAGGGCTGGACACAGCGCAGGGTTCTGGGAAGCTAAATATTTGCATCTGTCCCTCATGCTAACACTATTTACCCTTCTCCTCTGGTGACTACTGATGGGTTGCAACATCAGGGGGTGGAGAGCAAGTTAACACACAACCTGGACCAGGCTTTTTCTGGGCCATCTGGTGGAAGAGGAACACGTGGTATGAAAGGGCTGAGGGCAGCACTGTCGAGAGCAGCCAAGTGACCTACGGATGGGTCCAAGCAGACTTGCCTTCAGTGGGAGCTCAGCATTTCAGCAGCCTGCATCCCACGAAACACTGGGGGGGGAGGCTCAAAGTGTTTCCAGCTAAGCTAATGCTTTAACTTAACACTCAACTGAAACCATAGGGTTTAACACAGGAGAGGTGAAAACCTGCCCAGAATCAGATTTATCTGGTTTGCACAGTCAGAAACACTGTCCACCATCAGAGGTGATGTCAGTGGACATCACAGGCTCTGAATGAGACCTTTCAATAGGCAGCTAGGCAGCACATGTGTGTGCAGAGCACAGCACACAGGGCTCAGCAGCTGACAGAGACTCACTGCAGCCACAGTACCAGGAGCAGCATGCTCCTCATCCGCTCAGTGCTGTGACCTGGCCTCGATTCTCTCCTCGTGCTGCCTTGCAGCTGGGGCAGGTCACGAGCATGGACCCTCCCAGTATCATGGCTCAGAGGATGAACAGCAGCTCGTGAAGAACCAGGGTCTAAGGCTACGCAGAAGACACGAGATGTGCTCTGGGTCATCTCTAAAGCAGGGCTGGAAGTGAGTTCGTTCAGGGCACCAGCTCTGACTTTCTTGTAAGCTCAGGCAGAAGAGGAGTCTCATCACACACACTGCACAGTCTGTCACTGCACACACCCACTGTTCAAATCCCCCTTTGCTCTGGAGCACTGGAAAGAAAGAGCTGGCAAAGGCTCTGGAGCACAGCATCCACCCACCCCAGTGCTTCTCTGCCTGCCCCGAGCCCCAGGCTGAATCCTGCTCCCGAGCGCAGCCCCTGAGGAACGCTACCTTGCTCAAGGTGATGGCCTCTACAACCTGGGGGAGTCCAGAAACGTGTTGGGTTTGAGGTAAGCAGCAGGAGCACTCCGAAACCACACTCACCACACGTAGTGCACCAGCCGGTTAGCAGAGAGGGACTATGCAAAGCCACTACGAAAGTGTTAGCCAGGACAAGGTTAGTGTTCTCATGGATTGAGGAAGTACAAGCATGTTCTACCCGCCTCCTAGTATGTATTTGGAGCAAAGACAACAGAAGTTTCCAGCCTGGTATCTAATGATCCCTTCCTTATTGGTGCAGACTATTTTAAGGCTTACTGCTAAAATTAGCAGGTACCTGTATTTCCAGCAAGCTCACTTTGTTTAAGGCATCAGAGTTGGATGTTTACTGCATGTCTTGATACAAAAGCTGCATTGCCACCCAAGGCCACAGAAGAGCTCTTCCTACCTCCATCACTCAGCAGGGAGGGGTGAATCACTGAGCACTCATTTGCAGGTTAGTGTGGATTGCATGCTGGTGCACACTAAGCAAAGGAATTTAGCAGTTTCAGAGTTTCTGGAGAACCTAGTGCTTAATTAGCTCCCATTCCAGGGGGAAGCCAGCTCTGTAAGCACCTAGCAGTGTCAAAGGAGGAACTGCCTACAGCAATCAACACCCACAGAACAAGAGGAGCATTGAGCCTTCACTGGCATCAACACTGTTGCCTGTGAGGAGGTTGCTGCGTTTTAACTCTGTGGAACACCACAGGGTGAGCCTCTTGGAGGCAGCAAGGGCAAATGTTAACAGACAGGAGTTACCTCTGCACAGCCTCCTGGTCCGGCTCCCCATCGGAGCTCTCCTCATCCACAGGGGTGACAGCTGGGACAGCCTGCAGACAGGAGAGAGGCCATGGGCTGCAGAAAGCGGCCGCGTGGGCCCATCCACCCCACAGACACTCTCCCAGACAAGCTCTGACACGGGTCTGTCAGCTGTGCTGCAGCACCCAGCACCAAGAACCCCTTCCAGCACTCCTCCCCCAGTCAGAACTGCCTGGAACCGAGGCTGCTGCTCTGTTGGTGCTACCAGGAAAACTCACTGATGCATCAAGGGCCAAAGAATGCACATTAATGCCCAAGCTGGATGTTTTAGCTTCCTCCAGTAGAGCAGCAAAGGAGAAGAAAAGCCACCAAATTTAAAAGGTTCACATTTGTCAGCTCCAGAGAGGGACGCACCTCAGCTGCCAGCTATAGCAGAGCACAGCAATGCTCCCACATGGGGACAAGAGAACCCCACTATTCTGGAGCAGGCACATTCCCTGCTTCCAGTGTTTCCAGAGTGCTGCAGGCTGAGCCCACTGCTCCAGTCACCTCTGCCTGCAGGAGAAGGTATTTATAAGCACACCACCTATTCTCTCCCTTCCTTTTGCTACTTACTGGTGTCATAGTGACGAGGGGAGAGGGACCTCGAGGACGTTTGAGCAGTTGCTGTGCGTGTAGCTGGATGTTGGCTCCGCCATCTGACGCCCTGCGCCCCAGAGGGCCCATGCCATTGAGCAGCTGCAGGGTGGGGGGCTGCAGCAGGGACTGCTCCTGCAGGCACAGACAGTACAGTCATCAACCCTGTACCACATCCTTCCAGCACCTGAGCCCCAGCCACAACCTCAGGCACTGGCAGGAGAGGAGACAAGCCTTCTGGGCTTTGGGAGAGATGAAGGAGCATCATCTCAGCACTGACATGGGGCAGAGAGAGACCACATCAGTGGAAAAGTGGTGCTTAACTCCCCATTTCCCTGCCCTCCTCTGTAGCTGCCAGGCAGGCTGCAACCTGCAGCCCCAAAGCCAGGCACTGTCCTATTTCCCCCCAGCCCAGTAATTCCTTCCATGTTTCAGTGCTCTTTCGTTCTTCAGCTTTTTAAGGTTTCGACTAGAATCACACCTAATACACAGCAAGTAGGTACATTTTGAAGCTTATGTAGCCCAAGGAACTGGCAAATAGAGCAAGTTTGAGCAGACCCTCCCCCCCATGCTATCGAGGCACTTGCAGGGTTCAGTACCTTGTACTCCAGCTGCCCCGTGGGCTGCAGGTTCTGCCGAGGCAGCACATTGTGCATGAAGTTCACATTGGGGGTCACCTGCAGGAACGGAGCCTGAGGAGTGACACGGGGGAAGCCAGGCAGGAGCTTCTGCAGATCCTCCATGACCTCCGTCCTGTGCAACCACATTATAGAGGGGAATTAGCAGTGATGTGGAGAGGACCAGCCACGGGCCCAGCACGCTCTGCTTCCCTTCACAAAAAGGCCTCTTACAGCTCTCAGAAGGGTTCCCTTGACCCTTCATCAAGAGGCAGGGGCTGATACTAACCGTGGGTCGGCTACTCCAACTGTGTGCCTTCTCATGGAGAGGTAGCGGACCAGAGCTTCAGGTGACGGCTCTTCCCCTTCATCACTGTCCAAGTTCATCGTTCCATCAGTCTGGGCAGGAGAAACATTGGAATGATGAAATACAACGTGAGGATCGAGCCAGGGGACAAGAACTTGCAGGGGTCACCAGGGGTGTACCTCACCTCTACAATTTGGTTTTCTGGGTTGATGAGCTGGACTTGGGGCACGTTGATGCTCATGGTATTGCCTGTCTGTTCTGTCTGCTGAGCAGAGATCAAAGTCAGAAGACATGAAGCATCTCATACACCCCCTTTACAGGCACTGCTGGATTAGCACCAGTGTGCAGACCTAAGCACTTGGGAACAGCGAGGTCAGCCTGGAGCCAGGGAAGATCTGTCTATCCTTAATTCTCAACGAGTTGCCAGCAACACAAATTGAGGAAGCAGCACGGCACAGCAGTCCTGGTCTGCAGCCTCTAGCTCCTAATCAGCAACCCTCCCCTTGCCTTCTCTTCTGTCCCTAGGAGTCTGAAGAGTTCACTAAACCCAGATCCAAGGAACAAAGCACAGGATTATGGCACCCTGACTACACACAACATGCTCAGACGAGGGACGCTTTGATGCTCCTGCCAGGATGAGGACACCCAGAAGCGAGTCTGGGTTTAGCAGGGAAGAACAGGATGTGAGAGAGAGCTACCTGGATGTTAGCAGAGGTGGGGAAGGTCATGGTCCGTGGTATACCAGGAGATGGTGCAATGCGCAGGTTCTTGTGCCTCTTCAGCCTGTCACAGAGCAGGCTGTAGATTGCACTGTAGTGATCATAAGCATCGGCTCTTAATGACTGCAAGAGGAAAGGGAGAAAGTGCTCAGTTCCTTCTGTCAAGCAACAAACCAAAGGTCAGCTGAGGTGATGAGCAGCAAACCTGGCCATTGATCTGCAGTGGGAGCAGGCAGGACACGGCTGCTGCTGTGCTGCCATACCTGAATGGTGCGCTCCTTGTCCAGCCCCATGTCTGCCATTGCCAGCAACACGTCCTCATTCAGCGGCTCCATCTGCCTCTCGGTCTTCAGGTGCTGACACTCTGCTATCAGCTGCAAGAGCACAGACACAGCTCAGCTCTGACATTCCCAAAGGCACACTGGTGAGTCACGGCGCTCTGAAAACCAACACATCAGGCTCCGGCAGCGAGCTGGCATGAGCTCTGAAGGCTGATGGCACACCAGCTCCAAACCCAGTGCCTTAGGCTCTCAGCGGCAAGGGAAAGGTACAGAAATACATGCAGATGAGGAGCAATGTGGGAAGCAAGACCAGGAGACACAGAGAGTGGAAGGGCTGCACATCACCACTCGGACTGGGTGTTCAACAGCTGAAACCAATCCCGCAGCACTACGTGCCCAGAGCCCATGGCAGCCCAGCAGGCACTGAGCATACTCCTCACCCTGTCAAACTCGGCGTCAGCCTCCCCAAGCTTCATCCACTTGTGTTTGCAGATCTGCTCCATGGAGAGCCGCTTGCTCGGGTCCAGGACCAGCATGTGCCGGATCAGATGCTCACATTCTGCAAGGGAAGAGAGCCCGGTGACCACAGGGTTGGACAAAAGGGCCAACGGGCCTTTATCTTCCATGTATGCTGTCACCATGGGGGACCAAAGCCTCCCCCTGCTTTGGGCTGGGACCTAAACTTGCTTTAAAAGCATGGCATGTTTCAGGAAGCATTTTCTGCAGGAAGAGAACCTCTTCCCCAAGTAATGTGGCAGGAAAGGGAGCTTTCAGCTGGGAAGCTCCATGCAGCCCATGTGAAATCATTCCTTAATCTGACAGCAGGCAGCCAAGCAGCAACATATGACTCGTTCTTAAGTAGAGTTGGTTTTCTCTGAGAATTAATCACACTTCTCAAACCCAAGATTTGTCACTAAAGCATTCGGAAGCATTTCTGCAGGAACTGGACGTCGACATTTGTCTCTGATGGGGCTGTTGCTGGAAACTCATGTGCCATAATGCTGTAAAAAGCTTCTTGTGTAGTGAGGGCCTCTACATTCCTCAGTCATTATTCCATTTTTAGCTTTCCCATTTCCCAGGCCTCAGAAGGAGCGTGTCTTTGCTAACATTCTGCTGTACTTTGCCCAGTTACATGCATGAAAGCTGAGATTTTAAGTAAGAGTCTGTTGGTTTCTAAATTGTAGCTTCAGACCCCATTTTAGCTGACATTCCAAACCACCATCCAATGGATACCCTTCCTGGCAGCCCACTTGCCTGGCACATAAACCAAGTGCTATGCTGTCATTTCAGTGCTCAAGGAACGTGTGAGCAGAGGGGACCAGTACAGGCAGCCCTTACCTGTGGACATGAAGAAGGGAATGCGGAACTTGCCGCTGAGCACCCTGGCCCGCAGGTTCTGCAGCGTGCTGCCGTCAAAGGGCAGAGCACCACACACCAGCACGTACAGCACCACGCCGAGGCTCTGCACCCAGGATGCGGCAGCAGCAGCAGGGAGAGACCAGAACACAATGGTCAGTCATGGGGAATGGTGTGCAGAGACAATAAATAATAGTAAAGACACTCCCATTGGCATAGACCCTGTTGGCACCTCAGTGGGAAAGGCCAGGCTGCAGGCAGAGCAGCGCTGGGGCCATGGAGGAGACCATCCTGAGCCCCTGCACTAACGTGCTCTCTCCTAAACCCTGACGCAGAAGAAGTGGGGGCCTTCTCTTCCAGCTCTGGCAGATGAAGCCCCCCCACAGAAAGTGCTCTGCCATTCACAGCGCTGAAGTGAACCGTATTTTTGGGAAACTCGATTAAAAGGCATTTCTGGGTAATGAATATTTTTGGCACCATGTCTCCCAATAAAAAGAATGTGTGACACACCAGCCAGAATGGGAATATAGAGCCAGCTTTATAAAGCATTTCTGCAAAATGCGTTTTTTTTGCCATATCAGGGGCTTCTCTCTGAGACGTGTACAAAATAGGAAGGAAAGGCAAAGAAACAGGAAAATCAGATCAAGGTAACAAAGAGGTGCATCACATACCCAAATGTCAACCTTCGGCCCATCGTACTCCTTGCCTTCAAAGAGCTCTGGAGCAGCATAAGGGGGGCTCCCACACCAGGTTTTCAGCAGCTGGCCAGGGGTGAAGATGTTACTGAACCCAAAATCTGCAAGGACAAAGAGAACCAATTCAAGGAACATGATCCACTCCAACTGTCCTAAAGAAAGGGTATTTCAGTCACTTGCTGAGCCTAAGTCACCTTCAATCCTCTAAGAGAGAACTGATACAGCAGAGAAACAGGAGGGCAGAAGAGGCAAGAAGAAAAACACTGAAGCCACCTGGACAGTGCAATTGCTCTTGTACCGAGCCAAAAGATGACCAAGTGTTAACAGTGGCACTTCAGACTGTAGGAACCATCTCAACAACCTGCTGCACAGCACACACTGAAACCATCCGGCTTCTGCTTAGCAACTCAATACCCAACCTTCAGCTTCACAACTTCATCAGGGCCAGGGCAAGCGCCAGCAAGGACAGAATGTGACAAAGGGAAAACAAAGCAGGAGCTTTGATCTTCCAGAAAGCACGGCACGAGATGGAAGCTTTGGCTACAGGGAGGTTTTCCTTCAAAAAAGAAAGAATCCTCACTAAATCCCTTGTTTTTTCACCTCAATTGACCAATAAAAGCAAGTGGACAGTCAGAGAGAAGTCTCCATGCCCTGTGACCAGGACGCCCTTAGAAGCAAGGGCCCAAAGGTTATGTGCAAAGTGCCTGCGCGTATGCCAGCAGGAGGACAGTGACATTAACACACACAGACATTCGCCATGGCATTTGCACCAGCAGCAGCCCCTCGCTGCAGGATTCCATGAGGAATGCTGGAAAACAGGGGCCACAAACGCTCACTTGGCAAATTCCGAGTGATTAAACCAAAGCACTGTGGCAAAAACACAGAGTGCAGCTGCGGGAAGTAGAAAGCTCTTATAAAGAGCTTAGTTTTGACTCCCTCGGTGGTCAGAACTGCAGGGAGCTGGGGTAACACAGAGCTGAGTGCCAACCTGTCAGTGATACACAAGATCCCAGTGCTGCGCAAGGAGATTTGGGCTGAGAATGTGCATTTTCATTATACAAGTGGCAAAGAATACCTGAGATGCAAAAGCACAACGGTTTTCTTCCCGTATTTTGAAATAAGTACACATTCATCCTGAAGATTCACCTTCAGTTTTAGCTGCTTATTTCTCCTCAGTGCCTTTCATCCATGCTGCACAAGGTAAGCACTCTGGCACACATTCTTTAGCCATCAAGAAAGATTTGTTCTTCTAAATCCCACAGGAGGCATGGAAACCCCACTGGCACCCCACGGACAACACAGTAACTGCAGAGCCTGTGCTTCCAATCACTGCATTCCTCACAGGATGTTCCATGACCTACTTCCAGGTGACTTTCCTCTCCTCCTCCTACAGGCAGCTCCCGCAGAGCCCAGCAGAGCCCCCAGCCCAGGCCCTGCTGAGAACAGCAGCCTTGCTAAGAGCCTCCAAAAGTGTATGGGGGAGAAGGTTTGCAAATCCCCAGGGAGCAGCCAGGTCTCATTCCACAAGCAGATGCAGAGAGAAAAGGGCATTTTTGAGGAGCAAGGTGAAAGTCACCATGGAATAGGGAGATATTTAAAGGAACAGCTCTGTGCTACAGAAGTGGACCCTGTCCCTCATGTTTGGGAGCTGGCTCCAGCATCTGCACCACAGATACTTCATCCTGGGAAGGTTGCAGGCTCTTGCACACGAATGCACAGCAATGCATAGATGACATTCCTCTGCAGCCATAGGCTGGGAAGGCCTGGGTGTTTAGCAACCATCTCAACTCCTGGCTGAACTCTCTGCCTGGGAACACCAGTGATCCCACTGCCAGAAGCAACTGACTCAGCCTCCGAGAAGGTACACTGGAGAAACAGCATCCATGGGAAAAATGAGCGTGAGGGCATCAGCGCTTCTGACTCCTGTTTATGGAAAACCAGTGTAGCTGCAACCAAAAACCCCAAACCCCACAAGTCCCCTTGCAGTCAGTGCCAAGTGAGAACAGCAGCACTGACCCGCTCCGAGGCTGCTGCACTGGCTTGAAGGTGCCACTTACTAACACTGAGTAAGGAATGTGAAGCTGCAAACAGGGGTCCGTAGTAGCTGCAGAAACCCTGCCCAGGTGGGAGCCTGAAGCTGGGGTTACACATCCCATCAGAGGCTGTGCTGTCAAGTTGGAGTTGATGAGGTAGAGGGACAAAACGTGGTACTTGGAAAACCCTACCCATCAATCAGCTTTTCCAGGCTACTTTTCAACTCACTACGACATCTTCTTGCCAAGTCAAACACTGCCACCAGCAGGGTGGGAGCTGTCCTCTGGAGTCCCTGCTGGGAGCAGAGATTTGGAAGGAAAACAGTTCTCAGCTCCCTTAGATAAAACCCCAAAGCTTCCACATTCAGAGCCTGTCAGTGTGGGCACTCGTGCAGGAAATCCAGCCTCACCTGGGGTAGTTTGGAACTCCTATTTGCAGGACCCCTGCACACGGGTTAGATTTTACCCTGTGAACACAAGATGGCCTCAAATCATTAGTGCATCTGTTTGCACACAACACGTGCCACAAAGTGCTGTGTCAGCAGCGGTCTCTTGCTCATCTGCCTGCAGAGCAGCGACGAGCAGGTTACCACCCTCGTGCCAGGGAGGACATGGCTCACACTATTAAGTGTTCAGAGGAAGTGTCAAAGTCCTTCACTTCCTTCCCCGTTCCCTCCTCACAAAGCAACGATGAGAGAAACCTAGGAAACTATTAACCATTTTACTACAAGCCAAGCGTTCAGCTCTCATCTAACACCTACAGATGGTACAGAAGAGAAAGTAATGAAACGAACAGGACTCCCTGAGTGCCATTTCCCCTTCACTGTTCTGCCATAGACACTGTCAGCCCTGCTTTGCCATTCCTTCTCTCTCCTCCAGCCTGACCTGCTTCAGAGGAGTCCTAAACCGGCAGCAGGACTCAAACCCAGGTCAATAGCTTAGTATTAGTCTCGCCCATTACCCAGTGTTTTGGAACACCACCATATCTGTAGCTGCATATGTGCCTATGAAGCCAAAGCTGCTTTTTGTCCTCCTTCTATTTTGCACTACTTGAAGGGAGATATAAATCTCCCGGCTACAACCTGGCAGCTCCAGCCCTGGGCAGCAGGCCACACAGAAATCCAAAGCTTCCTTTAGCTGCACTGCATTTCCTTCGTTGTGAATACCTGGAAGCAGCCAATGCCTACACTTATTAACTCCTGAGAGCAGCTGCCTTCCTCCCACACCACCAGGCTGAGCTCACCTGCTATTTTGATGTTGAGGTTCGCATCCAGGAGCAGGTTTTCTGCCTTCAGATCTCTGTGGACAATATTGCGACAGTGACAGAAGTTGACAGCAGCCACGATCTGCTTGAACTTCCTGCGGGCTTCCTTCTCCGCCATGCGGCCGTGGGCCACCAAGTGATCTGCAAGGGATGGAGTGAGGAACAAGGGGTTATTCACACAGGGGCTCCTCACACACCTGTAACAGGTAACACAGAGGATGGAGATGGGGAACAACGCGGGCACCAGCCTGTTTTCCAGGCTCCAGCACCAGACGGGGTCAGTGCTGGAGCTGCATGGGAAGGATCCAGCACATCACTGCCACACAACCCTACCTGAGCTGTGCCCACGTGAAAAGCTTTGAAGTGATCTCAACTTTCCTCTGTATTTGTGCTTGGGATTGCCCCAACACAGGGGCAGGGAGCCTCCCTGTCATTTCACTGCCCTAAACTGGAGGGTTTGAAACAACAAAACCCCACGGCTTGTGAAGGTTCCTGCTCAGGAGCTGGTGTCTTCCCAGTGCCCCATTAATTCCAATACCCATGACATAACTGCCTGGCAGTAAACACCAATTACGAGCTTCATCAGAGCAGCTCTGCCGGCTCCGGAGCCACAGCAGCCTCCTCCTCACGGCTCACTCCTCGTGTTGTGCAACAGAGTGAAGCTGGGTTTCAAAGCACTTGTCAATTCAGTTGTAGTCATCATAACTCCTTCCATAAGCAAATCTGAAGTAGGGCCAGGGAGGGAAATCCCTCACCAATCCCAACATGACCCTCCACTCACCTGCTAGGAAAAGCAACACTGACTCTCTCAAACAGCCCTGTCATATCTCATCAAGTCAGGAGCAGGGTCAGACATTTTCTAGTCTGAGGAGCTGGGAGGTCGATGAGCAGCATTAAGCAAGGGCCTGCTCCAGTTTAACCATTGCCACCCATCAACAGGCACAGCTCAGCTCCTGAACAAGTCAAGGGCATTCCCACTGTTTATTGCACATGAATCTGGGAGTGCAGGCTGCTGATACAGCAGAGTGCAAGGTTCCAACCTCCCGACATTCCTCAAAGTATTCCTGAGGTTCTCCTGCAGGCAAGGAATCCAATCCACTGCTACAGGAGGAGTCTTTCTACACATCTCTCCGAGGGTAGTTTTCCCAACCCAGGTTCAGCGGTCCCCACACATGGATGTTCAATTGTCCCTCTTCCGAGCCAGCCCCGCTTCAGCTGCAGGACAGGCTCAAATCCCACTTTTCCTGAAGAGAAGTGCATGGAGCTGGTCCCCAGGCTCTGCACGTAGGCACAGCACTCAGACCGCTGACATTTCTGCCCAAGCTCCAGAGGAAGGACAGAAACAATGAAGCTACAGAATACTTCACATACCAGCAAGGGCAAGTGCATGCCAAAATTAACCATTGCGAGCTTAGGCTGCACAAACCTCTCGTGCTGCAGGGGTTACAGAGTCGAGCCTCGTGCTCAGCTGGGAGCCAGCACACTGATCCAGAGCACAGCCTCCCGTGAAGCACCTGATACTGCTGTCTGCATTAAACAGCCCCATGCTGAGCAAGAAGCACCTTCTGGTCAAGCGACAGGGCTGACACACAGGTTCCCCCTCTTCGCCCCTGGACAGACTCCTCACGCTTTCAAGTTGTTTTCTGTCTGGAAAGCAAATGCTGCTGAAGCTTCACATCTCTTCCCTGTGCTGGATTAAGTCCCATTTCAGGGTACTTGGCGATCCTGTGATCCCAGAAGCAGCCTGACCTTGCAGAGACTGGTACCACGTCGTTTAACGCCAGGGAGCTGAGGATAAGCAGTGGGGACGGGACAGAGGCACAGACAGGCTCACCACATAACCAGAGAAATGCTGCTGAGCACTTTTGTCTATCAAGCAAGGACCCACATTCTTGTGAGGGCTGCAGCTTATTTACAGAAGCCATAGTAAACAGCGGAACTCAGACCAGACTTGCAGCCCGTGTTCTGTTTGACCTCACAAGAGGGACACTCAAGGGACCTGGAACAGAGAGCACCCTCTGTTTAAAAGGAGCCATCCATTTGTTGGTGATGTCAAAGCAGAGGCCCAACCGCAGGCAGAACACGCACAGGGACAAACATAACAATTTACATTTTGGTGCTTAAGCCCCCAGCAAAAGCCAGGCTCCTCCTGGCCCCATGCAGCCTTACAGGCAGGGAGTTATCACAGTGCTTCCAGAAACCGGAATCAAAGACACTTCATGGCTCTGCTCGGCCACCAAAGGAGCTCTCAGCCCTTCTACTGACAACTCGGATACACAGGTTGCAAAGCTCTCCCAGGGCTCCAACCAGGGAGACACAGAAGCCCCCAACCAGATTGAAAACAAGGCCATTTAGAGAAACTACTGCTCCTTAAACTACAGATTCCAACCTGTATTACTGCCTGTGTAGCACTGATAGCTCTACAGTACAGTTGAAGCCCTTGAAGGTGCTTAAAGCACTAAGGAAAACAACTCAGATTCGCTTCTAACCAAACCTGCTCTGAAAAGGACAACTGTAACTCAGATGATACGAGCGCTCAGCCTCACACCACATCCAGAGCCGTGGTGGTCAGCCCCTGCCCCTTCTGCAGCTGGGCTTTAAAACCCTGGTCATGCAGACTTCAGGAGGGAACCAAGAAAAAGAGCTGAAAGACCCTGCACAAGCACATGGAACAGGGAGGCTTCCCCAGCCACAACTGCCCAGTGGAGCCCTTCTCTGCACAACATGAGGACGTGAGACTCTTCAGCACAGGAGATGCTAACGACCGCGAGGAAACCTTCCCAAAACGGGTTGCTGCTTCCTCCTTCTAAATTGCTTCCGCTGGTAGAACAAAGTCCTAATGGCTCCGCAGGAAACCCTGATTACAAAAAGCTGAGGCTTCAGTTTCCCCCTCCCGGCTCTAACCACAGCGCCTGAAAACGCTCAAACCCGGTCAGTGGGGGCTTTGCTCTGGAAAAGCCCCTGTGCTGTTCCAGAGCTGGCTGCTCCCAGCTACCCACAGGATAAATGCTGGGCAGTGTAATGGAAATTAGCCATGCTAATGAGCTGAATTTACTACAGCATGAAGTAGTGCAGAAAGCAATTAGATTTGCACTTCGGCTCATGGAGAAGGCTATTTTTGTAAGCAAGAGAATTCATTCCAGGCTTGTATACGAGCTTGCACATAGCTCTGCATTTAAAAAAAGATGAGCCCATCGCTGCCAAATGCAACAGAAGAGGGAGAAAGTAAGGAGTGATTTATGCTTTCCTGTGGTGATCCACAGCAAGCGAGCTCTTAGGCACATTCAAGTGACTTTGCTGCACAAGGCAAGAGGAGTCTCAAGCCCCCGGAGCTGCTGCATGTCCCACACCATGATTCATGCTTGAGGAGACAACTGGGAGGCTCAGCTGGAGGAAGTCAGGTTTCCACAAGGCCATCCACAACATCAGCTGCCACTTGCTTCTTCCTTCAGCTGTCACCTTCTCAGAGAGGAAGCCCAAAGGGGATGGACCACGCTGGGAAGAAGCCACGACAATCATCTACAAAGGTACTGAGGAACTGGAAAACAGCTCAAGTTGGCTTTGCCTTAATTTGAAGCTTCTCTTGCTTCACTAAGAGCTTCACCTTTAACTACATGGCAGCCTCTTGCAGCAAAGTGAGAGGTCCTGACACTGAAAGTCAATCTTCTGCAGTGGCTCAAGAGGACAAGGAGGAGAGCAGTTCCATTTAGCTGACAGGCTGTATGTGACTGTCCTCCCAAGGACACCACCTGCAAGCAGACTGAAGCCAGCTCCAGTCAAGCACAGAGGATTTCCCCCTTTTCTGCATCTCACATGGGTGGAGCTAGTACAGATCCCAGTGTGGACCTGTATTTCCATCTCTCCAGGTTTTCATATTGGTCATGGCAATAAAACAAATGAAGGGATCAGCCACCAGTTCTTGCACTTGTGCTGCACTGATAGTCTTTTCCTGAAAAGAACAGCTTCTGTGGTCAAGAAAGCTCAGCCAAAACATTGTTAGCAGACAATGGAGTTGAAAATGGATGTAATTAACACAGGCTAAGATAACATCAGGTATCCAGAAGATAAGAACACGCATGGCTCTGGGAACAGAACACTGCAGAGCCACGGGACTGCCTGTTTCTTTGAAAGCCACTAACAAACACCGATGTTTCCGCTCTGGTCAACAAGCTTCATACAACTTGCTGGAACCAAGTGTTCAGCAACGCTTCCAAAGCCAACCAGGTGACTATTCCCAACACCTGTAATCCCAAAGTCAGCATCAAAGCACGGCAGCACCTGCCAATGGAACCCAAACAAGCAGCAGAGGTTACAGAGGGATTTTTCCACCAAGTTGGTATCATTTATTTCTCTACTCCTGTCATCAATGGAAAGTTTTCAGGCTGAAGGGCATCCCTCAGCCGCAGCAAGAGAGCGTGGCAGCTATTTTCAGTCTACTGGAGCTGACCAAGTGCATTATCTGATTAAAGAATGCAGTAAATGTACTCACCAAATATTTCCCCTCCACTGGCGTACTCAGTCACTAGATAAATCATCCGCTCTGTCTCCATGACCTGGGCACAAGGACGGAGAGGGGACACGTTAAGGACACTGCCCTCTGCAAAAAGCGTAGTTAAATAAGAATTGACCCTTTCTGTACCATGTGTAACTGCTTTCATTGAATCAACAAAATTAACTCCCCTGTGCTAAGGAACAGACAGGAACCGGGGCATGTAAGAATCAAACGGCAAGTTCTAAACAGTGATGCTGTAACTAAACACACTTCACTTGTGCCTTCCTACCCTTGTCTTTGCCCTCCCTTCAGTGTTTGCTCCCCTGGGAGACTTCTCAGGGCTGTCACAAGGGAACCAGTTCACCTTCCCAATTACCCAGGCCACTGCAGGCACTAAAATCACCACCAATTTTGCCAAAGGGGGAACATTCCCTGAATCAAGAAGTGACTTTGGAATGAGCCAAGACCCATCAGCCATGAGGCAGAGCAGAGGCTTTGCCTCAGGGAGCCCTGTGTGTTTCAGTCAGGTAACACCCCACTTGTAACACACAACTATAGGAGTCCGACAGGGCACTGGGGCTGCAGCAGCCCAATGTGCCAAGGCCACCAGTTTACTCTCGCAGTTGGCAGTCCAGAGCCTGTCACAGCGAGTTTAAAGGTGCCATTTATTCCAGATTCCCACTGAAAAGCTGTGAAAGGCTCTGAAACACCAACTCCGGGGTTTAGTAGTTCATTATCTAAAAATCAATGCCACTGGATGCCCAGGAAGATCAGACAGGGTGGAACACCCTCCGCAGTGGGTGCGCTTCCCTCACCTTAGCAAAGCCAAGCCACAAGTGTCACCTGCCCAGTGTCATATCAAAACCATACATGGAATAATCAAGTTGGAAAAGGGCTTATTAAAAAGGAGTCCATTTGCAAAGCAGCATTCCCCAAGTACCTGCAAAACGCTGCAGCTCTGCAGTGTCTGCTGTAAGCATCTTGCACTCTGTGGTTTGGCCTAAAGAGCTAAACATTAACCTCTGTCACTTCTACTCAGCGTTAACTCCTTGGAGTCCAGCTAAGTGCTCCCATTTATCAGGCAGAGCTGAGCAGCACACAGGGCTTGAACAGACAAGCCCACTGAACCTGGCAGTTCTGACCAGCTCTGGCAGGACCCTGGGAAGGCGACTCCATCCGACAGCTTCCAGAATCAGGACTACAAGCAACAGAGGAGAGTCTGTACCCAGCTTTTGAGCACTCCCTGCTTCAGCCCTTGTATCAGAGAGGCCCAGGGAGGGAGTCTTTCATCTGGCCACCAGCTCCCAAAGCAGCATTTAATGGTTCACCAACAGGGTGGCCTCCCTTATCCCTCTGCTCCCACCACGCTGGTGCTGTCTGCATGCCCCTGGCCTGTTGCAACCTCCCCGCTGCTCTATTTGATCGTTCAGTCGGAGGGGCACCACAAACGTGTGTCAGAGGCATCACACGGAGGCTGTGCCGCTGCTGGTTCTGTTTGCACACCAGGAATGCCAAACAAGCTGGAGAACAAGTCTGCAAACAGTATTCCCAGGTGCTATTGATCACCTTTCAGGAAAGCAGGGCGGGATCAGCAAGTCCTTGGGCCACAGGTAAATGGTCAGAGAGAGGAGAGCAGGGGAGCTCTGTGCTAGCGGGTGAGACTTACTTGCTCCCTTATACAGAGAAGGGGAGCCAGCATCCGGTTTCAACTGGGAAGCTGAAAAGCACACAATAGCCATAAACAAATGGCAAGAGGCCAGCCCACAGCGGAAGCATCATCTCCCAGAAAGAGGAGGATCAACCACACTTTCCCTCTGCTCCCTCAATCAAAGTACTCTGAGACCTTGGAAACACAAAGGACTTTCCCAGTACTTCACGCAGGAGAAACAGAGGGATAACTCCAGAGAAAGTACTATGACACAGTGTAAAGCTATAGTACAAAGGGACAGAAAACACACCGCGGGGAGTGCGCCTACCTGGTATAACCTGATGATATGTGGGTGGCAAAGCATCTTCATGATCTGAACTTCTCGAAATATCTTCTTCAGGTTCTCTTCATCCAGCTGGGTCTTATCGATTATCTTTATAGCGACCTAGCACAAGGGAAGAGCAGGACAGAGGTTACTGACCCATTTTCAAAAGCAGGGCCTGTATGTAAGACCTGCTGTGCTGAACAGAATACACAGTCCCTGCCCCAGAAAGGCTCCGAGCAGCCTCCCAGAGCCCAGCACCTTGCCAGGAGGCGGACAGGAAGCAGCTTTGTTTCCTACCTCTTGGGGTATTGTCCCTACAGAGGGTACCTGTTTGTGAGCAGGGTGCAGAAGGGTTTTGGGCTCCTGTTACCACAGCGCACCCGTTCAAGTCTCTCTAGCATTCGAGACTTCTGTTCCCTCTGCCTTCCCTGAGCATCCTTCCCCAGCACTGGCAGCTCCCAGCTCTTTGGGGCACAGAAAGTGAAATCACCAAACTCTAAACAGGAAGAGACCCCCTGTGCCGGTGATTCACAGCCAGAAGGATGTGACTCAGGAGCCCAAAGCCCAGTTCCAGAAGTGCCTTGCTCTGAACAGCCGCTGGTGTGCACCAGGGACAAGTGCTCTGTGCGCAGCAACAAAACCCACTGTGGTACACAATCCAAAACACATCTCCTCCTCCAGTGCCAAACCCCAAGTGCAATGCTAAGTGACGCTCTAACAGGCACAGTGCCGCTTGGAGGCAAACAAACAAAGGGATCATCAGGGTCTTTAAGGGAACAATCTGAAGCACGTGAAAATTAAGCTTCATTTCCTATGCTGAACCCCTCCCCAGCGGAATAGCTGCCCTGCGTGTACCACAGCACAGCCCAGCCCCAGCAAGGCACCAGCACAAGAAGCTGCTTCTTTCCTTTGAAACCTCTAATTCAGAGCCCAGGAACGGTTCCAGGCTCCCAAGTCAGGGAGCATGCTTCCGACAGCAGCCCTGTGCCATGCGGAGCCAGGCCTGGCACTGGGCACCAGGGGCTGCTGGCAGGGCCGGAGCCGGAGCCAAGGTGAAGCCCTGGACCTGTGCGGCTGCCAGGCACTAACAGGCAGTGAGTAACGGGGTGAGGAGCTGCTGCTGCTCCTCAGGGCTGGCACTGCCACTGTCGGGGGTGTTTTGCACCACATAGCTCCAAGGACAGCGCTCAGGAGGGAACTGGGAGAGCCGAGAGCCAGAAGGGGATTGGGAAGCACCCACTCTGTGCTTTTCACCAAGGATTATCCCTGCAGGAATGAGCTTCTGTAAAGCTTCAACTGATGCGTGTGTATATAAAAAGCTAAGAGGCACTTCCTCAAAGAGCAAATCCAAAATGTCTAAGAGACAGGAGTCATTTTCAGGCATAAATACATGAAAGCCCCACAGATCTGCAGTATTCCAAAGCTCCTTACTCATTTCCCAGCTCTATAGTCACTCAAAGGAAATCTCATTTCCCAGCTTAATTATATGACTGGAGTTGACACTCGTGGCAGAGTTTAAGGGATACAGAACATCGGATTGAACGGAGCTCAGTGGGGAGGGCCAGACAGAACAGAATTCAATCCCTCTGCTTTTGTCTCTGATAACACAGCGGGCTGCTGGCCCGCTGCCTGCCCCACACTGGTCACCTCACTGCACTGGGGGCTTTACATGTGGCGCAGAGGAACACATACAGCAGGCAGGAGATGTCCTCATGTGAAGGACCATACTGTCAGTTGGGCCAAAGAGTGGCCCTTGAACACACCTGCACCCTTAGGGGAGATGAGGAGGGACCTGGCCCTTCTGGAAGGGTTCCTTCCATGTGTTTTCATCCCGTCCCAATGCCTCCAGTGACTGCTGTAAGATGAAAGGCAAAAGGCTCCTGAAAGCCCTGGGCAAAGCACCTTGTGCTCCGGTTTCAGGAAACTCGGAGCTTCCCCACGAACGTGTGAGGGTGGAAGGAGGAAATCCCCACAAGGGAAAGCGCAGGGAATTTCAGGAGTCCATTGTATTTCCAGGTGTTTCTTCTCCTAGAAACACTGCTCCCTATCTCCATGATCCTGAGCTGTGTGCGCATGTCAGGCAAGAGCCTGGTGAGCAGCAGAGCAAGTCTGACCCAAAGCAAAGGGGTAGCTGGGGAACTAAAAGAGTGGAAGTGAAACTCTGAAGGCAAAAGGGCACGAGCAGGTATCACTGATGTCAGGGCATCCCACTGATTCACACGGGAAGTCACAAGGAGCAGAAATGCCATTTCAGGCCCAAACACCCCAAAACGCTCTCAGATGGGAGCTCCCACAAGCCCAGGCTGCCCCTTCTGCGCTAAGCACCAACCCTTTTCCGCATCCCAGCACATGCAGCCTTTGCATTTCCTGCTCTCAAACACACAGGCTTCTCCTGAAGCTCCTCCAGCATCACCAGAAACACAACTGTACACCCCTGATTTGCCCCAAGACACCAGATTTGATATCCTGGTAGTGACCAGGGCTGGAAGATCATGGCACGAGTGAGAGGCTCCTGAAGGAGGCAGGGGAGAATGAACATCCATATCGACATCCTGTTTATGAGCCGAACGTGGTGAATATCCCTGCAGACTTCCTTGAATCCATGGTGCCCTGCCAAGGGCAGGGAAATGAACTGCCACGTGCCCAGGGGGAGGGCAGGAGCCATGCTCGGGACCATGGGAAAAGGGGAATAAAGGGAGAAGCAGAATCTGGTTTCATAGAAAGGACCCATAGGACAGTGCAGTGAACACAGGGAAAAGCTAAGGACCCTGTCCTGGCCTAACACCTAGGACTCCATGCCACCCATTTGCTTGGATCCAATTATAACTGTAATTGAACTATAATTAAGCTTTCCTGCATGGATGATCATTCCATAAAGAAACCACCTTTTCCATTTCAGTTGTTTCTGTAGCAGCTCCACTCGAAACCAGGAGAAGCCCCACTTCTTTGGGAACAGAGCACGCGAGCAGCCTCATCAGTAATCCCTACACAAGTGGAATTGGGCCAGGAAGCGTTGCCATAAGTCAGCAATTGATCTCCTCAGCGTAAGAAGAGCCAACAGATGGCACCGGCAAATTGACTGCCCTGAAAGAAACCAACATGTTGATTTAGGAGAAACACTTCCTACAATTGTTCCGAGGCGTCCTCCCGCTCCCCATCCCGCCTGGAACACCACCACTGAGCGCGCACTGCATGTGCTCTGCTGCAGGGCAACACGGCCATGAGACTGGGTTCCCCTGCTACTCCATGGCTGGCTCTGGAGCAGGTCTTTGGGCTACTAAAGGGGTAAGCCTGGAGAAGGCCAGTCTAAAGGCCTGGACAGGACCTGAATTACTTCCACAGCACAGCCCAGCATCCCTCTCCTTTCTGTCCACTCCACTACAGCCTTGCTGGGATGCCAACATGAGCTGTCAGAGGGCTGACAGCAAAGAGCTCCTCTTTCCAGCTGCTCCTGCCTGCCAGGGACACTTGGGAAGCTCCGAACACGACCCCTTTGGATTAAGCAGCTGCTGAAGGCGCAAAAATCACTCCTATAAGCAGATACTGACGCTGCACAGGACCTTTGGGAGAGCTCCGGTGCCAGAGGATGGAGTCAAGACAGAGGCAGGGGGAGACAAAGGAAAAGCTGCTGCAGTGCCTCCTGCAATGGCACCTCCTGGCCCACGCTGCACGCCCCAGTGTCCTCACACACCGCAGCAGCTCAGTGGGTAGCTGTCACTTTAGGTGTCACTTGTCAGCAACATCACCTTCCTGCAGGGATGGTCGGCTGGCAGAGGCACATGTTCTTCAGGCCGGCTGCCACAAGCCTGCCTGTGTGCTAAGGGGCACTGAAAGCCAGCACTCTACATGCAAACAGGCAATTGGTACAGGTTTTACCCATAGGAAAACACTCGACAGCAGAGATGTGCTCTGACATCCTTACACACCCAGACAACGGGCTGTTACCAGATCGGAGAGACCTCTCTCAACAAGCTCTCAGGCAAACAAAGGCATCTCCCCCTTGGAATGAACCCACCAGCAGAAGCCCCCAGTTCAGGGATGCAGCAAATAAAGCCAGGCCGTTCTGCAGCCAAACTGGGGGCTTCGGAGGTGGCACAAACAAATATTGGCAGCAACTGAAAGGAGGAAACCAAGGACCAAGATGCATACAGCAAAGTGTGTTTGCTCAGGAAGGAAGTTATCACCGTGTCCACATCCCTCTTCACAATCAATGCAGTGACTTGTGCCTTGCGCAAGGTGAAGAAAACCCCAATGGTGTTTTGGGAAAAGTCAATACACACAAACCCTTGGGCCTGGTGCAGTGTTAATG
Organism: Psittacula echo; assembly: GCF_963264785.1. Classification (NCBI taxonomy): domain Eukaryota; kingdom Metazoa; phylum Chordata; class Aves; order Psittaciformes; family Psittacidae; genus Psittacula; species Psittacula echo. Next base: position 878,819 of record NC_137754.1, read on the forward strand.
CCCTGCTTGTGAGCGCTGTGCTCCGCTGTGACCCTTCCCCGATCCCAGGGGAACGGGTCTGGATTTCAGTGGCAGAAGCACAGACCCCACATTGATGCCTGCAGCTCTGCTAAACCCAGTGGGGACAATCTCATCATTCCAGGGCATGTACAGCTGGATGGAGCTGAGGGCAGAGTACGGGAGTGGGGCATAGTCACACAATTCCCACCTCTTTTGAACCCCTCTAGCTCTACCCATGCCGTGTTTACACTGCAACTGACCCCTCCATCCTCTCACTGAGAACCTTGTTACACGAGGAGGAAACCCTCCAGCTCCACAGCTTCAGCAGCTGCTGGTACCAGTGATTTGTTTCTTTAGTTCAAGAGCCTTATAAAATCACTGTAATGCTTAACAGATGCAAGTGTGAGAACTTCACGGGGGTCACAGCCATGCATTAGAGGTGGTATGGAACATTATTTCTTTATCCTAGCCAAGGAAAAAGGCAAACTATACCCACAAATGCCAGCCCCCAGCAATGGCCCATGCTACTACACTAAAACATGTGCACATGCCCATCTGCAGACAGCAGGCAAGGAAAGCTGCCTGCCTACTGCTGTGATTTCATTGAACTCCTTCATAGGAACACCTAAGAACCAGTGCTCAACATCAGCTGAAGCCTAAGGGATGGAAGCTCAAGTAACAGGCAGGTAAAGGCTCCTGTCTCAAGAATGCTGCACCCCCAACCCAGCTCCTTGGTTTAAGACTCACTTCCACCTCCTGCTCTTTGATCTAACAAGAGACTTCCTAGGGCAGAGATGGAGATCTCCATGAGCAGCACATGCTGTGACTCACGCACAGACCTCACACTGCAAATCAGGCCACTGTCTGGTCAAATCTCAGCTGAGCTGCAGGTGTCAAACCCAGCACACAGCTGGTGAATGCAGCTTTTGCTTGCAGCATTAGCAATCACAGGGACTCTGATGAAGCAATGCAAGTGCTGTGTGGCTTTGCTGGAGTGAAAGGAGTGAGAACAGGGCAGTGAGCACCACTGTGGTTCAGCCCTGCACTGCACTGACAGCACTGCAGCACTACCTCCACGGCTCCTGTGCAAACCAAACACCATCTTGGCACTTACTAGACAAAGACTGCACTTGCTAATTAAAACCGGTTTCTGAATAAGCTCAGTTAAACCAGCACAGGGCCTTGTGGAGGAGTATTTACATGGATGTAAAGCAGTTCACACATCAAACGGGCTGTGAAGCGGCAGATCCTGGTCACGTAAGCCTGGCTATGGTGTGTAAGCTGCAGCCTGCACTCTGCACACAAGCGAAGCCTAGAGGGGAACCAAAGCCTGGGAGGACACTTGCTCACCTTGGTCCCTTTCAGCACAGGTCGCCCTCCATCTGAGGGCACCTTCAAAGTGGTTCCTTAATCACTCTCCTCCCATAAAATCGTTCAGCAGCTGAACTCCTGTCCAAAAGCAGCAAGGTCAGGCCATGCCTGTGCAACGTGGCACCAACCTTCTTTAAATGAAGGGGAATGGAGGAAAGGCCTTGTAAAACGTGGTGACAACACAGGATGTTCCTGTCTTTATCTGCCCCATTTCCCATCAGGTAAAGCAGTGCACATTGCTCTGCACTGCATGTAGGAGAGGAAGCACAAAGCAGCTCGTGTGTGCTCAGCTCCGCACCTCGGCAGTGATGGGAAGAGCGGAGCATCCAAGGGGGATGGAGCAGGATCCTGCAGGAGCCCGGGCTGCCAGGAAGCACAGCAGCAAGAAGGGGAGGGAAAGCTGCTGATGAGCACCGCAACCATTTTTCAACAAGCAAGAGCAGCAGCTAGTTCTTAACGACAAAAGCAACACACAGTAAGGGCGGCTCTGGTTCAGCTCCCCAGTCTTCCACACAGCACAAGAAATCCCATTGCTGTAAGCTGCCAACAGGAAAACTAACTGGCAATGGACCAGGATGTGCAGCAGAGCCACAGGGAGCCTTTGCACTGGCTTCCAATTGATTTCCTGAGGCTCCTCAAGGGTTAAAGCAGAGCACTTCTGGAAGATATTAGGCACTGCTGTCTTGGCTTTCCTTCTGCACACAGCAACAGCCTCCAGAGGAATCTGTCATCCCATATAACAATCCCTTTCACTCACCCTGTGCCTCACCACAGCCCGAGCGGCGGTGGCTCCGTGCGGAGCTGTGACACGGAATCCTGCCCACATTCCAGGGAGGAGGTTCTGCAGCACACACAGCGCTCCTCATGTGTACTTGCATTAGCTGCAGCTCTGTTCTGAAGGGCAACAGTTCCTGGTTAAAGAAGGCTGTAGGAACATTAACTATCACATTGGGATTGTAAGAGTATCAGAGAGAGTCTAAAGCAACGGCTAAGATGGAACTGCATATTCCACCAAGTCCATCTGGGAATACCTGTAAGGGTTAAGTCTGCTCTATACCAAAGTCAGTCTACTTGGCTATTCAATGTAAACCACAGCAATAGGCAGCACTACAGCACACACCTGCAGAAGAGGGAGCTATGCTGTAATATTGGACAACTCCATGACTGCCAAACCCCAAACTCTTGGGGTATCCTGGGAATCACAGGCACTTCTCTAAGGGTCTGCAGGCAGCTCAGCTCCCATAGCCCCAGTAAGAACACCAAATACCCTACGCTGAGGAACCAGTACCACGTGATTCCCAGCTTCACCACCAGTGACAGCACCACCTTTATTGCTGAGGCTATTCCAAGGTGCTAACTGCTCCAGCACTACAGGCTCTGGAGCAGGAAGGGTACAGCAGGCTACAGCAGGATGCCGGATCTGGATGATGCACTCAGATCTTTATAGAGGCTGGTTTCCAGCAGAGGTTTTGCCTCACGATCAGATGGCAGTTTCTATGGGAACAAACAAGCAGCAGCCCCATCACAGGATGCCTCACACAGGTCCTGCCTTGGAGAGGCACACGCAGGGTCCCAGCCAGGCTGCTCCACGCTGGGAATGCCGAGGGCAGTGCATGCCTGTGGGCTGGTGTGTACCCACTGCTCAGCAAGACTCGGCTGGCCACAGCACCAGGGCACGCTCAGCAGCATGAAGATGCTCTGGATGAGGTTATCAGCTCTGAGGCACAATTATAGCTGATATGACCGGAATATTGTCAGTACAAAGCCCATGTAGTGGTTCTGCTCCAAAGAACCCGGTGCCCGTGTGCACATGAGGCACCAATACATGTACCATCACTCTATCAGAGAGTGCCATCACATAGTAAATTCTGGTTTCATATCTATAGGCCAAAACATCACAATTTCTATCAGGCATAAGACTACAGCAGAAAGCCATTCTCTTCTCAAAGCCATCACTTCTGGTCACTGCCTCCACCCCCAAGTTAATTAAAGCTCCCTCAATCAGCTGCTTTAGGAGCCCTAATGTCACTGTCAGGAAGATGGTACCACTCTCCCCTGGGCCTGAGAAGAGCCATGGCTGCCTCAGCCCCCCATTGCAAACAAGAACATTCAGACTTGGAGGTTCCAGCATCACCACCCCTCACTCCAGAACAGTTATGAAATGAAGTGGAAATTTTTGGGAAGAGAAGCCAAGAGTGAAACTAAGGAATGCAGCCTTCCCCACATTAACCCCCAGTGACCAGGATAAACATCCCAGCCATGGAGAGCCCTTTCCTCACCCGATCCTACCCGTGCTTTGCAGTAGAAGCAAAGCAGATGGTGCTGGTGTGAGCAGCACTGACTGGGGAACGCTGCCCTGCCCCATGCCCCTGTACCTTCATGTCTCACTATTTGCACTGACCCACAGATATGCATTAGAGAGATTGAAACCAGTGACCTTAAAACCTCAACCTGGTCCCAGCAGCACCTCTGCAGGGAGGTGGCAGTGCCCATAAGGCAGCACATCCAAGGAATGCCTGGCCAGGATCTCCCTCCACCACCACTCATCCTGCCCTGCAAGGGATGCTGCTCAGGACAGAGGCTCTATAGGCACTGAAGGAACAGCAGTGTTTAAGCTCCACGTGGCTGATGTACCATCCTCTTGGAGCTTTAGGAAGGTTGCTTCTTCCCCCAGAAACACAAGGATTAGCCTAAAATTGAAGGTTGTTTCCCAACACAGCAGCCTGACAGGAATTCACAGCAGTAACTGCACAGAGGAGTGTTTTAAAGCATCCCCTCTCACTTCGGTGTAGCTCTGAATTCCAACACTCCAGCAGCCTACAAGCCACTTCCAACAAGAGTATCTGATTTCCCTTATCAGTAGGGATGGCTTAAACCCACAGATAACGCTCTCAGGAGCTGAAAACCTACTTCAAAGCCAAACCATGACAGAGCACCAGCACTCTCACAGCAACAGGGGAGGCAGATGCAAGGTGTCCAGGGGGGTTTGCCTGCCCTCAGCACCAACGTGTGCCAAGTAACCATCACCGTATCCCAGCTCTGAGTTACAGCAAGGGACAAGGGGTATTTCTGGAGCACAGACAGGACTATGTTGAAGGCAGCCGTAGCGTTGCAGTACCCAAATTCTAATTGTGGCTGATGCTTTGCTTTGCCACCGTAAATCCTGTTCTGAGGGAGTAAGCCAGCAGCCAACACACGAGCGTAGGCATTGCACAACTGGGCTTCTGCAGGCACTTGGTGTGAAGCAGAATGTGCTTGGAAGATTGAATTTCTAGGGAATGTTTAAACACTGAAGAGTAAACACTGAGTCAGAGGCGAGCACTGCATCAAGGTGAAGGCAGCAGGGGCACATGGAAGCAAAGCCACAGCCCAGAGTTCACTCAATGCCTCCCCTTGTACATGGGAATTCAGGGCCCGATGCACGACAAAGGCTCTTTTATATGTGCAGAGGCTGCGAGGAAACAAAACCCAAACAAGTAAAGCCCATCTACAGGGGGCTTACAACAGGTCTGCAACACAGCCCGATGCACCTCACGTTGGGGTGTTTGAGCAGAGCGGTCAGACACAAGTACTCACAACTCCAGGAAGGGAAGAGGGGGGATGCTCATCCCAAGCACGGCTGGTACCTTAGTGCACAGCAGGTACTGTTCCCTTCCGCCCTCTCAGGCAGCCACCTCAGACTCCAGCAGTTTTCCCATTTCATGGCATTCCCCATTTCCTACATTAAGCAGGCCAGGAGCACCAGCACCAGGAAATCAGCAATACATCCACGTATCCTTTCAGGAGGCTATTTACTTTCATAAGAACAAAGGGATGCAGCTCTTGACTTACTGCACCTCTACACCTAGCACAGCAAGCTGTGTATCAGGGTAACTCCCCACTTCACACAGCCAGAGCTGGGTATTCCCTAAAAATTCCTTTTGTCCATAAACCACACAGGAACAGGCACTGCTGGTACCAACCCACCCATCCCAATGTGCACCACCAGGAAGCAGTGCTCTGTGTGATGGTACCCAGCAGCACCCAGCTTCCCTTCTTGTGTCCCAGCAAAGCACAAGCTGCTCTCAGCTGAGGGATTCCTGCTCCTTAAGAGAGGAAGAGACCACAGACAGTGCTCTGCAGGCTCTGCAGCCCATGTGGGAAGCAATAGAGGCAGGGTGGGCAAGCTAGAGACACCAGAACTGCTCTGGCTCCTAACCGAGGAGCCTGAGAAATGGGAAGTGGCACTCCATTTGTTGAAATTACCTTCTGCAGCCATGCTCCACACATGGGAACAAACCGGCACTCTGGTAGCCCGAAACCCAAGCAGGAGTAAATTGCTCCAAGATGCACATCTGCAGCTCCCAAGGAGCAGACGGAGAGGCTGCCAAGTCAGGATGGGAGCTGCCTTACAAGGCTTCTGTAAGGAACTCTCATGGCAGCGCAGAAAGGTACCTGTGGAGCTGCACAGAGGTTCTGTAACCCCAAACCCTTGCACAGGGTTGCAGAGCTGTGCGTAAGTGCTACGCAGCTCTGCTGAGCACATTCTGAACCCATTCCACAGCTCCTCGGGATCTGTGCCATAGGAGATCCTTACGCAAGGCCCAGTGACAAATGCCACCTCCCTTGACACGGAGGAGCAGGAGGAGCCTGCAGGGGTTGCAGATCACATTTCCCATCTCCCTGCTCATTCACTGCTACCACTTGTGATGCCCTTGCTCTCCAGGGACATATTACCAGGAAGTACAGAAGATTTCTATGAACTTCAAGCATACCAGCAAGAAAATACAGGCCCTGTCTCACAAAGTGATCAGTGTTCCTCCCTCTCTTTAAATGCAGGTGTAAAACAAGGCTGTTTACCAACTGCAGGACTGGCAGCCTAAATCCTCAATGCTCTCAGTGCTAGAATCCGGATAACCCAGAGAGTTTGCAATTGGCTTCCCAAGAAGAGCTACTGCAGCTGACAGCCCATCTTAGAGCACATCCAGGCCAGTGAATAAGCTTCCAAGACAACACGGTTGGAAATGTCACTTGCAAGGGTTACTTTCACTTCAGAGAGTGGAAGTTGTGAAAGTGACATCTACTTTCCTACCAGAGATCATCCCATCCCCACCAAGGCCAATGGGATTCAGAAGCAGCAGTGAATAACTCAAGAAAGCTTTTCCCAAGCAGAGTCACCCAATACTGCTGTTATCCATCCACTTTTGACAGCTCCTCCTTTGGAGCATGTGAACTAGAGCCATTAGCAGAAGCCAACCGCTTCCAGCACCATCAGCAAACACACTGATGCTGCTGTCCTGGGTGGAAAGCACCTTACTGTGATCCCTGTGAGCAGGAGAGCCTCAGACCTCCCCACTGCAATCGGTGAGGAGAAAGCCAAGCCTCACTTTGTGCCTTCAAAGGGGCTTTCCCTGTTTGCAGCTTGAGTTGGGGCAGTGAAGAGAGGAATGAGTTGAACAGAGCTGGCACAGCCACTGAGGTCTGTGTGGTGCAGATCTTGGTCCACCTCTCCAGAAAGGAGCTTCAATGTTATTATTGACTTTCCATGATTCAGGCACAAAATGAGTTTCTACTCCAGCACGTACCAGAAATTCCTTAAATACACCAGCTGCCTCAGGGAAAACAACAACTTTTCCCTGGTTATGGAATGTGGTGGAGTCTTAGAGAATAGCTAACAGTGACATCTGAGATGCTGCAGTGGGCTAGGGCCAGGAGGTGCACCTCCTAAAGAGACCACAAGCCTGCTCAGGAGCAAGTCCCTCCTGTCAGCAAGGCTCTGCAGAACCATACTCCCCATGGGCTACACCTTCCACTCCTTCCACATCACATTCCTCTTCCCATCCCCACACACAGCCATCGGGCTCAGAGGTCAGGCTCTAACACCTGACCATGAAGTAATCAGCTGCAGTCGTATCACACAAGCAGCCTGAGCATCCCAGGGACCTGGCATTCCAGCGGGATTACAACTTGGAAGCGCTCAAAACTGCAAAAGCTCACATTAAGAGGAGTCACAGTTTAAATGCTGCAGCTTCACACTCAAACACAGGTGAATCCAGGCTCAGGACAGGTACTGGGTGCCATCGGAGGAGCAGAACGCAGTGTTGTGTGTCACTGCCTGGAATGACCTTCCCAGATGCAGTCACAGCACTGGAGCTGTGCCTCGCTCCCGGGTCATGCTCTCCTCTCCTTCCCCCTCACGTTCATCTCTGTGCTCAAGGAGCCTCTGGCCTGTCTTTGGAGGGGAAGCTGAGGGTAAACAGCTCTGCTCAGGCCCTCTGGGGAAAGAGCAAGAAAAAGCTGTCACACGTCACTGAAATGGAATGTGAGGGAACCAAGCACGGGAGGACAAGGACAGCCTGACACTGCAACCTGTTTGTGCACAGCATCGGCTGTGGAAAGCACAGACAGAGCCTTCAACAAGGCACCCAGGCTTGAGCTCGAGATCCCTTTTGCTCTGAGGGTCTGAAGAGGGATTTTAGTTTGCAGGAAAGGTCTGTGAGTCAAATGAATCACTTGATAGGAATGTACAGTCATCCTGCAATGGAAAATGTAGAGATTCAATGCTCAATCTCGCATCCAGCATCAAAGGTTCAGGAACACTCCTTTAAGAAGCATTACTCATCCCTGAGCTGCACAGCACTGCAGAGGTGCGGGGAAAGGAGCAGCAGCATCAATAACGTACCATCAAAACAAGCAGGTAGGAGTCAAAAAGCATAAAGCAAGACATCAAGCACCCAAGTGTCAGAAGCCGTTGTGCAGCAGGGCTACCTCCTGGGCACCGGACGATACCTGTGGCAGGTTTTCAGCTCTACCCCACTCTGACTGTACCCAGAGACATGCACTCAATGGTGGCACTCGCATCTGCAAGCAGGACAAGAAATCCCCTGCCTCCAGGAGCTGACAGGGGCTTGGTGAAGCGCTGCAGCTACTCACCTAAGGAGAAGAGAGGAACCCATGCACGTCTTGGCTGACGACAGCATGGGTGCAGCGGTACACACATGTGTATCTGCAGATACACAGCTACAGGGCAGAGATTTTGCAGTGGCTGTGTAAGGGAACTCATTACAAAGCTTCAGCACCACAGCAGTCCTACACGTGAGCCTGTTCTTTACATGAGGGTTACAGAATGAGTTGCAATACCCATTCCAACTTGATTTTACAACATTTATGTCAAAGGTAAAAGCACACAAGCAGATCACTTCCTCACCCACACCAGGCTCTCTGCATCACCATTCCATGCCATGCACCCTCCTAAAACCCCTCCTCGCTGCATTGAGGTCTGTTGAAAAGTCCTGCAATGAAAAGCACACATAGCCAGACCCAAAGATGCTCTGGTCCATCACTGCCTGCCAGCAGACACATCGCCTCTAGCAGCCTCTTGCTCGAAGAATTTGGTTCTGAAGAGTCTTTGTGCCAACAGATGTGGTTACATGGAGCTCAGGCCCTCCCTGTGCATACGAGCTGAGTCTTCTCTGTCCCACACAGTGTTCCTCCATTAACCCATCCACGTGTTCCTGAGCGGTGCCACCAGGGCCAGGCACCGTGCCCCAGCGCAGCACCTCCCGCCCTGCCTCAGCAGGCAGCAGAGGGGCTCCTGCAGCTCCCCAGCACTCCTGAACAGCCGCAGTTACTGCTCCGTGCTCTTTGTATCTTTTATCTAAACAAAACCTTGCAGGACGAGGCTTGTTCTAGGCAACAACGCCCTCGTAGCTTCTCCTGATAGCAGGCAAGCAGTTAGCTCTGTACCCTCAGTGATCAACTGGCTCAGCTTCCCCACCTTTCACAAGCCAATGCCCGAGAACATGAAAAGATCTTCTGTCTTCTGAGCTGTGCCTCCCCTGTGGGTTCCTTTACTGATAAACACATGGCAGGATTCCCCCCCGATTCTGATAAACCTGTGGGTTCAGCTTTACTGGAAGCCGTGCTTCCCTCCTGGCTGGCTTTTCATACTCCTCTGTCTCATTAAGCAACTGAGATACCCAAGGAGTGAGTTAGAAGTGAAAGGAAGGTTCTTAATCACAAGATCTAAACAGAACTGGTCCTTTGTCAGCTCATCTTCAGGGGAAAGCTGTCTAACACTGCACTATCTCTACACACACGCTTTCCTTGCAAGGACTGGTAGCTCTCCTGTGGCTGGTTAATACTTGCAGTGGTGAATTAGTAAGTGCTTAGTGAATTAGTAAGAGCTTAGTAACCCAGCACCTTGCAGTCAGCTGTGAATAAGCAAGGTCCCTGTCCTGAACACCACAGCCTGGGGAGACCAGGCAAGTGCAGTGAGCCACAATGGCAGTGCAAGGCACTGAGCCATTCCAGCACACCCTCCCATTAGTGCTCCAACTCCCTGGCTCCTATGATCCAGCAGCTCTACATGTGAATTATCCAGCAGCTCTCAACACCAAATACATAAACAGTCCCTGGAGCACAGATGGGAGCTGATTCCTATCCCCTCCCAGGGGAGTTCCCTCATTGCCAGCTACAAAATCATGTTCCCTCTTGCTTCCAGCCTTTGATGATACAAATCTTACGTTCCTTCCTACACAGCACCCCAGCTCCAACATGTGCAGCACCATCCCCTCCCTGAGCAGAGCACTCGGAGCTGCACTACGGCTGCCCCGAGGCCCCAGGAGGTGGCTCGGCTCTGGGATCACAGGGAACAAGATTCCCATCTCCCTTTCACTCCCCTGAGGTACTGGAGCTCACCCGGGTGCAGCCATGAGCTCCGTGATGCTCCAGGAGCCTGTCCTGCCTGGAAACATGCTCTTCCCATGGGAGCAGGGTGCTGGGGAAAGGAAGGGTCCAGCTCCTGAAGAGCAGAAACCATCCAGTGTTTCTCCTTGCAGCAAACCACATCCTGAGCTCAAGCTTGTGCCCAAAGTCACCTACTTCTCCCTTTTGAAGGCAAGTTGCTAACCTGCACTGTTTCAACTGACTCCTGAGATACTGCCTGTGTTTTCTAGAGACCTGCAAGCCAGAGAACCCCTCTGCTCTTCCACCCTCTGAGTCCAAAGAGCCTCACTGGAAAACAAAACCCTCATCATTCAGGTCCTCTGCAACAGAAGCAAGTTTGACACCACACAAGGGATCTCATCTTTCAATGGAGGAAGTAGTGAAGCAGTGCTCTCAGGGAGCATCAGCTTTCAGCCCCAAAATGCAGAAGTTTTGGAGGTCTGGAATTGTTGGTTTAACCCCAGCCAGCAACCAAGTACCAGGTTTTAGCTCACTACCAAAGGCAGGGGAGAAGAGCAAAGGGTGATGAAGGAGGAAGTCAGTGTTCTCTGAGTGAAGCTCACCTTACAGCAGTAGTGCTACAAGACACAGGACTGGACCTCGGTGGTTGGCAATCAGACGATACAGACAAGCAAACCCCACTGAGGAGCTCCGCAGTGCCCCAGAGCATCAACCTTCCACAACTGGTCCAAGAGCTCCAGCAACCCCCCTGCCACAGCCAAGCACATCTTATAGCTGCCACCCTGAGACTCCCAGCATGTCCTGTGGTCACAGACACAGCCTTGGACAGCCAGAAACCACCCGAGGCTGAAAGGAAGGCAGACATGGGCCCTGGAAAGCAGCACCACGGCGTCAGGCAGAGGCTGACTTGTGTCCATGCCAGCAGACAGGTTTACTCTTACATCAGGCACCTTCTCCTGAGGAGTTGCTCAAAAGCTGGCACCGAACCACCTCCTAGAAAACCAAGTGCTGATGCCTGAAGTTACCTCCTTGGTCTCCCACATTCACACTCACACCATGAGAGCCTACAACAGAGCTTGTCCTTCTCCTGGCTCTCACAGCTTCATGGAGTCCTTGGGCCATTTGCTCTCTCCAGGGAAGGCAGCTCAGTGCCAGCCCGGAGCTGCACTGTGGGATTAGCCAATGTTTATGAAGTGCTTTAAAGATTACAAGTGTCACCTCTGTGCTAAATATTTCCCTGGCACTATCAGCCTGAACAGCAGCCGAGTATCTTGTATCTGCTCATCTCGAGCTGGTTGCCGAGGGCATCAGTCAAGCTGCCTTCCAACCACTGTACTTGGCAGTGATCCGAGGGGCATCTTCAGGCACATCACAGGAGAGGACAGAATGAGGGAACTACCAAGAGCCTGACTTGTAAAACTACTGCAGCACCATCACCAGGAGAGGCTGAGGGCTTTATTTGCTTTTAAAACATCCTCATGTGTGTGCATGAGCCTGGAATACTCTGGAATGATGCCCAAGAGTGCAAAGAGGCCCTCGCCGTCATTCCCCTGGACAGAACTGGCTTGGCAGTGCTCTGAAAAGGTACTTTGTGCACAGCAGCTCAACAGGAGCTAAATGGATCCCAGAGTCCTTCATTCCCCAAGAAGCTCTTTGCAATACTCACAGCATCTGAAATCAAAGACTGAGCACACAGGGCTGCATTACACACAGCAAGGATGCACTGATTCTGGTTCCTTTCTTCCCCTTGTTCCTGCAGCATCTCAATGGCTCTTCTTTTGGGTATGAGCAGGGCTGAATTCTGCTCCCAGAGCTATACCACTCTCCATCAGCCCAGGGACCCCCAGGCAGCACCAGCACCCCCATGTCCCCAGTGTGTGACCAGCCACAGGGCTGCAGCCCACTTAACCCTGAGTTAGAGCAGCTCTGGGCAGACCCAGCACAGCAGCCCCATGCCCAGGCTGCACTTGCCCTGTGCTGTGTCTGCCCTCCAACAGCCAGGGACAAACACATGAAGCCCAAGGACAGAGGAGCCCATTGCAAAGGAAAACATCACCCAAAGCCAAAACAGTGGCACTGCAATAGTGGCTCCTGCTCAGCAGAGGGCTGGTGGCTGGTGAATGCCTGCTCAACACAAACAGCAGCACGAAAACCAAATGCAGGGTGGTCCAGCAGCAGCTCTGCAGCACAGGAGGGTGTTCTGAGGAGGGATCCCTGGAAAGACAACAGGGCAGGAGGCAGAGCACGGCAGAGATGGCAGTGCAGGGCTGTGAGGGATTCCTGCTGGCAGGAGCAGTGCTCAGACTGAGGGAGCTGCCCTCGTGGGGACCTGCTCTGTGCAGGTCCATGTGGCTGACAGTGCTGCTGCCTCAGGTGACTCCCTGCAGTCACACATCAAATACTCCTTACGCCAGCAGCTGGTACAGGCCAAGAACTCCACGCTGAACACACAGCTCGGTACAAGGCAACCTCCTGACAACACATTGTTCGTGCAGAGCCACCTGCACCCTCTTCTGCACAAAGAGAACTGGAACCACAGGATCACACTCTACAGAAGATGGGAACTGCTGCTTGAGATCATGCAACACATTTAACAGAAGAAAAAGCAAAAGATAAGCAGCAGTCTTATTCCTCACTTTAACTGGGAGCTGATATTCCTGTTCTAATCAACTGGAGCATCCCCAGCCCTGAACTTCACCCCTGACCTCAGAGGCAGAGCTGAGGTTTCCACCTATGAGGAGGCACCAGAGGAGACTCTGCAGAGCAGCCTTTGTTCTGGGTCCCAGCGAGGAAAACACAACCGCTTTTCCCTCCCATTCACCAGGATCTGAGCTCAGAGCACAGGAAGCAAGCTTTGTCCACACAGACCACGCAGGAGGCTTTCAGCTTTGGAGACCTCCCTGTGGCAAAGCGAGAGGTGCTTTGCTGTTTACCTCAGCCACGTAACCTGCTCTGCAATCGCCTGCCGGGTGCTGTGCTCAGCTCCTGTTTGAACAAGCACGTTTGCTCGGTGACTATTTGAATGATGACTCACCCGAACAAGCCAGGGCACTCTACCACACCAAGCCCAAACTGCTGACTAGGGGCTTGGGATGCAAATCCACCAGGAAGCCGCGTTTCCCTACGGAGGAAGGGCTGGGATGGCCAGGCCTGGTCACTGATGTGTGTTGGTTGTGCCATTACAGACAGGCTGCTCCTCACCACGGCTGGAAGAGATGAGTACTTGTTAACTGCAACTCCAAGCCATGTCTGGGGGAAGCCTGGCACCTACAGTGACACAGCCAAGCCAACTCTAACACCAGACTAGAAGCACAGAGTAAAGCAGAGTGGTAAAACACAACATTATACAGAGACAAACCCCACTTCAGCTGCCAGCTCAAGGCCAGATTCGAAGAGCAGACGAGAGGAATAAGCAAGTTTTGGAGCATAGTCTTGCTCTCATAGCAGTTGTGAAGGGCCTGGCTGTAAGCCTGTGGCCGCCTCGCTGGTGGCACTCCTCCAGCCACTGCCACTTGTGCCTCATGAAGCATGCGAGAGCCACAACCCGTGACGAGCCCAGCAGTAATTGCTGTATCAATTTCGATGCTCCTCTGGCCAGAGCAAGGCCTGTAACTGTAAACCAGAAACCTTTTAATATCCCTCTCAACGAGGGGAGAACAACTCCAGAGCAGCAGCAGCATGGGCTGAAACCTGCTGAGGCCTGGCTGAACCACCCACCCAGGCACGAGTGGTGTTGAGACACCAGCAGGGACACAGAAGCAACTCTTCCATGTGTCACTGCTGCTGCTGTGCTGCTCAGCCCTTCTCTTGCTGACCTCACTGAAGAGCTCGATGTGCTGGAACACAGAAGAACAAACTGATGCTGTGCCATCAGAACAGGATGTGGTGCTAGTGCAGCCTGAGGATGTGTACAAATGCAAGCCCAAGATTGAAGCAAGTCAACGGGGCTCTGTGGAACAGGGCAGGGTTACAACTGCTCTCTGCTGTGTCCAAGCAGTGTTCAGGGCAAGGTAAACAATCTGAATGGCTCTTTGGAGTTGATAAAACATTCCCAGCCACTGCAGCCTTTGAACAGCAAGTCAGACACTGCTGCAGCAGCACTGAGAACAGCAGAACCCATTTCCAGTCCCTGCTGTCAAATCCCAAAGTCCATCCCCACTTTACCAGCCCTTTACAGGGAAGGCAGCTGCTCCTGCCCCGGACGGAAGGGGCAGGTTTGGGAGAGCCTGGAGCAGGCCCCACCTCGCACCATGCAGCCCTGACCTGCTTTTGTCTCCCTGAGCTGCGAGCAGGGCTGTGTTGCCATGGTGAAGGCTCTGACACATTTGGTTTTCCCACTGATTTCCTGCTGCACTACAAACCTCTGCTGCTCTGCTCATGGCTGTGGTGACAGCAGCCACACATGGGTGAAGAACAGCCAGCCAACAGCTGGTCACTGCCAACAGCATCTTCCAAAGCAGCTTTAAACTTCCACCAAATCAAATCCCTCTCCCTCACCTCCATCAGGATGACTTGGATACTCCATTCCTGTCTTCTCAGGACACGCAAGAGTTTATTCTGCATCCTAACCCCGCCTGCCTTTAAACTGAGCCCAAGGCAAGTTCAAGGTATTTGATCATCCTCCAAAGATGCCTCTCTAGAAGGCAAACCCGCATGCCTGTCCCCATTCGGATGGCACCAATAATCCCAGCCTTAGGACAACCTGGGAGCCAAGCCTGGACTCCTGCTGTCACACACCCCTACCAGCTTCCAAGGCTGTAAACCCTAACCTGCAGCACAGAGCAATGCTGCTCACAGCAACGCACTGGCATGCTCAAACCAAATGTGACTTTCAGGCCTGCTGCTGCTTTAGCACCAGGTTTGCCCTGTCTTACCAAGAGGAACTGGACTATTTACTGACCCTCATGTGAGAGGCTGCAGCCTACCCTGGTCCCAAAACCAGCAGTGCAAGTCTCAAATCCCACCCTGAAGCTCCTGAACCATCACCATTTCCTTTGGGCTCACACAAAGGAGCAGCCAACTTCACATCCAACTGTCTCAGTGGCGACAGCAACAACCCAGGTTAGTCTGTGGCACCAACCTGGGACCAACACACACACACATACAATGGGAAGTGGAGCTCAAGGCCACGCTGCCCAGCAAATGACTCAAACTGCAGAAGTGCCTGAGAGGGAAACCACCCATAGTCAGTCTTTGCTTGCCTTTTTACTGTGTGCTGGGATGAGAAGCTGTTCACATCTTGTTCTGACTAAGCACAGGCTTCCCCATGAACCCCAGCATTGAGCCAGGGCACCCAGCACCCCACTGCAGCACACGCGCCATCAGCTCTGTGTTTGGGTTCTGACAGAGCTCAGCAGCAGAAAGGAAAAGTCTTTGGGGTTTCCACTGGACACTTCCCAAAGCAGCTCAGGTGAAAAACTACCTCCATAGAAGCCAGCTATTCAGATCCTTGCACAGAGGGAAGCAGAATGCCTTCTATTGGTTTCCAATGAGCAGGAGCTTGAAAAGCAACAGTTGCTGCATCACTGACAACCATCACACTGTGTCAAACGCTGGAGATGCATGAGCACAGACGAGCTTTGTGCAGCCAGGAACATGCTCCTTAATGGTTACTGGTAACAGCTCTATTTGCTTCATGACAGGTTGAGGTGTGCAAAGGACCAGTTGTGCCAGCTCAGCTGTATGATAACCATAACAACATGTGCTGTCAGGAGCCCATCAGTGGCATTAGCGCTGGCTGATAACCCTGACAGAGCCACTTGTGAGATTACAGCCAAGGGTTTCCCACCAGCACATCTGGAGAGCAAAGACTAAGCAGGCAGAGTGATGCTTGTCATCTTCAGCTGCTGCTCAGCCACTGATACATGCTCACACCACCACAGCGATCAGCAAAAGAAACCCTAACTCCTTCAGTGCAAAGGTAACCAGAGAGGTCAGAGATCAGTGCCTCTTTCTGCATGGTACTGCCCATGGTACCACCTATACATGGTACACGCATACCCCTCCTCAGTCACAGGCACACACACACTGCCCTCACAGAGGTAACCTGCACACCAGCTCCAGACTTCTGAGAGGGCAGTGCAAGAGCTCAGCAGGCTGCATCCTTCCACCCCAGGCCTGGGAACCAGCTTCCTATTAGAATGAGGGCTGCAGTTCAGCCTGTTATCTGATCAGACTTCACACACAGCTACATACAACTCATCAACTTACTCCTTCCATTAAAAAGCCTCAGATGTTGTGAAATGCTCCAATTAGTTTTTAGGTGAAGCCTCATCAGCTCCATTCAGCTGCTTTCACCCAGCAGCACGAAGCCTCAGGGCTTGAAAGCCAGGGTGCCCTGAGAGGGGTCAGAAACATGGGGCTGGAACTAACCCATGAGCCCAATGCAGGCAGAAAACCTCAGACATTCACTTGAGGCTAAATGAGAGTGTATCCCTGAGCCTCACAGTGCAACCCATGGCCATGGCTTTCACAGCCCCATCGCTGTTATGCCTCTGTCCACATTACACAGGTATTCCTGCACTCATTCCCTGCAGGGGGAGACCCTCTCCTGGAAGAGATAGAGCAGAAAGGCCAAAGAATGAGCACAGGCTGAGAGAGCCTTGTCTGGGTAAGCAAAACCCTGCACAAAACCCGTCCTCCCTCCTGCTGCACAAATCCACGGTGCTTTCACAGCCTTGAAAGCCCTTCAGCAGTCTTGTCTCATTCAGACCCCTTCCAACGGGACTCTCCATCCCTGAGCAGCCATCCTCTGCGTGACACACCACCAACATCTGGGCCACCTCTCCATCCATCCCCAAGCAGAGGTTACATGCAGCAAGGACTGCTGCTGATGGGCTCGCAGCAGGATGGGATCCAGCCCGGAGGCAGACGCTGTGGCTGCCCCAAGTCTCTGCCCAGTGCTATGGGGCAGAGGGCGGCCAGGCCCGTGGCCCCCTGCACGCAGCAGACACTGCGCTATTCTCAGCTCCACTGGCTGTGGGAGTTTGTTTGTGTGGGTTCGGATGATTCGACTACTTTGAAACTTGGCTGAAGCCACATAATTCCCTTTTTATGGAGCCCCTTTGATGGCCATTTAGCAGAGAGAGCGAGGTTTAGCCTCAACTAGAGACACTGGGGTCAGAGTTACTAGAAAAAGACACATAATGACCAGTAATGAATCACCCGCCAGTGGTTTCTTCATTTAAGTGTTAATGCAGTCTATTAAACCCCTGGACTGGGATCAGCAGAAAGGCCCCATCTGTAATAAACACTGCAATGGCTTAACTAGAGAAGTTCCAAATTGCTCTGCTCAAACCCTGGAGCTCCAAAGGGAAGACACTCGAGTCAGTTTAACCCTTCCTTGTGCTCCTTCAGCTGAAGGCAGCATCTTGCTTGTGCCACACAGGCAATGGGACTGACACAACAGCACCCAACGCACTTACAAGGGGAAGTGACAACTTCCACAAGAATCCCTTCAGCTGGAGAGCACTTCCACTACAAGCGGCACCTCCTGCTCTGCTGGCAACTTCCTAAAGCTTTCCTCTGGTGTTACACAGTGGTCCTGAGGGAGTGAGAAGGGGCAAGCTGCTGGCAGCACATTGCCATAGCAATGGCACAAGTGATACATGACCCAGCCAGAGGACATGGGGACAAAGGAGTTCAGCTGCTGCTGCTGCTCCCAGAGCCTCCAATACACAAGGAGCCCAGTCTCCCAGCAACATACTGCTATTTCCTGACTCCTCTCTCCTCCAAAGGCAAAGGAGAACACAGGCTCTGGAAGCCCTCACAGGCCTCCCCAGCATTCCCCAAACCCTTGCAGGACACCTTCCAAGAGACACCAGCCTTTTGTACAGCCAGCAGAAACAGAAGCAGGACAGGTGAGGCACCAGCACACACTGGAGAAGAACAGGAGAAGGATTAAGACAGGGGCCATGTGGCCCTCCTATGGCTCCTTACGAACCCAGCACTGACCAAGTCCTCACGATGAGAGCCAACCTGTCAGACCAGCACACAGCGACCCGGGGTGTTTGCTGTGCTCAGCCCAGAGCCGTGCTGCTGCCTGGCAGAGGTGGGCAGAGCAGGGCAGAGCAGCCACCCCCATGTGCCAAACTGAGCCCTATTCCTTCTGGAGCAGCAAAGCCTGACTATCCATGAGTCTGCCAGGAGGGTTTGTACCTGGTTTTAGTGACACAGAGCCCACCTCCAACAATCCCAGTGCAGACTGCTCTGACTGACTCCAGCTCACCCAAAGACAAGCTGTAGAACCTAGGCCAGCTCTGTCATGGAAGGGAACAGCCTCTCGCAGCAACAGCAGAGATTCCTCTTGTTCTCCAGAAAAGGCTTCAGCTCCTTAAAAACCTAGAAACAATCAGCTTCATTCTCACCTTCCTCTGGCGGATGTGATGGTGCAAGAGGGGCCACGTGCTGCCAAGGATTACAGCATCACAGGTTTGGGTTCCTACCTGGTAAGACAACTCCAGGCAGCCCCTTACACAGATGCTGTTACATACAAGTGCTCAAACCTGCTCCTTGCTTTGCCCCTCTCCTCCCTCCTCATCCCCAGCAGTTCCTCGAGTAGGACACATCATCCAAAGAACACAAGGACCCCAGACAGTCCTCTCCATCAACATCCACTGACCAGCCCTTATGACAAACGTGGCATTAAAACCAGCTCCAGCACCTGAACAGAGCTGGGATTCCAAGAAGCCACTTGGGTGATTTATACATGGAATTCATGTGGAAAACAGCCCATTGGGGTCACTCAGAAGGTTTTTCAAACAGCAACAAGGGAGCGTTTCTTGTGGAAGCTGCAGAGGCAGGAACAGACAGGAGAGCTGCAGGAGATGTCCCGCAGGTGCCCAATCCATTCATCACCCCCAGCTGGAGAAGCAGCTCCAGTTCCTGCCTCGTACTAGAGCAGCTCTCAGAGCACAAGGCTCCAGCTTTGCATTGCCAGGCACTGAATGTAAATTGCCAGCTTGGTTAATACGTAAATTGTTGACTGCTCCCTCCCCTGTTCCAGCAGTTCCAGCACAGACAATGATGAATACAGGCCTCCTGCCCTTTAGGATCATTAACATTCCCTTTCCTTAGCATCCCAACACTGCTGACCCACATCCAGCCTGTGAAATGCAGTTATATGTAAGGTGCACTGTCCTGTGTCAGCACGATGTGCCAGGGACACATAGCACATGCAGCCCTCCTCTACAGGAGGAGGCACAGCCTCTGCTTCAGGACACCTGGAAACCCCGGGTCCTTCCATAAGGGAACAGCCACCAAACCAGTCCCTGCTTTACTTTTCTAAGGCAAAGGGAATACAAACCAGCTTCTCTCTAAGAGCTGTGACCCAGGGTCAGGGCTGTGCAGGGATTTGTGGCTATATCCGAATGGTGCCCAAGCAGATCCGAGCAGGAGAGCTCACCTCTGACAGGGGCTGCCAGCAGGCTCAGCACTGGGCCACACTCACCTTCAGTGACCAGAGAACTCTTCCACACCACTGAACGGGATGTTCTGCCAAGGCTTTGCTTCCTTCTCAGTCATTTCCATCAGGTCAAACCCTTATGGGTATTACCGTGATAAAAACAGGCTCGTGGCTGCATTATTGGGTACTCCTGCTGCCATTCCAAAGAGCCTTCACCCTTCCCAATGCATTTTGCACCAATACCCCTCTCTAACCTCACCAACACCAGCACCAGAGCAAGCAGCACCTCCTCCCTTTCCCACTCCTCTCGCAGAGGCCATAGTGACAGCCGCAGCAGAAGGAAAAGCACTGCAGGACCCACACTCAGGGCTCCCAGGCAAACCCAATCCCTGTGCTCACGCTCCTCCTCACGGGCTGGGATTTGAGAGGAAACCCGACCTCGGAGCTCAGAATGCTTCCAGGTCAAGTTTCAGCTGCGGGCTGCTCCAGCGCAGGCTCCGGAGCCCCACGGACCAGGGGCAGTTGCTCCAGCACAGGTATTCCCAGGGACCTCCTGCATCTCCTCCCGCAGCAGCGCAGGGGAACGTGCGCGCACGCCAGCCCCACCGCTGCAGTAACGCTCACACTCCGCCAGGCTCAGGGGCAGGAGCGCCGGAGCCTCCACCACCCCTCCGGAACGGAGCTGAGCGGCTGCCCAGAGCCGAGCAGAGGCTCTCCACGCCTCTCCCAGCATCCACGAGCAAGGCATGAAGCCTCACACCATGATTTCCAGACAAGGTGTGGGTGCGTTTTGCCATTGACAGAACCCCCAACTGTTCCCATGCATAAACCACCCCCTGCTCTGATGTTCTGCAAAGCACCACCTAAAGGCAACCTTGACTCTGCGAAGGTGGAGGAGAACAGGATCACAACTCACAGCCACGGGAGCAATCCCGGCTCAAGGGGATCAGTCTCCCTGACCTCATAGCCCTCGTCTCCATCAGTCAAGCTCAGCGTCACCATGGGGGAAGCAGTGGCCACTTGAAGGCACAGAACCAGGGATCAGGCAGGCAAATACAACCCAATTGTGGCCAGAGCCGCCCGGTGTAACTGATTCGTGAACAGCCCCTCAAGTCACTGCACCGGTTACCCGGCCACAGCTCCAATGTGCCCATGGTGCAGGGCTCCCTATGTCCTGCCCGCTCCCAGCGCCATTCCCACCTCCACCGCTGCCGGAGGAGCCCGCAGCCGCACCGCAGCCGGACAAACCCCCTCGAAGGGAGGAACAACCGAACCACGGCGGCCGCAGCAGCTCCGCGCCGGTCCCACTACCCGTACCGGGAACCGGCCCAGGCCGCGCTCCCTCTGTCCGCAGCGGGACCGTGGCCGGCGCAGGCCGCATCGGCGGCGGGGCCCGCTGTCAGCGCTGGCCGCGGCTCGGCGGCCCGGCCAGGAGCGGGCCGGTGCGGTACGGTGCGGGCAGCACGGCGGGGCCCGGCCCGCAGGCCGCTCACCTTGGCGCGGGTCACCAGGTGCGTGGCCAGCTTCACCACGGCGAAGTTGCCCTTGCCGATGGTGCGCTCCACCTCGTAGTAGCCGATGCGGGCGGGCCCGGGGGGCCGCGGGGGCGGCGGGGCCGGGGACAGCCGCGGGGCCGGAGGGGGCCCCCCCGCGCCGCTCGCCGCCGCCGCTGCAGCCGCCGCCGCCATCTTGTCGCGAGGAGCAAACCCCCCCCCGCGGGGCTGCGGCACCGCGTGAGCTCATCCGCGGGGGGGGTGTTGCCATGGCAACCGCGGGGGGAGGCGGGGCTAATGACGCTCGCGCTGCCGTAACGGGCCCTGATTGGCGGGTGCGGGGAGCGCATGGCGCCCCCTTGTGGAGCTGGAGAGCCGTGCCAAGATTTTGGGGCTAAAACGCCGGGAAATGGTGAACGCGGAACGGACACACACACCCCCTCCGGTGACGTCACCTCACCGGCGGCAGCTTGACGTCATGTCGAGGACAATGACGTCATCGCGGGGCCGCCGTATCCCGGGCGCCACCTGAAGGCTACCCAGCACCGGAGCTCCGGGCAGGACTTCCGGCAGCGCTGAGCGGCGATTGGCCTGCGAGCTGCGGCGGAAGCGGAAGCGGCGGGTGCGCAGGCGCAGTGCAGCCCGAGCCGAGGGCAGGGAGGTGCCATGGATTCGCGGGGCGAGCCGCAGCGGCCGTGAGTGCCGGGGCCGTGCCGGGGCCGCGCCGGGGCCGCGCGGGGCTGCGGGGGGCGGAGGAGCGGGAGGAAGGCGCCTCCGTGCCCATGAGCCCGTCCCCGCGGTGATCGCGGCCCGCTGGGAGCTGTCAGCTCCGGTCAGGCCGCGGGGAGCTCCGCTCGCCCTGTGCCGGCCGCGCTGAGGCAGCAGCCCGCTGAGGGATGTGCTTCTCGGTCGTGATCCCTCGGGATCAGTGCCGCTGCGGTGCGCTGTGCCCTGGAAGCGGATAATCCGGCTGCAGCGAAGGGCTCAGGGGCTCTAAGCTGGTTATGAGCGCGTTAATCGGCCGCTGAGCACTCGCGTTCCCGAGCTGTGCTCTGCAGAGCGGGCTCCGGATCAGCCCCTCTTTGTCCTTCATTGCGGGAGGTGGCTTCAGCAGCAAGGGCTGCACACTTGGGTGCAAAATAAATGTGCTTTGTGCAGGAGTAGGTGTGGAGTGGCCACAATGAGGGTGAGGAACCCACCCGCCCAGCCAGGCCTCTCCATGGTGCTGAGAGCAGCTGGGCTGACCCGTTCTTCCCACAGGAACAGGATGAGCCAGGGGGACTCGAACCCAGCAGCGGTGCCGCATGCTGCAGAGGACGTTCAGGGGGATGACCGGTGGATGTCACAGGTAAGACTGGGACGGGGAGGCCACCGGAGGGGCTGAACCCTCAGTGCTCAATCCAAAGTGCAGAGCAGCACTTCCCAGTGGGCATCTATGTGAGGGAGTGACTGAAAATAGCCAAGGCAGGGGCTGGACCACCCATCCATTGTGCAGCAGGGACAAGCAGCCAGAGGATGCTCACGGCACCGCCTAACCATTAATTTCTCTGATCTGCAGTTATGGGGTCTGATGGATGCCTGGCAGGCTGACAGATTATGTGTGGGTATCACACAGAGATGCTGCTCTTCTCACACCTGAGGTTGCTGTGGGGGTTTGGGGAGCCCCCCTCTGTCCCACAACAGGGATGCCCATGAGGACTGTCAGCCCGCTGAGCTAACCTTGTTGTCCTCTTTCACCAGCACAACAGGTTTGTGTCGGACTGCAAAGACAAGGAGCCCGACGTGCTCTTCGTGGGGGACTCCATGGTGCAGCTGCTGCAGCAGTATGAGGTATTGCTAAAGAAAGGGGGATGTGGGGGCACAGATTGCAGTGTTTCTCTCTCTAAGCCGGTCACTGATGATCCTGTGTGATGCAGAGAGGTCATTCCTTGTGAACTGAGTGCCCTCTCCCATTCATCCTGCCCAGCTCCCTGCCCTTCTCGCTGCTGGTACGAAGCCTCTGTAGGCTGTTTGCAGTCATGCTCTGAAGCTGGTAATTACTGATTCTACTTGGACACACAGCCCCTTCCTAGTTCCTTGAGTCTCAGATCCAGACTCCCAGAGTCACCATTGGATCTCTGTAGTTGTACCTTGCATGGCCAGAACACATGTAACCCTCAAGCACTTGCAGTGCTGCTGGCACACTGGCTTTCTTCTAAAGCTCCATGACAGACCCAGCACTCTGTGTCTCTGAGGAGCTGCTCAAGAGAGATTCCCCTTCCTCTGTGCCAGGACTGGGTGCTCAACAGCAGCACCTGCAGACCCAAGTAAGGCCTCAGCATGTGTTTAAAAGCCCTTTCTGGAAGTGAGTGTCCAGAGGAAGGCTCGTGGCTCCTCAAACCCATCACTGATAGTGCAATGCGTTTCTTTCACAATGAGGACAGTGCTCTGCAAACACAAATTGGTTTCTTCTTGCAGATCTGGCGAGAGCTCTTCTCACCCCTTCATGCACTGAACTTTGGAATCGATGGAGACACCACAGGCCATGTCCTATGGAGACTGAAGAACGGTGAACTGGAGAACATTAAACCCAAGGTACATGCAGAACCCAAAGCCAGGAGCCGTGTGCTTAGACAAGACTTCAGTGCTTGAGGGATGCAGAACTGAGTGAGCTGCTAGCAGAGCTTTCTGTTTGAGCACCCATTGGCACTGAGCCCATCTCAGGTGTTGCAGTGTGCTGGGCTAAACCAGAATTGTTTGGGAGCAGGGCTGTACATGAGGTGTATGCTGCTGAATGGCATCAGTAAATCAAGGCGATCTCCTAGTACTGGTGAACATGATTTACCATAGCTGGGTGTTGGTTGGCATTGCACTGTGCCTCCCAGGTCTGAGACATGTTCTTAGCCTCTAGAAGGGGATGGGGCAGGATTTGATGAGGAGCTAGTGAAGATGGCCGGGACGTGTGGTGAGGATGCAGTCACTGTAAGCCTCAGAAGCGAGCATACCCCAGAGCTGAAGGCCTCTTGCAGCGTGGGTGCAGGCTCCAGCCTGACTCTCCGTGTCGCTTGCTGTCACAGATGGTGTTTGTTCAGGCTTTCAGGGTCACAAGTCCATGACAAGTGGCCGTGGACAGGCTGCAAACACTTTTTCTCCTTGTAGGTCATTGTTGTTTGGGTTGGAACAAATAACCACGAAAACACAGCCGAAGAAGTAGCAGGAGGGATCGAGGCCATCGTGCGCCTGATCAACACCCAGCAGCCACAGGCCAAAGTCATTGTGCTGGTACGTCTCTGGGCTGGGATGTCTCCTGGAGCTGGAAAACAAACTGCCCAGGGGAGCCATGTGTCCTCTGTGCTCTCCCTCTGTGATACTCAAAGGGATGTGATGGGTGATCGGTGCTGGGACGACCGAGTGTTCATCTGCCCCTGCTCTGTGCTCCCTTCACTTCCTTGGCTGTGCAGCACTCCTCCTTTTGGGATGGGTAGAATCCTCCCCGTTAGTGGTACTCCTGCCCTGCTCAGAAGCATGTTGAAGAAGTGCTGTGAGGGGAAAAGGGGTGCCCACAGCTCACCTGGCTCCCTCAGTTGTGTTTCATATTGGGTCTGGATGGACTGAGCCTGATTGAAGGGACGGATCCCTCTTGTTGCAGCCTGGATCAGAAGGGGAAGCAGGCGCTCTTATGTCAGCAGGGTTGTATGAAGCTCTTTTTTGCCTCCTCCTTGTGCCAGGGCCTGCTACCTCGTGGAGAGAAGCCAAACCCGCTGCGGCAGAAGAATGCCAAGGTGAACCACCTGCTGAAAGCCTCGCTCCCCAAACTGTGCAACGTGCAGCTCCTGGATGTGGACGCTGGCTTCGTGCACTCAGATGGCACCATCTCCTACCACGACATGTTTGATTTCCTGCACCTCACGGGAGGGGGCTACGCAAAGATCTGCAAACCCCTCCATGAACTGATCATGCAGCTGCTGGAGGAGACCCCCGAGGAGAAACGAGCTGCCCTGGCCTGAGCTCCCGGCATCGACAGCATCACCCAGCCCATCAGATCAGTTCTGTCACTGGCACTACAGAATCCTTCTTTCTTAAAGCACTTTCCATTGTAGAATGTTACCGGATGTCCATACCTAGTGTTTTGAGGGGGAAGGCTGATGTTTAACTGGTCTTGTACAGATGAGGGCTGGCTGGGTTGCTTTTATTGCAGGAGGAAAGTAGCTGATGAAGAGTTTTACTTTTAAACCATTCCTCATTCACAAGGAGAACAGGACTGTCATTCTGTGCCCCTCTCATGTCTTGTTGCTCTGTGGTTGTCCTAGAACCCCCATGGCCACGCTCGGCTCCCGGCTGTAGGTGTCGTGCTCTGTGTTAGCGCTGAACAAGAATCACATTCCACTTGCAAAGCCAGAACAGATGCATTTTTCCAAACTCGATCCCACCTTTGGAAGCTTTTTTTGGTTGGGGGGTTAATGACACGTGTTGCTTTCCCACTCCTTCTCCCTGAAGCAGCATGAAGCTAGAGCCGAGAAGTGCCCAGGAGCAAGCAGCTCACTCCAGCGCTTGCCCTTGTGCTGTTTCCACCAGGGCACTTTTCCTCCCCTCCCTGTGCCATGTGGCTGTGGTGCTGCTGCTGCTGCCCTGTGCTCTGCCCCATGCTGTTGCTGGCTTTTCACGGTAGCTCAGTTTAGGATTCTAATGCCCCAGTGACACTGCATTGGGCAGTTGCTTCCTCGCTGCTCTAGAGCTGCTGTTTCGTTCACTCCAAGCTGCCTGTGCCACGGGGCTCTCCAGTGCTGTGCATTGCTCCTTTTTGTTCCTTTTTTAAGGCATGACTGTTACATCCTTTATTTCTAAAGGAAACCCATTGCCCTGCCCCTGTCCCAAGGCCTGCAGCATTCTGAAGCTTTACAGATTCCAAGGTGTACATTTCTTTGTCGCTTCTGGTTTACTTGTATAAACATTTTGTTGGAGCAACTACAGCCTCTTGCAGTAACAAGTGAAGTAGAGGTGCAGGTTTTCCTGCCCTGGACGCTGCTCCTTGCTCCTGGCTGAGGCAGCCACAGGGGCAGGAGTCCAGGCCAGGCACGGGTTTAGTTTTTGTTACGAGGGCTGCAGTAGTCACTAACGGTTGCATGAAAACAGCTTTTACTGACAAGTGAAAGGTTCTCTTTTTCAGAAGGAAACTGGTTTGGACCCGTACAGCAGAGCCCTCAGTGAATAGATAACTGCACTTGCCAGGAAACTTGTTTTCAGCCCAGTCTGTTCCTCCTTGGCTTACCTGCTGGAGCTGGTGCCATGCACCTTGCCATGGCTCACACTGCAGTGTCCAGCCATGAGCCACCACCATGGGTCCTGGCAGGTAAATCCAAGAGGAATGACTGGCTTTGTATCAGGCATTCCACAGCGTGTCAGGCACTAGGGGTGTTGAGGTGTCCGGGTTGCTTGCTGCGCTCTGCTGCAGCGAAGCACATTGGTGCTGTACATAGTTTGTCTGCCCTTCTTCATAGCAGAGGGTACTGGTGTTTGCTGCGTCTATAACCTCGCGTTAAGGAATACATGACTGTCCCTGCTACCTTCCCCTCTTCCTGTAGATTTGATCATAGCAGGATTCCTGCCTGGATTGCATGCATAGTGTGTGTTTTGTTTCCAGTATATGTGATCTACACACAGATGAAGGAAAGATGTTCCGCTTGCCAGGATTGGAAGTAGGGAGCTTGGCAGTGGCACGGTGGAGCAGGGATTCCGGTCCTGCCCCATGAGCCAGGCTGGGGCTGTGCTGCTCCCGAGGCTCACTCCGGAGCTCTGCTTGTCTCTGCCCAGTCCCAACCTGTCCCATTCCAGCTGCAGGTTTCTATGTGAGGGCAGCGAGGGGTTCTCGAGCTAAAACCCAGCACCTCCTCCTGAGCCGGGTACAGAAAGTTCCTCCTTAGGGGCTGAGCATCGTCTGTTTCATGTTCATTGCAGCAGGGACATAAAGGAAGTGAAGTGACAGAAAGAGCCTCTTGTAACTTACCAGGGGATGGGAGGATGACCACAGGATGGGACCTACAAGGAGGAAAGCCCATGCCCGGAGGTGCTGCCCTCTCCACTCGCCGCCCTGAGCCTTCCCTAGGACAAGACAGTTGTGATTCTGCTTTGGCAAAATGCATCGGCTGGTAGTACTCACTGTTAGTGCATATCGCGATATAAATGTCAGTGTTTCACCCCACCGTGTCGCAGCGTGTGTGTGTGTGCGTGTGCCCGGGCGCCCGCGTTTCTCTCCTGCCCTCCCTCTCTGTGTCGGTGCCTCCTTGTGTTTTGTTTCTGAGGGCTGGGGAGGTGCTGCCCTGCACTGAGCAGCCAAACCTGCCCCCAGGGGCCTGCGGGGTCCCACCGGCCCCATCCGCACTCCTTGTTTCACATCTGTCCTTCCCCTGCTCCACTGGGGCCTTTGATTGTTGGTTTTCCCTCTCCTTTCCCCTGCTTCCACAGCTGTGAGCAGGGCGCTGCAGGTGAAGGCACCCTGCACTTGGAGGACACAGCCTGTGTTTGCTTCCTGGGTGGTTTAATAGGGAGCACCCATCACCACACACCAACTCACAGCCAGCCCTGCAGAGCTGATCCTCCACTTCGAGCAGCAGCTTTGGAGCCCGTGCGAGCTCTGCTTCCCGCTCCCACACGGGTGTCCATGTGTCCCTGAGCAAGTCCTTCTATCTGCTATCACCACCTGGAGCATGGAGACAACGTGCAGGCGGTCTGAAAAGTGCTTTGGGATCCTCGGTGAGAGGAGAACCTGTAGAAATAAAGTGCACAATAGCAGCAGTGCTCGTGTCTCCTTCTGTTTGTCCGGCACAGGAGTGGGCAACCAGCAGTGGAGCTCTTGGATGTTGCCTCAAGCCTGGACAACAGCTTCCTATGAGATAATGTGAGGGGGGGGGGATTAAACGAGAAGACAGACACAGAAAACACGAGCACCCAAAACCGAGGCCATGGCACAGCAGGGACTGGCTGGGGGGGGTCTGTTCCCCGCGGCCCCATCCCGGGCTGGGGGCTCAGTGAGCAGGATGCAGCCTCGGCCCGTCTTGGGGAGGGTCGGGGGTGTCCGTGCTCCTCGGGTGGTCACTGCAGAGGAGCGAGGGCTCCCCTGTGGGTCCTGTATGGGGCAGGGGCTCCCCTGGGACAGGGATGCCCGCAATGGGGCCCTATGCAGGACACGCGCTCCCGGCGGGCGGGCGCTGCCGCTGTTGCCGCTCCCCCGGTGGGAGCCGCCGCGGCCGCGTCACTTCCCCGACCGGGCCCTTTATAACCGGTGACGGCGCGTTACGTCACCGCCGGCCCGTGTTTACAGCTGCCTGCGGAACGGGGACAGCGAAAGTACCGGCAGCGAACACCGGCACCGGGCACCGGCGGCACCGCGCACCGGGACCGGCAGCGGGACCGGCACCCCCGGGCTCTGCCCGCGGCGCCGCTCGGATCCTCACCAAGCTCAGCGCGGGCCCGGGGACGCTGACACCGACAGCGGCGGCGGCACCGGCAGCGCAGCGGCAGCGGCGGGGTTCGCCATGGGACCGCGCTCCCGTGCGCGCCCCGGCTGACCCCCCCGGCCCGGCCCGTCTGACCCGGCCTGGCCCGCCCCGGCGGACCTTGGCCGGTGCGGGCGCGGCCGGGGATGCTGTCGGGATGGCGGGCACCGGGG
The DNA here is from genome assembly GCF_963264785.1 of Psittacula echo. Classification (NCBI taxonomy): domain Eukaryota; kingdom Metazoa; phylum Chordata; class Aves; order Psittaciformes; family Psittacidae; genus Psittacula; species Psittacula echo. The sequence goes on from NC_137754.1 coordinate 907,398, forward strand.
CGGCCGCGCTGGCCCGGGCGCTGCTGGCCTGGGCGCTGCTGGCCCTGCCGCCCGCCATGCCCCAGCCCTGCGGCCGCCCCGAGGTGAAGGAGAAGGAGGCCCGCTTCAACACCACCTACAGCGACTGGGTGAACGCCGACCTGCTCAACATCTACGCCTTCAACCACAGCGTCCGGAGGAACAGGGTGAGCCGGCGGGACGGCCTCTGCCCCGCTGCACCCCCCCCAAGGAGCTCCGGGGCCCCCGGACGAGACGCGGGATACGGGACACGGGCTCTGCCACGAGGGCCGAGCAAAGTCCAGGCCAGCGCCTCTGTTCCTCTCCGCAGACGGAGGGCGTGCGGGTGTCGGTGAACGTCCTCTCCGACCACAAGGACTTGCCCGTCCTCTTCGTGGTGAGGCAGAAGGAGGCGGTGGTGTCCTTCCAGGTGCCGCTCATCCTCCGCGGGCTGTGAGTAGGGGCGGGACGGGCGGGGGGGCCGGGGATGAAGGCAGGGATCCCGCAGGCACAGCACGGCTCTGCCCGCACAGGTACCAGCGCAAGTACGCGTACCAGGAGGTGAGCCGCACGCTGTGCCAGCCGCAGACCAAGGCCGAGGTGGAGACCCAGCACTTCTACGTGGATGTGTCCACGCTGTCCCTCAACGCCTCCTACCAGCTGCGGGTCACCCACGTGGAGAACTTCGTGCTGAGGTGAGGGCAGCCCTGGTCCCCAGCCGCGCTCCTTGCCAGGGCCACTGGCCACAGGCTCACCACCCATCAGCTCTGCCGTGCTCTCCGCAGGACTAATGAGAGGTTCAGCTTCAACGCCACGGCTGCGCAGCCACAGGTGAGGAGGAGCTGCTGGGGGGGTGCGGGGAGGAGAGCGCAGGCACCGTGGCACTGACGGGCGCTTTCCCCCCACAGTATTTCAAGTATGAGTTCCCCGAGGGAGTGGACTCGGTGATCGTGAAGGTGACCTCAGCCATGGCCTTCCCCTGCTCCGTCATCTCCATCCAGGACGTCGTGGTGGGTTTGGGTGCTGGGGCTTCTCTCCAGGTGACCCGTGATGGCCGATAGAGCTGACGGTCCCTGTGTCCCCTCAGTGCCCCGTCTATGACCTGGACAACAACGTGGCCTTCATCGGCATGTACCAGACCATGACCAAGAAGGCAGCCATCACAGTGCAGGTGAGTGTGGGGCTGTGCCAGCCCCTGCCTGGTGCGGGGGGTACCAGCCCTGAGCCCCCCAAAGCCAGGCTCCGCTCACCCCCGTCTGGGATGGCTGTTGCAGAAGAAGGATTTCCCCAGCAACAGTTTCTACGTGGTGGTGGTGGTGAAGACGGAGGATGAGGTGTGCGGGGGGGAACTGCCCTACTACCCCTTCTCAGGCGATGCCTTACCAGGTATGCTGGGGGAGGCACCCACTGCGAGTGCATCCCTGCCGCCACGAGTTGGGTGCTGAGCCCCCAGCCCGTGCCTTCTTCCAGATGACCCCGTGGACCAGCACGACCGGCAGAAGACGCTGGAGGTGATGGTGTCACCTGCCATAACCTGTAAGCATGGAGGGGCCATTCAGGGCTGCGGGTGCTGGGGTCCATGGGGTCCCACAGCAGCAGGTCCCCGCTGAGGGCTTGTCCTGGCTCTGCACAGCGGAAGCCTACGTGAGGAGCATGCTCTTCTGCCTGGGCATCTTCCTGTCCTTCTACGTGCTCACGCTGCTCATCGCCTGCTGGGAGAGCTGCCGGTGAGTTCCTGGTGTCCCTGGTGCTGACTGGGAGCCATCCTGCCCCCGGTGCCTGGTGGGGCCTCGGTGGGGCCGTGCCCCTCGTCCCTGGCTCCTCATGGTGCTTCCCTCGGCAGGCAGCAGAAGAGGAAGGGGCTCCTGGCAGCCATGGACTCGCCCAGCCTGGACACTGGTGAGGGGCCGCTCGCAGCACCAGGAGTTACTGGGGGGGGGTCACGGTTATTTTGCCATCTCGAGCCCATGGCAAAGCCCTTGCAGAGGTTCCCCACTGCCCCCCAAGCCCTGCTGAGCTCCAGGGGACAAATCCCAGTGTGAGGGGGACAGGGACATCCTGGGGCTGGGTTCCACCGCTCTGGGGCTGGGGCACCTCACCAAGTCTGTCTCTTTCCTTCCACGCTTTCCGGGGACTCCCAGCATCTCTACTGGGTAGGTGCAGCCTCTGTTCCCCCCTTGGCTGTGGGCTGCGCAGCACCACGGGAGCTGCTGGAGCCTCATGGGGACCCTCTTGCAGGGCACGGCCGCAGCATCCCTGACTCCTTCCTGGGCCATTCTCCCTACGACAGCTATGGCTATGGCTCCTTTGGTGAGTGCCGCCGCCACACACCGCCCCTCGCCTCCCCGCCTGCGTGGCCCTGACTGTCTGCCTGTCCCGTCCTTGTCCTTGTCCTTGTCCTTGCAGGGAACGGCTCCTCCAGCAGCACCGAGGGCGTCACGGACAGCCTGTGCTCTGCAGAGGTCCCCTATGGCTACGTGGGTGAGTGCCGGGGCGGCAGCGTGGCGCCTGCCATGGCCACCGCAGAGCTGCTGCTGCGCTACCGCTGGCACCCGGCTCTGCCCCTCTCCATGTCCCAGGAAGGGTCTCTGTGGTACCGGCCCCTCCGTGCCAGCCCGCAGCGGGGTCTGCGCCGGTGCCACCGGGGTGGATGCGCACCAGGACCCCCGCTGGGGCTCCCCCCGCTCCTGCTCCGGTAACTCTGGCTTTCCTTTGAAGGACAGGAGCAGTTCAAGCGGCGCACGCCCTCCGCCCCGATGAGGCCGCTGAGCATTGCCATGGGTAGATGCTGGTACCGGGCAGGGACGGGCCAATCAACCCTCAATCTGCCCCACACACAAGCACCTCCCTCCCCAGGCAGAGCCAGGCCGGGGGGGGACATGGTCCTCTTGGTCCCAAGCCATCCCCAACCATGGGGGACAAGGGGTGATGCTCCCCAGGTAGTGCCGGGGTCCTGCCCCGGGGCGAGCGGAAGGGCTCAGGTTAATTTGGTACCTGATTGGGGTGCGTGGGGTGGCACCGGGTGCATTGGGCACCGCTGACACCCACTCGGTGCAGGGGAGCGCTCGCTGGAGCACGTGGCGGGGCGGCCGCGCATGGACTCGCTCAGCTCGGTGGAGGAGGACGACTACGACACCCTGGCTGACATCGACTATGACAAGAACGTGATCCGCACCAAGGTGGGTCCTGCCCCACAGCCCCGGCCCCCCGGCTGCCCCCCGCTGCCCCCCTGAGCGCTCCTGCCTCTCCTTCCAGCAATACCTCTGCGTGGCCGACCTGGCGCGCAAGGACAAGCGGGTGCTGCGCAAGAAATACCAGATCTACTTGTGGTGAGCAGGGTCGGTGGGGTGGGGGGCACAGAGCGGGGTCCTGACCTGGGGACCCCCGGACACCCTTCCCATGCCTCTTACAGGAACATCGCCACCATCGCTGTGTTCTACGCCCTCCCCGTTGTCCAGCTCGTCATCACCTACCAGACAGTAAGTGGGGACGTGGGGGCAGCATATGGGGCTTTTGGGGGCTTTGGCCCCCAACTGTGCACCCCAGATGCAATGGGGATGTCCCCCATATCCCCGCGTCCCACTTCCACCTCGTCTCCCTGCGCGTGCAGGTGGTGAACGTCACCGGCAACCAGGACATCTGCTACTACAACTTCCTCTGTGCTCACCCGCTGGGGAACCTCAGGTGCGTTTAGGGATGATGATGGGCACCTGGGGGGGGTCCCTGTGCAGAGGGAGGGGGTTCTGCAGCACCCACATCTGATTGTCCCCCCACAGCGCCTTCAACAACATCCTCAGCAACCTGGGCTATGTGCTGCTGGGCCTGCTCTTCCTGCTCATCATCCTGCAGCGCGAGATCAACTACAACCGCGCGCTCATGCGCAACGATGCCTATGCCCTGGTAAGGGACTGGTGGCCACAGGGCTGTGTGCTGGGGGGGCTCAGCCCCACAGGGCCCCCATTCCTTCCCCTCTTCCCTCCTGCTGCAGGAGTGCGGCATCCCCAAGCACTTCGGGGTCTTCTACGCCATGGGCACGGCGCTCATGATGGAGGGGCTGCTCAGCGCCTGCTACCACGTCTGCCCCAACTACACCAACTTCCAGTTTGGTGAGTGCCCCCCATCACCCCCATTGCTGCGCTGGGTCCCCCCGCCCTGCTCACCGCTGTCCCCCCGCAGACACCTCCTTCATGTACATGATTGCGGGGCTCTGCATGCTGAAGCTGTACCAGAAGCGTCACCCGGACATCAACGCCAGCGCCTACAGCGCCTACGCCTGCCTGGCCCTCGTCATCTTCTTCTCCGTGGTCGGTGTGGTGAGTATGGTGGTGCCTATGGGGGGGGGGCAGCCGGTCAGGGCACCCCATTGCCCACCGTCTGCTCGCCCCACAGGTCTTTGGGAAGGGGAACACGGCGTTCTGGATTGTCTTTTCCGTCATCCACATCGTGGCCACGCTGCTGCTGAGCACACAGCTCTACTACATGGGGCGCTGGAAGCTGGGTGAGGCAGGGGCACTGCTGCAAGTGAGGCAGGGGGAGGCAGCTTCTCCTTCTCCTTGTCCTTGTCCTTATCCTTCTTCTTTCTCCTTGTCCCTCCCCTGTCCCCGCAGACGCGGGCATCCTGCGCAGGATCCTGCATGTGCTGTACACAGACTGCATCCGGCAGTGCAGCGGGCCCATGTACGTGGTGAGTGCTGGCACCGGGGTCCCCAGCCCTGCAGACGCCCCTCCTTGCACCCCTCCTGCCTGCCCTCACCTCTCCTCCGCACCCTTTGCAGGATCGGATGGTGCTCTTGGTCATGGGAAACATCATCAACTGGTCACTGTGAGTGCAGAGCCGGGCACACACCAGACCCTGCACTGCTTCTCCCAGCCCAAACCGTGCTCCCATCCCTGCTGCCGTCCTCATCCCACTCCTGCAGCACAGAGCCCTGGCTGCGGTCCCCTCACTGGGGAGCAGAGCATGACCGGACTCCCATCGCTGCAGCAGCCCCCAGGGGACAGCGGGTGCATGGGCACAGCGGGCAGGGGACCCCGATGCTGCGCTGACCCCACTGCCTCTCCCTGCCTCCCCAGCGCTGCCTACGGCCTCATTGTCCGCCCCAATGACTTCGCTTCCTACCTGCTGGCCATCGGCATCTGCAACCTGCTCCTCTACTTCGCCTTCTACATCATCATGAAGGTGGGAGGCAAGCGCGCTGTGTGGGGTGGGCAGCGCAGGGCCGGGCCCCCCGGAGCCCCTGCTGCACACTGACCCCGGCTGTCCCACAGCTCCGCAGCGGGGAGTGCATCAAGCTCATCCCCTTGCTCTGCATCATCTGCACCTCCGTGGTCTGGGGCTTTGCCCTCTTCTTCTTCTTCCAGGGGCTCAGCACGTGGCAGGTGAGTGGTGGGGGCTGTGGGGGGCTGTGGGTGCCTGTGGACCACTGCAGTGATGGGTGTCCCTGTCCCCAACAGAAAACCCCGGCCGAGTCCCGGGAGCACAACCGCGACTGCATCCTGCTCGACTTCTTCGACGACCACGACATCTGGCACTTCCTCTCCTCCATCGCCATGTTCGGCTCCTTCCTGGTAGGTGCCGGCTGCCACCGCATGGCTCCCACATCCCTGGTCTCCCCCCGGCTCACCCGGTCCTCTCGCTCTGCAGGTGCTGCTGACGCTGGACGATGACCTGGACTGTGTCCAGCGGGACAAGATCTACGTCTTCTAGGGGCCCGCAGCCGCCTGTGCCGCGGGACTGTGCCAAACGCAGCCCTAAGGGTCCAGCCGGGTCCCACCAGCCACTCCGTCCCCCTCCCCGGGGGTCCCGGCGTGCCTCGTCCCCACCGCCGGCTCCCTCCCGGCTCTCCGTGCCCGTCCCCAGGCTGTCAGAGCCAAAACCAGGGCTAGGGGCTGCTGGTGACACAGGCAAAGGTGCTGCTGCCGCTCCGTGCCCGTGGCGTGGGGCGGGGGCCCTGGGTAAGTGCCGTGCCAGCAGCCCCGTGCCCCCAGCATGCGGGTGGGGGTCTCTCTTCAGTGCCTGAGTCGTGGGGATGGGGGGGTGTGGGCCCGGCAGTGGCAGCCGGGGGGAGCCCCACTCGTGTCTGCTGCAGCATCGCGGGGGGTGCCAGCTGCTGTGTGCCCCCCGCCGAGGCTGTGGCGTCTCCACGTGTGGGTCTGCTGGGAAGGGACTCGCATTAAAGTGTCTGCACTTTGCCTGTTGGCTCCTCTCTGGGTACCGGGGGGCAGTGGGGGGGGGCAGCGAAGGTGCCGATGCCCGTCGGGGGTCGCTGGGAGCGCCCTGCGCCGGCAGCTCCGCGGCTATAGAAGGCCGGGCTGCGCCGCGCAGAGGCACGCGGGGAATGCGCGGGCACGAAGCGCAGCCCCCGATTTTCGGAGTCTTTCCCCAAATATGGTGCCGGGGCCGGCGCCCCCCGGGACGGGAGGGGACGGGGCGGGGGGAACCGGGGAGCTCCCCCCCCCCCCCGCGCTGACATCACCGTCCCGGCGCACGGCTTTTAGCGCGGGGCCGCCCTCCCGAGCGCGCAGTGCCCGCTCCGCGCAGCACCCGCGTCCGACTGCACCGCCCGTGAGTCCGCGGGGAGGGGGCCGGGGGAACCGCAGCGATGGGGACCAGTGACCGGGATGGAGCCGCTGCTGCCGGGATGGGGATCGAGGTCCCGGGATGCGGCTGCTGCTCCTCGGGTTGCAGCGCTGCTCCTGCCCGCCAGCACCGCGCTGCTCTTGGGGCTCAGGGGCTGTGGGGCTGTGGATCGGCGGGGCTCAGCCCCACGGTTGGCCGGAGGAGCTGTGTGGGGCTCAGAGCAGGATCAGAGCGGTGTGGAGGGGGTGATGCCAAACCCCACTCACCGCTGTATGCCTGATATCTCTGCGTGGGGACCAGAGATGGGCACTGGGCTGATGGGTTCTCAGGCATCTGGTGGCCAGCAGGCACGGCCATGGGATGGAGGGAGCTGTGATCAGTGAGGCTGGGGCCCAAATACCATCACCGTGTGCTGGGCTGGGACATGGCACAGGGCACTGCTGGATGTGGCTGTTGGTGCTCGGGAGGCGGGCACTGGCTGCCTCTGGGGCTCATGGGACACCCGTGCATAAACCATGGGCTCACGGGGTACCCCTGCATGGCTGGCAGCAGGGGGGGTCAGCATCCTCTGCCGCACCGAGCTGTGCCAGGTCTCAGCCATCCCAGAGGATCCAGTGTCCCCAGCGGTCGTGGGGAGCCATCCCAGGGCAGGGTATGGATGTGGGACCAAGCCGGCGGCTCCCCAGGGGCACAGCCCCGGTTCTGTGGCTTAACCCCAAGCAGGGAGCAGTGCGAGAGGAGCGGGGCAGCGCCACCGAGGGCTCGGCTCCCGGTGTCATCCCGCCTGGCACCCTCCTGGCACCCTGCAGCTACCTGCGCTCCCTGCCCGCAGCATGCCCTTACAAGGGCACGGGCACGGCTCCCACCGCATCCTGCCTCGCCTGCGCTCCTCCTGGCGCCTGGAATCACCGCGCTGGGGCCGCCCCACTGTGCCACAGTCACCCTGCATCCCCCATGGGGACAGCTCTGGCTGCGGGATGCAGCCACACCAGCAATGTCCATGCCAAGAGCTGGCGGGCGGCTGAGGCCGGGATGAGGCTGCCCTGTGGCACATCCGAAGCCTTGGAGCAGGGACAAGGCACCTCTGCCGGGATGGGAGCTCTGCTGCAGGGATTGTGGCTGTGCACTCCCCTCCATCATGCCTGAGGGGCCATTGTATGGCAAGGGAAGACCTATTGGAGAACGCCCCAAGGTTCTGGGGTGGCTGCAGGCTCCCAGCAGCACCTCCACATTCCGACAGTCCCCATCCCTCCACCAGGTCTCCCACCCGCCGCAGTGATGGCGAACAAGGGCCCGGCATACGGCATGAGCAGGGACGTGCAGTCCAAGATCGAGAAGAAGTACGACGACGAGCTGGAGGAGCGGCTGGTGGAGTGGATCGTGGCGCAGTGTGGGGCCGCCGTGGGTCGCCCCGAGCGGGGCCGCCTGGGCTTCCAGGTCTGGCTGAAGAACGGCATCGTAAGTGTGGGGCCGGAGCCGCAGGGCCGTGGGGCAGGCGGTGGGAGCTCTGCAGCGCAGTGACCCCAGGCTTTCCTCTGCCCACAGGTCCTCAGCAGGCTGGTGAACAGCCTCTACCCCGATGGCTCCAAGCCCGTGAAGATCCCCGATACCCCCCCTACCATGGTCTTCAAGCAGATGGAGCAGATCTCCCAGTTCCTCAAGGCAGCCGAGGACTATGGCGTGGTCAAGACTGACGTGTTCCAGACCGTTGACCTCTTTGAAGGTGTGTGGGGAAACCAGGGTTGGGGAGGGATGGGGCTGCTGTGCTGTGCCCATCCTCACACCCTCCGTCCATTGCAGCCAAGGACATGGCAGCGGTGCAGAGGACGCTGATGGCGCTGGGGAGCCTGGCGATCACCAAGAACGATGGGCACTACCATGGGGATCCCAACTGGTTCATGAAGTAAGTGTGGGGGGAGCCCAGTGCTGGGCGTGGGGACTCCCCTGCCCCACGGCAGCCTGGAGCGGGCTCTTCCCACTGCCTGGATGCGGGATGCAGGAATGGCAGGTGGCTGTGCATCCCTGGTGAACGCAACCCAGGGGGATGCGGGTGCTGCATGTCCTGTCCCTCCATCCCATAGGAAAGCGCAGGAGCACAAGCGGGAGTTCACCGAGAGCCAGCTGAAGGAGGGCAAGAACGTCATCGGCCTACAGATGGGGAGCAACAAGGGGGCATCACAGGCGGGGATGAGCTACGGCCGGCCCCGGCAGATCATCAGCTAAGGCCCCCCCCGGCCCGCTGCCCCCGGCCCAGCGCCGGGGCCGCCACCGCCCCTCACACTGGTATTTATTGGCACGAACGCGCCCGCCATCGCCAGCGCCGCTCCGCAGCCATGGGCTGAGCCCGGAGCCACCCGCAGCCCCGCCGCAGCCACCGCCGCAGAGACGCTCGCATCGGGGAGGGAGCAGAATTGGCCTCGGTTTTGTACTTGGGGTTCGGTCAACATTAAAAGGTTCTTCATTAGCGCGGCTCCGGGCACGTTCCCTCCATCCCCGCCGGGTGCAGCCGCCCTCTGTGCAGCCCCTGAGGATGCGGCTCTGCCCCGCTCCTCCTTGCTCCGGCGCGGGGTGGAGCATCCCTGGTTATCCCGGCTCCCAGGAGCGGGGAGCGGGCGGGGAGCGGGGGGTGAGTCACGGCTCCAGGGTGGCAGAGGAGGAGGCGGGGCAGGGGCGGGTTTTCCAGGCTTTATTTGGAAAGCTTCACAAAAGGGCTCTGCTCGGTAAAAAACCAACCCCGGCGCTAGAAAAATAAACCCAGAGACACGGGAAGGAGCCAGCCCCGCGCTGAGCCGCTGCCAGAGCAGCTCAACCGCCCCTCTCCAGCCCCACTGCGGGCATCACCCAGTGCCTCGTCCATCCCGGGCACCAGGAGCAGGGATTGGTGCCCTGGTGCCTCCTGCCTCCCTTCTCCTAAGCTGGGCTTATGTGGTGGGCACGGGCCAGCCCCTAGCCCAGTGGGGCAGGAAATGGCAGCGCTATGGGGGCCCTGCCGCAGTGTCCAGGCTCACTGCAGGGTTCAGGGCCAAAGCAACACTTCTCCCTGGCCATGGAAGCAGTGGCGTGCATGGGGCTCGAAGGAGGCATCGCTGTGTGGAAGCCCTGAGCATCACTGCAGGGCAGGCTCCTTAGGAATAGGTTTAAGGCTTGCTTCGTGTTTCAGAGCGAGGGAAGGGGAAGCTCCCCTCCCGCTGCCAGCACTCTTCCTCCTGGGTCCTGAGCCGCTTCCCGCCACCTCCCGCGGGACACAGGGCTCGGGGAGCCTGTGCTGCCCGTGCAGGGAAGGATGTACCCGTACCAAGGGGGTGTCACAGCCCGCACCCCCAGCCCCAGCTAGCACGGCCGCTGCTCCCTGTCCTCCATCAGCAGCTCTGCCGTCGCCTCCCGGCTGCCGGGCACTTTGGGGCTCCAGGATCGGTCCTCCCCATCCCGGGCTGGCTCTGGGTGCTCGCACTCCACCTCCACGTCCTCCGTGTCCTTCTCCCGGTACAGCGGCACGGACTCCATCTCCAGGCCGCTCTCCAGGGCTCTGTGCTTCCCTCCCTGCTGGTACCACCTGCAGCCGGTGGAGTCACCGCAGGCCAGGTCCAGCCCCATGTTGTTCCTGGTCAGGCAAACCTCCAGCATGTAGTAGAATGTCCAGAACACTGCAAAGCATCCGAGCAGCAGCAGGGTCTGCAGGGAAGGAAGCCCCTTCAGAAACAAAGCCCTGCCCCAATGCCCTGCATTGAGGCTCAGCACCAGGAGGATCAGTGGGGCTGGTTCTCACTCTCCCTTCTGGTAGAGGATGGGGTCCCCCTGCTCGGTGCCAGCCCCGGTGTCCCCATCTCACAGGCAGGCTCACCTTGAGGGTGTTGGCTGTGATGGTGAAGCGCTGCTCCTCTGGGATCTCCAGTCCTGGAGGGCAGGGCAGGGAGAAGTCGCTGCTCAGGTACTGCCCACTCATGGCCTCCTCCAGCAGCCTGTGGGACCGAGGCACACATGAGGGTCCCATAGGAACGGCTGCTCCGGGAGGGTCCCCAATGCACACAGAGGGTCCCCAGGGTGTCTTCCACCACTGTGGGCTGCTCTCCTGGGTCAAACCCACCCACTGAGCTGTTTCCTACGGCCCACGGCTCCCCTGTGGTGTGTATTGAAGGCAGCCCCATGGCCCTGTGGTAAGTGCTGGCGACCAGGCTGCAGCTTCACCCTCCATGCACCTCACAGCAGCCCTGCTCCAGCCAAGCAGTGCCTCAGGATGATGTCCCTTAGCCCTCCATTAATGATCTCCCCACCAGGACAGGGCTGTGGTGTCCCACCTCTGCCGCTCCTTCATCTCTGCTGGGGACCAGGCGGAGCCATACAGGGTCAGCTGCCACTGCTTCAAGGTCCCAGGCCTTAGGCTCCCATCTCCTGGCGAAGAAACAGGTTGGTCCAGTGGGGAACTGTCCCACCCAGCCGGGTGGCACCAACCCACGGCCACAGGGAGCTGCTGCCACATGAAGGTCCCCGAGGGCAGGACTCACCGATGTCCCTGATGACCAGTCTGTACGTGCCCTGCGCCTCCTCGCCCCAGCACCTGACCGTGGAGAAGGTCCAGTCAGCAAAGCCATTGGGGTCCCTGCCAAAAGGGGGAGGAGAAACAACCCCTGAGAGGGGCTGGACCGGGCCCCAGGTGGGTGTCCTGCCCTGTCCCCCCGGTGCTTACGAGTCCATGCTCCTGGCGGTCCCTATCAGGGACATCATGCCGCTGGGGCAGAAGAGCCGGATCTCCAGGTTGCCGCGGCGGGGATGGGTTATGGTGACGGTGACAGCCACGTGCTCCAGGGTTCTCATCCCGGATTGCTCCAGGTCTGCGGTGCTGACTGGGAAAGGGAAGGTGGTTAGGATGGAGCCCTCACTTAACAGGAGACACGTGCTCAGCTCTGCACCCTTCTGTCCCCTGCCTGAGTTCAGTCAGGAGGGAGACGATGGGGAGAAAGGGCTGAGGAGGAGGTGTTGGGGAAGGAGGGGTGAAAGGCAACTGCGCAGCAGTGGGGAAGCTGGCTGCTGGGCATCTCCCAGCACACCCAGAGCAGGAAGGTGACAGGAGCTCAGGCTTTCCCCTGCTCACAAGGAGGGACCCAAGGCCCTGCCCTCTCATCCACCAGCAGCCTCTCGCCCGCATCCAAACCTCATTTCACAAGTGGGGCCCTGCTGATCCCTACACTTCTTGTGCCACGGGCTCTGTGACACCCAGCCTTCTCCCTCCCAGCCCTGACTCAAAGGCTGTGGGTGCAGGAGCCTGCCCAGGGCGCTGTGGCCATGCTGGGGGCCGGGAAGGGCTTGGGGCCGAGCTCTCCTTCCCACTGGTAGCAGCCGGAGCAGCGCCTTGTTTATGTGGACAGAGGGAGGCCAAGTCAGGAGCTGGAGCATTACCTAAAATGGTCAGAGCCAGAGGAGCAGGTCTGGCTGCTGCCCAGCCCAGCCACGCTCCCAAGGCCTGTCTGGCTCCGCAAAGGCATCGCTCAGTGGGATGGAGCTATGGGGAGGGGACCACATGGACCCACACAGCTCCCCTGGGGAAGGCAGAGGAAGCAGAGAGGAAGAAGCCCAGGCAGCCGATGCTTAACCCCTTGGTGCTCTCGCACAGCCCCTGGCTGTCAGCAGCTCTGCCCCACGCCACGGGGCCCAGGCTGGATGTGGCCCTGGTGTGCCCAGCGCATGCTCTCACCGTTCCAGGCAGCCTCCAGCTCCCGGGGTAGCAGCGGGATGCTCCGGCCCTCCCGCAGGGCCGGGCTCACGTAGGAGGTGAGGTATGGGACCGACTCCCAGACCTGCAGGGGAAAGGACAGGATCCAGCACGAGGATGCAGGCTCCCTGCACATCCCATCTCTATCTCCCACTGCTCCTGAGGCTGCTCCCTGGCACCCTGACAGGGGCTCTGTCCTGACACTGCTCTGGGGCACCCCGGCAGCACAACGGGGCTGCAGGAGTGGCAGGAAGGTGACGGCCTGGGGCTGGAGGGGCCAACTGAGGCCTGGGACTCCCCATCCTGGGTTTGTCTTTGCCATCAGCAGTTACTTGAAGCCGTTCTGTTTGAACCCCAGGTACAGCAGGGCAGGAAACAGACTCACAGTACCACAGGGTGGTTTGGGTTAGAAAGGACCTTAAAGCTTATCCAGTCCAGGGACACCTTCCACTGGAGCAGCTTGCTCCAAGCCCCTGTGTCCAACCTGGCCTTGAACACTGCCAGGGATGGGGCAGCCACAGCTTCTCTGGGCACCCTGGGCCAGCGCCTCAGCACCCTCACAGGGAAGAGCTTCTGCCTAAGAGCTCATCTCAGTCTCCCCTCTGGCAGGTTAAAGCCATTCATAGCAGAACCCAAAGGCCAGCAGGAAGACAGCAGCCTGAAAGTCCCTGTGAAACAGGGGCGTCGCTGGCCAGCAGCAGTGACCCGGCACAGCTACAGTGCTCTGAGCATGAGCAAGGACCAAGTGCCAAAGGGATGTGCCCTGCCCTCACTGGGAAGGAGGGATGGGGATGCCCTGTCCTGCTCTGAGCACACCAATGTCATGGCAGAACCAGGATGCAGAGCCCAGGGCTGCCAGCTCAGAACCCCCTGTTTGCCTGGGGCACGGTGCCCTCCCTGCAGACCCTGTGCAGGGAGGAGGGTGCTGATGCTGCTGGAACTGCCCAAGCCATGAATCAGAGCTGTCATCTCCCAGCAGCGGAGGCTCTCACCATGGCTATATATAGTGCTGGGAGCGCTGCAGCTGGGGCAGGTCTCAGGCTCTGCCGAAAGCCCCATGACTTCATACCCAAAGCAGCCTCACAGCGAGGGTTGGCCAGACGATGGCCAAATGCTGGCCCTCAACAGCACCAGTGTCTCCCCATGGCACTGCCAGCACAGGACCCGTGTCCGTGTTGGGACGGGGAGGGAGTTACCTTGGCAGCGTTCACCAGCCTCCACGCGTTCAGCAGCCCGAAGCCGTGCTGATGGCTGTGGCTGAAGCCCGCCCGGTTGGTGTCCCACTTGGCGTGACGGTCCTCGTACTGCAGTGAAACACAGGGCACTCCTTACCCTGGGGGCAAACCCATGGCAAAGGGAACCAGGCCTGAAGGGAAGGAGGCTCAGGAACGTCCCGCAGCAGAGGGAAGGAACCCACATGGCCTTATTAGACAGAAACAGGTTGACCTTTGTTTGAAGCAGGTCCCAGCACAAACAGGCTTCCCAGCTCCTCAGAAAGGAAATCAAGCAGCACGAAAGGGCACAAATGCCTCTGCTCTGAAACATCCCAGCTGCTCCCTGCTCCCTCAGCCACAGCCCGTGGGATGGCAGGAGCTTGGTGAGAAGGAACCAAGTCCTTTAAATCAACAAGAGCCGGGCCAGGACAGATCTGGGTCCCATCACTTATCGGGGTTGTAGCGCTCCGGCAACACGGGCCTGCAGTTGTGGAAAACCCTGCCCTGTGCCAAAGGGAGCACAGCACGGGCTGGACACGGACTCCTGCTGCCAGAGGGTGTGGAAGAAGCCCTGTCCCGAAGCCGAATCGGGCAGCTCCAGTCAGTTCCCCTCCTACTCCTGATCCCTGCAGTGAAGCTGTGCTGGAGTGGAGGCCGAGCGAAAGGAAGGGCTGTTTGCTCCTGAGCTCTCCATTCCAAGTGTTCCCAAGAGCCCGTCTCTCTGGGGAGCCCCAGGAAAGGCCGGAGCAGGGCAGAGATCCTTGCTTTCCCCCTGCATGGGCTGTGGGGTGGCACTGAGGAGCTGCATCCATCCCTTTGGGCAGGGATGCACTGCACACGCACACAGTGCGTGCGAGGCATGGCGAGCCCCTGGAAGACCTGTACCCTGGCAGATGGAGGCATTCCTGAGGCAAATACCCCATTTATTATCCTGACAGAGGAAAGTGCTCCAGCCACATTCCTGGAAGGAACACAGGGTGAGGGGAAAACGTAATCCCCTAGGGAGCCAGACAAGCGACAGATTTATAGAGGGGCAGGCAGACATACACAAGGATGAGCACAGCAGGACCAGGGCCGCGCCGCAGCACTCCGGAGGGGCAGGGATGGAGGGAGGCAGGGCCAGCACTCACCTTGGTGGCGGTGAAGACGATGATGTGCTGGACATCCCTCCAGGTGAGGCAGGGCCGTACCTGCAGCATCAGCGCGATCATCCCGGCTGCGAGAGGAGCAGCAGCTGAGGTCCCGGTGTGCCCCTCCGTGCAGCCCGTGCCCTTCTGCAGGTCCCAGTCTGTGGTCACCTGCGAGAGAACAGAGATGCCTCCTGTCAGGACACTGCTCCCATGCAGGGATAGGTGTAGCCCACAGCCCCTCGCTGTGTCCGCTCTGCCATGCTCACAGGACGCAGCACACAGTGTCCCAAGCCTGTCCCCCTCCTTACAAGGCTTTCAGATGGAACAAGGTTGTTCTCTGGATGCTCAAGCATCCCCCCTCCAGAGCAAAGGCACAGGGAGGTGGTCCCTGCCCCTGCCTGCCTGACCCACAGCTCATCTGCCTGTCTCCCAGCATCTGCTCTGCACAGGCAGCTACCCCTGGACCAGGGGGAGCAATTTGCACACACGAGCTTTCTGTCTGCCTGTGGTTGCTGTGATGAGGCTGGAGACAGGAGGGGCAGGCAGGGATCCCACCACCCTTCCTCAGACATGAGCAGGGCAGCAGGACAGGGTCAGGGATTAACTGCTGGAAAGGCTGGAAATGCTTCCCAGGCAGCTCCCAGCCAGGGCACGGGCACCCAGCAAGGAGGGAAGGACACCAGGACACCACCACAGGAGGTAGGGCCTGGGGCTGGGATCCAAGCAGTGCAGTGCAGGGCACATCCAGCTTGACCACGGAAGCTGGACCAGCTCTTGCGAGAAGCTTCTGAGTTCAGCCAACCTTCCTGGGGCTTCAGAGGTGACATCTCTGCCTCTGAGCAGGCAAACCAGTTCAGGGAGAGGCAGAGCCCCAGACTGGGGGCACCATGAGTGTTCTCCAGGGCACCTGCACACAGGCACAGCCACGCTGCCCTAGGACGGAACCAGCAAGACAATGAGCTGCTGCCACCTCTCATAGGGACCTCGCATCGGGGATGAGGCACCCCAGTTGAGAAGCAATGAATGAGGATCATCTCCTTTAGGGAAGAGAAAGGAACCAGGCCTGAATTAAGCAACTCCAGGGGAAACTCATGGCAGTTACAGTCTGGGACCTTCCCCATTTTCATTGCTGATCACAGCATCACAACCAGCACATGCAGAGGGACCAATGGGACCGCACAGAGCCTCGAAGAGGCAGTGGGACACTCCCAAATGATGGCACCTCACTGCAACCCGCATGTGCCCATCTCCCTGTGCTCCCCATGGGGTACAGGCAGCACTGCCAGAAGCTGTGGGCTTGTTGCCTTCTCTGCCTGACTCCCTCACGCTGTGGGCTCAGATGCTGCATGTCCCACAGAGAACCCCCCGAGCAGCATCAGCTGCAGGAGGAAATGCAGCTGGTGCCAGCAGCTGGATTAAATTCTTCCCATTAAGGAAACCACACGGGGTTTATAGGCTGCTAAAAGAGAGAGCCCGCAGAAGGCTGCTGAGAACTTAACTCTGGCACCACCGCGGCACAAGGAACGGGCGTTTAGGGCACGTTACCCTGCAGGAGAGGGTGTGCAGGTTGTAACGTGCCATGGGCTCACCAAAGGAGCAGCTGTGGTGCTGCCAAGAGCAGGATGGTGTCCTGGCATGTGGCATCCCGCCCCGCCTCCCCTGAGGAACACCAGCTCCTCTGTCAGTGTCCCATGGGGCCAGTAATTGAAATGAAGGGGCTTTTGAGACCTTGCAAGCACTCGCCCCAGGGGGAAGCCGAACCAACCCAGCAACTGGTGGTGAAAGCACAGCAGAGCCCTTGCTTGGCCGCTCTTCCCTTTTTCCCTGGCGTCAGGAGTTTCCAAAACCAGCCCGGGACAACTGAAGCTATTTCTGAAAGGGAAAATCAGCTCCGTTCTGGGTTTTACTTTCCCTGCCACAGGAGCCCAGCCATTGCTCCAGGCGGATCGCACTGAGCCGTAGCCAGGCAGGGATCCCCTGGGGCTGCGCTGCCTCATCCAGCCTTTGGGCATTCCCAGCGGGAGATCCCAGCCTAAGCCCAAGCAGTGCCATCTATCCCAACTGCCCCAGGCTGGCTCGGGCTCTCAGACACGGCACAGCAGGACAGGAATGGCTCACAGCCCTCCCAAGCACAGGAACGCGCTGGGTCAGGCCTGGGTCTGGTGGAGCCAGGCCCAGCCCCTTGGCTGGGGCAAAAAGGACATTTTGTTGACAAGAAGTCATTTTCTGGCAAAAAAAAAGCGAAAAGCTGATAAAAATATTGTGCAGAATTCAGCCGGGAGAGGCGCACGGGCCAGAACAGACAAGAGGATGGGGCCAAGCAGCTTAAAGAGCCCGACGCTGCTCCAGTGCTTGTCCACGCTCTGTGCCCATGGAAGCAGAAGTGAGGGGTCTGGCTTGAGCCCTTTTTCTCTTCAGGAGAGCCCGCAGTGGCACGGGGGTCCCGCTCCAGGCTTCCTCAATGCACAAAGGTGGCACATGCCCAGCTGGATGAAGCTCGTCTCCTCTGGCTCTGCCTGGGACTGGGTTGGAGCAGCTCCCGAATGACATTCCCATGGACACAGCGCAGGGGAATTTCTTAGGGGTCACCCAAGCAGCCCCCTGATGACTGCAGGAGATGCCTGCCCCAGCTCCCAGCAGCGCCAAGCAGGGAGATGGGAGAGCGTGGTCCCTGTCAGTGACACATGGAGGATCTGTGCTTGGGAGCTCAGTGTGCCCATGAACACCCCGGCAGAGGGAAGGTCACCACGCTCCAAGTTACAGGCCGACAGACAGCGACAGCACAGCAACAACCACAAACAGGAAGCTGCCTCCCAGAGCACTGTTTATGTAGGACCTAGATAAACCCCATGTTTATCTCTGCCTCACAAGGGAACCCAACCACCAGCCTAAGGCAGGCACGCGGCAGTCAAAGGGACTTTGACTTTATCCCTTCTCTGGTTTGGGCTGTTCCAGAGCCTTGGAAGCCGTGTGCCCTATGTGCTACTCACAATGCTCCTCATCATCTTGTCCCCACCGCTGAAGGTCACTGCTAACATAGAGGCGCATTCCTCGGCGTAGAAGGGCATGGAGCCTGTCTCGTCCACCGCACCTGGAAGAGAGACAGGCACGAGCTGGAGGGAGCCTGATCTTCCACCCCTCCTGCAGCTCCTGCCCTCGAGCCCTTGATGGGGATGCTGCGTTTCAAGTCACTCCCTCAATGGCAGTGTCTGTCCCAGCCCCAGCAACAGAGGCCTGCACACAGGAATGCCTCTGGGCTCCTCTAGCACTGTAGGTCCAAAGGAAACTGCAGGCTTGAGGGTGAACACTGCCACGCTCGTTCCCAGAGGACAGACACCTTCCCACAGATTCCCACTGTCCAGGCAGCTTCCAGCCAGGAAGGTGTTACACTTTTGGCACGGAAGGAGTCAGAAGACATCCCCTCACCTATGGTGACAGTGTAGATGGAGTTGGCGTAGCCATCATAGTTGCAGTTGTCGTTGTGCTGCCCGCCATTGCCACTGGCCACCACGAAAATGCTCCCAAAGCCCCTGCGACCTGCGATGACGCCGTGCTGCAGGGCAGCCTGTGGAGAAGGGAATCATCTGGGCATGGCCAGTCTCTGGCTCACTGTGAGTGTCAGCCTATGCTGCGCTAAAAGGAAGAGGAGGGAGAAGAAAAGCAACCCTGCAGATAATGAGAGCACAAAGCCAGGCCAGAGCTTGACCTCCAGAAGGACAGCAGCAGCTCCCCCAGCTTCACAGGCCCACTCTGCAGGTGGCTCTTCAAGGCTTTCCTGCCCACAGACACTACCCACACGTGGCCTCTCTGCAAGGCTCCAGCTCCCACGGCTTTGCCTTCACTGAGAAACAAAGGTGAAGGCAGGCACTGCAGCCAGCAGAGAGGCCTCCACATTGCGCTGTGGCAGAGCAAGCTTTGCTTTGCTTGCACCCTGCATCCCAGTGCTTGCTGCAGCTGCCTCTGCATGCAGAAAGAGAGCAGATGAACTTGCAGAACTGGAAACCATTTGTCATCCTGGACCGACAGCTCGGCTGTCAGCATGGCTCCCAACACTGACTGCTAGCTTGTGGTTACAGAAGTACAGCAAGGGGCTGCCAAGCAAAAGGGAAATGAAGCAGAACCACATCCCAGGAGCAATGTGCTGCCCGGTTTGGGGCTGCCTCTGTGCCCCTTCACCATGGCACCTGGGTGCATTTACTCCCTTACTCACTCCTAGCATCCGAAGGCACGCTCCCTGCCGGGAGCAGCACCCTGAGCACCAGGAACACTGTGTCTCCAGCGCAGAGAGCGTCCCTTGGGCTGCCAAGGCTGTCAGCACAGCAGCACAGGTTGCGAAAGAGCCTTTTCCTGCTGGAACCAGCCTCTCTCTGCGAAGCTGAGCTAATGCTGCCTGAACACTGCCCTCCCACAGCAACGTCACCTCTCCCCACCACGGTAACGTGCAACACCTCTGCTGGCAGCCACGGGAGCGCGGAGACGTGCACTGGAGCCCAGCAACGTCACCCAAGGGGTGACCCGAGCTGCTGGGACTGGCTTTACCTTTCCCAGTTGATGGGGGCCATCCACGGTTTTCCCATCATCGTCTGGACCCCAGCTGCAAAGAGAGACACCGTGAAGTGACAGTGCAGGAGCTGCAGGCTCCCATTCCTCCTCCCATTGCAGTTTGCTGCTCCCAGTGCAGGACTGGAATCGGAGGGCACTGCACTTCCCCATCCACCGGGCTGGCCCCTCGCTGCTGGGATATCACTGCCATGTCTGAGCTGTGCCCCTGGGTCAGATTCCAGTGCACAAAACGCTTGATTTTCAGTTAACAACCAGCTTCAAACACATTCCAGGCCCCAGACCGGGCTCACCCACCACAGCGAGGGGCACAGAGCCCCCTTCAGCTCAGCCAGCCCATGGGATGTGCTGCAGCAGAGCACAGAGGGCAGCCAGATCCCGGTAACAGGAATGCTGATGTTCCTCCTAACAGACCCCCTCGAGGTTCAGTATGCAGCCAGGCACGCTCATGGACACATAAACAGTGCTGGTTTTGGTGCCTCAAGGCTTGCTGGAGCCACACGAGGAGCCGTGACCCCGTTCCCATGCTCACCTGCAGCTGTAGATGTCATTGATCTGATAGTGCTTGTTGAAGGCAATGGCTTCCATGCTGTCGGTGAGGGGCCCATCCAGCACTCGGATGCCTGCAGGACACAGAACAACAAACATGAGGGCAGTGGATCAAAGTGAGCTGTACCAACAGAGCAAACAGGCTCCTTGATGCTCACACCAGGACACTGACCCTCCCAGCCTGATGGAGCTGTAACCCTGCAGGGCAGTGCATGGGGGCTATGTGTGTGTGAGGGACTGGAAGTGCACCCTGCACAGCTCCACATCTGCTGGACACAGCTTTCTGCCAAGCCAGGCCTCTGGTCCCACTGCCAGAACCAAGCTGGTGACAGTGACAGCACAGGCAAACACTGGCGGGTGAGCCCCTGAGCCCCCCTACCCAGAGCACTGCTCCCCAGGGGCTTCCTCACACCCCAACCTCAATTATCCCACTGCTTTCAGGGCTAATCTCGGCATGGAGCAATCGCTTCCCCTCCCAGGTCACCAAGCAGCAGTTTTGGGATGGACAGCTCGGGAGATGCAGGACACCCTGACTACTGCGCATGGACCAGGAGGGCAAGGTCACCTCTCAACAAAGCCAACAAAGGCTCAGTGCTGAGTCTGCAGCGCCCCAAAGCACCGATAATTACCGCTCTGCATCAGAGTTTAGGCTGGCAAAGGACGTTACAGATGAAACCAGGCACACGCATCTCAATTAAGACTATTTAGCAGCAGCGCACCCACCCACCCATCCCAGCTCTCTCCTGACGCAGCACACGCGGCTTTTTACTGCCACATCCGAGCGCCTCATCGAGCGCTGAGGGCAGGCCAGGGGTGCAGCGCTGTGCCCTGAGGAGAGCTCCCGATCCTCTGTATCCCATTGGCATCCCGGGACACCCGCTCCCATCCCGCTGTCACAGCCAGGGAACGTGGCACCATCTGCCGAGCGCAGAGAGAATCGCGTCCGGGCTGCGGTGCGCTGGAGCAGGCACGTTGTCCCTGCCTGGATCGGGCTGTGCACTAGCGATGTACGGATGTGCTTCTGCCCAAAGCCTATGGCTGGGCTCTGGAAAAGCCACCTCAGCACACAGCTATCCCACTGCGCCAGGAAGTGGCTCCCATGGAGAGTTCCTCCCTCAACATCCCCAAGGAGGATCCAGCTGACTTGGAGCCAGTCCTTCTATAGCCCCCAGCACCAGAGCTGACCGAAGCCAGGCACGACCGCAGCACTTTGGGGTGTCACGCCGTGCACCCACCTGCGATGCGGCTCCCGTACGCAACTCCCACCGTGCAGAAGCTGTTGTTGGGCACGGCAGCGATCTCCCCGGCGCACCGTGTCCCGTGGTGGTTGCCGTTCTCCTCGTCAGGGTGAGGCATGGGGTCAGGATCGTTGGAGTTCAGGTCGTAGCTGCCTTCTGGGCTCTGCAAACAGACCCACAGCCACCACTCAGGGTGCTGCGCTCCTGTCCTTGGGAAAAGCAGGACTTCAGAGCGGGCTGCAACACAGCCTGGAAGTGATGGGAACTTAAGAGGATGCATCCATGCAGGACTGCAGCTCAACACTGCTGCCTGCTGCTGTGGCAATGGGATGGGCAGAGGCAGCTTCAGCAGCTGCTGTGGGTCAGAGGGGGCCAGCTCTCACCTCCAAGCAGCTATGGGTAGCACGACAGCTGGGAGCCCTGCAGCTTGGGGGCACAGCATCCCAGGAAAAGCTTTCCCATTGGCACTTCCCACCCTGGCCGAGGCTCTGGGGCAGGCAGCGCTCAGTGCCCTCCGCACTCACGTAGTTTGGCTGTATGTCCTTGATGGTGTGCTCCACGCCATCATCCACCACCACCACCGTCACGCCGCGCCCCGTCACGTTCCGCTCCCACACCCCCGTGACGTTGATGTCCTTCCCGGGGCTCTTGCGGTTGTTCTAAGCACCGGAGAGCGGGGGGAGAGGGAAAGCGGAGCAGTGCGTCAGGCACAGGGGTTACCCAGCGGGGTGACACGAACCACGCGGGCAGCAGGACCCGCACTCACCAGGTGCCACTGCAGCGGGTATTTGGGGTCGTTAAAGTGCAGGCTGCGCTTGGAGCGCTTGAGCAGCCTCTGCTCCTCGTGCCACCGCACGCTGTCGTGCTGTGCAAACACCGTGTCCACCGCCCGCCTCACGGCCTCGGCCTCGGCACCGGCGCGGCCGCCGCGCTGGGCCCTGAACAGGTAATGGCCCCTGAGCTCCCCGACGCGGCCCATGTTCACCAGCCCCGCGGCGCGGGCCAGCTCCTCGGCGCGCTGCTCCAGCTCGTCCTCAGGCGCGTCCAGGCTGACGGCCCAGCTGAGCTCGCCGTGCCGCGGCTCAGCGCCCGTGGGCTCCTCGGGGCAGGATGAGGCGAGCGGGACACAGGCGGCGCTCAGCCAAAGGCATGTGTGGATGCAGAGCGTGGCCTCCATCCCTGCGCTCCATAGCGGCGCCCTCCGCTTCCAATGCAGCATCAGACAGGCGGGCTGCAAGCAGTGGAGAGGAAAGCTGGTGAGAAACTCTTCCCGCAGGAATACGGTGGCCACAGCCTCACCCGAAGGTCCCAAGTTGCTCTACAGCTCCGGGCTCGCCGTTCCAGGAAAACCCCTGGCAAGGTGGCTCCTTCCCAGTGGCGCAGCACCGGGACGCCACACGTGCGCTGGGACCGATCCCAACAGATCCCAAGCGCTGCAGAAGAGGAGCCACTTCCTTGTCTCAGCACGGAAAACAGGCACCAAACGACCCCTGAGCAGCCCCACAGACACAGGTCGGGGTCGCCCCATGCTCCGCGCACAGCCCCACCGAGCCCCCTCCCACCCGCTCCGAGCCGGAGGGACCTGCGGCACCGAGCCCCGGCACCGCCGGGGGCGGGGGGGAAAGCGCTTCCCGCTGTCCCGCTTCGCACCGCGGTGCGCGGAGCTCCGCACCCCAGCACCTCCCCGCAGCCGCTCTCCCGCTGGAGGCTCCTCAGCCTCCCGTACCGGTGCCCGGCCGGGCAGCCCCTCCGGGAGCGGAGCCGCCGCTCCCGTCCCGCCGGGCACTCACCGGGCCCGGGCCGGCGCTGCCGGAACCCCGCGGCCGCTGACAGCGCCGTCACTTCCTGCGCGGCCTCCGCTCCGCCAGGGCGGCGCTCGCGGGCCGGCCGCGCCGCTCTGTAGCGGAAGGGGCGGTGCGGGCCGTGGTGTCCGCTCCGCTCCGCGCCGCTCCGGGCCGGGCCCGGCCCTGCCGCACGCCCCATGGCGCTGGAGCAGGCGCCCACCGACGGCCCCGCCGCCGCGCCCGCCCCGCCGCGCCTCTGCGAGCCCGGCCCCACCGCGCCGCCCGACAGGTAGGTGCTGGGCCCGGCGCGCCGGGGCGGGGGGCAGCGGCCGAGCACCGACCTGTTTGTTCGCACAGCGGCAGCGCGCTCGCCGCCCCGGACAGCCCCGGCGAGGCGGCGCCGGCCGGGCCCGGCGCGGAGGCGGAGCTGGTGGCGGCCGGCGGTGAGGGCGAGCCCGGGCCCGGCGGCGCGGAGGCCGGCGGCGCGGCGGAGGAGCCCGGCCCCGAGGCGGCCCCGGCCAGGCCGTCGCAGAACATCGCGGTGCAGGTGGGTGCCGCCGGTGTTGCTCCGGGCCGTGTGGTGACCGGGTCTGGCCCGTGTGGGTGATGCTGATGGCAGCGATCTCCCATCACAGACTGACTTCAAGGCGGCCGACATGGATGTGAACACGGATCAGGACATAGAGAAGAACCTGGTGGGTATCGCTGCTGTGCCCGGTGGAGGAACTGGAGCTCTTCCCGCAGGCTGTCTATAGCCATCAGTACACCAGCCATGGGGTTCTTGGGCTCTGCTCATTAAAGGCGGATGCACAGTCCCAGCTCAGCTTTGGGCTGTGCCTCCCTTGGTCTTTGCCCATCTAGAGCCTGAGCTTTGAAAGCAGAAGGCATTTCACTGTGCCTTCTGCTTGACCATGGCACATCCTGGGCTCCTACCCATTGCTGAGTGTTCCGTGTGTGGCCGTCCTCTTGTTAGCGCAAGGGACGGGGAAGGTTCTCCCTCTATTGCCACCCTGTGCTGCAGGACAAGATGATGTCTGAGAGGGCGTTGCTGAAGGAGCGCTACCAGGAGGTGCTGGACAAACAGAGGCAAGTGGAGAACCAGCTGCAGGTACAGCTAAAGCAGCTCCAGCAGCGGAGGGAGGAAGAGATGAAGAACCACCAGGTATTTGGCACAGTCCTCTCTTTGTCTCACCTCCCTTAGCACTGCTCTTACCCAACTGAGGTGGCTGCTTTGGCCTCATTGATTAAAATCAGAATGGATTTAGAACCAAAACCCATACTTGGTAATTTTGCTCTTTATTTGCATGGTGTTTGTTTGACTCTAGGAGATCCTGAGGGCGATTCAAGACGTTACAATCAAGAGAGAAGAGACAAAGAAGAAGATGGAGAAAGAGAAGAAAGAATTCCTGCAGAAAGAGCAGGATCTGAAGGCAGAAATTGAGAAACTCTGTGAGAAAGGCAGAAGGTATTTGGATGGACAAGAAAGTGTTTGTGGGGGAGGCACTGCTTAACCCTGATGCGCACCTGATTAAGTAAAACAGGATCACTGGAAGCAGGGTTTTGGTGAGTGGTTTTGGACAGGCCTGTTTGGTTCTGGAGGGTTCTGCCACAAACACAGCACCAGTGGTTTACAGACATCTCCAAGCGGGTTTGGGGCAGTGGGGCATTGCTTTGCTGGTTCGGTGTACGGGTGGACAGTGCTTGGCAAGGGTAATGTGCAGTTCGGCTCCACTGCTGCCGTCTCAGTGCTGGAGCAGGGTCTCATGGGGCTTTCCAAGGCTCTGCTGTAATACAGGCTGCGTGCTTGGGGCAAAGAACCTCTCTGCGTTGGGGTTCTAATGCAAGAAAGACACAAGTTATTTGTACAGATGTGAAGGTTCTTTTGGGTGTTGAACCTGCACTTTACGAAGCCATCCTGTCACATCACCAAGGGCTGATGTTTCTTACTCTGAAGGCTCGGTGATGGTTTGGGATAACGCTGCTTTAGTAACAGCCCCAAGAACACAGCTGCTGTTCCCCCCAGTTGCAGAGCTGTGTTGGCAGCACGGCACAGCTCCCCACAGCAGGCGCTGGTTCTATGCCACACTCTTTGTGCAGTGTCATGATACAGCAGAATCTTTGCCCTGGAGGATGTGAGTGGTTGCTTTCAAATGGTTTTTGAATGGGGCAGCCTCCAGGTGTGGAGTGAGGAGCGTCCTGTGCCAGTGAGCTGTTCACGCTGGGGTTCAGGGCTGGGGATAACCCCTCCACAGCTGTGACTCCACTTCTCCTTTCTCCCCTGTACAGGTTGCTGAAGGAGCAGGAGGAGAAGGAGAACAAGATTGCGTCGCTGATTGCAGAGCAGTCTGATGAGAAGTGAGGCCCTTCCCGCGTTGACACTGCTGCGTTCTCTTTTCCTTCCAGCCACTTGGCCTCAGAATGAATCCAATGCTGCTGGCGGGGTGGGCTGCAGAGAGCGCTCCAGCAGTGCTGCCTGGGTTTTACCTCCTCCTCCAGCAGCCCTGTCTCTGCAGTAAATCCTCCTTGGTCCTGGTCACAAACAGGCTCCTGGATACTTGTGACATAAAGATCCCATAGGATTAGAGTTTGTGCTCAGGGGACTGACTTGGCTGTAACTGCTACCTCTGAGTGAATTCCAGCTTCCCAGTCAGGGCACTCCTATTCTCTGTGTGCTTCCCACAGCTGCACAGCTGCTCTCAACTCTGGCACACTTGGGTGTGTTAAAGCTGGGCAGAGAAGCTCCAGAGCAGGGGGAGTTGGTCAGCTCTTCTGCTCCACGCCATTCCAGAGCCTGAGCTGGCTTTTGTTCCTGTCTGCAGGCAGCTGTGGGAGATGGAGCTGGATAAGCTGAAGAACCAGCACAATGAGATCAACAGGAACATTCTTGAGGAGACAGAACGGGCCTGGAAGGCAGAGGTGACGTCTGACCTGCAGACAGGTGTTGAGGAGGGTCTGTCTGAGATCCCAGATCGTTAATGAATGATCGTGTGAAGTGAGAGGGGGTGCAGTACGAGGCTGTCCCCTCGCTGTGGGACAAGAGAAGGGATAAACAAGTATCAGTGCAGTAAACCTGAGTCTGGAGTGGTGCCTGGTGCCCTCAGCATGGCTCAGTGAGGAGGTGGTGGTCCAAGGAGAAACAAGGGAGCACAAGAATTGCCCCTCTCTCTGCTAGATCCTGTCTCTGGAGAGCCGGAAGGAGCTGCTCGTGTTGAAACTAGAAGAGGCAGAAAAAGAAGCAGAGCTGCACCTCACCTACCTCAAGTAAGTCCGTGCAGCCCCAGAAAGGGCAGGTAACTCGTGTCCCTGTGTGCCCATCTCCTCTTCCTCTTTACCTACACTGGCGGTTTGGCTCCAATCAAGGTTTCCTGTGGTTTGCTTACTAAATTCATGTTATTTAGTCATGTTGCAAAGCAAGGATACGTGGGGCTGTGCTTATTGCTCATTGCTGTTTGCCTCCTGAACATGTGCTGTGCCCTAGATGAGTGCTGTGGGCACAATGTTGAGCCCGTGTCCTTGTGTCTGTCCACCAGATCAATGCACTCTGGTGGCACCATGTGCTCTCCTCTTGCGGGGTGTGAGCCCCTCTTCCCACCAGCTGAGGAGGGGGATGCAGGAGCCTTTGGGGGTGACCTGTTCCCGCTGTGCTGCCCGGTAGAGTGCGGTGCCGGTGGCAGAGCGTAGCTGTGCTTGCAGGTCTGCGCCACCCACGCTGGAGACCATGAGGCCGAAGCAGGAGTGGGAGATGAGGCTCAACAGGATACGAATGACCAAGGAAAGTGTCCGAGTAAGTCCCCAGGCTCCCAGCCTGACACTGGGCAGCTCTTTGCACTGGTGCTACTTCGTGTGGAGTTACAGCCCTTTTTGGGAGAGGACCAAGATGTGTGTCCAAAAGCCTGGCACTGCCTGTGTAAACAGCAGCGGAGATTGTCTGCTGCAACTTCAGGCTTGTGTGTGAACAAGCCCCATGGGGATGGAAGCTATTAATGGAGAGGCAGTTACTCTGTTTCTCCTGTCAGGTCCTTTTCATTCCCTGACTCCTGTGGAACCAGAGGGTGTCCAGGGTAGGGCCTGCGGCCGTCCTGGGGCTGGTGATGCTCTGCCCAGGCAGAGGAATCTGCCTCAACAGACTCTTCCCAAAGCTCATCTGTTTCTGTGCTCTGGGCTAGGATCAGTTCAACGACCACATTCAGATGGTGAGGAACGGAACCAAGCTGAGCAGTCTCCCACAGATCCCCACGCCAACGCTGCCCCCTCCACCCTCAGAGGTGAGTGTCTCTCCAGCCCTGCACAGATGTGTTTGCACTGCAGGGAGGTCCCTGTGACACTCAGGCCTGTACCTGGCTCTGCCTGTGCTGCGTGCATTGATGGAGGCTGGGGGGGACTGTGTCTCCTGGAGGCCTGTGCTTGTCCTCTGTCTGTGCCTCCCTGCAGAGGAGGGGAAGGGTCCCTTCCCCTTGCCTTCAGGAGCAGAGCCACCAGTGCCTGTGGTTCAGTGCTGCTCCCGCCTGGCTGGGGAGGAGGGCGCTCAGCCCTGCTTTCCGATGGGTTTATTCTAACCAGCCTTTTCCTCGCCGCCTGTTTTTCTTTCTCAGACAGATTTCATGCTGACGGCATTCCAGCCCAACCCCTCCCTTACTCCCAGGCTCCCGTTCCCCATCGGACCGGTCCCCATGCCCATGGTCATGCCGAGCGCTGATCCCCGGGCACTCTCCTTTCCCCTCCTGAACCCTGCCATCTCCAGGCCCAACCAGCCCTCCCCTCCGCTGCCCGCTTCCCAGGGAAGGAACAGCCCCGTGGTGGCCTCGCTGATGGGCACGCACAGCCCTCATGTGGCCCCCACGGCCTCCATCCCACCGCCGCCGGGGCTGGCAGGTGTCAGCGTCGCTCCCGAGTTCCACAGGCTGCAGCCGGCCGACAAGCTGGAAAAGCTCCTGGACAAGCTGTTGACCCGGTTCCCGCAGTGCAACAAGTGCGTGCCTGCTGGTGTCCTTCCTGGGGGGGGCTGTGCTGAGGGCACGCTGCTCTTGCTGGGATGTGGGGTGCCCCACAGGCTGGCGGCGCTGGGAGCTCTTAGCAGGCTGCTGTCCACGCAGGGCCCAGCTCACCAACATCCTGCAGCAGATCAAGACTGCCCGGAGGACCATGGCGGGCCTGACCATGGAAGAGCTGAACCAGCTCGTGGCGGCCAAGCTGGCGGAGCAGCAGGAGCGGGCGGCGACCGGAGCTCAGGTGGGAATGGGATGCTTGCGTGACTCTAGCTTTCCCTTGGGAAACTCATCTGTCCTTTCCTTCCGGGCTTCTCTGAGGTGCCTTGTTTCCCTTGCTGCAGCCTCTCAGCCGGATCAGGGCACCCATGTTCTCTGCCCCCCTGCCCCAGATCAGCACACCCATGTTCCTGCCCCCGGCCCAGGTGGCTTACCCCGGAACAGCGGCACATGTAAGGCTTTTGGGCTTTCCTGGAGCACTTTGCCGTCCCCATGGAAGTCAGAGGGAGGAGGAATTGGTCGCACTTCAGCCCTGGCTGCAGCTGGTGGGATGAGCAGCTGGAGTGTGGAATATGGGATCTGAGCTGGGGTGGCTGACTTCTGTTCCCTGTCTCCTTTCTGTCCCTTCACTGCTCGTCCCAGACCCCGGCTGCCTGCAAGCTGTGTCTCATGTGCCAGAAGCTGGTGCAGCCCGGTGACCTTCACCCCATGGCCTGCTCGCACGTGCTGCACAAGGAGGTGAGTGCTCCCACACTGTGCTGTGTGTTCCTCGTCACGCTTCCTAGTGCTGATTCCCTCCTGGGGCCCTGGGTGTGTGTAGCGAGTCCCTGTGGTACTGAGAGCTTGCCTGGAGCAGGATGTGACCAATAAACAACTCTGCATCCTCTCATCCCTCCTTCCTGTGCTCCGAGCTGGGCAAATGGTGTATTGAGGGAGGTCTGATGGTCCTGGTGGCATGAAGGGGGTCCCTCCATGGGGTGGCCTCAGGATGGAGGCTGTCACCATGGCATGGAGGAAACCATCCCTTAAAGTGAGTGCCCTGGGCCGCGCTGCTCAGGGAGGAGCGGTCACAGCACATGTACGTTGTGCTGTGGCTCTTGAGTCACGCTCTCTTCCAGTGCATCAAGTTCTGGGCCCAAACCAACACGAACGACACTTGCCCCTTCTGTCCAAGCCTCAAATGACGCTACTGGAAGAGAGCGGTCCCGCGAGAGGAGTTGCTGTGAATAGACAGGATCAGTTCTAAGATTTCTACAGTTCTATATTTATACGGCCATGTATACACATGTACATTTTTATTATATAGGTAATGTGTGTATAGAAAGTCTGTATACATACAAATTCATAAATAAAGTGTGTATATTATGCAGTGACCTGGTGCTGCTCCTCCCTTCTGAGCTCGCAGCCTCGCTGCCTTTCTCTTGAGTGGGGACAGACAGCCTGGGATGCGGATGCTCCCCATAACCACCTCTTCTTGCCAAGCGGCTGCTCCAGGCTGGCATTCCTGGAGCTCTGTGCTTGCCACAAGCCATTCCCCCCACAGGACACCTCACTGCCCCATGCCCCAGCCATCGCCCAGCACTGGGCAATGAACAGCTTCCAGGCGAGCAGCAGCTTTTGTGGTCTCTTTTTTAATGTAATAATAATTTACCGTGGTAACATTCATTGTTCTTACATAGACAATAGGTTACAGAGTACTGGGGCCTGCAGCGAGAGCGGCGGTACCTGTCCTGTCCCCATGGCCCTCCTGTGGGGCAGAGCCTGTGCCTGGTGCTGCAGCTCGGGGGCACCATCCTGCTGCTCTTCCCTGTCTCTCTTCTGCTTCCTGCTGAAGCCCGGGCTGACGCGCCGACCCTTCTCCATGGATTTCGGTGGGGTTTCGAGGTGCTCAGCACCACTTCAGATCTCACACTGGCTCTGTAGCATTTCCCCCCTTTATTTGCAGTCTGTGGCACAGATTGAGCCCCTGGGGTGCAGCACGCCGGGGTCTGGCCACAACCCATGTATCCTAGGCAGCCGCTTGCCAGCGCGGGTTAAGGCAGTGTTCCAGCACGGAGTCCCGGCTCCTGGGCAGACAGGTCCATGCGCTGTCCCGCGCTGCAGCAGCAGGGCTGGATGGTTGCAGGTTTGGAGCCAGGCATGGCGCGGGCACTGCTTGCAAGCGCTGCTGGTGAAGCGGGTGCATGGAACGGGCTGTGGTGGTGGCTGATCCTACCCTGCACCCGTCTCCTCCTCCCACCTCGCACTGGCTCCCTTGCAGCTTTCCCAAAGCACTGCGTGACTGCAGGAGCGGCTTTCCAAGCTTTCCACGGGGTGGTTCCAGCAGCCCTGCCCTGCCCGAGCTGCCACCTCGGCCCCAGCACCACAGGGAGCCCCATCTTTTGCTCACTGAGGAATGCTGCCCTTGAACGGGTGAAGTTTAGTGTTTACAACAAAGCACTTGCCTGTCAGAGGCAGAGCAGCCGGGAACTACGGCATTCCCAACTGCCTGCAGCCCCAGGGGAAGGGGCCTGCACCAGCAGGTTTGTCCCCAGGGACCAAGAATGCCTCCCTGCGCTGGCGGAACACAGTGAGGACAAAAGTGCCTCCTGTGCTCAGTGTCCATTCTGCTCTCTGCGTTCCCCATCCTCTTGCGTCCCTCTGGTTCCATCACCACCTCCTCCAAAACCAGCTCTGCCCACCTCCCATCCACAAAGGGCTCCTGCAGGACGCTGCTGAGCGCGCCCTGGCCATGGGTTGAGGCCAAGGCCCCAGGACTGAGCAGAGACTAAAGAGATTTAGAAAAACCCAACCCCAACCCCTTGATGTTGGGGCTGGAGCAGTTGAATTTCAGCGCTGGAATTAAAAATAGAGCTATATGTGTGTATGGTACAGGTGAGAAGCTGGGGCGCGGCGTGGGACCCGCTATATACAGGCTGATGGGCGCAGCTGCACTACCAGTGACTCGCATCAGATATATAAAAAAGAAATAAATACAAGTGGGTTTAAAAAAGAAGGAATGCTGCAGTCCCAGGGCTGTGGGTGCCTGCGCCTCGGGAGCAGCAGCCAGGGCTGGGGTACACAGACGAGGACGCAGAGGGAGCAGAGAGGAGCTGCTGTGCCCGGCCACAGGCTCGCTGGCAGTGAGGCAGGGCAGGGGCTGCGGCACGGGCTCCCCTATGGCTTTGAACGGGCGGGTGGGCTAGGGAGCACCGTGTCCTTCTGTCCCTCCCTGTGGGGCCAAGGCTGTTCCCATCCCCTTGGGAACGTGGCGAGCGAAAGCGGAGCGGGATGAGATGGTTGCGTGCTCCTGCCTGTCCCGAGGCAGCCGGGAGGCCAGAGAGCAGGGAGCCCTGCACTGGCAGCACTTGCACAGAGCAGGGGAAATGGCTCGAGCAGATGGTGTCCAGGGGAACAGGAGGATGGGAGGGAAAGCTCTGCCTCTGGCAGCTCCTGTCTGGGCAGCTCCAGGCTGGTCCTGTGTGGCTGTCTCCAAAAAGCCTGGGGCTGGGAGGCTCCAGAGATGTGAGCGCTGGAGTCTGGCTCAGCAGCTGTCCATGCAGGGAGCTGCACGGGGAGGCACGGCTGCAGCACAGTGCACACACGCACAGCTCCCTGCATGGAGAGCTGCAGGGTGGGCTGAGAAGGGACACTGCACAGGGATGGAGGGCGAAAGGGGACAGGCAGGGGGTGGCTCATCAGCGTGACTCCCCAACAGGCACAGCCTCCAGGGCCAGGAGGGTCTGTGCTCCCCATGCCGCTGCCCTGCTCCACGCTGCAGCCCCCAGAGCAAGGTCCTCCCTGCCCCTGCCCCACTGCCTCACCTGCACCCTGGGGTCGCCCCTGCGTTCCACCATCACTTCAGCAAGGATATGTCATCGGCGAAGTCATCGTGGTCCCGCCGCAGGCAGTGGAAGCAGCGCCACTGGAACACCATGAGGCAGAGGGGCAGCATGAAGAGAGCGCAGATGGCTGCCATCACGTAGGCGATGGTCATCAGGGTGGACTCGTCCGTCTGCGGGATGTTGTAGCCGCAGTCCTCCATGTTGGAGTGCAGGTAAGGCCCCTCCACCGCGGCTGTCCGGAACTCGTCGTGCACTGAGGGGGCAAAAGGCAGGGCCATGGTCACTGCAGGCCCACATCCCCTCCGCCGCTCCCTCCCTGCAGGCCCAGCCCTCACCATGGCAGGCGCTGACAGCGAAGCCAATGCGCTTGCGGGCACGGTCGAAGACCACATAGAAGCCCTCCATGATCACAGCGCCCATGACGGTGCCCGTGGAGGACTGGGAGATGGCGAACTTGTAGCAGTCGTCCTGAGAGGTGGCCACGTCCTCCACGGGGCGCAGGTATTGCTGCAGGGAGAGAGATGGCAGCAGGAATGGGGCAGGCAGCTGCGCCCACCCAGCAGCAGTACTAGGCAGGGGCAGTGCTCACCTGGGGCAGGATGGTGATCCGGAAGGACTGGTTGGTGGCCTCCCCCATCAGGTAGAGGGACAGGACGGGGAAGATGTGCCAGGGGGTGGTGCCAACCTGCCAGCAAACCAGCTGCTCCCCCAGCCAGAAGCCATCCGGGAACTTCTCCGTCTGCAGAGGGAAGGGAGGTGAGCAGAGCCGTGCCAGGCAAGCAGCATTGATGCTCAGGCTGGTGACAGGCAGCCGTGCTGCCCGCAGCCCTGTGCTGGCGCAGGGACGTGCCCACAGGGGAGGGAAGGATGGGTTTCACTGACCGAAGAAGCTGTTTTGATGGATTTCACCGCAGCCTCAAACACCTTCTTTGGCAGCCTGAGGTTGGTGGTCCCGCTGTCCACGATACTCTTGTCATAGTTGTACTGGGGGCAGAGGAGGAAGGCCCGAGATGCAGACCCCAGCCTTGCCCCCCTCCCAAAGCCCCTCAGCAGGAAAGTGGAGGCTCCAGCAGCAGTGACAAAGCAAGTGCCCTGCTGTCCCCTCACCTCTTTGCAGTCCATGTTCAGGTCCTGCCCATTGACCTCCAGCTTGACGATGATGACCTCGTAGTACCACTCCTTCCTGATGGGTGTGTACCAGATGTCACCCATGTACAGTGAGCGGTCGATGCCACCAATGATCTGCAGCAGGGACAGAAAGGGGATGCCACGGTGCCCTGCCAGCTCCAATGGGGGCACATCCCACGTGGGCCTCCCTGGTGCTCCTGCAGCAGAGCACTCACCATGCTGCCTCCCACCGATGCCAGCGCCTCAGTTTCATTGGGGGAGAAGCCTGCCCCGCAAAGCTGGAGGGAGAAGATGTTGGGCACTCGGGTCTGCTTCACCAGGGAGTCAAAGAAGGGCTCCAGGCTGTCGTCCGGCTGGTGCGAGGAGAAAGCAGAGGCAGGACAGGGATGTCAGTGCCATCCCTCCTCCAGGGGCTCTCCATGCCCAGGGGAGCTCCCACTGCTGGGACTGTGCCCCCCGCAGGGACCCCGGCTCTGTGTGCTGCTGGAGCTCAAGGTCAACAGCACAGCTGGAAGCTGGGCCCCTGGGACTGAGCAGAGCAGGGCTCACCCGGGCAATCTCAGCGTATGCCAGCCCCAGGATCCCTTCCCAGTTGGAGCCATTGATGAAGAATTTGTCTGACTCGGTGATGGCAGCGATGTTGGCTCTGACGGTGACGTTGGGGCCGTGGGGAATGGTGACAAGGTCGGTGCCCAGCTCCCCTTCCCACTTGCCCTGGGTGTAGGGCACATACACACCCTTCCGCAGGTCGCGGTAGGTGCTGGACCTGCAATGGCATCAAAGAGCTGTGTGGACCCATGCTGTCCAAGAAGGGACAGCACGGGGCCAGGCCTGCATCCCTGTGCTCTCTGTGTTCCCCCAGCATACTTACAGCTGCCGCTGGTAGTATCTCCGGAGGAAGGGGTGAGGTGCAGCTCCGACAGCAAAGTTACTGCTCCCTGTGTCCACCAGGATGTTCAGCTGGAGAAGGAAGAGCCACGGATTGTCAGACTGCAGTGGGACCCTGCTGTACCATCCACCCGCCTCTGTCTGGCTCTGCAGGTGAGTGGTGCTTCCCTAGTCCCACGGCAGGCACACGGTGGCTGTTGTACCATGTGCATGTGTGGGGCTGGAGGAGGCAGCAGCGAGAGGGGGTCCCTGCATCCCCTCGCTGGGAAACCTGATTTGCTCCCAAAGCTGGTTGGAGGATTGATGGCCCAGCACTGCGCACCGCTGGCTCCGCTAATCGGCCACCCATATGCTGAGCTCTGCTCCCGGTTCCCTTCTGCCTGTGCCTGGGATTACCAGCTCAGGCAGGGGTTGGCAAACATCCTGCCCCCAGCTGAACCCTGCCTGCAGCACCAGCACCACGGGGCTTTGGCCCTTAATCTGTGGAGCAGAGGGAAGAGGAGGAGGGTGATGAGCTTGCGCTCATCGCAGAAGCACTGGGCTACAGCTACTGAAGCCTCCTGCACAGCGCACTGACAACGGTGGCTGCAGGCAGCATGTGCTGGGGGGACAGGGACAGGTCCCCCGACCCCAGGCTGCCGTCTGTCCCAGGGGGACATTGCAGGACATGGGTAAGGATCAGAGCTGCACGTTTGCCCCCTTGGGTGAGCACCAGGAGCTGCTGGGACCCCACTGCACATCCCAACCTTCCCATGGCAACGCAGCATCTCCAGCCCTGGCTGCTGCACGGGGACCATTCCCAGGGTAGCTCTGTTTGATCAGTGGGTAGGGGCCATCTGCTCCACCCAGAGATGGGTTTCCCAGGAGAAAGCCCTGCGGAGCTGACGTTGCGGGGAGAGGAGGATGCAGGTGGCAGGGAGGGACTTTGCTGTCATCGCAGAGAAGGTGAAAGGTGGGAGGGAGATGGAGTAGGGGGCACAGTGGGGTGACCAGATTGCATGTGTGCCTTTGAGAAAGATGCACACACCCCTATGGATAGACATGTTCCCTGTTCTCCTGCATATGCACAGCCATGGCTCTCTTCTTTCACGTGAATCTCTTAATTCCATTGCAGTGCCTGGAGGAATCCAGCTCAGCGCACACACACGCGCCTGCACACGCACCACTTTCACGTCTGGATGGAGTCCAAGGCTGGAAGATGCTGCCCAAAAGGGTGAGCGGATTGGGAGTGCCCTGGAAACAGGTGGTTCACAGGGCAATTGTGTGGCAGCTGCGACACGTGGCAGGAGATGATGAAATCCCATTGGAAATGAGATGTTAGGAATAATCTCCTCCCTTTCCCCCTCAGCATCCCCAGGCACGCAGGGACACCACGAGACCTGATTCCTGCCTTCCTCCCCTGTCCATGGTTCACATCCCACCTGTGTTGCTCTCTCCCACCATGTGCTGTGCTGGATGGAGCTGGCTCAAGGGGAGAAGCCAGCCTTTATCTCAGACGCTGCGTGGGCTCTGCATGTTCTGGCAGCACCAGCCTTTGTGGCGGGTGGGAGGCGTGCGGGAACCAGCCCTGTGCTGGAATGTGGACCCTGGAGCACAGGCCCGATGTGCTGCAGGCAGCAGTAGGTGATGGTGTGTGCACAAAGGATTCAGCAGCAGGAATCGGGGTGAGCTCACCCATAAAAGAGGGGAGGAGCTGGTCCAGGCAGCACCTCAGCACCCATCCTGTCCCTAGCACAGGGGCGGATGGTGCCACACACGGGAGCTCTTGGACACAAGGGATGCTGCTGAACTGATGGAGCAGAGCCTGGTGATGCACCGGCTCTGCCCTGCGGGCATCCCTGCCTCCCCGCGCTTCCCATGGCCCTGCTGCAGCCACGACCTGCAGCCAGCCCCACAGACAGCAACCTCTGGCGCAGCCCCCGGCTCCGGAGGAGCCAGGCTTGGTGCTGGCACATGCTCGCAGCCGGGCGACGCTGACAGGCGCAGGCAGCCCTGCCAGCCCCTCGCCGCCCACAGCCGTGCGGCAGCATCCTTCGGCTGGCAGCAGGGATGGATGCATGGCTGGATGCATGGATGCAGCCCGGCACGCACAGCACCGAGAGGCCGCCGCAGCACACCCGGTTCCGTGGGTGACCTTCGGCTCCTCCCGTTGGCCCCGCTGCCGGCCACCCCCCCGCCCCGTGGCGGATGTCCCTACCTTCTGCGGGGGGCTGCCCACCGTCATCTCCACGTAGTAGCCCTGCCCGGACTTGCCCCGCAGGTTGTCGATCATGTCGACGAAGCCGCCGCCGCCGCGCGCGGCCTCCTCCGGCGCCCGGCGCGCCCGGGGACCCGGTGGCGGGGCCGCGCCGCCCCGCAGCGGCAGCCGGATGCGCGGCGGGGCCGGGAGGGCGCCCGCCCCCAGCCACAGCAGCAGCCAGGGCCAGGCGGCAGCCATGGCCGCGGCCCGGACAGCCCTGCTCCCCGCGGGGAACGGTGCCTATGGGGCCCGCAGCGCCCCGCGCCTCGGCCGGGCGGCCGCGCCGGGGCCGAGCGGGGCGGCGGGCATGGCGGCGCGGCGCTCCCCGCCCCGGAAAGCGCGATCGCGCCCGCCCGCCCCCCGCCCGCCGGCGGAAGCGGTTGGGGCCGCAGCCCCGCGCGGCTCCCGCGGCCTCCCCGCAGCCCCCGGGCCCGGCTGCAGCCCGGCCCGGCGCGGGGGCAGCGGCGGGGCCGAGGTGGGCCGCGGGCCGGGGCGACGCGTCGCCATGGCAACTGGCGGTGGGGGCCCGCCCAGCCCGCACTACAGCCCCCGGCAGGCGCCGCCGCTTTTGTACGTCACGCAGCCTTCAGCCAATCCGACGCCGGGTGGCCCGTGAGGACCAATGGCAGCTGGTCGGGGGCGGGCGTTAGCGCTGCCCGGGACCCGGATGTGACGGCGGCTCCAGGCAACCCGTGAGCGTCCGTGGAGGCGGTGACGGCGTGGCCGGGCCGTGGCCCGGGTCTCGGCCGTGCGGGGTGAGCTGCGGGGCCGGGGGGAGCGGGTGACCCGGGAACGGGGACCGGGAACGGCGCCCAACCCCGCCTTGAGGGACGGGAACGGATCTAGAGCGAGCCCCCGCATCCGGGACCGTTGATCGGGTCCGATCGCGGCGGGGGCGGCGCGGCGCTGCCTGGGCTCGGCGCGGCCCCGGGAATTAAGCCCGGGATTAACCGTTGCTCCTGAGCCCCCCTTTACATAAGGCTCTAAACCTGGCGCGCGCGGAGGCGGCGGCTCAGCGCCGGGCATGTGGGGCACGTCCTGCACCCGGAGTGCATCGCTGTGTGATAAAGATGCTCGGGCATCCCGGTCCCTGCTGGGACACCGGGTGCAGCTGATGATCACTGTGATTCCTATGTCTCTTCCTTCGTGCCGCCAGATGCAGAAAGCCATGGAAGAACCTGTGGTGCGCATTGGTGACCAGATCATCCTGGAAGAAAATTACGATGACACCTATGTTCCCAGTGAGCAAGGTAACGGATCCTGTCCTTCCAGGAGCTGGGATTCGTGCATGCAAGTCACTTCCAGTGTATTAAGAAGATAGGCACTGGGGAGAGTATGAAGGTAGAATAAATGGGATTTTATAGAAGACATTAGCTTTCTGGTTGTAAAGATAAATGCCATTTTGCAGTCTGCCTCCAGCCTGGCAGGGAACCATGGCACAGTGCGTCCACTGACACATGGGCCATGCTGGCAGCTCTGTTTCGCCTGGGTGCCCCTGTGGTTTAGTTGCGGAAATTGGCTTTATTGCATAGTGCCTGGTGCAGATCATCTCCACTGGCTCCTCTTCTGTTTTCCAGAAGTCCAGGATTATGCCCGGGCGATTGGGATCGACCCCAAGAAGGAGCCGGAGCTGCTGTGGTTGGCCAGGGAAGGCATCGTGGCTGTGTTACCGCCTGGGTGGAAGCCTTGGTGAGAGCTCTGTCAGTGGCTGGGTTCCTGCTCTTCGCTGCTCTGTGCTGCCCACATCAGTGGCAGTCTGATGGGGGCAATGCCACAGGAGATGTGCCTCCTGTGGATGCTTGGGTCTTTTTGGGGTGGTGGAATATAGGGAAAGAGCATTTGAGAAGTTGGATGTGGGCAATCTCTAGGAGAGCTGCTTCCTCGCACCAATGTGTCTTTGGGCTCTTGGTGATTCAGTAAGGATGTGCTGGAGCGTGCAGCTCTATCTATGTGTGCTCTTTCATCTTTTCATGGTGCTTTTGCCATTCAGCCAAGACATCACTGGTGAGATCTATTACTTCAACTTTGCTAATGGCCAATCCGTGTGGGACCACCCGTGTGATGATCACTACAGAGAGCTTGTCATTCAGGAGCGAGAGAAGCTGCTGGCATGTGGCAGCTTGAAAAAGAAAGAGAAGAAGAAGAAAGAAAAGAAAGAGAAGAAGAGCAAGAAGGAGAAGCAGTCGTTGAAGCAGCTTGCTGTGAGTAGACTCCACTTGCAGTGCTTCTGGGGAGGCTGGGCAGAGAGTTCACATGATAAATATATGCTTTTGGGAGAAGCAGAGGTAAGACTGCAGTCAAATTACCTGTTTGCTCTGTTCTGCCCAAACTCTTTGTCCGTAAATAATTGCCTCAGTTTAATAAGAAGTTACTGAATCTCCTGTTCTGAAGTAAGAAATGATCTGAAAGGTCAGTGTGTTTAATGTTAATGGATTGCTGTGCTGCTGGGGGTGCTCAGCTGCGGCTCCACCATGTCACTAACTCAGGTTTCCAGTTACCAGCATGTGGTAGTGCTCACTGATAAGAACTATGGCTATAAATATCAGATAAAGTGCAGATTACCCTGCAAGTTTTAATTAGCCCAATGGAAGCTGGTTTATCCTTCCTGAAGGACAGCTAACATCCTCTGCTCTGCATTAACTCGTCATTAATGGCCATCTGCAGAAAATAATCAGTGTGATTTATTCTGTTACAGTGGAATGTGTGATTTATTCTGTTGCCATTGCTGTGACAGTGACTTTGTGGAAGAAGGATTGGTGCACATTCATCTCCCTGCTCCTCAGCCTAAGAGTGATTTAGCTCTGCTTTCAATCTGCAGCCTGGTGCAGACACAGCGCAGAGGAGCTGTGATGTCTGAATGTGCACGTGCTCTGCTGGAGCATGAGCTGGCGTACGTGCTACAGAGAAAACCCTGGCATATGTGTGCTCCGAGCTGAACCTGTGCAGTGTGTCATGGGGTGGGAGCTCCATGATCATAGTCACGTTTCTGAGGGAGGATAACTTGATGTCTAACATGAGCTGCTCAGAGGGGAGGATGTTGGATGGCTCCTTGGGCTCTTGCTGCCCTTTGAAGGGGAGTGGTGTTTTCAGGAGCTTCTTGTGGATGTGCTGCAGCAGAGCTGCTTTGTGCTGTCTGTAACTTTTCCACTGATGTAAGATGAGGAAGCAGCCTGGATCTCTGTCTAAAAGGAGGTGG
Organism: Psittacula echo; assembly: GCF_963264785.1. Classification (NCBI taxonomy): domain Eukaryota; kingdom Metazoa; phylum Chordata; class Aves; order Psittaciformes; family Psittacidae; genus Psittacula; species Psittacula echo. Next base: position 946,417 of record NC_137754.1, read on the forward strand.
TAATTGCAGCCTGGGGAGAGTAGGAGGCTTCTTGCCATCAGAGTGGTTTCTCCTTCACTCATTTCATGCTGTGCAGGGCAGAAGGGGAGCTGCCCAGTTTGCCTTGGGTGCATGGCACTGGGTAAGAGCCCTCCCAGAGGGTGCTGTGTGTGGGTATGTGTGAGCTGGTGTGGTGGCTGTTGTTCTTGCTTTGGTTTGGAGTGATGCCCATTGATTTTCTGAACTGTCTTGCTGCTGTAAAGTAAATCACTGTATTCAGATGGGCCTTTGGAAGACAAAATGTGTGAGTAAATCAAAGTGTTTATCATGTGCTGGTCGTTGCTGGGTGTTTCATGTGCTGGTCGTTGCTGGGTGTTGGGTCTCACAGGTGGCTTTCAGTGGTGGTGGGTCTCATGTGGGCTTGGTCCTATATGTGGTGAGGAGCCGTGTCCTGTGCTGTGTCAGTGAGCCCTGTGCACATTCCAGCCCACAGGCATGCTGTTGGCGCCCGTGCAGGTGCCCCCGGGGGGCCTGGCCCCGCTGCGTGGGGTCCCACCACCCCTGCTCCCCGGCCTGCGCCCCAGCCCGCTCCCCCTGCAGCACAGCAGCCTCGTGCCTGCCGGCCTTGACACCGGAGCAGGGACACAGGTAAGGTCCTGGCTCTGGGAGCGTGCTGCAGAACATCTCGGGATGGGAACACTGAGAAGCATTTGTGATGTCTGTTAATCCCCACTTCCCTGCTGTCCCTCACCATACTGCTGTTCTCTTGCTGTTTCTAAGGAACCCAGTACTAAATCTGTGCTGAGCTTTCTTCTACTGTGATGAGCAGATTTAAAGAAAGAACTGTTTCAGTTCCTGTTGGCGGGAGAAGTCTGTTAAGTTCATCTTAGTAGGACATTGATTTGTGTGATATGCATTACAGATAATGTAATGTAATAAATCGTATTGTCCCTCAATTATTTGCTAAGAATAAGAAGTGAAAAGCAGAGTTTTCTGGATGAATGCAAGGTTTCCAAGCAGGTCAATCTTTTGAGAGGAAACAAAACCAGTGTAGTGCCAAACATACAGATCAACACCTTCACTGAAGGTTTGAGTCTGGCTAAGGCTTATCACTGGTGATTTCAAACACTTTGTTTTTATTATGGACGGAACCAGTGTTTTGAGGCACAGGCAGGTTTTGTAGCTCTCATCCTAGAGGACAGGACCCTCTTTGGTCTAAGGGACGGCATGGCCTCATAAGGAATATATGCTCTCCCAACTGGCCATGGCTCTGGCAGAACAAGGGTAGCAGCACAATCCTGAGCACCTTCTCGGAATTCAGCAGCTCCCCTGCTGTTGGCAGTGCCTCAGAGGGTTTGTATCTGCCCTTTCCCTTGGCTGTCCTCTCACCTCCCTCCTGTTTGACCCCACAGCCTGCAGAGACCTGTAAGGCCACCAATCAGATGAAGAAGTCGCTGGCCTTGGTCTGCGAAGAGGAGAGTTCCTTGAACCCAGGGGCTGTAGATAAAGGGAGAAGTGAAGAGGAAGAAAGTGAAAATGAGGTGGGTTGTGCCTTGGTTCTTAATGTGAGTCAGTAACTGTAGTGCAGGAGACCTCAAAGAATGAAAAGCTGATGCTGTGGTGGTTGACCGTAGCTGTTCCATTTGACTCAGGGCCTTACTTTGTGCTGCACTTCCTCTGTGTTGCTGTGTCACCAAAAAGCATCTAATCCTTTTCTGTCATGGTACTCCCTATAAGTCGCTGTCTGCCGTGAGGTAATTCCAAAATGAAGAGGCTGTAGGTGTGTTGCCTTGGAGCAGTGCTATAGCTTTACTGTCTTATTTTGAGGCTTAGGAACCCCCAGTGCCTCCTTCTGTGTGCTGGTGGGATTGCAGGGGTCAGAACCCAGTTTTGACCATTGCCGTTTTGCTTTTCAATACTTTAGAGTTCCCGTGAGACACGAGGACTGTTCAAAAACCTGCACATGGATGTCAGTGCCCTGGGAGGCAGCTTTGACTCGGAGGTAAGCCATTTGTGAGCAGGACCAACCTGGAGCAGGCTGATGGAGAGGGAGGCACAGCCGCAGGGTTTGGGGAGTGTATGAGAAGCCAGATGCGGTCTGCAGGGGACAGGGAGGTGTGTGTTGGAGGCAAATTTGTGCTTGAAGGAGGATGCTTGTGGTTTGGTGGGTGGGATTTGAGGAGATGGCGTCTTTGCCCATGTTGGAGCTTTGTTTCATTGTAAAGCAGAGAAATCTGAAGTGATGTAGGTGTGACAGGCAAGCTGGAGAAGGGCCCTTCAACAGCAGAAAGGTGAGAGCCTCGGAGCAGAGGTGCCACTGTGCTTGCTGTAGGAGGAAGGCTTGTTGAGGAAGGTTTGCTTCTGCACTGCTTATTTCAGTGAGTGTAGAAAGAAGTCTTGTTCTCAGCTGAAGTGGCAATGGTGGTATTGGGGAGAGCAGAGGGGAATGTGCTCTGGAAATGCCTTTCTCACACTTAGTTCCACAGGAATCTTAAACCTTTCATGTGGACTGCATGTGGTCACCTGAAAGCTGTTTTCTTTCTTCTTGCACTGCTGACATTCTGTGGCTGGGGCAGTGTCAGCAGCGACTTGAGGACATGTGTGGGCTCATGCAGACATTGCCTTTCCATGCCTCTTAGCAGTGATGAGGCTTAAGGTGACAAGAGCACAATGGGAAGTGCGTGGCAAGCAGCTCTGGTGATGCAGCCCGACGGTGCTGACATTAATCCTGTCTCACTGCTTTGAAATCCCGTTCCGCTGTCTGAAAGGCAAATTAATTTCTCTTAAAGTGTTTTACAGTATTTGCCTTATCCTGTTCACTGCACACAAAAACTAAGCTGTTCAAGGGCTTTGGTAGTGAACCCATTCGCAGTGCTGGGTGGAACTGCAAAGACTTATGCTGAAGTAGGGAGAAAGAAAGGGCTGACTCTCTGGTCTCCAAACAAGCAGCAGCCTTTCAGGATCCAGTTCATCACTGGAATGTTAACGTGTCCAGAACAGAGCAGTCTTGGCATTTCAGTGCAGGGCTTCAGGAACCTATTGTGAAATGGCAACTGCTGCCCAACAGCCAGGCTCAGTTAACCCAGATGGGGGATATCTTAGTCCTGATATTAGAACCCCACTGGAAAAGGTAATTCCGATGTGCTTCCATGAGGTGGCAGTAGAAAAGCATTCCTATGAGCGAGCCTAAGCCTGGTTCTCCAGCTCCTTTGCAAAACGGGAGGAAACGATTTGTAGAGCAAGACTTAAGGGGGCAAATCTAAGGTGTAATGGGGTGAAGTGATAAAAACCTCGTGGCCTCGTGTAAGCCTGTGCATCAAGGTCGAATACCTGTATTCAGAGAAAAGCAGCGTGAGGGTTTAGTGACTTGCTGAGATACAAGGATGTTGGGGGAGAGGGGAGGCTGCATTGAAAGTGGAATAAGTGTCTGGAGAGAGGGAAGAGAGGTGGAAAGGAATGCTGCCTCCCTCTGTGGCCTTTTCTGGAGCAAGGAGGGAGTTAGCTGGGAAAGAGGCAGTGCAAATGAAACCCAAGTCAAGTGCTGGGGACCTTGAGGTGTGAGGTTTATGTGTCCTTAGAATGTACTCTTAATGAGAGGGCCTCATGTAGAAAGCTTGGTTGGCTCGGCTTAGCTCTTGCCCGAACCCAGCTTTCTTGTCTTCTGAATTCCTGAGCTGGAATAGTCACTGCAGACACGTGAGACTCTGCCCTAACATACAGAGGGGCTTTGGGATACTGCTGGAAGGGGCAAGAGGAGAAAAAGGTCTGGAAGCACCTCTGGTGCCTGGGGACATGGTCGCGCAGCAGCAGAAGTGATCCCCTGCTGGCGTGCTTGCAGCCTGGGAGGTTTAGTGCTCTGCCTTCTGTCCAGGTCAGTCTCTGGATAAACACTGGGGGTCGGGGTCCTTTGTGTGGTGGGAAGTTGCCACAGGAGGCTGCTCTGTCAGATGGAGATGTGTGAACAGGAGCTGTCTGTAAATAAACACTGTGCAATAGGGCTTGTGGGGTACTGCCGAGATGCAGGGAGGAGAGCTGCTGCTTCCCAGGGAACAAAGACATCCATGAAACACCAGTGCAGGGATGACAGTGGAAGGGGAGGATGGCTCCTGTGTCCATAGCCTTGCTCTCTCCGTGCTGGGGGAGCGTGGCTGAGAACTGCTGTAGTGAGCTGCAGCAAAGCACACAGACAGAAAGGGTTTTGTTGGGGAACGTGGGCCTGGGAGCTGCTGAGCTCCTGTGAACTCCTTTCCCAAGCTGGAAAGCTGTTGAGCTGGAGGGCAGATGCCGTGGGTGAGACGCAGGGCTGTGACCTGTCACATCTGGATCACCTGAGCAGCTTGGAAAGGTGGTGTGAGCACTTTTGCTAGTGGATGCGTTACCTCACCCACTAGGAGAAGAGCAAAGCAGAGGAGGAAGATTGTGGCAGCTGGGTAGCTGATGCTGCTGATGCTGCTGAAGCTGATCTCCAGCACCGAAGGAGCCCTGCAGAAGAAGCTGGCAGCCTGAGAGAGGTGATGAGTGGCTCTGATATCATGGTTCTGTTCTCATGATGTCACTGAAGCTGTGCATGCAGTAGGCAGCTTTGAGTGTTGTGGTGTGTACCTGGTAGCTGCTTGGTTTGTTTCTTTTGCTGGTTATTGTATTACATGCATGGAGGGAGGTGTAAACTTAATACCCCAGGGCAAATGCTACCCAGATGAGGTCTGTCAAACCTCACTTCCTGTGGACTTCAGTGAATCGTGCTCTTTGAGATGAGCAGGATTCAGTTTTGGGGACTGCTGTTCATCCTGATGGTTCATCTCTGCATCAGATGCCTTTCCCAAAGCTGGTCCTGTTGGTACTGCTGTGCTTTTCTCCAGGCTTGTGCTGATCACTGGAAGTCTGGACATGAGGATTTGATGGGCAGAGATTTCACATCAGTTAGTGTCAGCTGCAGGGAAAATGTGTTACAGCTTGTGAAAAGATCAGCGAAAGCCAATTATATCCTGACTGACTTATCCCAGCCCTGAAATCCATAGAAAATCCATAGCCTGTTTGTGCACGGGGAAAACCTCCCTCCTCCTCCACCTGTATGCCTGATTGGCAGAGCTCTTCCAGAGAGTTGCATTTGTGATCATTGAGGTGTAATGCTAACAAAAGCTTTGTCTGTTTCTGTGCTTAAAGCAGGATTCTACCAGCTAAAGAGATTATGCTGGGATGTTTTAGTAACTGAGGTAAACTTGCCTGGAGAGAAGCCCTTGTGTGCACAGTGTTACCGGAGTCATTGGTATACTCTGTTGTGGCATTGTGCTCCTCAAAGGGAAGTGTCTCCGTACTGTTTTACATGCACATCTGTGTATATAAACCTCATTGCTCTCATCGGGCACACCTTTCCTTGGGCGCTGTCAGATGTCCTGAAGAGAGGTCTCAAGGAGCAAAGCAAGCCTGTCCCAACTTTCCAGGTGCCCTTGACCCCAGATAAAAGTGAGGACTGCTTCAGTGTTACTGCCGTGGAGCAGTGCCTCTCACACCAGCCTATCTGGGTTCAGGACTTCAGGTGCTATCAAGCCTTTGTGGCTGGCTGGTGGGTCAGTGGTGTGTGTTCGAACCTCTGCTGGGCAGGCACCACACTGGAAAGGGGCCGTAGACTTTGGTTTGAATCGCAGGTGGGGCTCTGGGCTGCAGCTCTTTGGGTACCTGGTGCTGAGGTTTCTCTGTTGTCCTGATGGATGCTGATGGATGGTGCTCTCAGCCCTGGGGAGGTCCCACAGACCACCACTGGGCTGGGAGAGGCTCTGTGAGTGCGCTGCAGCTCCGGGTTTCAAGCTGACAGCATTCCAGTTGCACTCTGATAAAAATACATCGTTAAAATATGCGGTCTGTGTGTGGTACATGCTGTACACAGGATGCAGCTAATGTTTGACAAGACACCACAGCATTAATAAAACAGTGAGAAAGTGGGACGTGCTAGCAGTTTTGTTCGCATGCTGATGAGGGAACCTTTTCCTGCTTCCTCCTGGCTGTCGTGCTTGTTCTCATGAGCTGCGTGGCCTCCCCACTGCTGGAGAGGCACCTGAACCTCGTGGTGACCAAGCTTTAATGTGGGATTGTGTTCTCTTTGAGTGTGCTGTGTCAGTCACAGCCCTCTTCTGAGCTCAGAGCTTAAACTGGTGCCCGCTCTCCGGTTTGTCCCACTGAGAGCGGGGATGCTTGCAGCTTGTCTGCTGCTCTCTGCTTGATTTCAGGCAGAAGTTAAAGGTCCAGTACCAGCCTCTTGGAAATTCCCATCTCTCACTGAACAGATGAAGGGTGGAAGCAGAAATGGGTCTCCTGCAGAGCATGCAGGGTGCTCCCAGGGCTGATGGACCTAGGGCAACCACAGCTACCTTTTCTGCCCTGAGCCCCTGTGGATAGATGTCCACAACAGGTTAACAAACAGAACCAAAACCCAAACAACTCTGAGCCCAGCAGATGAGTGTGTTTATCCTAATGGAGTTCCTTGTCTTTGAAAGGGACTTTGTGAAAAGAAATCAAACTGGTCTGGAAGTCACCCAAAGCTCTGTGACTTTGCTGTAGCTGCTTCTGACTGCTGCATCCTCCCAGAGAGGGGGTAAAGGATGTTGTAGCTATAATTGTGTTTGACTTGCTGCCTAGAAGGAGTCTGTAAAATCCAGACGTGCTGAAGAAGGGCAAGAGTTTTCCTTGGATTCTGATGACGCATGCCCTCCGACTCCCGTTGAAGTCCTTGGTGATGCCGACAGCAGCCTGTCTGACCACAACAAGGATGAGCCTGGTGGGAAACACACTGGGAATGACCTACTGGGCAAGCCCAATCCTGAGGTGGAATGTGACATCTCTGCTGCTGCTGAGCTGCCGCAGTCCCTGGGGGAAAGGAGTGCAGCAGGAGTAGATATGCCCAGTGGTCCTGGGCCACCTCGAGGTGCATCTCCAGCTGCTGAACCTGCTGAGGGAGACCAGCAGGTAAACCTGGCTTCTCCCATTGACCCCCTGTCTGTGGGTGAAGAGGCGGTGAATGAAATGAGGGAAGAAGCAGCAGCTGATCTGGAAGCAGACAGCAAGCTGGATGCTGGCGAAGTAAGAGACCTCCCTGCGTGGTTGGGTTTGGTGTGGAAGCTGCCGTGCCTGTTCCTGTTGCCTTGTAAGGCCCTGCTTCAGCAAAGCTCTTGGAGCACTTACGTGTCTTCTGTGAAGGCAGCGTAAGCGCTTTCCTAGGCAGCAGGGTGTTCCTGGGGGGTGGCACAAGTGCTCTGAATTCCCAGATCAGCATCTTTAGCACTGAGCTGGGAAATCGTTCTGTTCTGCATGCACAAAGTGCTGTCCAAAGCAACCGACAGGCAGAAACCCTGGACTGAGACGCGGGTTTCGAGTCTTGGAGGAGAAATAAGTCTCAGCTTTCAGTGCTGCCATCTGTACTAAGCAAGCAGGTTTATAATGAAGTTCACACTAAGCCCAGCTGTCCGTGCTGCTTTGTTTCTCTCCTTCTGTTGTTTCTCTCAGCTTATGCAGAGATGGGACAAAAGTGTAAAGTGAGCTGCCAGCCGTGATACTCGCAGCTCCGGAGGGATGCGATGGGAGGTGCGGGTCAGAGTGGGAAGGACGGTACCTGGGGGCTGGCTCGGAGCTGCAGCTCTCATCTGTGAGCATGATGCCTCCCTGCCTGCAGCTTTCCTAGGAGGAGGAGAAGCAGCTAGAAGCAGGGTAGCTGATTGTGCCATCTCTGGCACCGTCGAGCGTCACAAGGTGCAGATGGGTTCCTGGCCTGGCCCCTGCAACTGGGGTGCCAGACAGACACATGCTCTGGTTCAGTGTCTTCCAGAAACGCTAGAATATGAGAGCTGATAAACTCCCTCCTTCCAGTCTAGCTTTGTTCCTGCTGATTTTGATGATTTTTCTAGTTCCATTGCCGTGTAACATCCTTAAGAGATGATAAGGGATAAAACTGAGCCTGGAAAACACATTCTGTCCCAAACAGCTGGAAGTTGAAAGCTTTGCTTTTACACTTACCTGCCCACTTGCTTTATGCATCTGGGTAGCTCTGCTGAAGTCAGCAGGGTTCTGCGGGTGTTCACACTGAACAGAGGAGCCCTTGCTGCAGTTAGACATGCCAAGGTGTACCTTTAAAGACCTTTTAAGACCATGGTACTGTTCTGTGTGGCTTTACCGATTTGTGTGGTGGGCTCGGGAGCTCTCGGAGCTACAGAGATCTGTGCAGAAGGAGCAAAGCAGAGGAAGCAAGTGCCTTTTGTCACGGGTATTTGAGGAGCACTTCTTTGCCCTCCCCAGTCCCCTCTCCTGCCCTTGTCCCCCTATGATGTTTTGTGCTTGTCTCGTGGGTCACTATATTATGGAGAGGCCAGATTTGTCTTCCCACATCGGTTGTCACCTTGTTGGGAATACTGGTGTGAAGCTGCAGGGGTAGGACGTGGACAGGCTCTAACACAGGTCTCCTCTTGGCTTTCAAAGACATCAGAGGCCAGCGACTGTGTGGAGGACTTGCAAGTCTCTAACTGCTTGGACCGTGAGGTGATGTGGCCTGTGGTGAGTCCCTAAAAGCTCCTTGTCCCTTGGGTGGGACACATGGTGCCACGCGTGCCTGCAGGACTGGGGTAGCCGTCTCCTGTGTTCTGTAACCTGTGCTATTGGTTTCAATAGCTGTGTTCCAAGCTGTGTGAGGATTTGGGTCCAGCCTCAGGGTCTCTGGCCAAACATGTGTGTGCTCATCGGCCGCTGACCCTTTCCTCCTTTCTGCTTTAGGACATGGGCATCAAGAGCTGGCTTTCTGAGCAGGTACCAGATGTGGAGGATCTGTCTGCTGCTGTGGACAGCCCCATGTGCAAGGTCAGTTCTCGATGTGTGATCAGGGACCAGTCTGGATCAAATACTGCCTTGTGGTGCAGCAGTAACAGGATGATGCTGTTGGCACAGGGGCTTTGCAGAGGGAAACACAAGTGATGTGCTCGGAGTCAGGGGTTACAGCAGTGCTACCGGTGCATTGGTTTGTCTGCAGAGATGGGATGCAGGTATCTGCAGAAGGAACAAACTTTGAGTACAGGTGGCTTGTGAGGGCTGCAGCATGTAATCTCACACGTGAGCTTCCCCTGCCCCAGGAGGTCAATGGCTTTCCAAGGGAATGGTGGGAAGTTGAGCCTCTTTCCTTTTGTAGGTTTGTTCCTTTCTTTCCCTTAAGCAGATGGGAAGGATTTGTGTACCAGAACACAAGCGTGTGGATGGAGGAAAAGGAGGCTGGCTCCCTCTGACAGATTTTGGTCTAGGGAAGCTTATTTTTAAGCATTTGGTTGTCTCGCCTGCTTTCATGTAAGGGGAGAAACAGGCTCCTTTCAGTGAGTCTGTGGTACATGTGCTTGCACATCTGTGTTTCCTATACCGTGTTAGCCCAGGTTGCAACTAGAACCAGGCAGCTCTGCCTGAAAGAGTGCTGTGCATCTGAGGTTTTCTCCTTGTCTTCTCAGCACGCAATGGAGGTGATTGCTCAGCCCCACGCTGCAGCCACCCTCTCCTGCACCACCTCGGTGGGCACATCCGTGTGCACTGGCTCCAGCTGGGGTTCCTCAGCCTTGCTCTGACTGTGAGCTGATGGGCTACGCTGGAGGAGCCCTGCGTGGCAAGCTCCTCACCTGCCTGGCAGAGAGGAGCAGTGCGGGTTGTGAGGGTGTCTGGAGATCACACCTGTCCTCTAGTGCCTAATAATGAGCATAATCAGATGTGAAGGGAAAACAAACCATGTGCCTGCTGCGTTCCCACTTCCCTCCTGCTGCAGCACGGGCACCGTGCATACAAATGTCAGGTTGGAGCAGCCACGTTTGGAGTTCATTACAGCCCTGTCTGGAGCAGAGAGGTGGGGTTAAAACACTGCTGCACAGCTGCTGCACAAGTGCAGCGTTGGAGGGTTTTGGTTGGGCTCCTTTGGCAGGAGCTGTGGTAGATTGCAGGGCCTATGTGCTGCTTCCTGCCAGACCTGGCTTCTCTGCTGGCAGTGGGGAAACTGCTCCCTTCACCCTTCGCAGGCATTTAAAGTGCTGGCATCCTGTTTGCTGGCCCTGCTGCCGCACAGGGAGTGATGGTGGTGTGAAGATGGAAGCAGACATGCAATGTAAGCTGGTGTGTGCTGGAGACAGTGAGATCCTCCTGCTGAGGTCCTGTGGGATCTGTGCTGTGCGAAGGGAGGAGACAGAGAAGTGGGATGACAGATAACAGACTGTGACCAGGAGACTGGCTTTGTATTGTGAGTGTGGGACAGGGCAGAAAACAGAGCTGCGTCCAGCACTGAGACTGCTGGGGTCCTGAGGGTTAAAATCAGGCCTTGTTCCCTGCAGGCAGGCGTTGTTCTCACCTTCTCCATGTGTCCAGAGATTCCTGCAGCCCATGATTTCCATGGCAGGACTGCCCTCCTTGGGAAGGCTGGTGGGGCAGGGATGCAGCCGTGGCTGCAAGCGTGGGCTCAGCAGCGTTACCCTGGTTATCCCTATTCCCAGTGAGGTCTCATTCCCCATTTATCTCTCTCTTCCCCTCCGCGGGCAGCGGTGACAGAGCCCATTCTGAGGCAGGAAACGTTTGCTGAGCTGCTCGGTTCGCGGGAATTGAAGTCATTACTTACAGCGGGGCAGGGGGGAGGCTGGCGGGGGCTGTCTGCAGGAGCTGCGGCCGGGCTGATGTGATGGAAGGTGACAGCACTCGCAGGGAATCCTTCTGCTGTTTGCTCTGCTGAGCACGTGCATAAATTACCACTGCTTTAATTCCGTGTTGGTTTAGCCCCACTCCGCAGCACGCTCCCTCCTGGGCCTCCACTCCCCAAGAGCTTGGGGATGGGGCCAGGAACCTCAGCAGAGGATGAGCCCTCGCTGCTTTCTCTTGTGGGGCTGATGGCTTCAAGAGGGGAGCTCTTCCCTTCCTAGGTGGACAGCACCGTGCCCGCGGTGTGTGCCTGCTGTGGGGACAGGCAGGTGGGAGAAGGAGCAGCAGCTGACTATTCCATACTCAGCTATTTGCTGTTTATGTGTCAGGTATTTACTGTGTCATAAATAAGCCACTTTAGCACCAAAACCACTCTGCTCTGGAGCGAGGAGTCGGGAATTCCTGGGTAGGTGGGACCGTGGCGATACTGCCCATCACCATCTGCCTGAGAGCCAGGATGTGAGGCAGGGCTGAGTGCTGGTGTGATTTTGGGCACAGCCGATACATCAGTTTGCTTTATGGCCACAGCACATTATTTTACTTCTCTGTGTGTGACATCCCTCATTTAGGAGATTTTTGTCCAACACTTTCTGGGAAGTTGAGTTTTTGGTAAGAGGACCTTCCGGAAAACCAAACCTGCATCCAACCTGCTTAGTGCTGGCAGGGAGTTCATCTTCTGTGCTGGAAAAACAGCCCCCAGGCCCTAACTTGAGGCACCCCGGGGAGCTGAGCTCCCAGGCCTGTTGGTTGCGCTGCTGGAAGCATTCCTGCAAGGCATTCCTATGATGCTTTGAGACCCTTGGTTACCTGCAGGAGAGGAGGCTGGCACATTCAGCTGGGATTCTGGAGCAGCCCCCGGATGCTCTTTGGTCCCCAGGCTCAGTGCTGATGCACTGGACCAGAGGGGGCTGCTGTTTAGCAGGACCACTGTGAGGTCCTGCGAGGCTTGGATGGGGAAGGAGCCAGCAAACTCCACACTGTTTGCTTTTACCTGCAGGCCCAGGAGCTGGGAGAAGAGGAAAAAGACCAGAGCAAAGCAAGTATAGAGGAAGAGCAAAGCAAAAGAACAAAAGCTGCTGAGAGGTATGGTACGAACAGAGCCACAAAGGAGGTGTGGACAGCTCCGGCTCTGGATGACTTTCCTGTCATGTCCCCCCTGCTCTGCTCTGGTCACTGTAACCTGTACAGACGTCCCCTGTAGAACACCCCAAGATGTTGCTTTCTCACTAAGCCTCTCTCTTCTCCTTCCACCTTCTTGGTACTGTCTCAGCAGACTTCAGCTTTGTTTCAGCTTCCTGATAGCTTCTGGCTCTCATTTCCTTGTGGCTGCCCCCGATGTGGAGGTGCCTTCTGCTTCCCTCACAGCTCTGACTTCTCTCTAAGGCTGTGAACATCGCACTTTTGCCAGGATGGTCTGAACCTGGGCTCTCTCGAGCCCTTCCCCTCCCTCTGAGAGCTGCAGCGTGTGGCATTTATAGATGAATCATGTCAAACCTCTTAGCCTCTGCACAGTTACGTGTACTCTGGGGCACTGGGAACAAGAAGCTGTTGCTGTGCCAGGAGCACTTGTGAACAGAAGAAGCTGCAGTCCATCTTAATGTCTGCCTGCGTGCAGTTGGGATTTGCAGCCTTGTTCTTAGAGGAGCTGTTCATGTGAAGGTCCCCCAGAATGTGCCTGCAGGAATTGCCTCCTTATCTCTTGGTACCTGCTTCCCAGCTGTGCATCCTCTCCTCCTCTCTGCCTGTAAAGCTAGCTCCTGCTTGCCTTGCCTCTCTTCTCTGTACTTCCAAGGTGAAGTAGGGTTGTAGATGCCAACGTGCCTGCCAGTATTCCCATCTGTAATTGGGACAACAGTGTGAGTATTGCTAATAGGGCTGATTTAGCCTGGGGAGATTCTGTGAGGACCTGGAAAGAGAGGGGGGCAATCCAGGGATTCATTCAGCATGTTGAGCCTGGCACCCATGCAATCCTCAGCTGCCTGTTAGCCTGAATGACTGGGAGCTTTGCTGTACCTTTGGCAGACCCATGTTGGAGCAATGGGTCCCGCTGGCAGGCACTGCTACCTGCAGCAGCCCCAGACTGATCTGTGCTAACCCAGTCTTCTGTTCCCTCTTTTGTGCTGCAAAGCGAGAGGGATCAGAGTGCTTGTGAGACACCGCAGGAGAAGAGGTTTGCTTTAGAGACCCCTGAGGAGGAGGAGGCCGTGGCAGCGGAGTCGGAGGAGGGCTCGCTGGATATCCCAGGCAGTCTGGAGGAGCTTGCTGCCCCACAGGAAGCGTAAGGGCTTTGGTTAAGTCTCTGGTGTTGTAAACATAACAGCGTTTGTCCCTTTGTTCCCCTTTGTGGTGGTAGAAGCTGGAGTGTGAAGTCGGTGCACCAGGAGATGGGGTTTGGTGGGCACAGCAGTGCTCCAGCATCTCCGTATGCAAATCCAAGCAGCTGTTTCATGTTTCACTGAGTGCCAAGTGAACAGCCTGTCCTGGGGAGGGCCAGAGCAGCAGCTCAGCCCTTGGGCTCTGTGGCACAGGAGCCGTGGGCTGCAGGGAAGTTGCTTTGTGCTTGGAGGAGCCTCCTCCTCTTTGCCTGTGTTGCTAATGAGGCTGGGAGCTTCACCCTGCTATGGGAGATGCTTTCACACAGACAGGGGAAACTACAGAACCCAGCCAATCACCCGTGTTTTCCAGTCAGTGGAGCACTGGTTGCTTTGGGATATAATAAGCTCAGAGCACAGGATGCAGGGCTCAGGTTCCTTGCTAATGCCAGTGCTCTGTTGCTGCACTAAATAGCTGCTCTTTGCAGATCTGTCCCCGCAGTTCCTCTGCCATAGCAGAGCTCAGGAGAAGGGGTTGTGCTGACTTTGCTTTCTGTGCCAAGTGGCAAACCAGCAGGTGCAATGAGGGAAAGCAGGCAGTGCCTCTCAGGACTGAGTGCTGGAGAAGGGATCTGTGATGTGGACACCAGCACAGGATCTCCCTTTTCCCCCTGGGAATCGTGTTGAGCTGTGTAAATGTGTGTGTGTTGGATGGATCTCCCTTTAAGCAAGAAGTGGGGCAGAAGGAAGAACATGCTAAAAGGTGGAAGTGGCAGAGCAGGAGATGAACACCACCTTCTGCAGGCTCCTCTGCAGCAGGCCCAGAGCACACAGCATTGCATGGAAGCAATAATGAAGTGGGTTTTTTCCAGAACCCAACTGCTCCTTCCTGTCCTGTTCTTTTTGCTAATGGCTGCATAAGTGACCTTTTCTCTTGACTCAAGCCTGTATTGCTGGGGCTGCTATTTCCTTGATTGCTGGTAAAACAGAAGTCCCTCTGCCTTATGCTAGCACAGAGCACGATGAGACCTTGCTGCTCCAGCTTTCACTAGCAAAGAATGAGTTTTTCTTAGCTCAACCTTCATTTTCCCCTCTTTCCCCTTCAGCCCCTCTCAGACCTTGTAATTTTACTGCTCTCTGTCTGAAGAAAGCTTAATTAGAAGCAGATTGGGTTTGAATTTGTGGAGTGCTTCGGGCTTTCTGTTGCCTGGAGCTGCCAGGCTGCCAGCACACTTCAGATGGCAATGGCAGGGAAGTACCTGGTCCAGCAGCAGCACGCTGCTAGTCCCTGGGCTGCACACAGGTACTGCCTGCATCTGCTTAGTGCCTGGCTTTCAGAGCTACTGGAGCCTTTCTGGTCCCCTTGCAAGGTAATCTCTATTGGGACAAAGCAGGAGTTACCAGGACCTGAGTGCTGCTGGGGTTATCAGTCAGAGTTCCTCTGGGAGTCAGCCCATGGGAGCATCCCCACTCTGGTACCAGAGGTAATGCATTGCTCAGCCTGGAGCGTGTGCTCTGTGTTCCCCAACAGCCTTGTGAGGAGAGCTGGTGTGTACCCACCTTGTGTCCTGTGTCTCTGCCTGCCTGTGCTGCTGGTCCGCAGCTCCCCTGAGCTAACCAGCAAGTGGACGTGGTCCATTGGGATTCTCTCCTCCTTTCCCTTGGACAGTGATGTTTCTAGAGGAGGTGGCTCTGGGATTCTTGGTTTGGGGGATGTTGCTGTTCCTTAATGTGACTCAGCTTTCCATCACGCTTTTGCCAAAGGAACCTTCTCTTTTGGTAGGCAACCTGAGGAGCAACCTGAACATGAGCAGTCCTTGAACCAGCCTAGTGAAGAGTCCCTGGAGGGAGCAGCCGATGAGCTGGAGCACAGGAAAGAGATAACGCACTTATTGCAAGCACAGGAGGAGAAAAGTCAGCAGTTCCAGGAGGAGATGAGGCAGCCGGAGGAGGAGGAGGAAGCTGAGAAGCTTCGTCAGCAAAAAGAAAAATCCCTCAGGTACTTCCTTCTGTTACTCCATCTCCCTCCTGTTTCTCCTCTGAGCTGTGATTTCATTGCTGGGGGCCACAGGCTTGGGCTGCTATAGGCCATCACCTTGGAGGTGGTGCTGCTTTGCAGAGTTGTTGACAAAGGAGGCAAGAAAAAGGCTTTTGGGGAGGAGGAGTACAGGGGTTTGCCTGGCACAGGCAGTGCTGTGTGTGAGGATCTGCACATCTCAATGAGCAGTGGTCTGCAGGCAGTGCTGTGTGTGGAGAGCACTGCCTCAGGAAGAGGAGAGAGCATTCCCACATCTCCTGCAGGATGAGCTTTGGTTCCATACACATGCAGCTTGCAGAGCTCTGAACCTGTCTCTTATGGTTAACCTGGGAGAAGTTTCCAGCTCCGTGCTTGGAGCTTTACCGCCTGGCCAGTGTTCAAACCCTGCCTGGATGGTAGTAACAGGACTGCAAATTGGAGCATTAAAGGAGATGAGGTTACCCCAGAGGACCCATCTGAACCTCTGGTATCGTATGTTCTACAGAGGGACTTCCAAACAAGGCTTCAAGGAATAGGGCATCCAGGTTCCTTGGCTGGGAGCCTGCTTTCATTTAATAGGAGTTGATTGAATTTACCAGGAAAACACCCAGCCGCAAGTGCCGTCCATGAGGATGCAGCACACTGTAACAGAGGTTTGATTCCCCTGTGCCAGCAGCCAGATCCTGATGCATGGAGGGGAATTGTTGGTCTGGAGCCCTGAGAATGCCTCACTTGGGCAGGCACAGCCGGTGGGAGCAGCAGCTGATCTGTCCCCTTGGGGAGGTGGTTTGAAGATATTAAAGCCTCCTGAACCTTGTTTCTGTTTTTGGCTGCTCATCTCTCAGGGCTCTACGGGAAGATTTGGCAAAGGTCTCTGAGGAGGAAGAGCTGCGTATTAGAAAGGAAGAAACTGAGAGACTCTCAAAGCTGCAAGCTGAAATTGCCTCGGAGACCAAAGCAGAGGAGGAGAAGATAAGGTGGGAAGTTTTCCTGCCATCCCTGGGGATGTAAACTGCTGCTTTGGGAGGGAAGCATCTCACATGTCACCAGCAACTGCTCCAAGTGGAGGTGTTAGCCCTCCTGAGCCTGCTGTGGCTGGTACCCTGCTGAGGTAGCAAGTACAAGGCCCTAAATGTGATGTTGTGTTGCTGTGATGTTGGACCACAGCTCTGGGCCATGTAAGTGAAAGAAATGGCACCTGTAAGGAGAGGAGCAGTTTGCAGCATAGCTTGGTTTGAGTGAATGTCTCTGTTTAACAGCTCTTAAGGCCTGTGAAAGCAATTGGTGGAGGCAGACACTGGAAAACCTTCAACTGGTTATTTCCTATTTCACTGCTGCCTGGCTGCTTTGCTGTTTCTTTCCAAAGCCTTAATTGGTACACTTGTGAATGGTGTACTGTGATTCTCAGTTTCTTCTGGCTTGCATGTGCTGTCATCTCTTGGCTCTGGTTCCTAAATGGAGTCCAGTGGTAAAGTACCGACTTCTGTCTGTATTCTTGTTGCAAACCTACCAGGTCAGAGCAAGAGGCCACACTGCAGAAACTAAGAGAAGAGTGGGAATTCAAGCAGGTGATGGAGAAGGAGAGCCTGGAGAGGAAGCAGCAGCTTGTTTTGGAGCAAATGAAGCTGGAAATGGAGGAAGTTCAGCAGAAAGAGATGACCAAGCTGGAGCATGAGAAGGAACAATCCCTGAGTGAGCTCAGGTTGAGATTAGATGAGGAAAAGAAGAAGGTGAGATCTTTATGCCCAGCTAGGGCTTGTGTTGCAAAGCTAAAGCGTTGAGATGCAATAACACCAGCATGTGTTTTAACAATGGCTCACTTGAAACAGAGGAAAGATGCTAAGGTATGATAGTAGAGGCTGATTGAGGTGGGGAGGAGTACTCCCCCAGGTTTTATTGCAGTGGTGATTAAATAACAATTACTTAAATGGCCGTGTTGCATGTGAAGAAGAGAGAAAGATTGCTGTGTCTCTGCCAAGCTAAACCAAGCCACTTTATCAGATCACCTCTTTGGCTGCTGCTTTAGTCCTCCTGAGAGCCTGGGCAGTTCAGAGTCCTTCCAGCACAGCATGATTGAGATCCACTGAGATCTCCTTGCGTGTGCTCTGGTTTGGAAAGGGTTTACCATTGTGCTTTTGATGCTTGTGGATAGATGATAATGGCAAATGCATCTTGTGTGGCGTGTCCCCACACATTGAGGTTTTCCAGCAGCCTGTCTTGCTCCTGTGCCTGTAGGCAATGGAAGAGCTGGAGAAGCAGTTTGCAAGTGAACTTCGGCAGCTGAAATCAGCAGCAGAAGAGAAGCATCGTAAGGTAAGAGCTGGTGTCCTTACAGTGTAAATAGCTTTCTCCCACACTGCCACCAAAGGTACCCAAGGAGGGTGGTGTTCATGTTTTCCACTTGCTAAATGTGGTTCTGGTCTGGCTCAGCATTTGGACAAGCTCCAAGCAGGGGGAGGTGAGACTGCACACACTGGTCTTTGCCATGCTGCTTGCTCTCCGTAGGAGGACACTGAATGGATCTTGTCAGAAGGGTGACAAATCTCTGGGGGTGGCTTTCATGGCAGGTCATTTCCAGCCTGCAAACCCAGATAGCAGAGGCACAGAGGAGCGAGGAGGCTCAGCTGCGGGAAGACTTGCAGAGAGCCGAGCAGAAAGTGCAGCTGAAAGCCTATCGACTGACAGAATATGAACGCGAGGCAAGTATTCACCTTGGATTGCTGATCGTCCCTCACCCTCTCTCCTTGGATGTGTACTGGGGTCTGAGAGGCCACATCCCCTGCCCGGGGGTGACAGTGGTGCCTGAGGGGGAAGAACACCCCTACAGCATCTTACCTCACCGGGGTGCTTTGTGCTACCCAGGCCACAGGCTGATCCCACTTGCAAAGTACTTGAGCTTCAGTCCCTCTGCTCATGTATGAGTTGTTCCCTGGGGGGGCTGCTGGGCTCTGATGCTGTAGTTTAGAGCAACATCTTCTTGTGTCACCCCTGCAGCTCAGCGAGCTGATGAGAGAGAAACGCCAGGAAGTGGAGAAGGACCATGAGAGGAAAATGGAGAGGATGAAACAGGAGCACCAGGAGACCCTGGCACGGGTTCAGGATCAGTATGAGGAGGAGGTACTGCTGGGCGAGAGCAGCGGGTTTGGGAGGTGGCTAGTGGCTAGCTCAGTTGGGCTGACACAGCTACTTGCCAGTCCTGTCTATCTAAGCCACTCCTAGAACCGGAAATTGTCTTTCTGGGCATTGTTGCCATGACGTAAAGTGAATTTAGGCTGGGGTTATAAGGATAAGCTGTCAAAATGTTCTCTGTGAAGTCAACTTCCACATGCTTTTGTGGATTTCTGCATGATGTTTGTGGGTACCCATTTTGGAATGCCTTCTGCCTGCCATTTTTGACTATATAGTCAGCAGTATGTAACACAACCTCAGTTTCATGGCTGTTTCTTCTTTCTTGAGCCATTTCCTTAACAGTGTTGTCCCTGTAAGCAAAAGCTTCTAACCTGCTGTAGTTGGTGTTAGCTTTGCCTGGCTCTCTGTGCGGTCGCAGTGCTTTGCTGGAGCACCCTGTGCTTCACTCAGCGCTGTTCCTGGTTGTGTTTGGCAACAAACAGGAGAGGAAGCAAAGAGCAGAGCTGCAGGAGGGCCTGCTGGGTGAGCTGGGGCGCCTGCGGCAGCGGCACGAAGCAGAGATGAAGGCGCTGCAGGCAGAGCTGGGCGAGCGGCTCGCGGCGCTGCAGCACAGGCAGCGGGAGAAGGTGAGCGTGTGCTGCGCTGCTTGGCATGGCCTGGGTGCCCTGGCATCTCATGTGCCTCCCACCCTCTGCACCACAACGGGCAGGATGTGCTTTCCCAGGTCCTGGTGTGGTGCAGAGCTCTGCCTTGTGAGGGAGGAACTCGTGCTGCTCTTTAACTCAGCCTCTCTGTGCAGGAGAGGAAAGTGCAGGAATTGGAAGGCGAGCTGGAGATGCGTGTGAAGAACGTGCAGACCAGGTCAGCACAGCTCCTGAGCCAGGTGAGTCCCCACGGGTCTCCCAGCCTCTCCTGGGAGGCTTTGCAGAAGTGCTCAGCCAGGGCTTTAGCTGCCATGCAGGTTACAGGTAAAGCTCCCATCTCCAGTCAGAGCAGGGCTAAGTGCTCCTGGCAGTACAGCCTCGTGGCTGGTCTTTGCAGTGAAAGACAGTAAGTGGCTGTAAAAGTGACAGGGGCGTCATTAAAGCCTTTCAAGGTGGCATGTTGTGCTCAGCATCGTGTCAGATTTCAGTCAGCCCCTTCCTGATTTACCTCCTCTTCTCCCTGCTGCTGTGAAAAGAATGAGGGTTTCTGGATCTTGGGTAGCAGTGGGAGAGGGAAGCACTCCAAATGCTCCAGTGGAGCTGGCAGAAATCACTGGCTGATGCTCTCGCCTGCCAGATCTCTTAAGTCCTGGCCTGTGCCAAGGACTGTAGATAACATTGCTTCTGTCAGCCCTTCCTTTCCCAGCAGCACGGGGGTGAGGAAGTGAAAAGGTAGAGAAATGCTGGAGGTGAGCAGAGGCTTCACAAAAGCAGGATCCTGCAGAAATGGCCATGAGCCCTGAACACTGCAGAGGATGCGAGTATGCCCAACTTCTCCCTTGAAGTCAGATAGAGGGAGGGGATCTTGAGCGTGTGTGGGGGGAATAAAGCAACACTGACAACAATCCTCAGGTTTTGAAATGGTCTTGGGACTTAGGCCTGACCTGCTGCAAGTGCTGCTGGGCATCAGCATCTCCTCCCTCTGACACTCATCTACTGTCTTACCTGTGTCTAGGAGGAGTCTCTGAGGAAGAAGAGGCAGCAGCTGCTGGAGGAAGACAGGCAGGCGAAGCTGGAACGAGACGTACGTATGCCTTGGCTCTGGAGAGATGCTGTGCTGCTCTTCCTTTGGGGATGAGGGCAGCACACTACAACTGTGGCTTTGAAGAAGCAAACTGCTTCCCCTAAGTTGTGAGTGTGAAGGTCTGGAGTGCCATCCTGCTGGCAGTTTGATCAGCCCCAAGCTGTTTCCAAAGAGAAGGAGACAGCTCTGTGCCTCCAGGGCTGGCGCATGGTGTATGCCTATGTAGCTCTAGGACCTGCTGTGTGCTGTGCAGGTAGCCAGCTCCTGCATGTTGGGTGCCTTTTGCTTTGGTGCTGGGGAGCTAACTGTGAGGGATTCTTTGGCTTTCTTCTAGGAAGCTGCTTTAGCCTCTCAGCTCCGGCTAGAGGAGAGCAGGAAGGATCATTCCAGCCTCCTGGAGTCCATCCGGCAGCTGCAGAAGTCTGTGGAAGAGCTCCAGGACAAGAAAGCGGAGCTGGAGGCTCAGGTGGATTTGCTGCAGACCCGAAACCAGAGGCTGCAGAAGCGCAAGAGGTGAGAGCATGAGGGATTTCCTCTGATACAAACACATTTACCCTCTGCCCCTGACAGAAACCTCACCCGGGTCTCTCCCTTACCTCTGAGCTGCTCCTGTGCTGGACCATATTCCTTCAGAATCCTAATGGTGTTTTACTGCGTGCTGAGGGCATGAGGGTCCTGGGCTCTGTTTCCTAATCTATTATTCACTTGCTGTGTAATTTTGCCCCTTCACCTTTGCTTGTCATATTCATTTGGCTTCTCTCCACCTGTCTGGTGAGGTTAATAAGATGCTTTGAGAGACGGGTTCCTGGGCTAGATGGACCTGCAGTGTAATCAAGTGTTGTCTTTTGTGTGGCAGTGAGCTGGACGCAGCCATCAGAAGCAAACAGGACACTTTGAAACAACTGGAGGCAGAAGAAAGTGTGGAATCTCCAAAGGAGAAAGCTGAGCTCCGTGCTGAAGACCTGGGAGAAGCTAGTCAAGCTGTGAGTAAAGCAGACTGTAAAGGTGCTTGCCATGTGAGATCTGAGGCTGTAACTCCCCTGAAAATCCCAGCTTTTGTTCCTTCTGGTTGAAGTCAGTTGAGATGCAGTGATGCATTTTTCTTTGCCAGGGGACATCAGTATGTTTAGGGCTGATTTCTGTCTCTTATTACTGGGAGGAGAGAAGTGTGGGATACTTGAGTGCCCTTGGAGTCAAAACAGGGATGGAAATGTCTGTTACTTTTGAAAAGTCCCATGAGGAACATCCCTGGCACTAATCTTGGATCTGGGCAGTACCCTGGTGATGGCATTGTGAATGTTGGCTCCTAATTGGATTCTTACACGGTTCTAGGGTTCTGTTTCCCATACAAATGTCAGTTGTTTCCGTGTTTCGACTCCTCAGCACTCATCTGGACAGCCTGTTTCCCCACCTGCCCAAAGCCATGAGGACAGCGACCTCCAGTTTGATCAGTGAGTATCTTACACCGGCTGCTTCTGGAGAAGGGTTCGCTTTGGCTTTCCAAGCAGGAGGGCTCAGCACAAGGAGGCAGGAGCATGTGTGTCTCTCTCGTGTAGTGTCAGGAGCTACATCTCTGCGGAAGGGATCTCCATCAGGAATGCCAAGGAGTTCCTGGTGACCCAGACCCGCTCCATGAGGAAGAGGCACATGGCACTGAAAGCTGCAAAGCAGCAGTGGCGCCAGGACATGCAGAAGGCCCAGGAGGTGGTGCAGGATCCCGAGAGCTCCCAGCACCTGGAGGGCATGCGCAAGAACCTGGAAGAGGTGAGCAGCGCGGCCCGGTCGCTTGCTGCAGTGCAGGAGCTTGGCTTTAGTTGAAGCTCTTGGGACCTTCAAATGGAGGAGGTATCACCTCATTTTCCTTGGGGTGAACTGGCTTTGAGGCTTGTGCTCTGCCCTCTGTACATTCCATTTCCCATGCTCTCCAAGACTTGGGAGCAGCTTTACTCCAGCAGCATCATTTCCAGTGCTGAGTAGAAGTGAGATAATGAAAGTCAAGCCAGCCACTAACGCAGGTCTTTCCTGGCGTTCTGGTTCACTTCTCCTCCTTGGCTCGGCTGTTGACCCCCTGCAGGAAGCCAAGCAGTTGGACAAGATGAAGTCTGCTATGCGGAAAGGACAGGTACTGCTGAAGAAGAAAGAAGAGAAGCTGAGCCAGCTGGAGTCCTCGCTGCTGGAGGAGGTAATCACCAGCATCACTGCTGCTTAGGCCTGCCCGGCTGCACTCCAACCTGCCCAGAGCCTCTTTCCCTGTGCTGGAGTCTCTGCAGGGCTGTTGGTCCCTGTTGGTGAGGCTGTTTTTGGTGGCCAGAAAGTGGTGCTTGCCAGTAGAGCTGGGTTTCTGAAACACATTCTCTGAGAGCAGAATAGGGACCTTAAACCACAGCAGTAATACAGCACGTGTTATTTGGGTCATTTTCCATCTTTTGCCCAGCTTTCAGATGAAGACACACTGAAGAGTGCTGCGTACAAGAAGATGGTGACTTTTGATCTCAGCAACTCTGAGGACACAAACAGCACATCCAGTGTAAATGTAAATCAGCCTGAATGTAAGTGCCTGACTGTCATTTGCAAGGGAATTGCTGTTATGTTTATGGCTGTGTGAAGGGGTACAGTAGAACTGGGAGGGATGGGGCAGGGAGGCCAGATGCACACACTTGTGCATATCCAGACTTGTCTGGCAGGCCCTGTTCTTGCAACATGGGAGGATCATGTCCTTGCTATCATGGTTCTGCTCCACTCTGTGCACAAGCAGCCTCCAAGGCACAAATCCTGGCTGCAAAGCCTCTCTATCCCACTTAGCACAGATTGATTGGCCTCAGCTTGGACAGGGAAGGTCTCCTGTCTCCCTTGCCTTCCCAATGACCCCTCTTTTCCCCTCTTTTCCACCAGTTGATTTGAGAGCTGATTTGCAGGCTGTCCCCGAGCCAGACAAGGTCAGGTTCCTGACAGAGTCTGTGATGCGTATCTCTAGTGAACTCAACAGGGTCCTTGGTGTCTTGGGCTCTCTGAGCAACCAGCAGCCTCCACTCTTCACCTCGACGCCTCGTGACAGCACCCCTGTTTCTACATGTGCCTCCTTGCCAGGACTTCATGCAGGTGGCTCCCTGCTGCCCCCGCCAAGGACTTCTTTGGTGGACCAGTTGGCCTGGAGCTCTGAGGTGAGCTCTAGTAACTCTTCTGCAGCTGGACGGTCAGCAGACAGCATCCTGGCAGACAAATGGCACAAGTATTTCCCAGGTGAGTAAGTCCCTGTCTTTACTCCATCTGCTTGCTTGCTTTTGATTTCACAGCCCCACAAGTTCACACCGTGTTCCCTCCTGCACTGGTAAGGCCAGATCCTCTGGTGCTGCTGATAGGAAGGGTGCTAATGAGATAAGGAATAAGAGCTTCATTCCAGGAAGTGTAGCATATGGCTGGTCTGGTTTCTGGAGCAGTTCAGCCTTTAATATACACCCAAGAAAGCAATTCTTGCTCAAGAAGGGAGCGAAGGAGCCCTGCTTCACTGGAAGCCTCCTGTGACCTGCAGATAGGTTCACCATCTCTGTTTCCTTAACACCACTCTGTCTTTGGCAGGTGGCTCAGCTTGTGGTCCATAGTACAGGAAAGCAAATGCACCCAGATATAAATGCTATTGATTTTGCGGGGCCTGTATTTAATCTCTGTTTTCCAGGTGGGTTCCCATCACACACTGGAAGTTCCAGACTTCTGGACAACAAGCTGGGATACGTACCTGCAGAGTAAGGGTCTTGTTCCTTGAGTCCTTGTTTCATTGTGATGCTTTTCTTTCTGTGGAATGATTTATAGGTCACATCATATACCATGTAAATAACAAAATCATAAGGTACATGTTAAGTAGACAAGTTAGATGTCAGCAGTTACTCATTGCCACATGCTCAGTCTTGGATCATCGTGGGTGTGGGGTCATTTCTGCCTAGACCCCGTTTTTCCCACTTGCACTGTCTCTTCCTGTCTCCTGTACAACAGGGAGCAAATCCGGCTGTTGCAGCGCTCCCAGTTCCAGAGCTGTGGGTCAGACAGGACAAGTATTGAAGGAATGATTGGGATGAGCAAGAAATGGCTGAAAGACTTCACGAGGGAATCAAAACTGTATCCTTTGCCTGGGTCCCTAATTGCACTCCAGCTTCCTGCAGCAGGTCAGAGCAGACAGCAGGAGGTGAGTGAATCAGGAGCTGTAAAGCACTGAAAGCATCAGGGACTTTGCTATGGCATTCCCTGATGAGCAGCCTGCAGTGAGGGACAGTGTCTTGAGGCAGGGGTGCCTGAAGACACGTGGACCTGGCACGTGGTGGGGCAGGGTGGGCTGGGGCTCCCTGTCCGAGCTCTCCCTCACTCCAGCTCAGTTTTAAGGCACGCTGTAGCCTGTGGCTGGGCCAAATGAGTGAGAGCTCCCTGTTCTGTCAGTGGGGATGGTTCCAGGCTCCTGTCGTAACTGCGTTACACCGCAGCTCTCGGTATTTCCTCTGCAGTGTGACTGGTATTAGCAGCAAATCCCTTGGGCTGTCCTGAGCACCGTGCTCCTTTGAATTCCCTAATCCCCCTTTAATTCCATTTGACTTGGGTACAGCAGGCTAAATGCAGCACATGTGTGCAAACCTGGCTCCTGCCCCTCGGTACCTGTCCTGTCTGCTGGCTCTGCTCGTGCCTGCTAATGCCTCACCTAAGCCAGGCTTTTCCTTCACCCGGCTGCCAGGCATCTCTTCCCAGGGGCACAGAAGCCCCCTGCCAGCAGCTCCAGCATACTTCAGCTAAGACTGGATGAAAATGGGCAAATCAAACTCTACAATTACTAAAGGGTGGGCCTTGGCTCTGCAGAGGTGGTGGCAGGGGCCACACATTGGTCCCTGTGATTCCCAACCATCTCTGCTGTGTCTTTGTGCTGTGCCCTTGAAATAAAGTCTTTTTACAAGACAGCGTAGGAAGGAGGAAGTGAACTTCCCAGGTGGATTCTTCTAATCCTGTAATGTGTCCAAATATGCTTTATAGACTGTTTAATCCAGTGGTGAAACATCAGGGCTTCGATAAATCAACACTTCTCTCATTAGTATTCCAGCGACCGTGAGCCATGACTGTGAATCACGGAGGACTTGGAGGAACTGGTCAAGGGGGAGGATGTGAATCCAGCTGAGGCTCTGCTGGAGGAAATGTGTCAGGAAAGGAGCCCACCCTGAGGCCCAGCAGATGCTTAATAGCAGGTGGGCCAAGTCATCTGCCTCTGGCACGTGTGTGAGCAGGCAGTGCGAACGATGACGTGGCTCGGAGTCCAGGGACAGCATTGGAATGGCAGATTCTGACTCTCAGGAAATGCTCCTCTGTTTTGGAGTGGAAGCAGTAGGAACTAAGCTGGGAATGGCTTTTCATGGCTCCCTGCTTCCTCTTCGTGCCACGCCAGCCAGAGCTGTGCTGCGGGAGCTCTTCTGCGTTAGGGATGTGCAGCATGGAGCAGGGATGGGGAGAGATGATGGGGAGGTACCTACCCAGCCTAGTGTGGGTGAGACAAAGCCCCATCTGCATCCTTCTGTGCCCTGAGAGGGACCTGAGCTCAGCTGCCAGGCGATGGCTGCAGGGATGCTCCTGTGGGAGGCAGGGAGCTGGGAGGGGGCAGATGGTGCTGCTGTAACGGGAGGCAGGAGCCAGGCTCTGCTGGTGCAGAGCAGGGAGTGTGCTCTGGGCTTGTCTTTGTCACTATTTCCTCCAAGCTGACGTTAAATATTTTAGGCTTTAAGGAGCTGCTGCACCACTTTGCCATTTTGCCTGGTGAAGGAGGCTGCGTTTCAGGGAATCCCATCTGTGAGGAATCGTCTTCAAAGCTGCTCTCCTTGGATGCTGAGGCTGCCGCTCTGCACCCGTCAGTGCTGGTTGTGCTCCTCATGATGTGCAGCAGAGTAAGGCAGAGCCCGCCCTGCTTTGCTTCCCTGGGCACTGGCACGGGGGAACGTTTACATGCAAAGAGAAATCTATTTTTGATGAATGGAATTTTGAAGCTCTCAAGAATGTCTGAATTTATTCCTTTTTTCCTGATTTTCTTGGAATTTTTTAGTTACTTTGTCCTAGGCCAGCTCGATCTGTGCTCAGGTCCGTGTTCTCCCACTTTCTGGGTGCTAACCAAGTACCTTCCTGAGGAAATCCCAGCCAGCCTTTCCTGGCTGTGACTGAAAGGAGAGATCCAAACGCAGGTTTCCCATCTCCTATGGGATCGCACCAACCCCTGTCTGTAGGGGTTTTGCTTTTGGATTCCTGGCTGTTGATGGGACACGTGGCAATCTTTCCAGCTGGGTACTGCAGAGGGGAGCCTGAGGCTCTGGCAACCCAGGGAGGCTGTGCTCAAAGCCACACATTGCAGTGCAGAGCGATGCCTCTGTCCTTAGCAGTAACTCGTTTTGAACATGTTCCTGTTAAACCCTGTGATAGCGGCTGTATGTGGTTTTGTACTCAAATTAAACCAACTCGAGCCTGTTTTGTACCGGGGGGATGTTTGAGGATCTGTTTTTCTCTCGATGGGATGTTCCGTTGCAGCCCTC
This sequence comes from Psittacula echo, assembly GCF_963264785.1. NCBI lineage: Eukaryota > Metazoa > Chordata > Aves > Psittaciformes > Psittacidae > Psittacula > Psittacula echo. Next base: position 972,816 of record NC_137754.1, read on the forward strand.
GTTATCACCTTGTGCTTCCCTTGCACATCTTCCCCTCCCTCGGCTCTGGGCTCTTTCATGTCAAGGTCACTCCTGGCAGTCCCCAGGACCACTCCAGCTCACGGTGCCTTCATCACCATCATTCTGTTAAGTACCTGGCCAGGGTAGGGAATGCAGGGGCCAAGTGAAAGCTGCAAAGCCAAGCTACAAAAGCAGTTGTTGGGGCTCTCAGCAGCAGGACAGCTTTACACGGGCTCATACCCTGCCTGTGTCATGGAGCTGTCACCCTGCCTCATTACAGTGGCTCTGGAGCTGTGTGTGAAGACCAGGGTATGGGCTGTGTGTGGTGCAGTAGGGAGCTGGGGAACTGAGCCCTGGCTGGGGACTGCAGATGTGTACCATGGCCAAGGGAGACGGGGAGAGGGGAGGTTCAGCCCCCCTTGTTTCTCCAGCTCTGATTCTTCTGCACAGTGCATTGCTCCTGGAAGTCTGAGGTTCAGATGGATGGGGATGTGGGGCTCTGAGTGAACCTAATGTGATTCGAGCTACTAGTACAACCAAACATGGTCAGAGGATGCTTGAGGCACGTGAATGTTGTGCATGGTTGTGCTCTGCCTGTGGTGGGAGGGTTGGAAAGGAAGGATTGCAACTGCTGCTGTGCACCCTGAGGAGAGGAAAGCTGTTGGGCTGATGAGGCTCAGCAGTAACAGTGTGTGGATCAGCTGGTCCTGCAGAAACGGAGGCCGATAGAGGCACGTCCTTCAAACCAAACACAAACCACCACAAACCTTGCATCACCCCAGCTCTTGCTGTGCATGGGCTGTGCTTTGTGTCTCTGTGGTAAGGGCTGCTGGAGGAGGATGGCAGCGCACACTGTCCAGGTAGGTGCTTGTGGGGACAAATCCCTGTTCCCACTCCCGAGGCAGCCGCCATGCAAAGAGCACAGGGATCCAAAGTCCCCTCTGAACTGCAGGTGCCTGCTGGGTGCTGTGGTGCTGTGCAGAGCCAGCTGCAGCCCATGGGTGTGCACACAAGTGTCTGTGCGTGTACCTAGGGAAGAGGATTTGCCTTTCCTGGCCCTCTGGTGCTGGGTGTGTGAGAACCGCAGTGATTACAGGAGCAAAAGGACAGCGCCCGATTACTTTGCCCAGATGAACCCAAGCCCTAAGCTCATTAAGGGGCTTGGCCTCTGCCTGCTGGAGAAGGATCACGTCAGTCCTTGGCCATTCGGAGACCGCTGTGCATTGCTCCAAGGCTTTGCCTCCCTCGGACAGCCCAGCCATGCTGGGGACCCTGATGACAGCACTCTTCTTTGTGGTGAGGGCGTTCGGGCAGGTGAGTGCAGGCAGCCTGGAGCATTCATTGCTTCCCTCTTCCTTCTGTGGGTTACCTGATGGAGGGAGGGCAGCAACGGGCCCTGGCCGCGCTGGGTGGTGAGGGGTGCAGTGGGAAGGGTCTATGCCACTGTGAGCTGCGGCACAGCTCCGAGCCCTGCCTCTCCGTGCACGGAGAGGAGGCAGAGGCCCTGCTTGCCATGGAGGGCATGGCCTGCTCTGCCTCCCTAACCCATGGGTCTGCCCTCAGCTCTGCAGCCTCACTGCCTCAGGATGAGCCTTCCTCATCAGTGTGGCACCATAGCACACACTGGGCATCACCACGGCTGCTCACTGGTGATGTTTATGGAGACGCAGCTCTTTCTGTTGTTGTTCCTCTTCTGTTCTCTTACCTGTGCCCATGCCCTGTGTGCCCAGCTGGGGAGCAGCCTGTTCCGTGAGGAGCCCCTGCCCTACCTCGTGTACCAGCCCCTGCCCTGGCAGATCCAGTGCGTGACCCAGAGCCGCTGCTCCAGCCGGGACAGCGAGGTGAGGGCTGGCATCGCCGTGCTCTGGCACCAAGGGATGTGACCATAGAGGCTGCCTGGGGCAGGGAGCAGGGGGCAGAGATCTTCCTTTCCCTTTAAAGACAGAAATCTTGGTAATGCCTGAGGTGGGATAAGCTGAAGAACATAGGAAAGGTGTTTGCAGACAAATTCAAGGCTGTTTTTGGGGATGAAAATCTCCCCTGGCAGAGCTGACATCGTCCCAGTGCTGCAGTTTCACGGTAGGGGACACAAACCCAGCAAGTCTGGTTCCAAGCTGATGGGAAATACAGGTCTAGTGAGGCCTGTGCCAGTGTGCATCCTCGGGTGCTGCCAGCACATCCCAGATGTGGTTTTTGATACAAAGCTCTCCTGCTGCTCTTCAGAGGACTTTTCATAAATGAAAGTAATCAGTGCTCTTTAATGGAACAACAGCGAGCATGTTCGAGTTTCCTAAAGGGATGGATAGTGGGGAGCTTGGCGAGGGGAGCTCTTCCCTTTTGGAGCTGGCCTGCAAGGGACTGTTCTTGCTGCCTCTGCCTGGGGTATAACTGACTACGCTGTATTTGTGCTCTCTACCTTTCTAGAGAGGCAGGAGCTCTCGGCACAACAGCATCTACTCCATTTCTGGAGAGAAAGGTGAGTACGGAGCAGGCAGGGAGCCGGCCCTGCACAAGTAGCATGGGAAGCGCATGGCTGTGACTGTGAGATGCAGCAGAAGAGCAGGAATTGCCATTCCTGGGCCCTTTGTGGCCTCTTTCTTCCAAAAAATCTCTCTGACATTATTAAGGGGTATTTCAGAAGATGTTTATTAAACCTGCAGTATCAGCAAGTGGAGGCCCCAGTGAATAGACATCATCACACATATACATGGGTGCATGTGCTTGCCTGCCTCTTCCCATGCAACCTGCCCATGGAGCCGCATGTGTCACAGTCCCCCAGACCAGCCCCTCTTCCTCTCCTCCCTGTCCTGTGCCCCCCTCTCTCCTCCTCACTCCCTTCTCCGAGGCTCTGCCCTCTCTGCCCAAGTCAAGCACCCAGCAAAGAGGATTTGGTGTTTCTATTCCCAGTGCAGCTCGGGCAGCAGCCAGATGAAGGAGGTGAAGTGCAGGGGGGGCTGAGCTGTGATGTTCCTCCTTGCTGCATGGACCAGTAGCTCTGTTGTGGGGGTCTCACTGCCCTGGGAGTGGTGACAGCCCCTGTGCTGACAGCGGCACTTATCCTGGTGCAGCAAACACATGTAGAGCATCACAGCCCCGGTGGCCGTGCAGGGCGCACATCCCGTGTATCTTGTTGAACAGGGCAGGAGGGAGTTCATTCCCAGGGCACCCCCCTTTTATTCATCCTTCTTTACTTTACAGTTTCTTTTAGGCTGTGAATAAAAGCGGGTTCAGGTGAGTTTATGGAGCAGCATCTGGCACACGGGTTTCTGATGGCTGCTCGGGGGGTGCTTAGCAGTGACACGCTGGCTGAAAGGAGCGCTGCTGAGTGCCTTTGATTCAGCTCCTGTTGAATTTCACAATACTTCCCTAATGCCACATTAAGTGCGAGGTGGGGAGGGCTCCCATTTGTCAGCGTGAGAGCTTTATTGCTGTACAGTGCTGGGCTGTTTGCTAATCTTATTTGTGTGTGTGAAAGTAAGTGAGCATCATACTCGGTGATTAAATGTGGGGAAGCTGAGGTCTTCAGGGACTAAAGCTGCGTAAATAGAGGGCTTAGCGCTGCCAGGGAGGATGGGCTCTTTCCTCTGCCTCCTGTTCCCTGCAGATGTGCCCTGGGAGGCAGTGGGATTGTGCTTTCGTGCTGGGGGCTCTCCACCCTCCTGTCTGTGGGTGCCCTGCAGGGGCCTGTTTGACCCCCCGATATCTTGTTTGTCGCCCCAGGCAGTGTGACCCCCGATGCCAGCACTCAGAGCAAGTTCTTCAGTGACCCTTCTGAGAAGGCGGCCGTCACCATCCAGACCCACTTCAGGAGGTACCAGCAGCAGAAGCAGGAGAAGAAGTAGCTGCGTTGGTGGCCCCTGCCCTGCACTGTCCCTCCTTTCTGTCTGTTCTGTACCCCTGGGATGCGTGGCCGTGGTGACTGAACCTGCTCCCCATTGCATAGCGGTGTGTATGTGTGTGCTCTGCGTCTGTGGTGGTCGCTGCTCAGAGCGAGAGCTCTTTCCTGGCCAGTCCTTCCCCAGCACTGCCTCATTGGCCACGGTGCAGGCTGAACCTCAGCCCCCAGGGAGTGATGTGCATTGACAAGCCTGTCCTTGGCGGCTGCAATGGGCCCTGCACAGCTGATGGTGATCATGGCTGGCTCATTGCTGCCCAGCTGGGGCTTGTTTTGCCCTGTAATACCCCTGCCCTGTGCCTCCATGTTCACTCTGCTTCTGGAGCTGCATGGGATGACTGCCTTTGTCCCTGCTGTGGGAGCCAGGGGATGTGCTGTGGGGCCCTGTGTGACTGTGAGCTGATGTTGCTTTTCTTGGGGAGAGCTGCTTGGGGTGCTGGGGTTTGGAGGAGGGATGGGGTTTGGGGCTCTTTCTCCTGGAGCTGCATGTGTTGAACCTGCTCTTCTCCTGAGACGTTCCAGTGTTCGGGTTGGTGCCTGCTGTTGTGCAGGAAAGCTGAGCAGAGATCTGCTCCTGGTCTGGCAGGGGCAGGTCCACAGGATTGTCTTGGGCTTAACATCATTTAAAGTGCTGGCTTTTGGAGGGGGCTGAAAAAGAGGGAATATGGAAGCTCTGGGCCAGCAGGGAAATGGGAGCTTTGCTGTGAGAGGCTAGGGAGGAAGCAATGTGTGCTCTGTGGGAGCGAAGGGGAAAGGTGGAAGAGCTGCTGGCTGCGAATGGTGCTGCTCTGATGGCTTGAGTGTGGCTCCCACTGCTGCTTTGCTGGGGCTGGTCTGTACCCTTAGAGCCCTTTCTGTCCTCTCCAGCCACAGAGGTCCTCAGTGCAAGGGCTCCATCCCCAGCTGCTCCCACCTCCCTTTACATTGGAAGTGCTGGTTGGCTAACCAGCTAAGTTGGGCTCAGCTGGTGCTGGTCGTGGTTGGCATTAAGTGCTGCTTGCAGGGCTGGTGATGGATCTGGCACGGTTGTGGTGGGAGCTCTGCTGTGGGCAGCCTGGTGCCAGGAGGTTTGTGTTGTGTGGGGTTTGCTGGAGCTGGTCAACCAAATCCAGCACATTCCAGGGCTGAGCTTGGTGGGGTTTGTGCAGCGTGGTTTGAATGGACTCTCCCCCTTCACCTTCTCATTTATACCTGTGCAGCAGCGTGGGCAGAGCCTGCTGCCACGAAGGGCAGGGGTCAGGTTTGATGTGGGGATGCTGGGGGTCTCATGCCTGAGAGCTGGAAGCATGGACTCTGCTAAACCATGCAAAGCCAGGGCTTGGAAGGGCTGGGGAAGGGGGAACTCTTGCTAGGGTGCAGAAGGAAATCTCTACTAGCCAATTACAATAAAGATGTACTAATCCGTGTTAATCTATTTTTCTGCTTATCTCACTAATCCCCTTGCTCTCGCAGCTGAGAACAGGCTTGCCTTTTCTTGCCTCTTCTATTTAAATCTGGGGTTGGGGCGGCAGAGCTGCTGCTGTGACCCTGCTTAGGGGGGTGGCACTTGGTGCTTGTTAAAACCTGCACCAGGTCAAGGTTCTGAAGCCAAATGTGCACTGGGCTGGGTTGGAAAGGCTTGAGAGGGGCTGCTTTGCACTGGTCCTGGGGGAGGCACAAGGGGCAGGGTTGGTGTTCCCCCTGGATGGCTGCTTTAAGGTCAGGCAAGCAAGTCCTTCCTGCTGCAAAGCCTGCTCATTCACTTGTGCACGTTCCACATACAAAATCCACGTGTTCCTTGTGTGCTGAATTGGAAACTCACCGTGGTTTTGTCTCCAAGAAGCTGTTAAAGTGAATGAAGGACAAAAGCCGTGTGTAGAAACGAAGGTGATTCAGAACAGATCTAGGGGCTTCGTTTGAATAAAGAAAGAAAAGCCAAGCCCAAGGTGTATACTACAGCAGCAGCTTAGCTCAGGTAATGCACCAGCAACACCGGACCCTGTGTTTGCACGTTAACATTTGGGTTGTTCATTAAAAAGTGTGCTGAGTTTGGTTATCACCGGGTTAAACCAGCTCTGTCATAGGGAAAAATGATGGGAGACGAGGTGAAATTCCTTGCATGGATGTTACAGCTGGTAGTGTCAGTGACAAGAGGAAGCGTATCTGTTTGTTGTGGGGGAAGATGAGATGGAGCCAGTGGGGAGCAAGCATGGATGGAGAAGGGATGAAAACAGGAGCTTTATATTACAGGGAATAAGGAGATGAGTGCAGGTAAGGAGTCAGAGCTCAGAGAGCACCAGGCCCTCCTCTGGAAGGCCCAGTTCTACTTTGGGCAGCCAAACCGACGGGAGCCCTCCTGGACCACAGCACCAGTGACCGGTGCCTGCATCTTAGAGCCCCCGAGCTCCCCGGTTTGTGCCATAGGGGATTGTCTGCCTGGGCTGGTGCTTCTGCTCACCGACACGGAGCACTGAGGGGTGCTGGGGAGCTCACGTGGGTTGTGTTGTACTCCTGCTTCTCACTGCACCTGAGGGCATGTACACATGTATATGTAGGGCATATGTGTGTGTATAGGTGTCTGTATATCACTATCTTAGTATGTCAGAGATGTTTGTTGTAAATGCATGTATGGTAGCTTCAGTAATTGAGTATTGTTGGAAATGCTGTGATTCACTTTGCAACTGCAGCCTGCTGCTGCGTGATGTTTGTAATCCTCTAGATGAATACCACTGACCAGGTCTGAGGCTAAGTCTAGATCCAGCCGCACCGAGACTCCTCTGAGAGGGAGGTTTAGAGAGCAAGGGGGGATCTAGGCTGAACCTTGTGACTCAATGAGAGGGTTTCCTTATTCCCTGTTTCTTTCATTAGGCTCAACTTTTCCTTTTCATCCTTCAGTCTTTCCCCCTCAATTTCCCCCTTAAATTCCATTAGACATGAACCATTGCCCAAGTCTGGGACTAGGACTACATCCAGCCGCACCTCGGCTCCATCAGGAGCTTAGGGAGCAAGAGGGGCGGGCCTGAGCCTCATGACTCAATGGGAGGGTCTCCCTCATCCCTCTGTCCCTTCTGTTTCTACACACATGATGTAAAATCACTTCAGCCTGGTCCTGTATAAATCACTGCCAGTTCTGTCACAATCTCTTGGTATGTATTAGAGGGAACCTTGCTGTGGCGTTGTGTTGAATCACACTGGCACAGGTGTCTGTGGAAATGAGTTTTGCTGATGTCTGAGGATGAGTTACGTTGTGTTAATGTCTTGTGCCATGAATGACCTTAATGGGAAGCAGACACCACAGCTCACTGCACCGCACTGGATTCAACAGCTGTGTGCTGTGCATCACCCCTACACTGCGCATCACTGCCCTGCTGCAGTTCAACTACGACTGAGGACAAGGGTGCTGTGCTTCACCTTCTGTGCCTGTGGAGCATCAGGAACAAGAGCCCTGCTTCACGCATGGCACTGGAGCTGCACCGCTGCACCAGGGCCGTGGTGGAGCTGGGTTGGGGTTTGCTCTCCTGCACTGTGGTTTCTCTTGGGCTGGAGCTAGGCTGCAATTTGGGCTGCACTTACCGGTGATGAAGAGGCACTGGGGTAGCTGCTGAGGCGTCCTACTCGGTGCTGCCATGTGCAGGACCCTGCTCCCATCCCGTCCTTTCCCTCCTCTGCAGGTTGGCTCAGCACAGTGTGGAAGCAGGCAGCGAATTCACCTGGATGTATCCACGCTGCCTGCTCCATCCCAGCCCTCGCACCGCCTAAATCCCTGCTCGCTTTCACAAACACCCGCGTATAAACATAACCTTTATTGCACACAGCGCTGGGCTTTTTTTCATAGAAAAAGGTATTAACACATAAGCATTTGCAAATTGAAGCAACTCCTGCTGTTTTCAGAACAGTAAAATAGCATGCAATGTCTTGGAGACGTTCCTCTTCAAAACCACCAACGAGATCGGGGGGGGAAAAGTCGCTGAGTCTTTCCTTGTGCCCTTTCAAAATGATGTGAAATATATATATATGTTTACATATATATTATATTTTTAAATCTGTAACAGCAAATTCTTTGTGCCCTGGTTTCTTTTTCTGTTCGGAGAAGAAGAAAATAGCTTCATTTATACAAAAGAGTCCTTTTATATACAAGTTTGTTAATTAAATATAAATGGCGCAGGGAAACGAGCAGCATCCGTGGCGGGCGGTCTCTGCGTGGTGCCTACACCAGCGTGTAGGACTTGGAGTAGGCTCCAGCCCCCTGTTTTTGAGACCTTCCTACCCCTGATGTGCTCATTTCTAGGAGCGAGTCCCTGGAGCCCCCCACTTTGGAGTGCGCGGGGCCCCGCTCGGCAGCGGGGGGCTCGGTGGTGGCGGGCGCTGGCGCGGCGCTGGTGCTGGGCGCAGCGGCGCTGGTGGTGCTGGGCATGGGCAGAGTCCTCTGAGGTAAGGTGGTTGCGGCGGGGGCCGGCGGGGGCAGCCCCAGGGGCTTGGCGCCGGGCTCCAGCGTGAGGTGCCTTGCGGGAGCGGGGTAGGCCCGCGCCAGCCCGCGGATGGAGGCTTCCCGCGGCGGCACCACCGGGCACGGCTCGCTGCCCGGCTTGCGGAAGAAGGCCTCCGACTTGGCGTAGAGAGGGAGGTTGCAGTAGTCACCTGCGACGGGAAGAGGAGAGGGGTGAGGAGGCACCGGACCCGTCGCACCCTATCGCGCTCGGAGACGGGGATGACATCCGCTGTGCAAGGGATGCTAGGGGACCCTATGGTCTACATGAAGTGTTGTAATCTCTAGTTCTAACTAATCGATTGTTTATCCCGGAATGAAAAACATCCTGCTGCATTAAAAACCTGTTCTTTTACATACAACAAGTTATTTGTTACCCTGTAGTGAACGAGAGCTGAAACCACGTCTATTGCGTTCTGTCACATGTATGTTAGAAGCCAGTGGTGTTGATGGTGGTGTGTGACGCTGTGCTCTGTAACACAGCTATAATAAGAGACATTTGTAATGTATTTAGTGTCAATACTTGTACTGCATGGTAAACCTTGGTGTTAGAGCGCACGGTGCTCATCGCTGTCATGGGGTATGTCATGTCCAGCACTACATTGTGCTTCTGGAAGTTATATTTATGCTGTATGAAAATATATATTGTGCAGTGTTGTGCTGTACAGCACTAGATACAACACAGACCTGTCACTGATGTTGTCATTAATCCCTAAATGTAAAGGTGGATGGGGATGTGTACCTATGTAAAATCCTGCAGGATTAGGTTGTCTTAAGTGTGTACAAACCAAAGAGCAGGGCTGTTTGTTGTACTATGTGGTGCTGAGGGCCATGGTTTACCGGTGAATTTGGCAGTGGTGGGTTTATCTCAGAGGTGTTCTGCAACCTAAATAGGTCTATGATTCTATGTGCTGTAACTAACCAGTTTGTAATGCTATAACAACATATAACAACATGCCAGTCTGTCTCATGCTTTTCTGATGCTTGCTGTAGGCTAGGGTGTAGTATATTGTCTAGTGGGTACTGTATTGTCTAAGTTAAGGATCACATTATATTCTAAATTACAGATTGTACCTGCTGTATAAATTATCATCACAAACAGAAACCATTTGTATTCCATCTCTAGTGTGATGGATGAAAAAAGAGGGGGGAGAAGAACTATAGGGGGGTTAAAGGAAGCAAGTTCCAGCAAGGGGGGGATGTGTCTTCTAGGCAATAACAAGCAATAAGGGGGGATATGGGAAATAAAGGGGAGGAATACAAGTGAAAAACAAACATGAGAAAACAAGGAGGGATAGGGGGGAACTGCAATGGAATATTTATTAAAGAATAAAAACTAAAATGGGAGCAAATGCACAATGAATTACTAAGCGTCAGTATGGAATATGAGGTAACACTGGGCACTGGGGAACAGTACTAATATGGGGATGACGTATTAAGGGCTGGGAATGAGCACCAAGGCATTGGGTGGAATACCTGTCCGACTGAGGAATGGGAATAAATACCAAGAAAACTGAGGGAGAAAAAGGAATGAAACGAGATGAGAGCAAAGGAGAGGAGCAACTGGAGAACAGCAAAGGAATGGGGAGGAGGAGAAGTGAAGAAAAGCAGAATTGAATTGAAGGGAGCTGAGGGAAAAGAAGTGAATTGAAGAGATTTTAAAAGCAAAGAGGAGGTTGAAGGGAATTTAAGAGCAGAGAAGCCAAGGAGGAGAAGCGAAGTGGAGAGAGGTAAATTGGGAAGAGCTGAGGATAACTGAAGAGAATTTAAGAGAAGACATTGAAGAAACCAGATTCTGTTCAGTTTTCCTCAATTCTCTTAGATTCTCCTCTCTTCTCTTAGATTTTCTTCAATTTTCCTCAATTCTTCTCTCAAAGACATTGAGGAAAACTGAAGCAAATGTATGAGAGGGGAGGAGAATTTAAGAGAATTGAGGAAAACTGAAGAAAACCTTAGAGAATTGAGGAAAACTGAGAATTGAAGAAAACTGAAGAGATTTTAAGAGAATTGAGGAAAAGTGAAGACATTCTAAGAGAAGAGGAGAATTGAAGAGAATTGAGGAAGACTGTAGAGAATCTAAGAGAAGAAAGAGAGTCTAAGAATGGAGGACAACTGAAGAGAACTGAGGAGAATTGAAGAGAACTGAAGAGATTCTAAGAGAAAAGAAAATTCAAGAGAACTGAAGAGCATTGAGGAGAATTGAAGAAAATTTAACAGGAGAATTGTAGAGAATTTAAGAGAACTTAAGAGCATCGTAGAAAATTGTAAAGAGAGCAGAACTGAAGAGACTTTAAGAGCAGAATTGTAGGGAATTTAAGAGGAGAATTGAAGAGAACTGCAGAGCATTGTAGAGAAGAGAAGAAAACTGAAGGGAATTTAAGGAAAGAATTGTAGAGAAGAGAGGAGAATTGAAGAGGAAGAGAATTCAAGAGGAAGATGAACAAAGGGAAGAGGAGCAAAGAGTGAGGAAACATGAGGTGGAGAAGAGTGCAAAAAGTAGAAGTCGAGGAGAGGAGAAAGAATTGGAACAATTCGTTAGATTTTGAGTGGATTCTATGGGGATCTTTTCTATGGTGTGTTGGGATCTGGAAAAGATTCCTGTAGAGCTCACAGCAATCTAGCAGCAATTCCAGTAGAAAACTTTACAAAACCTACATACAGAATCACAGAATAGTCAGGGTTGGAAAGGGCCTTAAGATCATCCAGTTCCAACCCCCCTGCCATGGGCAGGGACACCTCACACTAAACCATGGCACCCAAGGCTCTGTCCAACCTGGCCTTGAACACGGCCAGGGATGGAGGATTCACAATGTTCTTGGGCGACCCATTCCAGTGCCTCACCACCCTTACAGTAAAGAACTTCTTCCTTATATCTAACCTGAACTTCTCGCTCCTGCTCTCCACAGTGTGTTTAATGGGTGTATTTGTCTCTGCATTCCGCAGGATGTGCACTACTTACTCTTGCTGGCGCGGTGCGGGATGGGGACGGCCACGCTCTTGCCCCGCTCGCTGTCCTGGGGCTTGGGTGGGGAAGCGGTGAAGCGGCAGATGCCGGGCTCGGACGGGGTGCTCATGGAGGTCATGCTGTCGGCATTGTCAGTCGTGCCCGTGGTCATCTGGTCCGAGGAGCTGTCCGAGATGAAGCACTCGGTGATCTCGAACTTGGCGTGCTGCAGCTGCTCCTCCAGCTTTGCGTGCTCGTAGGCGCGTGCCAGCTCCTCGTAGGTAGAGGAGGCACTCTCCGTCGACACCATGCTGTTCCGCCCCTTGTCTGGGGAGGAGGGGAAGCATCACATACCTGGGAAGGTCTCCCTGGCCTGGGAATGCTGTTTCCCACATTGCTGTATTTGTGAGTCTGTCCCCAGAGCAGGGCATGACTGTGCTGCTTGGGAGCCACCATAGAGCTTCTGGAGGGGACCAGGAGGCCTGCACATACATTTGTTCCCCTCCCATCAGATTACTTGGAGCTCAAAGGCTCAGAGCAGAGCCAGGAGGGCAGGGACACCACTGCCAGCTGCTCACAGAGAGAACAAGAGCCAAGGGCCCATTACCTGCATGTGTACAACTTATCACAGTGCTCAGTCTTCACTAGAAACCAGTACATGTGTCAGTAACATGCAGCTTTTGCACCGGAAGCCATGGTTCCATGATCCCACTGACTAACAGCAAACTGCTTCTGCTGTCACCCCAAACTCATGGGTTGGGCACCGCCAATGGGCCCACGGACTGCAGTGATGGGCGCTCCTGGCGCTGCCGTACCTGTGTCCTGAGAGAGGCTGGCGCTGTAGCTGTCGCTCTCGGTGACGGTGATGCCGTGCTGGGAGCCCACTGTCCTCCAGTCCGAGGTGAGCGTCCGCGCTGGCGTGGACGCCTGGCACTTGGTGAGGGTCCACTGGCTGGAGTACCGGTTGCGGGTGCTGTGCGCAGACTTGACACTCTTCCTTGACACAGGGTCTAAGGCACAGAGGTCCCAATGTCACAGGGAGCTGCCAGAGGGCACTCGGGGGCTGCGGCTCACCCACAAGCATACCCACAGAGTGCCCCCAGCAACCCCGCTGCAGTCACTTACTGGTGCCGGGGCGGATGTCAGACATGTCGATGAGGGGCCCCGTGTTCTGGATCAGAGCAGGATGATGCAGCGAGACGCCCGTGCAAAAGCTCTGGGGATTCACCGCCTGGCTGAACTCTGTGTCAGTCACTGGGATCGTGGCTTTGTCATCCCCTGGGGGAAGAACGGGAGCTCGGATCCCTTGGATTCCCCAGGACACACAGGGATGGGGGATTTGCCTCCAGCCACAAGACAGAGCCAAGGAGATGGCAGCAACACAAGGGGAGCAGGACCCACAGGCTGCATCCTGCCTGCCCCAGGGGAGGAAGGGGACAGCCCGGGGACACCGCAGGCTTATCTGGGCCACAGGATGGCAGCCCGCATCCCCTCTGCAGGCAAGGGCTCCACGGCACAGGGAACGCAGGGCCCTTACCAAGCTGTTTGATGCCCTCCTTGTCCTCGATGAGGAGCTGCACCCGCGGGATGTCGATGTGCAGGCGGGGGCCCTGCGGGGGCCCCTTCACTGGCGTGTCGAAGCTGCGGTTGTTCTTGCTGTGAGGTAAGAGGGGACGCACACCCGGCCGTTACTGGGGAGAGCAGGGCTGGGGCTGGCACCAGCAGCCCACCCGGGGCTCAGCTCTGGGCAGCCGGGAGCTGCTGTGCTATAGAGACACCAGCACAACCCCCCCGGTCTGAGCCCAGGGAGGGCTGGAAGGGAGGCAGGGCTGAACCTGCGCTTAAAAGCATTGAGGATGGCCCCCACCACCCGGCATTCCCCAGCCACCTGCAGCTCAGACCTACCTGATGAGCATTTCAGCCAAACTCTTGGCATCTGTGCAGGAGACACAAACAAGAGGGAAAGGGTTTGGGTTTGGTTGGGTTTTAAGGTGATTTAAGCTATTTAAGGATTTTTTAAGGGTTTTTTTAGGCTGTTTTAGGGGGTAATAAGGATGCTTTTAGGTGCCTACAAGGATGCTGGGGAGGGAATTAGTGATAGGACATTAGGGAGGAATGGGTTCAAACTGAAATAGGGGAAGTTTAGATTGGATATAAGGAGGAAGTTGTTCACTGTGAGGGTGGTGAGGCACTGGAATGGGTTGCCCAAAGAAGCTGTGAATGCTTCATCCCTGGCGGTGTTCAAGGCCAGGTTGGACAGAGCCTTGGGTGACATGGTTGAGTGCGAGGTGTCCTTGCCCATGGCAGGGGGTTGGAACTGGATGATCTTAAGGTCCTTTCCAGCCCAAACCATGCTACGATTCTATGCACCAAGTCAGTCCAGGAGTCAGTCCAGGAGAGCACAGCTCTGCACCCTGGTCCCATGCACTGTATGCGCCCCGAATCACCTCGAAGCCTCTTCAGCCGCTTCTCCTTCCTCTTCTTGCGGATGATGAAGAGCAGCGCTACTCCCAGCGTGGCCAGGATCACGGGGCAGGCAATGGTGAAGAGCTTCTTCACGTCGTCCCCCTCCCCTTGCGCAGACTTGATGGGCGGGATGGTGCCTGCGGCAGGGCGCGGGTGGGCGCAGGGTCAGTGCCACGGGAGCCCCCTCCTCGCCATGGTGCCCACCCCGTCCCCACTCACTGCCGTCGTAGTCCAGCGTGGCGAACTGCGCGCTCTCGTTGCCGCAGCCGGCGCTGTTGCAGGCCTTCATGCGGAGCTCGTACCACGTAGCCTCGCGCAGCTCCGTCAGGAACACCTCGCTGGAGCTGTTGGTGCGCAGGCTCTGCCAGACCCAGTTGCCCTTGGGCCGGTATTCCAGCACGATGGCGGTGATGGGGCAGCCCCCGCTGCTCCAGCCCTGCAGGTTCAGCCTGGCGTGCGTGGAGTTGATGTGGGTGAAGAGGTGCTGGTCCTTGCTGAAGGAGGGCTCTGCGGGAGAGGAGCCGTCAGGAGGGATGCGGGAGGGAGGGCACCGCAGGGACCCCATGGGACGGGCTCACCTCTGCCGTGGGTCTTGGCCTCGATGATCTCACTGATGCGGCCGGCCCCGACGCTGTTCTTGGCTGCCAGCTTCACCTTGTACCAAGTGCCGCACTTGAGGCTCTCCAGCTTGAAGGAGCGCTCTGAGGAGCTGATGAACACGTCCTTCCACTCCTCGCTGTTGTCCACAGAGTATTGGAGCACGAAGCCTGTGGGAGCAAGGACGGGGTGGTTACCTCTGGGCACACCAGGATGATTTAATGGTCGGATGTGATGATCTTAAAGGTCTTTTCCATCCTAGTTGAGTCTAAGATTCCAGGCAGGTCAAAAGAAAGGGCTACCACAGGGATACCTTGCATCTGCCTTGGGGACAGCCCATTGCCAAGTCCAATGCACCCCTGCAGTGCCAGAGTGCCTGTTACACATCAATTCCTGCCCAACTGTGTGCACATGAATGGTGATGGAAACACAACCCTGCACTCCCACACTACTGACATGGGTTACAGGTAGCCCAAACCCATTAACAGGGTGAGCTGCTGCCCTGCAGGACTCTGCCTGCATCCTGAACAGAGGTCAATTCATCTCGCTGCTCTGCCCACCACACAGGCCGAGGCAGGAGCCATGACCCGGCACAGCCCCTTTGCTCTGTTATAAACAGGAGTGTGAAACGTGATTGAGCGGTGCGAGGCTATAAAGGGAAAGGCAGAATTAACTGGCTCCCTTGGGAAGCTGCTAGGAAGTTGCCTCTGTCACTGCGCACCGCCTCCTCTCTCGCATGAAGAGTATTCGGAAGCACGCTGTGTCCCAGGTGAACAAGCCTGCTACACTGCTGACAACAAGACGCCTGCAGATGGCTTGCAGGGTTTCCTGGGAAGAGGCTCACGCTCTGGGCTTTGGGCGAGGGATACGCAGCAGGAACATTGGTGCTCCCCATGGCAGCGCATCTCTGCTGCCCGGCTGCTCTGGCCTCTGTGGCTACTCAAAACCCCAACCTTTGATGGTGCATTGACAGATCGGGCTATGCTTGCAGGTTATTTTGCCAAACCTCACACAAACATAGCAGGCTTCATCCTTTGTGGTGCATCACAGGCTGCACAGTGCAGAGCTTGCAGGACCGCTCTGTGTGCTAGCACCACCCGGGTACCACTGTGGCAATGCCAAAGGACCCACATGAAGACAGGCGTGTGCCTTTCATCAGCTCTGCCATCATCCTGCTCTGGCAGAGTGCTGCTAGGGGAAGTGATGCTCTTCACACCCACCCAGCACCAAGGCTTCCCTATGGCTGGACCTTCCCAAGGTGGCACAGGTCTCCCCATCAGCATGCTTTTCCACCCACGTCCAAACCAGCTCTGCCACCCCACCCCACCCACAGCGCTGGCACCCATTATTTATTTACCTTGGACATGCAGCATGGTTTTAATGTTTCTAATCCAATTATAACCAAATTTATCAACAGAGTCCGCTGGAGTGAAAGGCTGCTGGCTGGGGAGATTTGCTTGTAATTACTTTCATGCTTTTAATTAATTGTAAGCGAGGTCTCCTTCCTCGCTCCCTGCTCCCCACTCCGCGTGCAGCTGCTTCAACGTATAATTCATGAGATGAATCAGAGCAGAAAGGAGGCTCTGGAAAGCAGGGATGCTCCTGGAGCCCCCCAGCCTGACAGGGACTGCAGGGGGGACAAATCCTGCCCTGTTGGGATCACACTTGCACAGCACTGGGGACACAAAGCAGCCACTGGGCTGGTGCTGGCCACCAGCACCTGAGCAATTAATGACACACTCTTTGTTACCTGCTTCAATCCCTTGCCCTAAAGACCTTGCAGCCTCCTACAAGCTAAGAAGCATCAGCCTTATTCTGGAGTGTTTCCAAGAGGGGGAAACTGAGGCACAGACACAAAAGTGCATGCACAGCCTGAAAACATGCACCCTGAGCCTTGCCCCCTAGTGCCAGGACCAGAGGCACTCTGCTGTGGCATGGGTGCTGTGGTGCTGGTGCCAGCCCCATCACGCACAGCAGCCATACCTCGGATGGAGCTGCCCCCATTGTCCCCAGGAATCCAGGCCAGTGTGATGGATGATGCTGAGGTCTTGGACACAGTCAGGCGGGGCTGGTCCGGGGGCACTAGGGAGGAAGGAAAAGCCCATGAGCATCACGCATGCTGAAAGTGCCCTGTATTGTGCCCCCTAAAAGAGGAAACACCAACAGGACCTGCTCAGCCTGGGACCATGGCAGCCAACCCTGCAGTGCTTTACCCCAGCAAGAGCAGTGCATGAGCCAGAGGCTCATTGTGCTGTCTGGGAGCTGGAGCGTGTCCCCTTGCTCCCCGATGCACCCATGGGACCATAGCATCCCCCTTGCCCAGGGCCCCTCACCTTGGACCAGCAGGTTGATGATGATGGTGTCGAAGCCCCACGTGTTGGTGGCGGTGCAGGTGTAGTACCCCGAGTCCTCCGCTTTCACCGAGCGCAGCACCAGCGTGCCGTTGGTCTGGATGAGGCGATGGCCATCCACCGTCACCGGGATGGCAGAGTCCTCGCTGCCGGCAGAGGGGAGGGCACATCAGCCACGCACAGCACAGCAAGGGTGACAGTCCCCACGCTGTGACAGCACCCTCGGTACCTGTCCTTGGTCCACTTGATGGCAGGGACAGGCTCCCCAACAGAGTTGCACGGCAGCCTCACATCCTTCATCCATGGGGTGGTGACGGTGCCTCCAAAGGAGATGATCTTGGCAGGGGCTTGGGAGCAAGCAGGAGGTCAGCATGGTGGGCAGGTGCCACGCATGGACCCCCCCACTGTTAACCAGAACTGAGACTGCCCAGGCACAGTCATCCCAAGTTGCCCCCTGCTGCAGCCAAAGCAACCCTAGGGGCAGGGGACAGCGGACAGCGGAGCCAGGGTACGTGTCCCCCCCTGAGCCGGTGCCCCCCGGGTACCTTTCCCAGCAGGCTCGATGGTGACCTTCTCGCTGATGTTGCCGCGGCCGGCGGAGGTGACGGCAGCCACCCAGAGCATGTACTGCTGCCCGCGGTTCAGGTGCGCAATGCGGTAGAAGAGCTGGTCGGGGCTGGTCTCGTACTCGCTGGGGGCCTGTGGAGAGGGATACAGGAGAAGGTACAGCCTCTGTGAGACCCTCACCCCATCACCCTCAGCTCTGGCACCCCAGGAGCATCATCAGAAGCCAGCACAGGACAGTGCAGTGCTTGGGGTATCAGCAAGGAAAAGCTGCCTGGGGGCCAGCTGCCTGCACCGGGGCAGCCCCAGGATCCCCAACCAGGGCATCCCTCCCATCCCATCAAGGTGCTGGGGGTTTGCTCCCAAGCAGCAGTCCGGCTCTGCTGGTGTTCCTCAGTGTGATGTCTCCAGGGAGCCCTAGGATCAAATGGCTTAGTTTGGCTGGCACAGCTTCTTCCTGGGTAAGGATGCTCCCCTGGCTACTACCCACCGAGCTGCAGCGGGAGCTGGGCACCAAGGCAAACCCTGGCCAGGCTGCCAAAACCCCTCTGTGGTTACAGTGAGCAGCCAAAACCCTGCATGGGCTCACCTCCTGCATGGCCCTCAGTGGCTGTCCCCAACCCCATGGTGGTGCTATGTGGGTACAGAGGCTGTGCACAAGCACCATGACCAATCTCCATCCCATTCAGGGCCAAAACCACTCTGCCCCAAGCCCAGTCCTGCTCCACCACACTGGCACCAAGCAGGGGATGGGTTGCTCCCCTTTGCATGGGATGGACGCGCACATGGGTATTTGTGCATTCACCATCCTCAAACGTGTGCCCTGGTGGGGCCCACAGATGTAAAAGCACCCCACAAGCAGACACCCATGTGAATACTGGAGATGATACATCATTTTTTTTACCCAAATGACAGTTTTGACAAGATGCCAAGAAAACAATATCAGATCCCAGCGGTTTTACCAGTTGCTTTGATGAAAAGATTATGTTGCCCTGGAAACCAGAGGCTCACATAGTGAAATGAGTTTGAGAAAGAGCTTTTGATAAGCACTAGTCTGCAGACCTCCCATCAACCTCTCCCTCTCGATGGAGTGATGGGGCCAGGCTTCACTTCTGTTTCATTTCTGGTCGGCTGCTGGCACATTTCCCCTTCCAAGGAGGGTAGATGCCAGAGAAAAGGAACAGACAATGGGACCATGCCCTGATGCATTGTCCACTGGTGCAACTCTGCACTGCATGGGCCCAAGGGACCTTTGCTGCTGCTGCCACCTGGCATCAGCCCGGTGATTCCCCATCCCCATCCCCATGCCGTACCGGCTGCCCGGAGCCGGGGCTGGAGCAGAAGATGGTGTACTTCCGAATGATGCCGTTGGGCTTGGCTGGTGGCAGCCAGGACACCACCACGCTGCTGGCAGAGGATGGGACAGCCTTGATGCCGGCCGGGGGACCTGGAACTGGAGAAGGGAGGAATGAGGCAGAGCTGGTGCTGGGAGGTCTCTGAGGTCTCTGCAGCCCAGGCTCTGGTTTATAAACCGTGATTGGCTCCTAATGGCATCTCCTTAATCTGCCCGAGTGGCTCAGCCTTACCCTGCTTCCTGCGTTCCCACAGCATCTGGCTCTTTCCATGACACCACGGCAGCCCATGGGCCCAGGAAATGCTCTGCTACGGAGCTAATGGCACTAAAGTAGGGCAGGCAGGGGTGTAAATATTTAACTACCCGCACTTAGGGGAAAGGAAACAAAAGAGAAAGGGAAAGGCCCTGCCCATGGCTGTGCACAGGGGTTTCCTCTGGGATCCCTCGGCATCCCAGCCCTTCCTTTGTGGGTATAGCGCTGTGGCACGAGCAAGTGCTCCCGGTCCCTGGCATTGGCACGCTGCAGCCTCAAGTGATGGCAGCAGGACCCAAGCGGGCTGGGAGCAGCACCACTTACTGTCCTCCTTGGTCTGGATGTAGAGCACGCTGCTGCGGACGCCGTCGCCAGCCTGGGTGTACGCCAGCACCTGCACGCTGTAGTTGGTGAACTTCTCCATGCCCCGCAGCTCCACGCGCTCCCGCGTGGTTGTGATGTTCTGCATCTCACCCCACTCTGTGGGGACACAGGTCCCATCAGCCCCATGCCACCACCCGCCCCGGTCCCCCGCGCCGCCCAGCGCTCACCTCCATCCATGTAGAGGGACCAGAAGATGACCCGGTATCCCTTGAGCACCCCGTTGAGGGTGCTGCGCGGGGGCTCCGACCAGGAGATCACGGCCACATCCGATGTGATGGAGATGGCTCGCACGTTCTCGGGGGGCTGGCTGGGAACTGAGGAGGGGATGAAAGGGGAGGACATGGTCTAACATAAAGCATCCTTGCCCATAGCAAGGAGGTTGGAGCTGGATGATCTGAAGGTCCTTTCCAACCCAAACCATCCTATGATTCTATGGCAATCAGCAGGAGGACGGAAGGGAGGCCTGTGCCTGGCAGATGCTGTGCTGAAGGAGCAGTATCCCATGGGTCAGCCACCCCAACTGCACCCCATCATGCTGCTGCTCCCCCCCTTCCCCAGCTGCTCGAGCCCCTGCCCAGTACACTGTGCACTATGTGTTGGTTTGCCTCCAACGCACGGCTTCACTCCTCCTGGACCACTGACGTGGGTGCAAGCCCTGTGCTCATAGGGACAGGGAAGCTGTCGGGACACACTGTGCTTCCCAGCCAGGAGAGAGTGGGATTGCTGGCTGGATGCGAGGTAATTAGATCCCATTGCCCCCTAAGAGGTAACTCTAATTTTTATGAGCATTTAAATGATAATATATCACCGTAACGATCCACTTTGAAAACGGTTATTGTTTCATATTACTTAGGTGCAAAAATATAAGCACCATGTAATTAGGGACAGAGTATAATAAACTAATACAGATAGTCCTTTTGAACAAAATGAAGGTAATATAATTACGGAAAAGACACTATTGCTAAAACAGGGGCCCTTGAATACCCCAGGAGGAGTGCTAATGCAGCCAGGAAACGATCATGGTTTGACAGGCTAACGAGAGCCTTAATTAAGTATGAAAAACTGTGGCGCAAATGCACCACAAAACTTTTTCCTCCTTGTTTTTAACAGGACTGAGGCCACCAGCGATCCCCCCCCGA
Organism: Psittacula echo; assembly: GCF_963264785.1. Taxonomy (NCBI): domain Eukaryota; kingdom Metazoa; phylum Chordata; class Aves; order Psittaciformes; family Psittacidae; genus Psittacula; species Psittacula echo. The sequence goes on from NC_137754.1 coordinate 993,228, forward strand.
GAGGAACCTCCCTGGCACTGTGGCAGTGTCCAAATCCACCTTGAAATCCTCCTGATTGCACCAGAAACACAGTGTTGAGAGTGTCCTGGCATCCCCCGGGAGCATGCACACACATGCAGTCAGCCCAGAGCTGAACGCTGCTGGTGGGCAACAACCTGCTTAGGACAGGGCAGGGAGTCCCCAAGGTGGGATTTGGTACCGGGAGCAGGGAAACCACCTGGAGCAGGGAGGGATGGAGCCTTACCATCCTCCAGCGTGGTGGCATTGATCTCGCTGGACGACGGCCCCGTTCCCGCGCGGTTGAATGCCTGCACCACCACCCCGTACTGCGCGAACTTCTTCAGGTTGTCCAGCGTGTAGACCTCGCTGTCGCCCGTGGCCTTCATCTCCACGATGCTGTACTGCCCGTTGCTGCCCGGGCTGTTCTCCCGGTAGCCAATCTGGTAGCCACGGATCACCCCGTTCTGCAGCTCCTTCTTTGGCGCCTAAAGGGTGCAAGGGGCAGCGGTGTCATGCAGGGCTCCCCTACCCTGGCCACCTCTCCCCAGCAGCTTTACTCAATGCTGTCAGGTTTTCTCTCCCCACACAGCTCTTGGCCGCACATGCTGAGTGGCAGAGCAGTGATAACAAAGGTCCAGCTTCCTTGGAAGAGAGGAAAGTGATGTGCGCCTCCAGCACCATTCCCTGGCTGCAGCAGCTCAATGGGAAGAGGAAAAACCCTCAAGTCTAACAGCCTTAAAAACGCGCAAGGCCAGATTGAGATCAATCTTAACTATATTTCTCCAAAGCACTAAGAAATCAATAGGGTTGATTGCAAATTGATGTCACAAAGCCAGGGAGATCCATCCTGCTGAAATACTCTTCAACCAAAGTGACTTATCTTTCAAGTGAACTTTATCTTTCCATTAATCTGATTTTCAGTGCTTAAGGGGAGGGGGGAGAAGCTGGAACCCCAAATTGATTGACTTACCGGTTCGTTACGAAGTCCTAACTTTATAATCAATTTTATTTTTCATTAGGCAGCTTTGGAAAAATAAATCCAATTCTAAGTTTTATTGATCTCTGCTCAAACACTTCTCAACTCAGTGTCTGGCCTTTTACGTATTTACCCTCGCTCCCCCATGGACATCCTATGAGATAATGAGCTTGTTAGATATTGTGATGAATAGAAGCCCTGTGCAATGAGCCGAGCTCACACCCAGCCTCCAGGTTTTCATTTCATTGTACCACTGACGCAAGGCCAGCCCCCAGCACAAGCCACCACTGCAGAGGCTCAGGATGGCATCTGCTGCTGCCCAAGTGCCCATGCCCAGGGATACCCCATGCACCACCCCAGCCCTGCTCACCTTCCAGGTGACTTGGATGCTCTGGGATGTCATCGGCTGCAAGGTGACATCCATTGGAGGCCCATCAGGAGCTGTGGAGAGACAGACCCAAGCGAGCACGTTGAGCAGCATCAGGGAAAGGACCTTCTCATCAGGAAATACTGGCTTCAGGAGGGCTGTGCCACAGCCAGATTCACCCATACAGCCCCTGCCCGCCAGGCCCTGTGCCCATGCCGGGAGCGGTACCTGCTTCCTCCGTGCTGATGGTGAGCTCCTTGCTCGGCTCGCTGCGCCCGATCTTGTTGAAGGAGTACATGCGGATGCTGTACACGGAGGCCGGGTGCAGGTCCACGATGTTCGCCTGGTTGATGGTCGGGGAGATGTTGCGTGTAGACTGCTTGAAATCCCAGGAATCTGGCAAAGCGAGGTGGGAGGATCAGCGCCCGCAGCCCACCCCGGGGTCTGCAGCATGCTCAGGTAGGTGAAGTCCCCAGGCACCTCCAGCTTTCATCTCCAGCCTCCATGGAGAGGTGCTGCTTCCCCCTCCTCGCTGTTGTGCAGGCTGGGGCTGGCTTTTGCAAATATTGTCTCTTTTAATATTCCCTTTCAAATGCTCCCATCCAACAGAAATTAACATATTTCATTAATGCCGCTCTCTCCTTTCTTCATCAAAGGCAGTGGGGTGAGACTATTCCCCTGGAGGTGCCAGGACACAGCGGCCGCAGCGCAGCCCCACAGGGAAGGGGAGGAAAGGGGAGGGTGGCCGTCACCTACCTGACTTGTTCTTGTACTCGATATCGAAGCCGGTGATGATGCTGTTGCCATCAAACCGCTGCGTCCATCGCAGGTTCATACTGCGGGCCTTCACCTCGCGGATCTCCAGCTCTGGTGGGTCAGGGGGCTCTTGGGGACACAGGGGCAGGTGAGGGGTGACAGGGAGAAAAGCCTCCAGGATCAGGGGATGCCCGCAGCGAGGCTTTGCACCCAGGGGCTCGCACATAGAGGAATGAGTACCTTGGACGGTGAGCTGGATCAAGCCTCTGTCTTCGCCATAGGAGTTGATGGCATGACAGGAGAAGAAGACCGAGTCCCCACGGTCAGCTGGTTTCAGCTGTGAAGGTTTCAGGGAGAGAAGAGGAGCCAAATCAGGCTGAGCTGCCCTGAACACCGTGCCCCTGCCTTCCCCCAGTGCTGCAGCCTGCTCCCAGCCCTGCAGGACCTGTGCCCATGGAAGCAGGTCACTCTCCAAACCTCCCATCCCCTGGCTCAGACCCACGCAAGGCACCAGGCAGCCCAGGTGGGTGCAAGACCCAAGCCCTCACCTTGAGAGTGGAGATGACCTCGTCGCCGTTGTCCTTGGTGGTGATGGCGTAGCGCATGTTGCGGTCGGGGTCGATGACGGTGTCGCCCTTCTCCCAGCGGATGATGATGGGCCGCTCGCCCCGCGCCGTGCAGTTGAGCTCCTTGGTCTGCCCCTTGATGGCGATGGTGGTGTTGGGGTGGGAGGTGATCATGGCCGGGACTGTGGGGAGGCAGGGGGTCACTGGGGAGGACACTGGGGTTGCCCAGTCCCAGCACAGACCCCAGTCTCAGCAGGAGGCCACGCAGCCCGGAGCGGAATCGTCTTGCTGCATTATACAGCTCAGCATCATAAAATAATGAAGCAGATAAATTTTATAATGCATAGCATTACACCGGGGTAGACAATAAAACGTGAAAGACAAATAACCAAGCGCACACCATAATGAAGAGAAAGCCTCCAGTCTGAGACGTGCGGGTATGAATTATTGACTAAGGTTTTACACTCCCGAGGATGAGAGGAAGAATGTTTTCCATCACGGATTTGCATAATTCACTCATATAAACCTGGGCAGAATATAGAGTGCCATTTCACATCAGCAAGGCCGCCTTTGCATTGCAGATACCACTGATATTATTTTACCCATAGCCACCCCAATACACAAATGAGGATGATGGGGACCCTCACACCATGCTCACCACCCGATGGGCTGCAGCACCCAGTGTGGGTGCTTCCCAGTGTTGCCCAAGCAGCACGGTCAGGAATGGCCCTAGGGACAGCACAAGTCCCTTGGTGCCCATAGCCCTGGCATGAAGCTGCCTCCTCCTGTCCCCGAGGGCTGCAGCAGCACCTCTTGCTGTGACGGGTGGCTGTAACTTCCCCATAGGCTCGCTGCTCCAAAGCCAAGCTCTGGTGCTGCCCGTGTGCCATGCAGTGGGACACCCATGGTGTGCACCATGCAGGGGCCATGGGCTGGGGGGCCAGGGCAGCCTGGGTAAGCAGGGAAAAATGTAATGCATAAACAAACAGCGCTGCTTAGTCCCGCAGTAATATATGGTAATGACAATCCGCAGAGGCAACACTCACTGTTATAATGGGACACAAGAGGCTCTAATGAGCTACGACTTCTCGGCTTTCTGTGGCAATGTAATTCAATTAACAGCTAAGGAAACCTTTCCTCCCCAGCTGCTGGTGTTTGAGGGGTACAGGGCAGGCACCCACATGGCTGGGACAGAGTGATGCTCACTGTGGTGCCTGCTGGCAGTGCCCCATAGCAATCCTGCCCCAAGGCCTGCGAGCAAAGAGCAGGGATGCTGGGGCAGTGCTCGGATGTACAGTACAGGGCATGGCAAACCAAGGGCTACAAGAAACAGAGCAGGGCTTCTCCTGGCTCTGCCCCATCCTGTCCTAAGCTGCGCACCCTCTTCCCTCAGCCCCAGTGGCTCTGCCTGCCTGCAGCCCAATGCCAGGGCTATGCCAGGGAGAGGGGCACTGCTCCCCTGCATTCAGTCTTCCTCTAGGCCAGTGCGGTGCAGAGGGTGTGCATGGCCACAGGGGCCAAAGGGGCAGGACAGGGCTGCAGCAGCCATGGAGGCACCACCCCCTTCCCAGCGAGCCGCGGCCCCGGGAGAGGAGCTCCGTTTCAGGCTGTGCTTCGCTGAAATGCATTTATTGATGTTTGATTAAAAGCAGCTCCTTGGATGCAAACATATCAACCTCCCTCGATTGCCGGGGTCTCAGGAGAGCGGCACGCAGTCCAGAGCAGCGGAAGCAGCAGAACAAGCCATTAGAAAACCCCAACCAGCCATGCAGACAGCACAGAGCAGGGTGCAGAGGCAGCACCTCTTGCACTCCGGTACTGGACACATGCCCCGGAGCAGCTCTGCTGCTCACAAAGGGATGGCATCACTTGGGACTGACCACAGGACCCTTTGAGGGCTGCACCTCTGGGTGCAGCGACATCAGTAATGTCGGTTCTTGGCTGCCAGAGTCAGTGCTGCCGTGCAGACAGGCTTCCCTTGAACAGAGCCTCCGACACTTTCTGTCCTCCCCATGCCCAGCCCTTTCCACTGCCCTGCCAAGCATCACTGCCTTGTTAACAAGGCCCCGACAAGAGGCTGGTCCTACTTGCTGGGCAGAGATAAGCCTGGCTACAAAGAGAGTCACCAGCTTGCTCTGACATCCTGCACAGGGCTGGGGCTGCTCTGCAGCCCTGTGGTGACAACTGAATGAGAACGGCGACAAGGGTGACAAGGGCTGTGCCTCCCTCACCCCCCTCTTTCTTGTTTGGAGCCGGCTCTGTGATGTTAATTTGATTGCGCCCATTTCAGCTTCCTTTCTACGCTGATTAGCTGAGCTCCACCTGAAGCATGATATTAATTCAAATTGCATAGAAGCAATCAGTTATGCTCCTGCTGTACGGCAGTGCACCTCCAAACACGGCTGTGCCCACGACACGTGGGCAGTTGCCCTTCTTCCAGCACCCCAGCCAGATCCGCTCACCCAGCACCACAGCACCAGGGAGGATGGATTAGAGGATCCCCCTCTCCAAGCATTGCCACCACTCCAGCAGCGCTGCACAACCGGGATGTGACCCTGTCCATCCCACATGCTCTGCTCTCAACACCGGGGGAGGCACGCAGCCATGTGCTAAATGGCGTTTATCATGCACCAGTGGTCTCCTCACCTGCGCCCTGTGCTAGCCCAGGTTCATATCCCCATCCTCCAGCATCCACCACCTTACAGACTCTGATGATCCCACACATGAGCCTGAGTGTGGGCACCCAGAGACCCCCCATGGGCTGGACCAAAACGAGTGCTTTGGGCTGGGGCACCGACAGTTACGTTCCTGGAGTGATACAAAGCTGGGCAGCTTTCCTTGCCCATCACCTGACAAAAGCAGCACCGGCTCCTCCTGGCACTTGTGCAGCTGCCAGTGCTCAGCGAGGACTGCACTCACTTGTCTGAAGCATGGCCTGGGTGCCTTGGCTTGCCCCTCGCACCCCATCGCTGTGGTATCGGGGCAGGGGATGTGCGGATGGGGGCTGGCTGCTCCCCTCTGCCCTGCTGACCACCAGCATCCGTTGTTTGGGTTCTGATTCACTTCCATTTAACTCTGTCCGCAGCGGCCTGGCTTCCCAGGAAAGCCGGTGCTGAGATCGCTTTAATTGGCCTGACATTTCACTAAACAAACAAAAATCCCACACCGAAACAAACCAAAGAGCCCCATATCATGCTTAATTGGCTGTACCGCTTTGTCTACCTATTCATCCAACCCTGTTCAAAGGCGGCGAGGGCTCCAGGAAATGGAAGAGCACATGCATAATAAGGTTACGTGCTATTCAAGTCAGCAAGCAACCTGTCCTGGGATGCAATTACAGCGGATAGCAGGGACAAGGCAACAGTTCAGACTTGAGACTTCTGCGCGCTCGCTCGGGATTAATCGCCTCGACTTTGTACCTGCGCCTCATTGAAGTGCCTTGTTTGAAGTGGCTCGGTTTGATTCATCAGCCGGTGGGATAAATTACACAGCGGATGGGGAGGGGAGCAGACACCGGGGGAAGCAGGAGAGAACAGGCACCGAGAGAAACACCATAGAACACAGCACTTGGCTTCACTGTGGAGATGCACAGGAGCTGCCCAAAATCAAGCGTGGCAGGCTGGTCCCCCCTCCATCACCTCCTTTTTGAGGTCTGAATGCTCACAGCACCAACAATCCAAACAAACAGAGAGGAGCTGGAGATTATGCATTCCTCTGGTAGCAGCAGGAGAGGAATCCAATAATAAGCGCAACTTAAACATGGTGTCTAGCAACACTTGCCAGCCCATCCCTGTCAGAGCAGCTCAGCTATTTCCTTCCCTTCTGGATGATATAGATTGATTGCTCGGTTTTATTAAAGACAAAGTGTGTTTAATACTGAAAGGGAAGCAGGTCCCTGGAGGAGCAGAATCAATGCCCTCCCCTGGCCTCGCATCGATCGCGGGGATGCGCGGTCTGAGGCCAGAGCCAGGCTGGTGCAGCAGGAACCTTTGGCAGGGCTCTGCTCACAAACACCCACCCCACAGCCACAGCCACCTTCACAGCGCGCTCTGCTCCCCCTGGCACAGCCCTGGCTACTCACTCTTCACGGTGAGAAACATGGACTTGCTGATGTCCGTGCCCACGCCGTTGCTGGCCTGGCAGAGGTAGTAGCCAATATCCTCCTCCAGCACGTGACGGATGAGCAGGGAGCTGTTGGGCAGGATCTGGATGCGGCCCGTGAGGGGTATGGGGTGGTACTGCTGGGGGTTGCCGCTTCCTAGGAGGGGACACAGAGCACTAGTGAGGCACCGTGCTGAATGTGCGATCCTCATCCTCGCTACCGTGTCTCACCCCTACCTTTTGCGTGTTTCCACATGACTTTGGGAGGCGGGTAACCATCAACGGAGCAATTCAGCACCCCAGCTTTTCCGTAAATGCCATCTTGGTTGTTGGGTTGGACCACAAATCGAGGAGGCACTAATTGGAGAGAAAAGTGACCTTATCTAGGTGTTCCTGCTCTGGCAGGGGGATTGGACTAGATGATCTTTTGAGGTCCCTTCCAATCTCTAACATACTGTGATATTGTGATACTGTGTGTGATACTGCACCAAAAAACCCATCAGAGCCGTGCAATTCCTCCCTGCTTGCAGGCACATGGGTGCCCTGGCTCAGCACTGCTCCTCACCCTCCCCGCCTGCTGCTGCACCACTTCTGCAACCAGAAAACAGCGTTATCTGCTTCTACCCTTATTACTCTGCTCCCTACCCTGCTGCCCATCCCTCGCTGTCCGCCCTCCATGGCAGCGGTGTCAGGACCAGGCTGGATGCGCCCCATGGCACTCACCCCGCACGATGAGCTGCCGCTCCCGGCTGACCGTGGCAGCGTCATTGCTGGCGATGCAGGTGTAGTTGCCATTGTGCTTGAGGGACACGCTGGAGATCTGCAGGGAGCTCATGAACTCCTTGCTCTCGATGGTGACGCCGGAGCCGGAGAGGATGACGTGCCCGTCCTTCCTCCAGGTGATGTGGATGGGCATGTCCCCAGAGGAGACCACGCAGGGGATGTAGAGGAGCTGCCCAATGGAGGCTGGAGGGAACTCGAAGGGCTGGATCAGAGGTGGGACTGTTGAAGGGAGAGGCAGAGCACACTGCAGAGCCCACGCAGGGATGGGCTGCAGTGGGGCTTGGGGGAGATGCTGCCCAGAAATCGAGGCAGAGAACAGCAGAAGACTTCTCCCACCATGCTAAGAAACAGCGACCTGCAGAGCAGAGCAGGCCCTGCTCCGGGGAAGCCCCGGCCACCCCCCTGTGCGTGCCAGCTGAAATTCCACCTCAGCATTTATCTGCTTGCAGAAAAAGCAATTATGAGATGGATGCTCTTCTTAAAGGCACCGGATTCAGAACCAGCCATTATCTTTCTGATAACTTAATTAGGCAACTGCAGCATCTCTGGCAATGTGGGAGGGGGAAGAAAGCGGAGAGAGGGAGACAATTAGCTCAGCACCTGGAAGATGAGATCCTCTTTCCGCAGTCTCCCTAATTAAATTAGCAGGCTTCCAATTGTCCCTTCAGCGGACACGAGCTGCCCTCTTGCACAGGCGGAACAGCACCTCCTTGCCCAGCCCTGGGCTCCCATCTACACCCCATGCCCAGCCCAGCTCATCGCAAAGGTCTCTGCTCCAAGGCTTTGCCCGGCCCCACGCTGGCCAGGTAGTCCCCGCACCTTCTCCAGCTACAGCGACGTGGCTCAGGCTGCTGGAGACATGGAGCCAGAGCCGCCTGTTTTCCATAATTAATGAATAATTAATTGGGAATGCACTGCAGTCTGTTGCAGAGTGGGGATGGGCTTGCGGATCCACGCCTCTCCGAACACGCCCCCCCAGCCGCTTTCCAGCCGCCAGGAAAAGGACAGGTTCCCTCAACAGAAGAGCTCTCCCTGCTCAAGCTCCTCACAGCCGGAGCTTCCCACTCCCCTTCCCAGTTCATTTCCCATTGCAATGCTTTCTCCAGTGCTTCCAGGCTCTCGTGTGCCTGCAGCAGGAGTTGGCTGCATGGCCATACCCCAGGGCAATGCACGAAGGTCTCTGAGCCCAGCTAGGCACAGCAGCTCTGGAGGGGAACCCCAGCAAACAGCATCACCCCGATGGTGCCCCAGCACGGCTGGCTGCACAGCATGGCTGCTGTCAGCACTGTGGTCCCCAAATTGCCAGTCACCCAAGCACGGCAGCGTCTAAACCAGGTTGCTGTATATCCCCAATCCCTGGGGAGCAGCACTGGAGGGGAGCTGTAGAGCTTTTCCTACCACATGCTTGGAATGACCTGCATAACTCACTCGTGGCAGTTAATGTGGTCGCAGGCACTTGTGGCGATAAAAGCTTTACAGCGCTCCACGGCACCCAGTGCTCCTCGCTCTGTGCAGTTACATTTATTCACTCTGCTCTGACTCTCTTCTAGGGCTTTGCAATTCTCTTCCACAGGCCTTTTTCCTGCTGGCTGGAGCAAACAAGGAATGGAGCAAGTGGGGCCATGGAATATCTTGGGCAGCCATGGAATGAATACCTACAGACCCTCTCTCCACACCAGCCCTGCCTGTCCCATACTCTCCAGAAGAAGACCAGTATTTACACAGCTCTGGCCTCTTTTCAAGCCCTGAGGCTCCCACGTAGGAAGGGACTTTGTATTAAGTGAGGAAAGCAGGGTTGGCTGTCCCCTGCACTGCAGACCCAAGGGGAGAGAAGTCCTCCCCACACTGCCTTAGGTTACCCGCAGTCTACTCTTCCCTTTGCAAAGCCTTGGAGAAGAGCATTAGCTAATCAAGGGGCAGCATCTATAATCAGCTTGATGCACGCTCTCGCTAACCTGATTCCTAATAAGAAAATGGTGGATGGGAGGGGAAGGAGGGGGATCAGAGCAAAATCCAGTCCATAAATACCCTGCTGGGTGAGACAGAGAAAGACAATTGGCCAGCTCCGGCCCCAGCGCGGCTCTGTTTGTCTAAATGATTTACTGCAAACACCGTGCTGGTGACGGGCAGGGACGCCCCGACAACTCTGAGCACGGGAGATACGGAGCTCAGCACAATCTCAGCGAGTCACTGGCAGGGAACGCATCCGGCTCAATTCATTAGGACTGATAGCTCCCTCAATGGGGCTGAATAATTGATGGCCTGGAGAAGCTTTTAAGATGTTCTGTGCGCTCGGAAGACCGAGAGTATTATATTTTAAAAAGCTAACACACACATAAAAACATGGGTGAAGGTGATCCAAGCAAAGGTTAGATGTTTTAATACGCTGTGTTTACACCGTAAATCCTTGCTCCATTGCTTGTAGTGGGAAATGGATACAGCATGGCGCAGGGAAGCTGCCGGCACACGCAGCACCAGGTACCCGCTCTGCAGGAGCTGAGCCAGCTCCCCAGGGATGCTGCAGTGGAGCTGAGCTCCCATCGGTGCAGTGCCTGCAGGGCACAGCCACTGCATAACCATGGAGTCCCCTGTGCAACGTTCTCTGCCTCCATCCCCTAGCAGAGATATCCCCAACACAACTTGGTTGGCCTCTCCATCTGACCCAGGGAAAGCCTCTCCAGCAGCTTACCTTTCACCGTGACGTGGACGCTCTGGCTGATGGAGAGCTGGGGCTGGATCAGCACGCTGCACAGATACTCTCCTTCGTCCATGCCTTTCTGGACATCCATCAGCTTTAGAGTCCCATTTTCAAAGACCACTTGGCGGTGGTTATCGGGCAGCAGCAGAGAGTCCTTGTACCACTTGATGGAGTAATACGGGTACCCGATCACCCTGCAGTTGATGAAAGTGTCCCTACCCGCTACCGCTGTTATGTTCTTCATCGCTCGGATGCTCGGGGGACCTACATATTGGGGAGGAAGGAAGAGGCAGGCTAGGTTAATTCCGAAGGGTGGTTTGGTTGCATGTAGATCTGCTTCTATTTCAGATAGGTGAAGGAGGTAACCAGAACAGTTGGGACCCAGCCTGGTTTTGGGTGAGGAGCAGGCATGGGCTCCTCTTTGAGCACACTCATAGGCTAGATGTGATAGCTATCACACATGCCTACAGCAGTGCTGCTGTGAATGGTGGATGTGGTCCTCTACCAGCTCCTTTAAGCAGGGCCTTCAGACACAGGGACTGCAGAGGGCTGGGAAGCGCTCCCCTATCTACAGCCACACTCTGCCTCGCTTAGAAGGAAGCTGCCTGCTTGTGTCAAGCATTCTTGACAAGAGCTGCTCCGAGAGCCTGGCTTCCATTGGGAAGTGTATTTCACTTCCCCTAAAACACACCCCTAGCCTCCCACTGGCAAACTGAGTGTGGCTGAAAAGCCAGACAGTCAGCACGTTCTGGCTGGCTCCCGTGCTGGCAGGATGCTGCAGGTGAGTAATTTCAACAAGAGGTTTCATGCATCAATAATTACATTGTTCTCCCAGCCACTGCATAAAATAGCAGACTAATCTAAAGCTTAACCCTGTCTTGACTCCTCGTCCTAAGGGCCAAGCAGGATGACGGCTTAACAGACACTCAGGATAAGCCAATGGACGGTGATTCTCATGCTGGGACGTGTTAAGAAAAGGAGCAGGAGAAAAGAAATCAGCATCTGGCTCTGTAACTGTCTCCAGGGCCTGTCTGAGGGACTTGCTCCATTCCAGGGCAAAAAAAGCCTGAATCTTATCTAGTGACAGCCCGTCAAGAGCTGAGAGAAGAACAAGGGAGACAAGGCAATGGCCTCATGGAAAAGGCTGCTCTGGCTTCTCACTGCTGAGGGATGAACTCGCTCCAAATTTAGCAGTAAACGGCAGCAAAATCCAGACTCTCCTGGGATCCCAGCCAGAAAGCCACCAGATCCATTGTAAACCTGAGACCCAGCAAACCCAGCCTTTCACCCCTCTTTCTCAGGAGACAAATAAACGCTGCCTTGCCTCTGTCTCACTCCCACCTATGAGCTTGGAAGCTTCAATTGGTGTTTATGAATGGGCAGGGGCTTATCCCATACCCCGTGCCTAAAAGCGTTCCCTGTAACACACTGAGCAACACGCTGCAGCCGTAATAACACGGTGATTAACGCGGCCATGGCTTTTAGCAGACAAAGAAAACACAGACATGACAAATCAGAGCTCATTTTCCACGATTTCACATGCTGCCTCATCATCGTTTGTCATGTAGATCCCTGTGCCGGCAGGCACATTCCCTGCCAGGGAGCCGGGCAGGGGAGAGCATGGGATGCTTCTGTGCTCACCGTGGCCTTCTCCATGCTCAGGGCTCCTTGGGGAGGTGTTTAACAGCCCCTCGGCAGGGGCTCAGGAGGGACAGAGTGGACCCCAATAGGGAGAACGCTGCCTTTTTTCCCCTGCAAAGCCAAGCTCTGGTTTTCCAAAGTCACCAAGTGCTGTGCACTTGAATTCCTGGCTTTAAACGTCAAGGAAGCTCAACGCTGTGGGCAGGCGTGTGAGCAAGTGGGGATCAGGGAATGGGATCAGGGCAGCCAGGGAGACCCTCGCAGCTGGGAAGAGGTTGGAGAGGTGAGGAGAAGCCATCGGCTAGGGAACAGAACACAACCAAAAGCCCAGTACAAGTCCTATTCTGATATTTAAAAGTAGACAGGCACCTCTTACGTTTATTCGCGCTTGGTATTCGGCGCTGCCCACCGAGTTCCGCGCGGTGCACCGGTACACGCCGCCGTCCTTGATCTGCGGGCTCGTCACGTTCATGTGGCTGACCGTGGTGCCGTCCGACATGGTGTACTGGTTGGTGCGGTGCCCGCTGTCCCGCGGGATGGGCTCGTCGTCCAGTGCCCAGGTCACGGTCGGCGGCGGGGCCCCCTTGGCGGCACACATCAGGGAGAACTGCTCCCCCGGGTTGACCACCTTCTCGCTGAAGGAGGAGACGATGCGGGGGGTCCCATCTGGGGGGCACCCAGCGGGACGGGGGTCAGGGAGCGGCAGGCACCGGCAGCAGAGTCACCTGGCTTTGAGCTCCTGCCTGGAGAGGAGCCCTGCATCCCTGCCAAGCATCCCCGCGGAGGGGAGATGCTGAGGGGCGCATCCCTGGTCCAGACACCCAGTGATGTGCATCGGAGAGGGGACACTTGCCTGGCCCAGGGGATGGGGATGGGCAAGTCAGCTCTTATTCTGGTCCTTCCCCATCCCCACTGTGCTGCCTCCCGAAGTTGCTTGCAGATAGCATGCACAGCCCAAGAAGTGTGCTGGGACCAGTGTGGCCCCAGGATCCCCCACCCTTGCAGGTCTTACTGCCCTTCAGCCATGCACAAAGCATCGTGCTGCATCTTGGGAATGCGGCAGCTTGGAGAGGGACCAAGGAAAGCCCTCCCTACCCCCCCAAGGAAGCCAGCTCACCCTCCAGCATGATGATGGAGAAGTCCTGTGCTGTCTGGGATTTGCGGGTGGCAAAGCACTGATAGGCTCCGGAGTGGCTCTTCTGCGCAGCTGTGATGAGGAGGGTCTCGTTGCTGATGCCCCGGATGGAGATGTAGTCATCCACCACCACGAGGTCCGTGTTGCGGTACCAGCGGATAACGTACTCGGGGGACCCGCTGAGGGCACAAGAGAGGATGACGGTGCTGCCGATGCCTGTTTTGAGCTTCTTTGGTGTGAGGGTCACACGCAGAGGGTCTGTGCGAGAAAGGGTGAGAGCGGGCGAGGCGTTGGTGATGGTGTCTCACCGTTCCTGTGCCTCTCTGCCTTTCCTGCCCTGGAAGCACCAGCCTGACTACATGTAAAATGTCACTGCACACTGGCAGGCGGCCCCCCACTGTCCCTGCTGCTGACAGCCCAGCTGTTAGTGTCAGCCCCAGGCCCCTGGCAGAGCAGGCACTGATGGGGAGGTGGCTGGAAGAGGACATGGTTGCTGCGATGGGGACAATATTGAGCTGGGGATGTACCAGGGTGGCTCTCAGCGTGCTGTGCTCGCCACAGTGCTGCTCCAGGTAAGGCAGACATGGTGCATGCCGGTTCTGGCAGCTCTGGTACCACCAGGATCCCAGTGACAGGAGGAACTCCCGGGAACAAAGCACATGATGAATACTCGGCCTGCCCAGATGGTGTTTACTGTTTGGCTGCAGCTTCTTTTATGTAAATCAACCAAACAAAGCACAGAGGCACCTAATGTAAAACCAACATCACCAGGAAGCAATTTACATCCCCCAGCACTGCTCTGAATGTTCCCGAGGCCCCTCGCCCTGCTCTGACTGAAGCAGTAAATCAGGGGATGTCTGCAGCCCCGCTGCTGCAGTGTGATAATCCTCCTGCAAGTGCTCTCAGCACCACAGCGCACAGGCTGCATTGCTTCCAGCGTGCAACGCTGAAATACAAGGCTCGTAATTTCTGTGCCTGTGTAAAACCTTTAAAGCTTTATAAAGGTTTATCTTTAAGAAGGCCGAGGACAGGAGCCTTCCCGCCAGCTCTCACCTATGACTGTGAGGGTCCCCGTGACCTCTGCGGACCCGAAGGTGTTGGTCACCTCGCAGATGTAGGTCCCGCTGTCCTCCACGCGCAGGTCACTGATGCTCAGCCCCGTGATGCGCTTGGTCCAGCGGCTGTCGGCGGGCAGCGGGCGCCCATCCTTGATCCACCGCACGGCCGGGTTGGGGTACCCCGAGGCGATGCAGGGCAGCTCCACCGGGCGGCCCGCCCTCACCTCCCGGGACTGGAAGCTGTCTAACATGGTGGGGATGGACTCTGCCGGGTCTGGGTTGGAGACGAAACAGGCTCACATGGAGAAGAGGGACACAGGGACAGCAGGAAAGGCCCTGGTATGGTGACACCATCACCACCATGCCCCAGCCGTGACAGCAGCGCTCCCCATCCTTATCAGCCAGTGGCTCTGCTGGGCATGAATGCAGGACACGAGCCACATCCTCACTGGGCACAGGGTGGCCTGGGCAACCTGGGGCATCCAGTGCACCCCTTGGGAGCCAGGGCTGGTGGGTGGGAAAACGCATCTCACCAGCTGATGGGATGAATAAACTCAGCACCGGAGGAATTACTCAAGGTGACACCTAATTGGTGCAAAGTACACAAATTCTGTGGCACATTTCAAAATGTACAAGCACAGGGGCCCATCAGGCAGCTGGGAAAGGAGAAAATTAATCACCAAGTCTCAGGCGTGAAATTAAATTCCAGGGGAAAGAAACCTCTTTCATTAGTCCCAAACAGAAGTGAAACGCTGTGACGTGTCAGTAATGACAGCCACCAGGAGGGGAATGGGACAGATCGAACATGCATGGAGAGGGGATGGTACATTCAGTGGCTGCATGGGCTCCTTGGAGCAGGACACATGGGAGGGACATGGGATCCTCGGGTCTCTAAGAGGCATAGGGAAGGTCAGGGAAGCCCCAGCTCAGCCTGGACCCCTTCCCTGCCCTCTATGGGGTTAATTCGAGGAGCTAATGTGAAAGCCACAGCCTGTGCACCCGAGGACAGCAAAAGCATATGGCAGGAAGCGGGCGCGCTGCAGCCGAGCGGCTGTGAGTCAGGCGAACTCCCTCCTGAGCGGAGTAATTTGGGCAGTGAGCGGAGCCAGGAGCGCCCCGGGACACCCGGCACCGGGGACTGCACTGCCTGCGCTGCAGTATCGCTTGCATGTTCGTCACATCGCGTCAGGCTGCTCACATCGCGGGCTGTCACATCGCATCGCATCGCACACCGTCGCCTCTCGCTCCGGGTACCGCGCGACGCGGCTGCAGCCAGCACTGGGGGATGTGTGCTCAGGGGTACACATGAAACAGCACAAACCCCTCGTATAGCCCCAATGGGACCTCCTACCCCCCCCACTGGGACATCCTCTTGCTGCAGGGATGGGAGGTAGCGGTGCCATTGCTCCCTCCTGCACCCAAGGAAGTCAGGCACACAGCAGGCAGGCAGGGAGCTGGCACACAGGCAGGGATGGACACCTTGAGCTGCATCAGGCCTGCAGGCAGGGCTCCCCTTGCCACCATCACCCGCAGCCACATGCTCACCTGAGACCGAGAGCCTGGCTCCGTTGCTCTGCCGCGTCTCCCCGCTGTACTTGTGCTTGGTGATACACCTGTAGGTGGACAATGCATCTTCCTTCTGCACGTCCGATATGTACAAACCTCCATAAGAAGTAATAAAAAACCTATTTTCTGGAGACACAAAGGGAGGAGGAGAAGCGTGAGTGAGCCAGCTCTGCTCTAGCGCTTGCCATTGCAGCCTCATGCATGCAGCAGCAGCCCCTGTTCATGGGCACAGCATTGTGCCCTCCAGAACTCATCCCGCAGCAAACACACCCAACCCAAGCATGCACCACCTAGGGCTTGGATTCAGCAACGAGCTCTGGCCATGGAGCTGCAGCAACATTGTGGCTGCAGAGGATGAGGAGAAGAGTGCGCAGCACGATGCGTAGCAATGCCACAATTAAAAGTGAGTCTGTCCCGCTGAGTTAACAATTAGCTTAACTTACTTAGAAGCATGTGAAAACAAATAAGGGCTTCAGCTGGTATTTGAGCCCTGGGAGGAGGATGCAGGAGAGCAGGCAGGGCAGCACAGCCCCGTCCAGGCAGCGAGTTTTGGAGCCTGGTACACGCCAAAGCACATTGGGGAAAGAACCCTTGGATTTGCTCATGGAGCCAGCCTGACCCCTCTAATCCATTATGAATAAGAGCAGTAATTAACATGAATGGAAAGAGCTGCACTGTGGCACAACAGAGCGGCTACGCAGAGAGCAGGGTAGGCAGAGGGAGCAGAGAGAAGGCCCCCTGCCCCACTGCCAGTGCCACCAGTGAGTTCAGAGATAAAACCTTTAAACCCAGCCTTTAAACCAGCAGTGGCTGCGAACAGCTCCTGCACCATGCCTGCTAAACCAGGATCTCGTTGAAGAGGCCAGTCAATGTGGTTTTCTTCTGGAAGGATATTCATGGTTTAGGTGGAGGAAAGTGCCATGGTCAAACCCATAAGTGCAGGAGAAGCACGGACAATACAGGACTAGAGACACACGCTCCCAGAGCAGCCTAGCTGCGGGGAGAGGACCACAGCAGTCTCTCCCTGCGAGCACTTGAGGTGACAGCCTGGCAGAAAACAGGGCTCTTCACTCAGGGAGCACATCCCCAGCACGAGCCAAGGCAGCGGCAGCCCTGAGCTCTGCTGGCACTACCCCGCTCCAGCTGCAGCTTAGCTTGATGTGTGTGCTTGACACTAATTGCTTGATACGAGAGTATTAGGGACTTGAAACAGCAAAGAAATGGAATGTAGCCTAGCTGCCATTAGCAGGAGGCACAGGTTCTCCCTGGGAGCAGCAGGAATGCGATGCTGTGGTGACCATCACCACACCTCCCATGGGCTGCAACCCGCACACCTCCACAGCATCGCGGTGCCTGCATCTCCAGCCCAGCTAGGAGGGGTCAGGGCCCCCCAAAACCTCAGGCACTGCTTTGCCTGCATGCTGCAGCACAGGGACAGCAGCACGCACACTGCACCAGTATACAACTGGGAGCAGATGCTCCAAGGGATTGGTGAAAAGCTCTGTGAGAGGGAAGGGGGCAGAGCTCCACAAGCGCACTGAGATAACTTGCAAATCAAACATTAATGTTTCATCTCCCATCAAACCAGTAAGGGAAGAGCATTGGCTGCTCTGGAATTTGGGGGAGCAGTTTGCCACGGTAGCAGGAGCCTCATTTCACAAAGTCCTCAGCAACCCCAACTGGCCCCCATCTAACCACACACAAGTGCACGGTTAACCACAGGCCTGCTCACAGACATGCTGTGCTCCTCCTCTGGAAACAAAGCCTTGCGATGTGTGAGGAGCCAGACCCCATCGTGCTGCATCCCTGCCCCAGGACGCCGGGCAGCAGCAGCCCATGAGAGCCGAACTCACACACACACAGAGGCAAAGGCAAGCAGAGCCTCAAGCTCCTGACGGGACCGTAGGAGATGATGAGAAGAGCTGCACATGGAGGCACTGCTGGATGGGAGCACAAACTGAGCCCTTCCTGCACCTACTGACCCCGGAATCTGCAGGGTTTGCTACCCACCTCTCCACCATGAAGCGACAGGAGGCATTTAACCCCCTGCGAACCGTGGCTTTGAAGATGCAGGGCAATAACTGATGTAAAAGGCTCTGACAGAGACCTCACCACAGTGCCTTAGTGCTGAGTTCGCCATCAAGATTAACGCCGAAGGTCGATGAATAAAATCAGATCTTTCTGCCTGCCAGGAGGAGGAAAAGCTCTACGGGAAGCAGGGGATTGAGTACATCCGTGGTCAGATGGGAGCGATGTGCCTCTGATAACTCTTGCAGCCAGACCTGAGCTGCTGCCTCCGGAAGCGCCTCACCAAAGGCTCTCTCATCCACCTTTGTACAGGAGGAGCAGAGCAGTGGGAGCCCCACCAGCCTCAGGAGCTTGCTCCTCAGTGAGGGAGAAACACAAGGATAATGGGGGGCTCTCCCATGTGGCAAACACCAGGAGGGTCACACAAGCACATGCAGACACATATTTGCTGTTACCAAAGTCCTCTTCCATATCCAGTGGTGACTCCTGTCTCAGTCCCAGGGCCATTCCAATTGCAGGAGGAAAGCTGCAGTCGATACAGGTTACAGCTCCTGCTCCATGCAGTACAGACTCACAAAACCAACACGGTCAGAGCTTCAGCAGAGAGCACATTTATAGTTCATAAGACTAATGAGAGAACTTTCTCTTGGTACTGAAGAATCAATAGGTGCCAGCATTTATGAATTAGCCATACTTGGAGCATACGCATCCCAAGGCATCCCGGACAAATCCAATAACTGCTTGGTGCTATGCCTGGCCATGTTTGCAGTGACAAACCTCTCCCAGGGACTTGGCATGGAGGGGGAAGCCCCAACAAAGCCTGTGCTTTGCTGCTGCTGCTGCTGTAACAGCACTTTTCTGCTGTGGCTGCTGTTCCAGGATTGTATTTGCCTGGCATGGGTCTTCCCTGGGGACAAGGAACCCAAGATTAAAGATCCATCCATCCTAGAGATATTAAGGAGGATGCACAACTGCAGATTCAATAAGAGCTGCACGATATCCAGCAGATTGATGTCCGTGTTTGCCTGCACTGGGGATCACAAGGGAGTGCACAGCGGTGGCTGCTCCCCAGCCCTGTCAGAGGCAGCACATCTCTCCTGCCTGGCCGAGCTGCTGTGCACCCAGGCAAGCATTCCCACCTCGAATTGCATGGGCATCCATAACACAATCAATGCCAGCCAAGCAAGTGGGTCAGGCTTTGTGCCAAAGGGCTCCTCTGTCCTCCTCCTCCTCAACCCTTTACCTGAGGAAAGCACAGTGCCCCAGAAAACTCATCCCCACAACTGCAGTAGCTGCATCCAGAGAGGGCACAACGTGGGCTGTCGGCTGTTCTCAGAGCCTGCCCATTGCCCTGTGGAGCTGCTGTCTGTTCCTGTGGGCACCAGAGGCTTTGATGGGAGCATCCCCCTGCAGACCTGAAGATCTGGACACTAACACAAGCCCTTTCCCCACTGCTGTGGCAGAACGGGCAGGCACCCGGCCACAGTCCTGCTGCTGCTGCGGAGCCAGGGAGGGGGAAGCAGCAGAGGAGGGGTGGAAATCAGGGAGCCGTGACAGGCTTTCCACCGCCTCTCCTTAATCTCCTTTACAAGCACAGCTGCATCTCCTCCCGTGCAGGATTAGCACCCATCTCTCATTCTGCTCTTGCAACAAGATTCTGCTCCTAATTACGCTGTAATAAAACCGGGCACGCTCCCAGGGCTTCTTCCAAATGACTTGTCGACACTCGGCGAGATTGGATCCTACCCGGGCCCGTTTCCGGCCCCTCTGCCTGACGTTCATTAGGCACGCATGAGGGAGAGGTTTTAAGAATGGAATTACATTTAAATGGCTTTTCTGAGAGGGAGAGAAGGAACAAAAAGGAGAGAGAGAGACACACAGGGAAGGTTTAAAGGGAGGATGTCGTTGTCACCTCCCTGTCACTCTGCTGCCCGGCAGCCACTGTGCCAGAGTCCCCACTCCTGAGCACCCCAGAGACAAGCCCTCTGCCCCTGTGGATCAATGGGGCTCTGTAGCCAGCGTGGACCAAGGTGCACAACTCCCGGGCACTCTCCTCTCCCCACAGCACAGAGAGCCTGCAAGAGGACCAGGGGATGCAGAGCGGAGCAGGAGCCGGCAGAAACAGCCTCCGGAGGCAGGGATTTTAGGAAAACAGGCACCAACACAAGGATGGGATGGGTAGCATCGGATGCTGGCGTTGGCAGCCCCAGTGCCTGCCGCTCACACCGCAGTGTCTCACCCCACGGCAGAGCCACCCCGCCCGGACCACGGCTCCCACCAGCTGCTCAGGTGCAATCCCCACCGCAAGGAATTAATCACCGGCAGCGTAGCAAACAGCTCCGAGGAGCCTGGGGAGCCCACGCGCTCCCGGGCACGCGCAGGAAGCTCGGTGATGAATTACTGCCTTCACAAGGAACGCGCCGGGTGGGAATCACCGCGCTACAGCCCCCCCATGCAGTGCCCCGGCTCTCCCCGTCCTAAAGCACGCATCAGCTCCCCAAACCTGACAGCCCATGTAACAATTAGCATCTCTCTGTCCCTTTACTCTCCGTGCGATGGTTTTACCATCTGCATATCGCTGTCCGGGCAGCAAAAGGCATTAAGAGAAGCTCTGGTTTTGAGCACGGGAAGCCTTTGGGGAGGGGAAGTGAAAGGCTGCGTTTTGACGCGATGCAGGGAGGTGCTGGAGGAAACCACAAGTGTTAATTTCATTTCACCCCAGATAATGACAAATGTTGCTATTAATGGACCAGTTTATACAGGTGAGAGGCGGCTCCAGACGCTGCCTTCCCCACCGGACTCACTCACAGCATGCATTTGCTGCTACCTGGATGCTGCTTCCCAGATACGGGCTCACAAGCCAGCAAACTTGGGAAAACAGATGTTAAGGAAGATCTCTTTCTATGAGCTCCCTCGGAAGCAAGGCATCCTGCAGGGCTGGTTGGAGTTATTAAATCAAGAGTAATTATTTACCAAAGGGGCAGCCTTGCAAGTCATTTTCCTAGAGGTAAATCTGGAACTCTGCTTCCCACAGACCTGGATTCACAAGGCATCAGCGGGAGCAGAGTCTGCCTCTCTCGGCTTTAATCCGCCTCCGAGTCAGCGGAGCTTTTCACAGGCACACGCCGTGGAAACAAGAAATGTCTGGGGACACTTCCATTCCTTTGCATAAGTGACTTAGGAATGACACACTTCCCTGGAACCCGCCACGGAGGAGGAAGTCCCCGGGCAGGGGTCAGAGCATCCCCGGCACCCGCCACGCCGGCTGGAGCCAAAAGGGAGGAAGAATGAATCTCTCAAGGTGGTCCGGAGCCAAGTAATACCAGCGGAAAATGAGAGAACAGGATGAAGAGCATTACAAAATGAATAGGAGGGGACTAGAGATTTCCATGGCTAATCCTGTTAACAAGACAATTTCTTATCAACCTCATTATGTGACAGCAAGCAGGGGGAGGGAAGGGGAGAGGAAAGGCGACACCGGGCAAAAGGCATCCCCGGGAGCAGCGGGGCTGGCAGGATGGATGCGTAGCTCCCGTCTCGCGTGCGCTGCCTCAGTGAGGGCTGTGTCTATTTCCAAGGCGAGCTCAGCACTACTGGAGTGACATTCAGCACAGAGCAGTGCTGCCTGTGTTTGCAGTGGAGCAGGCGTAAAATAAACTCTATAAAACCCATGGAGATAACACTCATTTCAAAAAGAGATTTTTCTGGCATCATTCTTTTTTAACCTCCTATTAGGACAAGCCTCGTTTCCCAGGAGAAAGCACAATGGAAGGCTTCAGTCTGCAGGTTCAGTGTGTGCCCACCTCGGCTTCAGCATGGGGGCTCTGTGCCCACCAGCACCTCCGAGCCGCAGCTCTGCCCTCCTCCATTCCCGAGCTGAGTCCCGTCTCCTGCTCAGCCATGAGGAGCAAAGCCTGGCACAGCAAACGGCCGCCGAGGCTTAGTGATTCCCAAACAGTGAGTGCTGCTCCGCACCAGCCCCTCCTGCCCCCCGCGAGTCGCAGGGGCTTCACGCGCCTTTGTGCGCCAAGGCTCAGTTTGGGTTTAATTTGCT
The DNA here is from genome assembly GCF_963264785.1 of Psittacula echo. NCBI lineage: Eukaryota > Metazoa > Chordata > Aves > Psittaciformes > Psittacidae > Psittacula > Psittacula echo. The sequence continues at coordinate 1,014,957 of NC_137754.1, forward strand.
ATTTAAAGGGCGGCGGAACGAGCCCGATTTCATGCTAATGAGAAGAGAATCTGGATCGAGCTCTGTGCAGAAATTTGCATCTCAAAGCAGAAAACAGGAAGTCGCTAAGAAAGGAAAATCCAGCACCGAGGTAGCGTGTATGGCCATAATTAGGCTAATGCTGCCTCTGTTCTGTCAGCTCATTTCCATCAGCCCCAGGGTAAGAGGGGACAACAGACTCCTCCGCCACCCTCACCGCTGCATCGCTGAGATGTGATTCCCTGCTGTGGTACCCAGCTCCAGCACCCAGCCTGGGGGATGCTCGGAGCAAGGGATGCTGAAGGGATGGCCGGTGGTTTGGGATGAAGCACAGCACGGGGAATACAGCCTCAGGAGGAAGGGCTTGCAAACAAGGGCATGCATCTGGAGACCCTTCTGCAACGGTACAGCCAATGACATGGGCACATGTGCCCACCCAAAGGAAAAGAGCATTGCAGTGCCCTTGTATTATTTTGTGTTATCCCAGTTACAGCAGCCCCAGAACCATGCTCACTCCCATAATAGCCCTTGGAAGTGCCCAGCCCAAGGTCACGGTGAACACACAGCTCTGCCCAGCCACAAACCCAGCACCAGCTCTTGCCATGCACCCACCTTGAGCAGATACCAGTGACACAGAGCAAGCTACTGTCCCCCACTTCGAGGGGCTGATTTGCAGTTTTCCATCAATTTTGCCCTGATCTATAAATTGGGTTTAGTTGCCGCTGTAGACATTACCCTACAAACAATTCCAAATAGCTCTAACCAAGGTATTTGCTCATAAAAATCAATCACGATTGCTGAGGATGACAGAAATGGAAAACACCTAATGAAAACAAAGGGGAAAACAACAGGTAGTTCAGTCCTTCGCCATCCATCAGCAGCCTCGGGTTATTCAAAATGCGGAGGGAAAAAAATCCTTCCATCCGCAAGCGAATCCTGGGAAATCTTGACAAGACAAACACCCGTTGAGGGGGAAATCCTTTGCCCCCACTTCAGTCTGCAGGAGTTTCGCCATAATTGCAATAGGAGTAAGGCTGCTGGACAACACGCGGATGATTTTCCCCACTTACGTTGTCAAATGATCGTCCTGCCCTGCAGTGAAATCTCAATAATTATCATGCCGAAGCATGCAAGAACAAAGAGAGGACAAAAAGCGGTGTTTGCTTCCAGGGAGCAGGGGGAGGGAGCAGGGATCCCAGTGTGTCCTTTCCCTAATGAGCTTTCCTGGGGCCGTGTGTCTCTGGTCTGAGCTGTGAGAAACCCTCGGCTGCCTTTCCGTGTGGCACAAGCCCCCCCCATAGCCCTGTCAGATAGGGGGGAGCAGACACCTCCATGCCCATCGTGGTGGAGCTTCCCCATGAAGAAGCGCTCTTTGGGAGAAGCAGGAGGCACAGCTCCACGGCATCATCCACCTGGTTCCCAGTCTGAGCCCCTCAACTCTGCTGGGACCTCTAGGGGCCCATCCATGGGATGGAGGGAATGCTGCCCGCTGGAGGGGTAAAACAAGGGGAGATAAGAGAGAAAGGGGACAGGAAGCGGGGTGAGGGGGGGGGGGAAGGAGGAGAACAAGAAAAACAAGATGACAGAACGCTTGCTCCACAGCCCTCGGCTAAATTACAAACCAGTTTACTGAGGTGGAAAGCTGCAGCGAGCTGAGGAGGAATATGTGGAAACCATCTGCAGATTTAAAAATAATCTATTTTACGATCCCCCTCGAACATATTCTTTTGCAGAAACCAAATAGGATTTGTTGTTGTTGTTTTGTGCAAACTGTTAGGGAAAAATTACTAGAAACATGCAGGGGGTTTTGCCTTCTTGAGTACTGAGAGTCTAAATATGCCCTTCCTTATGTTTAGAATAGTAACAGTCATCTTAAAATTAACTTGGTCTGCATCAGAGCTTAAAAACAGTTGCAACTCAGAGCCTGCAGAAAGCAGGACAAACCTGCACTGGGGTATCTAGCGCTTCTAGCTGACAGATGTCTTCCTACATACAGTAAATATAGGTCGTCTTTTCCTACCCAGAGAACTGTAGATCTTAATTAACCAGGCCACTAGCAGCATATGTAATGATTTTTTGCAGCTTGCTAAGTAAACCTTCCCTTGATTAGACGGGGGGAAGATGAGCTCTGTGTGCGCAGGAGCCATCTCCTCCTGACCCGAGCCCCAAGCCCCAGCCTGGGTAACCTTTGTGCCGCGGCTCCAGTCGTTATTGCATGCCATGAAATCTGCCTAACGAGATGAGAAGGGTGCAGAGCCGCACAGCACCCTTTCTGCTGACGGCCCGGGCCAGCCCCGAGCTCGGCTGTACCCACGGCAGCCAGAGGGGGTTCTTCAGCTTCGCAGACTAAACCTCCTTATAAACCACTTCTGGATTAAATCATCTCCAGGCTCCGAGAGCCAGAGCCAAATGAGCTAATGCAATCCATGCTGCATTATGATAATGTGGTGCTGAGCCCTTGGTGGAGGGGCGGTTGGTGCTGCGGTGGGTGAGGGCATCCGGCAAGCACCCTGCCTCACACTGAGTTTGGTGGATGGGATACTCCAAATCTGGGAGCTACTCTTTAAAACCCACTCAAATTAGAGGGAAGGGAGAGCAGAGCCCAAGCACGTGGCCTGGATGCTCTCACAGGCTGCATTTCCTCAGCCTAAAATACACCTAGAAAGCAAGAGACAGACCCATCTGCAAAGGCAAACTGGTGATGCTTGGGATGCTCTGGCTTTCCAGAATGGAGCGAGGAGCTTCCTAGAGATCTGTGGAGGAAGCCTCAAGGTCAGAAAGCTCCCCCTGCAACACAGAAAACTGCAAGAGAACAGCACATCGTTGCCCTGCACTAGGCTTAAATGAAGCCTCCTAAAACCAAGACCTTGTTTTGATCTGAGGAGTTGAACTGAAAGCCTCACAAAAGGAATGTCTGCTGCCTAAAACTCAGGAGTAAGGGGGATGATCCCGCGTTCACTGCCACATCCCACATCCCCTCCCCACCACTCGCTGGGGAAAGGAATCAGTGAACGAGACTCGAACAAAGAGCACAACTTCCTCCCCGCTCATTAGTGCTGGAAAAGCAACAGAAAAAGATCCCCAGGACACAACCTCCTCTTCAGCTCTGAAGTCTGAATGGCTCCGAGAGGGTGGCCGGGTTTATTCTCTGCCTTTCACCTTGCTCAGACACTTGCTCCGCACGTTTCCATTAAGGAGGCACAGACAGGAACCTGCACCAGTGAGGGCACTCCCAGAACCACCCAGCCTGGGTGCTGGGGCCGCAAAGCCTGCCCTGGGACAGACAGATTCCTGCACAGGACCCCTCCTGGAAGCACAGCCCCGTTGCTGCCTGGATTTGGGGGCTCTTGGGAGCTCAAGGCAGCAGGCAGCCACCCTCCTGTGCCCATGGCACGCTCCTGCTCCTGTCTCCCTCTTGCCCACACCTCCAGAACGGGTTATTCCAGAGGAAAATCACCTCTCCTTGCCTTCCCTGCAGCCACGAGTGCTTCCTTGCAGGGGCTGCTGGTGGGAGAGCAGGGGATCATTACCTGCCCTCACCTCCCGTTTGCTGCTAACAGCAAGCCCGTGGCTCACTGTGGTGAGCTACCCCATCCTTTTGGAAGGGGGAGAGAAGGCAGAAACAGCCCCACAGCTACAGAAGCCACTAGCGGGTTGCCATGAGCCCTTCTCCATCACCCACATTCCTGTGCTGGAAAGGCTCAGAGAGCGACTGGGCAGCTGCACACAGGGGAAACAAGCCTGGCATTGCATTAGTGCAGCGCTGCAGAGGAACAGCACAGATTCACTGAAGAGCATCCCTGCCATGGGAGGCTGCAGCGTGGCTGGAGGGGCAGCAGCCCCTTCCTCCATGGCACACGATCCAACGCAGCTTATCAATAACTATTAAGACAAGGCAAACGTGTGCTGACCTAGTTAGGCATCCAACAACAAAACCAGCCGTGGTGGCTGTGTTTAACAGCAGTTCTAACACAGACAGGCCTGTCCGGTTGCTCTGGAAGCCTCAGCATCACACCTGCATCCCCCAAGCGTCACCAACACCCAAAACACCATGGGTCAGAGACAGCAGCGTGCAGAACATGTGGTGGCACCCAGCCCTACCATGGACCCTGGAGAGGAGCCTGCTTTCAGCAACGAGCACGTTGCCAGGGGAGCCTGGTACCTGCTCATGTAGCAGAATTTCTGCATGGGTTTGGACCTGGACCATGAATTGCTCATATTTAGCTCTTCTGACAAGGGAACAGCTTTCAGAAATGAACACACTTGAGCACTGCCACTGATCCTCCAGGATCCGGCACCTGGACCAGAAAACCAGTGATGGAGACAGGGGCACGAAGGGGATATCCCTGCTCAGTCTCTTCAGTAACTGCCTATGAATCTGCTGTCCATGTATGCACCTAATCAATTCCTCCCAACTCCAGTGCCAGGGTCTGGTCTGCAGCCTTCTGTGGCCACAAAGCTGCCAGCATGGGCACTTCCCATCAAATCAATCCCCTCACTGTGTCCGGAGCTGTGTGAGCACGGTGGGATTCAGTGAGTTACAGTTTATGCTTCAAAGACAGCAGGGAAATACTCCAGATAGGTTAAAACAGGATCACAACAGAATCAGGTGTTGCGGGATGCAGCACATCCCCAGCACCCATCTGAGATCCCACCTTCTCCCGGCAGCGGCACAACAGCATCCCCAGCCTGGGAGCTCAACTTGGGCAAATCCAATCTTGAAATAAGATGCGATTTCCTAGCAACAAGTAATGAGATGCTGGGGCAGCTTACCAGGAGAGCAAGGACTGCACGTGACTCCAAGCCTTTAAATGCAATGAGGTTTTGTTACAACAAGCTCCCAGTGTCCAGGGGCTGGAGTATGTCCCAGCTCCTGATGCAGCTCTTAATTGTTTGGCTTTAGCCTGGGTGAAGCAGGGAACAGCACATGAGGACCTAGCACCATAGAGCATCAGTACCGGGATGCCCGCTGCCATCAGAAAGCACACTCTCTCCAGGAAATGAACAATCATATGTCACCACAGTGGCACAGAGACACACCACAACCCGCACAGCCAGTCTGCGCTCCGTTCAGTTCAGGGTGTTTGGTTCCCGGGACCCCATATTTCACCGGTCACTCAGGTGTGACCTAATGCATCTCACTCACAGCACATGTGCACGCACAGTTCAATCCGAGACCTGAGCTCGTTCTGTCCCACTCCTTTCTCCAGTTCGCTTCCCTGCAATGGCTTGAGAGGTGCCACCCCCAGCCCTGCCAGCTCACAGCATCAGGGCAAGGGGTGCGAGGGCAATGTGGACACTGCCGTCACCAGCCCGGGGGGACACCTCCTTGGCTGCAGGCCTTCTGCCCAAGGCTCCCTCCTGCTCTGCACGGTTCAGTGGTGCCTCGACAGCCCTCGCTGTGCCAGGACAGCCCGAGGCCTCCGCGCCAGCCTCAGCGGTCACGGCTGGCTCCGTCCCAGCCGGCTGCCACCGACAGGCAGCAGCTCCCGGTGCCTGGGTCACCCCACGAGGACAGGCACAGGGGGGAGCCATGGACACACGGGTGCAAAGGGACAGCCGGTGGCACAGCAAAGTGCCTGGGATAGCGCACAGCACCCAGCCTCACCACGCAGCACCCAGCCTCACCACACAGCACCCAGCCTCGCCACGCAGCACCCAGCCTCGCCACGCAGCACCCAGCCTCACCACGCAGCACCCAGCCTCACCACGCAGCACCCAGCCTCACCACACAGCACCCAGCCTCGCCACGCAGCACCCAGCCTCGCCACGCAGCACCCAGCCTCGCCACGCAGCACCCAGCCTCATGTCAGCTTCAAAGGTAACAGACCATGGGGAACTAAAGGCCTTGACAATGGGCTCTGGCTACAGAACAACCCCCAAACCCAACCCTTCTATCCAGGGCAGAAACCCAGCTCTCCATCACCCCCAGCCCCAGGTCCCCCCCTGCAGCCAGAACTCGCCTCCAAAAAGCCTTCCAAAACTGATGGGCTACAAATTATTCATCCCGTTCAGCTGCTATTCAGCCTTGCTGGCCACCGTCCTCAGCAGCTGCTGCCTTGCACACACGCCTCTGATGCTGTGCTGGAAGGATGGCGGGACAGTTTTGGGAGGAAGGAAGGGTAAGTGCAGCAGCATCCACACACAGCCACACAAAGAGGCTCCTCAGCACAAGTGACAAGGCAGGCAGCGTGCACAGCAAGCGGAGCAGGGAGCTGTGCCATGGTCAGGCAGGGTGAGCGCGCTCCTGCTGCCAAAAGCTGATCTCTCCCTGCGGGGAGGGCAGCATGGGCCGGGCAATGCTGCTCGCCGCTGACCTGTATGAGCGGGTGCCCAGGAGGGAGCAGCAGGGCCAGTACCCAGCCACTTCACAAATGTTTTATTCATAAGCCACGCAAAGTTCAAGCGCATTCACTAATTACTCAACCTGCTCCAATGGCAGGTGAACAACGAGGGGAAAACACCCAGCGCTTTGTACCAAACCACATGGAGGAATGCAGGGAATCTGCTCCGCACACTGAGGCTCCAAGCTGACATGTCCCGTGCAGCCGTGCTGCTGCATGTGTAAAAACACATGGCACACACAAAAGAGCAGCTCATATGGAATCAGCGCCCAGCACCCAGCAGTGCAAGTACGGCCATCACCCCTGCCAGCCTGAGGGGCGAGCAGCAGCCTCAGCCCTTCCTCCCAAAGATGTTTCTTGCAGCCGGGTCAGGGTTTTTGGTTGAAGAGGCACTGAAGAGCAGCAGCTTCAGCCAGGGGATTACTAAAATAACCAGTGTGCAAAGGCAAAAGGAAAGCACCCACTAAACCAGTGTGAAAAAGCATAATAGACCATCAGCCCCGAAACACCCCGATGCGCTGTGCCACCCTGTTGGTCTCTGGGGCACAAACTGGGTGTAAGGACACCGAAATAGCTCCACAGCCACTGAAAGCCCTGGGGGCTGAGCGCAGGACTCCAGCCAACACCGACATTCGGACACAGGCTCTGCCATTCCAGCCAAGTTGCAGACAAGCATTTGCATCTCTATAGCACAAACAGGAGCACACATCTTCCAAAGCATAATCACAGAGAGGTGAGCGGAGGATGGAAACAAAAGGCAGCAATAAATCACTTCCCTGCTGCTACCCAAGGAGATATAATTAAGTTTATGCCTAGAGTGGCATTGCTGACAGTAGTCCTGAAATGAGATAAACATAACGCGTGAGGTTGGGCTGTAATAATCCAAGTGCAGAGTGGCAGGTGATGCATGTGCTCAGTAATGGTCCTCAATTAGGGAGCTGCAATCTCCAAACACAAGCTCCAGGGAGACGTCTCTTAGATTTCCTCAAAGCCACACATTGGGCAGCACATCCTGCACCCAGAACGGGCTCTGCTGCCTCCGGTGAGGTGCCTGGTGCTCCTACCAGCATCACCCCAAGTGCACAGGGGGTCCCCCCATCACCATCACCCTCACACAGTGCAGAGCTCACACTTAAGCACAGGCTTAACTTTAAGCACGTTAAAGAACGCTGTGGTCAGTGCAAACCACATTGAACTTGAACACACCTGCGTGGTTCAAATGCTTCCCCTGATCCTCTTAGCAAAAAAATCAACAACCCAACAACCCTGTATTAACTCTCAGGTATTTATACAAAAGAGGACAGGTCGGGTTGGTACCATACAATAATATGAGGCAACAGCAAAACAGGGACAGGTTTTCGGGGTGGACTGGTCCTGCAATGCTTTTCAAACCTGCTTATTGTGAAGTACCTGCAGAAGCCTCCCTCTGCCTCTGCCCACTGCTTTTTAAAGTTTGCAGGCAGCATTTGGATTGACACCTTCCTGCAGAAAGCAATGTAGGTCCTGGGCAATATTATCCAAGAAGCCAGCCCTGGCCACCAGCACAGCTCAGGCCAGAGGGGATACCCCAACGCCAGCACTGGCCAAGGGGTATCTGAGCAAGAGCCTGTTCCTGCTCTCCAACACCACACCACAAGGTGCCCAACACTGCCATGGCCATCAGCATCCCACCTCCAGCCCCTGTTCCCTCCCTGGGCAGGAGGAGCCTCTGGAAGGCTGTGAGTAGGGCCCGGCTCAGCTGAGCGCACCCAGCTGCCATCTGGACAGCTAATGGGGTTTTTTCCATGCCTGGATGCAAGAGGGGGTGGGGGAAGGCTGAGGAGCAGCGAGGCTGCAAAATGAATTCAGCATCAATTATTCTAAGATATGCATGTTAATAGGGGAAAGGCTCCGTGGCTGCATCCATCTCTGCTTCTGTTCGTTCCCAGCATCAAAATGTGACCTGGGAAGATGACAGCATCGCGCGTCTCACTTACACAAACACGAGCCGGGAAAGGGGGGATATTAAAAAGGGAGACAATGCTGCATATTAAAATGCCACAGATGGAGCTTTCTGCAGCCTTTGCAGTCTGCCTCGGCGATTATTGCTGGGCCATATTGTATTAAAAATGGGGGTGGCTGTGTTATTTGTTGAATTTTCCCACCAATTCCATCTCCCGCTCGTGCTGGATGGATCAAGCGAGGTTTCTTTGAGTTCCAGCCAGCTTTTCCAGCAAACCCCCATGAAAAATGCATTTTCATTAATACAAACTGTTTGCTGTAGGTAAATTAATTCTGGAACTGGTTTCCATACATGGCAAATTATACATTCAGCGAAAACACCAGACGACACTCCACAGTCATAATAAAAGCCCTGTGCTCCCTGTAATGAAGCGGGATTGCCAGGTAAAGGCAGCACGCTGGACCAATTAAACAGACAAATAAGTAAACAGGCGAGTAAGAGCTGAGGGGGTTTGCTGGTGCTGTCAGGGGGCTGTCAGGGTCCTGCAGCGATCCTAGGATTGCAGAGCAGGATCTGGCCCTGCAGGCTGGAGCTTCCCAGTGAGGAGCAGGAGGGGAAGGAGGAGTCCAGGCCATTTCCCATCACTTCAGCGTGAGGGTCCCATCACGTAAAGGTACAAGGGGACACGAAGTCTGAGAGCACAGCAAGCGAGAGCACAGTGTGGCTGTCCAAGGAGCAGTGAAAGAGACTGCTGACCCCCTGCCCTCATCCATACAAGAAACAAGCCCCAATATTAAGCTCTTTCCTCACAAGTTTCTATCTGCTCCCAAATCTTTCCCCGTCTCCTTTAACAGTCCCACTCCTGAGCGCCTGTTTATGGCAAGGGAAGCGATATATAATTGATGAAGTGACGATGTGCTCCAGCCCCAGCCAGGAGACATCTGTTCTGCACGTAGGCTCGCTCAGGTGCTGTCACGCTGATTTACCGCAGCGGATCAGAGCCTGACTGCGGATGCTAATGTGGGGCCAGCCAAGCTCCCTAACGCCGTACGGCTCAGGGTGCCACGAGCCAGCAAGACATTGCTTTAGGTGTTTATGCCTCTGCTGCGATCGTCGTGCCTTCTCTGCCCCGCATTTCAGGTTTATTTCCACTCACTCCTGAGCGCCAGCGGTGCTGCTGCACCAACCCTGCACCCAGTGGGTGACCCAAGCTGCCAAGCATTTGGGGTGACAGCATCACTGTGCCCACCATGGTCACAGCCCCTCTCATGCAAGTTATCTGCTAACCAACTGCCTTCTCTGTGGCAGTTCGGACTTGGACAAGTGAGGGCAAAGCAGAAGCAGGTATAACACCTTAGAAGCAAAGGAACCATCTCGGAGTGATATGAAGAGCAGAGCAAGTATCAATCCCCGCATTTGTCACAGGGAACTGAGAGCCACGGAAGGAGGGGGCAGCGCTTTGTATCCGCCTGCCGCATTAGAAAACAAAGAATGATAAAGAATCTTTTAGTCACCTCTTAATTACATATTCTGGGTACATTAAGGAGGGAAAAATGCATCTCAGGTCACCGCCTGTCACCGTGACAAAGGCCCACGATGAGCTCTGTATTCAAAATATTTGCACTAATTATCAGCACAGCTCCCCTTTGAAAGCGCTCCGAGGGAAGGATGGAGTTTCACCCGAGGGAATCAGCTCGCAGCCTGCGCTGCTTGCGCTGCGCTACAGATAAATATACTCGTGCGCGGGTATATTTTTACCAACGTGCCTGTGTATGTATCCATGGAGAAAAGCCTATAAATGCCTAACACTCATCTCGTGGGGCTGGAGACGGGGAGCAGCAGCAGAGGGGCTCTCTCCCTCTCTCCCGCACATGCCAGCAACGATGCGGGCTGAGACTCAACGGCCTCTATTGGATTGCCAAAGGTAGGAGTGGGTACACTCAGCCCGGGGCGACCGCCGCAGCCATGGCTTGGTCAAATGGAAAACAACCCTCTGCCGATGCAACTGCCCAGGGAGGGAGAGAAACGAGTGGAATGCAAACAGAGGCTGACCTTTAATTAGGGCATAAGGAGGCACAAGGAGGGGAAACCCACCAGAACTTCCCTAGGCACCTTCCCTTTCCAGGAGCAGCAGGAATCAGAGTCCCCATGTCAGTGGCTGACCAATTTTGCAGGCAGCAGCTCCCACAAAACACCTCTGAGCCACCTCCAAGGAGAGCAAGGGATGGGCAAACACAATTCCCAGGCTCTCACCATGGGTGCTTGCAGGATCTTACTGCAAGTGAGGCAAGAGAAGGGCCAAAGGTGTTCAGGAGGTGCTGCTTGCCCCCAAAATCACTTTTGCCACACAGCAGGATGCAGAGCAGCGTGTGGATAGCATCCTCATTCAACACAAACTAACCCATACCAGAAACCAAGCCAAGCAATTCCCCAGAGCCCTGGTGCTGCCTGGGGACATGAGGACAGCATGCTGGCCTCTGCCCCTTGTTGCTTCTTGGAATCACTCTCCATATACTCCGGCATTCTTTCCCCTGTTTGCTGCTAGCCAATGACCCCCACAGCCTTCCTGGCACACTGAATCTAACCCATCCACACACCACAGAGCAAGTCCTTTTCCTCAGCAAGCGTTTAATCTGACTGGACAGGAGCAAAACCATGTAGCTATAAATGGGGCAAGGAGAAAATAGTATGCTCCAGGTTCCTCAGGAGAGCATATGGGAACAGGAGACTTATTAATAAATTCTTCTTTGTTCTGTATTGTCTGTGATAAATAGCCACACTCAGCATCAATAACTGCAAACATCCTTGGGAAAGGGAGACATGCAGAAACCCATCACACCGCTGAAAGCAGAGAATGGATTCAATTTCAGGTTTGAAGGCAAATTTCACAGTCCCAAACAAAATTATCTGAGGGGGCTGCTGGGGCCACATGTGCAATAAATGTAAGGTTACGGCTGCTAAACCAGGAGAATGTCTCCCAGGAGTTACAATATCTGAAGCTAAAGGACAAGAAAGAATAGCCCCATTCAGGATGATACCTTTGGAAAGATAACATTTATGTTTCCAAATAAAAGATGTTTTTATTAAGGGAACACAGCGCTTCTGGAACGTTATTGCCCTAGAGATTACTCAAACTCCCACCCCTTCACTGGCATCCAAAAGCAAATTTCCACGAGATTTTAAACACTGCTGAGACCTCAATAATTTGGGAGTAGGAGGGAAAAGAGAGCAGTAGCAAGAGACATTCCTAATGGTGGAGACATGAAAAACGCAGCTTTATTTTTTGATGATTGCATTAGATTTTTTATCTCGGAGATGAAAAATGAGCAGCTACCACCTCCTAATTCACTGCCTGGGGACTGGATTCCTCTCTGCTGCTGCATGAGCAAAGGCACTGAAAACAGCACTGTGCAGGAAATGAGTTATATTTAAGAAGAGTCATAGTGGAAAAATAGCAAGCAAGAGCAAAGCCAGGGCACAAGAAAGCCCAGTGCCATGCTCAGGACATGTAGTGAACTTCAGGCTTCCAGGTGAATGGCTTTAAAGGATAGGAAAATAAAGATGAGAAAGGGCACAGACTGGAAACCATGTTGCTGGGCACTGCTTGGGCTCATCGGAGGGAAGACAGGAGGCACAGGGTTGTGGTTCATGGTGTTGAGCTGCCTGCTCTGCAGGGAGAGATGAAGATGTAGTGCAATTGCACTCTGGGGATGCAGACAGGGACATAAGCTGGTCACCTCAGCCTGGGTACCTAAAGGGGCTGGCAAGAAACCTGGAAAGTGGCTTTGGACAAAGGTCTGCAGGGACAGGATAAAGGGGAATGGCTTTAACCTGACAGAGGGGAGACAGAGATGAGCTCTTAGGCAGAAGTTCTTCCCTGGCAGTGTTCAAGGCCAGGCTGGACACAGGGGCTTGAAGCAAGCTGCTCTAGTGGAAGGTGTCCCTGCCCATGGATCTGAATGATCTTTAAGGTCCCTTCCAACCCAAGCTGTCTTATAACGTGTGATGTGATTCCATTGCAACACTCGAGAGCCGCGGGCTGCTCAGCACCGCGGACAGCACCCGGAGCAGCGGACAGCACCCTGCTGCAGGACTTGGTTTGGGTCATTCACTGGTACATGTGGGGAAAAGAATGGGCAATTCATGGCCGAGATGCTGGAGAGGTTTTCTGTACTCTGGGGGCCCTGAGCATGCCAACATGGAACAGGAAGGATTCAGCTTCTCATCTCCTCCTCCCCGAGAAACCCTTTCAGCTGCCAGCTTGTATTCCCACCTACAGACGCAGAGGCTTCCCTGGGAAGCTCCAAGGAGTACACACTGCCATCCAAGCTGGTCTGAAGAAGCGGCACAACCACCCAGCACACACAAGCACAGATATGAGGGGTACGATAAATAGTTCTCATTTTCCTCATTTCAGTTTCTCCCCTGAGATATCACCTGGATGTACACAGAAGTCCACCAATGGCCACAAGCCCCAAGCAAGCAGGATGAGACTGGGCACACACCTGGGATTATTGGCCAAATCTGACCACAGCAGCTCTTTTCCAACAACATTAAAACCTCAGCATTGCTGCTAACGCTCCCTTTGGGTTACACCTGCACTTTTCAGGCTGTCGTCACAAAAGAACATGTCTGGCTGGAGATCAGCCTGACTGAAGGGCACAAGTGCAAAAGGAAGCTATTTACACACCAGCCTCACAACACGGCATCCCCTTTCCTTTCTTGTTAATCATCTGCTCTGTAACCACTTTTTCTTCATGCTTTAACTTGGAGCACCATGAGTTTGAAAGGATAAAGTGCATTAAGGGCTTTAATGCTGAGGAAGACATCAGCCTGACAGTTTAATAACACTAATGCTCTGGAATTTGCAGAATTACCACTGTAATGCACATCTCTACCCCAGTCCCTCCACTCTGATTAGCACAAGCTCTATACCATATCAAACACCACAGGCCTTCTTGCTGCTCAGGGTGAAGAAATCAGCCCCTTCTACAGTGCCCAGACAGACACTGATTTGCCAGAGCCACAGGCAGGCACATCCCAGGGATCACCATCTCCCCCATCATGTCCTACAGGACTGTTTCTCACCCTTCCCTCCCGAAGAGCTCAGCTGCAGGGACAATTAAAGCAATGGTCTAAAGATAGGAAGGCTGCTTCTAAGGGGCTTTTTTGTCTCAGCACAAAACCAAGCACTCCTGAATGCCAGTTGCCCAGTCTGCATCTTGCAGAATCATTTCCAAGTCCTTGCTTACACGTCTTACAGCTTAATGTTACTCTATTTACTTGGTCCTTTGCCTGTGTCATGCCTGAAACTCCTCCTAAGCCAGCGCATGTAAATGAGCAAGGATAGGATGCAGTTTAGATGATGCAGCAAGGGACAGCACATAGGAGGGACTCTTAAAAACAGAGAGGGCCAATCTGCCCCTTCTTTTATGTTGGAATATAAAATCCAAACCCTAAACAGGCTGAGAGCATCAATCAAATTCAACATCAAAATGGAGATGTATTAAAAAGTTATAAGCCCACAAATCTGTGAAAAAATACAGCTAAAGTGCAGTGAAAGCCAAGGCATTTTGGGGAGCTAAGACCTAGCAGTGGCAGGAAAGAAACTGTTTCCTTTCCCCCTTTGAAACACAGACATGCTGTTCTGCAAAGCCTAATGGCAAGGGGCACCAGGGTACTTTTTTGGCTGCCAAACCCCTCTCCTGTGCATGTAGCCCACACACTGTGACTGGGCTTAATGAGCAGGAATTTGAAAGCCGAGTTCAACAGAGGCTAAAAATGAGCTTGAGTTTCACATGCGAAGTCAAACGCAAAAGTAGCAAAGTGGCAGGAAGCCCGAGGAGTAAATGAGACTGTTACATCTTGTGTCTAATGACTGACACCAGGTAACACTGGCAAATTGCTCACCTAGAGACAGCATCACTGAATTTCTGATGGATGAACAAGCCTTTTTTTCCCCCTCATCAGCACACATCACAGTGAATGATAGAGCATGTTTTCCTGATGGTGCTGGAGATTGCCACAATCATTTGCTAAATCCAGTTCTGCTGGTAATATTTTGGTAGAGCAGCAAGGAGCACTAAGTCAAATCCTCAGCTGCCATAAACTGGAAGAACTCCCCATGGGTCAGCTAAAAGCAGCAGCATGCCTCCCACCCTGGCTTCTCCCTGCCATGATCCTGACTGGAAACCATCTATGCATGCGAGAAGGGAGACGGTGCATTTGGTACGAACCTAGTGGGCAATATTAAAAGCACTGAAGTAGCTTAGAGAGAGAGATGGTTTAGTACACGAGAACAAGCAGATCTGCAGTTAGGTAGGAAACCACAGTGTTTTGTGGGTGCTTAACCCCAAAGCAGAGCACGCATGGGGTCGGCCCCAAAGCGCATCCCATGCTCTGCCGGCCTGGCGCGGGCGAGCGCTGCCCATCACATGGGGAAGCCTCACGGCTGAGCTGCGATGCGTAAAAGGATTTACAGATGTAAAGCCACATCTCGATAACGCTTGGAACAAATCCCTGACATTCTTCACACAGCTCTGCACTAACAGGTTAGGCTCTAGCAGAGTGGAAACGGCAGCTCCCCGCTATCTCCACAGCTCCATTCCCGTTAACCGTTTGAAGCCTTCTCTCCTCGAAGCAAGGTGGAGCTGGCTCGGTGGAGGCAGGACTCTGTGCTGACAATTATTCTCCATTCAGGACTAGCCATTTGCATGCAGTTCATTTGTGATGCAGAAAAGCTTGAACCTGTCATTACTGCTTGGCATCAGTACAGCACTGTGAAAAGACACCGCGTGGAACATGCGCACAGCGCTGCACCCTATTTTCTTTAATCTAGGCTAAAATGACAATGAAAGGAAGCAGGAGAGAGGGAGAAAGAGGGAAATGGGGAAAGCATCTTTTCCATAAACAAGAGTTTGATTCCCCTACAAGCCAGACACAAGCATTCTGCACAGGGCCCCAGAGGTTTGTGCAGGATGGTCAGGGTAGGCTGAACATGAAGGGCTTTAACAGCACATAGCAGCAGTGTATGCAGATAACATTGGTCTGGTCCCCTCTGCACAGTGGGAATCTGCTCAACAGAATTATCCCCTGGAAAGGCTCCAGGAGGCAATGTTTTGTTGCACACAAGCAGGAGATGCCCAGAGGTCCTCCCAGCACGTGCACAGACCCAGCACATCCTCCCTCCCGAAGCACAGGGGACTGTGGGGGACACTGCCAGGAAGCTCCAGCTCCCAGCCCCTCCATCAGCAAGCCCTCCCAGCACCCAGGCATCCCACACATGCTGATGACATGGGAAGAGGTCTGCATTTTGGATAGTGCCAGGACCCAGCCTCTCCAACACATTCCTGCCTCTTCCCGCATTCAGCACCTGAAACTAGCCATGAAAACACAAGAAATCCCAGCATGGGCAACTGTGGACTAATCCAAATGGGTAAAGATCAGCTCAAGCCCTGCTTGTAGCAAGGGCTTAATAGCTCTGTCAGAATGCTAGTCAGTAACATCTCACTCTGTAGCATCTCCCTTTCATGTCAACATCCAATTGCTTAGGGCTAATAACTCGACCTCTGTGACTGCTCGTGGCGAGATACTCCAGATCCTGACAACGAGTGGTACAGAAACACACTTCCTAGTGCCAGCACTCACCCAGAAACCCCTCAGTCCATGCCAAGAGCCATGCTGGCTCACCAAAGGAGACCTTGCCATCACGATGTCTCTGGGGTAGCTGCCTCCAGCCCAGTCTGCTTTGGGAAGAGGCAACACCGTGACACGCAGGTGATTTAGAAGCTCAGATCCCATTACGATTCATTGCCAGCAGGGAATCTAATTCCCTTGTTACCTTTCAAATGAGCAGAGCTACACATGAATATTAAACACCACCTCGTCGTAGGCCCAGGGAAAAGAAGCTGCTCTTTGAGAATCCCTCATTAAGATGCACTGGACGCCTTGCACAGGGCGCCCAGGAGCCAATTAAGCAGGACTGTAACACCCTAAACCCAAGCTGCATGCTCCGAGCCACCAGTGGAGCTGGCACAGTCCCTGTGGTGCCTGAGCCTCTCCCAGTCCATCCCATTCCTGTGTCACTACATGACATACCATTGCCCTACCAGAGAAAGGAGCATCACACAGGAGCTGCTTGATGCCTCCCTATCATGGACTAGTCTCTTCCCAAAGCCATCCTCTCCCCATCCCACTTCCAGCGGGAAAAGGAAGGGACCTTCAGCAAAGTTTATTTGCTGACTTTCAAACACCATTATTTCCATGCTGGATCGCAGGTAGTAAGATCAGACAAGCCCGACGTATCTCCTGACTTTGAAGGGAGACTCTCCTCATTCAGCACCTCAGCCTTATCCTCCCCATCTATCAGCCCCCTCCCCGCCAGCGCTCACTTCAAAATCAATGTCTGTATTTCAGATACAAAGATTGTTTTGCTTGAAAAATGAAGTTGCCCTTCACAGAGGTAATAGAGAGATCAATAGTAGTTGCATCAAGGTTCCCAGTGAGAGTGGGGAGCTGTCTGCAGTTTTATCCTCCTGATAGGGCCGTGCCTGCACCCTGGACCTAAGCAGGTATCCGGCAGGAGAGCTCCAATCCCCATGGGAGTAGCTCCACACGGTCCCTCTCCCTGCCAGCGACAGGAGGGGGCGGTGGGAAATGGAAGAGAAAATTGTGGATATAATTTATAATGCCTCATTAATTTGACAAATGCCGCTTCATGCGTGCTCTCCATCAGCCCGTCACTGTCCCAGAAGCTTCCATATCACCAGCTACTTCAGATGGAAAAGCTACCTGCAAAATCCCACTGTTTAAAGGATAGATTAATTGCCACCAACGCTCGTATCAGCTGCTCAAACCACCCCGGCTGGTGGCCACTGTTCCTGCATGGGGAAGAGCTGTTCCAGTGAGGGATGTAAATAGAGACAGTGAAGGCAAATATCACAAATAGCTTTCAGAGAAAGCATTTGACCAGCTGTAATAGCTTCTTACCACGGCTTTTGTAAAGAAGCAATCCCATAGGAAATAAATCTTCACCAAAATGAAGCTTTTGTGGAAATTTCTCATTTTGGGCACGAACTGAATTCAATTTTGTATGCATTTGAAAGAAAGTTTCCCTTCTCCCCATCTCTTCTCCTTCCTACAGACCATTTGTCTCTCTACTGGAAGGGCAGTAAGATGGAAAGAGAAAAAGACACCTTCTAATCCTGGCTGGAAGGAACTGGGAGCAGGCAGATCCTGCCCAGCTCAGGATTCAGTGGGCTCTCTGAGTACTATTCCAGGCAGAGCCGATGGGAGCGGCAGGGAAATGGCCAGTCTCCAAAGCCAGGTACCTCCAACTGAAATCCTCCTGTGCCCAACTGAGTTTGCATCCACACTGAGTGACACCCAGGATTTCAATCCCACGAGGAAAACACGAGGAGGAGGCTGGAGAAGACGTATGTGCATTACCATAACTCCGCTCGCTGCGCATTAAATAACTCTACCAGGGCACAAGTTAAATGGCAGCACAGAGCAACCAGGGGACAATAAATCCCTGGTTATAAATTCCAGCACTAGGCTGTGAGATTGTCACCGTCCTCCCTGGCTGGCTGCAACTGGGCCCAGCTCAGAGAGCGGGAGGATGCGGGACAAGCCTGGGCCCTCTTCCTCCACCAACTCAACTTCCTCCACCTCCCAGCCCCACTCGTCTTCCCCAGAGACTACTGCCCATTTCATGCCCCACTTCAGGAGCTCCCCAACATCACCGGGTGCTCCCCGGGGTGGTTTCATTTGGTTTTGATTCAGCCCATATCAAAGCAAAGGAGGCCACTTCCAAACCAGCTCTCACATCCCGCTGGATACAGCCTTCCACTCACACCCCCATACAAAACACAAGCCAAGGGCACGCGTGGCCTCCTGGGCTAAGGAGACAACGCAGTTCCAAAGCGCTCTAAGGAGAAGGGAGAAGAGAGGAAGGAGTACAAGGTGTCACGGATTTACCTCGCTGCATTCCAGCTCTGCCTGCTCGAGCTGTTATTTCCTGCAAATATATTGCACTGTGGGATGCCTGCGATATTTTATAAAGTTAATAACTTTTTTTTAATTGGATGAGTTTATAGAATCGTGTGAGCAATTAACAATAATTACGTTTAAGACACTTAAATTCCAGGATGCACCACAAACACTGGAATATTAAGCTATAAAAACCCTCGATTGTACATTCAAATTACTTTAAGGGTCTGTTGGAAGGAATACACTCTTGGTTTCAAGAGCCTCACTCCGTTCTGTTTCTACAATGAGGTTACATCAGACATTCAGATGCAGCAGCAGCAGCCCCATCCCCATCCCTGTTCAGCTCTCCAGCCCTGCACAGTTGTCTGGCCAGGCCAGGCTCGGCTAAACCCTGCCCATAGTCCCCAGGGAGGCAGCCTGGCCTCTACGGCACATGTATCAGCTGTGAGGACCAGGGACTGGAAAGGCATCACATTGGGTTTCACCATGGCTGCAGCAGCTCCGGTGCCATTCCTGAGAGGAGAGCTGGGCCAGTGCTTATTTCATTTTAATCACCAGGTGCCAAATTAAATTATTGATGTGGGTTCTCAGTGACAGGTAAGGCATTTTATCACTGCATCTTTAATAATGCAAGAGTCATGATCCTTCATGCTAAAATGTCAAGTAATTCTCAGGTTACCCTTGCTACACGGGTAACTTTTCCCCTTTCCAATCCTTCCTTATTGGAGCTGAGGGCTCCCCACCAGTGCCCATCTGCTCCATGGCAGATGGTGGGGTAGCACCCCAGAGCATGGTCCTGCTGCCTTCCCTGTGGGACCCATCTGACCCCCATGCAGGAGCCTGGCCAGCAAGTGTTAGAGCAGCAACATGACCAGAGGGTAAAGAAGGGATAACCAGAGCTTGGTGGCACCTCTGACAAATAACCCCCAACGCCTCCCTGTGCACATCCACGCTGGAGTGCTGCTGCCTGCCTGGTACAGCTGGGCCAAAACATCCTCAGTCAGACCAGAGGTACCAAGTATTTCCTTTGGGTGGTGAGCTGCTATTCTCTGCTTCCACATGGCGAAACACGAGCCATGTTTCCATCACCACTGAAAGGCTGTGTTGTTCCCCCCATTTTCACCATGGAGCCCTGTTTTGGAAGCACTTGCAGAAGGCATACAGCTGATGGAGCAAATCCCTACGAAACAGCAGAGCCAATGCCCAAGCCTGTGTGACGCAAAGCAACAGGGAATGCAGAGCATCCTTCCCCAGTGCCAGGGATGAGGGAGCACTGCCAGCAGGATCTGGGTGTATCAGCACCCTGTGCCCTGCCTCCGGACCCTTGCTGCACCCTGTGCAGGCTCTGCTCCATCCAGCCTTTGTGTTCCACCGCTGCAGCCTGACATTTATAGGGAGAAGTTTTATTCCTGCTGTAAATAACCTCTAATAGTGTAGGTCATTACACTAATTACAGAAGATAATTAATTTTCTGATTCTTGTTCGGCTGCTGCAGATTCCAAGAAGAGCGCAGTTCATTATTTCCCCCTGCAATTATGACCTCCCTTCTCCTTCCCCTGCCAGCCCCGCCTTCAGGATTTCAACACTTTGTCAAGTTGTTTATCATGCAGCCTTCGAGCTGTTGCGAAGACAAGGAGGCGCAGGGGCTCCTCTCTTCCTCCCACCCCATTTGCAGAGACCACAAGCATGCTGCACGGCATCTCTGCCTCGCACAGGCTCACAGGGACACTCGCTGGCCACCACTGGGCACAGGCACCACAACACATCTCCCAGAGCTGAGTGGGGTCTTCCAAGATGGGCACAGCCCATGAGCTCGCTGTTCAGTTGCCTGGAAAACGTCCCCTGCACGAGCCTGACCTGCTGGTGACTATTAATATGCAGCAGATTGATGATGGTCCTGATGCAGTGCTCGTTACCAAAGCCAGCCTGTGAGCGGGAACATCTGCAGGATCTCATCCCGCCACGGGGCTGAGCGTGCAGGCATCTCCCACCTCTCACGCACAGATGGTGAATAAAGGCAACCTAGCACCCGGCAGCTCTCACAGCTTCACTGTTCTCACCCCACTCAGGACCATGAAGCACCACAGTAAAACACTTGGCAGAGCTCACTCCAGGAGCCGTGTCCCTGTGTCTCAGCAGGACACATGGAGGAACATAGGTGAGAAACAGGGAATTGCAGCTTAGGAATGCTGAATGGCAGAACCGGCATGGCCAAGGCTCAGCTGGGAAGCAGCTCCCGAGCCACCTCTTTCCTTTACAGGAGTGTAAAGCATAAGCATTTACTTTTACTCCTCAGCCAAATGCCTATGGAGACATGGCTCTGGCTGGAAGCGCTGCCACAGCATTGGCTGCTGGGGGCTGGCCACCGCCTGGCTCTCCAGCCATGGTGTAAATCTGGGTATCAGACAGGTTTTAGTGATAATCAATTGTAATAATGAACATGTATCCCTTGACCAGATAAGTGGAACATTATGTTTTAAGTCCAGCTGCAGTGAGTGGGGGCAGATGGATGGGGGCTAAAGGCAGCAGCAAGGGCATCTTCCCATCCCACAAGCCAGCATCCCAAGTGCCTTTCCAATGCCCCCAATAAAACCCCACCAAACCCCATGGTTGGCACTACCCAGCTCACCCCAGCAACTTGCCAGGGAAGCACATTTAGAACCAGGAGAAGAGGGAGGCTGCTCTCATCCAGCACGCAGGTGAACTATGGAACTCACTGCAACAGGATGCTCACCGGGTCCAAGAGTGCAGCCCTGCATCAGAGGGGCCTGGGCAAGGCAGCCGGTAACACACACACCTACTGTTACAGCAGAGATGAATTTTTAAAAGGCATATAAACCCCTGATGCTTCGAGGCATCAGCTGAGCGCTAAGGAGGATTAGGAGGAAATATCTCCTGTGGAAAGCTTATTCCACATGAATTCCACTGAAGGGATCCTTTCATCTCCCTCTGGAGCATCTCTTCCCCTGGCCTGATGTGCCTTGGCACTTGCTGAGCTCCAGTAACAGATTTGCAAGCAGCAATCCTCCTGCAAAGGTTGACAGCTGTCTCCGTGAGGATGTTGCCTCCTGACTGATGGCAATGTGACAGGCAGCGTGGGGAGGACCACCGTCCATCCCTCCATCCCCAGTAGTGGTGCAGGCAGGACAGCTATCCATCCCTCCATCCCTCCAGGACACCCATTCCCAGAACACAGCCACCTGCACCAATGCTCCTACAGGAAAGCATCAGCCCGTACCTTTGAAGTCAGAGAAGGGAAAGGGTTAAAACAAATGGCATCTCCCCTCTCCTTTGCCTTGGAAAGGAGAGGCACAGAGTGCATTAAAAACTGGGTTAAAAATGGCTCTGCTCTACCTATCTTATCTTCTTTGTACTAAAAGCCCTCAAAGAGCGGCAGGTTTTCATGCCGAATTTCCCTGTCTAATCCCCTTTTGTTAGCTCTGATACTGGCATTGCAATACAAACCTCGTCCAGGCGATTTAGGAGGGATTACACGCCCTCAATCCTACAGCATGCGGGAGAAAAATGTTTCCTCAAATCAAATTTTACACAACCCGGTATCTGAGAATAATCAAAGCACAAATCCCTGCTGCGGGGATTGCGGGAGGCGCGGGGGGCGGGAAGTGGTGCACCCAACCCAGCACCCTGCCACGGACCTTGGCACCCTCAAGCTCAGACTGATGCGAACTCAGAGCATACCAAACAATAATGATGCTGCAACCGCAGACTGGGGTCCCATGGCACAGACACCAGCAAAGGGGACAGGGAGACCCACTCCTCACCCCTTCCCATGCCCCACTGGCTGTGAGGTGTGACGGGGCTCATCACACCGCTAGAGCCAGTGAGTAACTCTGCCTCTTACACAGCCAAACGCGCTCTACGGGTCTCTGCGCGTGTGTGTTTGGCTTGGCTTTCCCGATGAAATATTGTTGGTGCCGCTCTTGTAATATATATGTCACAGATGCAACCTCATCTTATTGATCTGTCCTTGCTGCGGGGATATCCATAGTGGAATGAATATGTCTGTATGGCCGCAAAAGAAAAGGTAAAGCCCATCTGACAGTTTCAATTAAGGAAGCGCGAGAAGCGCTTTGCGGCAGAGGCTGGGGAGCGGAGGGCAGCCCGCCGGCAGCGCGCCTGTACGCTCGCATCTGGGTAACTGAAGTGATTTCCTACGCGAGGTGATGGAGGCCAGACCGAAGCAGGGGCCGCGGCGAGCATCCGACCCGGCAGCGACAGCGCCGAGAGCCAGGGAGAGACTGCACGAGTGGCATGTGCTGCATCCACGGATCCCACACTGGCTGGGGCAAGTGCTGAGGAAGATGCACCTGAACTAAACATCAGCACACAGGGAATATGCACTTCCAGAGGGAATTTGCAGGGGTCCATCCTGCACAACCAAACTCCTTCCCTTTGCTGCTTGGGAGCCCTCAAACGGCCTGAGCATCACCTGGGACAAAGGTGGGAAAACACTGGGAAAAGACTAACACAGCGCAAGGGGATTCCCAGGTGGACACAGGTCACCCCTCCCTAGGTGCCTGTGCTCCAGGAAGGGGCAGCAAGAGGTCCTGGGAGCATGGCACTTGTCAAGCAAGATTATAACCACATCCACCCGCTCCCACCAGGCCCGTGGAGAGCTGTAAAACAGTCACTCTGCCACCCCCAGGAGCTGAGCTCCTTGGTGCTTCCCCACCCCTCCCCATCACCTTGGGGCAGAATTAAGGAGGGAAGGAGGGCAGGAGTGCTGCCATCTCTGTGTCCTTCCCATCCCACTGAGGAGGCAGAGGCACACAATGCATCTTGGTCCACAGACTCCCAAGCACCCAACGGATGTGCCACAGGGGCTCACCAGCCATCCCGGGTTCATTTGGCTGGATGGCTCCATGCCTGCTGCTGCCCAGTCATGGGGGATGCCCTGAAGGACATTCCTGCCATACACAGTCCCAGATCCCCTTTGTTTATGGATGCAGAGACACCGCATTCTCTCATTTCTCTCCCCTTGCCCCTCATTTAGGTCAATGCTCTTAATTCCACCATAAAATTAAAAGTTCTGTGTCCAGATAAATCAATTAAGATCCTGTTTGCAACACCTACAGATAAAGCCCACCCAATCTGGGCTCTGGCCAGCTGTCTGAACATTTGGCTTATTCTCAGCAGGACGCATAGCACACGAGTGCTTAAAAGCACTCATCTATGCGAGAAGTAAAGCCCCTTCTTAATCCAGTCCCCCACTGAACATGGGGATGATGGGTCTGCAAAGCTGGCCTCTCCCCACCACCCAGAGCATCCTTCACCTCCAGCCTCCTCCTGCCCAGCAGCACCAGCTCAGTACATCACCAAGAGCCCCAGGTATCATAGGGCAGAACTAGACCCACTCAGCCCCCGGAGCCAAGCCAGCACAAGCTGCCCTGTGGTACCCAGGACTGCTTATCACCACTGGTAGACAATGACAAACAAACATGCAGGTGAATGAGGGATAAAGCCCCAGGTGGAGCTCACTGGCTCTCCTCAAGCATAGCAAATACAGCTAAACCCAGTTCCACTGGGCCTTTGCGAGCTGTCGATGAGCTGCCCTGCTTACCAGCAGCCCCGTGCACCCGCTCCCAGTCATGTGCACTGACAGCACACACGAGCCGGTGCTCACCCACAGCTGCACTCCTGGCTCCAGCGCCAGATATCACCACTCACAATTACACGATCCCTTTTTCCTGAGGGTAATCACTTGTAAGTGCGTGCGGTCCAGCCGCACTCAGAGGCCCTGCCCAGGACCAGGAGCCAACCAAGCCGGGCAGGATGTGCACACACCCCCTTCAGTGGCCTTTGGGAGCTGTGCACCCTGCTCTGTGCCTGCAGCCTCATGAGGCTGCTTCTTCTTCTGGATGCAGGTGATGCAAAAGCCACTTGTTAAACGTCAAACCAAAGCAGCCCCTTGCCTATGGAAGGTCGCTCCTGTCCATGGAAATCCTCACTGCTCTTTGTACACCACTGACATGAATTGATTTACTTAGCTCCAACAGTTTAATCTTCTCCCTCTCTTACAGCAGGGCTGCCTTCCCTCGAGTCCCCCGTGCGAAGCTTTCTGTGTTGGACTCAAGGAAACAAACTGGGGTGGAAAAGGTAAAACACAGGCACAAAAAACCCCACAACAATACAAAACAAAGATCCCCCACAACAAACTGCATCCCTTCTGGCAAAACCCAGAGCGCCGCTTACACAACATCTTTCCTCGCTCCATTATTTATAGTGCAACTGAAACATTTATTCCTACACAGAGCTACCCAGAGCACCGGAGTTTCGGTGAGCAGGAGCGAGCGCTCCCAGGAATCCCCAGCAGCAACCTGTGCCTGGCCATCAGCACCACGATCCAGGGTGGATGTGGCTCCCTATGGGCAGCCCCAAGTGGGAACTGAGGCAAAGCCCAGCTCAAGGTGCTGCCAAGCCAAGGCCACCCCACACCACCCTGCCCTGGGGCATCGGCTCAGGCCCACACAAGGCTCTGATGGGAATATTCCTGCAGCCAAACTGCACAGATATGACAAACACGCAAACATAGCAGTGGAAATCCTCCTGGAAGAGGTAACCCCATGGTGAATCAATAAGCAGGGCACTGAAATTGCTATTAATTATGCCTGCCAGGAACTCTTTTCCGCCCTGGCACTGCTTCTTTCTTCAATCAAGGAGAAGAAACATCAGCTGCATAAAACAAGTCTCATCCCTGGTACCAGGATGAAATTACAGTATCAAAGCAGATGGGATCAGGCTCCAGAAGTTCACATCCAAACCCAGACCAAGACCCCTCACACACAAACTCCATGCTATGCTCGAGCCCACACTGTGGGCACAAAGCCTCAGAGCAAGGGCTGCAACCGAATGGGCACCACTCATCTCCAGCCCCTTCTCCCCACTGCTTTCTGGGTGTATGAGCAACCTCTGAGTGATGGGGAAGAACTCTCGGAGAAGTCTGGGCACTGTCGTGGTCCTGGCACTAGAAACGCCTGGTGGTACACCCAGCCCCACAAACATCTCATGGATCTCATAGCAGGATGCAGTAATTACTGATGGATGATGGGCAGGCTGAAGCCCAGCCATCTCAAAGCCACACAAGGCTAATCAATAGCAGTTTATCAATAGACCAATCAATCATCTCTGCCAGTAAATACATTTCAAGGAGGCCCAAATCCCATTACGTATATCCCTAGTCAAAACCCAGCCCTGGGTCCTTGGACGCACAGCCGGATTAAGGGCAGCGTAATCTGCTATTCGGAGCACACAACACACAAGCCTCATGCCAAAACTTGCAGCTGGGTCTGCCCTGCCTGTGAGGAGGGAGAGTTAAAAATGAAGTGAAATTAATACAGGCCAGCAGCCAGCTCGGTGCGGGCTCGGGGAGGATGCTTTATGTGAGGGATGTGTGCAACGATGCACCTGCAAGAGATGTCCATGAAGGACATCTTGCGGTGCCAAGGAGGGTCAGAACCATGTGCCCTCAGGGGGGAATCCCTGCTCCACTCCCAGGACAAGAGCAAAGGCATCTTCACACACCAGCACCCTCCTGCCTTCCAGAAGCTGACGATGGCTGGCATCCCAGGACCAGCAGGACACACCATGCTGGAGGTCTCCCCTCCTTTAATAGGATCTGTAGTCTGGCAATCTAATTTGATTGGGGAAAACTAATAGAAAGAGGCCCTGGTCTGCTGCAGGGATTAGCCCAATCAGCCCGGAGTGGCTACTTTATTGTTCAGCTCCCTGGCACCAGCTGTGCGTGTGTGCAATCAGCCCCTAATAGCCATTAGGCTGTATCCGCCCCAGCTGCCCGGCCAGCAGCAAAGCTCTTCCACCACCCCTGTGCTTTGAGGGCATCTCCAGGTCCACGTGTAAACCGGACACAAGGGCAGGCACAAAGATCACACAAATCAGGAAGCAGTCTGCACTAATACACGTTTTCATTAGCTTTAAGAGATGTCTCTGGTTAAAACCAAATCCCATTACTTAGGAGAACAGCGTGCACAGTGCTGTCTGCCTGCACGTTAAGGCCAATCGGTATTAACAGGGCAGGTTTTCCGATGACAGTACTCATTTGTCCCCTTCAGACCTTAGCCTTTGGATGCATCCTCAAGGATGAAGCAGTGCATCACAAGCTCCAGCAGACACCTGCCCCAGGCAGGCTCAGCAAAGCCTGATACTGCAATATGAGCAATGGGCTTCAGCCTGTTCCTAATCCCCACAAACCCTTCTGCTCTTGCTAAAACAGAGCATCACTTGTCCTGCTCCATGCAGAACACCCCAGAGCCACCCATGGGTGCTGGTGCTGGCCTGGCTCCAACCAAGGACCTGGAACACCTCATTGGGCTTTTCCTATAAGGGTGACAGTGACCCCACTGCCTTCCAACCAGCCAGGGAGGAGCTCATGGAACCACAGCACACAGCAGCATCGCAGGGCACCATGGGGAGGGCTGAGGATGGAAAAGGATGGGAGTGGGAGAAAAGTGTTGGGAAACACCACACTGAAAGGCTGTACCAAGATTCCTGGTCAGGGGCTGAGCCAGCTATGCCCATGGAGGAGTCCTTCCCCAGTGAACAAGTAATATGCAGGCCCTGGCTCGGGCTGGCAGGCAGGGAGGCAGCATGAAGCTGAACAGGATGCGTAAATACCTGTATCAGCAGGGATTATCTCCTTCTGCCTGCAAATATTTGCTCACCAGAGCAGATAGAGCAGATGCGAGTCAGACATTCAGCCTTACACACGCGATCACACACGGCTGGCAGCTCCATAAATCGTGCAGTGACCAAAGGTTGCAGGATCTGGTTATGGCTTCATCACACGAGCTCTGCAATCAAAAGGGTGCTGCATGCACCACGAGTCCAAGCCCATTTTACACACACAGGTAGAGCAGGAGGGAGTGACGCTGGAAACGGCACTGGCACAATGGACAGGACAGGGCGCAGACCACCTGTAACACACAGGGCAGCCCTGTCCCCATACATAGGATAAAACCCAGGCAGTGAAGCAGCAGCAGGGTTTAACAGACACGGAGGAACCTGCAAGCAAAAAGTGCTGGCAAAGAACTGTGCAGCTTTAGGAATTACAGCGCTGAGCCACCTGGGACTTGTGCATATTGACTTAGACCCAAGCCTTTAATAAGGCAGCTAACAGCATTGTTTTACATTCATCCCTGTTACAAGGCGAACATGCCCAGGACAAGTTCATGTTCCAGCTACAGCACTCACTGGGCTCAACTGAGGGATTACCCAGCCTTGTAACTACAGCTCGCCTCTTCTCCCCTTTCTTCCCTTTCTCTGTTCTTCGCCGGTGTCAGGTCAAAGCAGCTCTTCCCTCTCCATGTTTTGGTTTGTGCTTGGCTTGCAGATCACACACACTCTTCCTCGGGGTCCCTCCTCTGCTCCAGATGCCTCCTGCCCTCTCCTTTTGTAGCTGCTGAGGAGCAGCCCAGCCTTTTTCAAGTCATTTTAAAGGATTCACCTGCACAGCTTTGCCCCTTGGAGAGCTCTCCTATAGTCAAACACTGCACTGGGCTCTCACACCGACCACTGCCAGTGAGGCTCAGCAGCCTCATGTCACAGACACACTGCACGGACATCCAGAAGTGATGGCAAAGGGCACAAGGAGCCCTTTAGGAGCACAGTCTCTAACAGAGGCTGGAGTACATGAATACATTGACAGGCTGTCAGCTGGGTTAAAGAGGCTCCAGCACCCTCCATGGGCTGGGGGAAGCCAGGCAATGTGATGCTGGGATAGCGCGGTGGCCATCGCGCAGCGTGCAGCAGGATGGGTGCTGCACACACACAGTGCATGCACAGGAAGGCCCCTCGGCTGCCCACATGCTCCCTGTCAGCTCCACACAGGACGGTGCCCTGATGCCCTCACCTCCCCCTGTGCTGTGCCCGCGGCTGACAGGTGGGATGGGGAAGGTGATGCTCAGCGTGCTGGCAGGCACAGGACAGCACCGTGCTGTCCGTGTCCCCATGCAAGCACTCAATGGGACATGGCACCCTGCTGCAGGGCAGCGCGCAGGGACCCACAGCAGCACAGGTGCCAGCCACAGCCACACCAGCTTCAGGCAACGGCTCCAGCGGCAGGGATGGCCTCACAATCCTATGGCTGTGCTGAAATACAGCGGTGGGAAGGCCCCTACTGTTCCCCGCGCAGCATTTTATCTTAATAACATTTTATCTTGGATGACAAGCCTGTGTAATGCGGTTTAAAAGCCACGGCTATGCTGACACCGTAACGGGGGGAAAGGAGAAAAAGCTCTTTTCTCCCGTCTAATACATTTGCTAAGGTCACAACTTCCAAACCTCTCGGTGTATCTCGCTCGCCAAGCTTGGAGGCTGCTTTGTAGAGCAGCTCAGAGAGAGCGGCAGGGAGCTCAGACCCTGCTCCTCCCTCCCATTCAGGGCTCCCACAAGAATGGCTCCAGCTCTCGCCTTTCCTTTGCAGTTTTTGCTGGGGGAGGTTTTGCTTCTCCCCCTGCTCGGAGCAGGAAGTGCCAGCGGCTTTGAAGGGGTAACTGGGAAGCTTTGCTGCATCCCAAGGTTGGCAGGAGGCTAAGCCCCACAAGTGGGGTGACAGCAGCCCTTGCTCAGACTGGATTGGCTCCAGCAAAGCCAGTGGTAGGAAACCAAGTCCATCCAGCTGCAATACACCCTGTCTCACCCAGCTGCAGGACACGGGGTCATCCATCCAGCTGCCACCATGTCCATCGACAGTGGTGCCACACATCCTGGTGTGATGCTCACTCTGTGCGAGTGGCAGAGACCCCAGCGACTCCTGCAAGGAGCAGCTGTGGGAGCATCTTAAGCCAGAAACAGGGCTTGACTCAAACCATGTTCCAGGTCCAACCAACCAGAGCAAGCCAGAACTGACCCATGGCCACACAGCTCTGCAAGGGGAGCCCCATGCCATCACGACAAGCACAGATGAATGATCTGCAGAAGTCCAGCCCAAACCCACAGCACCCAAATGTGTCAGGGATCACATCCCTGCTGCTGTGAGGACTGCAGTGATTTGGCACACTACGTTATCGTTAGGGAGACAGCTATCCTGGCCTAATTGCCAGTGGCACACAGAAAACATGGCAGCCCCTAATGCTGGGAGCAGAGCTGTGTAATCACCACAGAGACAAAGGACAGCTGAAAGAAGGAGTAAAAATAGATATTAATAAAAGAGAGCGGAACATGAGCACACAGCTGGGTTGACTTATGAGGGGGGAGACACTGACCCAGGAAGGGAGCAATGAGGGTTAAGCTCTTCTTGTGAGAGCTAATTTCAGGTCAGGCAAATCCTGCTGACAGATAATTTTTCACCTAAAACATGCAGAGCAGGGGCTGTGCCACCACAGCCCAGCAGGGCCTGGGAAGCAGCCGGAGGAGCTGCGGCCAGCCCCATGATCCATGCTGGACAATGGGGCAACCCTGCCCAGGACGGGGACCATGGAGCCCTGCCTGTCCCTGGGCTCGCCAGCAGCAGCCAGGGGCAGCCCAGCAGCCTTTGGCATGAGCCCACCCTGTGCACACCACTGCAGTGGTACCCAGGAGGGGCAGGAGTGTCCCTGCAGCCCAGCCTGTCACTCTGTCACCTCTGCTTTGCTGTGACACATGGCCAGGCCCCAGCGCCCAGGACCATCCATTATTCACATGCACCGTTCCTGAATATTGATGCTAAAAGCAAACTCCCGGCTTGCCCCTCCCCTGCATTAAAATGCCACAGGACCCAAGTCAATGGAGGCATCAGCGCTGCTGCCAGGCTCAACACCACATCATAGGAAGGCTTTCCCGCTCCCGAGGGATTCACCCTGCACGTTCCAATGGACCCACCAGAGAAAGGAAGGCTCAAGGAATGAAAGGAGGTGCCTGAAGGGGACACAAGGAGCTTGCTGCCCCCACCTCTCTTTGTTGCAGTAAAATACATATAAATAAATGTTTCCTGCTTCTGTTTACCCAACTTTGAGACTTCCTTGATTCAGGCGGAAGCCTGATCCCCGCACTGTATCATTACCCTTCATTAGTGCAATTTTGCAGACTTTAGGTGGCTGGAGAAGGAAAACAGAGGATAATCCAGCACTCTGCAAGCTGCAGACAAAAAAGCAGGGAGAGAAGCAAGCCCAGCTTCCAGCCTTCTGACCAAAGCACTTTAAGCATCTCAGCATCCGATTTCCTCCTCCCAGCACACGGGCAGGCACTCACAGCCGTTCCCAGCTCAGCACATTCCCAGTGGCAAAGGGAGCCCCATAAAGGAGAGCAGCAATCCCTGCAGGCCCCATTGAGCCAGCACCCACATCCGTGCTCCTGCAAGTGCACCCGTATGGCACAGGACCGCCGCAGCAGCAGGTCAGAAGGCGCTTGCTCACTCTGCAGAGCACCAAGGCAGAGGTCAGCGAACAAGGGTAACCCACATAATGAGGAGCTTGGCAGCGTGGGCTTGTTCAGCAGCCACAAACCCTCTGGAGGGACTAAACCAGGCCTGTTACACAGCAAAGACAAGTTATTGTGTGGGATTCAGAGAAACAGTGCAGCTCTGACCCTATGCACTGAGACAGAACAGCAAAGCACTGTAGCCACATATGCCTTGATGGAAAGAGAATGACTGACCCAGAACACAAGGAATCCTGCGCATGCTGTGCATCACTGGACTGGACACACCTCATGCCCTCCAGCCCTGCTCACTGTACCCCCAGTCAGCAGTGGAGGCAGGGGAAGCTGCTGTGCAGAGCCCACCCAGAGCACCACATCCAAACCCTGCTCTTTCCTCAGGTCCTTACTCAAGAGACCTCTCCACCCTTTGGCCTCGCAGTCCTCTGGTGATGGACTGAGGATCCGTCACACAGGGACAGCTAAGGTTTCCTTAGCTTGTCATCATTGCTAGATGCTGGAACAAAGAACAGTGTTGCTGTGACCACTGCAAACCCTACACATCACTAAAAAGACAGCTATTGTGTTAGCCTGGACATCACGCAGCTGACATGCCCACGAGTACGTACAGCTCTCGTTGCAACAGGGAAGGGCTCCAAAAAGAGATCTCCTTTGTAGATCACTGCTTTGATATCTTGGCCATTTTTGTATTCTGCATTTCTGTTTTATAGGGCCTTGTTTACTGCGCTGATATTTCATTCTGCAGGTTCCTTTTGGATCATCGTTGAGGATCCTCCCCAGCTCGCAGAGATGCCTCTGCTCACCATAAAAATCTATGTGGAGATTTCGGATTAATTAAAAGCTGCAAATTGCAGAGCCAGATGCGATAACTCACATCTTACCCTTCCAAGAAAAGGAAGATGAGAACATGAAGGCCTCTCAGTTTAACAGCATGGCGCATCCCTTCAAGATGTCTCATTCCGCCTGCAGCCGTATCACTCTGTTCACACTGTGACCCAGCTCAGCAGCACCCCGAGCCTTCCAGAGCCCAGAGAGATAACTCACACCATGCCAGTGAGCTACACTCAAACCCCCCCTAGAAGCATTACTCTCCTTCCCCAGTAACACTGACTTGCTGCCCAGGGAGGCCAGTGATGATGCTCCAAATCAACACACAAGGAGAGAGGATGCTGCGGAGGGCTCCTGCCAAACGTGGCTGTGTCCCTAGGGAGCAGAGGAGCCTCCCAGTACCCAAATCCATCTGATGCGGGATCGGATCCCATCCCGCTGCCCATGCAGCTGTGGCAGTCTGGGCACTGAATGGGGACAGACGTGGGTCCCCCCCCCGGCCCGGGGACGCTGCGTTTTGTGCCCAAGGACGTTCACGCAGCTGTGACCACCATCTGCTCACTGGCAGAGCATGAGCCAGCGCGGGCACCAGTGCCACTGCATCGCCTTAACGCAGGCACGAGGGTCACCCTCTGTGTGCCCTGCCCGTCCACAGGCCCCCACTCCAAAGGACATCTTCCTGGCACCCTAAAGACCCCCCTCTTTAGCAGAAACAGAGGTTATTTGGTTCCTCCAGCTCCTCCCTGCTTCCAGCTCTGCTGCCTGCAGCTCTCTTCCTGGCACAATACCCGATTTGACTTGCTCCCTCGCACTGCCCTCTTCCCATCACTTCATGGGCAGACTAACAGAAGAGGGGCAGGCAGCAGCATCCCTAAGTTCTTGAGCTCCTACTTGCCACAGATCTCTTAATGCATTTCTTGGCCAAGGGTTAGGAGATTAAACACTCCATAGAAGGCGAGCCGACACAAACTGACAGACCTGAAGCTTCTGCACATGCATAAGTGCCAGTCCTCATCACAAGGATGCTTATTTGCCAGCCTCATACCTATCACTTTGGCTGGGAGTCAATCTAAATAAAGCAAATTCACTTGTTCTGATGGGGAGAGGGAGTTGCTGGGCTGTCATAAGGTTGAACTCAGCTGGCATCATTTTAAAGTGGAAAGTGCTGCAGAAACTCAAAGCACGGCATCACCAGCCCCCCGGAGCTAGAGGAGGGATCCGTGCTTTGCTCCACAGCAATGGGGCCAGGGAACAGCGGTCAGCCCGGACCATGCCCACCACCTCGCTGTGCTCAGCCATGCAGCCCATCCCCTCTCCTTCCCTCTGGCTGCAAGGATTAAGACTCATTTCAGATGAAGTTTTCATTATTTTCTGCTCTCCTTCTTTATTCCCAAACTCATTTGCATGACAAAAAAATTAAACAAAAGCTGCTTTTTGAATCTCCACTCATTACTCCCATTACGTTTGTTAACATCATTATCTTCAGCTGAAGATGGCAACTATTATCAAATGTTGCAGAGCTTTTGTAGACCTCTTGCCGTATTACTCTGGAAAATTGCTTTAATGCTGATGCTTTTAGTGGTTTTAAAAAACCAGCTATAGCATTAGAAGCCATAAAGAAGATAAAAAAAGTGCATCATTTGATGCTATGTGCATTTTTCCTCTGTACACTGAAATATAAATACATGGTGGGAATGCGGGGTGCACAAGCTTTTCTTCCACTACAGGATCCACCATGGATCCTCAGATCTGACCCTTAGATTCACCAGTCTCTCTCCCCAACACTTTCCTTCAGGAAAGGGTACAATGATAAAAGCTGGGATTGAGAGGAGCACCTTGAAACACAGCACGGATTGGTTCCTCCAGACTTCAGCAGCGCAGGTCTTGCCTGAAGCAGGAGAGATGTGGCTAACGGCTCCAGCTGCGGGTGCAGCATCCCTATGTTGGGCAGGAGGAGCAAGCAGGGAGCTGCTCAGGGAATAGCATGGGCTGAAATGGCTCTTGCAGGGGGAGAATGGTGGAAAGGGATTCAGCTACCGGCTTTGGAAGCCACGTGCTGCAATGGAGCAGCCCAGGGTCCCACAGGTGCTCTGCGAGGGAAGAAGCTCCAAGTGTCAGCAGTCTTTAGGCAGGAGGGAGCAGTGCTGGAAGGAGAGCGTTTCTGCCTGGCTTCAAACACAGGCTGCGGGATTGGAATTGTCACCGTAATTAAATGCAAGCCCCTGTTACACGGAGCTGTAGCTACAACCTCAGGGACACATCCAGCTCTCCAAAGTGGAATGCTGGGTTTCTGTGCGCCCTGGTTAAAGCCAAAGAAAGCAGAGCGCAGAAGGCTGAGCCCAACACAGCGCAGTCTCCAGGAGGAGGTGGCAGCCTTGCAACCCAGTCCCCAGCAGCACTGCAATCCAGGAGAATCCCACTATCTTTATGGGTGCACCTCTCCTCCCTGCTAACAATTCAGTGGGTCTAATTACAGCAGACACATCCCAATGCCTCTCGCTTTCAACTGGAAACCAACACAGATAACCTTCAGAGCGCTGATAACATCTTGGCTCAGCTATCTGGAGGATGCTTTAAATGAGAGAAGAGGAGAAACAAGAGCAAGCCAGATATCAGCACGTGGAAGCAGACGCAAGATTTGGCAGGGCAAAAGGGAACTGGGATGGGGGCTTCCAAATCCGCCTTCCAAGGAAATTATCCAGGGTATCCACAGCGTATCCAGGGTCAGCACAAAAACAAAGGCTTCCAGATGCAATTGCTCAGGAGTAGGAGAGGCTGAGACCCTCGTGGCAGAGGTGCAGAACAAGGAGAAGTGGTGGGGACACAGCGAGAAGGTGGGAGCCAAGTGTTCATGGAAGCTGCTCATACACCACAGCACAGAGACTTGAAACCCTTGTCCCACAGGCACAGGCAGTGATGAAGAGACCAAGCACAAGAAAGGAGGAGAACAAGAGCTGGGGCAGGACGGTGCTGCCACTTGCAGGGGCTCTGCCTCTCACCATGGGCACTTTCAGCCCTGAGAGGCACGAGCACACGGCTCGGCAGTGGGGAGCATCCCCAAGCCCTCCACCAGCAGCGGAACTGATTCACGGCGCAGCAGGAGAGGTCGGAGCTCGATCGGCTTCCATCGATCAGCAAATTAAACTGAAGCAAAACAAGCAGAATGAGCGTAAAAATTTACAGCCCCTGCCCTGGGTTCAGGTGCATCTGGAGCTGAGACAGCTCCAGCCCAAGCGCTCATCTCTCTCCTAAGAAGGCAGGACGGGCAGCACAGAGAGAAGCTCAAAGCGCAGCCCTCCCCACACACGTGCGCAGGCTTGCTCTGAGGGTGGCACGTGAAGCGTGACACCAAATCGACCAGCTTCAACCACGTACGAACACCAGAACCACAGAAGCCAATGACACAAGTTCACGCTTGGCCACCCAGCCCACGAGACCCACGCAGGGGTTTAAATTATCGCTTTGTTTCCCATCAGGCTTTCTGGTGTTGATTTAAGCTGCCCAAACAGATAATTACGGTCTTATCTCCATCACGCAGCAGCATTAGCTGCAATTCATCATTTTTAGCTTCTTTGTTTCGTGCATTGTGTACATATGTATAAATAAAGAACAAATCCAGCCCTTCGCATTTCATAGGATGCTGGCATCGCAAGATGTTCCTGCCAACACAGTGGAGATGGGCACTTGGTTAAATCTGGTCTCAACTAGAACAAAAATATAATCTCCACAGAACTCTCCCCTGCAGGGAAGAGAAACACGTGTGTTGTTAACAGCTGCTGGCAATGAGACTATGGGGTCCGCAGGGCTCGAGGTACACAAGTGATGCTCAACAGGAGAGCACATGGACATGGAACAGGCCACCCCATGTACAAATACACAAAAAACAGAGTGGAGAAGCCAGCCCAGAGGGAGCTGAGCCCCTGGAACCCCTACATCCCTGCTGCTGCACAGCACCATGCCAAGCACCGAGACCAGCATCCTGCTAACTACGAGCTGCTTAAGCACCCGCCAGCCAGCAAAGGGAGAGAAGCTCAGTGTCAGCACCAGAACTGCAAATTACAACATTCCGGCCTTTTCCATGAGCTCCATCCCTGCATGCCCTTCCTACAGCTGCTGACTGTAATACACTCCCTTGGTCAAGGAAAGAAGAAACAACTGCAGAACCAGACAGAAATCACCAGGGGAGTCACAGCCTTAACTTCCAACACGACACCGAGCATTGCATGCGGAGCGCCGGATGCAAGGCTGCCAGCCAGGCAGGAGGGCTTCAGCACAGCGCTGCAGGGAGCCCTGGCAATTGGAAAAGACTCTGTTACCCAGCAAGGTGGGTGCTAAGGCCCACCTCGGGGGAGGCAAGCATGAGCGGCTCCTCTCAACCATCCCTTTGCTTCTCCCACCAGGTGCAGGATGCTCAGAGGAGCTGCTGCAGGCTCCCAGCAGCGACCTGGTTTTGTCCTGCCCTTGGGTGGCTGCAGACAGAACACAAGGAGGTGAACACACCCCGGCTCCTTCCCTTCCCCAGCCTTCAAGCAGGAGATTCCCCACCAAGTTCCAAGCTGCAAATTGGAGCTGGTGCCCTTAGCATCCAGAGCACCATAAAATCACAGAATCAGCTAGGTTAGAAAAGAGCAAGTCCAGCCATTACCCCAACACTGCCAAGCCCACCACTAAACCATATCACAAAAGGCCTCATCTACATGGTTTTTGAACACTTCCAGGGACAGTGATTCCACCAGTTCTCCGGGCAGCCTGTTCCAATGCCCGACCACCCTCTCAGTGAAGAATTCTTCCCTAATATCTGATGTAAACCTCCCCTGGCACAGCGAAGCAGCTGCTCCAGGCTTCGCTGGGTAGCCGGGAGGAATCCTGCATTATAAAGCCTCACCCGGCATCGATCTCATCCGAGAGCCAGGTCGGAGGTAACTATAACTCACACGCAATCACTAGATAAGACACGACAGGTTATGCCAGAGCTCTGCCAAGAAAGATCACGGAGATGATTATGAAGTTAATTCCTGACACCGCCGCGTGCATGTTGTACATATATTGTATGCAATAGCCATAGCTCTTGTTTAAACAGTGGGACGTGCCAGGACGTCTGATCGATTATACAGCAGCTGAGCTCAGGGAGCAGTGCTAAGGAGGTGGAAGCAGGCCAAAGGCAGCGGGACTTCACCTGGAGAAGCCAGCAATAATCCTGTGTGTCTCACACCCAGACCAGGATGGGCACCCATCACCCAGGAGATCCCCAGGGACGCAGGGATGCTCAGTGCACCATGGTAGAGACCGTACCAGGCTGTCCACCTTCTTATGTACACTCACATCTCTGTGCTGGGATACATACAAGCATGGAAAGCAAGCTGTAGAAACGTTAACCCTTCTACATGCTCAGGAAGCATTTAAGAAACCACAGTGTTCAACAACACGCTGCAATTACAGGCACCCATTGAGTGTGTGACACCATTAAGTCCATAGCATCACACTGCAAACAAAACACAAGAGATGCGAGTCAAATGGACATTAAATGAGACACAACACGCCATCTCCAGTGGTGTCACCAGCTCCCGTTGCCTGCAGCACACTGCTCCTCCAAGATGCAAATGAGAGCTGGTTTGCAGGGAGAAGCAGCTACAAGTAATCAGTCAGGGTCTGAAGCAGCAACACAGCGATAACTAGCACGAAGCTTCTCATTTCAGCTGCGATCACAACTCCCCAGTGATGAGGAAACAAAGACCTGTGCTTCCCTTTGACCAACACATGACGGTCTTGGTGCCATCAGCCCCATTCTGTTTGCCAACTTCCCCAGGTCACAATGGCTCTGCTGCAAGAGGGATCAATGCCAGACCCTGCCTTGAAGCAGAGCGAGAGATTTGACCACTCTTAAAGGCAGCCACAAGCCGATTGGACCATGTCTGTGTGCTTGGGGAGCCCATGGCCATGTGGGGCAAGAGAAGCATCTCCTCTGTGAGCCCAAGCCACACACCCGAGCCAAGAGCTGCCTGTAACGGGTACCCTGCACCAGGGATGCCCAGCAGGGAAGGGAAAGGGGGCACAGGGAGAGCCTGAGGAGCAGTGACAGCATCCGAGCAGGCAGGGGACTGACACAGAGACCACAGGTACAGCTCAGCCACCACAATCCACGGTTTCAAAGCTGCTTTCAGTGGAAAGACACAGAAGAGGGAAGGGAGGCTCTGGAAAGGAATATTAAACACTGCAGAAATAAAAGGTGTTGCTCAAGAGAAAACATAACAAGGCTGAAACCCAGCATGGTGCAGCCTTCAGACGAAATGGAGATGAGCTGCGATCGGAGACGAGCTGCGAACCGATTGCACCCTCTTAAGGGATGCTCTGGCTGTTTAAGGAGGGCGGGCACACTCATCCTTCCTCACCATAGAGTCAGACGTACATGGCTCACATAGTGCCCCAGCCACACGTGGTCCTGCCCTTTCGCACGTCCCATTGCTTGGTGCCACGTGGTTATATGGGATTCTCAGTTTCCAGTCAAAAATAACACCAGTTTCCAGCCCTGAAGGTGCAGAAAAAAGTGACCTCTAAAAATGCTGAAACTGAAAGGCAAGGCAAACGAGTCCCAAATTTGTCTACGCTATAAACGTCAATTTCTTTTTGAAAGAAATGAATGTTTTTGATGAATGTTTTCTTGAATGCCTGCTTTTGGCAGTGCTGCCATCTGTGACAAATCTCTGCCATGCTCGCTATTAGGCTTTCATTCCCAAGCAGAGTTCACAGCAGCTTTAATAAATGGTTAAAAGATTGTCGGGAGTCCAAAGGGCCAGCAGCTTGTTTACCACAAGTGGCTTCTGTCACCAAGTAAAGCACCTTTGACTGATAAGCTTACAGCCCGCCAGGCCTCATGCAGCTTCCTCTGCAACCCTCTAACAAGCAGCAGTTTCAGAAGCACTTTAGTGATGTTGGGCACTTAGGAACCTAATCCTTATCGACTCTGAATGAGATTTATATTCCGGAATGGCTAGCTCACTTGTGAAAGAGGTCCCTGGGTCACTCAGAGCCTTCACTCAACATCCCCGAGTCATTTATGAGCCTTTTAATACCATTCATCTACAAAAAGCACAAACTCTCACCCTAGCAAGCACCAAGCGCAGCCTCTCGGGTCTGCAGCAGCCATCCCTGGCTACCAAAAGCCTTCAGAAGGGTCTAAGGACACATCCATCAGCCTTGAAGGGTCCTGGGTTGGGGGAAAGAGGGTTCTGTTGGGTGCAAAGCCCATGAACAGCACAGGCAAGGGACCTGAGGAGCCCTCCTTCGGCATGTCAGCACCAAGGCTTCATGGCTTGTGAAATGGAGTCCTGAAATGGCTGGTGGTGTATTTGTAGATCCTGTGCGTGACTGAATCAAGAGGAACAATCAGATCTTTTTCCAGATTCGGCAAACAT
Organism: Psittacula echo; assembly: GCF_963264785.1. Classification (NCBI taxonomy): domain Eukaryota; kingdom Metazoa; phylum Chordata; class Aves; order Psittaciformes; family Psittacidae; genus Psittacula; species Psittacula echo. Next base: position 1,053,881 of record NC_137754.1, read on the forward strand.
CAGTATAATAAGAAACAAAATTAATTACATGCTTGAAGACGTGTGCCGGAGCAGTGCCCTGTATTTTCTCCTCATTGTTCTCCAAGCCTTCCAGAGCCACATTTAAATAAAAATGAAGCCGTTATTTAAACCGCAATTAAAGATGGAGCAATTTATTTTTAAACGAGAGCTATCGTCAGCAGAGGAGGAGGAGGAGGAGGAGGAGGAGGAAGAAGGGGAGCTGAACCCAGCGCCACCGCAGCTCACTGGTGCCACACGGCCAGGCGCTGCCGAAGGCAGCATTCCCAACAGCAGCGCTGAGCACAGGCTTCCTGCGGCATCCCAAAGGGGCACAGCCTGCACCATGCCCAATCCTCATGCTGCTCCTCACAGCCCCGCAGCCCTCTCTCAGCACCTTGGTACAGCGAGGAGAAGGACGAGAGGTTCGGTTGTAAAGGCTGAGCCCTTGCTCCACCAGCTCCTCCTCAGTCACATCACAGCGCGCCAGTGCTCGGCACTGCGGATGCATTCCAGGAAGGCATCTGCACCAACGTGCTCATTTGCTCCCAAGCAGGGGGCCAGCACCACAACACCAAAATCCAGCCCTGCTACCCCTTGGGATGCTCACCCAGAGAGCTCAGCCCTGCCTGCCCCAGCGAGGTGTCCATCGGACATCCCATGCCAAGGAGCAGGGAGCATCCTGCACAGAAAGAGGCTGCGGCTGCACTGCCAGGAGGGGGCTGGGGAGGGAGGAAGAGAAGCAACCACAACAAAAACCCACCCTCTCCTTTCAGAAGACAGCAGAATTTATCAGCCTGCAGCCCTTCACATCTGTCTCCTCATGCAAAATGAAAGAGGCTTTGAAAAACAGAGGAGATGAAATAAAGCCGTCTGTGTTAGGAAGCTGGCATCTCTGCCACTGTCACTGTCACCATGGTAGGAATAATGACCGGGATTGTTCCTGCATCTGTGTATGTGTGCGGATGCACGGGGAGGAGGAGGGCAGGAAGATGCACACCCGCACCACCACCATCACCACCTCCCCAGGGCAGGCACCCCAACCCTGCTCCCATGCTGAGGTGGCCACATGTGTGAGCCATCCCAATGGACACAAGCCGTGCTGGCACAAGCAGCAGTGACTTCAGCTCCACCACACACAGCGCTGGTTCCTGTCCCTCTGCAGCCCATCACGAGCCCCCAGGGGCAGATGGCTCAAGCTCATGAAGACATGTGGTTGGAAAAGGAGTTCTGACCTGTACGGCTTCCACATCACTTGGCTTTGCTGTGACTATTACTGCCATGGTGCACAGCTCCCTAGGGAGAGCCTGGCCTGGCAGGACCCCAGCCAGCACTGCACTCCCATCGATGACAATTCAAACACAGGTATAAAAGGAAGAAGGTTCGGGCAGGGTGGAGAAGATGAACGTGCCAGCAAACAGCTGGTGAAGCGAACCCTCTCCCTCCAAACCCTTTTCTCAGACCCGGCTTGGGCATTTTCAAAGGGATTTTGGTGCTATCCAAGCCCACCAAGCCAGCAGCAGCCCTGAAGAGTGCTTCAGGCAGAGGAGTGGCTCCCAAGAGTCCCTTAGGCATCCCTTAGGAATCCCAAGGACCCCTCAGTGGCCCGTGGCTGGTTCAACCCTATGTGTGCACGCTGGGCATCCTGCCTGGCACGCAAAGCAGTGATCCCAGCTTTAACTTGAGTCACGCCAGTGCCCTACAGAAACTCACATCCCAGGGGATTTGAGCTCTCCTTCAGCAGGAATGTCCTGAAAACACACAAAAGCATTACAGTTTAACTAATGCCTTCTGACCAGGGAGACAAGACCACAGCCCCTGTAACTGAGCAAGGACCTGGATGCTCTCAGCTCAGTCAGGCAGCACGGAGCAGCAGCAGGTTCAGCAAGGCGCAGAAGGCATGCGGAGCACCAGATTTCATTCCATAGCTCAGCTCCTCTGTGAGCTGGGCCCTAAAACCTTTCCCAAGGGCTGGTTCTCAGCAGAGAAGCCTCTTGCAATGATACACAGTGTGCGGTCTAAGGGTCTCAAGCTCCTCTAAGCACCATGGGAGGTTAATCAGCGCCCAGTGCACCTCCAAGCCCCTCCTGCTCACGTTGCTCCCCTTCTTTGCATGCCACTGGAGGGGTGCTCCAGAGGACTTGCCTCTTGTTCCTGACTTCTTTGTAATTTCCTGCAAAACCGCTATTTGCAATTCAGAGCATAACTGGAACAATCTACCCTGGGACCCAGGAGAGTCTGTACAACACATCCTGCTGCCTGCTGCTAGCAGACCGCTCCTCCATGCCTCTCCTCCTGCTGATCTCTGCCTGCTCTCTGCAATGCACTCTTTCCACGTAAATCACCTCAATCCTCATGCCACAGTCACTGCTGAAGGTTTTGCTCAGTGGGTACCATGGCTGTTGTCTCCAAAGAGTCTCTGGGGGTAGCTCCCCTGCAGAGGAGCAAGCAGAGCACACAGTGGATGCGCACCACCCTTCATTTGGGTCTGTGCACATACCCCCTTGGCTGGGATGCTCTGTGCATTGAGCTCAAGCAGCACCGAGTACCACAGGGATGCAGGAAGGCCTCCCCGCCGCTCATCATCCCCCTCACCTCTGCCACCAGGGAGCCTGGTGTGGATCCTGAGTCCATGGCAGCCCAGCGGTGCTATGGAGGACAGGAACCTCTCACTGGGTCTGGGTTAGGCGTTGGGCAGAGATATACAGCTCACCCATCTCCTGCGGCTGCTCCAACCCCTCAGCCATGCATCCCACCCTCTATATTCCCTATGGCACAAATGCTCTTTGGGGTAGCCCAAGATTTATGCTTACAGGTACACAAAGAGATGGCAGCTCCAAGAGCAGCTACTCCTCTGTATTTCATGCCTTGGAGCTTGTCATGCTGTATTTGGCTTGTGCTCTATAGTGCCGCAGGGCTTGAGCAAGGGCAAGGACATCACATGGGACTGGGATGCCAAGTGCTAGATCAACAGCACCTTTCCTTCTCCAAAACCCTCCACATCCTTCCTTCTCTACCCTGCAGAGAAAGAAGCCAAAGTCCTCCTTGCTCCAACTGCAGACGGAGCATCCCCTCCTGCCGAAGCTGCAGCAGCACAGTGAGCAGCCCTGGCTCAGGATGGCCCAAAAGCTCCATTTCAGGCACATCTCCGAGAGCTGCTGCATGGGCAACAAGATCAGGAGCTGCCAAATCAGCCTCTCACACCAGGGGAAAGTGGAGACACGCAGCATGGCCGGGCACCAGGAGCACGGGGAGCAGAGCAGCCAGCCCTTGGGTAACCCCTGCCCTGTGCCGCGCTCGCTCCTCCCTGCTCCAGGCATTGTATTTACTTGTTGTAGTCCCTTTGCTCGGTGTGTGTGCATGCGTGTGCGAGATTGTCTCCAACGTGACTCTGCATTATCAGGGCTATAATGAGTCCTTGTTAAAGTGGATTTGATGGAATAATTATATTCCAAAAAAACCTGCGGGAAAGCGCTCTCCCCTCTTAAAGGGCAGGATCATCAAACGTTCTTGCCACATTATTTGCAGTCACACCTTCTGCTGCATCTGCTCCTTTTAAAATCTCTAACTCCAATCTGATCTGAATATATAAATCTGAATTATCACAGCAAAAGGAGATGTGCTCACACCTTTTTTTATCTGTTGCCATGGCGATTAGATAAAATTCACGCCAAGTCTCTGGGGAAGGATGAAATGATTTCAGACAGAATCTCACCCCACTTGGTGAGAATAACGCCTGGAGCTACTTCCCTCTGTAACAGGTCTGGGCACATGTCGCAGCCAGAGAGGGTGGCAGGGGGTAGGGAGAGGCCAGGACACCTTTAGAGATCTTGGGATCATCACAGAAAAGGTTCTGCAGCCCCCTCAGATAGGGTAAGACAACGCTCGTTTAAATCACATCAGGCTGCTCCACGCTGGAGTCAACCTGTCCCAGGCAGCAGCTACAAGACCCAGTTGAAAAGGCCAATTCTTCAGCAGCCTTTTGCCCGATGGTCACAGCTTTCATCTCGGAGCTGCCCACACAGATTGCTCCCTGCACATGCCAGGAGAGAGCCAGGCAGGATGCACAGGACCCTGGGCTCAATCTTCTCTCAAGAGGTCACAGCCACCAGTCCCATGCTCCACCACAGTGACAACAGGGACAGGACAGGGGGGTGGCCCCACATGCTCAGACCATAGGCTGCTTGCTCCCAAGCATGCACCTAGCTTTAAACCAGAGGGAGTTATTCCACACCCAGGCAAAACCAAACAGACCCAGTGGTAATGACCCTCTGCAGCTTATCTCCTGTTCCCAGACCATCCCAATGGAGACAAACACAGAAACAAGCACTGCCTTTCGCCTTGCCATGTTTATTCTGTCTCAGCATCCAGCTTTTCTCCAGTAACAGGAGACTGATGTTGCCCAGAACAAGCCTATTGATAGAAGGACAATGCTGAATTATCCAGGTCCTGGCACTTCGGCCCCTTGGATCATGCCTCTGCGTACCCCATCCATGCAGGAATGCTGCACCCAGAAATCCTCAGCCATGTTTAACAGCAGGTAGCTTCACGCTGCATCCCTACACTCACCACCTCTTGAGACGGATTGCAGAGCCATTTGTGTACATGTACACCTCTGCTGCTGTAGAGTAAACCAGAACGGGTGGCAGATGCTGCAAGGTGCAGCAGAGAGCACACATCTTCAGGGTGAACGGCCACACGTAATGAGAAAGCTGCTGCAGTTTTAGCTCCCGCATCACTAAACCTGTGCTGGGATTAGTTTAAGACTCCCGGAAACAGCCTTGGGCACTGCAGGGGGTGGGACAGAAAGGGCTGCTCAGGTCAAATTAAGCTCCTGTCTGAACCATTGCAACCAGATTACTTCAGATACCTTCAAAACTCCTAGAAGTCTGCTGCTCAATCAGAACCTGCACAAAACCAGACCTCAAACTTCACAGAACTCATTTTGTTCCCAGTTCCCTCCTGGCAAGCTTTACAGTTTGCTTTCCAGAGACAGGATTTTGTGGCTATCCAATTACTAAGTAAGTGCATCCAAGTACCTGCAGCCCTCAGAGGATATGTATTAGGGTTGCTGAGAAAAGCAGGACCCTCAGGAGTGTCTGCACCCTGACAAGCGTTGCATTTAGATTTTTTCCAACACAATCTATCAAGCACACAACACCAAAGCATCAAACAGCAGCTCAGCTCTGGGGCTGCCAGTCCAGTAATGCTGTTCTGTGCTGCCCTGGCAAGCCACAGGCTACCAACAGGCTAGGCCAGACAGGATGCCAAATGCCATCAGCCTTCCCTTGCAGCTGAAGCAATGCCACTGCGCCATGAGGACACTGCTTTTGTTCTCCAGGACACCATGGAAAGCCACTCCAGCAGTGTTAGGCCCATGCACCCGAGTGACAGCCATGTCCCAGCACAGAGCCTCCCAAGGCAAACCCTGCCATGCTCTCAAGATACATCAGCGCAGATGTGCAATGATGGCCACAGGACCAGAGCCAATGACACAAGCATCCTTGGAGCTCCTGGTAGCACAGTGGACACAGCCTGGGCAGGTGGCATGTTTGTGCCAAGAAAACAAACCTGGATACACATTCACATCCCTGAGCTGGCTGGGGAATGGCTTGGCTGTAAGGGTACAGGTATCTGTGTGCTCACAAGGTTCCCAAAGCCAAGCAGTGCACACAGGAACACATCACAACAACAGCAGCTGGATGCACGCTCCAACAGCATCCACATACATGAGCTCCACGCTAGAACATGCTGACATCAGGCTACGCCATGTGATGCCTGAGGAGAGGACAAGTCAGCACCATTCATACCCATTCCAGTGCCACCACAGCCTGACCACAGCGAACAAAGCAGCTGCAGTTGCATATGCAACATATAGCTCCTCCATGGCAAATCAAAGCCATGCGTGTGCCTAAGAGGCTCCTCACGTTACCCAGCCTGGTGATAGTGTTTTAAAAATAAAAATTAAAAATGAAAGCTCTTTACCACGCTGAGTTCTTAAACTGGCTTCTAGCAGCAGTTTCCCCCTCATTCCCTATGGAAAAGGGTCTGCAAGACATCCTCCTCCCATTACTCCCCCCCCCAAACGCACATCAAGCTTCATCAATAGCAACAGAGTCTGAAATCACAGCCTGGGTGTGAAGCGCAATCTTGCACCCAGCCCCTGACCCGTCCCCCTGGTGAGCCTGCACTCAAGGCCAGAGTCCTGCGAGCGGTGCTGTGCGCGCGACAAGGCTGAGCACGAACGGCGAGATTGATTCTGATGTGAGCACCAGCGAAGCAAATGGGTTTTTGAAAACCCTGTAATTTCTCCGCAACCCTTGACTTCACTAAACACACAGTTTTAGACTACAGCACAGTTAGGTAGGCATTAAACAAAAACGAGCTGCACTAATGATGATTTATGTGCGGGATAACCTTCCATAAAGAGTTTATCTTTGATTTCAGGGTAAGTTACAGCGACGCCAAGTTAACCAAATAATGCAGCTCAGCACCTCAACCCCCCCACTGCAGCAGGGCCATGCAGACACCGGGCGCTCCCAACAATCGCTCCGGGTCCCTTCCAGTGCAGGTGTTCCTGAAGGGACACGTTCACCAGGGAATCCGACAGACAAGAGCCAGGCACAGGCACCTTCTGCAAAGAGTGCAAGCAGCAGGCATCCAAGAAAAGGCCCCATGCTCCCCATGCTCCCTGTGCCTCTGCAGGGATGCTGGTGCCTGCATCCCACCAGCAAACCACCATCAAAAGAGCAGCCAGGCCTGCCTGAAGACACGTCTCAAAGGCGCAGCCACAGAGTTTGGGAACTCCATAATCCCAATTCAGTGTAAAAAGAACCCAGAAAGCTCACAAAAGGGCCATGTATCATGCTGGATACCAGAGCTCACCAGAACAGCGGCCCCAGGGGTAATGCTTGGTTCCTGTCTCCTGAGCTACACAGTATTTTGGTTTGGTGGGGGGAAAAGCAGGGATGCAAAGGAAAGTAGAGATTTACTGCAGAAACAGACACTTAGAGAGGTCTGGATGGAGGGTTTCCCTGCTCCTGCCTATTAGGACTGCTCATTCCCTGCTGCACCAAGGCTCGCAGGGAAGATGCACAGTATTCCACAGGAAGCACTAGAGGAAAGTTTCAGGAGCAGCAGCAAGTTTGGCACAGTGAAGCTAGGAAAGAACACCACGTTACACACAGCCAGCTGTAAATACAGCTTGGATGTATTCACACCCAAGAAAGAGCTGCAGCACTTCCACACACCTCTGTTTGCAGGCGAGCCATGAGGCGCTGGGTCTGTACCACTGACGGTCTCACCATGCAGAAAGCACCTTGAAGGCAGCTATTAGGCCGCAGCACCACCCTTCAGCTCCCCTCAGCCTTCGCACTGTTCGCTCTGAGCAGCAGGGACACCCTCCTCCTCTCCTTGCTCAGAATGAGGACAGAAGCAGAGGTTCACCAGCGGTCAAGACAAGACCATGTTTTTGGTAACAGCAAAGCCAGTTTTAGCTCTAACACAAGCAACAACAAAAAAAATCAGCTTCAGGCAGATACTATATTTGCAACCCAACAGCAAAACATGTTTGCTTGTGTTGACTCTGCACTGTAACACAATTTATATGTTCTGTCTTTAGGGTAATTATTGCTTTAGAATGTTAAAATCGCTCCACTCTAATTAAATCATCATATTAAAAAATCCACCGCCACAGCAAAGTTGGGAACAAGTCTGGATAAGATCACACGAGAGCAGGGGTGCTCGGTTCACAAACTTGCCACTGAGCAAACCAGGATCCCGGGAGCAACAGATGCCTTCCCTGGAAGTGCATGGGCACCATCAGCGGCTGAGGAATGAACACCACAGGTGCTGGTGGTGATGGACCTTGCCATGCCCTGCTCAAACACACCTATGGTGAGCAGAGCATCACCACACGCATCACACTGCCCTGCAAAAGGTACCATGCCCGGTCCAGCACCAGCTGGCCTCCAGGGGAGCCTCCACAAACACTTTCCACAGCTTCACTGGACCACCCAGCAGTTTCTCATTGCTAAAATGAAATGGTCTTTTCCACAGTGCTCCAAAACACCCTCACGTTCCAGGAGCTCCGTGCAGAGCCTTGTACTCAAGGAGGCAAAAGGCTGCTTGGACACGAGCTGGCTGCTGATCAACACAAGCTCATCACTCTGAATGCCTGTCCAGGGAAGACCATGCTCTGGAGGCAAAGAGCTTCATGTGGTCAGAATGGGGTCAGTGCTGGGAGCACAGGCGCTGCAGACCCGGGTCAAGGCAGTTGGCTCCCGGCTCCAGTGCTACAAACTGGGATGGGCCCCCTGCCAGCAAGGACATGGCCCCAGTCAGTGCAGCCTGGTCCCCTGGACACAGACCCTGCCAATCCATCACAGCCTGGGGGCCATCAGTCACTATCAGCGCTCCCAGAGCACTGCTTCCCTTTGCCTGCCTCCCGGCCCATGGGCTGTGCTGAATCAGCACATCAGCCGCACTCAGGAGGCATAGGCCACCAGCAAGAGCCACCGCTGCCCTCAGGAGAACCTGTCACCTGCTCCAGGTGAAGCACTTTGCTCCTTAAGCTCCTTAAGAAACAGCCCTGCAAGCAGGATTACAGCAAATCACCTCTCGTGCTTGGTCAGCAGCCACTGGGCTCATGCCCTGCTCCCTGTGGCATCTGCCCCTCTCAGCACTGCCAATGCAGCAACAGAGCCCTGGAGGAGCATCCGGACTTGCTGACCTGTGAGCAAATATCAAGCGCAGAGCATTCACTTTGGGCAAAATCCTTTAATTCTCTGCGTGCCCCTGGGGGAAGCAGTATTGATTGCTTTACTACCAGCTTACGCAGCCAGCACTGCCATCAATACCGGCTCCGAGGAGGGAGCCAAAAGGTCACCCTGGTACACGGGGCTGGTCCCATGCTGTGCCAGCACCTGCCCACAGCCCTTGTGCTGCTCCAAAGCCTGTGAGCAGCAGGCAGGAGCATGGGATCAGCGCCCGCAGCACCAGCAGCTTACCCTGCTCTGTGCCCTCTGAGCTGCACAGAGGCCACGTCCCATCAGTGCTCGGCCCATTCCCAGCTGGGGGAAGAGCCTGGGTTCAAAAGCTCTCTGCTCCAGTGGGAACCCTGTCCCTCCAGCAGGCCCCTTCCCCACAGACCAAACTCGGCACAGAGCAGGGCATAAACCAGTTCACAAGGCAGGCACCTGGGACAGGGATGCCAAGCACGGGGAAGCAGTGCATGATGCCATTTGTACCGAGTTCCTTCCCCCGTGGCTCAATCAGTTGTGAAAACTCACAACTGAAGCTGTGAATTTACTTCCTGACAACAAGAAAACCAGCTCAGATGCTGCAGTCAGGACACAGACAGCATGGGACAGCTCCTTTCCTGTTGCCTACACCCCCCATGGCAGGTACCCAAAGCGATCAGGCTTGAAGGGACACAGGAGAGGCCAGAACAGGGCACGCTTACACCAAACATCCTTGAGCCCTGACATACAACAAATACTGACCACAGCAGCAAGGAGACCCCAAACTCAACACATCTGCCTGCACCACCAGCATTTTCAAGTATGAAGCCATGAGATGGTCATCAATAGAAGTCTTTGCTTCGGCAGCATAGGCACAGACAATAAGCCAAGAAAAACAGCCCCATGACAATGAGTTTCACACGTGGCAAAGCAGATTTCCAAAGAGAATAGAAGCTCCTTTCTTACCTGGGATGATAGAAACGGTGTCTTTCTCCCAGGACACAACACTAACGTATTCCTGCACTGAAGAGGGGATGAGGCACTTGAAAACAGCCACGTTTCCACGCATCGACCTTTGGTCCTCCACCCGAACGGTGTATGGTTCCCTGAAAACTGCACAGAGAAGCAGGCGGTGTGACAGTGCTGGGGGAACGCACACTTCCTTTTGCTTTAATCCCAAGATTCCCAAACAAACCAACCCACCCAGCAGCAAACTGCTTCCATCCCAAGCACAGAGCCCACCTTCCTGGGGAAGGGAGCAGCTCTCCTTTAGAGACCACAGCCCTGTGCTCAGCACACAGAAGGATGCTCCTGCTGCTGGAACCCTGAAACGGTCCCCAGTGTCACCTGGCCTTGGCACGAAGGCAAGCTGCTGGTTTTACAGTCACCAAAGTGGCTAAGGCAGCGGTTTGCAGCACCCGGATTTCAGCACAGGGACTAAGGGTGTTCCATAGCTGTAATGTTGAACCTGCACCTTGAGGTAATCACTTCACTGCTGGGTGCATGCTGAGAACACAGCCATGAGGCACCAGGAAATACAGCCTGTGACACAGAGCTTGGTGTGCTCCTAAACACACCAGAGGAATACTTAGGGAAGCAGATGACACTTTCCCAGGCCATGTCACAGTGGGAGCAATGAGATGTCCCCACCACGGGCTGTATTCCTCAGGGAGATGCACATCCCTTTGACAGACCCTGGACAAGGAGTTCCCCGGTGCCACAACCCTCCAGCAGCACTCATTGGGCTAAGATGGATCGACCCCAGCCTCTTCAGCATGACAAAAAGGAGTCACCATGCCCAATAACACATGCAGACACCATAAACTCTTCAAGTTGAAGTATAAACCACAGTGAGTGCAGGTGCCTCTTTGCTGTGATAGCAATTGTGCCCTGTAGGACACAAGCACCTGGGCATCACTATCACCAGAGACATGCATTCACTCCAGCACTCAACAACACCCCTCGGCCAGAACAAAAGCAGCTCAATGAATCTCCCAAGATAGAACTCCTTCGCAGCCCAGAAGGAAGGTGTTTTCCTGAGTGGAAAGCACCCGCCGGCAATGCATCACATACCTCGCACACACAAGCGAGCAGCGAGGGGCTGACTGTTCCCACCTCCACTTCCCTGGCTTCCACAGCACCCTGTGCTGCAGCAAGAGGCTGGGATAAAAGCGGGGGCACATCCCAGGCTCCAGCCTGTGATGCATGGGGACAGTTGCCACCCTCCCCCCGGCAAGGGAGACCAGCAGCAGCAGAAGACATGAAGTGCAAGCTGCAGAGACCTTTGCCTCTCCTGCATCGCCTGCCTGCAGCTCACAGAGCCCCAAAGGAAAGCCGGGAAGAGGGTCTGGAGTGGCCTCGAGCTTGCTCTGGTTATTTACCAATGCCCCAGCCAGGAGGACAAAGGCTGCATCATGGAAAGGGACTCCAGAGCTAAAGCAGATTAGCTGGAAAAAGCTTCCTTAATCACATGGAGCAGGAGGTTTATTCACGGGCTTTAAAGGCCAGCAGGGACCAGGAGGAGCATCGTACATGCTCACCCCAGCCTGAAGCACACCTCGTGCAGGGGTCCCCCACCTCTGACCCGCACCAACCTTTGCAGCCACAGCTCTGGCCTTTTTCAGCCCCTGGGAATAATCCCTACAAGGCCACAGCGAACAGGATTAAAGCTTCCCATTGGATAGAGACTTGTTCCATGTGCTCACCAGCAGCTTTCCCAAAGCTTCCACAGGTTTTTCCAGCTCCCCATATTTGCAGCTGCATTTTCTTGCTTTGCTTTCTTTATGCAGCTTTAATTGGCTTTACTCGGTGCGTTGCCATTACAAAGCACTGGAGAGTGACTGGGACACGACACGACTGGGAGGAAACAGGAGCGAGGGAACGTTTCACAACTGCTTCCAGAAGCCATAAAGCCAAAGCACTTGGAGCTGCCACAGCTGGAGCCATGGTGGCCCCTGGTGCCCTGCATGGGGTCCCCACTGTGTGCTCATGCCCCCTGCTAACTGCACCTGCTAAAGGGACACGGGAGGCTGGGCTCCCAGCCGAAGTCCCACCGCAGCAGGGGTGCATTGAGAGAGGGGAATGAAAGCCAGGGCTCTGCTCTGCTCCCGGCTTGCTATGATCCCAAGGAAGTCCTCAGCAGCTGGGAGAAGAGCAAAGCAAGGTCTCTGTGCCCGGCAGGAAGGCAAGGGGGAGAGGACAAGCATTCTGTTCTGCAGCACATCCAGGGCACTGACTCTGTGACACCCATCCCTGCTGCTCCAGCCCTGGCCATCCACAGCCCCAGCACCCTGGTACCCCATGAGAACCCCATGGTCTCAGGCCCAGAGTCACCAACACCAGAGGAGCCACAATCATGCACTGAGCAGCACAAGCCACCCTGTGCCTGCTGGGTGCCACAGCCCTCGCATGGCACAGGGGACGCAGCCACGTCACCAAGGAGCCACTCTGCAGCCTGCAGTGCCCGCTTTCAGTGCTCTGTGCCTCCTGCACCGAGCCATGGTTTATAGGTAACCTCTGAGGGTGGGTAAATGATTCACTCTGCAGAAGGGGGTTAATGCCCATTTACTCTGCAGTACAAGGTATTAAAATAAAAAACCCTGTAGTCACTTCTGTCATGCTCCCTCTGCTAGCCCCACTTTTAATAGGTTACATAATGAAGCCATTCCTGGGCTATTAGCCCTCCTCAGCCTGGTCAATAATTTACTATAATGGCTTTCGGAATCAGCTCTTTGCCATATTCCTCCTCTTTTTTCTCTGTTTAATAAGCCTTGGCAAGCTGGGGCTGGATGCGACAGTGGGAACAGGCTTGAGGAGGGCTGTGGGACACAGTGGGGTCTCCCCACCATGGACAGATGTGGTCCAGCTCCTCCTGTGAAAAGCCCCCATGTATGGATGGGTATAACAATATGAGTTCAAAGGGAGAGGACCTCTGCAGCCACCCCACGGCCTCCAGACACATGCTGGAGACCCCCAAGCCCAAGTTCCTTCCCCGGTGGTCAGCCCTGCCCTGGTACAGAGCTGGCTCTTAGCTGGGGCAGGATGAACACCTTACCAAGCACCCTGATCTTCTCCCTGCTCCCTGCCTATGCAGCATCAAGTGATCCATTTGCAGAACCGTGTTACTGGCCCATGCCAGGGAGACAGAGGCGAGCGGATGCCTCTCAATGGGCCAACCAACAGGCCATGGAGAAGACCAGAGGAAAGGCAGCACCTCATCCAAACCCCAGCGCCCGCAGCGAGCTCCTACCTGCTTTAACACGGATATTTGGGCTCCTGATTTTGCCAGCCGAGTTCTCCGCGGTGCAGAAGTAGTCGTTGTCGTGGATAAAGCTATTGAAGGCTGATGGCGAGAAGGGGTAGAGCTGCAAAGTCCCATTGGCATGGACATGCCGGATGTGGGGCACATCGTAGATGTCGTCGCCTGTGGCCAGGTACCACCGGAGGACGGCGCTGGGTGACCCTGCTGCCGGGCAGGGGATCACCACCCCCACTGTGCTGGAGAAGGTGACCTGCTGGATAGAGTCGTTCACAAAGTAGAGGCTGGTTCCAACATCTTCAGCATGTGCTGTGGAGGAAGCAGAGGCCACAAAGGCACGGGGTTAGTGCAGAAATGGCCAATCCCACCGGCACAGAGGTCACCCCCAGCACAACTGCCCCGAGCCCAGCCCCTGGTCCCCATGTACAGCAGAGCAGAGGAGCATCAGTGCATGGGCTGGAAGCATAAAGGCCACCTTCACAGGCCAGCGCTCTTGCTGGCAGCATGGATCAGGAATCACAGGCACCCAACCAGGGGCTGTGCAAGCAATGAAGGGTACCCAAGGTATCCCCCAAGGCTTCTTCAGGTGGCTCTTAGCATGTGGTCCAACCATGCCTCAGCACCCAGAGGCCTCAGGACACCCATGTCCAACAACAACAAACCAAGCACAATAAACCACTGATGTTCCTCCTGCAAACCCCAATGTCCCCCAACCTGGAGCAGCAGAACATCAGTACCCCTGTGCCCCAGCAGCTCCCCAGATGCCCATCAGCAATGCAAATACATCCAGAGCAAGCCTTCCCTGAGCAGGGCACAGATCTTTCCTGCTACCCCATCATTGCCTTCAAAAGCTGCAGCAGCTCCCATGAGAGGGGCAGGAAAACTGGGATCAGTGCTGCTCCCCTTGCCCAGAGCCAGAGGGAGGGATGCCTGGTCCCAGTTCCCCTAAGCCCAAGCTTAGGTTCAAGGGCACGTTCCAGGGCTGTGCCTGCTGCCACCCAGATGCCCGGGAGCATCTGTGACCACTGCAGACAAGCGCTTCCCTTGCTCAACATGAGGGAAGGGACCTCTTCACCCAACTCCTCCCGTTTCTCCTTCCCACTCTGCAGGACCACGAGCTCCCCCTTCTCCACCAAAGCAAGATTGGCTCTAAATAAGGCTGAGGAGGCCCCCAGTCACTCGGATCCGGTTTCTTTTTATAGCCGCACTCTTTCCAAGTGGGCGGAAGGACAGGGATAGCAAAGCGGCCCTCGGCGCGGGTATTAATAGCTCTGGCTGAGAACACTGCTCGTGGTGCAGCAGAGCCAATAAGCTGATCACTACGGTGCCGCTGGTTCAAACCGAGTCACGGGGGACCCTCCGTGACCTCGATTCCTTAACTTGGGGAGGAGGGGACGGGAGCAGGAGGGAGAAGGAAAGCCTCATCCATACGGATAGCCTTGCTGCAGCTCCTCACCCGAGGAACGGCTGATTGAGCGTCACTATCCATGGCCATTCACATCGCCACACCAGCCCGCTCCGTACCATCCTCAACCAGGTAAAGATGGGAAACCACCAAACACCTCACTCCTTCCCGGAGCCCATCCTTCCCCATCCTTCTCCCAGCTGGACAGACAACCTTGTGCCTCTTCCAGCACCCATGAAACCAGAGGTGAGAGCATCTGGTTCTTGCACTCTGTGTGCTCTGCACTGAATCATCACCTAAAATGACAGCGTTTCCTCCTTTGCCCAGGTCAGGGGCACTGCACAGCCAGAGCAGCCAGGCAAAGCCATCTGTGTGATGGATTAGCTGACTAGCGAGGTCCAGCTCTGCCACCACACGAGACAACAGATTTATAGGTCAAGAAAGCCTCTCCATATCTCCACACACACCGGTTTCCTGCGCCCGTGCACCAGTACAAGCAGACAAAGCCATTCATTTTTAACTGCCTTCCCGACAGCACCAGGGGAAGGATGGACCAGGGAAGTGAAGGGCTCCCACTGAGCCAGGCTTTGCAGAGCTCCGGGGCCACCGCATGGCCCCGCAGATGTCATTTGGTGACATCTCCAGGCTGGTCTGTCGCCATGAATCAGCATTTCCCTTCACCAGAGCAGCGCCGTGCTTCTCCCAAATACATGAAAGAGGAAGGCGCACGTTTGCAGGCAGAGGAAGGGAAACAAAGCAGCAGGGTGCTATTTGTGGTAGAGCCCATCACCCCAGCAAAGCAGAAGGTCCTGGAGCCAAGGCACACAGTGCCCATCCCCTGGCTTCAGACTGGGAACATCCCATTGTGCTCAGCATCCACCCGGCTCTGCCCCAGGCTCCATCCAGCATCACCATCCCTGATCCCAGGCCATGGCTCCTGCTGTAATAGGGATCAGAGAGCATCCCCAGCCTAACAGGGAAATATCTTCTTCCCAAGTAGTGCCCAGGAAGGTCGAGAGATGGATGGGTGAGGGGCTGGAGAGTGGAAAAATACCTCATAAACAGGAGAATTCAGATTACCCATAAAGCTTTTTCAGGTCAAAGGAGGAACCAGATTTTTCATAGAAAATGGAAGTTATGGGATTGGCAATAGTTATGTGACAGACGCATAGAGTTAAATCCATATAATCTCCTTTACCATTTAGCATTGAGCACCATCCTAATTCCATGTTTCATAAAACCGTCTCCAAATCACTGGGAGAGATTAACATTTTAGAAATAGCACTGCAATATTTTTAACCCAGAAATCACTGCTCACATCTGGTCAGCTCTGCTGACCCTAACCTAGATATCGAGGGCATTAATGCCCATGAACCTGAAAAGGGGAGGCTGGAGGAGCCACAGCTTCTGCTGGGGAAACACAGCGACGCAGGCACACGGCACCGACCCTGCAGCCAGCACTGGGAGCCACCCCAAGCCCAGCACCCAGCCACACGCTGCCTAGCTTGCTCTGAAAGGCAGGTATTTGAAGGCATCAGAGTGCAATCTTCTCAAATTGTAGTAAATGACAACCTAGAAGTATTGAAATATTAATATCTCTATCTGAGCTGGGAGAAGCAAGTCATTTTGCTATCACACCATCAGAATATTTACTAGGACTTTCCAAACTCCAGCACCTTCAGCAGCACAGCCGACCTCAGCACTGCAAAGTGCTGTACAGAAAGCACTTGTTTGCTGTAGGAAGTGGCTATGGTAGAACAGCCATAAACTGACCCCAGGATTTGTCACCAAACCTCCTGTTTCTGAAGAGGCAGCTGAGGTGCAGCTCTGATTCCTGCACAAGGAGCAGCACAGGCTGAAGCCTCAGCCTGCCGTCACCTCGCAGGTGAGTGCCCAGCAATGCAAACCCCCTTCTCTGCACAACCATAGCAGCAGAAAGCCCAGCAAAGGGAGTGAAGGAGCCACCAGGACTTGTCCAGCCACCAGCTGTAAGGTGCTGCAGGGATGCTGGGAAGAGCAGGCTAATTGCCACCTCACCACTCATTTATTATCCTCATAAAGGGTGATTGACACCTGTCCTGTTCAAGCAGAAAGCAAATCAAAGCTTGGCACTCCTTGCAGGGTGGGGGTTACAGGTAGCTGGCAAGTACCAATCTTTCCTCTCTACTGCTTTAAGATACAACAGTAATTCCATCACATTCTGCCTGCACATTTGTGATGCTGGAGCAGTCTTTGGCCTTTCCTGGAACTAGCTTCCTTCAAGCCCTCATCTTCAGGACACTTAACAGCCTTTCTCCTAATGAAGGGAGTGACCTTAGAGCTGACAGAGCCAGAAGTGGCACCTCCATCACAAAGGGAAGAGGGAGAGAAGCAGCTAGACAAGGTGAGAAGCACAATGCTGGTACCCTTTCAAGCGGAGCTTAAGAAATGCACGCACCCTGCCAGGCGCATGGCACAACCCCATGGGATGCCACCCCACCATGGTGGCTTTCCAGCCCAAAGGGTTAAAGCCATGACTACATCCCACCTCCACAGGAGTCCCAACCTTTCGGCAAAGCCCCTCCGGCCTGAGCACCATTGTCCTCACAGCCACCAACCAAACAGGGAGCAAAGGAGAATGCTGCCTCTGGTCCCTCTGTGGGTAAGGGCACTGCTCAGACAGGCTTGGAGTGCAAGCTGCCTGTTCCTTAATGCATCTGCATGGAAATAAAGGCCTGAACCACCTCCAGCTATTACGACAGCACCCAGGCTGAGCCCGTAACCCTTGCCTGGAACAAAAAAGCTCTCCCCACTGATTTGCTCTGTACCAGGGGCAGGCAAAGGGATGCACCAGAAGCTGTGCACACCAGGCTTCCTACAGAGCCAACGGTCCATTGCATCTGGCACACCACAGCCCTCCCATTCACTTTACAACACAGACATGAGCATTTCCACCATGTGGCCAATGGGTATTAGAAATGAGGGGCACGGATCAATAGAGCAGCCTCTGAAACCTCACCCACCTTCTCCTTTCCCCCTCTAAGTTGTGCTCGCTCCCTTCTCTCACGGAGACGCGCAGCCACAGCCCTTTCCAAGAGGCAGCAGCTGGGGCAGGCAGCAAGCGTTAGCAAGAGTCGGGAAATGGGTTTCCTAAATATTTGGTACAGCTCTGCTGGCAGATGATGGCGGCGAGACGCAGATTGCATGTGGCGGGGTTTGCTTCTTATGGATCCACAAGCAGAGAGAGGGGAACTCGCAAAACCATGGTTATGTAAAAAGCTGTAGCTGGCTATAATCTAGATTGCAAAGACAAGAAACACCGTGCACGCAAACCTGCCACCATGTAAGTAAAGCACACATCACGACTGCAACGCCGCAAGCCTTCCTCCTTCGTGCCCTCCTCGGGAGTTACCCCTATTAGCAGTCCACTGATCTGGGTGAGATGACTTCACGTTACCCAAGGCACAGCTCGGAACTCGGTGCTGCCATGTCAGAATTCCTGCCACAAAGAGAGGCTTCCAGTTTCATTCTCGCACTCGGCTCATCAGCTGCTTCAGAGGACAGAGCTCGCCTGGTCCCTCCACCCCAGGACAACACAGGCAGAGACCCAAGCACCATAGGAAAAAGGCACCCGGTGCCACGGCTGCCCAAAGCTAAGCCTGCAGCTCCCAGCTCCGGGAAGAGCTGCTCCATAGCACAGCCCTGGCACTCGCCACCCGCACCAGGCACAGCCTATTCCTTCAGAGAGCAAACACACCAAGAAATATCAGGGTTGCCTTACGGATTTTCTCATCCAAGGGCAGGAGCAGCCCTAGGTCCGTGCAAGGTGCAGGTGAGGGCACTGGGCAAGGTGCCACCATGGCTGCTTGTGCTGGGAAATGTTGGCTATCCACAGCATAAACACACTCTGGGCACGGCGAGGAGTTGAGCACTGCAGGCTTCTCCTCCGTGCATTTAATGAGGGTTCCATGTTTCATTTCAGAGACAAACGAGCACTGTGCCACACTGGGGGGCCGAGATTAAAACACGCAAGCTGCATCATTCACTGCACCCAATACAGGAACATGATGTAAATGCAATGCCAATAGAAATCAGGCAGCGGAGATCCAGCAGGAACACGCAGGGAGATGCTGTTCCAGCTCCAAGCCTCTCAATTTTGACCAGTATGCTCTTCGTTGCACCGCTCGCCCCTCGCCTTCCCTCCTCCTCTGCCTGGCTACTCTTGTTCATATCACCACACCATCTTCCTGCTCAACTCCTGCTTGTGCGCTCGCCAAGCACCTATTTCTGTTTGGTTTACAAGTGGGGGAAGAAATGAGCAGCTACAACCCATCCAGGGAATTCTCAACTTCAGTGGTCCCCTGGATCGAGCATTTATTTGCTTTCAGTTTCTACTTGTGCTCTTGCTCTACAGCAGGAACGTGTTAAAAGGATGTGCTTCAGTGCCCCAAAATATTAAGTATCTGAAAGGTTTATCATGCATTAAGCAATTCATTTTTTGTATCCTATTATTATAATGAAACTTCCATTGTATTGCTGTCCTCTCTTTGGAACCGTTTCACTTTAACACTTTGCATCACCAGGACCATTCAACACTGAAGATACATTCTATTTCTTTAAAAAAAGAGAAAATGAGGCCAGGAGGAGTTGTGCTAATGGAGGCATTTAATTTGCTCTTCTCAGAAGAGATTGCTCTGTGGGAAGAGGTCCCTTTTCCAAGAAGCTGGGGCTGAAAACATGCAAGAGCAATAAACCCAGTGAAGCTCTTTATTATTTGGGCTATCGGGGGGAAGAAATGGGAGCATCCTCGACGGTTATCTGCTTTTGGTGCTGTTTCCTCCTTGTAGCACAGTAAAAAATGCAAATGTAAGCAAAGCAGATGCTGGCACGTTCAGCACAGCAGATCCTAAACACAATAGCGATTTTGGGTAAAGCTCCCAAACGCAGCTTTGCTCCAGCTCAGCTAAAGCAGCTATTCCATAATTGATAATTGATGGAAGAATTGATCACCACAACACACGGGACAGGATGCCCTAATAACCCTCGGCGTATATTTGTCATTGGATTCACATGCAGATATATGGGTAATGCGATAAGCAGCACGAGAGGGCTCATGCAAGGAGGCAGCTCCGTCCCTTCCTTGCACTTTCCTCATTTCCCAAAATTTCCCCCTTGCTGTTCTCCAATGTCAGAAGGGATAATTAGGGCAAATGTCATTTCCCACCCGCCGAGCAGATCATTTCCCAAAAGGTGGGCACTTCCATCGCTGCATCTGCAAGTCGGGCCGGGTGCAAGGAGGCCATTTATTACAGGAACACAATTAAAAATTCCCACAGATTTGGAAATGGGCAATTCCTTTATGTAACCTCCATCGATCGTGGCAACAATCGCACTGTGCTTTAACAGCCCACGTTCTGTGCAGCTTGCTTTTTTAATTGCATCTACAGCAGAGGCTCGGTTTAGAGTATAACCTCTACGCGTTTGGAGAGCATTCGCTTAATCCCCAACTTTAATTTAATCTCTCATCTTTAAGCGTGTGCCTGTCTCCTTGACACACTTGTTTCACGATCCCCCCCATCCTTGATATAAATCTGATTTATGCCGAGGCGCTGGGTTACCCTTAACACGGCGTTCCTAGAGGGAAGAATGCGGGCTTTAAAGCATCGCTGGGTCTAGCCTGCCTTGCGGGATCGGGCTATTGCTCCAGGTCGCGCTGGGCACACAGGGCACGGCTCTCTCGTTCCGCTGGGGCCGGGGGCCCGAACCGGTGCGGCTTCCCGCGTCCGTGCCATCACCGGCGCCCCGGGACTGCGCCGAGCCGCGGCTCCGGGACCGCCCCGCTCCGCGCTGCCCGCTCCGAGCCCCGCCGCTCCGTCCGGGGCGAGCGCCCCGACAGCCGTAGAGCCCCTCTGCCGGCCGCTCCGGCGGGGCGCACCGAGCCCGGCATCCCAAGCCCCACTCCCGGAGCGCCCGCCGCGACCCGGCCGCAGCCCCGTCCCCGGGGGTGCACGTACCTTTCCGCAAAGAGTACAGCAGGAAAAAAGTTACCAGCCACATGCCATAAAGAGCACCTATGGCCCCGGGCTGCGGCGCAAGTGCGGGCGGTGCGGTGCCCCGGCGTGCCGCGCTCGGTGCCGCCGCGCTGCCGGGCAGGGTGAGGTGCCCAGAGCCGAGCTCGCAGCCGCTCCTCCTCCCCTCTCCCGGCGAGTGGCGGCGGGCGGGTGGGCCGGGCTCCCGCGCACTCCCCGCCCCGCTCCCCGCAGGGCTGACGGGCGGCAGCGCCCACCGAGCGGGACCCCGCGGACGGGGCGCGACCGCACCGGACCCCCCTTCCTCCTGCTGCTGCTCCCCTGCAGCCAGCCCCGCTGTGGGCACCGCCGCTCCGGGCAGGGCTCGCCCCCCGGGGCTTAGCGGGAGCCGATCACGCTCCGCCAAGCCGAGCCCCCGGGGCTGGAGCACACGCGGCGGAGGCACCAGCCATCCCCTGCAGACCGCCTACGGGAGGGCGGCTCATCCCCGCGGGGAGCGTGTGCTGCCGGCACAGCAGCCTGGATGCGTGTCGGGGCTCAGCCAGGACACCGGGCAGCTCTCCTCCTCCCCGAGTCTCCCGGGCTCTTTCCAGAGGACAGGAATGGGGCTTTCCCATCACTATCCCAAGCTGCTTGCACGACACGGACACAAGCAGGATAGGGCCTAGAGACTTCATTACACATTCGTCCCTCGAGTCAGCAAACAACAAATAAACACTAGTTAATGCTTTACGTCGGGGGGGGGGGGGGGGGGGGTATGTGAGGCTTAGCTCAAGCCTAGGATCTTACTCCTCAAGACAGTCACACCAGAGCCAGTTTGTCTGGACCATTAGAGCAGTTCAGAATGTCTTCTCTTGAAGTGATTATAAGAGCTTCTCTTTGCTTTCCAAAACAGCCTTTCCAATTCCAATTTGTTGGAAAATAAGCAAAGATTGAAGCATTCTGATTTCAAGCAAAACAATGAGTAGAAAAAACATTATGTACTGATTTTTCTTTTTTAACAAAGCAGCACTGTTTTGCTTCATTGGAAAACCATCACCACCCAGTTAAAGAATTAGGAACACAGCTCCTTGGCCCTTTTCAACCCACACTGGTTCATTGCAATTCCTCACACTTGGGAGTCCCTTGGAAGAACCAGAGAGCTCACCCCCACCACCGAGGTGGTACTTGCACAGCGTGGGGGAGCAACTCCTGGTTTGCAGAGGAGGGACACAATCAAAGGACGCGGAATCTGGCAGGACTACGGAAAGATCCTGCACACACACCCCATGTCCCCATCCCCTCCCTATTCCAGGCCACCCACACCAGATACCCTCATTTTCATAAGCAGCAACCACCTGACCTATATACATGCACCTGCCCAGATCTCAGTAGCCAAAAGCCAACAGCAAAGTTGGGAGCAAACACTGCCCATGCTATGAGGGCCTGATGTACCACATTCCTTCCTCCTCCTCTTCTCCAAGGAGATACTTCCCCTTCCTCCACGCTGCCAGGCTCCATCGCTCCATCACCACCTCCTGTTCAGCCCATTCCCAGGCCACCCCAGCACTCTGTCACCACTCAGCTTGTGGGTGTCCCTGGCACACAGCCCTGCCACACGTGCTCCTCCCCAGCCCCATGCTGTCACTGCTGCTCACTTGTACCCCCGGCCGGGCCATCAGCATCCTGAGAGGCGATGAAGCAGCAGCTGATGCACACCCGGTGCCCACACATCACATCCCTCTAGGAACTGAGGTGCATTTCAATCGCCACCTACATCCATATACAGATGTTAGCCGATACATAGCAAGGAAATAGATATTCAGGCCCATACCCAAGGCAACAAGCAAATCCTGGGCTCTGGGAAGCCCCAGGCACATGCCAGGCATCTGCCCCCTTCCTTCCCCAGCAGCTGCTGCAGGATGGCAGCACAGGCCAGCCTGCTAGCAGGGATCTTCCTGCCACCAAAACTGCTACAGCATTTCACTCCCCAGCACGCTGTGTGTTGGACTCAGGTGCAGTTCTACCCTCCTACACTCAGGAGTGAATGAAAGCAGGGTGCGGGGGCCGGCGGGGCACTCACTGGCACAGTGCCCGCAGAGCCTCACAGATCTGTTGGAGGCACATGTGCAGGGGAGTAAACGCTACTCACCAGCTCATTTTTAGCTCCCTTGGCTGCTCAGCATCTCCTGTGAGCTTCCTCATCAGCCCTAGCTCAGAGAATCAGCCTCTACCAAGAGCACTAACCTCCCCCTGCCAAAAGCTCCTTCATCAGGACAGGACAGCATTAGCTGGCGAGAGGAGAAGCAGCATCAAGAGAGACAACCAAATGCTGTCCAGCTGAACCACCAGCCCCAGGTCACACTCAGAGAGCCATGGCATGCCCCTGACCTGCTTGTGCCCCCCCTTCACAGCCCCATTTGCCCCTCCATGGACTGTTCAGCCCGGAGGCACAAGCGGGTCTGGCAGCCAGGCGCTTCCTGGAGCCGGCTCCTGCAAGCCCACACTTGAGACCATTCAGGGCCACCACAGGAAGCGTTTGCCCATCGCCTTTGCATGAGTGACCCCGCGCACAGGCTGGGATGGTGTCCCATGCTTCGGACGGCTCTGATCGGGAAGGGCTGGGCAGCAATGACCTGCACTTTGGCAGCACGCAGGAGGCTCCTAGAAAGTAAGGCCAGCCCTAACAGGCTAGGAGATGGGTGTCTCACTGACCTGCTAACAGCGAGCAAGCGACCTGCCAGAGCGGCAGCAAGCCCAGCTGCAGAGGGGAAGCTCCCACTAAGGAATTCCTGCCCTGGCCCAAACGCTACAACGTACACAGGGGAAAATCCAGCTACACAAACCTGTGTGCAGCCCTGAGCCCCAACAGGCTTCCCCCTTGGGGAGAAGGGACCCTCTGCCCTTCAGCACAGAACATGCACAGCAGGGTCTTTCCTGCCAAAGCCGTGCTTCTGCCTCTCCCCAGGGACAAAGGGGGAGAGGTCGAGCGCTGCCACAGCCACCCTGACCCAGCCAGCCTCCTTTCACCTCCCCCTCCCCGCATTCCTTTTGGCTCCAGGCACCATTTACCCTCAGATCCAGGACTCCCCAGAGTTTTGGGGTTGCTGGGGTGCCCCATGCTCACAATACCCTGTCTGCCAGCCCGATGCTTTCCCTAAGGACAGTTCTTTCACCAATGTGCAAAAACCACTGTCCATGCAAGCACACAGCAGGTCTCTGGGGAGAGCAGCCAAAGGAGGGCCCTGAGAGGCACCCCCCAGCTACTGTGATCACCTGCGGCCCAAGGCTTTGCCATGTGCCAGCACAGAGGCACTGCAGAGGGGCACACAGTGCTGTGGGGAGCATCTCTCACCCCAGCATTCCCCCAGCCAGTGCATGCCTGGTCTCCCACCGGTCCTAACCCCACGTCCTCAGCCACCCTCCCAGACAAATCCCCCGGAGGAAGCAGTCATTAAAACAAGAGGGCTACTTACCCTGCGGAGCCAGATTGCCACGAAGCGCTTCCTACACGTCCAAAGCTTCACCCCGCAGGACCTCGCAGGAAGCAGATCCATTCCCCTGTGACCCCTAACCAAGAACCCTGCTCCACAGGGGGCGCAACACAAACTTTATCCTCCATAACAGCCCCCAGCTCCGCAGGACCACTTCTACAGCCCAGCACTCGAAGGTGGGGGAAGAAGGTGGTCATTGCAGGCTGGGCTGCAGCTGGGCTCAGCAATCAATACACCACCAGGCACACCTGGCTGTGAAAGGGCTGGTCCCTGCGGTGCCCGTCTCCCTGGACACAGTCACCCCCAGCAACACCAACACAAACCAGTTCCATCCTATTCCTGCACTCTTCTCAGCCCAGGCAAAGGGCAGCAGCCCCAAATCTGACCCTGTACGAGTGCTGCCCAGGTGGTGATGGGGGCAAGGTCCCCTAGCTCGCCTCTGGACATGTCGCAGCCTTCCCGCATCTGTGCCTCAGTTTCCCCAGTAGAAGAAGGAACCGGTTGCCACATGGGGCAGCGGGAAGATAAATGCCCTGGAGGTGGCAGGGGGCTGGTACCCAAGTGAAGGGGGCTGGCAGCCCCCAGCCAGGCAGATGCCAACAGGTTGATGTGCCCCAAAACACGATCCCACTTAAACCCCCTGGGCTCGAGCAGCTTCAAGCGTTTCCATAAGGTACCCCCCAGTGCCGGGTCCTCCCGAGCCGGCAGCAGCAGGACCGGCAGCCGGGATGCTGCGGGACCCGCCGCGCTCCGCTGCCCGGGAAAAGCTGTTCCCAGGCGAGAAGCTGGATCTGTGCTTCCCTCTAGTGGTGGAGCGCGGTAGTGCGGAGCGCGCCGCAGCTCGGCTGCTCCCAGAGCCTTCATCCCGTGGCCATCAAGGGATGCGCTCACACTGCATCGCTGCGGCCGTCCATCTACCTCAGTGTGAACACTTAGTGCCTAACAACCGCCGCTCTGGGGCATGTGCGACATGGAAATGAGGGCTCAAGCGTTATTTACGCGGGCTGGGAGGGTAATTGAAGAGCGCGGAGAGCTGCTGTTTTGGCAGACGTGGCTGCTGATGGATGCGCTGCCTTTTCGGGAGCAGAACAAAGGGAGAAGGAGGCGTGTGGCTGGCTCCCAGCCAGCCCGGCCCCATCTCTCCACAAGTGTTCCTCTTTGGCTCCATTAGTCACCATTTGCTGATCTCCTCTTTTAACTAATGAGGAGACATTTTGCATTCACGTTTCTTCCCGGGCCAAACACATCCCTGGCATCGTGGAGATGGCGGAGCAGCGCTGGCGGGCTCCAGCGGCCTCCCTGCTCCTCCTGTTCCTCATCTCCTCATGTTCAGTCATGGATTAAGCACAAGAATGGCCAAGGCACAGCCAGCCAGAGCCCCTCTCCCTTGCACCTGTCTGTCCAGAGACTGGCAAAGCAAACAGAGAACAGCCAATGCCAAAGGGAAGCTGTTCAGAACTGGAATCCTTCCCAGAGGAAAAGGACGCTCCAGTTCTGCACCGTATTATTGACCCAATCCCCTTTGTGTCACAGAAAAGATTTACTTTGAGAAGATTAAAGGCTCAAGGGACTGTGAGAGAAATCCTCCAAGATTGCCTGGTTCGAAGGAGAAGATGCACACCTCCTGGCCACGGCCATGGCTCCCAGCTGACCCATGGGGCTCCAGGCACAGGGGCTTGTCCCATGGGGCCCCCTCCATTGGGGACCACAACCCCCCTTGCCCAGGCCCTTGCAGCCGAGGAGAGAAAGGGTGACATTTCCCTGGGTCTTCCCAGCTTCCCACTCCTGGGCTCAATGTCCAAAGCAAAGGAAACATGGAGAGAGGCAGGGAGCCCTGCCCTGGCTCACACCCCTGTGCTGCTGGCAGCACCCCTGCCCCTGGCACAGTGAGGCCACCTTTCCCATGCATCATATGATTTACTTATGCCTTTCCCCTGCTGTGGTTCCCTGGCTCCATCCTGGAGGGGCACACAGCAAAGGCTACTCCAAATTTAGCTCAAATAACAGCCTGGCCTCCAAATGTAACCCCCAGAGCAAGCGCTGGGGTGCTGGCACTGTCCTGCTGTGCCACTGCACACCCTGCCCATGTCCCCAACCCATGGCATAGTGCCCCAGCCCCAGCCAGGGGTGCGAGAGGCTGTGTGAGTGCACATGTGGGTGTCCACAAGCCGTGCAGAGTAATGCTATTAATGCCATCTGGTGCCGAGACAGAGATCTCTGTGCAGGGAGCCAGACATGGTTTGTCCACCCCTTAATCTCCTCCCTTGGATGCAAGGCTCTGCCTGCGAGGCTCTCTGGGGGGCTGGTGCCAGGGTGCACAGCCTGAAGGGCATCCCTGTGCCTTGGGGAAGATGGGGAGCCCTGGGCTGCAGGATGGTGAGACCCTGCTAAGGATGGACTCATTTCCCATGCTGGCTGCTTCCCTGGCTCCTTCTTTAGGGGACACAGCCACAAACAGCACACCTCACCGGTGTGTGCTGTTAAAAAGGCACTTTTCTCCCCCCACCAAAGGTCTGTGCAAAGCTGCAACAAGTCCGCATGAGTGGGTCAGTGTCAAGTCAAAATCATATTTCGAGATAATCTCCTTAGGGTGTTAAATAAGCACCTCAGATTAGACAAATTGCACGGATCTGGTCTAATAACCTCCTCCCAGTTAATCCTGTTTTACTGTCAATGTCTGACCTCAATCAAAGCCCAAATAGACCAGGCGAGCTTGCTTCAACTCCACCAGCAACGCCAGGGTGGCCGGGCTTGCAGAAGGCTGTGACACCACATCCTCCTGCAGCAGGAACCCAGGCTGGATGCACCATCCCAGCCCTATTGTTGCCCATAAAGCATGCCAGGATCAAGCACTGCAAGAAAACGAGCACACAAGCAGCCTCACACATCCCTGCTTCTACATCCAACATGGTCCACAGCCTGTACAGCCCTCGCTGTGCATCCCAAGGGAAGCATGTGCAGCAGGATTTGGGCACCCACAGCCAGCGCGCACACTAGCAAGAGGGGAGATCCTTCCAAGAGGCAGGGATGGCTGGAAGCAGGAATGTCCCCCCCCTCTGCAAACCCAGAATGGAGTTATTGGCTGTTCCATGTGTGCGCAGAAGCCGGCAGGAACGGCTCCTGGGACTGTGTTGGAAGATGTCTGCAGGGCAGAAAAGTCACTGGTGCGGGGCCAGGAGAGAGCCCATTCGAATGCCTCAGGCACAAAGTTTAACCTCGCTCAGCTTGCACTTTATTAGCCAAGAAACGCGCTGCATCTAACAGAGGGGAAAGCACGAGGGCAATTTGTGTTCCAGCCCCGTCCGGGGTGAGCAGGGTAATGGATCCACTGGAGCGGGGTAAGGAGTGGCGCTTGGCAAGGACTTTCCTGCTTTGGATGAAGCCCTGCATCCACGATGGCATTGCAGCTCTGAAATCAGACAGAGCAGGCAGGTTATACAGCACAGAGGCCTCCAAGCATCACTGCCCAGCACAAGCAGACCCAGGGAGTCCGGCTGTCAGCGAGGTGCATCCTCCTGCAACCTACCCGCAGCTACAGCTCTTCCTCGTTACCTTGCCTGTGGAGCAAAAAGCAAGGGGAGATGTGTTACACTGGGCAACACGGCTGAGATGGGAGGGAGGAGGAGCCGAGACCCCAGCCCTTTCAGCTGGCAAGAATAGGACAGGGAGGAGAGATCAGGCTGCCTCAAAGCCACGCAATACCCACCTCCTCTTCTTCTTCCCTCCGCAGTGAAGCCGCTGGCCTGGGGGCAAGAGACACAACTGAGACCTCTTGTGCCTGGAACCTTCCCTCCCATCCCATCTCACCCCTTGTGCTCCTCTCCAGTGAAGCAAGTCCTGCTCGGGGCTTGTCCCCTTGCTGGGGACCAACAGGTTTGGCTCTGCAGAATCCCCTGAGCTCCCCCTCCTCCCTTCGGGGCTGTCAGGAAGACACGGACCCGCCGTGCTGCCCTGCACAGCAAAGCCCCAGCCACAAGAGCTCTCTCAGATCTCTTTCTCTCCACGCTGCCAGCCACGATGGCAAACGCCGGTGGTTTCCTTATCTTTCTCCCCAAAACCACTGAGCCACGTCAGTGCTGCAGCTGCGATGCTGCGGCTGCCCCTGTCCTGCGGGGTGAGGCAGGCAGTGCCTGTGTGCGGGGCTGCGCTCGGCATCAGGTCTCTCTGGGAGCTGCCAAGGTCTGAAGGCTCTGGGAACGCTGGCGTCTCCCTGTGGAAATGTCAGAGCTTTCCCTGCTATTTTTAATGAGTGACCTTCCCTGCGGAGCCTCGGCGCTGGCAGGGAAACGCTAAATCTGTATGTGCTCTCCTGCCCATCTCACGTTCTGCTGGGAGCTTGCCTGGCTGGAATTCCCCAGGCTGCAGGCGATGCCCTCCCGGCCGTGGTGGGGCAGGACCCATGGCCCCCTGCCCCTCCTGCACCTGGCACGGGGTGAGGAGGGAGATGGGGTCGGAGCCAAGGGGAGCCCAGCCCACCCGAGGCACTTACTGAGGATGATGAGGAGCCCGACGACAAAAGCCACGATGGCAAAGATGAGCCCCCCGTTGCGGATGGTCTCATAGTCTGGGGAGGAGGGGAGCAGGCGTCAGCCGGGGCTGAGCCCGTGGCAGGGTGGGAATGGGCTGCCCTGCATGGGCCATGCACTCACCATAGCTGAACCTGTCCAGGCCCTGCTCAGGGGCTTGCTCTGGAAAAGAGGAGAAACTCAATGAGAGCCAGGGCTGGGCGCTGGGCTCGTGACGGGGAGGTGACATGGGAAAGATGAGGAGTGCAAGCAAGAGCTCTCCAACTTCCTTAAGGTCCAGCTGAGCCAGTAAAGGAGTCCCAGATTCCTGGGTCTCACCCCAGGAAGTTTAAAGTCCATTCACAGGATGCATTCCCAAGAAGCCCCCACCCCGTGCCAGCCACCGGATGGCTGCGTGTCACTGCTGGAGCCACCTTACCTGAGTGCGCATCCCTCTGCCAGGACTCAGTGGAAGGAGAAATGCCCCTGAGAATCCAAACACCAGCCGGCACTGATGTGCCAGTGGGCTTCAGAGCTCCGGCCACAGAGCATCCCTGTGTCTCCCCTGAATCCTCCACAACGGCTTCCCCCGTGCAGGCTTCTGCATGGCAGGAGGGACCAGCCCTGCTCCCCGCACAGAGATGCCCCAGGGAAGGCATCTACCCTCCCATGGAAGCCCTTTGGGTGGGCGCTCCCCGCAGCTCTCTTACCGTCACCCATCGTGTCCGTGCGTCCAACGGGTGCCTCGCTCTGTGAGTGGGCACCCACGGGAAAGCACATTAATTGGGAGGCAAACCTCATTAAACATTAATGGCCTCGGTGTAATGTTTATCACAGTCACGAGGGGAGGCACAGGGCTCCCGCCCGCCTTTGGGAAGGAGGCCCAGGAGGGGAGGGCCAGCGGTGGGAGGACCGGGCACCCCAGAGCCATGGGTGTCCCCATCGAAACACACCTTCCATTGCTTTCGGAACATCAGGAACCCCCTTCACCTCCCGCTGCGGAGAGCAGAGGGATGGGTGCAGGTACGGGCTGTGCCTGCTTTTGCTAGGGAGAGGTGGCCAGCACACCCTGTCCCTGCAGCCTGACACCGCAGGTCCCTGCAACAGCCACGTCAGTGCCTCCCAGCACAGCATCGAGCCACCCCGGGCACCCCGAGTACCCCAGCACAGTGCGCTGCACCCCTGCGCAGCAATGGGTACCAGGATGCTGCACCCCTCGGGGCTGTGCCAGCCCGTGCAGCGAGGCCAGCTGCCAGGCGGGCTGTTCAATCCAGTTTGCTCTAATCTCAACATCAGCGAGCAGGAATCACGCGCCCAGACAGCACCTCAGCCCCGGCACCATGGGGTGAAGCCAGCCCCCAGGAGGGTGGGTGATGTGTGGGGCCATGCGAGCAGCCCTCGTGTTCCAGAGCCTAAGCAGTGCTCAGCAGCCCCCTGGATCTGCACTCCGGCAGCCAGAAGCTCCCGAAGGCCGAGGGACAAGGCAGCTCTGTGGGGCTCATGCTCTCCCATCACACGGTCCCTGGCTGCAGGAAGGAGCAGCCAGCCTGCCGCTGCTAGCACAAAGCCCTCTCTGCTCCCACTGCTCCGTCTGCCCAGCCTGGCTGCCCAGCACAAAGGGAAGCTGCCCACCCGCTCCCCAGAGGGCCGGACCCTCAGCCCCTGCCCTGCTCCCCTGGAGAACAGCACAGCCCTTGAGACGCCGCAGCCAGGCACCGATAGAAAGGGTATTTATTCCCTTCCCTGCCCTTGGGTCACAGCACTGAACACCCCAGCCCTTCACCACAGCAGCACACTCGCCTATTTAAAAGGAAACACAATAGCTCGATTTATTGTACACAGTCAGGATTTTGCCATTTCTACACACCACAGGGATTGCTTTGTTCCGTGTTAACACCGACGGCACACCACAGACAGCACGGGCACTGCTGACAGGGCTGGGCTGCGCGGGGTCTGCTCTGCCCGAGGCTGCACACAGAGGCAGGACTCTCTACAATGGCCAGGAGCAAGGGAAGGGACAGCCAAGCCAGCAGTGCCCAGCCATAGCTGAGGCTGTGGTTTCCATGCCCATGGGCTTGGGGAAGGTGCCTGACACAGACTTGCCTGCTGGGACCCTCAAGCAGACACAAGGGGACAATGGCTCAGCCCTTCCATCACCACTGTGCAAGCTCAGGCATGCAAAGCCCCTGAGCATCGCTCACTGATGCTTGCTCCATGGGGAGAAAGGGCAGCTGGCATCAGAGTGCTGACAACACGTAACTGCCACAGGACGACATGCAGCACTGACACGGGTGGCCATGTCCTGGGCCACGGCACACAGAGTGACAAGGCATCAGGAAGGGCAGGGAGCACCAGGAGGAAGCACCGCTGCCCCTCCACTGCTGGAGACAGGCTCTTGATTTCAGTCCGTGTTTCTCTTTAGCCCTCAGAGACTGTTTAACCTGCCCAGCTCCGTCTTGTGGGCAGGCAGAGTGCTGGCAAGGAGCTGGTTTGTGCTGGTAGCAGGGTCACCGCTGCGCAGCCGCCCTCTTTCACAGTGTCACCGTGCTGGCAGGGGGACGTCAAGGGCTTCTCTGCCACTGCAGCGCTTCCTCACACTTAAAGCAGCGTCCCACACCGACGGCTTGGCTTCAGCCAGGGACACAAACGGGGAGTGCCAAGCAGAGACAGGGCAGCTCCCTTCAGGGAGAGCCCAGGAGAGCCGTGGGATGTCCCTGCCTGACTCCACTGTGGCTGCCTTGGCGCAGGAGGGTTATTGCTCAAACAGCAGCGTGTGGTCCAGAGCCTCGCTGGGCAGGACCCAGATCCACTGTGGGACCGGTCCCTGAGCCCTGCCCAAAGCCAGCGGGGTGAACCCCGAGGGCTGCCTGGCACAGACAGCACCGTGCGGGCTGCACCGAGCACCCCCCGCTATGGGCAGGGGGACATGGGGCTCCCCTTGGGCAGTGCCTGCCAGTCCTACACGGCCCGAGCCACACGCACAGCACGAGAAAGGTGAAGAGAAAGTCACTATTACAACATCAGCAACGACTAGCCCTAGAGGTCATGATCATCTCACATCAACATTACACACCACTGGAGGCAGAGAGGACGGTGAGTTTAGTCGGGTTAGTAAACAGAGAACCGGTGCTGAAGTACAGAGGGTAACACAGACACAGCAGCTTCACATCTCCTCAGAGGGACCGGCTGCTGCGGTTTCAGTTTCCTTGCAGGCCACTGGCATCTGCAGTCCAAGCATCTGTCCTCGGGTCTCTGGGTCTGCATGGCAAGGACAGCAGTGAGTCAGGCTGGGAGCAGCACCAGCAGCACAAACCATGCTCCCACCAGCGCGGGCTCCAGACTGCCCTGCTGCAGCCCATGGGCTTGGGGGAACCCTGCTGCAGCCCAGGAGCAAGATGCCCAAGGGACTCCCACTCAGCTCTCTCCAGAGGCCCTAAAAATAAACCCACTTTGGGTGGAGGAGCACAGGGGAAGGAAGTGCAATGCAAAGGAAAACCTGGACAGATGCTTCCCTTTCCTGCTGGGCTGCCTGGGGCTTTGCCTGGGGCATGCTGAGCCCTGGCTGCTCCTCCCTTCCTTCCCCGCACCGAGGCAGTGACAGCCCCAGTGCCACCACACAGGCTGGCCAGGGCCAGGACTCACCGCATGGCTCTGCTCAGTTCTCCACCTTCGGTGCTCCTGTTGCTGCAAAGGGAAGAGCAGAGTGGTTTGGAGTGCTCTGAGGGCATGGGTGCAGTGCAGCAGCAGCAGAGCATGCACAGGACAGGCAATCTTACCGTTTGAGGTGATCAGGTTCTCAGCCTGGGCCTCTTCGTCCCCTGGAGCTCTGCAAGAAGAGGAGCACAGTGAGAGGCTGGGACCTGCACCCCATTCCCAGGGGTGGGATGCCCAACAGTGTAGGGGCACGATGAGGAAGGAGCCCTGGAGTGTGTGGAGCTAATTCGCACCCAGCACCATTGCAGCAGACCTTTGAGTACCAGGCACCCGAAAGGGATGCTCAGAGCCCACAGCCACCCTGCCAGCTCTGGGAGGGAGCCCGGGGGAGCTGAGCACTGGGCAGAGAGGTTCTCCAAGGAATACGTGCCCTTCCAGGCTGCCCTCACTCACCTGGGCTTCTGGTTGAAACTGCACCTGCATCTCCTGCCTGCAAGTAGAGAGAAACACCATGAGCATGGCCAAAGTGGGAACAGAGCAAAGCCTTTCCCAATGGCCACTCCCTATAATGGCTCCCACTGCCCCAGCCTGCAAGCCCAGCATCCCCTGGTCCCCAGCTTACTGAGTATAAGGAGAATGCCCACAGTGAACAGGACCACGGCAAACACCAGCCCTCCGATCCTCAGGCTCTGGTAATCTGGGGGAGAAGACACAGGGGCTTGTTCCTGCTGGGTTCAGGGCAGACTTTTGCTCCCCATCACACTGGCCAGCACACCCATCCTCATGCACAGTGATGCTCACCATAGTTAAAGGGGTCCTCCTCCTTCTCTTGAGTGGCCACTGAAAGAAGCAGACAAGGGGTGGGAGGTGAATGATTGTCCTGGCTGAACCCCTGCAGCCCCAATAGCCCCCAGCCAGTGCAGGCACCCTTCTCCTCATAGGGCTGCTGCCCAATGCCCCACTCCAACCCCTTGGATCAGAGGGGTGGCTGTCCTTCAGACCCCTGCAGCCTTTCCCCATGCCCCTGCCGTCTCCAGCATGCGGGAAGCACTTGGCACCTACCATCTGCCATGGCTGCCGGCACCAGCAGGGAGCACAGGAAGATGAGCACTGCCTCCATGGCTGCTGTGAGAGAGGGAAGCGGGATTCAGCGTGGGGATGGCTGATGGAGGGTACCACGATGGGGCTGGGTGCATGGCGGGGTACTGCAGGCAAACCCCTGCAGCCCATGCCATGAGAGAGGGAGCCCAGCCAGGATACCTGGTGCCATTGCTGTGCCCAGCCTTGGGGGACATGGTGGCTCACAGGCACAAAGGAAGGGAAGGGCTGGAGCAGACAGACATGTCCTGTGCGGTTCTGTCGTGTGTTTTCAAGCACCTTTGCACCGCTGGCTCTGCTCCTTGGTGCGGTCTCAAGCCTGCACTGCAGGCAATGGGGCCAACACAACGGCTGTGATCTCTCAATCAAGGTCAATACTGTGCCCTTCACCCAGAGCATACTTTAATTTGTCTCAATTAGCATAGCAATTACAGCACATTCCTACAATGAGGCCAGTGGCCCTGATGGGACATGAGCTCACAGCCACACTTGCCCCTCGGCTCCTCACACTCACCTGCAGCAGAGCTAAGCTTGTCCCTTCACCAGCACCAACACACTGCTCGTGTGCAGGGGCACCAGAGCGTATGGACCTTTCCTCAAGGGATGCCAGCCTGGTACAACAGCACTGTGGCCAGGCTGTGATTCACGTCTCCATGCCCCAAGCTGCCCCCATTTGGGATGGGCACCCTTGCTGCCGGGACTGGTCACAACCAGGCACCGCTGCTCTGCAATGGAAGGGCCCTGCCAGCACACACGGTACCCATTAACTGGCCCTCAATGTGCTTTCTGCTCCTGCTGAGGGGACAGGCAGGGGTGGCTGCTCTGGTCCTGGTGCTGGCTGAGTGCAGCACACACCTTGCCGGGAGGACAGGGCTTGGCAGGAGCATCTCCTTTAAGGGAGCAAGCAGGGGGCTCTGAAGCATGGATCTGGCTGGGCTCTGCCTCCTGCAGCGTGTCCCTGCGCTGCTCCCAGGCAGCCACCCAGCACCCGACAGCAGGGCTCGTGGCCATACATGGTGCGGGAGCACCAAGAGGTCTCGCTGCTGGCACAGGAGATGGAGAGGGGTTATCGGGCGCCCTGCACAGCCCTGATAGCACCGAGTGCTACAGAGCGGCTGCAGCTGCCGCGCTGGATCTGTGCCGATAAGAAAGGGGCCCTCGGCAGAGCAGGAATTCAGCTCGCTGACGGATGCAGATCCCTGGCGTGCTGCTATTCAGCCCCTCCGGAGCCTGACCTGATTTGGATGCAGCCTCCATCCCAGCCCACCCCAGCAGCCAGCTCCTCAGGGCACCAGGTCCATCCTGACGCGGCTCCTTGCCCCAGTTCGTGCTCTGAAGGTGCCCAGGAACAGCACGTACGGAGGAGCACCCACCACCCTGCCCCAGCTGCCCCAGCAGCGTGTTGTTCCATGGCTGTTCTCCAGCACTGCCTTCGGGAGCCAGCCCCCATTGTGCCTGTGGAGGAAGCAGCCTCCAGCCCCACGCTTCCAGAACCTGATTTATTCATCATAACAAGTTGTGTCCCATGATAATTCCCGTCCCTCCCTCCCCTTCCACGTCCTGTCATTTGGAAGTCAGGGTGTTTTATCTGCACGCTGGAGGGTTTCATTTCCCTTGCCTGCAGCTGCTGCTGCCATTGTGCGGCGCGGGGCTGCGCTGGAGCGTGCCGCTGGCTCCCGCGCCCAGACAAGCCCCCTCGTTAGCCGAGGCACCTCATTCTGGGTAATTACCAGGCCTTAGAAACACGTACAAAGCACCCAGCAGCTGCCGGTACTGTAACTTCGAGCTGCACATTTCCCTGCGTCCTTTATCTCATGTCCTTTATCTATTTACTGCCGAGGCTGTCAGTGCAAATTCAGTGTCATTACCCGATAGCGGGGTGTTGTACGCGCACAAGGAGATGCAATGCAGCACGTGCCGCTGCCAGATGAACAGTATTAATTGGCTCTTGTAGCATATTAACGATGCCTTTATGTTTTGAACAAACCATTCATCAGAGTTTTACAGTTTATTTGGCTGTTATTTGACTGCTATTGTAGCGGCAGCTCGGTGACAGCCCCTGCAGAACACAGTCAGGGGGGTTTGCATTATGCACAATGCCCTACCCTGAACCCCACCACATTCCCTCTCCCATGGGATGAGCCCTCCTGCCTGCAAAGTGCAAGTGCAGGGGCAGCCCTGGGTCTCCTGGGGGCAGCAGTTCTCACCCATCACCCTGCATCCCCAAGTCACTCATCACACGGAGCCATCCACCCAAACACCTCTTGTTTCGGGATGCTCCCACTGACACCTGAAAGATGCTTCCCAGCACAGGAGCCGTGCTGCCAACTGCCTGGGTGTGTTTTGCCAGCTCTAACATCTCCCAGCTCCAGAACCAGCCCATGGCTTCACCACGGCTCTTTGCAGCGCCCAAGGAAGAGGCCAGTGCTGGGGCCCTGCTCAGTCACAGGCGCTGCTTCCAGTCCTCTGGAAGCTTTTGGCTTTTTGCACTTGGTGCGGCAGAGCTCACTTTTATGCCAAGCCCAATGCACAGCACATAGCACACAGTGCACAGCACATAGCACACAGTGCACAGCGCACAGCACACAGCGCACAGCACATAGCACACACATGTCCTTTGTTTTTCTAACTCAGTTCCTAAAATCCACACACTTCTGCTCGCTGAAACTCCTCTCCGCACGAGTTAATCATCAGGACTGGCAGCGTCCTTGCTCACAAAACAAACACAGCATTCTGGAGTGCAACCCAGCCCGCCTCTCCTCTCAGGAAGCACATGCCTTGTGAAGCACCACAGCTTTTTGGGTTGTTTCCCCACGCACTTTCCATGAAGCTGAAATGGAGTGAGAGGAGCAAACACTGCAAAGGGGTTGTGGTGCTCCCCGTTTGTGCCTGCAGACCGTAGCGCCCAGGGCTCCTCTCACCCTGAATCCAGCTGTGCCTCTGCCCAAAGGCAGTGCAAAACCAGCCCCATGAGCCCATTCCTCCCCACACCGCTCTGCTGGGCACAAACCTCTTTCCTCCCCATGAGCCACCCAAAGTTTGCAGTCAGTTACCCAGCTGAGGAGCCACACGCCCATACAGACCGCAGGGAACAGGCAGCGCAGCGCACATCGCATGGGACTTGAATCAAAACATGTTTTTTTCCTGTTGAAACTGCAAGACTGCCTCAACACAGAGAGAGGCAGAGCTGCACAGGAAGCGGGGCTCTCCCGGAGCTCTGCTTCCCTCTCGCCAAGACCCAACCTCAAGTTTTACGAGGGAAAACCAAGTATTTACCCCCCATCCCTATCTACATGGCTGAGTGAGAGCGAGTGCCAGGTAGAAGGCATCAGGCACTTGGGAGAGGGCCTCAGGGAAGAAAGCAATAACACAGACCCAGGGAGTACATGGAGTTTGCTGTCTGGGGGCTGGCCTGTACTGTCACATCCTACCTCTCTGGTAGGATGGGGATGAGACCAGGGCTGAAGGGCAGCACCAGGGCCATCCTCATCACTCCCTGCCTACATGGAGCTTGGGCTTCAGGCAGTCGGAGCTGGGAACCACCAATCCCCATGCACTGGAGCCCGATGATTCACTGCCCTGCTGCCCCGTGCCAAGCTGATGGACAACATGCTTCGCTCCATGCACGGCACAGTCACAGCTCTCCCTCAGCCTCTTCCTTCTGGATGATCCCTCCTTGCAATTCCGCATGCCACTGAGTTAGTGCGTGTGCGTGCATGGAGACTCTGTGTGTGTGAGACAGAGGAGCAGGGGAAATCCAAGCAGACAGACCCAGTCTCTCCTGCCCCTCAATCAGCTCTCCATAGCATGGCAAATCATACCAGAGCAAGGCAGGTAAATCTGTAGCAGCGCTGAAGCTCGACATCCCCTTTTCCTTTCATTGCACCACATAGATCTGCCCTGTCAAGCCTCAGCCATCACAGCATAACGCCAGGCAGCCTCCTCCCTCCGTCAGGAGTCCTCAGGGCATCTCCCAAAGATCAGACCTAGTTACAATCTCTAGTTTCAGTGCAAAGCCCCCAAGACCGTGACAGCAGTGCTCAGTTGCCTGGAGCATTTGAGGGTGTGCATGTGTGAATGGACATTTCCAGCTATGCAGAGATGTGCTCTTCTGCCATTTCACGTCAGCATCAATCTGACTATTAATGTGCCTGTTGTTGTGCTCCGTGTTCCTAAATGAGAGAGAAGAGAGATTTCCAGCCCTCGCCATGCTGATATGGACAGCACTCCCCAAATTTGGTGCTGATTCAAAGGCTGACCAGATGGAAGACATAAAACTGCCTTTATTGTCTCTTCTAGGTTTGAGGTATCCCCCCAAAGCAGAGGTTACTCAAAAGAAACCGTGTCCAGGAGCTCTAAGAACCCAAACTTTAGCCCTGCTTCTGCTGAATGAGGCTCACTGAATGCAGATCCCCATGGACCAGGCCTGACGGGGTCAATGCTTGCAAGAACACGGGATCACAGGGAATCACTGAACACGGCTACAGGAGGCTCTAAGTGCTGCATCCCTCACCCGTGCCCCAGCATTACACTTGTCTCCCACAGGGCTTCTTCCAGCCCCAGGCAACTGGCCCTAGAACATAGAAGAAGGCATAGCCAAAGCTGCACGTCCGCATCTGGCTCACACACAGTCCCCAGCTCACGCCAAGTGAGATACAACAGGCACAGAGCAGTGAGGGTAGCACTTCATTAGAGACAAGCCATGATTGCGGAGCGGATGGCTGCCTGGCAGTGCCGGCATCAGGAGAGCAGGCAGGGAACCCAGCCCTTGGCTCCAGGTAAGCAGAAAACACCACCTCCCGTCGGGGCTCTGCTGCTCCTGCTCTCTCCTTGTTTGCTGAATGATAACTGGATGCTGTAAACCTGCCCGGTATCAGCACAACAGGAATCAAACAGGTCAGGCACACGCAGACGTTACCTGGCAGTGAGAGAAATCCAGATCATGAGAGACCACTGAGCTAGCAGTGGAAGAGAAGCTGTTTCAAGCTCCCGTGGGTCCTGAGAACTGCCGTGCTCAGCAGAGCGCCAAGGAGCAGACATGTTCTCCATTCTCTGCTGTTGCCATCAGTCATGACCACTGCTGAGCAGGAGCAAACTCAACTCCCTGCCAGGCACGGCCGCTGTCTGTGCCAGCACCGCTGCGGTGGCACAGCCCCCCAGCAGGATGGCTCCATGCTGCCCAGTGGGAGTGGTGCCTTCTCTGTGCTCAGGTGACACAACAGCTGTGGAGCTCAGCAGCCTCTTTGCGCTTTGGGAACACACAACCAGCGTGAAAAGCAAATACAGGGGAACAGCCAGACCCGGAGATGCCAGCTCGCTGTGCTGGAGAGCTCTGCTCAGCACCAAGGTCTAAACTCCTGCCAACCCCATGACTCTCCATGCCAGTTTACCTGAATGGGTAAGCTTCAAGGAGGCAGCTAAAACTCCAAGGCGAGCGTGGCACACAGAGGATAGCGCAGCCAGCCCCACAGGCAGGGGCATTCTCCATGCTCTAACAAGTGGTTGTTGGGCTCTGCAGCGGCTGCACTTCGCTGGCAGCTATTCCATCACTCCACCTCGGAGCCATGCTCAGGCTGCATGCAAACAGGGACTCTCTGGGCTTGTCTTCATTTCAAACTGGAAGTGATAATACCCAAAGGGACTGAAATCCCAACAGGACCCAACAGCAGCTTGGAGCACGGCGGGCTCGCCAAAATGGGTGCAGCGGCCTGCTTCAAGTCCTAATCCATACATGGCTTTTCCCGGGAGGCTGCTCTTTCGTGCTGCAAAGCTTGTTCACATCCCCACAAACCACCTGTCACTTTCCCTCCCACAGAAATATTCCTGTAAGATCAGAGATTCCACCACATGGACTCTGCTATCTGTTTCTTCAGGCAGCATTAATTACACACCCTGAGAGCCACGCTCTTCCTTCCCTCTCGTAAGCCTTCCTGGGATAAAGCACTCGACTGTTTATGTATTGCTACGGTGCTACTAAAATATTTAACAACACAAGCCAGAACGCTGCCAAAAGCCTGGGGAGGAGGATTACCTCCCTGCTCCATGACATCCCTGCGCGCCACGGAGCCCGGCCAGCCCGGGAGAACCAGGGCAGGCAGAGCACACCCGGGCTCTCCCACTCGCCGTGGTCTCCGGTGGGAACCGCTGGTCTGCCGGGGCATCCACCCAGCACGGGGGGGCTGGTAACCAGGCAACGGTGGGATGAGGAAAACCACGGTACCCGGCGTTGCCATGGCAGCCGCCTGGGCGGGGGCTGCGGGCGGCCCCGGGCGCAGGGCGATGCCCCAGGGGCACCGGGCCGTGCCCCCAACAGCAGCGGCCCCCGAGCCGCGCAGGGCCGGGTTCACCGCGGCAGGGCTCCCGATCCACCCCGTGCCTGCTACCGCGGAGCCGTTCTCTCCCGGGAGCAACGGCAGCGGCCGGACCCACCTGAGCTCTGCGGGCTGGACCGGGCGGCAGCGTCGGGCCGGGCAGGACCGGGCTGGGCTATCACGCCCCGGTGCTCCGGGCGGTGCCGGGTGGGAACGAAGCGGAGCGGGCAGCGTGTGCGCAGAGCGGGGCTGCTGCACAAAGGGGAGCGGAGCGGAGCGAGGCGGGGCGGGACGAGGCGGTGCCTGCCGCCGGCGGGGGGGCGCGGTCAGCCCGGCGCGGTCCCCCCGGGAGAGCGGGGATGGGGCCGCGGTCCCCCGATAGCAGAAAGGGGCATCCCCGGAGCGCCCCTGCAGTGACCGAAGGCCGCCAGAGGCGGGGGTCGGGGCGGGCGGGACGTGCCCCGCTGCAGCCTGGGTCCGTGGGGCGGTGGGACCCCGCAGGAAGGGCGTGCGGGGCGCAGGCGGGAGGGGAAACGCTCATCAGGGTGGGGAACATCCGTGTCCGCACCCGAGAGCTGGACTCAGCCCGCGTTGAGCATCTGGTATGGAGGCAGGGGAAGAAACAGCAACTGAGCAACAGGCTGCCGGAGCTTCAATGAGGTTGATAGAAAGCCAGTGTAGATAAACTGGTAAACATGGTGCAGAAACTTCTCCTTCTTGCTTCAGGAGCAGAAGGGTGTTGCTGGGAAAGGGCTCCACGCTTCCAAACCATGTGGCCAGTTCACAGGGCTTAAGTCACATTGCTCAGTCACATCTTAGGGTCACCCTTGCCAGACCTGCTGGGCAGCGAGCAGCTGCGGCTCCTCGGTGGTGGTTGAACCTGGTTTGGCTTCAGGTGGGCTTGGGACCTGCACTGATTCCCCAGATCCAGCTGCAGAAAAGCAGACCCTTTGGGGCTCCGCTAGAGCAGGTCAGGAAGCAGCAGATACTTCAGTCAAGACACAACGCCAAGAGGAGGCAAGGGCTGCGCCCACTGCTGCTGTCACTGAGCTCTGTGGAAACCTGCCAGTTTATTCCCATGGGACAGCTGGGCACGTTGGGAGGAGCAAGATCCGGGAGGGAGATGTGTTTAATATAGCCCTGCACAGTGCCCAGAGGGAATGCATGTGCCTGGCCAGCCACAGCAGGGAGGGGAGCCCTGGCCATGGCCCTGCTTGGAGCCACCGAGGCACTCACATGCTTTGGCCAG
The DNA here is from genome assembly GCF_963264785.1 of Psittacula echo. Taxonomy (NCBI): domain Eukaryota; kingdom Metazoa; phylum Chordata; class Aves; order Psittaciformes; family Psittacidae; genus Psittacula; species Psittacula echo. The sequence continues at coordinate 1,094,580 of NC_137754.1, forward strand.
GGCCAGATGTGGCTGTGGGCATCTGCAGCAGGAGCACAGTTTGCTGCTGACCGCAGCACCAAAACAAGGGCTTGGGCACTGTGTCAGAGGAGCAACTGAGGGCACTGCTGTGCATGGCAGAGTGCTAGGGGGGGGCACTGCTCCTGTTGAGCCAGGCTGGCACACTCCTGTCTGCTTGGCTCCTGCTGCTGCCCTGGAGAGCCATTTCTTCTTGTAAAAACACCTTAGCGATGCTCTCATCACTGAGCTGGTTCATTCCTTAATAACTCAAATGTATCTTAGATAGGAATCAGGCAATAATGGTGCGGAGTCCATTGTACATTCATTTCCCTGTTTCCAGTAAAATATAAAAGGAAAATAAACCAGTACTGGCATTTCAAGGCAATTATTCAGAAGGGTGAAGAGATACAGAGCAACAGAGCGGAGCTGGACAACGTCCAATGTCCTTAATATGTAGGGATAACACGATAAGGCTGTCCATTACCCTGCAGGGAATGAGGCAGGGATCAAGCAGTTATAATCAAGTTTTGGGCTTCTCTGAACTTACCTACTCCTCAGCTGTTGCTGAAATAGAGACCCCAGGGTGAAGGTAGGAAGCGATGAGTCCTCTGTGCTGCTCCCATGGAGGGACAGCAGCTCCAGGAGTTGCTAATGGCAAACATCTCATCTACAGAGAGAGAACTGTTCCAAGCCATCTCTTATTTACTGGCAAAATTGGGCCGTATCTTTTCTGGTGTAATGTGGGCTAACAGCCCCGAGGCCAGGCAGGTGATGCTGGGCTGAGCTCTTCATGCTATTTGTGTCAATAGGAGCCATGGAGCAGGCATCTCCCCCCCGCAGTGCAGTGATGCCTGGCAGGGAATAGGGAAAGGAGCCTCTTGCTCTCCAGAGCTTTCCCCTCCAGTTTTAAGGTCTTTCCCTTCTCTGTAACACTAAGCTTGCAAACTGTTCCTTCTATGGCAGTGCAGCCCTGAGCCTGGTCAGGAGAACCAAGCCCTGCCAAAAGTTGTGTGTAGCCATATGGCTGCATTTACCCCAATAACACCATTTTGCATCAGCCTAAGTCATTCCTTGTGCTCGGAACAACCAACAGCAAAGCAGCAGACCGTGCTGGAGCTGCTGAGGGCTGTGTTCCTTAGGCCAGCACAGCCAGGGTGGGTGTTGCACAAGCTGGAAGTCCAGCGACTCTGTGCCAAGTGATGATGTTACTGCCTGTGGAAGGGAACCGAGCCGAAGCTATGGAAAAAAACATTTTTGTAGAGAAACATCATCTCTGGAACCCTATAAACAGAGCAGTTTGACACAACAGAACAAAGCGCTATAAAAGGAGAGATTGGGAAGAACGGCTGCTAATGGGCGGTAATTCACATGGTGCCCGCCAGACTGCGTTTTTGGCATTCACAGTCCTTGGGGACCCTGGCCTGTGATTTGCAAAGCACAGAGGACTGGAAACAGACAGATGTGGGGCCACACTCTGGGCCCCTCATCTCAGAAGATGCCCCAGAGCAGCTTCATGAGAAACTAATCACTGTCTAGAAACCTTCATCCCTTGGGAAAACACAGCATACCTTTCTGTGGGGCTGGGAGGAAGCACCACTGGGTGTTTAGAAGAAATAAATTCATTTGTTATAAGGGCTGAAATAATTTGTCTGCTTTGAGAGACTATTTCAGAGAGCAGAAGGGCAATAACCTGTGAGATTCACAGCCCAGGAGCAGGTCCTCCATGTGCTGAAATAGCATCATTAGCAGGAGCATCCCTCTCCGGCCTGAGCTATGGGCAGCTTTTTGCCAGCAGCAGGTTCTTCCCCCCCCAACTGACTGAGCAGCAGAGGCATTATAAAGTGAGAACAGCCCCCTGGTCCTGTGCTGGAGGCTCACACATGCCGTGGGAGGTTTCTGTGCTGCTGCTCTGACAAGCGCTTTGAGGTCAGGCTGACTCAGTGCTTCCCAAAAGGCAGCAACTCTCATTGTTTGGGGCCAGGTCTAGGGCAGCTGCCAAGCACCTCCCTGCACTCTGGGGCCTGCTCCAAGTCCCAGGGAGGGCTGGGTGCTTTCTGCACACATAGATCCGGGCTGGACCTGCTATCCCAACACTGAAATGCAAACCACAGCACCCTGCCTGCAGCTAACCTTTTCCACAGCAGGCAGCCGGTTCTAGGAACCCAGGGGATGCTCCCAGGCGTGAGATGGGGACGTGCCTACAGCAGCCCATGCACCCCAAAATTTCCCATCTTTACATCTCCAGCACGCTTATGAGAAATGAGCCCTCCCAGGCCACAAAGAGCCCAGTGAATCATGGAATGGTTAGGGTTGGAAAGGACCCTAACATCATGTAGTTCCAATGGCCACACTAAGGAATGCAGGTCAGAAGCCAGGCTACAGAGGTGGGCATCGCACTCCCATGCAGGGGAGGGAAGGGACCACTGCAGCTGGAGCTGGCACAGACAGGCTTGTGAAGCAGGTTTCAACTACTTCAAAGTGAGCTTCCCAAAGCACCAGTCCCTCCTTTAAAGTTTCCAGCTGCAAGAAGATGGGTTACAAAGAACTAGTGCAAGCAACCTTTCCTCCTCCCAAGGAGGATTCGATGCTAAATGCTCATTACTGCCATTCCTCTGACACAGGGCAATTGCAGAGGCTGTGCAGCCTCCTCAGGAGAGTGTTTCATCCTGCTGCACAGCACCCACAGAGCCCTTCCTGCAGCTCCCGTGGCATCTGGGCACTCCAAAAGAGCCATCTCCACACAGGGCACTACCAAAACGTTTATTGAGTGCAGTGGCCAAGCACCCCAGGACCCCTCTGCCGCTGACAACACATCTGGGACAAGAGCCTCGGCAAGGGCAGCAGCCTCTGCTCACCCAACAGGCACTTGCACAGCCAGCCTGGAGGTCTCCCATAGCTTCCACAGGGAGATGCTGGCACTTGTTTCCTTGGGGTTAATGTGTCCCCATCCTGGCACGGCCAAGGAGATAATGGAAGAAATCCAGCGTGGCCAATGAAGTAACAATGAGATCCAGGGCCGGCTCTGCCCTGGAGGTTGCTGGTCTGCATCAGGCTCCACCTCAGCCTCTGGCTGCTGCTGGCTTCTGTGACAGCCCAGAGAGCAGACCTGCCCCGTGCTGCTGCTGGCATCCTCCTCGAGCAGGCAGAAACAGAGCCCAGCCGCAGCAGTCCTGGAGTGAGAGCTCAGACCCTATCCACGGCGTGGGAAATGCATGGACAGGGTTTTCTCTTACAGGCACTTCCTAAACCTACCTGTCAACATGAGCAACTACTGCTCCTCGGGGCTCCCCTTTGCTCAGCTCCCATGGAGAAAACAGGGAGCATGGCCTGTGGTGTGAGCAGCACCATGCTGCACCCCAGAGCAGCACAACTGTGACCAGCCACAGGCATCCCATGGCATTCCTGCTCCTCACTTCCATCCACCACCTCCATGGGATCGGCAGGCAATGCCAGCAGCCCCTCACCCGCTGATCCTGCCAGGAAGCACTCAGGACACCCCAGTCCGGACACATCTGTTTACATGAGAAGCACCAGAGAAGCCGTTGCGGGACCAGGGTTGGGTGCGTGCTTCGCCACCAGGCCCCCTGCACAGCTCGAGGGCAGAGTCACTTTGCAGGTGCTGTACGTGCAGAGGCCGGGGACAGCAGCAGGGCCCTGGCTGCAGGCACAGTCCAGAGAGAGGTGGGGAGATCTGCTGGTAGCATCGTGCCCTAGGAGCAGCCAAGGGCAGGGGCTTGTGCTGGCCCAAGAGCACAGCCCAGGGAAGTGTCCATCCTGGTGTTAGTTGTTCTCGCTCTGCAAGGGAGAGAGGGAATAGCAAGGGTGAAGGGCTGGGCTGGGGGGAAACAGCCCCTCTCAATGCACCCCGATCCACCTGACGAGTCTCCCAGCCCTGACCCGTCACCTCACCTCCATTTTGCTGTATATCCAGTTGAGGAGCTTTGTCACGCGTGTGTAGACACCGGGCTTGTTCTTCTGGCCACATCCCGTCCCCCAGCTCGTCACCCCAGCCACATACCAGCGGCCGTTGTCCTCGCAGACCAGGGGTCCTCCGCTGTCACCCTGTCACAGAGGGTATGGGAGATGCTTCTCTTCTGGTACTCAGTCAAAGGATGCCACCATCCCACCTCGCCCTTTGGGACCCCCGCAGCTCACCTGGCATGCATCCTTCCCTCCCTGCAGGTACCCGGCACACATCATCCGTGGGGTCAGGTACCCCTCGTACACCTTGTCGCTGTTGCAGATCTTGTAGTCGATCAGCTTCACCTCAGCCTCCCGCAGCTTCGGGGATGTGTTATCTGCAAGGCAGGAGGAGCTGTGGGGCAGGGTGGGCCTTGTGCCCCCAGCACACCCGAGACCCCCCCAGCACCAGCGTTTCTGCAGCAGTGAGGGAAGAAGCTGGTTTCTTGCACTGTGGGAACAGCCCTTGAATACCACAGCAGAGCCACGCTGGCTCCTCTTGCACGCTGCAGCACGCAGGAGAGCCCACGTCCTCCCTCACCTTCATTCTCCCTGGTCTTCCCAAAGCCGGTGATGAAGCAGGACCTGCCGGTCTGGAATCGCTGGCCGTACATGGGGAGGCAGGCTGGGCGAACCTGAGCTGGAGTGAGACGGGATGAAAACCAGGTGAGGAGGAAGGAGTGAGTCACCAGGGAGCAGAGCTCCTGCTGTGGTCACCAGCCCTGTGGCCAGGGAGGAGCGTGGTGTGCAGGGAGCACCCCAATCTGTGCCCATCCACGCAGAGTCTCTGCTGGACCCCCAGCCCATCGCAGTGTGAGTGCCAGGACCTGCCAGGGCAGGATGGGATGGTTCCCAACCATGGGAAAGTAGCATGGGCACAGCAGAGTGGATGCTCCAGCTGGCAGCAGCCCAGGGAATGGTTTCTCATGAGGGGACAGAGCTGCCTCTTGCCCCTGCCCATTGCCAGAATCTCTCCATCCCCCCGAACACCAGCCCCACAGCAAAACAAGCTGAGAGGCCTCACCTGAGAGCGTCAGCGGCCTGGAGAGCTTCATGAGAGCGATGTCGTAGTCATCGTGATCATCACTGTAGTTGGAGTTGATGATGACCTGGGAGACAGGGATGGCCTCTGCTTGCTGCTTGAGGTCTGAGACCCCACCGTACACCTTCCAGTCATCGAGGATCTTCATGCTGTTCCTGCAGGGAGAGGTGGAGGCAGCAAGGAGTGAGACATGGGGCTGGGCTCAGTGCCTGAGCGAGGGCACTCAGCAGTGGTTAAACAGCAACACTGCAGCAGCACTCACATGAAGAAGCAGTGGGCTGCAGTGAGGACCCACTGTGCATCGATGATGGTGCCACCGCAGATGTGGACGGGCCCGTACTGCACACTGACTTGCCAGGGCCATTTGCTCACAGAGGTTTCCTTTCCTCCAATGATGCGGCCAGAAATCCTCTGCCCACAGGCTGAAGGGAAGAGCAGGGCTGAGAGAAGGGCCCGGAGAGAAGGCAAAGCCTGGAGGAGGACGGGCACAGCATCCCCGCCACCCGCAGGCACCATCAGTGCTCGGTACAGCCATAGGGGCCGGTGGACACCATGGGAATGCAATCATAGTTTTCTATTACCCCGAAGATTTGCTGGGAAACACACTCTGTTTGCCCAGCCCTGTGCAAAGAAGGGAGGAAAGCAGCTCCTACCCTTGGCCATTGCCCTGCCAGCCAGCCCCTTACTTGTGCATCGCAGGGAGACGTACTTTCCCATGGGACACTGCGAGCTGCAGGAGAGAAGGGGGAACACAGCCTCAGACACAGCCTCACGACACCAGGGCAGGGGCAGGAGGCAGCGCTGCCGGGTACCTGTTGAGGCTCTGCTGGATGGTCTCGTGCTCACTGGTCACCGTGAGGCTCTTGCCAGAGACGTGCAGGGGAATGTATTCGGTCTGGGAGACACTGGGAGGTGAGAGGAGAGAGCAGTGAGGATACCCCCCCAGCCAGACAGTGACCACCCAGTCCCTGCACGCTCAGAGGGGAACAGAGTGAAACACCCAGAGCAGCACCAGACACAGCCTTCCAGCAGAAAAGTGCAGTGCTGGGGAAAGGACACAGTGGACCATGCACCCAGCCAGTGCCCATGGGGTTGGCAGGGCTCCACTGCCCAGGATAACAACCCATCCCCAGGGAATTACTTCTGAAACCCCAGCTGCTGGCAGGTCTTTCTGGAGAAGGATTCGTCCCAGGCACTGCTGCACACTGGCAGCCACTGGCTCTCCGTGCTGGAGTAGACTTGGAGCAGGGACTCGTTGGATGCGAAGCGCACTGCGGGATGGAGCAGGCCGGTCAGTGGTACCCAGAGCACAGGGGCTCCCCTCGCTCCCACCACCCAGCTCCCGGTGCCTCACCACAGCCCAGCTCATCGCTCCTTTGGGAGCAGTCAACGATGCCGTTGCAGCGCACGGCGTTGTCCTTGCAGCTCTCAGCAGGTTCCTTGTACACGATGCCTGTCTGTGACCGCCAGAACATAACTGGAAACAACGAACGCTGGGGTGAGGCTGGAGCTGCTGCAGGGGCTCGCTGGGAGCAAGGGTGCTGTGAGCCACCCGGATGGCAGTCTGGAGGAGGTCTTGGTGCATGGGGCACCCCCAAACACAAGGTGTGAGCTGGGTGCAGCACTGGCTTTGAAGCCAGACTGAAATGCTGCAGGAGGACCGGACCACTCTGAGCATCCCTATGCCAGCCCAGCATCATTAACCCCATTTAACCTCTCACTTAACCCAGTCCTAGCTTGCTCCTGCAGAAAAATGCATCAAGCTCACCAGCAGCTCGATGTTACAAGGATTGAATTCTCCCAGTGTGTGTTCCCGTTCCAGCTACGGACTGCACTTTGACAGGTCCTGCCTACTAACCCTCGAATAGGGATGCTGCTGGGGGTGCCAACCGAAGCAAGCCCCGAGCCTGCAGCCAGCCCAAGAGGCGGATCCCCTTTCCCCGGCAATCCTGCTCCTGCCTGTCCAGCAGATGTCAGGAACGCTCAGGGAATGGGAAGAGCGCTTCTCTGCCTGCTGCCTCCTGGCACCGGGGTTTCCGTATGGCACTTCCCCGCGTAGATGTCCCACCTTCTGCTGACCCCCAGGGAGCCCTGCACCACCCCAGGCTGGGACCCCACTCACACAGGAGGATGAGGGCGACGAGCAGCACGATGAGGATGGAGACGCAGAAGATGAGCGCAAGCCGTCGCTGGCTCATGCAGGGAGCTCTGAACATGGAGGATCCTGGCAGCAGGGCAAAGGCAGGGTCAGGGGGAGCCACTGTGTCCCCAGGGTGCCCAGACCCTGCTGTCCACCCATCCATGCCAGAAGCTCCCCGATTCCCCATGCACACTGCTCAGAGGACCCATAAGATGTGGGAGAGCAGGGCCACACACACCCCACACCGCCCCATGGCATTCCCCCAGCCTGCCATGGTCCCTGTCCTCTCCCTTTCCTCCAGCACCCTTCACACCCCTGGGAAGCACCATCCTGTGGCTGAGGCTTGTGCCAGCAATGGGCACAGGCACCCATTCCCTGCCTCCCTCCATCCCTCCCCACCCTAGGGCCTGAGAGGCCAGAGACCCCTCTTGGCTCCATCCTCTTACGTGTGCTCTCACAGGCCGTGCAGGGGGCCGGGGCTGGGCTGGACTCCGGGCTGTAGGGCTTGAAGCTGGTGCAGAGGACGTTTTCTCGAGGCCTCAGGGGTCGGGAACCGAAGATGTTGCGGGCTGCAGAGGCATGGATGCTGGGAGGCGCACTGCCGGGCGATGCAGTGGTCTGCAGGCAGAGGACAGCCTTACTAGCAAAGACTGATGCCCACCAGAGCTGTCACCCTGCTGCCCAGGACATGGAGCCGAGCTCCCCAGCGTGGCCATCCATTGTGGTGTCTATTCCTCCACAGCACCATGAGCCACATGGATGATTGCTGCTGTTACTGCCTCTTTCTGTACATGAAGCCGGAGCTGTACCCCATGTGGGACAGCTGAAAACCTCTTTGTCACAAAGCTTTACCCCTTTATGAGGCTGCTGCCAAATCTCCCAAACTGATCACTTTGATGAGAGCGATCAGCTGGGTATTTGGCAGCAGGTCAGTCACACTGTGGCCCAGTTCCACGGGGCTAGTGCCCCAATTTATGCATCTGTCCTTAATTAGCCATCTGAAAAATACATGGCAATTTCCAGTTGTTATTTAGTAAGACTTAATAATCAGTGTTTTCCAAGCCTTGAAACGTCCTGCATCCTGGAATGCTGCTCTGCAGTTGTGTCACTCCGGATCCACGAATTTCTGAAAGAACACGTATTTGTTTCCTTTCCTTAAGATACACTCTTCCAAGTGCTCCATCAGCTGCTGAAGCAAGAGCCTCTCATTTTCCTTCAGAAACGAACTGCGCACAAAGTCCAAGCCAAATGCTGTTTCCTGTGCGCCTTGTAACATCTCAGATACATCTCTAGCAATAAGAGACGGCTGCATGCTTTAGTGGGATGGCAAGGGCATCACCAACCAGCACACAGCATTGACACCCCCCCCTTGGCTTCATCCTCAGCAGGTCACCCAACTGCCTCGCTCCCCAGCCCACTGTCTCCCAGCACCACACAGCCACAACAAACCAGGTTTACACCAGCCTGCTCAAGGGAAGCCAGTCTGACTTGGGCTACGTCCAACCCTGAAGAAGTCTCTGCATCCTTTGGCAGCAGAGTGCAGCTTGGTACCCACACCCAGCCCCACCTCCCAGGGAACCCTTACCAGCCAGCAGTTGGCTCAGACATCCCTCTGGAAGCCTGTGCCTGGGTTTTGGCCCTGCAGTTGCTAGAGGTGACATTTCCAGGTAACCAGAGGCATCCCTTTTCCCTGCCAAGCCAGCAAGCGGCACCCGGGATGGTGCCCAGCGCTGGGATGGGCAGACAGGATGGGGATGCTGGGCAGAGCGGGAGCTGTTGCCGCCAAGTCACCCCCTACCAGCTGGATGTCCTCTACCCTTGTGTTTCCTGCTGGGAATCGGGAGCCTGCTCAGGCTCATGCTTTGTGAATCGGGCTGTGCCCTCTCTCGCAATGCAGTGCTGTAACTTCCTGAGCATTATCCCCTGAGTCACGCACCCGGCGTGGCCGCGCGCTCCCCGCACAGAGCCCGCCTCAGCCCACACTGAGCATCACAGGACACATCCAGCTCCCCTGCTGTGCCTCAGGAGCTGCTCGCAGCCAGGAGCATCAGCCGTGGAGCCGCAAGCACAGCACCATGGGCTCCAGCTCCTTCTGCCGCCTGCGGGCCCTGGGCATGGCCACCGCTAATGCCTGCCAGCCACCAAGAGCCACCTCCCCATCCCATCAGGGGACTCCCAGCTGCTCTCTGGTCTCCTGCATGCAACGGGAGGAGCAGAGGCAGTTTGTGTTTCACAGCATCGCCCTCTTCTCCTTATCCCTTCCCATCAGCAGCAGTAACAAGCCTGAATTTGCTCAGCCTGGAGCCAAAGATCAGTTTCCCTGCACCTGAGTTCCATGTGGGCAAGCTCAGGAGACCCCTGCTGCAGGCTTGGCTTCTCATGGCTCTCCCAAAGGTGCTGGGGAGCCCCTTGGTGCTCTGTGAGGCTGGGTTGGCAAGGGAGGGCTGCAGAATGCCCTGCAGTGTCCTTCTCTAATAAGCCTAAACAGTCATGTCAATGGGATTTGAGTTCTTCAAGCCGTGAAACATCCCTGGGTAACCTTAGTGCCATTGTTAGAAAGGAGATGCAATCAGCAAGAGAGCCAGAGCTGCAGCAGGTGCTGCTCCTCTGTAGAAACAAAGCAATGTATGGATGCCAGGAACCCTTCCTAGGAAAAGAATTTCTCCCTTCTAAGCATCAGTGAGGTTTTTGTCAATACCCACGCAGTACCATTTACATTGTACCCCATTTGGCATTTGTACCCTATCTCCACATCTGGTACTTCCCATGCCACATCCTGCAGCAAGTGTAACCCTTCAGCTAACAGATGAGCAGAATTAGTGCTATAGAGGACAAATCTTTCCAGCTCCATCAGTAAGTCAGTGGTGGTGGATGCTAAAGCATCGCCATCTCCAGTGTGCATAGGTTTGAAATCAACACCTAACTATGGTATAGGTTACATTGCTCTTAACACTCCTCAGCAGGAAACACAGGTGACCTATTAGCTACTTATTTCCTCCAAAGGCTAAAGTCCAAGTGGTTTTTATTTCAGATCTATCACGGAAGCTCACAAAATTTTTAGCACAGGCTCCTGGTAACCAGTAGAACTGGTTGCTGTTGCATAGCTACTGGAGCACAGAACAAACTGCAGTGGTTTCACACAGATACTTCTGTTAAGGAACGTGCATTACCCTGGTGAGTGAGCAGCGACTTCTGCCCACAAACCCTTTACTCATCCTTTGCTGGCTTTTGAGTAAAAGTCAGACCCGGAGCCATGCCTTATCTCGCACGCGTGGCTGTGGTTTGAGCCTTGTTCTGAGCATCCTCCCTGCAAACGCTCCACCAGCCACCAGAGCGTTATGTGCTGCTGTGGCTGGTGTCTGACAGCTAGGCATGGGGAGGAGGGCACAACCAGCTCCTTCCCATGGCAGGGCTGACCTTCCAACAGCTGGGAATAGGGATGCTGGGAATGCAGGGGGACTCTGCCTCCTGGGCCTGGGGGATGAGCAGACAGTGCCTGCCTGTTGGCTGAGCCCTTTCCTATACCTGTCATGAGCCTAAAACCATGGCACTTCCTCTGCTATAAGGCTTTGAGCAGAGCTGGGCAAAGCACCTAAGCCACAGACAGCAGCCCACCCCCTTTGCACCTTGAACTACCACTTGCACTGCCCACCCTCCATCCATTTGGACTCACTGCCACAGAGGGAAGGCCACCAAATCCACAGCAGAAAGCAATCACCAGGGGCAGGAGGGTCAGGGCTGGACTGGAGGCTCAGGATCTATGCCTGATGGGAGGAAAGGCAGAGAAACCAGCCAGCAGCCAGTTTCGGAGTGGGAGGGAGCATGGAAGCCAGGCAACACCTGAGGTGTTGCAACCAGAGCTGGGATCCAGCTCTGGGCTCAGCAGCCACCCAAGACTCGGAGCATCAAGAGGGGAAAGGGGCAGCTGAGTTTAAATAGCTGGCCCCTTTCTTATCGGCACGGATCCAGCACGGGAGCTGCAGCGGCTCTGTATCAGTCTGTGCTATCAGGGCTGTGCAGGGCACCTGATAACTTCCCTCCATCTCCTGTGCCAGCAGCTGCCATTGTTCAGGTAGAGAATCATCTCTTAACATGGTTGTAGAGAGCAGATTGTGCAGTAGTGACATTGTCCTCACACTCACCTGACACAAAACCCTCCCTAGCCTGGGAAAGCTCCTGTTCCCTCCTGGTGATACCCATCCTATGGTGCCTCCCTTTGAGGGGCAGAGCCTCATCCTCAGGGACAAATCAGGCAGGAGCTGCAGGAGGATGCTCCCGCTGGATGCTGTATAGGGGCGACACACAGGGAAGTGAAATCCCAAAGCACATAAGGGCCATTTTCAAGTGCAGATGACAAGTGCCATCGACTGAGTCATCCCCAACAGCCAGGGACAGCTTGCTCTATGCCCATGTGAGCAGCTCTTCAGGCAGAGAGATCTGAAAATGTTCTAGGGGGTGAGTAATGCACAGACAGGCAAACCAAGGCACAGAAAGATGAGGAGACGAGGGTGGTACCTGAGACTCCTAATGGACCATTTAACCCAGGTGACAAACCCAGAGTGGCTCAGTGTGGGTATCCAGTATCGGGTAATTGTCTCCATATGTGGGCATGCCAATTCCTGCCCCGCTTTCACCAAGACACAGTGCTGCTGCCTGCTTTTGGTGGTACCCAGCGCTGGGATCACACTGCTCAGCAGTGTTGGGGGCAGGCCAACCCATTGAGCCCCATCCACCCCGTCACTGCCGGCTCTGCACGTTCCGGATGGTGCAGTAATTACCCACCACCTCGCCCGGGCAGGCTGAGCCCAGTGCCCGGCTGGGGATGGATGTTTTCCCCATGACAGGATGCTTGGCTGAGACTGAGCAGGCCCTGGGTAACCCAGCCCCGAAAGAGCACAGGGAAAACTGCCAGGAGAGCAGGATAGGAGAGCACCAGTGTGCTGCCACTGCCACCGATGTGCTGTGGGAATGCCAGCGGTGCAGCTCCTGTGGGTGCCAAGCGGCACTGGCTCCCACCAGCCCATCCCCCTGGTTCAAAACTCACTCCAGTGTGGAAGAGCAGCTGTGCCAGGGGCCCTGAGGCCTCTTCTGCTGACATTGGGAATGCTGGCGGCATTCCTCCTCCCTCCATGTGCCCAGGGGTGCGGGAGGCAGCAGCCCCATAGGCAGCTCGATCCAGATCCTTCTCCCTGCTAGCAGCAATAGGCTGCGAAGGAAACACCCCAGAAAGCAGGAGGAGAAGCTGAGCCCTCCACCAACCCCTAAGGAAAGCGGGTCCATATGGACAGAGCCGGGTCGGAGCTGCCCGCGCCTTACCAGAGAGGGTTTCAGGTCCATGGGCCGGTGCAGGGCTGGGCTGCGCTCACAGCTCCAGCAGAGCCATCCTTCGCCGCGCAGCGCCGTGCGGAGCGAAGTCAGGTCCGTGGGGACGGGGCAGAATGTGTTTGGCGAGCGGGCGCGTACGTCAGTGCCAGCGCCGGGCGCGGAGGGAAACCAGTCCGACCAGCCCGTTTCCCAACTGCTCCAGGCACAGCCTGCAAAACACCTGCCTCTGCTGCCGCCTCCTACAGCCAGGCCATGGAGCGGGAGCCTCGGCTATGGGAGCACAGGAAGTCTGGCCCTGGGGATGAGCAGCATCCTGGGCACTGGGGTCCCTTCACTACTCTCAAGGCTCTCCTTCTCCTCTGCGTGCCCACTCGGCACCTCTCCTGCTCCATCCGAGGGAGAGGAAGGGATGCGCAGCCATGTTCAACCCAGCTAAACCATCCCGTGAACCCCAGGTGACTGAGAAGTCCAGAATGTCCTCGTGTGTCTCGGCAAGGAGGAAGGAAACCTCTCCAATGGCCCGGTTCCAGGAGGCTCTGTTTGGTAGTGTGATGCCTCCCGCGAGCCCCATCCTGACACTGTTTTCCAGGCACATTTCTGTTGGCATTAATCATAGCATAAGTCCCTTATTCATCTGCTCCCCACCCACACCTGCTCATCGGAAGGGCAGGAGGCAGCAGGGCCATCCGAACTTGAAGGAAACTTGCTTCAAAGCCCCCTAAAAAGCCCAGGATGGATCCCACTGCTCCAGGATTCTCCATCCCATCCCTTCCCAGAGGGGTCAGTTCATGCCCTTCGCCTCTAGTTTTCACACACAGGACTAACAGCATTTAGAGGGCTCTGTCCCACTGGGATGCAAGAGCTCACAAGAGGGTTTTGGCTGGGGTTGCCCTGAGCTGGCCTTGCCTGTGTGCCTGTGCTAGCTGGCACGTCCTCTTCTGAAACGGGGTTCTCAGAGAGCAGGTCCAAGTGGCAGCTCCAAGAATGATTTGCTTGTTGGTGTTTCTGCAAAGCCACCTACGGAGAGTGAGTTACAGAGAGCCCTGCATCTGGAGTTGAGCCCAGCAAGCTGATGTTAAATGTCACATTGCACACAACACCTTCCGCATGAAATCCTGCTTGCTGGTAACCTCTGGTAGGAGCCCTGCTGCACCCTCCTGCCCTCCCAGCTAGCCAAACGAGGTGTTAATAGCACACACAGCCTGGGAAAGCCCAGCAGCTCTTCCACACTCTGCTCTGACCTCCAGGCATGAGGGAATGGTGAAAGGATAACTCTGCTCTTGCAGGCAAAGTGCTTTGTCCTGCGGCAGGGCTGTGCCCATGCAGAAGCAGCCCTCCGGCTCCATACCCTGCCCCATGGACCTGGGCAGCCCCTTGGCTAAGCGAGTGCCCAGCCCTACTGGTTGGACAGCGGGGCTGCTGCAGCCCCCAGCCCTTGCTGTGCCAAAGAGGAGCTGCAGAGGCTCTGGTGAAAGACCTGCAGTGCTGTTCGACTGAGGTGATTTCCAGGTTACTAAAAACATGGGTATTCCTATTCACAGATTAGTCAGTTAATTTTAAGATGAAAAGGAAACTTGGCAGCTTTCTCTAGGGCTGTTGACCCATGAACTCAAAACCTCCCCTGCTGACACGCAGGGCTGCTCTTCTTTGTGATGCTTTGGTTTTAATGAGGTGCTTTAGGTGTTCAGCAACGCCTGATGTCTGTGTGTATCACCAGGTCCTCTGCCTATGCTGGGGCTGCAGGGACTGCACAGGACACGGCTGCATGCCGGGCAGGGGATGCTGTGCCTACCTGCCTCTGGTTGGGAAGATGGCTCTGCCCTCTTTTCCCTGTAGTCTCTCATAGCGGAGCTGGTGGCAGCAAAGGTAGCACCATCCTGCAGCCTCAAGGATGCCAAGTGCATTTCATGGAGGATGAGGGGAAAGCAGTGACAAGACAGGGATGCCGGGAAGCATCTACACCCTGAGCCATGGAGCAGGCAGGCGTCACAGTGTCCGGCACCAGCTCCTCCCATGGCACCCTGCAGTACAAGCATCACGGGTGGCTGTGCTGCTCACAATCCAAGCGTTCAGCAGAACTGTCATTTCTCCTCAGCTTGTTTCATTTTCCTCTAAATTGCAACCATTCCTCCCCAGCCTCTGCACCGCTCACCCACAGCACCAGCCCCACCGTGTCTTTCCACAAGGCTCCCTCCTTCCTCATTTTTGGTCCCGTTGCTTTTGACTTCGGTGTCCTTACACAGAACATGAGCTGTGGTTTTGTGTGGGACAGGTTCTGCTTCACCTCAGAACTCCGAAGTTCAGCGGTTGCCCGAGCTGACTCACGAGCTGATAGAAGAGTGACAGCACATCAGATCGCTCCCAAAGAGGGAGGAATAAAGCCAAGCCAGGGTGAAACCAGGGAGGGATCTGCTGCTGGCATGGTCCTCCCTGCCCATCCCTATGGCAGGTGCTCAGCAGAGGAATTGGCAAGGGAGAGCCTCTTCCTGTACCAAGCATCCAGCACCACCACCACATGCCCTCATTCCCCATAGCCCCAGCAGAGTGGAGCTGAAGCCTGCTTGTCCCTGGGTGCCACAAGAGCCAGCCATGCCACCGTGTCATGCTTGACACCCTGCTGCCCAGTGGCACTGCTGGACCCATCCTGGCAGGTTTGCTGGTGCTCTAAAAAGGCTGCAAGTTCATGGAAGCCCCTGGGCTTCAGCAGGAAGGATGAGAAAACCAAACCAGAAATCTCCCACTTGAGGCATTTCAGATGGCTCCTTGAATCCCCTCTGCTGCACAAAGGGACCCAAGCTCCTGTGCCTCTATGCCTGCCAAGACAGGCACTGTCCTGCAGCTTTTTGAGGCTGTCCAGTGCACTCTCAGTTTCTCTTGCTCTTCTTAACTGTGTCCTTCCCCCTAACTCCCCAGTGGGAAATTCCTCTTTTTGAGACCAAGTGCTCTTTATCACATGACGGCCCCTTGGTTTGCACAGTCCCTAGGAAAGCCCTCAAGCCCTGTGTTGTAATTCAGGCTGCCAGAAGGCAAACCAGAGAACTCCCACTCTGGTTAGTGGCAATTTAGGTCCTAGAACCTGAGGCCAGCATCACCAGAGGGGCAGGACATCACCGTGGGGCTGGATCCCTGCAGTAATGTGCATCACTGCTATATCAGGACCCAGGTCTGGCTGACCAGAGGACAGTTTACAGCCCCACTTTGCAGACTGAAGGAGGAGGATATGGTCTGAGCCCAAAGGAAGGGAAAGCAAGAGCCCCCTCCTAGGGCTCGCTATGACCTGGCTGGCTTTAGCCACAGAACATTGGCCCAAGGTGACACTGCTGTGCTCAGCACCCTAGTGCTAAGCTCACCCCTGTGCTGTGCTTTTAACTCCTCACCAGATAACAAAGCCGGCAGAGGCAGACATATGATTTACTCCTATTTGCCCTTTCTCAGCAGTGACAGAAAAGCCCCGAAAGCTTTTCCTTTAAGGCTGCTTTTAGGAAATGCCCAGCCTGGGCCCAGATTAGCTGCGGTGAGTGGGAGGACAGCAAAGAGAAGTGGAAGTCACTGCGCAGCTCCTTTCCTCCCGCTGCGCTAACGCCTCCGAGACGTCACTGAGCCAGCCTCCAGGGGAAAAACAAGTTCAGACAGCCCGCGGGGCAGCGCTCAGCGTCCGCTCACCAGCGCAGCGCACGCAGAGGATGCTGAGCCGGCATGGACCCCCTCGGCGCAGCCCTGGCGCTGTGCACAGCGCTGCTCCTCGCCCAGCCCACACTCGGTGAGTCTCTTGCCCACGGCTCTTGGCGCGCTGTGTCTGAGCCCCGTGGTCCCGGCAGGCTGCTCCGCTCCTGACATCCCAGCACGGGATGGGGACTGGGATGGGGGAAGGCAGTGAGTGGGGCTGCTCGGACACCGTTGCTGGCTGGGCAGCACAGGCTGGTGGTGCCCACAGGCAGGGCTCCCTGCTCACCACTTGCCTTTTCTTCGCTGTTCGGGCAGGCATCAGCCTTGCTTATCCCCACCAGTGTGACCACGGCACCTTGTATTGCAGTGAACGCAGGTGGCTAGCGTGGTGCTCTGCTGACAGCCATCCTCCCCAGGCAGGCTTGGGGTTCAGGAGCAGACAGCGGCTGCTGAGGAAACAAGCACAGAGAGGGGGACAGATGTTATTGAGCAATGCTCTGCTGCAAGGTGACAATACCAAAATTGAGGCAGGAGGTGTGAAAAAGTCTATTTCTGTGAGACTGCAGAGAAGCAAAACAAGAAAGCTGAATCCAGAGCGAGCTGCTAGCAGATGGCAGGGGTGGTCAGGGATGCAAATAGAGCAGGCTCTGCTCTTAGATCAGAAAAGCGCCTGGATCCTCTTGGCTGGGCTCTCCCCAGAAGAGAGGAAGGGAAAGAGGGGGCTGAGCACACACTGAAATCTGGAAGTGGGACAGGAAACCCTTGTGCTTCTGGTGTAGGTGTCCGGTCACTGCTGAACACAGGGGTCAAGCTCCAGGCAATCCCAAGGAGCTCTGCCCAGCTCCTGCGGGCACCAGTGGGATGGGAACCGTGCAGCATCACCTAATGCCCTCCTGTCCCGCAGGTGAGAGGCTGGCGAGGCCAACACGGGTGCGCTTTGCTGCCGAGATAGCCCATCATCTGCTGCGGTGGGAGCCGGGCCACAACCCCCCCAGCAACGTCCTCTATGAAGTGGAGCACAAAGTGTGAGTACAGGGATGGGGTGCAAGGGGACTCAGCCTCTGCCTGGGATCTGATACTGGCAGCGGTGACAGCAGAGTCCTGCCTGCACTGCTCTCACCTGGGCACTTCTCCCTGCAGCTATGGCATGAATCAATCCTGGACAGCCATCCCGAACTGCATGAGTATCTCAGGGCACTGCTGTGACCTCACATACTACACCCTGGACTCTGCTCTCCGCTACTACGCACGGGTCAGGGCTGTGTCTGGAAACCACACATCCCCGTGGCAAAGGACCAACTCTTTCTCCCCGCAAGAAGGTAGGTTGGGTATCTGCCTCCACTCTATGGCCAGGGGCTACGAGGATGGCAGAGGTCAGGGTGCCAAGCTGCTTGTGGAGAACTTTGGGAGCAGAGATTTCTCTCTCTTCATACCTACCTGGAGAGCAGCCGGGCTGTGGGGTGAGATGAGACAAAGCACGGACATCCAGCACTGGCTGTAGGAAACAGTCACAGTTCAATCCACCACTGCAAAGGCTTTTAGAGCTGCAAGCAGCACAAAGCCCTGATGTGCTCTTCCAACTGACCCATTTCCAGCCAGTCTGCGCCTGTCAGGCCAGAGCCTCTCTGTGATGGGCAACACCATCCACGTGCAGCTGCAGCTCGTGCTCCGGACAGGGAACCTCACTGTGAAGTACGATGACATCCAGAAGCACGCGCGGCGATACCGGGTGTACATCAGGAGGGCGCAGGACAATCGGACGGTGAGATGAGCTGCTGGTCCTGTGCTGTCCCCATCTGCCACATGCAGTGCTGCTCAAGTTGAAATCACATTTTGAAGTACAGGCTTCTGTAAAGCTCAATATAGAGCTTCGCCACAACATGGCAAAGATTTCTCTGCACGACTTACTGCAGTAGGCTCCCCAGTTCTCACTGGGAGTTTGGGTCTAGCTCGTAGCACCCCAAGGGAAGAGGGGAGGAGGGAGGAACACACAAGGCCAGCACTCCTGCAGGAGCTGGGGGCTCTCAGGTACCAGCCCACACTCTGGTCATTGCAGTATGAAGTGATGGAGACCTCCCCGGAGTTCAACATCAGCAACCTCTTCTGGGACACAGAGTACTGCATCAGCGTGGAGCCCAGCGTGGCCAGCCGGCACAGCGGCACCACACGCACCGACGAGCAGTGCGTCACCATTGGCCACAGGGACAGTGAGTGCTGGGGAGCCAGGGAAGGGGGGCCCTCTTGCGTGGGACACGGATCCTCCTCAGCCTCCTGGCCCTCCTGCTAACGTGCACTGAAGACTCTGCCGTGTCCTTTCTTGCAGGGAGCAAAGAGCTTGTCCTGAGCGCCGTCAGCTCCTCCTTCATCACCTTTTTGCTCTTGGGGCTCCTGGGGGCTCTGCTGGTGTGCACCTACATAAAGAGACCCATGAGGCCACCGTCCGTCCTGGTAAGGGAGTCTGATGCATGGCACCTTTTGCCACTGGTGCGAGGGTGCAGGCTTGGGGAGCTCTTGGGGCAGGCAGATGAGAGGCAGGGGTGAAGCACGGCTCACACCCCTCTTTGCTTTCCCTCCCAGAAGTCTTTCATAAAGCAGAGCTCGCTCTGGGTGGAGCAGGAGCCCTCATCCTCAAGCAGCCCTGATGCAGACCCTGTCCAGCAGCTATTCCTTTGCCAGAAGGAGCCCCGTGAGGACAGTGTTCCCATCAGCAGCACCAGCATAGCACAGCTGCCCGTGGAGAAGGGCTGGAGGCTCCCAGCATGGCCTGAGGACAAGGTGTGCCTGCTGGGGCTGGGGACCATGGGGAGCCGAGACAGCAGCAGCACCAGCACCGACAGCGGCATTTGCCTGCGCACCTCCTCCTTGGAGCTGAGCTGCTCCTCGGGCACCGAGCCCCAGGGATACAAGAGGCAGCTTCCCACTGGTGATGACAGCGGCATGGGCTTGGAGAGCTCCTGCCCTCACCCCACATGCTCCTCTGGGAACACCATCCCAATGGAGGACAGGCAGCCCTGCAGCGGGGAGCTCAGCATCCCCCCTGACACCAGCCAGCAAGATGTGGAGTTCCGTGGGTACCTGCAGCAGTCCAAGGGCACAGTGGAGCCACAGAAGGACCCAGCCAAGGGGATGCCCTTCCCAGTCTGTGCAGCATCCCTGCAGGGCCCGGGCAGCACTGACATTGTACTGGACACAGAGTGCTCCGAGCTGGCTGTGGTCAAAGGGTATTTGAAGCAGTGTGCTCCTGAGCATCCCCACAGCCACACACAGGACCTAGCTCTGTGGAGAGTGACTCAGGAGCCTGCTGTCTGGGATATTCCCAGCCAGGCAGGGCCACAAGCCTCTGGTCTGCTGAGCTATGGGGCTTCAGGTGCTCCCCTGGCCTCCAGAGCCCACCCGGAGTGGCTGAAAGCTCCCTTTGACCTGAGCATCTTCAACCCTGACCTCATGGGGACGCTGCCCCTCGTCTCCAGCCTCAGCACCAACAAGTGGCTCATGCTGCAAATCAACCCCTTGAGCCTGCTCAATGGGGACAGCAAGGACATCTGCCTGTGAGCATCCCCACATGCTGACCCAACTACCTCTTCTAGCCACTGCCCACCGGAGCAGATACTCTGATAAGCTATTGCCAGCCCCTGGATGTCAGCGCATCAAACTGAGCTGTGCCCTAGTGAAGACTCACTGGAGTAGCACCAGTTTAATGGTTTCTGGGGCTGCTTTGGCCCTGGCACTGCTGTGGCCAGCCCCCAGCCATCCTGCACCTTCCCTCTGGTACAAAGCTAAGGAGACACAGGGGCAGGCTATGCTGGAGGGGCTCACCCCTGCCTCCTCCAGCCACCAAGCCCAAGGATACACACCAGGATGTTCCCAAGGCGCATTCCTGCCTCCCCTGCCCAGTGCAGGGCACATGGCCTCAGGGCATCCTCGACAGCCTGTGTTTTCCCTCTCCCCTTCCCCCTTTCACAGGCAAGTGCTGGGCTCCTCCATGTGAAATCTGCAATGCTGAGGCTGTCCAAACCTTTCACAACAGACACCAGCAGCAGCCTGACGTCAGGCATCCTGCTGCCGGCAGCACGGAGCTCCCACCCTGGCTGGCCTCACTTGGAGGGAGACAGGGATTTTCCTGACCCTACAGAGACCTTTCAGCATCCAGCCCCTATGACAGAGACCCAGGCGCTGGCTACCTCCAACAGGGTGCAGAATGTGTGCAGCAGGCAACCTATGAGCCCAGCATGAGCCAGGACAACCCTGCCCACGCTATGGTCCGTGTTCTGTCACTATTGCGTACAGACATTATTTATTCTATTTAATTTGTAAATACAGAAAGGATGTGGTCCATCCAAAGCTATTTTGTCTGTTCATCTGTACATCCTCCCCCAGGGTCAAGCTGCGTTTGCTGTTTCCAGATATGGGCTTTCCCCCTCAGCAAAGGGCAATGTCTCACACGGGGAAGAGCATTTCCACATCACAACTTCACTCTCATCTAAGGACCAGGGTAGATGTCAGAGGTGAGAGTTGTGTGGTGGGAACATGCACCAAAGGAGGAGCAGGGAAGGGACCTGGGCAGCTTGTGGTGATGCAGCACGTCCCATGGAGCAGCAGCTTGGGGACCAAACACCAGGAAAGAAGCGGACCCAGTCAAAACAAGGGGATGGGGGGAATAGTTTCTGTCAGAATGGAAACAAGCATGAGATGGGAAGGACTTACCATGGGCTACGTTTGACTGTAGTCACTGGAGAACTTTTCCTAGAGTCACTTGGTTTCCGAGAACCTCCAGGTGGGATAGTCCCATTAAAGCGCTGCTGGAAACCCAGCTCAGGGAGTACTTTTGTCAGGTGAACACATGAATCAGTGCCATCAGGAGGGTGGTTGATGCATTGCCACTTCCTCCTGTTACATCTGACGTAGCGCTGCTCGCAGTTAAGGCACACTGCCTGTGTCATGCAAAAGGCGGTGGGTGCCCACTGCAGCAGCACCACCAGTGCCAGGCAGGGCATCCTCTGCCCTTCCATTGCCCCCATCTCTTCTGCCTCTGAATATTTCCTTTTCACTTTCTCTGTTTTCGACTTCCTCTGGAAATGGGAGTCACCAAAAGGCAGCCCAGCTTCTGTTTTCATTTCAAACGCTCCTGACATCAGCCTGCATCTGCATCCTGCGCAGGGCTGGGTGCTGCCGGTTCCTGCTCACCATGCAAGACTCCAGCCAACGGCTTCCAGGGGCAGCAGGAGGCGATGCTTCAATGGAACCCGGATGAGTTTGCCAGAAAACCACAGAGCAGCGCTTTGGCTCCGAGAGGTGAGAGCACAGACGGTGCCTCCAGTTCCTTGGAAGTCCCACAGGCTCACATTTTCCAGGCTGACGCAGGAGGATGCTCAGCTCTGACTCCTCCTGCAAGCAGCTCTCTGTGCAATGGGGAGCACCCCGCTGTGGCTGTCCCAGCACTGTCCCCCCCCCAGCACTGCACAGACCCTGCAGGGAGCAGCACAGTGGGCATGGGAAGGAGAAGGGAGGGAGCTCGTGCTCCCTTGCCCACCGGGATGCAGGATGGGGCGCTCTGCTCCATCCTCACCCGTTTCTCTACACACGACAATGCTGTCTCACAGGTTTCTCTTCGTTTTCCTTCTGAGAAAGCAGTTTACGAAGAAACAGTCCTAAAGCCCCTGTTCCTTGCCAGCACTTGTGGGCCCACAGGGGCTTTCTGAGGTATTTGCACTGTCAGCGCAGGAGACAACTTTCCACATTGGTACCAATATGTCACCGAGGAGGGAAGTCTGAAGCAGTCTCATTTCCTTATGAGATTTTCCTCTATTGCACAAAAGCAGCCATCCAGTTCTGTGGTTCATTACCACCCTTTTTAGCTGGTTCCCCAAATCTCACACTGCCCTATTCACCAACAGCCTTGGCCCAAGGTCTCCTGGGCATGGGGCTGGCTGGTCCTGAGGGATCGGGTGTCTCTGGGTCATGGGAATGGCAGGTGTCCCTCCGGGATGCATGCTGAGGAAGCCTGGGATAAGGCAGCTCCCTCTTCCTCCAACCCAAGCAAGGGGAGGCTGTGGCAGTGAATGGGGATGGCAGCTGGCCCCGAGCACCTTCCCATGGCCAAGGAGGACCAAAAGGGGAATGCAGCTGTGGGGAGCAGATGGAGAAGCTCTTGTAAAACACAGAAACTGCACCGCTGGTTTCAGTGGAAACCCAACACATTGAGGGGCTGTGTTTTACAGAAGAAAGAACACAGGAATTCCCCTGTGGCTGATTTTGGTTGCTCTTTCTGTGGGTGCTGGGAGGTGGCTGTGAGGCAGCATGGGGAAGCTGCACAGTGAGCACACAGCCTCTACACAGTCATCACTCCCAGCCGTGTGCCCCATCCCAGGCTGAGGACAGGGAGCATGGGGAAGGAAATGCAAACCAAAGACTGCACTGGGACCCACACACAAAACCGGAGCCCAGGGAAAGCCCCTGATGCCCCACAGGCATGAAGAGGACTTTCACAGGGAAAGCCTTGGGATTATCCCAGGGAAAGCTGCGATGACCAAGAGCTCCGAGGAGGCAGGATGCTCTGGGCACAGACCCACTGCTCCAGCCACCCCAAATACTGGCTTCTCCCAAGCACATAACTCCAGGGACCCCCCTCACCACCTCCAGGCAGGGAGGAGCAGGGAACATCCTACCTGCACATCCCGGCTCCTGCTCATGGTCCCTGGTTGTGGAAAGGCGCGTAGCTGCTCCCTGCCTCGCTCAGCGAGCCACTGATGCTGAATGGTGGCACCAGCTCCACCGCCACTGACCCACTGCGGGGAAGGCAGAGCTGCCAGCCTGCCCTGCAGCCAGGGCTGCCCAGGGCATCTGCCCCAGGCCAGAGCTCGGCGGGGTTGGGACCAGCGAGGGCTTGTGACACCTCAGCACCATGCAAAGGGAGCACCCAGCCTGCCCCAGGCCCTGCGTGGCTTCACTCACCAGGTGTGATAGAGGTTGAAAACGAAGTCAGGTCCTGGGGAGGTGAAGAGGAGAAGTGTTAGAGCCTTTGCTTTGCCATGGATCTGTGCAGTGGGATGGGAAAAGGCAGGACAGCCCCTGGGGTAGCCGGCAGCAGCAGGACATCACTGTGCACCCCCTCCTTGGCCTCTGCCTGCCCGCAGCTTGCCCCAGAGCCACCCTGCATGTGGGCTTCCTCAGGGACCAGCCAATGTCAGGGGTGGGTGCTCCCTACATCCCAGACCCACACTGCCCATACTCACGGCACCAGCACTGGCCCCTCTGGCACCACCGGATGAAGGTGTAGCCAAAGCCCACCAGGATCAGCAAGGCCAGCCCAACACCCAAGGTCACTCCGAGCACCTTCATGGGCTCTTGCCCTGTAAGGGAGAAGAGGCTCTGCAGACAAATGCCTCTGGGAGACCGGGGGTTCTGAACATCTGAACTGGAGGGACTGTGCTCCACTGCCAGGAGCTGTGCCCAAACCCATCCCAGTGTGCTGGGAGCAGGAGCTGCCCACCCTGACGACACCTGCATCCCCACTCCTGGTCCCACACACGCTCTCCTGGGTGGAAGCACCTCCTTGGAGCTGCTGGCACGGCACTGGTGCTGTTCCAGTGCTCCCGCAGCCAGGCAGTGCCATACCCTGGTCAGTGCCGGCAGTGTCCCTGTGCAGCTGCACAGACCCATTTCTGGACAGGCAGTTCCCTCTAGAGGATGTGTTTGTCAGGGTGAGCAGCCTCTGCTGCCAGCGCGGGGCTGAGACCAGAGGATGAGGGGGCTGTGCAGGACCTCTCCATCCCTCCCATCCACACTGCACCCACAGCCAACTCTCCACCATTATCAAAGGGAAAGCAAGGTACCCAGGCACAGCACTGCTGATGGGCATCCATTTCTCTGCTGACAATAGGTTGCATGCTGCACAGAGCAAATCTTGTCTAACCTACAGCACCAGGGTGCTAATCACACCTCTCTAGCTGTTATCAGCTCCTGCTTCCCCAAGCCACTGTGCATCCCAAACACCACCCTAGACCCTTCTCCACTGTTACAGCAGGCTCCAGTGTGAGCACATCTCACAGGAGTACAGCCCCTTTCACCCTAGTGTCCCTGACCAGGAAGCTGCCCAGTCAGACCCAGTGGGGCCCATCAGCAGAACACAGGCAGGGATGGTGATGGGCACAGCTCAGTGGCTGCGGGGTTTGGCCACTGCCCCAGAGCCTGCAGAGGGCAAGCACACTGGGTGCTGTGCCTGCAGCACCAGGAGTGAGGATGACCTCACAGCAGCTAAATTTAGCCAGATGCCGGTGCAGTGAGAACACTTCCCCTGTGGTCACAGTGTTTACACAGTGAGCCAGGGCGTCCCGTAACCCGCAGCACTTGCTCTACCTGATGGGATCTGGCAGGCACCCGGGAGCCGCAGAGCATCGTGGCACCAGCTCCCAGGCACTGCAGACAAGCAGGACCAGCCTGCCCTTCCCTTCTGCTGGGCTCTAGGGGCCAGGCTCAGGAGGCCAGGAGAGGTGTTCAACCAATGCACGCTGCTGCTGCCAGGCCAGGGGCGAGCTGGGACCCCAGGGACCTCACATCCCAGCATGGGACAGCATGGGTGAGGTCAGGAGTCTGCTGCAGCATTGACTCACGCAGAGGAGCTGGGGCAGGAGGAGCGTGATGCAAGCGCCTCCCTGAATCACCCCACTGCCGAAACTGCCCTCTCCCCACACCTACCACTGGTGGGAGCACGATGGCTTCATGCCCAGCCCCTGCCCGTGCCATGTGTGGGAAGCAGCCCCTGCCCCGAAACCCTCGGGAGCAGATGTCCTCGTATCCCAAGATGCCTCCAAGCAGCACTGCTGGATTCAGAGCCACACCAGCAGTCAAGCCCCTGCCCATAGCAGAGAGGAGCAGGTTACCAAGCCACTGCTGTGCCTAGAACATCCCTATCTCTGCTCCATAGGGGCAGAAAAGGCCACGTACTCACCTGCCTGGTGGTCCATCTCCTGGCACCCAGTGCTGTGCTACAGGAGCTGCTCACGGCTTGTCCAGGCTGGGAGCTGCTGGAGCCTGGCACATCCTGCCTGTCCCCTCCTCTCCTGGTGACACAGCCGCCTCAACCCCTGCACTGCAGCAAGGTTGGGCACCGCTCCTCACCCGCTGGTTCAACTGGTTCCTAGGGGAGAAAGCAGAGGAGCTCCAGCAGACATCGCTCCTCACACAATGGATGCACGCTGCCTGTGCCCCAGCCCTGCATGGCTGCTCCCAGCACAGCTCCCCACATGCTTGGGGTAGGCACGATGCCCTCCGGCTGCTGGCAGGGACAGGCACCCTGGCAGAGGGTAGTGCTGGGGGCCCAACAGATGGATACAGGGGTGTCCAAGTGGCTGCATCCTCCAACTGTCACCTCCTGGTGAAGAACAGCAGCCAGGAGGGGAGCAGGTTCCACACAAAGCCCTGGCCTTGGGCGTTCAGGGATGCCTGCAAAGGTTATGGCCCTGTGCGGGGTGAGGCCAGCACCCAGGGTGACAGGGCATCTCCCACCGGCTGCCCCCAGTCACAGTGTGATGCACTTACTGGTCTGCTCAATCATCTTCTCACCAAACCACAGGGTTAGGTGGCAATCACTGCCTGCTTGCAGGAAGAAAGGGAAACCATCTCCAGTGGCCGCAGGTGGAAGGTAACAAACAGGGACAAGCATTAACAACTTGGAAATGGGGCAGCCAGGGGCAAAATCCCTCCCACCTTTGTGCGTGGGCTCCAACTACACCATAGCAAAGCCAAGCCCCTGTACAGCCCCCCACAGGGCAAGCATCTCAGCACTGAGACCCAGGGGTGATGCCTGGGACCTGTGGGGATGCTGGCCGGGATGCAGAGGCGATGATGCACTCTGCATACCCCTGGGCCAGCCCTGCCTGGCCTCTGCCTGACCCCAGTGAGAGCCAAGGTGCTCGGAAGCCTGCGTCATGCCAGGGTTCTGGGTGCAAGAGGCCAGGGAAGGGCAATGGGCTGGAAATGCAGCCGCACTCCAGGAAGCAAAGCCCCGAAGGCGCACAGAGCCATGATGTGACATAACACCTGAAAACAGAGCTGCTTCCTCAAAACCCTCACTTAACCTCCCAGGAGGAAGAGCTGCTCCCCACTGCGCCAGCTCCCACCCCAGGGATGCTCCCGGGCTGCTCTCCCTTCCACGGCATTGAGGCCAAGCCATGGGGTGTGTGGGGCTGGCACTGGGATGCTCTGGGAAGGCTGCCCATGCCTTGTGGCACAGCACAGGCCACACAGGAGGTGCTGGGTGCACGGGACTGAGCTCACTCCGGAGCCTCTGCCTGATCCCTACAGCACCCATCTGTTGAGCTGCTCTTGCAGTGAGCATGGGGAGCGTGTCCTTACCTGCAGAGCCACACGCAGATGCTGGGATCCCTGGTCAGGCTCGTGGAATGCGCTGCCTGCTCTCTCCCCAGGGTCCCTGCTGCACAGGGTGAGCTGGCACAGCGATGGCACAGCGATGGCACAGCGATGGCACAGCGATGGCACAGCGATGGCACAGCGATGGCACAGCTCTCTGGCTGAGGAGCTGCAGGTCGGGATGCTCCACGGTCTCCCCACCGGCTCAGTGCACACACACAGCAGCAGCAGCTCTGCTTGACCACTGGTAAAGCTTCATTACAAAAGGAGAGGATAATGAGCTGCTTTGTTCATCCTGCACCACCTCCTGCATGACCCTGCACAAGGCTTTCCAGCCGGCTGACCACAGCTGCAGATACCTAACCCTGACAGCCCATCCTGCTCAGCAGCAGGGTAAGCAAACTGCTCCCCATCCCAAGCCATCATTCCTGGACACATAACCCAGCTTTGCATCAGTGTTGAGCAGCTCCGTGAGCAGCCTTGGCACCAACCTACGGGCACAGCACCGAAACTTGGGGGCTGTAAGAGCCCCTCTCCACACCCAGCCCTGCCAGCCACACCTTGTGCAACGTCAGTGAGCTCATCCAACCCATGGGCACCCACTCGCTTTCATTCCGAGGTGCCTGCCTGTGTCAACCACAACCTGGGGCTGCACAGGGACACGCAGACTGAGTGACCTGAGAGGATACAATGGCCTCGTAACCTTACGCGTAAACTCCTTTCCTCCTCCACCTACTAACACCTGTGTTTGAAAACAACCCAGTGCGATGCGGAAGAGATGGATGGAGAGCGGGACAGCCATGGTTCCTCTTATCAGCTGGAGAGCAGGAAAAATCCGGTCAGTTCACTCCTGATAAGCTATTTTGTGACAGATCTGCAAGTGAGTCACCTCCAGAGGCAGATGCTCAGGAGATTACTGCAGGCGCTGGAGCTGCTGATAGACTGGTGTTGTATTACCATACAGATTACAATTCCTGTTTCACAACTCCTGCCCTGGGTTTTAAGGAGTGCTGGGGCGGCCCTGCCCCAGTGTTAAAGTGTGGGCAGAGCAGCACAGGAACAAGGGTGGTGGGAGCATCGCTGGCCCAGCTCCCTGGGCATCAGGGCACCCGCAGGCTCCCCGTGTCCCAGCTGGAGGATATTGGCTGGGTTTCTGCAGGCTGAAGAGCACGTCGGAGCTGGATGAACATGGTGAGTTACCAACAGCTTCACCCACTGCTCTGCCCCTCTCTGCATGGCAGCCCCCAGCACCCCGCACTCCCCATGGCTCCTGCACTCACAGCCCGGGTCTGCCCGTAGCAGTTCACTGGTGATGGGGCAGCCCATGGAACTGATGGTTCCAGCCATGGAACCATCAGGCTCCAAAGAGCTGCTGCTCCCTGGTCCCAGCTCCCCGCAGCATCCCAACAGGGAGTGATTCTACCTGTGTCTCAACGCTGTACCATGGCTGTTGGACACGGCGCTTCGCTCTCACTCCCACATTTCTCTGTGCCTTGCTTGGCCCTCTCCCACACTGGGAAGCACCTCGTCAACCCCCTCCTTGCCCTGAGAAGGGGCTGCTTCTTAGGCAATGCCAGGGAAGGAGCCCAGTCCCCTGTCCCCCAGTGCTTCCACCACAGGACTGCCAGTCCCTCTGCTCAGCACAAGGGATGTGCTCTGCTTGGCTTCTTGCAGTGCCTTTAGCCAGCAAAGCCACTACCACCAAACCCCAGCCTGGCATGCAGTCCCTCCCTAGGAGGAAAAACCTTCCATAACAGAGGACAGGCACGTACAGCCCAGCTCGCTGGGCAGCATAAAACCCTCCACCAGCAACACATCAGGACATCAATCCCTCCAGGGTAGGGAACTCGCTCACCTGCATGGCATCAGTGGCTACATGAACCCATGGATTAAATCTCCTGCAGCCAAGGAGCTAGCCCGGGATCCGAGCACCCTGCAGCCTTTGGAGCTGGGGTTTGCATTGAACATTCCACCCCATTCAGGAGCAGCTATTCAGTGCATCACAGCACCTTGCACCCACACAGGGTGGAGGAAAAGCAGCAAGAGCACCCCTGCATATCCAAGCCTCCTCGGAGGAGAGTGCAGAAGTTCACCATGGCTCATGGGATGGCGCTTGCAGAGCTGGAGTGCAGACTGGCCATAGAGGCATTAACGTGAATACAGCAAGGGAGCTCAATTAGTTACGGCAGCCTCGAGTTCTCCAGGAAATCATGTGCTTCCACTCCACAAGGAGCTGGCACAGCTCTTGCCTTCCTTGGAATCTAACCAGTACAGCTCTTGCTGTAGCGTGGTTTTGGGAGCAAGCGGGCAGTGATGGAGAGGAAGCCCCTAGGGCAGCTCCAAGCTGCAAATCTGTTTGAAACTGAGGAAGTTCATGGATGGAAAAACATGCATTAAGAAATCAAATAAACAACAGGCAATGACTTCTTCAGGTGGGAAGTGACCAGCACCACAGCATCATCCCTCCCACCTGAATCCAGACCTGCACAGGGAAAGGAGCTTGATACCAGATGATGTGATGGGCACAAGCACAGGCAGCTTGTGGGCAGGCAGGGGCAGCGGAGCTGCTGCAGTGACTCTCAGCCTGGGCCATGCTGTGGAGCCACCAAGGCCTTAGGACCGTTCCCACAGGGACCGTTAGGATCCCATGGTCCAGGCTCACGGTGACACAAGAGGTCAGCACGAGGAAGGAGCAGCCCCACGTGCCCTGGATGGATGTACGGGAGCACGTAGGTGGTGTTTGGGAGCAAGCTGAGCCAGGTCACAAAACTCCTGCAGGCACCAGGTGCTGCAGATAAGCAGCTTGGGAAGGGCAGATGAGATGGGAGGTCCAGGAGACACCCTCACCTTCCCACCCTGCCCTCCTGCTCCCTACACAGAGCTGGGCTCCGCATCCCAGCAGCTGGCACCGCTGATAGCACTGCAGCATCCTCCCAGGAACCAAGAGGAGCCGAGGGGCTGTGTGCACCCAGAGCTGGGAGCATGGCATGACTTGCCCGTGCTCAGCATCAGTGCCAGATGAGCCTGGCTGTTTGGAGAGAGGCCCCTGGCACCTCCTGAAGAGCCAGATGGCTCCACACTGGGGCACAGCCACATGCCCACAGCCCTGTCAGCACAGGCTGGATCCAGTCCTCTCCTACACTTCTTGTTCCCAGGCTGGGGAGCAGCCAAAACTGGGAGCCCAAGCCATGCAGCAGGGCTGCGATGGAGAGGCAGTGATGGCTGAGCTAGCAGCACGTGAAATCCAAGCTATCTCTGTATGTTAACCCACAAATAATCGCTTGTCACTCGCCTGTAAAATCCTGCAAATAAAGTCTTTGTGCATGACTAAACATGCCCAAACACAGTGACCAGAGGGAGGGCTCCATCCCTCCCTCCTACCTGCCTTGGGCTGGAGTCTGACCGCATCCTGGTCCCATGGCACCGCTGTTCTTCAAAGCCCTATCTCCAAGCCCTGCAGTGGCACAGGGGCCACTGCTCTCATTTGAGACAACAAACGCAATTGCTCCAGCCCAGAGACAAGTGTGTGCTCCTGAAGCGCAGCAGCAGCTCCTCTTACCTGTGTGGTAGACTCCAGAGCGGAGGAGAAGAGCCCTCTCAGGGCTAGAAGGGCATTCAGGGGGAAAGCACGGGCTGTCAGGAAGCAGCTCAACAGCACAGCACGAGCATAGCTGCAAAACAAGGCCACAGAAACATACAGTGCCCAGCTCAAACTCCCCAAAGGGGCTCTCATCTTTGCCTAGCACCAACCCCCTGAGGATGAGAGGCAGCGGCTGCCTGGTGCAGCTCACGGGACCTCTCCTACTGCAGTTGGACATCTCCCGCATGAGTAGCTCTTACAAGAAAATGATTTTGAAGAGATCAAGTGGGATCAATGCCTCTTTCACCACTTCCTCCTGCGCTGACTGCTCCCAGGCTGTGTTTACTGCGTGTCCTAGCAGCAGCACAGCCTTCCCTCCCATGGGCCAGGCTGGTTTCCCCAGCAGCGTGCCAGGGAGGACTCGGGCTGTGCCACTCAGTTTCTGACCCCACACTGGGCCGGTCAGAGAATATACCCCCCCATGGTGACATGTCTGGGTGCCATCACTTCTATTTTGACTCAGAGCTTCTTGGCACATCAGAAAGTGCTTTCATAACACCTATGACTTTTTAAGCCCCTGGTGCATTAATGACAGTAATTCTATAACTTTAATAACCAGTTACTGGAATTGCACAGAGAGTGTTCAAAGGAGCAACACAGCCGGTGATGCTGGGTGGCAACAGAGTCAAGTGTTGCACCAGGACATGCCACCCCCCTGCTGCCACCTCCATCTTCAGCAGCTCTAAAACAACCTCCGATGTAGGTTGAGGCATTTCCCCTGCTAATCCACCCCAGGGACCTTGAGCCAGCCTCTGTGCCTGCCCAGGCTTAGCTGATCCTCTGCTTTCTCTGGGGTGGCTGATCCCTGTTATCTCTGCACTTGGCATGGGAACTGCCATGGGACCAGCTAGCCACACTCCTACAGACCCTGCCACCCGCCAGCTGCTTCTTGCTGAAGTTTCAGCTCGATAACTGCTTTCCCCCTCTGGTTTGCAGGATTTAGCCT
Organism: Psittacula echo; assembly: GCF_963264785.1. Classification (NCBI taxonomy): domain Eukaryota; kingdom Metazoa; phylum Chordata; class Aves; order Psittaciformes; family Psittacidae; genus Psittacula; species Psittacula echo. The sequence continues at coordinate 1,125,667 of NC_137754.1, forward strand.
CCGAGCGGCTCAATGGCAGAGGTAATATCTGTGGGAGCTGGGGGCACGAGTGCTGCCGGGCTGGGGCAGGCGACGCAGGGCCACGCTCCTTTGTGTTGCAGGTCCCAGCCCGAGACGCAAAGCCTCCACATCCCTGCAGTCCTTCAAGCGGATCGGCATCCTGGTCCTGGCAGTGGTGCTCACCCTCGCCTGCCTGGTTGCAGTCGGGTTCCTGGGTATGGCTCCTGCTCTCCTCTCCCTGCTCCTTTTGCACAGCAAACGTAGCTCTGGACCCAGGGCTTGGCTGGGACCTTCTTGCTGAACCCCCCCTTTCTCACAGTCAAGGTTTACCTGGACCAACACTACTTCTTCTGCAAACAGCCCCTGAAGCTGGTGCCGCTGCAGCAAGTCTGTGATGGGCAGGTGGACTGTGTGCATGGCGAGGATGAGGCCAACTGTCCCCAGTGGGTCCCTGAGGGGCCACTAGCCGGGGGTGAGCCCAGGACACCCTGCTTGGGCTCCAAAGGGGCATGGCTGCTGCCTGCCAGAGTCACCCATGACAAAGCTGCCTTTGTGTCTGTCTCCAGCCCGTGTTTCCAAAGACAGATCCATCCTGCAGGTGCTTAACAGGAACACTGGAGGTTGGTTCTGCATCTGCCATGACCACTTCAACCCGATGCTGGCAAAAGCAGCCTGCGAGCAAATGGGCTACAGGAGGTACATGGCTGCTTTCTCCATCCTCTCCCATAAAAGCTCTTTTTGAGTGGGGCTCTATTTACTCATAAAGCACTCAGAGCCCTGCACTAATGGTTTCCACCCATCCCCAGGACACAGAGTGCTCTGTACATGCCTCGGAGCTGGCTGGTCTCTGTGATAGAAGCCCTGGCAGCTTCCCACACAAACATAGCACTGTTCCCAGTGTCCCTGCTCCATCCCCTGCCCTCTTCCTACTCCTCACCCCACCTCCTTATGGGTAGCCATGACAAGCACTCACCTCACCAAAGCAGCCCCTCCTTGCAGTACATACAGAACCCATCTGGGGGGGAACACCATGCCCTGCGCTCCCTTTTTAAAGCCCCATGAGAGCAGCACTTGGCCGGGGTGTGGGAGGGCAGGGCTGGGTCCTTGTATTTGCAATTAAGCTCCATAAACACACCTGTATCTGCCTCTGCACTGCCCTGAGCTAGCAGCAGGCTTGGAGCACTGCATTCACCTAAAGCTGGTTACAGCTGAGATCTGGGTACTCCTGGTCTAGTGGAAGGTGTCCCTGTCCATGGCAGGGGCTGGAATTGGATGATCCCTTCCCACCCAAACCATTCCACGACTCCTCCAGTGCGCTCCTGTCCCTGGTCCTGAACTCAGTGCCAGGTCTCCACATCCTGCCCTGGCCCTTCAGGGATGCCTCTTTTGGCATCCCTGTGTCCCTGTCCCCAGAACCCCCATTTTCTGTGAGTCTTTCTCTTGCTTGCTGGCAGGGGTCCACATTCCCTTCCTACGCTCCTGCTTCCTCCCTTGCTCACCCACTCTTTGTTGGAGCCACAGGCAAACATTTAGGACCTATTTGTAAAGGTTGAGTTAGGCCATCTCTGGCTCAGTGTGAGCGCAGCCCACTGGGTGTCCGTGCTCCCGGAGGTGCTGAGGCAGCAGTGCCTGTGCAGTGCACACTGGTGCTGTGCTGGGACCACGCACCCGCTGCGCTGGCTCACCCAGCCTCCCCCCGTGTCTTTCAGCAACCCCACGTTCACAGGGGTGGAAGCAGGCACCGGGCAGCCCCTGCCTCCCCGCGAGGTCGTGCTGAGGAACGGCAGCCTCCAGATGCCCGAGCCAGGCCGGTGAGCGATGGGGCTGTGCAGGAGGTGGCCGCCGTGCCCCTCGTCCTGCCTCTCCTCCACTGACCCCAGCCCTTTTCCTCCCTCTCCCAGGAAATGCCTCTCTGGAGCGGTTGTTTCACTCTTCTGTTCCAGTAAGTATCATGGCACTGTTTGCACCTCGTGCCACTCCACCTCCCCATTCCCGGCACGTCCCCATGTGCTGCGCTGCGGCCGCAATTGCTCAGATGTGGCCCAAGCCCTGGCCCTCCCTGATTCCCACACTGAGGATTTGCATGAGAAAAGTTGGATTTCGTTACTGCTCACCTCCTTGCTAAGCCAATGTAAACCTCCCAGACATGGAACACCTAAAAGAGGCTTAACCAGCTGCTGGGATGGGTTTACTTTCGCTGTTGAATTATGCTGATTAAACTAATCTACTTGGTGGGCTGGAGAAGGCAAGGAATGGATGAACCTATTTCAGCAAGCCCAGGGATGATGTGCAAACAGAGAACAAAAAGGGGTGTGCCGAGTGCCCCACAAAGGGGTTGCAGACAGTGTCACGAGGCTCTCGGGGGCCTCTGTCCCCACTTACCTGAGCACAGAGGAGGGCAGAGCAATGCTCTCTCCCTCCCCACCGCTGCAGCTAACCAGCTGCTTTGTTGATCTGCCACCCGGCAGAAGGCTGTGGGGAGAGCATAAGGACTCCACGTGTGCTGGGGGGGAGTGCAGCCACCATCGAGGCTTGGCCGTGGCAGGTGAGCCTGCAGTACAAGAAGGAGCATATCTGTGGGGGCAGCATCATCGACCGCAGCTGGATCCTGACGGCAGCGCACTGCTTCAAGTGAGTCGGCTCCTCGATGCCTGGGTTTAAACCGTGTGCTCCTGTAATTCACATGGCTTTGTGCCCCTTGGTGCAATGATGCTGAGCAGGGCACTGTATAGGCAAGGCTCTGCTGCCTGTCCCTGCGGTGGGAGGGAAGAGGGGAGCAATAACAGGCATGTCTGTGTGCAGGAACAACCCCATTGTTCAGAGCTGGCGTGTGAAGGCCGGCTCCAACCTCCTCTCAGGCACCAGCACCCTCGCTGTGGAGAAGGTCTTCCTGGCTGGGGAGATGCCCACGTCTCCCAAGGACAATGACATTGCTCTGGTGAAGCTGCAGTCTCCCCTGCATGTCTCAGGTGAGTTATGGCACGTACCTCCTCGGAGCAAGAGCCCCATAAGCAGGCTAGGAGCTGAGTGGGCATCAAGCAGCAGTGCAGAGGGACACGTATGAGGAGGGAGCTGGGTGCCCAGTGGTGCATGGCTCTGGCTTCCCCACAGCCCTCCTCAGTCATCTCCTGCCTTTCCTGTCCCCATTCCAGACAGCAGCAAGGCCATCTGCCTGCCCTATTTCGACGAGGAGCTGGTGCCAGGCACACCCCTGTGGGTGATAGGCTGGGGCTACACGCAGAAGCACGGTGAGTGGGACAGTGCCCCCAGCACCACTCGCAGGATGAGGGCCGGTGGGCTCCCTCCAGGGTCTCCTCTGAGGCACCACTCTGTGTGCAGGCAAACTGTCTGAGGTCCTGCAGCAGGCAGAGGTGAAACTCATTGATGAGGAGAGCTGCAACGTGGCTGCCTACCACGGCGAGGTCACCGAGAAGATGCTGTGTGCTGGCCTGCCCCAAGGCGGCGTGGACACGTGCCAGGTTGGTTCCGGTCAAGGAAATAGCTCCTTGCAGCGCTGGGAGAGCTGCAGCCATGAGCACTGGTACCCAATGTGCTGGGAATGGGGGCCCTTTGATGGTTTATCCTTTGCAGGGAGACAGCGGAGGGCCCCTGCTCTACTCAGGCAAGCACTGGCAAGTGGTGGGCATTGTGAGCTGGGGCGAGGGCTGTGGCAGCCCCAGCATGCCCGGAGTCTACACCAGCGTCCGTGCCTACCTCAACTGGATCTACGCCGTGCGGAGGGTCAGTGCTGCACCGCTGCCTGCGGCTGCTCTAGCACAGGGGGCTTGGGGGTGGTGGGGAAGGGCACCCTTGGGCTCTGCATGGAGCGGAGCCGGCTCCTTAGGGATGTGATTCTGTGCTCCTGGTTTCAGATGCCCTTTCAAATCTCACCACTTCTTCTCTCTCCCATTCCAGTCGGAGCTCTGAGACCTGCTGGGACAGGTCCTTCCCCCCCCCCTCCGTGCCTCCCTCCCCATCCCTACATGCTTGGCTGCCTCAGCTCTGGCATCACAAAGTGAGCGGTGCCTCCCAAGCCCTCACTGCCGGGCTGTGATTTAGCACACCAGAGGCCAGCCAAGGAGGCAAAGGGCGGCTCGGAGCAACGTCCACTGATACCATGGAGGAACCTGAGCAGCTCAAGCTCCTTCCGCAGAAAGATTAATTTATTACCCAGAGCTGACCCTGCTGGGGCAGGAAGGCTTCTGCAGGGCGAAGCTGCTCTTTGCTCACTACTGTTCTACAGAGAGAAGTGAGATTTGTGCTATGGAATAACCCCATTAAAAGAGAGTGTTTGTGTTTTTACGCAGCCTCTGAAGGCTCTGTCCCCTCTTGTTTGCAAGGGTGTTTCTCACAGTACCCAGTGTTCTGCAGGAGCTGCTTTCCCAGCACAGGGCAGGGTTTTATCTGCTGACTCTTGCGAACAAACTGTTCTTGCACATGGACCTCAGCCACTCAGGCTGGTCAGAATGGGGCCAGTTTAAACAGCTGGAAACAAACATGGACATCAGGCATTCCCTTAAATCAACTCTTTCTAGCATAGCTCCAACCCCACTAGAAATAGGGACCATTCCCATGCAACATGGTAGGGAAGGATCCTGCTTTCCAGGCAGCCACACTCAAAGCCTTTTCCCCTGGGAAATACCCCCAGGCACCCTCTAAACACGGCCAGAGCTCAGCACACATGGGAATCACTGCAGCTCTGCCTCGGCGCAGGGCCTGCAATGCAGCGTGCCCAGAGGGAGCCTGAACACGTACAGCAACCCAGGCTTTAGTTTCTCTGTTAAACGTAAAGTTTATTTCATTCAAGGCAAAGCTAGCTAAACCTCTACAGTGCAAAACGTGCTGTCACCACACAGCATGTCATACACACCCTGTGTTTACTCACAGGCATCTCCTACATGGATTTAGATATGCTGATACACATACGTGTCTGCTGCAGCACACACCTCCAGCAGGGCCCTCTCCCCCATACACCCCCAAAGCCCTTGTGACAGCAGGAGCCCCACAGGAGCTGGGACCCAAAGCAACCCGGAGCCCCCCTGCTGTGGACAGCACCCGCACACATATGCATATAGAGCTACGTGTCAAGAAGTGCTTACGTTGGCTGTTTCCATCAAGCCAGAGGAGTAATCCATGCATAGAACAGCATTGCATATCCTGTGGTAAGTGGAACTGCGTCCAGATACCAGCTAAAAAAGGCCAACAGGTTGGGACAGCTAAAAATAGGTCTTTATAAAAGTCCTTTCCTCCCCTCAGCATCCTCCCTCACAGAAGGTCTCCTCCAAGGATGGGCTGGGGTTCTGTTGGGGCAGCCAGGAGGTCTCAGCCTTCCTGCCCAGACTCTCATGTATGACAATGGTGCGTTAACAAGACTTTGCATTTACAGAGCACTTTGCAAAGCCATGCAGGGAGCCTCACACCTCCTGTGAGGTAGGTCAGATTTACTGTCCCCAGTTTACAGATGGGCTGCCCCATGGTGAAGGCTGCAGGGTGCTCCCTGTGCCACCACCCCATAAGCAGCCCTGACCTCCCCACAATAGTCACCAGAGAAGGTAGCACCTTGTTTGCCTTGCCCACTGAATCCTCACCTACCTTCCGCTCCGGCACCTCTGTCAGTGCACCTGCAGCTGGGGGCATGGCTCAGCTGTGATTCCCAATATCAAATGGGGATGGGGGAGCTGCCTGCCCTGCAGCTTCACCAACAGCCACCCACAAATAAAAGAGGAATAGGGAACAAATCGCATTATAAAGGACATTGCCACCTTCAACTGTAGGAGCAGCTCATTTTCTTCATGTCTCATGTCCCACTAAAGCCCTTAGGAAGGCGGCTGGGCTGCCCAAGTCCCCACTGCAGGTCCCCTTTTGGCTTTCTGTGGCTGCCCTCACCCGAGGATTTCAAAGCACTTCACAAATGACAGCCAAGGAAGCCTCACAACCACCCCTGTGAGGTAGAGCAGTGTTATTATCCCCATTTTACAGATGGGGAAACTGAGGCATGGAGAGGCAGAGTGACTTGCCCAAGGTCACCCAGCGGGCCAGTGGGAGGCCCAGGAGTGGGCTGGCACAGCCCTAGCATCGCTCCCCTCGCCAGGGCTCCACTGTGCTCCCTGCTCCCTGCGTTACAGATGGAGTGCCACAGTTTTCCTTGGGTGATGGGGAAACGCCATCGGCTGCGTTCCCACTGGAGTCTAATACAAAAACCCTCCGTGGAACAAGTTGAGCCTTGGCGAGGCAGCATTGGCAGCATCGCTGCTCTGAGTGTGCTGAGTGACAGGCTTTAAAGAGGGGAGGAGGAGCAGGAGCAGCAGCACAAACCCAGGGAGCACCCCTGAGAAGGCCTCCGCTGCCCCTGGGGTATGGCCCTACACAGGGTGTGAAACATGGACCTTCACCCCACTGCAGCCAGCAGTGACCCCTTGACGTGACCAGCCCCAGCCGCTGGTCCCCACAGCCCTGCATAGGAGGAACCAGCCTGCCCCATGGTGGGAGCACAGCACCCAGCCCCTGCAGGGACCAGATGACAGCCCTGATGGTCACTGATTTGCTTCTCAAGTGTGCTTACGAGAGCTGAAGCCAAGCCCTGCTGCATCAGCCCTGCTTCCTCCCTTCCTGCTGTGCCGGACCCACATGAAATACAGCAAAGGCAGGAGCCTCTGCCTCTGTGGCGAGCTTTGTGCACTCTTGCTCTGCTCCAGACACACTCTGCACAAGGCAGGCAGCTCCTGCCTGCCCCAGCTCCGCATTGCCACTCACACAAAGACACCCCAAGCTCCTCGCAGCCTCTACCCCCAGGCACGCCGGGACCCCTGGGCACCAGCCACCACCCCGCGAGCAGCACAGCACCCCCGGTACTCCCCAGCCCCTTCCCTGCCTGCCCAGCACCCTCTTGCCTTCACTCATTGCCGAGCAGGCAGCTCCCTCTGTCCCGGCAGCATCCCAGTCCGAATCCACAAGAAGCTCCCAGTCCCCAGGGCAGCCCAAGTCTTTTCCAAGAAGCAGTGCAGGTTGCAGGCACGTGTGTAATAAACATGTCTCAAGCATTGGCAGTTTGGAAAGAAAACAAAAGGGAAAGGCTTGGGCCCCTGCCCTGTCCCTGCTGCGGGGCAGGCCAGGGCACTGGGTGCCGCTGCTTCATGCCTTTGGTGGTGCTTTTTGTTCCGCCTTGGAGCCAGCCAAGCCGTTCTCCGTGTTGTCGTTCCCCGACGAGCTCACGAGGCATTCCTTCCTGCGGAAGGGCACACAGGCAGCTCACAACCCCTGCCCCCCAGCCCCTCTCTGCACGACCCCCTGCAGCCCTGCCCCACAGCAGCACACAGCAAAGGGTGCTGGGACCCGCACTCACTTCCCATCCTGAGTCTTCTTGATGATGAACAGGACGACCTTCTTGATGAGCATGAAGAGGATGAGGAGGCCAATGAGCCCCCCCACAACGCCCACGATGATGAGCGTCACAGTGTTGTCTGCCTCCACCACTGCAGGAGAGAAGGTGCTGAGGGGCCTCAGGATGGGAGCAGGGAGCTCCCAACTGCACGATCCCCCCCACAAAGGAACTACGGACCCACACAGAGGGGCACGAGGCCAACCTTTGCCCTGCGGGGATGCCAACTACCTCCAAGAAGCCAGGACACCCCATGCACCTCCACACCCAGGATGGGGTCAGTGCGCGTCTGCATCCCCACTGTCCCAGTGCCACTCGCGGGGCACCAGAGCCCTGGCCAGCACTTACTTTTCTGGACCACCGTGAGGAAGATGGTGGCGTTGTGCTGCGCGTTCTTCTCCTTGGGGTTCTTGACGTGGCACGTGTATTTCCCAGCGTCGCTGAAGTCCACGTTCTTCAGGAGAATGGAGATGTTGTTGTCCTTCTTGGTTGTCGAGCCGACAAACTCGACGCGTGGGTTGCGTGCCACCAGCAAGGGCTCCGAGGCTTTGCTCTTTATCTTGCCGTGGTAAATCTGCAGGGGCAGGGATGCAGGATGTGGCATCGGATGGGCTCCCAACAGTCCCAAGTGAGGGAAAGGCCCAAGGCCTCCTGCCAGTGCTCTGCACACACGGACACAACGTGTCAGTGTCCCCGCACGCCCCAGTAAAGCAGGAATGGCTGTGGAGGGGAGCCTGACACACAGCCCACAGGGCTGTGGAAGCAAGAGATCAACCTGCCCTGCCCTGCAGCGGTGTTACAGACCATGCAAAGGATGGGAGAACCCCAGGGCAGAGAACCCCCTTGCTGCAGGGATATACAGGGCTGCAGGACCTGCTCTAAACCAGCCCTCCTGATAAGGAGTTGAAGAGCAAATCCAAAACCTTTAGTATTGCAGAGCAAGTGCAGGAAGAAGGGCAGACTTGCCCGTAAACAGTCAATTTACATTAAATGTGGGCAGCAGAACAGCTTTGTGCCAGAAGCACAGATGTGCCAAGGTGTTTGGGTCCCCCTGTTGGCACAGCCCTGTCCCCCCAGGAGCTGGAGGAGCAGGCATCCTGTAAGAGGAGAAAGGGAACTCCGCAAGAACCAGGAATTACAGAAGAACCTGCCTATAAAACAGAGACAAAGCCCAGAGAGCCACCCACCATCTCTGTCGAGTTGAAATACCACGTGAAGACCAGGTCCTGGAAGCCTATGCAGGTGCTGAAGGTGCAGGGCAGCAGGACATTGGAGTTATTCAGAGCCATTACAGTGTTGGTCTTCCCCACTGACACCTCCAAGGCAAAGGCGAGGGCGAAGACATGCAAACCTGGCAGGGAGAGGGGAGGAGACAGTGAGGACATGGCACCAGTGTGAAGTGCAGCCTGTTGCATCAGGAACCGGGATGCAGCCCAGCCTGTGCCGGGCTTTGCTGTGGACGTGTACCTGGGGAAAGATGGGGCAGGGAGGAGGAAGGCACATGGGAGGGACAACGTTTCCCCCCCTGCAGCCTGGTCTCAGCTGGAGCACCAGTGACAGTGGGGGATTCCTCTCAGGGAGCACATGGCAGGCAGCGGGATGCAGCCATCACCCCTTAGGTCCTGCTCCCAGCTCCACCAGGGACCCACGGCATCCTCCTCCTACGCCTCACAGCCTTAGCATGAGGGGCATGAGCTCAGCTCCCCTCCCGTAGCCCAGGGATGGGTTTGTCACCCCTCATTCACTTTGCCATGGCAGACGCAAACGTGCCTGTCTCAGCTTTAGGCAGAGATAGGGGACCTGTTCCTGAAGAACCCACAGAGGCAGCACGGATTCAAAGAGAACCATAATATCACCACGAATGAAGTGTGCAAATGAAAGCCCTGATTTGCATGTTATCCACAGGCCTCCAGCTAAACCTTCAATGGGGAGAGAAGCACCCGAAGCAAAGCAGAGCTCTGTGCTCTTTAAGCGGGGAGCTGGAGCACTGATTGGCATTGCTGTGCAGCGCAGCTCCTCGCAGCCCGGGCGGCCCCCGGACCCCTCAGCCTGCTGTGCAGAGCCTATCTCCCGTGGTAAACAGGGATGACCTTCAAGCTGCAGAACGCAGCTCTCCCTCTTCTCCTGTCAGCAGGAGAAACGCACCCAGCAGCAGGTACAAGCCCAACTGTGCCTCAATGCTCCAGGTCCCATGCAAGGCACCATGCACTGCTCCCCTGTGTACCAGACTGGGCAGCAGTGTCCACACAAACCCTTTCCAGGGGGCACAGGGATGCTCTGCTCCGGGCCAGGACAGCAGCCCCATTCCCCATCAGACCAGAGCCCGGTTTCTGCTTGTATGATGTGTTATGGCCAAGCTGTGGTACAACCCAGCAAGTATTGCCCTGCCCTTTCCCAGACCTCAGCCACCTTTACAAAGCTTTCCCTGGGCACTTGGACAACCAAAACACATTGGGGACAGCTCTCCCTGCAGCTATAAGCTGGTCCGCAGCTCCACTAAGACCCTAACTTGGATATGCTGCCCTCAGCTTCAGATTCCTATCTCTCTGAAGCTGCTTCAGCTGCTGGTTTATTCTCCCACACATGCCTGTGCTAACAATTCCCCAGGCACATCACAGCCCAAGCCAAGCCCAAGAGCCCCGCATCCTGGGCTTCTAGCCCTGCTGCAGTGCTGCATTGCAAGCACTGCAGGCGAGGAGTTACTTAACTTTATAAAGAAGCACTTTTCATTCCCTTCCAGAGGCTTTAGCTACCATCAGGGGGTGGTTCCCACCACAAGGAGGTCACCTGCAGTTGTCAGGCTCAGAGAGCAGCCCTGCGGATGCTACAGAGGGACTTCACAGCCAGGAGCATCCCTGGGGAGCCATGCTGCTACCTGGAGTAAGACTTAGCAGAGGGATGCCTGGCTCTGCAGGTACGCCTGAGCAGGCAGGGTGCTGCAAGCTGACAGTTACTTACAGGAAAGTCGATGCCTTGCAGCTTGTGACACTTTTAATCCTGTCTGCCACCATTACAACGTCATGAACGCAATCTGAATTGAATGCGTGGGGTAAGCGGAGGCTGATCTTCTTCCTGTCATGCTGTGGTCTCAGGAAGACAGAATTGATATGTTACCTCTAAATAAAGCACAGAGGAAAAGACGTCGGGAGGCTGGGAGGCTGCTGACTGGACCTGTCACTCCAGCTGCCACTTGTCCATGTGCCCAAAGCTGCTGTACTTCCCACCCCACGAGCCCCAGCCTTCAGCACGCAGGGCAAGCCCCTCCGGGGGCTCCAGACCACCTCCCATGCCTGCAGGGACCAGCTTTCACCAAGAGATAGCGAAGCAGCACCGGGGAGCAGCCACTTGCTGCTGTCAGAGCCTCTTGCTAAGGGTAAGCCTCTGGGGCAAGCCCCACAGAGAGTCCCAGAGCCACTGAGCTATGTGCTTAGTACTGCAACATGGGACCCAGCCCCAGCAGCAGCAGCGATAGTCCTCTAACCTGGGCCAGGACCTGGAGCAAGACTTTCCCCCATAGCTGCTTGCTTTTCCTGCAGCCCATCATGAACCTGGTCTGAGAATCACTGCCCAAATGGAAAGGGTACACGGGGGTTGGAACTAGATGATCTTAAGGTCCTTTCCAGCCCTAACTATTCTATGATTTTATGATTCACCTGAAAAGCCATAGGACACCTCCACTATCTGCGAGAAAACACCTCTATGAAAACTTTCCTTGGCCATAAAAATCCATGTGAGCTCCCAGCACACACAGCAAACCATGCCCAGTGGGATGGTCAGGCTCCTCTCCACCCAGGTTAGAAGCAAGGAACTCTCAGGCCAGCCTGAGCCCTGTGTGCTCTAGGACAGAACACACAGGCCGCCCCTTCCCATGGGCGCTGAGGGCAGAAGATGTGCTCCAGGTCCCTGGTGCAGCCAGGAGCCCACGACTGCTCCCTGGAGAGCACAGCATCCCAAAACACAGACACAGACTCCTGCCCAGACACTCTCTTCTTTCCACCTCTCCCTCCAGGCTCCCAGCCCACCTGAGTGATCTGTAGGACCAGGCTCCCATCTCCACACCCTGGACCTCAAACCCCAAGTGCCCTGTCAAGCAGCATCTCCGAGTCTCTCCTACCACCCTACTGCCACCACTGTGCCAAAAGCAGCTTGCATTGCTTCTATCCACGGAGGCACTTTCAATCAGCATCCAAATCTTGCAGGGAGCCAGGTACTTACAGGTCCTTTCGTCTCTCCAGCTTGCTTAAAGCAAACTTAAGAACGATGCCTTCTAAAATGCCTCTCAAAGGAGCTTCCCAACAGCAAGTGCTGCAGAGGCAGCCCTCGGTTTCAGGCTTTCCGTGCCCGTGGACACAAGGGTGACCTACACGAGCTGAAGTGCAGCCGGAGCATGAGGGCTGATGCAGGTGGCTTGGAACCAGCCCCAGGAGCTGCAGCGGGGAAGGGACGGCTGCAAACTCCCTCCTGCACCCTGCACCCGTTGAGCTCGGGCATCCCTGGACACAGGTCTGGGCATCATGCTCCGAGCCCTGCAGCGTGGGCTCGTCCCCGCGCCGCGGAGAAGCGCATGCAAATGGGTGTTTTACAAAACGAACTGTAAAGACAATGACCTGTCGGCGGGCGTGCTGGCGGCTGCGCTGAAGCAGTGCACCGCTTCCCTACGGCTATTCCCCCGGTTCACGTTAGCAGGCAGGTAGCCGCGGTCCCTGCTCACAGAGCGGCAGAGCGGAGCAGGGCAAAGCAAGATGCAGCCGCAGTGCTCGCAGGAGGAAGCTCTGGCGATGGTGCAGGCAGGGCAAGGGGGCTGGAGCCAGGACTTCAGAGTCCGCTCTCGGACTCGGCTGCGAAGTCACCTTGGACAAGTCACTTATCCTCAGTGCTTCGGACTCGCCGTCTGCAGAGCAGAGATCATTGCATTAGCGCCCGTGCAGGGGAAATCCATCCGAGCAGCAGCGTCCGATCCCTGGCGGTGCGGGCAATCCGGATACAAAGCAGCTGAGCGCGAAGCGAGGGTCCCTCCGCCTCGGGAAGGCGCAGGGGAGCGGCTGTAAGCGGGATGCAGCCGCGGCGCTCCCGGGGGATGCGGGCGCTGCGCGGGGCGGAGCGGGTCCCGCAGCCCCCCGCAGCCCCTTACCCAGGAGCGCTGCCAGCAGGCGCGGCGCGGGGCGGCGGCGGGCGGCGGGCGAGCCCCGGGCCATGGCTGCGGCGCGGTCCGTGCTGGCCCGGCTCCGGCACCCCCGCTGCGGGCAGGCGGGGCCGTGCCGGGCGGGGCCGCGCTGCGCTGCGCCCTCCTCCGCGCTCCTCCGCGCCGCGCATCCTCCCACCACACCGCCCGGTGCGGGGATCAGGGGAAAGCTCCTGCGGGGATGCCCTGAGGCCACCCTGGAAGGGGACAAGGTGCCGCTGAGGCTGCGGCTTCCCCTGCCCCTGCTGGGGTCAGCGCTCGCTCTGTGCGCCTCAGGAGCGTGGCACCACCGGTCTCCCTGCCTGCTGTCTCCATGGAGCTACCAGCATCCCTGATGGCAGAGGGGGACACAAAGTCGGGTGCCAGGGAATCCGCCCAGCGCCAAAGGGAACACTTGGCAAACTTAGTTTTCTCACTGTGGGTTTGTTCTAGGATAATTGGCTGCACAAGTTTACATCTCAAGCACCTTTCCCGCACTGCCACATCCATTAGAGCTAACCTCCAGCAGACCACATCCAAAAAGGCCTCTTAATGGAGGCCTCCAACGACACAGCGTGCAAAGATAGAGCTTTACCTTTGAGCCCACATCCACTAGACGGCCAGAGCCCTGTGCAGAAAAGTGATTTGGAGGTGATGCACCCTGATAACAGGCATGGCAAGAAGCGGGAGGAGGTGATGCTGTGCTCAAGGTGCAGGAACAGTACTGACTGTTTCTTCAGGCTGGAGTCCTTGCTGGCATGAGGCATGTGTCCAGGGACCGGGTAAAGCCGTACATCCCTTGCTGGGTACAGGTCCACAGCATGGCTTCCCCGAACAGGATTACTTCTTTTCAGGTTTGAGAGCAGCTTTTCCACAGGGTCCTGCCTTCATGTCTGTGGTGACGTGGCCCATCAGCTCCAGGGTGCTTTAAGAGACTCCTCAGCCCCACTCCAGCCCTCTTTGCAGCTCATTCTCCTTCCCACCTGAAGCAGGAGGGAAGAGGGGAAGCACGAGGCTTTGCAGGGCACAGGGGCATCCCAGATGACCATGAGAGGATGCCAGCAGTGCCTGTGGGTTGAGGAGTTAGAGCTGCAGCACTGGCAACAGAGACAGGAAAAGTACAGGCAGAGCAGGCTGGGGAGCGCTGGCAGCCGGCGCTGCGGGAGCAGTGTGGAGAGAAATGCTGATGCAGCAGAAGGTGTGTTGGCGGGCAGCTGTGATGAATACAGCTAGGTGGTGTGTACAGCTAGGTGATGTGTACAGCTAGGTGATGGATACAGCTAGCTGTTGTCCTGCAAGGGTGCATGATACTGCTAGGACCAGGGCCACCAATGCTGAAGCAGGGGGGCAGATGAGGCTGAGGCTGGACCCTTCAGCATCCCGCAAGCAGGACCAGAGAGACCTGCAGCACAGGGGACATGAAAGAGTAGCACCCATACCCTTGGGTAAGAGAAAGGCCATTACGCATGAACTCCTTCCTGTTTGCTGCCCACTCTGTCCCCACTGACATCTCTGCAGAAGCAGGGCTCTGAGCCTGGTGCCGTGCTCTCCTGGCCATGCAGCCTGGGGCTCAGAGCGGGATGCTGCCTGTCACAGGAGCCTGATGGAGCTGTCACACTTGGCAGCTCTGGCCGGTCTCCTCAGCTGACTGCTCTCATGAGACATCTGCTGCTGCCACAGGCATGGGAAAGGCTCTGCTGTCCCGCAGCCTGACCTCAGTGAATGGTGTCTGCCGTGTCCAGGAAGGACACACAGAGCAGCTGGCCCTGGGGGTTTAGCATGATACTGAGATGTCCGGCATGGGACCAGGGATACTGTGGCTCAGCGGAACTTGTTTTGCTGAGTCCAGCACAAAGCGGCTGTGTTTGGTCTCAGGGAGGGCGAGCACCATGCTTGGACACTGTCACCTCTCGGGGGAGGACAGGAAGAAGGATTCAGGGGTACTGCCAGCTGGCTCACAGCCTGCAGAGGCGTCAGAGTGGCTGAGAGGCCCCTGGGTACCCCTCACTCCCTCTCACCTTGCACTAATGGAGCGGGGAGGGTTAAAGTGCCAGGCTGCTCTCCGAGGAGGGCTCCTGTTTCCCTCCACGTGGGTACCTGGGTAGAGCTGAGCAGAGCAGTTGGGCTGCAGCCTTCCAGCTCCATGCAGCAGGCGCAGCACCGTCCCCGGCTGCCCTGGAGCATCCTGTCCCATCCGCACTCCCAGCAGCAGCAGGAGGACAGCCCCATCCCTCCCACAGCCAGGGGATGCTGGGCTCCCGGTCCAGGAGCAGGCAGGAGGAGGAGGTGGCAACGCTGGAACAGAGCTTCCCATCAGCACCTGATGTTTACTGCAAGGTCCTCTGGCTGTGACCTTTCAAAGACAAGGCGGCCTGGCAGCCCGGGACGTGCAGCGGGCCGGAGGAGGCGCCCGCAGTGATCAGGCACCGCAGGACCAGCCTGGGCTGGAGCTGAGCGGGAGGTCCCGGGCGCGCAGACTGCGGGTGAGTGCTCGGCTGCCTTTGTCATTCTCAGCGCTCCCTTGCTTGCAGCTCTCCCTCGGAGCGATGCTTTCCCCTCTCCCTTCCATTCCCTTCTTCCATCGCAGGGCGTCCTGCCCGCTGCTTCCTCCGCATCCACCAGCAGAGCTGCCTGCCCTCGGGGTGGGCAGGTTCCTCGCCTCCTTTCATGGGCCCTTTAACACAAGCAGGGGAAGAGGAGCAGTGTCCCCAGGCAGCCTCTGCAGAGGAATCTGCAAGAGGCACTGCCCTGTGTCCCAGGAAAAGTTTCTTCCTGACCCAGCACTTCCCCTGGACCCTCCCCAGCTCCAGCGCTGCCCCTCACACCCCCCAGCTCCTGGAATTCCCTGCTCCAGGCTGTCCCCTTTTCCAGGTTTTCCCTCATTACTTCCCAGCCCCACTGACAGGCTGCGGGCAGCAGCGCAGGGGCAGCGGCTCTGCGCTCCCACCAAGCACCAGCAGCGCCCCAAGGCTCTGCAGAGCACTGAGCCGAGGTCCCTGCTATCTCCCAACTTGCTCTTCAACATCTCTAATCCCACCTGGTCCAGGGAAATGGATGCACCTGTAAAAGGGAATGTCCCCGGCTCTGGAGAACCTGTGAAGCCCCAGCACTGTGGGAGGGTGCAGTCAGTGCCCTTGGCTCCTCGCAGCGATGAGAACTCACCCTTGGCGTGTCCCACAGGGCTCCCCTCCATGGTCCCACAGCGCCTGCCTTTCTCATGAGGCTCTTGCCAGTGGCTCTGGCAGAGGTGCCCCCTGTTCCCTTTGCTGTAGTTGCCCCTCTGAAGGTGCAAGCCAGGGACTCATTGCTGCTGGCAGGGCTGTACCCCCAGCACCAGCGCAGCGCTATAGGACTGAGTCAGCTGGAGCACATTAGAGGTGATTTTGGTGCCCTTCCTGCAGGGATGGAGAAGGTGCCTGAGGGGAGCTGGGAGCTCTCCACAGTTAACCCCGTTGGCACACAGCGAGGTGAGCAGGCAGCAGTGGGAAGAGCAGAGACTGCTGATGCCACTCACTGTCACCACTGAGGTAGGCATAGGTGTGTAGGGGCTGTGCTGGCCAGACCTTGCTTGTGTGCGACTTGGGATGTGCAGCCCCAGCTGAAGGGCCGGTGGGAGAGGCAGGACTGAGGAGAGCTGTCAGAGCTCCCTTGCGCTCACCCTTGTGTCTGCACGGAGGTAGGTTGATGGATGTGCCTGTTACTGTGCTCTATTGTAGCCTGTTGCACCGTTCCGGTGGCATTGCTGGGTTGCTAAGTTGGAAAGCAGCCTGGCTATGGGTGTCCATCACACAGTGTGTGCCATGGGCTCCATCGGAGCCTGCTGAGCCTTACCTGCCATGCCCTGAGCAGTGCTCTCTGTGGAGCCATGCCCCAGCACCAAAGCAGGAGCCTTCCCATCCCTCTGGACAGAAGCAGAGATGAGAGACCCTGTCCTGCCCCTCCAGCACAAAAGCATCGAGTGCAAACTTTGTGATTTGTTGTTCTTTTGTTTAACTGTACAAAGAGCAAGAAAAGCATCCTACACTCAGCAGAGCGCAAAACGAACCCATCAGAAGGCGCAAACCCAAAACTACAGTCATAAGCGATACCAGCGCCTCCTCTGTGTGTGTATATATATATATTTGTAGAGATTCTCTCTGGTGTGTACAGCTATGTACATACAAATGCATTGGCAAGTTGCAATCCAAGGATAGTGCATGAAAGAAATGAAAAGGCAGATGCAAGACTGCTCATGTGCAACAGTCAGAGGCCTTTGTCCGCAGAGTTGCCAGCTCAATCCCACGTGGAGCCACTCACATCCTGGCTCCGAGCAGGATACAGTCCCAGGGAACCGGCTTGGCAGCTGGCTCCCCACTGGCACTGTGCAGGGAAAGCCATTCGGCGTGGGGGTGCGAGGGGCAGGCAGCCTCATCCCGACTCTCCTCAGGCAGGAAATCCCACGGGAGCCAGGGAAGCCACATGGAGACATGGCACATTCCTGCTGCAGACGGGAAGGGGAGCGGCGCGGAGCCCAGCGAGGTTGAGCGGGGTGGGGAGGGCAGACGGGGCCGGGGCAGGAAGCGATGGGGTAGAGCAAGGAGCACATGGACATCCCTTCATCCCCAGGGCCTGATGCATTGCCCACAGCACTGCTGGGATGGCACCACACCAGGATGCAGCAGCACTGGGTGCTGTGGGGAAGGTCTCACTTCTCCCCTGGCAGTGTTGCTAATAGGTGACAGGATCTCTGTTACTTGGCCCCTGGTCTCCGTGCACTGCCCCTCTCCTGCCCCATGTCTTGTCTGCCATAGGAGAAGGAAAGCCCGGGCACGGTGTGGCAGGTCTGAACCACAAGAAGCCCCAGGGTGAGGTCCCCATGTGCTCCATCCAGCACAGCTCACCCACCAGGTCCTGCACAAGAGCCCAGGGGCTTGCCCAAGGCAGGCAGCATCTCCAGTCCCAACCCGGGCTCACTGCATCCCCCTGCACCACCGCAGGATGGGAGCAGCTGGGATCACCGCTTGCTCGTGCCCTGTCCCCCATGAGCTGCCCAGGCCACTGCTAATAACAAACTGCAGAGCACATGTGGCAGCTCCTGCGGAGCACCGAGGGAGCTGCCAAAGCAGGGCAAGAGCTGGACCACGGATGGGGCTGATGCAGGAGCAGCTGGCACGGCTGGGCCTGGGGCTGGCCAGGCTGGCAGTGCTTTGCCATGGCAGTTACAGGTTGTGCAGTGCTGGGCAGGGAGGCTGGAGGAGACAATCTCAGCATCACAGGGTCGCTCAAGGGTCCTACATCTGCACCCAATCCTTCCCAGCAAGTGCCCCAAACCTCCTCCTCTTCCCAGCAGCGATTCGTCCCTAGCAGTCACACCCCGCCACTCCCCATCACCTCGGTTTGACACATCAGTAGAGCATTTTCCATTAGAATTACCCTCCCTAAGAAGGAAACGAGCACAAAAAAGTCAGCCCAGCACCTCTGGCTGAGATGCTCAGACCCAAAAATAGCCCGAGAGGCAGAAGGGTACATCCGTTACAAACCAGAAGCCATTAGTGGCTCCAAAAAGCAGCAAAGCTCAGAGACACCGTGTGAGCTAATGGTCATTACCCAGCTTCCGAGCAGGCTGGGACTATCCCTGAGGAGCACAAGCTTCTTGTCACAGCACCCTCAGCACTGGCACACAGGACTTGCAAGGAGGAGATGGACAGCTATTGAGATCCCTTAGGGACAGGCACATTGGTGCCTGTGCCCCGGGAACAGCAGGAGCATCTGGAGGGTGAGACGTTGCCCCGAGGGCAGATGGTGTTGGCCGCTGGCTCCTTCTCACTTCTTCTAGTGGGACAGGGTGCAGACATCAGGGCATGGGGCTGCCCAGCCCCTCCCTGCCCCTGCTGGCACCCTGTGCTCCTGCCCCTCCATGCATGGGGACCATGCTTATCCCCCCTGTCCCACGCCACCCTGTCCCCAGCACTTCCCTGTGGGCACACGCAATGCTCTGGCACTCAGAGCCTCAAGGGCAGCCCTGATGCGCTTCAGCCACCATCCCCAGCCCCAGCCCTGCCCACTGTGGCCAGGCTCCAGGGACCTGCTCTCCGCACCCTGCTGCAGGCTGGGTTGGGTGTTTAGATGGAAGGAGGGATGCTCTGGGGAGACAGAAATCCTTGCTTGGGGAAGCACATCAAGGGGGTCACGCTGTACAGGGGTGAAGAGGGAGGGAGAGACGGGGGGGTGTTACTTGGTGCCCTCATCTGGGTTGCCTTCTCCGTCTGTCTTCCCTTCCTCCTCTGTCTTCTGGTCATCCGTGTTCAGCCTCTGCTGCTTTTTCCGGCGCACACATTTCACCACCATCAGCACCAAGATCACGACGGCCAAGAAGCCACCTACAGAAGCGCCCACGATGACAGCCACCGTCGAGTCATGCTTGGGAGGCTCTGCGGAGACAGGGCTCAGGGAATGAGCTGGAGCAGCCTGCAGGAGCGGCTGGGAACAGGCAGGGTTCTTGCTTCCACTGCCGGGGTGAAGGCAGGGCACAGGGCAGAGCACAGAGCAGCAGAGGGGGTCACTGACCTTTGGTGAGCACCTTGAGGCTGATGCTGGCGTGGCCCCGGTGCCGGTCCGGGGGGTTCAGGACGTAGCAGTTGTAGGTGCCCTCGTCCTCCAGCTGCACGTTTTTGAGGGTGAAGGACACGTCGTACTTGGCAGGGTTCCCCGTGAACTCCACGCGGTTCCCAAAGCGGTCCAGCTGCTTGTTCATGATCTTCGTCCGGAACTGCAGGAACTGGGTGGGAGGAGGAGGTATGATGCTGTTTGGTACAGGCTATGTATGTGTGCCAGGCATCCCCCTGCCCTGCACGTACTGCTCATGCTCCCACCGCAACAGCCCCTCCTCATGGCACCTCTGCTGCTACTGTTCTTACACCATCAGTTGCTATTTCTCCCTGTGGCAAAGGGCTGGGTAGCAGGAGCACACGTAAGGACCCCAAAGGATGCACACGACTGCTTCAAGCTGATCCCTGGACCTCTCTCTCAGCACATCCCCAGCCCCAGCAGGACTCACCAGCTCCTCAGAGCAGTTCCTGCACTCCTGGTACGTCCAGTTGAGGGAGAACTGCTTGTTCTCCACCTTGTAGCAGGAGTTGAAGGTGCAGGAGAGCTTCACGGAGGAGCCATTCAAGGCATTGATGGTGGCGGGAGCCATGACCTCCATCCCCAATCCTGTGGGTGCTGCAGCGAGCAGAGCAAGGGCAGAAATGTAGAGTTAGAAAAGGGGCACAAGCATCCATCCTGCTGGCAGAGCTCACCCTGGGGCCTGGGATTGCCTTCCAGGCACATCCAGCCAGGACCGGGGCTTCCCTGCACAGCAGTGACTGAGGACAAGGAGGGAGCATCCCCAGCCCTGGCACCATCCCTTGGCTGAGTAGAAGGAGCATCAGCCCTCTGGTGACCCCTCTCTGCCTTGCCTGGCTTGGCTGATTTCTGCTGACTCCAGGCAAGCCCTGCTCCTTGCACTTAGCAGAGGCTCTCCTGCTGCAGGATCGATAACACAAAGGGCTGGATGCAGCATCAGCACACGGGGCTCAGCGCCACTTACACGGAGCACTTTATGGCTGTGCTCATCAGATTTCATTCCCAGCAGGATGCACTAAAGGAGCAAGGTCTGGGATCTGCCAGGACTGGCCCCTGGGGGCTGCAGGAGGAATGCAGATACTCCCCCACTTCCCAGTGGAGCTCGCACAAGGATTCTCCAGCTGGGAATACCCCTGTCAAGACCTCAGTCACTGCTGCGGGGACAAGGCCAGTCCCTGCACCCTGGCCCTGCTATAACAGGGAAACAGGGGCAGTACCTGGTGCAGCTCACAGGGCAGGACAGGGCCTGGGCAGGGATGGCGTGTCTGTGCTCCTTTCCTTTTGGGTGCCGCATCAGCACCAGAACCCCAGTGCCTGCATCCAGCATGTTCTCCCCAGCCTGTAAAGGGCTGAGACAGGCTCCTGTGCAAACAACTACTGCAAACTGTAAGGATGAGCCATTAAAGGCACAGCGACAGAGAGCCCCAGATGGATGAGACTGCGAATGGGGGCTATGGGCACCCCATGGGCAGGGACAGTGACACCGGCAGCAGGAGCTTTTCCCATCACCTCACCTCTCCCCTTTGGCTGCTGCTCTTTGCTCAAACCTTCTTCCTGAAGTGCTCCCGAGTCCAGCCCTGTGGCCAAGCTGGATGCACGTCAAGGCTGCTCTGCTGGCTAATCCGCTCCATCTACAAGCAGGGCAGGAAAGGGGCCAGGCTCTGCAGCCAGGGAAAAGTGGCTTTCCCAAGGTGCAGATAAGGCTGTTTTGAGCTGCACCTGTGAGGTGCAAATCAGCAGCATCCTGAAACCACCTGAGGGATGCCCTCAGGTATGGCCAAGCCCCTGGGGATGGCTCCCTCCCTGCTCAAGCTGAGCTGAGCACTCTCCACCCAGCCTCTGCACAGGGCACAGGGATGGCGAGAGCTGGTGCATGGGGACAAGCCGCAGCAGCCAAGGTGTCCCAGCCTTGCTGCCCCATCACAGCCCAGGGTGGGACAGAAGAGCCGCTTGTCCCTGGAAGTCCCTTCCCAGCCCAGGCCTGGTTGCAGGGCTCCCTGCACAGGGTCATGGGCTCGAGCACCCATCAGCCCTCACATTGTGCCCGGTGTTCCTGCTTTGGGTGGCCTTGTGCTGCGTTCTGGGGGCACCCCAGGCTCTGCAGTGACAGGGTTTGCCCTATGCCAGACAGTCCTCGCAGGCAGCCAGCATGCCACGGGCACGTGCCCGGGGAGCACCTACATATGCAGGTCCAAACCCTGCCATGGCCAGGGCATCCAGCACCAGGGGACAGCAGAGGTGGGGAAAGACCCAGCTAAACCCCCTAGGAGCCACCATCCAGGCTGTGTCCTTTGGTGCTGTGCAGGCTCCCAAATGCTCTGTCACACTATACCCTGCACCCAGGGCTCGGGAGGTAAAATGACACACAGGCTCTAAAGCGGAGCTTACTGGGCTTTTTAGCCTCCATTTCCCAAGGCAGCCCACTGGGAGCTCCAGGACAGTACAAACAGCACCTCAAAGTGATGCCTTCCTCTTCCCAATCCCTGTGGACCCAAACCTGCTGACACACGCTGCTGGCCCCGGGGCAGGACAGAAATGCAGAGACCACGGTTCCCCCCCACCCCATGCAGCATCACCAACCCAGAGCCCGCTGCCCCAGCAGCCAGCCACAAACCAAAGGACAGTCACAAGCCACCCATAGCCCACCAGCCACATCCTTCCCAGCGAGGCAAAGCCAGAGGTGCCCCATACCCCTGCTGCAGCCCTCATCCCTCCTGGCATGCAGAGAGCCCTGCACTTGGACAAACCTCAGCAAGCAGGATGCACCGTGCTTTTAGGATAAGATACAGCCGCAGCATGCCCCCACCCTGCCTCAGGTCACCCTGGCTGGTGGGTTTGAGCAGGCTGCCCTTCGGACCACCTCCATCTCCATCCCCATCCCTGCGGCACCGCGCTTCTCACTGCATCCCCGCTGACGGAAGGTGCTGGGATGTGGGAAGGGGGCTCCTGGCCAGAGAGGGTTGTTTCTCCCCAGCCTGGGTGCTGTCCCCTGGCAGCCGTGTGCATGCAAGGGGTCAAAATGACACTTACCCAGCGAGAGGAGCAAGCTGAGGCCAGTGAGGAACAAGGTGGGCTGCGGGAGCCAGGCTTCCAGGCTCATTTTGATGGAGTTTTGTGTGTGGAGAGGACGTGGTGGTGGTGTGGGTTGTGGTGGTTTGGCTTTTTTCGAACGCCCGGGTTATGTGCAGGTGACATATAACATTAGAGCTGCTTTATTTCTACAGCCCAATATGGCTGGAGCCGTGCTGGAGCCGAAAACCAGTAAATCCTGTGGTTGGTGGATTTCAGCAGCACAAGTGGGAGGGCGGAAAAATTTTCTCCTGAACAGAAGAACGCGGCTGGCACTCGTGCGCAGGGGTCTGCCCATGGGTTGTGTCACTGAGCATCTCCTGCAGTGTGCTGAGCACAGGGGAGCCAAGGAGCAGATTCCTGGTGGGATTCAGGGCAAACTTGACACTGGAGCAAGCAGCGCTCAGGGCTCCTCTTCCGCACGGGAGACCGGCATCCCAGGGCTTGACCAGTGCCTCCCAGCCCTGAGGGCTCCCATGGCCCCTGCAGCCCCCTGGTTTCGGTGGGGTGATGCAGATGTGCCACCTCTGCCCGGCTGCAGGCTGCAACCAGCCCTGCTTACACCATTCACAGCAGCAGTTCCCATTCTGGACAGCCCAGCTGGGCCCAGGACCACCATGAAATGCGCCCTTAATGCCAGGCAGAGAGCAGAGGGTCCCTGCCTGCACAGCGTGCCCGGGAGAAGGCAGAGGGTAGAAGCGCTCCCAATGCGCCTGCCCACTCCCATGCTGATGCGAGGGCAGCCCCCTCACTTCCCAGGAGTGCCAGACTCTGCTGGCACCTCCCCCTGCAGGATGCTATCCTAGGGCAATGCCCTCTCCTCATCCAGACCTTGGGATGCGGAGGCTCTGCCAGGCAGTAAGAGGGCTGGGAAAAGTCTGTTGTCCCCTTTGCACCATTGCTCAAGGACTCCAAGCCTGGATTCAGGCTGCAGAGAGGGGTGCAGGAAAGAGACAACACATTGCTTCATACAGCCGGTGACAGCAGCTGCTCAGCCAACCTGTTCTTGCGCCCTGGGACACAGGATGGTGTGGTTTGCTGCTGCAGTGTTATTGAGCAGAAAGTTGAGAGATGTCCTGGAGCCAGAGCACATCTCATCCCCTGTGCACCGGAGCTCTGGGGAGGCAGGGATGAGGAAATGGGGAGGGCAATGGGGAGGGAAGCAGAGGTGCTCTACTACCTGGCCAGCTTCAGGAGGGGAAGCGGGGCAGCCAGAAGAGACGGCATTAGAGAAGTGCCAGGGTGAACACAGGAAACCTGCTCAGCAAACACACTCCCTGCACACACAGCACACTGAGCAGGCAGACACGGCTCTGGTCTGCTCGCATAGCCCTGCAAAGACAGCAGGGGTCATATGTAACCCCCTGATGCCCCAAACCCAGCTCCGTTTGCTGGATCCCCCTGTAATCCCATCGTGCAGGAAAAGAGACGAGGGTGTCAACGTGAAACCAAGGGCTGCAGCGGGAGCAGGCTGCGCTGCAGTCTCCCATCCGCAGCGCCGGTGGGAGGTGGTCCCATGCTCGGCACCTGGAGGTGTCAAACATCTATATATAGAGCAGGAGAGGAGCCAGCGCCTCCGAGACGCTGCCCCGGAGGCCATGGAGGGGTTCCCAGGCTCCCTGGCCAGGGCAGCGAGCCCCAGGTAGAGGGTGCAAATAGGGGTGCTCACCCATAGCGAGTGGATGCTGCATGGAGGTGCATGTGGGCACACACACATGGGGACCCACTGCCCCCTCCATCCCCTGCAGAGCCCAGGCAAAGGGACCCCCTTTGCTGCCCATTTGGCTGTGCTGGAGCCATGGGTGCCATGTGTGAAGCTGCACATGGGTGCAGGGGCTCGCAGGCTCTGAGCCAGGCAGGTGTTAGCACACTTGGACATCACACGCTTAAGCAGGAGGTAAAAGTAAGCCAGGAACAGGGAAGACTCCCTGAGTTTTATTATCTTCGGAAGATACCATTGGCATGCCTGCACTGCTCCTGCTGCATCACCCCTGTCCCCCGCCACCAGGCTCTCCTTGGGGATGGTTATCTCGCAACTTGGAGCTGCATGGACCAGCATCAAAGCTACAGGGCGGGGCTGTACCCACTGTTCCCCCCTCCAGAGACCAAGAGATGAGAGCCAGAGAGATGCAGCTTCCCTGGTCCCCACAGGCATCCTGGGTGGGATGTGCCCCAGCAATGACTCTGGCACGGAGCACACGGTGAAGTGGCACCACTTGTTAGAGGAAGGGCTGACAGCAGCAGAACGCTGCCTGCCCAGAGGAGCAGAGATGCCTTGCACACAGCTGCTGGCTAAGGGCTTACATCCCCCAGCACCGCTATTTCTCCTGCTCAGAAGCCCTGGGAAGTGCCACCTCTGGTCTGCTGTAGGGTTCCTCGCTTTGTCCATCACCCTGCCTCCCTTCTCCCATCCATTCAGCTGGGATCACCCTCCTGGCCAGCTCCACGTAGACACCGTTCTCCTGGAAGCGAGACGGGTGCTGCAAGGAGCCAAGGACAGGGCATGAGTCTTGCTGCAGGTATCGGGCCCATTTGGAGTGGGCAGGAGGCAAAGGACTCTGCTGTGTGGTGTGGGAAGTAAGGGGCCAGGCCCTTGGTGCCATCACCCTGCGAGGGGGGGCAGTGATGAGGGGGTCATCAGCCCTACAGCTGCACACCCTGCCCATGCCTGCCACAGCTCCTCCTCACCATGGTTATGTAGGTCTCCTCGGCTCTCTTCTTCTTCCCTGCACCCTGTTCAGCCTTGGGTACCTCAGCTCCAGGGATAGAGGAGTAAAGTGCTTCCTGTGAGAGGGAGATCAGGATGCTTGGGGCTGAGTGGTCCCCCAAGTACACGAGGGCTGCCTTATCCCTCACTGGGGGTGGCTGGCCCTGCAGCCCTCTGCACCCCATCAGTCCCTCTCTCCCACCTTCCACCACAGCAGGATGTGGCTGCACCCCAGGGAGGGAGGGCAGGCTCACACTCCCCTGCACACAGCTCAGCCCCAGCTCTCACCTCTGCTCTGGTCTTGCTGCCACCATCTCCAGTCCTCTCCAGGGCCATGTTGGCTGCAGACCTTGAGGGAAGGCAATGGTGGTGTCACCTCAAGCAAGAAGCATCGCCTGCTCCTCCTGCCCTGCCCACCCTCTCCCGGGACACTGGGATGCGCATGCCTAGGCCAGGCTGTCCCTGCTGTTGGAGTGTCAGGAACCCATAAGATCTGGGAGCTAAGGGGGGACCGGGCAGGGCAGCGTGACACTAGAGGGCAGCAGGAGCCTGCACCCCACTGCAGGCAGTGCAGCACCCCAGAAATGAACCCTCCAGTTCCCTCCGCTCCAGCCCTGCTTGTGGCAGTGAGAACAGTGCTTGGCGAGGAGAACAGTGCAGGAGGTTTGCAAGGAGGTGCTCTGCTCAGCCCCATAAACCCAAAGCCAGTGTTGGTACCTCTTCCTCATGCTGAGCCCGGCCAGGAAAGCCAGCACAACGGCCACACAGCCACAGCCCACAGCCAGAGGCCAAAACCCAGCGTCTCCTAGGGCTGCAGCATCCTGGGCGCCTGCTGCTCCGCGTCCTGCTGGGAAGACATCAGTGCAGGGGATGGTACACACAGGGACCCTGCTGCAGATACATGGTGGCAAGGTCTGAGAGCCTCCAGAGCCCCCCTGCATGGGGTTCAGCAGGGTGATGGGAGAGGGGAGCAGGCACAGGGCACGCACCTCTCTGTTCTGTGGGGCTGACGTGCAGCACCGTGTGGTTCTTGAAGATGCTGCTGCGCTGGAGCAGCCGGATCTCACACACGTATGTGCCGCTGTCGTTCACCTGCACGTCCCGCAGCTGGATGGAACCATCCCAGCGGGAGATGTCCCCCTGCCACTGCACCCGCTCCCGAAAACGGCCCACAGGGATGCTATGGTTGCTGTAGTAATAAAACACCATCTCCTCCTGCTGGGGCACAGACAGCGTCGGATGAAAGGAGCCCAGTGGAAGAGCACTGCACTGTGTGCCTTCCCTGCCCAAGAGCCCTCAGGTCCATGCTCTCTCCCTCTCCCCATGGAGTGTTTGCCATGCAGAAGAGCCCAGTTTGCTCCCAGCTCTCTTGAAAAGCTGTAGGACACAGCACCCAATGCCACAGTTCCCTGCAGTGCAGGGCCATGGGGAAAGGTGGAGGTCCCCACTGCCATGCAGGGGAACATTCCTCTTGTGGCCTGGGCCATTCCCCACAGCTCCTGTGAGCTGCCTTGCTCACCTTCCCCTTCTCCGTGCCCCATTCCCTGCTTCACCACCCATCCCCTGGTCCCAACCCACCTTCTGCGTGCCAGCTCCTGCCAGGCGCAGCCAGTCCACTTTGGCCATGGTCCAGCCCTTGGCCAGCGGGTCTAGGAAGAGGCACTGCAGCAGCACAGAGTCCCCAGCACCGGCTTGAAGCTGCGGCTCCATGAACACCCATCCAGCTGACAGGCTGCATCGCTCTGCCATCGACAAGGACAGCAGGATGAGTCCAGGAAGGACAGCCAGATGCAGCCTGCCTGTCCTCATAGATATCCCCTCTGCAGGTAAGCCTGGGGCAAACAGCACCAACCAGCCCGGAGCACAACAGGGAGGCTTTGCTGCCCGTGCAGGCAAAGGCTCTCCCTGACCCCTGCTCTCGGCGTGCCCGGGATGCGGGGCAGCACATCCTCCCAGCCACCGGAGCAAGGGCTGCTGCGCTCACTGAACACCCCACGCGAAGGGAAGTAGGGAAGTACAACCCCAGCCCTCCGTGTCTCCGAGCCAGAGCCTGCAGCGGCTGCAGGGCTGTTCCTCTGAGTCACGGGCCGGGAGAACCAGTGCCGCTCTCATCTGTACCAGGCCAGGGGCAATTCAACTGCTCCGCACGCAGCTCAGCTCCTCTTTCACAACCTGCCCATTTGGCTTCTTTCCCCCTTGCTCACAGGCTCCAGACCTGGGCCTGGACTTGTCTGGCCATGTAACTACTGGTTAGGGCTTCTGGAGAAGCCGGACAACAGGGAAACGAAAACAAACCAGAGGAACATCAAAGAGCACAGGGCTGATATAAGCCTCAAGAAGCAGATGCCGACACGTCGGGCTGCAAAGCGTGCAGCAGGAAGGGGAAACAAGCGGGGCAGCAAATGCCACTGGAGCTTGTCAAGACAAACCCTGCCTGCCCTGGCAGCACCCAGCAAGCAGAGCGGCTGAGGCTCTGGCACTTGTTTGCCAGGATCTAGGTGAGCTGATTCAATGGGGAGCTGCTCAGGCAGGTAGGCTTGTCCTCAAGTGTGTGCAAAGCCACCGAGGGCTGGGCTCTGGCCAAGCACCAAGTGCTTGCCTGATGCCCTGTGAATAATGAATGCAAAGTGCTACGGCTTCCCAAACAGGTTTCTTTTGGTCTTGACCAGCTGTGGGGCTGAAAATGACAAATATTTGCCAGCAGAGAAGACCAAGGGAGCCAGCTGCCTCAGGCAGAGCCAAAATCAATACCTTGGAAAGCTTTCCCTGTATTTAGACTGGGCAAAGCAGTTCTACTTCTTTCAAAGCCTTGGAGCCTAGCAGAATAAGTACAGGACTCTGTCCAGGGATGCCATTGCAATTTGAAGCCTATACATATATGAGCTCTGCAGAAGGGAATATGCAGCACCCAGAGACCAGTCACTGGTACCCAGGAGCCCAGGAGGTTCACACTGCAGGAAGAGAGGAACCTATGGGTCTGTTAGCAAAGGCAGAAGGTCAATAAACCCACCAGAATGACTTATAGCTTACCCAGCCACGTCAGCACCAGAGTCAGCCTCAGCAACACCTTCATCTTCTTCTAGAAAGAGCAGCAGAGGTGACACATGCATCAGCCTCCCCTGGGGCAGGACAGCAGCAAGGTGCAACTGAACTGGACACCAAGTCAGAAAGAGACTTCCTTCAGTTTCTCGGACAGGGATATGATGGTTGCTGCCTGAATGCTCAAGTCAGCCACAGCTGAGTGAGTGAAGCACAGATGTCACTGGTTTGAGACTGAGCCCTGGGAAGGAAGAGAGCAAGCAGGGGGGAAGGGCACAGCCTGAAACCCTTTTGTGTTTCCCCTGAGAAATGAATCTTTCCGGTGGCTTGGGGGTCGAGTCTCTCGCATCTGAACCGAGATGTTCGTCAACCTTAACCCTGCTCAGAAAGCAATGGGGAGATTCTTCTGGTACGTACTCAGAGGTGTTTGGTCCTAACAACGCCGACCTCTTACTGCATGCTGCACATGGTGAGAAGTGTTCAGCCAGTGCCATGTTTGGTCTCTGCATTCACTTTGACCTGTGGCACATCTCTCCAAACAAAGCCAACATCATCCTTCTACACACCGTAGACATCTCCTGCAGCCCAAGGAAGGGCTGGCTGTCATCGTCAGGAACGTGCCAGCCAGTGTTCACACGTGGATCACAGGGAGGCAAACGTCAGTACCCTGCTTGCTGTGTCTCTGCTCCATGATTCAAAGCTATGCCCATTCAAAAGTGAGGGGGGATGAGAAGGGACGTGCAGCTCCATGCATACACATGGAGTGGCAGGAACAGCTTCTGCAGCAGGAAAGAACAAGCCCCTAAGAAAGCTTCCATCTCTTTACACGGCCAGAGATGTTTGCTGATTCTTTTTTCTTTCCAAATGCATTTTCTCAGCAAAGGGAGCTCAGAAACACTCTGAGATGGGTTCAAACAGGGATTACAAACCCAGAATTAGCTGCTGGGAGACCCACAGCTGAGAAACAGTCACTACAGCTTTCCAGTCAGTGCATGGTGTTCTGCCTGCAGTCAGCGATGTAAAACCACCTCTGCCCTTCATCACTCTCCCCTTTCCACAAACATAATCCCAGAAAGTGGCAGAAAGCCTTCTGGAATTTTCTCCAATCTGCTCTGCAAAGAACACGACCCAGTTGGGGACTGGTTTTTTGTGGCTGGAGGGGAGAGATGTGCAGTTTGAGTTTGCTGTCTGCAACTTTGCCACAGCACCGTTTGCTTGTGCACATATAACCTGCAACCACAGCAAAACTCACGCTCAGCTCCAAAGCTCTCAGCGGGTGCAGCATCTCCCAGTGCAGCAGGCCAAACCCTCCTACTTCCCAGCTATGCTGCCAAAAGCCCTAGAACTCCAGCAGAGCTATGCTTGCCCAGGATCACCCCCACGCAGGGCCCAAAATAGGAGGTAGCTTAAAAAGGAGTCCTCAGCACACAGCAGGCTGCACACTGGGATATCTACATGCAGAACTTCACAAGTTCTCTGCAGCTGAGTGACTGAGGCTCCGGTCCTTACTTCCATCAAATCCTTCCTGGATTTATTACCCTATTTCTAAGAATAAATTCCAGTCCTATCCGGGAACACATTTGTACAGGTTCCCCCTCTGTGACATGCACAGCAAGTGGGTACTGTGCATGCACCAGCTGAAGGCAGCACCCACTCACCCAGGCTGTTATATAAATCACAGCGCTGACATCTCCAAATCCTTTCACAGGAGAGTTGCTATTAAACAGACTTGGGGGGGGGGGATACACGGAAATCATACTGCCTTCAGAGTTTCCTGCTTTTGTACAGGGTCCCTGAATCCTCAGCACTTCTGTGCTTCCCTAGCTCTCAGGAAGAACAACCAGCTAACAAACACAATGGCAAAAAGTACTCACCTGGAGTGGTTTGGGGCAGTTTCTCTTGCACAGATCAATCTCCAGTAGCTAATTTGGAGTGCCTGAAAGGATCAGTTGCTGAATCGTCTTTGAAGTTATGCATGCAAGATATTTATCTTGCTTGCCAGTCTTTATTTCCAAGTCTCTTATTTCAGGTTCACTTTGGTGGTCACTTTCAACTTGCAAGAGGAAGTTAAGAGCTAGACTGAGGTACTGACAAACCAGCACGCAAAAGGAACTGTTAGGAGAGGCGAGGAGGGTTATAGATGCATACGCCTGGGAACCAGTGATGGGTACACAGCTTTGTAAAGAGAAGACACCTCGCAGGTGCAGGACATGGCTCAGTCCCACGCCTTGCACTGCAGCAAACTGATCTGATCAATCATGATATGGGAAGTCAAGAACAGAGAGAATCTTGGCAAGCAACCCTTTTGCAGCCTGTGCTTCCCCTTAGTTCATTTTTGGGGCTCAGAGCTGGTTAAAGAACCTCTACGCCTGCAGACTGGCTCTTGTCCTGATGAGGCATAGCCAGCAGGCAACACCAGGTGACTTTGCCATGCCTCAGTACTGGTGCTGCTGGGGACCACAGATTAGCAGTCATCTTCTGAGCAGAAGAGCCACTCTCAACATGCTTTTCACAGCATAGACAGCTGCTCCCTTTTGAACCACATACAAGACACAGTCCTGGTTTTAACAGGGACAGAGTTCTTATCTCAACCCACACCTATACCTTTTTTAACCCTCAATTGTCCTCCCTATCCCACTGAGGGGAGGGAGAGAATGGCCACATGGCACTTAGCTGCCAGCTGGGATTAAACCCCAATACACAGCATGGGCTGCTTTCAGTCCACTGCACACCCACACCCCAATCACTTTGAAAGTGTATTTTCATCCTTTCTCTTCCTCTGGAGTACCACAGCAATTACTGTTCTCTATCAGTGGGTTTAATGGTACACAGAACAACTTCCATACAGCTAACAGAGAAATTCTTATTAGCTTCAAGGTGCAGTTTAGCTTTGCATCAGAACGATTTGCCCTGCATCTAGCCCATGGTTGCAAAGGAGTGCAATTGAAGACAAACATTCTGCAGAAAACAGAGTCATTCATGTGCACAGGGAACTCAAGTACTACTGAAAGTGGAACAACAAAGCCACTTCCCCTAGGCTGCATATCCCACCAACATCCTTTCTCAGGAAAGTCTTAGCTGGGAGAGACACTGTCTCATCACCAAGCACAGCTTTTTATATGTTACTTTATAATAGACAGGAAAAAAATCTATTTCATTATCTGGAGACACAGCTCTACAGTTACCTGCTCCACAGTCAGGAACTTCAGCACACCTGCAATGGGCAGCCATCAGAGAGCTGCTAAGCAGCACTCGGCCCATGTTCCCTTTTGGGGTAAATCTGTTGCCTAAACACCTCTTACCCATCATCATCTGGCAATCGCTATAGCTAAGCAACAACTCAGGCTGGCACTATATTTCTTTATATTTAGTCAAATGCAGAAAACCACAGCCTAGAATGAAACAAAGCAATTTACTGGTAATGGCACAAACAGTAAACTTAAACACACATGTAAAAGGAGGCTATTTGACCAATGCTGCATACAGAAAGGAAGCTGAAACCAGCAGCTGTTTAGGTGCTAAGCAGACATGAATTCCACTGCTTTCTGCCATCCATTACTGGAGAAGGTTGGAGAAAGAGAACGTACTCTCTCTCAGAGGGCAATAATGATGCATGTTTAGCTGTTACCCTCAAAAGGCACCTAGAAGAAGAGAGGACGAACACGTCTCTTCTTCTGAACACGGAAGATTCCTTTGGACATTGCTTCAGTCAATGGTTGAGGTAGATGGGGTTATGTTTCCCCAGATACAGAGTCCCCATTTGCATTTCTGATTTTTACAAATTGGTTTATATGAATTGTGCTTCACTTCTACAAGTAGGAGATGAACCTACTAATGCAGCCGTGGACAAATACTCACAAATAAAAAGGAAAGGGAAAACTCAACAATATAAAGGTAACATTACTTTGTAGTTGGTGACTTAAAAACAGAATCAGAAAACAGTAGGAACAAAACAGTGGCAGATTAAACCAAGAAATAGTTAAAAGCAGCAGGTTCTCTTGCTCCAAGACAAAGGATGTCAGGTACCAACTCAGACTGTTTTCAGTCCTTAGCAAATACTTCCCAGAAAATGGAGAAGAAATTGTTGTCAATGTCCAATGGTTATCACCTTAGAGAGCTGACAACAGTCTGGAGTAGCCTGTGCTTCAGGCAATTCAGATTCAAGGGCACAGGAAAGGAGGGATGTCACAATAATAAAGGAAGCAAATCTGCAGATTTGCAGTAAACTGAGAAACTGCATTGGCAGGCTGCTGGTAGGGAACAGGCTGTACAGCTGTAGGCACTGAGGTTTCTGTAGGCACCGGAGAAATGAGGTTAAAAGAGTTTTGGTTTTCCACTAAATCAGAAAGATGCCAAAAATCATTACTTTGTGCTTAAAGTGAACTATCCCATCGGAATTATTCTTCCAATCTACCAAGATTAGAGCAGGTCCTTCAAACTGCACTGGTTATGCAGCAGCCTTTGTGCTCATCTAGCCATGATTTTCAGTGCTGTCATTTTGTTCTTTATTCACAGCTTTAGACTTTCATCAGTATGCGTCTTCCTCATCCGTGTCCTACACAGGAAGAACAGGAGAGAGAAATTGAGCCTGTATATGAAGACATGAACCGCATTATGAGTTTGACAAGATTTTGGGCCTGCTAGGCTTCTGACAAGAGCTTAAATGCTTTCCAAGATGCTGCTGTGCTTCAATAAACCTTAGAACTTGTAGCCTATAAGCACTTGCAGCTAAATCTGTTTGACTTAGCACAGATACACAGCCAAATCACCACAGCATAACCAACACACAGTGTGTTTTAAGAGAAGCAGCAACTAAAGCTCAAGCAAAAGTCAAACCACAAAGTGCAGACAGCCATCTCCTGAAAAAGCACCTCCAACCCCTACGAAGAAAGTCCAGTTGTTGTTTTTCAGCTACAACCAACGACACACTTTCAGATCCCCGTTGTCTCATTTTTTAACCGCAGTAGTCATTTGATGGCGTCCCCATCATTCAGCTCTGCAGCTCTCAACTTGAAAGAAACTCAAAGGTAACAGCTTCTTCGTAAGGGAGATCTCACTAACTTGCCAGCCATTTCCAGTCCAAACAGATTTTCACTGGCTTTGCAATTTTAATTATTTGGCAACACATAAAGCATGAAAAGGTACAGGGCAGAGAACTCAAAAGTATTGAGTCATTAAAGGGATCGAGACAGGATGTTCTTGGTAAGCCAAGTATTTTGATATCAGAGACCAAAGTGTCAAAGAGATAACAAAACATTCAGCATGAAAGCAGCAGGATTGTAACATTCAAATTTGCCTTCTCTCAAAGGATAAGAAGACATTTTTCAATTTCTAAAACCTCCAACTGCCTGAACCATGTGTTTCATCAAAGTGGGGCTCCCATCCTTCCCCATCTCCCCTGCAGGAAAGCAGTGGTGCCTCCCTGCTGCCCAGCATCGCACTTGCAGCAGCCTTTCCATGTCCCATGGGAACCCTCATTTTGCATAAAGCTTTTTCTGCTTTCTGCACCTACTAAAACTCTTGCTCCCAATACTGCTGCACTGTAACTGGTGTGTCTTATGCAGAACTGCAAACATTTCACATGTAACTTGCATAACTGTTCATTTCTTATTCTGTGTCTAATGAAGCATAGAAACCATCAGCATACACTTGTCTGAAGGCTCATGCATTTAGTACACTTGAAATCACTGGCATTATAATAGTGAATCAAGCAACACATTTAAATCCTCCTTCACATACTTCTGGACCATGTATAAAAGATGTAAATGTGTGTCTAAGGTAAGCTGGCTCCGTAGGACATCAAGGGAAAAACAAAACCACTCTCAAGTTAGGCATATTAATGAGCTTACTCTGGAATGTGCCACAGTTATGGATGTGGCTGCTACTGCCAACACACAGAACTTGAGGCCCATTTTACAAAGCAAGTACAGCAAGTGGCCAACTACATTCAGTAGTTTCAGCAGAAGATATCTGATTGACAGGAACTTGCTGATAGGGTAGCAAGCAAAAGACAACCACCACTTCATGAAACAAACAAATCAAGAGCTTAGCACGATTCCCTTGTGACGAAACCAGTCTAAATAGCAAGATCTCTAAAAGAGGTAAGGTTACACACTACCATCTTTACAAGAAACACAGTGGATTGAGGGATCTATGCCTCCACTCCTCACCTCAGCACTGTCAAACCCAAACTGGTTTTGCAGAGCCTTTGAAAAACTACACAACACAGTATGTAGCACTTCAAGTTCTGATTTTTCATCTTCAAATATCAGCTTTGATTTCAATAGAGACAAACGAAAAACCAGCTTGGTGGATCTCAACACAACTTCCCCTGCCAGTAACACAGTGTGAGCAGCCTCTGAGCCTAGCCATTTGGGGACACTTCTTTGACATCCAGAAGTGTTGTGACAAGCTCTATCTGCTGCTCTCAGCACCTCTTCTGAGCCCCGAAGTTGAT
The DNA here is from genome assembly GCF_963264785.1 of Psittacula echo. Taxonomy (NCBI): domain Eukaryota; kingdom Metazoa; phylum Chordata; class Aves; order Psittaciformes; family Psittacidae; genus Psittacula; species Psittacula echo. Next base: position 1,160,084 of record NC_137754.1, read on the forward strand.
AAAAGCCAGTTATGAAAACACCAGCTTTCACTTACCACACAGTTCAGACACCGGTCCCTGAGTTTCCCCAAGCAGGTGCCTGTCCCTGTATGTTCAGACCTGCAGAAAAACCACAGGATTAGGTTGGACTTTCCCCTAGCACACATACTAAGTCCTGTGGACTGTCAGTTCTAGTTCTAGCACACTTTAACTCTGCACAGCAAAACTAAAAAGAACAAAGAACATCAGGTCCCTTACTCTGAAGGCAGGTATGTCACTGAAGTGCTATGAAGGACACAAGAGCTGCCATTTGGCAAATCTCACAACACTAATCAGAACATTAGATTAAAAAACCCATTCTGCAAGAACTTGTAGTACTGAATTCATTGCAAAACAGGTACGGCTCCAGCAGTAGCCACATTACCTGATTGTTCTCACTACTGAACCTTTCCAGAACAGAACCCTCTCCACTTCAGAGGGGAATTCAGCCTCCAAGGCTCATTCAGTACCTGGCATCTCTGCTCAGGCCATCAGAGGAGAACCCGTTAGCATCATTCAGTTTGGTTTGTTGTTAATGGGTATTTCACACCAAAAAAAGCCAACATAAGCAAAGTATCTTGCTGATTTAGACTGAAATAAATCCAGTTACAGAAGTGAAAGACTGTCTAACCCTAAACTGCCTCAGTTCCATGGCCTCGCACGAAATGACACAAAAAGGGGATGTACAGCACTTAGTTTATGCTCAAACATGGGGATTTTCCAGAGCTTTCTGAAGGCTGGCCAAGTCATGCTAGTGGAGAAGTAGGTTTCAGTGACTGACCTGCAGATGCTGAGAGCTTATAGAACAAAGGACAGTGGAGAAACTGTCCTTTGGCCAGTGTCAACAAGCCGGAGTGGAAATACAGGCTTTAGGATGCAGGAGAACTTACTCATCAGACACTTCGATGGAGGATTTCTTACAGCCAGGCTTTTTTTTCTCCTTTTGCACTGCAAATTTTCTTCCCATCCTTACCAGCAGCAGAACAACCACGATGATGGAAGGGAGAAACACTAAAATGGACAGCAGCACTGCTGAAGTTAGCTGGAAGGAGAAGCCTGCAGGAAAGACAAACAGCAGCCCAGCTGTACCAAGTCAAACATGGCTTTAAGTCTCTGGCAAACATTCATCCATGACACAGGTTGCAAGGCTTTCAGTACAAAGCACAGAGCTGACAGAGCTGAAGCAGCTTGTCACTGAATCTCTAGGATTCCTGTCACGCATCCAGCACAGTAAGGTGCTTTATTTGCGGAAAGCTACAAAGGAAGGCAGGTCACGACACAGTTCCATCAGTGTGCCTAAACTGCAAAATTGGGGCAGGTCTCACACACAAGGCAGATGAGGAAATTAAGTAATATTAAGAATCAGCACTTGTGATGTGACTCTTATTTTTAGACCAGTATTTAACTTGTTCGACTGCTGCAATATGCAGAGAGCAGAACTCCTGAACAATTGCACACTTTCGATTTACCATCACAGCTCCCTCAGTCCCTTCCTGCCCCAATAAATTCAATAGTTTTCAAGTCTGTGGCTCAGAAAGACAGGGTGAGGTAACTTTTGCTGAAATTCTAATGTGGAACTCCAGGGAACTTGTTTCATGCGTGATGCTCAGACTTCCAAGAGCCTGACAAAGCCGCAGTGCAGTTGTAGCACCTGGATGAGGACATGCCACTCACATGGAGCCTTACCTCTCTCTGTAACTACCAGCATCGTTTGAGGAATGTTATGGTACACGTCTGGAGGATTCTTCACGCTGCAGATAAACGTCCCATTGTCACTCATTGATGGGCTTTCAATAGCAATTGAAGCATCGCCCTTGGCAACATTCCCAATCCAGGATATCCTGTCTTTGAACTTTCCCACTGTTGTTGGGTATGGAACAGACTGATAATGAAAAATCTACAAGGAGCAAAGACAGTAAAACACTTGTCTAAGAAAGCAGAGAAAACCACTTTTTGGATTGTAAACATAAATGAATACCTATTAAAAGTGAGAAATAACACTTCTTGTATAAGAGACCTTGTCAAGTTCTCATATGATAACTCTGAGTCAGTACCATTTCATTAGATCTCCAATGCTGTTATCTATCAGCCTCAGCTCTCCGTCACCATCACCATTCTAACCAACTTCTTCCCTTCTGCAGATCTTCAGCTGAGAAGCAGAGTGGGCTTTTTGCCTCATACAACACAGAACATGGCAGATCTTGAGGGCTTGTTTCTTGCACTTTTGCTCTTGCTGTCTTATGAGTAGAGGCTTAGCAGACATCACTTGATGGAAGAAGTACCCTTTTGTTCCAGATAGAAGGATACTCCTAAGAGTTCAAACTCTTCAGGAAACAGAAGGCACTGATCATCTGTAAAGATGTGCATTTTCTGTTTCCACCTTGAAGAAGAGATTTTCAGTGAGCTTTCAGACTCAAGTTTCAAACTGCTGCTAACAAAACAGCAAGCAGAAGCCCTCAAACTTTAGAGGCTGTCATCATCACTGTCTTCAGACTGTCACCACTCACATGTGCTTGCCACTCCAAGAAATATCAGCCATAGCCTGCATGACAGAACTACAAGGGTCCAGCTGCCTTCAAGAAAGCTTCCAATCAAATGCTTTACAGTCATTCTATACATAGCTACAGTGCACAACACAGCCCTGGTATCAACATCCAAACTTCATCTATTTTATCATCATTATGCTAGTATGCATTACGCAGAGTATTTTTCACCCAAAGAACATTAAAGCAATTTCACAAAGGGAAGAAAGTGACAATGAGAGTCCCAAACCCAAAGGGATGAAGCAGCACAGCAAACAGAACAAGTATGTTCAGATTCTCATTATGCACAGAGGCCTGGTCAGTCTCCACTACAAAAAGAGGCCCTGTCCCACTTACTGTCTCCATCTGACCACCAGTGACGGGCCGGTATGTCCAGTCTATCGTCAGGCTCTCAGCGATGGGAAAACTGGATTTGAACGAGCATTTCAGTGCTACCTGTTCACCAACATAAGCTCGCACACTAGCACTGGCTTTAATTTCCAGGGAAAGGGCACTGCAGGCACCTGATGGAACAAGCACAAAAGACAAGGATTAGTTTCTTGTCAGGAGTGATGGTGTCCCAAAGGCACTGATGCATGTGCAGGTCAAGCAGCCTAAAGACGGAAGCACAGTGATGACTACCTCCCCATGACATTGAAAGAAAAGCAGACAGCTTCACTTACCTATTTCCCTATGGGATTGGAACTAGCCCAAATTGTAGTATTTATCCGGAAAACACCACTAAAAGCCTACAGATACTTAGATAGGGTGGTGAAGAGCCGAGAAACTGAATCAGCTGGCTCTGTGATGAGTTGCCAAGTGCCAGCTTTAGACCAATTGAAGACAACTCACGCTTCTTTTGCTGCCAACTGAAAGCCCTGGAATCCCGAGTGAAACTGACCAGACCGCAGCAAAGCAGAGGCGGCCAAAGGCACCGCGTCTGTGAGCCACTGAACGCTGCCTGCCGTGCCCTGCTCAGGGGCTTCGTTCCCCCCACGGTTCTCCTGCCCCTTCCAACGCTCCCCGCTCCGCAGCGGCCACGGCCGGGGGGAACCGCACAACGGGGCCAGGGTCCGGAGCGCTTCGCGGCCGCACTCAGCTCCGTAACGGCCCTTCCCGGAGCCCCCGAGCCCATCATGTCCCCGCTGACCATCATCCCTGCGGGGACCGCCGCTCCCGGAGCCCCTCCCGGGCGCCTGCAGCCCGGCTCCCTGGAGGGCCCCACTGCGATCAGAACCGATCCAGTCCCACAGCCACGGCAGTTCCAGCAGCGCGCCGTTACCGAGCAGCAACAAGACTCCCTGCGGAAGGAGGAAGCCGCCGCCCGCCTCGCCGCACCGCATCCCGGCTCCGCTCTGGGCCGCAATATGGCGGCTCACCTGCGCAGCGCAGGTGAGGGCGGGGACAGCCCAAGATGGCGGCCCCGGGTCGCCATGGCGACGGGTCGCCTCGTCCCGGGAGCGGAGGAGCCCGGCCCGGGTACCGCGGCTCCCCGCGCCCACACGGGCCAAGGGACGGGGCTCCGGCCCTCCGGGCTCTCTGCCCTCTCAAGGGGACCGGGTCTGGGTGAGCCACTTGGCTGCGTTTTGGGTACTTTTCAGAGCAAAACCCCACTTATCGGGTCCGTGCACATTTGTAACATCACCTTCTCTTCCGCAATCACTGCTCCCCACAAGGCGCGTTTATTGATAACACAGGAGATTGAAAATGACAACATACAGACAGATAATGCGGCCAGCACATTACGAATAGCGTTATAAAGTCATAAAGATACTCTTAAAACAAACAGGCTGATGTTTTGACTTGGTGCTGTTTGAATACTGTAAGAGCTCTGCAGTTGGAGCTTTGGCAGAAGGCAGCATCCTCAGAAGCTGCAAGAGATTGATACAAAACACACATCAACCAGTAAATGTTATCCTAAAAAGAAACACCATACATTCCCAAAGTGTAACGCTTCCCATCTGAAGTGGCAAAGGGATTTAAACTACACTGTACAACTGGCTCCTCCTCACATAGACCATGCCAAAGAGGATTTTGAGGGAGGAAAACCAGGGCACACGAAGTCACTTTGTGATTTCTAAGGAGCGAGCCTGCACTTCGAGCATCTCTGCTCAGTTGGGTAGCTCGGCATTCTGCTCCAACCTTTTGGCGCTCTGTCAGAGCAGACTTCGTCACGTTCTGCAGGTGTGAAGATGAAGGAAAGTTCCTTGTTCATGGAGCAAGCTCCTCCTGCTTTGCTTCCATGAAGGAGTTTTACAACTGGTGTTAATGTCGCTCTCTTTCCTTGCCAGAATTTCAGGTTGAGCGGGGACACCACGCTCCCAGCATGAGGCATCTGGAATTCAGCTTTGTTCTAACATCCCAAATTACAAGGTTTCTGCATCTGCCTTAGAAGTACCTAAGAAGAAAGAATGTAAGAACAAAAGAGATTCCTTGCTCAGGGTTATTGTTGAAAGCGAAAACAGTAAAGGCGGGGGGTAAACCTCAGGCTGTAATGTGCAGCAAAGCCAGCAAATGTGGAGACGATCTCAGGCTTCCTGTAGCAATTTTAAGCCAATAAAAAGCCAATGAATCAAAAAGCAGGCTCAAAACTGAGGAAAGGAAATGAATTTGCTCTTTTTCCGCAAAGCAGGCGCGGCATGGAAAGCAGCAACGCTAGGGAGGAGAAATCTCTGCTGCAGCTAAGAGGCAGTTCTGTCTCTGCGCCCTGTTTGGTTGTTGGTCTCTCTCTGAAGGCTCCTCAGGAGCACAGTGTGATTGTGGTCTCAATTGTTTCTGCTTATGGTTAGCACGGGCTATTGTGAATAAAAGTGAAACGTCAAAGTAAAACTGCCTTCAAAGGCCTGCGGAAACACCAGGACATCAATGAGAGAATGCTTGAATGGATACCTGCAGTGTATACACCAAAGACCCCTAATCTTCTAACGGACTGTCTTCCTTTTCTTCTCTTGCCTTCAGACTCTCCTTTTCTTTACTGTTATAAAAGAAGAGGGGAGGAAGAAAGCCCAAATCAGTGTCATATCCTGAGCAGCAGTCACGTTCTGAGTTACATATAGCACACGTAACACATAACAGGGTTACATGATGAGGTAGCAAACCTGCTACACGCATGGTGACCACAGTGTCATCTGCCAACCACCACTACAACAAGACACATCCTTGTCTGAGTGAGGAGCTGCTGTGAAGAACAAGAGCAAAAAGAGGACTCCAAAGCTTGCTCATCCCAGGGCTCTGTTCTGACTGCACATACACAGACAATTATTGATAATGGACTTGGCAGTTTTGCATTGCAGATGCTTAGCGTAGGGTCCAAGCCCAATAATTCAGAAGAGCTACGAAGATACACTTGGCAAGCTATTCCAGAAGCCTTTCCCTCTCTCCCCCTGTCCTTACAGTTCAGTGCCTGTCACCTCGATCCTCTTCTCTTGTGCTTTCTTCCGATGGTGTCGACAGATAATCACAACCGCCACCACAATGATCATCAGAACACAAGCAGACCCAATGGCCACAGCCAGGAAGTGGATTTCTGAGAAATGCACTGCATGGAGAGAAACACATCCATGAACAAGAGGGACACACAAGAAGCTCTTGGTAGGGGACTGGGAACTTGTATCAGTGAATATAATCTTTCCTCAGGCTCCTTTTTCCCCCTGTATCCGTTAACTACCCTCATGCTTTCTCTTTGTAATCCCTTTTCTTCCACACTTTCTCCCAAACATGGAGGAATTCTTGCTAAATTCACATGACCTCTGGTGGGTTCTTGGCCTCTCACCTTTCTGCACAACTCTGAGTCGCACTTCACCAATCACCCCATTAGCATCGGGTGGGTTCTTCACCTGGCAGGTAAATGTCCCGTTGTCAGTGGGCTGCAAATTCCAGATCATGATGGAAACATCATTACGCTCAATATTCCCATCCCAGGTGACTCGCTCTTTAAACCGTCCGGTGGGCAGGTTGTAGGGCTCCTGCAGGTAATACAATACCTACAGGAAAGGGAGGAAGCCGTCATTCCAAAACACTGCATGGGCTGTGTGATGGATGCTTGCCCATACCCACACCTGGAATTGTTGCAGTCACTGGGATTACCCAGTGCTGGGCCTTGGGACGGTTTGTTTGGGCAAGTGTGTATCCATGAAATGGACAATAATAGTTCCACTCACTAGCTCATGAGAGCCCAGGTCCTCAGGCTGGAAGTTCCAGGTCACCGACAGATGCTGGCTGATAGGGCTGCTGCTGGAAAAGGTGCATTTCAACCGCAGGTTAGTGCCGTTTACAGCATTCACCTCCTTGGAAGTGTGAACTTCCATGGCTGCCACAGGCCACAGTGCTGCAGGGAAAACAGCAGGCATTAGAGATAAGGAAAACTACTGTCTACCAGTAAGCTCATCACTTTTCCTTATCTGCATTTATCCTATGCAAAACCTGCCTTATCTATCCCTGTCAATGTTTAACCTACCAGTCTCAAGCAGACAGATATAATTACTGAAGGAGATGATCCTGCATATGCAGAATCCAAGAAATCCCTCTGCTTCATGGATTTTGTCAGCTGATATGGAAGCTGCATTGTGCTGCTTCCAAGAGAGCTTGCATTCATCTGAACTGCTGGTACAGTGCTTTCCTTGTAGCTTTGTGGCTTCGCAGATAAGCACTTACAAACCTGGTAACTGGTTAAGAGAGGACCACTGGGAAGGACTTGCCTACAGGGGCAACACTTTGTTTTGGCTGGAAATGTCTCTCTTCAGGCATGAGTAAACTTGACATCTAGGATGTGCAATGTTGTCGTAAATGCCACTCCTCCTTAAGCATGTACTTGCTCCTGAGTGGCACTAAAGATACCATATATAACTCTTCATGAGCTTGGCCTGGCCATGTTTTCACAGGTGATAGCACTCTGCTGCACTCAATTCCCCAAACAGGTTTCTTCAGAGAAGCAGTCCCACCCTTCTAATTAGGACTGATGAACCACAATAAACAGTTGCTAGAGCTTTCCTTTATACAGTTTGTATTATCAGCCTGAGTGCTATGGTGAAATCTTCTCCTATTGAAGTTAGCAGTGCCTGTTCGAAGGTTAGCCCAGCTGAACAGCTATACTCAAATATGGTCAGGCTGAGGCACTCTGCAGGAAATCCTCAAGGTAAATCTGTAAGCATATTTTTGTCAAGGCAACATCCTCTGCTAACCAAACCACCACAGCTACCACGTTGTAAATAAGACAGCATGGCTGATGCGATGCTACCCTGGGAGAGAGCCAAGCAGCAAGAGAGAGAGCATCAAGACACAGACAGGAGAAAGATGCTTTTGAAGATAACTCTCACACCTGAGCCCTACTTGTCTTCTGGCTCACCCTGCCATTCCAGACAGGTTCATCACTGGCAGATTCATGCTACCCACATGGCTCTTGCTTTTTCCCCCCACAACTGCTTTCTTTCTTGCCTGCCCACTTTAGCTCCTGAATTCAGTGGGCTAGTTTCCACAAACAGCAGTGCTGTGCCACATAGCTTGCTGCTGCTGAAAGGGACAGTCCTCCCTGTTCCTGACCATGTGCTCCCATGACTTTGCTTTTCCTTACTGGTCAAACTAACCCAGGCAAAAAGGAAAGATATTCATAATCTCCTGTCACTTTAAGAAGATGAGTTAACCCCCCTCAGGGTGATTCCAGCAAAAAACCCTGTTTATCTGGGGTTGTAAAATAGGGCTTCATAATACAGACAATCAATACATTTCCTGTACTTGAAAATAATTTATAACCCAAGACTTCCTCGCCAAATAATTTCTTTTCTCAAAGGAGAAAATATTTGAAATGCCAAAACATTGAAGGTGCTCTCATTGAAAAACCTCTTTGGCAGAGACCTTCTCTCATCCAAGGATTCAGTGTCAAACCTTTTCAGTTTAAGCTCCTTCAAGAGAACAACTTTGGGACATCAGTTTAAAATCCTTTTTCCAAAACAGATTCCTGGACATATCCGTGTGCGGATGCGTTTGGGAAAGGAGGACATGGTGCTCTTAGGATCCAGCTATAAACTACTAAACATTCAAGCCAGGTTATTGCCAGTCTGGAGTCATCGCTGTGTAAAGGATCTAAAGCCAAGGGCTGCTTAACAATCCCTGACTGTCTAGTAACAAAGACAGGGTAAAAAAACCACCTAGGAGTAAAGTCCAGACTCCTGGGAGGAGAGAAAAAGACGTGTAACCAGAGCTCAGAATGAGATCAGTGTTGTTCTTCCGCTTGAACACACTTAAACCTGTTTGTCAAAGAAACTCAATCACTTCGTGTCACTTGCAGTGAACCCGACCCAAAAGAATCGCAGCAATTGTCAACAGCAAGTATCTGAGAGTACTACAAAGTCACTGCCTTAATGAGGATGATAATTAAGGGATGAGAAGAGGAAAGTCAAGATGGCAGCTGAGGCCAGACATTACCAGGTTTCCTTACCTCGGAGCTGTACCCCAAGGAAGAGCACAGCACCCAGCCAGCTGGGGCCATACATCGGGAAGACAAGTTTGTACTCCATGGGTAACTTGTTCCAGTTTCTCAATAACCGGAGGAAAGACGAGTTTCTCAAAGCCTTCCCAGCACAGCAGAGCAAATTCCTTTCCCTCAGCTTGGCTTGCAAAGCAATGTGAGCGCTCTCTTGCTTGAGTCAGAGAGCACTCCCTGCCCTTGCACTGAAAGGCAAGGTGCGGCCAGCACAGCTCACCTCTGCAGGTAAAACAGGGAGACTTCCAAGGTAAGATTATTTTCTTCTGCCTCCCATATTCCCTTGCTCTTTTGTGTTGCAATCATCCCTTCTCCCAGCTTCCACCTGAAACCACTCCCCTCTTGTGGGAGGTAAGTTTGCTCCCAAAAGAAGATTTGCCTGAAGGTGTTTATAGAGAGCTTGAAGGAATGAGGGCCATTTGTTTGGCCAAAACCTGCAAACAACCCAGTCAGTGGCAGCAGTGTGGGCACACGTCCAGAGGATGGAAATATCCTACTGAAACATAGCCTGACGCTAGTTTTCCCAGCAGTGGTGCCAAGGCAGGGACGGGAAGGATGTCCTAACCTCTGGCTGTCCGAAGGGCTCCCTGCTTTTATTGACCTTCCAACATCTTGTTTCAAAACCTGCTGACTCCAGCTGTTAAGAGAGCACCATGTCCTTGGCACCCTTACGAGTAACTTGAACTCTCTGATGTTTCATTTTGGAACAGAAATGAGTAAAAGAAAGATCTGACAGCTAACGAGAGCAATGAAGTAGCATGATTAGCCATGCCACTAAGTGGGGAGCTCTTGGGAAGCAGCAAGAAGCCAGCTCCACGCATCTGGATAGGAGTCCCTTGAGAGGTTATGTGGCAGGCACAAAAACACAGAGTGTCTTTGAGGAAGGAGGGACCCGTGGCTGGCTTTGCACTGTCTGCTTTAGACGCACACCCTGAAGTCCCCACTGCTCTCACAGGCATATGCGCAGCGCTGCCACCTCTGCAGGCTTCCAGCAGAGAGCCATGGAAAGACAGCGTGTTCCCACCCGGCCTGTGTCAGCATCCCTGCTGGAAGCAAAGCCGGAAAGGTCCCTGCCGCTGTCCCACGCGGCACGGGGGTCTCTGCCCAGCCCAAGCGCAAGTTCTGGTAAGGAAAGTGGCGGAGCGGGGCGGGAGCCCCATCTAGTGGAGTCAGGCCCGCGAAGAGGGCTGGGGAGGAAAGGCAACTCAGGTGAGCAAGCTCCCTCCTAACAGCAGCGCATGGTGGCATCGAGAGCAGGCATCAGCTTCTGGTCAGAAGCTTGCAGCATAGAAGTCGCTGTGCTTAGCCACAGCCTTCGCTGCCCTCCTCCCTGTCAGTATGTGTACAAAGGAGAGTGCGGATGAGGAGCTGGCAAACACCACTCTTGAAAAGGCGTAAGGAATAAATGGGGTTTATTACCGTAAAATAACCAAAGTTGTGTCCAGATTGTGTCATCATCAGTGACTAAACCCCCCAGGTTTTACAACCTGGCACTTAAAGGCTTATTTTTGTGAACCATACAGTGCCTGTAGGTGCTGGGCTTCAAAGAAGTGTTTCTGGTTCCTTGGTTTCCCTGCTATGTTAAGTTGCTTGCAGTAGTTTGAACTTCAGAAACACTCACGGTGAAGAGTTGTTAGGAAGGTCCTGACCGTAGATCCCATCCAGGTTTGTTTCTCTCTCCTGCTGCTCCAAGGGCATTTACAACAGGACTCCTGAGACTTGAACTGGGTTGGTGCAGAGCGGCCACCCCTTGCTGTCAGTGACGTTCCATGAAGACGTTTTGAGCCTCTTCACTTCCTGACATGGGCTCATTTTATCACACACGTTCCGTGCCTCAGCTGCCTGCAGGTTGCACTGGAAACAGTGAGTCTCCTCTGCACTGCTCAGTTTGCAGTTCTGGGAAAACACCTTGGGCCTCTTTCTTGTAAGCGAGCCCTTGAAAAGCCAATGTGTGCTTTCTTCCCTCACAGCCGGCCTCAGTGATGCCCATCTGATGCGCTACTGAAGAGCAAGAGGAGGAGGAACACAAGGATGAGGTTGGAGCAGTCCTTGCCTCTCTTGGGAGGACTCCTGCTGTGTGCGGGTGAGTACGGCTGGCCAATGCCCATGGGGACCAGAAGGGTGGCTGCCCTGAAAACCAGAAGGTTCTGAGGTTTTCGGTTTACTTTTACATTTTATTCATGCAGTTTTCCTAAACCATTTTGTGATAATGGGTAAATAACTTCAGACTCACTGCGATATCATGGGAGTGGTAGCAATATCCACTTTACCACTTTAAATTGACTAGCATTTGGAAAGCCGGACGGGGCAAAATGCAGAGTACCTCTAAAGACTATAAAAAAGCTGGTAACTATGAGGGATAAGTTTGAAAGATACTCAAAAGATACTACAATAAAACTACAGCTATTCTGCTAACGTGCTGCAAATACCAACTGCTGTTCTTTGAGAAGACCGAAAACATTCGGTTTACCCACGGTCTGTTCTTTTTTCCACTTTAAATTCATGTTATCTAAAAAAAAAGCACCACACCACCTTCTCTCCAGGCAAGTCCTATGCCTGTGGAGTTTCAAATCTACAGTTCTGTTACAAGTAACTCCTACTGGAAAGCAAACATTACCTGGGATGAAACAGTGGCGAACACATGAATCAGGTCATTCCTTTACTTACGTTAATTTCTATCCACAAATGTCTTTAAAGCAAACACAAGTCTTATTAACACCTCCTAAAAACTGTTTCTGTAATATTCCAACTCCAGAGAGTTCAATGGAGCTACTTGTTTCCACCCAACAGAGAAAAATCACACCGATAAACTATTTCAGTGTTAAATCAAGCATTGGGATCCAGTCCTCCGAAGAGTACAGTCTTGCAGAGGACAGTGGCTCTTACTGCAGGGAGCAGGCATGATTTTCCAGCAGTCTTTGGTCCATGATGATAAAGCAAAATTGAGGGTTCACAGCTTGCAACAACCCTTTTCTAAAGTGGGTCAGCAAATTACTCAGATTTCCATTCTGCGTTAGGTTGTGTTAAAAATGGCTTCCAAAGGAAAAGACTTCATTTCAAAACAACATCCTGCCTCACTTAACAGAATGCTTCTTATGCCTTCAGCACAATTACAGGAGTCTAAGCAGCTCTTTCAAGCAGCTGGGATCAGAAAGGCTATTCTTGAAGTAGGAAAGGTGCATGGTATCAGTAGCTGAACTACTTAACACCTATTATTCTTTCTTTTTGTAGCTGGCACCACGGCTCAGCAGGGTAAGTGTATTTTCCCAGCATTCTTACCTATTGATGATCAAAAGGCCAACTATGCCTCACAAATGAGGAATAGAAGTTCAATAGAAATACCTGAAGTTTTGCAAATACTGTAGGATACGAAAAAAATCACTCTTCATTAGTTGCTACTGATCTCACTGACTTCAAAAACTGCCTGTTGTGAATGGCCCTCATTGTTGCTAGTGATCCCCACCAGAGTCAGGCATTTTCCAACAGCAACAGTTAACACATTGTTCTCTCCTTTGCAGACTATACCGAAGCACAAGAGGGTGAGTGTATTTTAACCAACATTCTTAACTAGTAAGCACTATATAAAGACTACAGATGCCTCACAGGTGAGGACTGAAAGGCACTCATCACCAATCACAAAAAGAAGCTATAATGAGTTGTCCCAATTACTGTTAGTGGTCTCCTAGCACAGACAAGCAAGCATATGGATAAACAGAACAGTGCCTGGCAGGAGGCCAGGCTCTCTGACTACTCAGTATTGCAAAGAATAAGTGTAAAAACCTAAAGGAAAACGTATGCAGAAGACACACACAGAGAGAATCTACGCTGTACCATGAAATCAAAGACTTTGCAGAGCAAACTGCCATGGTGGGATCGAGGGTGGGCAGGGTAGCCTGCCCAAAAGCCATTTGTAATGCTGGTTTCCTTTCTCCTTCACCCATCTTCCAATAAAGGATTCCTGGTGGAGATTTCTGGAACCACAGTGACAATCACATGTCCCTTGACTGAAGACACCATAACCTGGCACTCAACTGGAACAAAAGGAGTCAGCGACGCACAGAAGTACGTTATAGAGAATCACGACAGCTCCCCCGTCAGCGTGAGCTGTTCAGCAGGTGCTAAGAAGTATGAAATGTACCTGAATGCCAAAGGTGAGTGAAAAAGCACTCAGTGTATGGGCTAAAGTCTGCACATTTCAGTGATGGATATTAGGAGCTAGCACCAAGCAGATGAGTGAGGCCTGGACTTTGCTTGCTGGAAAGGAAGAGCGCCCATCTCTGAGCACCCTCATCTCTCCTCCTGGCAGTGTGCGCAAACTGTGCGGAGCTGGATGCCTTGGCAGTGACAGGGATCATCAGTGCGGATCTTCTCATCACCTTTGGGGTGCTCACTCTGGTCTATTACTTCAGCAAAGACAGGAAGGGGAGAGCGAGCGCTGGTGCTGGCAGTCGGCCACGAGGTAAGAGCCATTTCAGGCATCTCTGCTCTCCATGATGTCTGCTAAGCACTAAATGGAGCACTTGCTTTTAAAGAAGCTCTAATCTCATAATAAAGCCATGAGAATTAACCCATGATACGCCTTACCCTTGAATCACCTCCGTGAAAGTCCCTTGTGTTGTGTTATATGAATTATCACCAAGGATAACTTCCCTTTGCCTTTGTTGCAGGTCAGAAGATGCAGCGTCCTCCCCCTGTTCCAAACCCAGACTATGAGGTATGGGGTACCTGTGTTTTATCTCTCTCTTTGCTGGCTGGGGAGGGATAACGGGATAGCCAGAGCTGGGAATCCATAGCATTTATGCATTTTGCTGCTTTGAAGAAGCATCCAGTCAAACTGTGGTGATGTTTGAGGGTGTGCTAATGAGGATCCCCAAACTAACATCTCTGCTATTCCCACAGCCCATCCGGAAAGGCCAGCGGGAAGTGTATGCAGGCCTGGAATCCAGGGGCTTCTGAAATTCCTGCTGATGCCAGGCTGGAAAACAGCAGCAAAGGGGCTAAGTGCTTCTGCCCAGCTTGGCATTTTGGGATAGGGCAGCTACTATACAGGACAGGCGTCTGCTGCCATCCGCTGTTCCATCCTGATGTGTTCTTTCCACCTTCAGTTTGACATAAAGGAAAAGAAACTGATGAGCATGCTGGCAAGAGAAGTTTTGCTCCTCATTAAAGTACTGCAGCCTCACTCGTGGTTCCTGGCCTCCTTTTCCCTCACACTTCTCTCTCTGCTCTAGTTGCATGCTCTGCTTTTCCCTTCCATTTCATTTCTGCTCCCAGTGCCTCCACTGGCTCCAGCATGGGCAGCCAGTGGGCATAGAGTGGGTCCTTCTCAGAGTGACTGGCCTCCTGCTCTCATGTTCATAGCCTATCTTCGTTCTGCTGCCCAGGATTGTAACACAAAGAACAGAGGCAGGCAGCATATTAAAACCAAAATGATGCATTCTCATAGAAAGCCACTGCTTTGAATGAAAACATTTCAGTCAAAAAGAACAGCTTTCATTAAAGAAAAGAGCAGCATTTCTACCAGCACATACAAACCTACCTGTCCATCCCCCAGCCCTTCAGAGCAACAGCTCTGGAGAAAGGAAACAGCAGCACTGATGGGGCCTGGGGGTGGTTTAACCCTTGAGTTTCAGCATGAAGAGGTAAACACCAAGAGTTTCATGCTTCAGATTGCTGTGCTTACCCTGCAGGATGTGGTTTTAAAGCAGCACAGCTGGGTTTACCATACAACGCCCTAAGTACCTAGGAGAGATTGCAAGATAGAAAGAACACTACCCCCCAGCAGCTCTAAAACCACCCTGGGCCTCATTCTCACGTTCTGTCAAACATCACTGCTCCAGGGCTGCTTGCTCAGCCCAGCCATGCAGCCCATTGCCACCAATGGAAAGGGATAAATTCAGAGCACTCTGGGTGCTGGCTGGGTGTACAAGGTCTACATTTTGCTTCAAGCTACACCCCGGTGCTTCTGCCGTGTAGGGGGCTGCATGTTTGCCCCAACCAGCACCATCCCACGCTCCCCTTATCTCAGTGGGATCAGCTCCCATCCAGCGATACCTCTCTGCCCCTGTGCTTAGCTGCACTAGAGAAATGCTTCTTTGTCCTGCCTACTTTGACCAGACAAGTTGGAAACATTACCTCTGCTGGGTCTTTGATTCATACAGACCATACCCAACCGCTCTGGTCCAGGTTCCTCCTGCTCTTTGCTTGTCACTTTGAAATCCGATGTTGATGAAAATGCTATGCACAAGGCAGTCTGCTGGTCACTGTCTTCATAGTCCTGCCTTACCTGGTGCCACCAAGTCAGAAGCAATTCACAGCCTGGTGCTCTCTTTAGAGCTTCTCAGAAAAGCAGGGAAACCCACCTACACGTGTGTGCAACGGACAAACGGAGGGTGACCTGGTTTCTGAGGTTTCTAACTGCTAGCAGATCCTGTCTGTTAGCTGCCTCCCATATTGGCCATACCCAGACCACAGTAACTGTTTCTGCTAGAGCTGGGCAGTGGAGACTTTGCCAGAAGGAGCTGGGTTGATGTGGGGGGACCCAGTGCTGCTCAGTGGTTGAGCTGGGAAAGGCTCTGGAAGTTTGCTCCACCGCATCCTGCACTCAGCACATTGGGTTGGCTGCTGACTCTGTAATATGGGATGCCAGTGCCTGGTCACAAAGGCCAGACACTCTCTGATGGGCTGCTGGGCCTACCAAGAACACTGGAGGTGTGAGGGGCATGGACTGCCTCTGGCCTTCACTGCCTGGCCAATGCCTCTGCCATGTGTTTTGCAAGGTCTCTGCTCCAGTTTCCATTCTCTCTGCTGTTTCCATTTCCTCCTCGGCGCCCACAAGCTCTTCTGGGAAGCCAGCACAGTTTGCTTCTTTATTCATGTTTCACTCCCCTAAGCATCAAGGCAATCGAAGGCTGGCTGTGAGCTAGGGACCTGGCAAGCCTCTGTGGTTTGGAGACTGTGATTAGACGCCAAACCTTGCATATGCAGAGCAAACATCCCCCTGTCCTCCTTCCCGGCACAGACGTGAGCACCTGCCTGCACTGGCAGAGCAGTGTCCTATCGGGACAGGCAGGAGCCCTATGGCTCTGCAAGCATCCAGTGTGCTCCTTCCCCTCTGACTGCACAGCTCTCCAGGCCTCAACAGAACTGATGGAGCAGGGAGACAACGGGATAGGCTCATCTTTAATGGCAATACAGAAATGCACGAGGTCATGGGCAGGGCAGAGTGCTGCAAGCAGCACATCCCATCAAAGAGCTGCAGGGCTCTCTAGGGAAAATCTCACATTGTCTGCTGCCAGCAGGAAGCTTACAAAGGCAGTGCCAGGGCAGGGTACCAGTGCTGTTGGGCACTGGTGGTGGCTTTGCTGCAGGATCACCCTTGGTATGAAGGACTCACAGGCTCCAGTATCTTCCCACTTCACTTGCGGCCCTTGGCAGGCACCAGCTGGCTGTACTGCTCGTTGTCACGCTCGCCAAGGGGCTAGGAGGAAAAACAGGAGGGACAGGCTACAACAGTGTCTGTCCAGCCCTGGGATGGGTGGTACAGGGGATGAAGCCCACAGGCATGCACACACACACACACAAACACACGAGTGCCCAGCTTACCTGGTAGAGCTGCTCATTGGCAATCAGGTTCTGCCTGTCAGAAGCTAAATGAAGAAAGAAGATGGTCAAGGATCAGGGGAGTCATGGGCAGTGCAGTGAGCATCAGCAAAGAAACCCAAGCAGCTTTCAGCCCTATGCTTATACTTCCTCTGGGAGGCTCGATGGGAAGCCCCTGCAAAGCCTCAGATGTTCCTGTGTCACCAGTGGCTGCTCCTGGGATGCTGTTTCGATTCACCTTGTGCGTTCACTGGCTTCTCCTGGGAAGCTGAGCTGGGGGCAGTAAGGATACATGGAGAGCTCACATAGATCCCTGCCCTAGAGACCCTGCTGCCTGCAGCTGGCAGTGACTGGGCTCCGTGGGCAGTGATGGGAAGTCCCTCAGTACCACACAGCTCCTAGAGATGCTCAGGCACATCCCGGCTCCCCCCTCACCTCGTGACATGCGTCCCTTGTCCTGCCCAGTGATACAATACACAGCGACTGCCAAGAAGATGGTGGCGACGACATCTGCGACCACGATCCCTGAGATGGTGGCAGCATCCACTTCGATGCAGTTCTGGCACACTGGAAGCCAAAAAGACACAGATACTGAAAGCTGGGCCATGACAAGGAGCCTGCCCCTTGACTGTAGCCTAAGCCAGGATGAGTGCCAGGTTATGGCACTGAATGTACAGCTCTCATGGGGACACCAGATGCAGAACATGCAGCTTGGCTGTTCTCAAGGGCAACCTAGCACAGGAGCCACCAGGGCTTCTGCAAACCGGTGGAACAACCCTCAAGCTATGGGAAATGAGCAGTTCCCTCATAAATCTGCTTGGGTGAAAACTCCAAGCAGTCCTGGCTGCAGAAGCCAGGTTTGCGACACTTACTTCGATAGTGCACCTGGAGGGGAGGGCTTCTCTTTCTTTTGTCTGCTTCACAGGTATAGATACCTCTGGGATCATCGTAAATTGCACCCAAATCCAGCTGTGTTGCATTTTCTATCCAATTCCCATCTTTGTACCATAAGATTTGGCTGTCGCTGCCCACCGCACACTGCAGGAACACCTTCCCGCTGGCTTCTTTCACGTTTACTTTCTGCCCTGTGAGAAGCAGAAGAATAGAGTGTTTCACAGGTGAGTTATCAACCCTCCCAGTGGTGCAGAACTCAGGGATGTCATCGATGGAGATTGCTAGTGTAGGAAGCATCATGTTAGGATGTCCTGAGCAGTGGAACAGACAAAAAGAACTCTGGAACAAGCAGACTACCCGGTGGAAAAGCAGCCCAGTAGTTACATTAATGCAGCTCTGAGCAGTTTATAGAGATCCAAATCCTCTTAGAGTGAGAACTAAGTGGAATGGGGGAGCTACCCGGCCTCCATTCAGACTGTATGTGCGTGACCCCCATCCCGCACACAGACTGCATTGGTGTTGAAGTACAACTGCAGCAAGAGAGGAACAGAAAAGTTAAGTCTTTGCAGCAGCAGAGACAGGAGCTGAGCCCTAACAGGGAGGCACATACACATTACAACAGTCTGTAAATGGAGAGTAAATCCCCTGTCTTCTGTGCTCAGCACAGAATAGAGCCTCTGCTGCTTCCACACTTGGACCAGGCACAGAGCCCATGGCTTTGGTCTAACACTGTGATACTGCCAAGCCCAACTTCTCATGCTCAGTCGCTGCAAGGCGGGTTGGAGCTATCCCAGAATGGTCCGGCATGGTCCATACCATACACAGCATGGTCCAGGGCAGGCAAAGCTGTCACTGCAGCAGCCTGCGGGCAGGGACCCACACCCTGGGACTTACCTCGGACACCCCAGCTGGCCCCGGCCAGGCTGGCCAGGAGCACCCAGGCACCCAGCGCCGTTCCCCTCCGCATGGCACCAAGCGGTGGCGGCTCTTTCCCCTGCTCGGAGGAGAGAACGTGGAAAGGCACCACCCGCCTTTGTCAGGTACCGGATGCCGGGGGCTGGAGCCTCCCTCCCACAGCAGCTGAAGGATGCCGGAGGTGCCCTGTGCCTGCCTCCTCGCCCCAGCCACGGAGTGCCAGGGGACGATGGCTGGCATGGAGTGGTGGCTGCTCCAGCACCCAGGGACCCCGAGCAGCCGGGGAGCCTCTTGCAGCGATGGTCCCCCATACACTGCCACGGACCCCGGCAGCCAAGGATGTCCCTGCAGCCACGGCACTCCGCAGCAGCCGGGGAGCCCGCATCATCCACGTATCCCGCAGCATCCCTGTATCCCGCACATCCACGCGTTCCCCAGCAGGAGCGAGAAACGCCCCATCAAGTCTGTCGCTCACCGGCCACCGTAGCGCCGGCGCCGTCCCGTGGTGCTGCGCGGCTGCGGGAGCGGGAACATGGCGGCGCCGGCGGGCTCGTTGGTGGCGGCCGTGCTGGCGCACTCGGGCCGCCTGGACAAGGAGGACCTGGGCACCCGCATCGGGCGGCTGTCCCGCCGCGTGGAGGAGCTGAAGGCAGGGCCGGGAGCGGGCCGGGGGGCTGCGGGGACAGCGCGGGGTCCGAGCGCCGGGCTGTGGCTGCTGTCCCCCGGGAGCGGCGGTGCCCCAACGCGCCTTGTTCCCTAGGGAGAAGTCTGCAACATGATCAACAAGAAGTACAACGAGTTCCTGCCCAGCGTGCAGAGCGCCGAGGAGCTGGTGTCGCAGGTGGAGGGGCTGTGCAGCAACATCGACCTGCTGAAGGCGGGCATCGAGACCGAGGTGACAGCGCGGGCCTTGGGCAGAGTCCTGTCACTTTCAGCCCAAACCCGGGCCCACTCCCCCCCAGACACACACCTTGGTGCGTTAACAGGAGACCTGGCCAAGTACCCGGAATGATGCCACTCCTAAAAATGCCTTTGGTGACACATGCAGAGGTGTGTGTCACACTGAGGTGTTTACTTACAGTGTGAGGAAGCTGTCATTAAGGGATTGGCCACGTTCTGTTGTACAGCTGGAAAGGTGTCACATGTCTCCTTCGGAAAGAGAAGGATCACCCTTGTGTATTGCAGTGCTGTGTGATGCAGTAATGGGCGAGCCTAGCGTTGGTGTTAGATGCTGTGTTGATTGAGAAGTAACTTTTGGCTCAGTTCAAGCATTCTTGCCTTTTAAGAGACTGTTAAAGGAACACTGAAGTCCTCTTGAATGCCTTTTGACACTAAATTTCCTTACAGCGCCTTATAAAACCTGTGACATATCAAAAGATAAAACTGGCTTAAAAGTGTTTTCAGAAGATAAGGAAAAAACAGATGGAGCCTTCTTCCTCCTCACCAAATTGTTCCAGTAACAGCAATACTTTAAATCTCATGGTGTTATCACTTTAAAGGGGAAAAGTGTCTGATAACATTTGCTTGCTGTAAATGAGCTACAGAGTTGTTATTTCAGGTTCAGCGAGATCTCAATGTCGCTGTGGCTGAGTTTACTGAACTGAAGCAGCAGCTGGAGCGAGACACGCTGGTTCTGAGCATCCTGAAAAAGCTGCAGGAGGTGAGGAGGGGCTGTGGGAGGCATCCTCTGTGCTCCTCACCCATCTATGCATTATCCTGGGCTCTCTCCTGAATCACTGTCTGTACCTCCCCTGCCTCTAGCCATGCTGTTTAAAAAATTGCAGTCTAATAGCAGATACACAGTGACATTGGCTCTATTTGCTTGTTGCAGTTTGATATTGCTATTAAAGAGTACAGTACTGCCTTGCTGGAAAAGAACTACATTGCAGCAGCTCAGCACCTGGAAACGGTAATAATGCCTTCAGAAGCATATGACAGTATTGTTCATTTATACTTTCAATGTGTTTCACAAGATGCTTTTCAATAGCAGGGGCAAGACTTACCTGTGTTTTGTGTTTGGGGTTTACCACCAGGCACGAAGCAGCCTCAGATTGCTGGAATCCCGCAAGGGCTTTGAGCTGAAGATCCTGAAGGCACTAGGCACCGAGCTCACAGTGCAGACACAGAACATGCTCTATCATCTGGGAGAAGAGTGGCAGAAATTGGCTGTATGGAAGCTTCCTCCTTCAAAAGGTATTCACAGTTCTAGTACGTTTCACTTTCTTTGCTTCACTGTTTGAAATGCCTGGTTTCAAGCACCTACAAGATAGAAAATACAGTTAATGCTGTTGGACTAAGGTTGGTTTAATAAGCTCTTTCTGCCATTCGTACGAACTAATGAGTGTGAGTGATGAGTGCCAGTGTTCTTTGGCTATCACTCCTGGAGTATTTAGATACTACCAGAGCCAGTCCAATGTAGTCCATAGATTTTAAACAGAGTTTTGAAGAGTCATCTGCCTCATCTGTCACATTTTTTAGAAACATTGAAGCGGGGATCAGAAGCTAATTGTAAGAAACTGCACAAGTTTGTACATTGCTGTCTTCACTGAAGTACAAGCTTTTCCTCTGGAAAGGATAAAAACCTTTTCCTTTGGCTTTGACTTGAAATGGGAAGAAGAGGAAAAGGAAAGCGATTGTCACTAAACGTCATTCAGTTGCAAGATGACTGAAATGAGAAATTTGAATCATTATAAGATTGATTCTCATTCCGTTGTCCTGCACTGTAACACAAGGGACTCTGTACCTTCTTCTGATGCTCTTTTACAAGAACCGTGTTTTGTGGAAATGGGGAGAAGTACAATATTGCTTTAGCTGCCACCAGAGGAATGCAGTAGCTTCTCTTTCGGTACTGTATCACTGACCACACTCTTGACAGTAAGATGATGATTGTTTTTCTTTAGAAGGCAGCAGCCTGGAGTCAGTGATGCATTCAGAATTGCACTTACACACGATGTCATCAAAAGAGGAGGAGATTGCTGGCCCCCCTGTTGCTTCTGTGCTGCAGGCATTTGCTGTCCTGGGAGAACTGCACACCAAGCTTAAAATCTTTGGTAAGACAGACTGTGGATCCAGATGGATATAGCTATAAGCAGCCCACTGGGTGTGAGTTCAGACTTGTATGAAGGATATCAAAGTCCTAGTGAAACCAAACCTAGCATTTTACCTCATTTATTGTTCCCCAGTACAGCTAATCAAGAGAGCATTTCTCCCACTCCATGCAAAGAATCTCTGCATCCAAAGCAGTTATGGTTTGGCCTCGCTGAAGCACACTGCCTGCCTTCTGCTGTTGGAAAACATCTTGGTTTTTTGTTTCTCAGGCCAGCTGTTGCTGAAACACATCCTCAAGCCTCTGATTTTATACCCATCTCTTCAGCCATGCACAGAAGAACAGTCCAATGTGTTCATCCTGCGTTTTAAGTCTGAGGAACCTAGCCTGGATCATTCCTCTCCTATGGAGGTTTTTGACAAGATCAGGCTGATTTTTGAAGTTCTTCACAAATACCTGCTGAGTAGGTAGTTTCTACCTTTTGGGATTAGACTGAGATCAATGTCATGTTCATGTAATTGGAGATGAAGCTTTATGTGATACCTGGTTGTTAAGCGTATTGAATTTGATGTTACCTTGCTATGCTGTGCTCTTGGGCAGCTTGGCACCTTGACAAACCAGACTTAGCTGGTCACATCGGCTAGAAACTGGCCTGGGCTTTGCTAGCATTTCATGAAACAAACACACTGGAAAGCAGGCTCAGTTCACACAAATTCAGTTGTCTTTTGGGCAGGTGGGTGATTCCACAGACCCATCACATGAGCTTACCTCCAGTGTAAGACTATGGAGCAGTTGACAGATACTGTTCTGACAGGGAGGATCAAATGAACTGGTGAAGGGTCTGGTCCAGGAAGCAGGTGTATTAACATCCCGTTCTGTTCTCTTGAATTCAGATGTGCCTCTTGAGCAGCCTGTGGAAGATAAAAAGGGTTGCGGAGTTACACTGGCAGAACTGCTAGGTGACATGATATGGGAAGAACTGTCAGACTGCCTCATTCAGAACTGTCTGGTGAATTCAATCCCAACCAATAGCAGCAAACTAGAGCAGTATATAGAGGTAGGACTCAAGATTCTTTCAGATCCATGTAGTTTCCTGACAGGAAATGCCAGGTTGCCAGCTTGAACAAAAGACCTGAGCCAGCTTTTTCCAAAGGATTGCTGAAAAGCTGTTGGGTCATTAGTGCCCTCCAAGTGAAAGAGTTTATACTCAACTTTAATTTTGATCTTTGATTTTAGGAAGCTGTGTTAATTTAGAATCTGTGTCTGCTCTTCTCAGGTGATTAAATCCACAGAGGAATTTGAAAAAGCCTTGAAGAACATGCAGTTTTTGAAAGGAGACACAACTGATTTACTGAAATATGCCCGTAATGTCAACTCCCACTTTGCTAACAAGAAGTGCCAGGAAGTGATTGTGGCAGCCAGGAACCTGATGACCTCAGAAATACACAATACTGTAAAGGTGACGTTGATGCAATACACTTTATGTGGAAAAAAAGCTTTTGAAGAAGGCTTGTCTAGAACAGTCAAATAGGAGGGGGTTTGTGGCACACCAAATACTCTTGATTATTCAGGGATCTTGGCAAACAGGATGTTTCTTAAAATATTAGAAGTTTGCTTGCATAGGCTTTTCTGGCTAGTGCCATAAGCATAAGAAATTCTAGAGGATTACTTGCAGAGTTGCTTCTAGGCATGCAACAGGATGTGAACTCTTTTGTGGCCTGCTCTGTCATTCATAAGCCAGGAGACTTCGAGCAGTCTTAGGGGACTTCTGCACCTTTGGGTTTATCTTGAGTCTTAAATTTCTGTTGTTCAGTGTTTTGTAGTCTTGCAGCCTCCTTTCTGTGGGCTCTAAATGATATTACACCTCTCATCTTCCCTTAGATCACACCTGATTCCTGTGTAGCCCTACCAAAGCTTCCTGATCCCGGGGCAGGAGATCACTCAAAAATGCCAAAAGCTTCTGAACTTGTGCACAACGACATGGTGAATTTGGAGAATAAGACTAAACTGAGCCAGTACACATTTTCTCTGCCCACATGCCGCATCAGTTCCTCAGTGGAGAAGCTGATGGAGTTGGCTTATCAGACACTGTTGGAGGCTACATCCAGCACAGATCAGTGGTAAGAATTCTGTATCGGTGGATAACTCTTCGGGGTCAGATGCTTACTGCCTTTGGCAACACCAAGCATCTGCTAGTGGATTAAAAGAACTTGAACGAAAGATACCTTAAAATTAGAATCAGTCGTTTAAGTTACTCTGTTTTGGCTGGGGGATGCATCCCTGAACAGCTGCAGACAGGGTTCCCTGCAATACTCAGGTTAAGCACCCTTTGGACTGTTTCCAGGGAACATTCAGCTATGCTTCACTGTATTTTAGCCATTAAAGCAGTGAAAATGTGGCAGACTCCCTAGCATGCACAACATAGTTCCTGGCTTTAGTCTTTTAGTTGGGAGAAATACTGCTGTAGCATTTGCTTCAGTGTTTTGTCGTATGTTAGCTGTCAGCTGTTTAGAAAAATCAAAACCATGAACTGATAAGAGATGGCACCCATTCTCAGAGAACTTCCTGCTTCTTTTTGCTGAGTGATAGCAAAATGCTCCAGCTCTGCATCTATCAGGGCTCTTCAGAGATAACAATGAACCACATACACTCTGCTTTAAAAACTGGAGACCACAACCCTGAAGGAGGAGAGTTGCCTAGATACTGAATACCCTTCAGTGTACCATGGCCTGACTATTAACCCACACCTGGTGGGGAAGGGACACTGTCCCCTTTGTTCCTAGGGTTTCATGTATCTCCCTTCTGGCATGTGGTCTGAAACTTGTCTTTTCCACACTGAACTTACAAGGTCATCACAGCCTTTGTGAATTATCCAGAGTGCTGCCTTTGTTGACATTGCTGTAACTGATCCTGACAATCTATTCTTTGTGCCAGTACTTCACTAGTAACAAAACCTTGTTTTGGAAAAGGTTGAGGGTCACTGGTGAGCCAGATGTTAATTCCACTGACAAACTAACATGAACCTTATTTGCCTTGTAGCTGCATACAGCTTTTCTATTCTGTACGGAATATATTCCAGCTGTTCTATGATGTAGTGCCAACATACCACAAGTAAGTGCCTGTGTGTGTCTGTTTTGGAGAGAGAATAGTGCCATTGAAACAGCCCCACTTGTCCCCAGATTAGTAAGGGCTTCCTCCAGTGGCAAGAAGTTAGTACTCTTCATCTGTTTGTAAATGATACCTGCTGTGAAATAGGTGCTTGAGAGTTTTGGATTTGGCTGTCCTATGGCCAAGGAGATAGGTTGCAGTTCTTAAAACAGTTGTGATTGATTCCAGCCAGTTTGATTTGACCTGAGGTCTGATGCACAGATTTTTCATGATGTTTTCCCTGTAAAAGAAAGGACAGCAATGGAGATTGCAAGTGATACATTTCTGTAAGAAACCACTGGGGTGATTACTGAAAGGGACTTAGCTCTCTTATTCTCACCAGAACTTTGCTATAACAAAGTATGTTCCTGTTTGAAAATCTGCTGCTAGAAACAATGAGCATGTAACACATGGTTCAGATGCCAAAGTGCCATTTCACTAGTCATGAAACTCTTAAATGCTTTTATTCCAACTGGTGTCTTTATCAAGCATTGCCCACAGTTAGTTACTTGCAGCATCTGAGACAGACCAGGAGTTTCTCCAGCATAGGCATGACAGGTTTTTAACAGAGCTGTGTCTAAATAAATAAATTTCTTTCTTTTCTCTACCTCCTTGCTGGGACAGGGAGAACCTTCAGAAACTACCCCAGCTGGCAGCTATTCACCACAACAACTGCATGTACATTGCTCACCACCTGCTCACCCTTGGACACCAGTTCCGATACCGCCTGACTAACATCCTGTGTGACGGAGCAGCTACTTTTGTAGATATGGTGCCTGGTTTTAGGAGACTTGGTAATTTTACCTTTCACTATTGAAATCTATTGATGGATGATGTGGTCGTTGATCCTGGTGTTTGTTGCTGAATGATTTCATGTAATTGTGGCTACTGACTCGAGCAGTGGATTGTCATTTAAGGGTTTTGGACAAGTAGCAAGGACATTTTCTGGATTGGGAAGTCTTGACAGAGCATTGCAACTCTAAACAATATGGCTGCTTCAGGCTTGACTCTTTGAAACCCAACTCTTCTTGTCCAGCACATAGTTCCAAGAACTTGATTGTCCAGTGAGATGTTTATTGATTGTTTAATTGCTTCTCTGTGTTTGCTTTTGCTTCTAAAGGGATGGAGTGTTTTCTGGCCCAGATGCGAGTGCAAAAAGGAGAAATCCTGGAGAGGCTGTCAAGTGCCAGGAATTTTTCTAATATGGATGATGAGGAAAATTACTGTGCAGCTAATAAAGCAATAAGGCAGGTAGGCGAGGCAATCAGAGCCAAGTATCCCATTGGCTGTAGGTGTTGTCCTTGGGAAGGCAGAGTGTGTAATCTCAGTCCTGACAACTGTGCACTTCTCTAAGCAGTTTTCTGGCATGATTTTTTTTTCCCCTGGGCTGTAAAGTTGAAGCCAAGTTCAGTCCCTCTTGCTCCAAGTTGAAATGAAAAGCTTCTTAATCTTGAACTTCTGTTTATAGTCCAGCTGTAATTTTCAATGAAAAGATCTGCTCCACTTTTGATAAACCTTAATGCAAACCGAGAATGGTTGCATTCCCTTCCCCAGGAATGTCTGTTCCATGCGATAGCTGCACACTTTGGCTTCTTTCAGACTGGTTTCTGACCATACGTAGTCGCCTTATCACTTGATGTCTCTCAAAGTTCTCTTGATAACACATAGGTAACACATAGCTGTTCTCTTCCAGGTATTACATCAGTTGAAAAGACTGGGAAAAGTCTGGCAAGATGTCCTTCCAGTGAACGTGTACTGCAAGGCTATGGGGACTCTGCTGAACACAGCTCTCACAGAGATTGTCACTAGAATCGCTGCCCTAGAGGTACCTGCATTTGTAACCTTTAGAAGTTCTTTCCAAAACCAAGAGTTCCCAGGAACAGTCATCTTTCACAGAAATTATAATTGTGGCCCTGTCTCTCAGATATGTTCAAGATACCAATAACTCCCATCCAGTTGAGACTTCTTACAGGGATTCCATGACTCTCCTGTCAAGGGGAGAGTCCTTGATTTAGGTGTCATTCCTCTCGAATCCACCTAGATTTAGGTGTCATTCCTCTAGAAACATTTCTGTGAATGTATCTCTTACTATTTTGAGGGCACAGAAGCTAAGTGTTGTCTCAAACTCCTTCCATTCAGTCTGTCCATCTCTAATAAATGTCTCCATCCTATCTAGGCACTAGATGCTGAAATACCTGTGGCATTTCAAACTGCAATTATGATCTGTCTAAATCTGCACTTGACTTCAGTAGTGTGTTTAGGTGCTTGTCAGGTTACCTTGGGTCGAGCCCAACTGTTCTATTGCATTTCTTAGTTAAAATATATTTTCACAGCAAATGACAGAAATGCATTAGTGCATCTGTTCTAGTTGTAGTCTACATGTAAAGAGCCTTCCCACTGTGCATTAGGCCGGTAAGCTCTCTTTTCCCTTAACAGCTAGTTTACAGACACTTGCTCAGGCTGTGCCTGCCGGAAAGCTTGGCTTTCAGCACTGGGCTGGCAATGCCTGAGCTGTTTCCTTGTAAACTCTTCAGACCTTCATCACAACACCTCTGCTTCACAGTGAAGTGCTTGCTCTTGCACCAAGGTTGTGCTGTTTAGAAGCACAGCCTTTGTTCTGAGGCAAACACTGAGAGCTTGCTGAAATAGCTACTTGTGAAATAAGTTAGATTAGCTTGAGAACATTAAACATGATGTAAGCCACTGCTTTCACCTTCACAGGCACCTTTTTTCATTTCACTCATTTCTTGGCACTCCAAAAAATATCTAAAACTGATCCCCTGTTAACATCTGTTCTATTCTAGGATATCTCTGCAGAAGATGCAGATAGGTTGTACTCCCTCTGTAGGACCATGGTGGAGGAAGGACCCCAAGTTTTCACCCCATTACCTGAAGATGACAAAAATAAGAAGTACCAAGAGGAAGTTCCAGTCTATGTGCAGAAGTGGATGACATTCAAAGAGCTGATGATCATCTTGCAAGCCAACCTCCAAGAAATCGTAGATCAGTAGGTGTCCTCCTTTGTTCCCTTCCAGTTAGTTTGTCACCCCAATACAAGGCAGCTGGGAAGCGGTCTGACATCAGCAGGGCACTGTACTCAGGGGACTCTGTTCAGGTGAAAGGCAATCACTGTTAATAAGGACCAGATAACTGCTCCTGGGGCTGTTTCTTGGCTGTGTGTTTATTGTCCGTTTCAAGCTTGCTCATACATTCAGCCACATCCTGCAAGGAAAAGGCAATGGTAAAAAACAAGTGCCATGAGAGAGGCAACCACAGAGTGCATCCCCTTTGGCTTTTCCAAGTTCAGAAGTGTTTCACAGTAAGCAGCCTAGCATTTTGCCTGCTGCTTTTGATGTTAGCTGTGCCTTGCTGCTGCAGTCATTCCACTTGATTGACCTCTGGTTTTTAGATGCTGTTTCTTGCTCCTTTTAACTTACAAGGGGGATTCACCTGAATTATACATGAGGATTTGCATAATTACATCTGTTACTTCAGTTGGCATGAGTTGTCAGAAGCCAGACATTCCCTATTCATAGCTGCCTCATGCATGCAGCTGAATGGCCAGAAAACATACTGTCCTCATCAGGCTCAACTGAAAAAGGTACCAGCCATGGGGAAGCACACAGGGAAAGCAGTTGCTTTCCTGTGCCCTGCTCGTTGCTGCTGTTGGAACCACGTTAGACATCAAAGGCTCCCAACTCTATTTTCACCTGGGCATAAACCACTCTTATTTTCTCCTGTTGTTTGGGAGATGAATGGGAATTTTTTGGACAGTCCTTGGGCTTATTTTGGAAAAGAAAAGGTACAGTTTGTAACAAGTGCAAAACTCACCCCACATATAACTTGCTTTATATACCTCACTAAACAATTCTAGGCTCAAGTTGCATAGAGCTAATAGGCTGCTAACTGGGTGGGTTTTACCTTCAGACTTACAACTGTAATGAGTGCTCAGGAGGCTTGTTTAAACGTGACATTTCTGTACAGTTTGGTTAAATAAAGCTCTTTCTCTCCCACGTAGGTGGGCGGATGGGAAGGGACCTCTTGCAGCTGAATTCTCAGCAGCTGAAGTGAAGAGTCTGATCCGAGCTTTGTTCCAGAACACAGAAAGGAGAGCAGCAGCACTGGCCAAAATTAAGTAACTACGTTTACTCCTACACCTTGCAGCTTCTGATAAAGCAAGAGGAAACTGAGTCTTTCAAGTACTTTCTGGATTGGACCATTCTTATTTGTACTGGTATAAAAAAACTTAGGATTAGGTTAAGTGCTTCCTTGGGGGCTTGACTTGAGCATTTTCTAGCTCAATGTCTGTGGGGCAAAGAGAATGGCTCTGTGCATCTGGGACCAGAACATCAAAGGTGGGTAAGACAGGGGCATTAACTGCTTATGCTCCATCTGCCAGGCAGACAAAGTTTGGGCTTGAAGGTTCAATCTCCTGCCATGATCCCCAGAGGTGTTCTGCCCAGATCCAAGTTTTGCTTCATGCGCTGGTGAGTGTATGGTCCCTGGTGAAGAAGAGCTGCTCTGTGTGATGTTCACCAGTTTCCATTCTCGAGGATTTCATCTTCCTATTAAGCACAGTATAGGGAAATAACTCATATCCAACATCTCTTTGTGAGAGCAGGCACTGCTGACAGATGGGCCTTGCATGCAAGGCACTGTGTAATATCATCTCGAGCTTGCTTGCTTAGGGGCCTTGTATAAGGATTTTTATTTCTCACTGGTGAATCTTATCTATGCAGTTTTACATCAGGGGCATGTAGCCCCTTTGTGTCTTACCTCTTCTGTCCCTGCAAGTTACATATGAAACCCACTGAATGCTAAAGTGCCAAACTTTGCTCTTTCCCACCTCAGGTTTCTCTGAAGAGCAGGCCTCAAGAGTGGAAGAGTAGGGGGAGGTGGGGGAGAGGAGATCCTGTTCTGAGTGAACTGTTTACCAAGCCACAGGGGTTTGCACAAGTGGCAGAATTCCTCATGGAAAATATCTTAAAGCTGACTGAGAATTTTTCAATCTCACTTTACCAACTGCAGAAGCCAGTTCAGCGCCTTCCCTTACCTTTTGGTTGTGTATGAACCAGGCAGCTCTGGCAGCTGTTGTGTTTCAGCTAGTACATTTTCTGTCCTTTAAGAATAGAGAACTGTAAATGAACATGAAAAAGGAGGGAAGTGTGCACTCATAG
This sequence comes from Psittacula echo, assembly GCF_963264785.1. NCBI lineage: Eukaryota > Metazoa > Chordata > Aves > Psittaciformes > Psittacidae > Psittacula > Psittacula echo. Next base: position 1,189,883 of record NC_137754.1, read on the forward strand.
CATCATCTTTCAAGTTACAAAAGGCTACGTTTAAGACTGAGAAAGGTACATTTCTATTAGTTGAAAAACTCATCAAGAGCATTCATTAAGACATAGCCTGGAGGCTGAGATGTGCCAGTTGCTGCACACAAAGAAAGTGTTTCCTACTGTGTAGTGCTTACAACCCGCTTATGAAAGTTTGTCACAGAGCTTAATGTTTTAATCTGTTCCCTACTGTTGTATCCTTTTCATTCGCACTCTTGTCTGACTTCGGTTCACATTTGCAAGCATTTGTGCAGGACCTGGATCACAGCTGCTTTCCATGTTGCACTAAGCCATTGCAGAATGAATGGGCATTCTACCTGCTGGGTCTGCCAGGCACAGCCATGGCGAGGAGACCCTCCTGTTCCTGGCATTAACTGGCACAGAGAGGGGGCAAGTGCAGTCAAGTAGGCAGATAGACCGAAAGCAGCAAGGGAGGGAGATACTGAAGCAAAACCTGACTGCTACTTAGAACTCTAGCTTTTTCTTGTCTTCTCCTCCAAGTAATTTATCTAAAGGCTGGAAGTGTTCCCAGAGCATGTACGTCTCGTGGGATCCCTGCCCCTTTACACACAGCGGTCCAAAACCCCCCACGTCTTTTGAAAAACAACACTTCTCTCATGTGGATTGTTCACAGAAATGCAATTTGCTATTTTCTTTAATAAACTATTTATACTGAGCACTTTTGCAAGGGGTGTCTGGGGATTCCCTTCGGATATAGTAACAGGATAAATTAGTCGTGGACCGTTCTCCACTTGCTACATGGAAAAGGTAGAGGTTGCGCTGTGAAGTCTCTCCTTGCCTTATTTCTAGTAGACCTAGTCAAAAAAATAAGGAGAAAAGAATCAGTACCATAAAAGAGGTCATCCTAGAGGTTCATGCATTAAGGGTGAGCACAGGGGAAGAGTTAGAATTGGATGTTTGCATTGGGATTTGTCTTTGCAGCCCGCATGGCTGTGGGTCAGGCTGAATGTAACTGCTTGCTCCTGCTTACCTCAGTGATGTGATGGATCCATGGCAGAAGCTGAGCCACATTGGTGTAGACCCCAGGGTAGTTGGGTTCAGCACAGCCCTGGCCCCAGCTCACGATGCCCACCAAGCGCCACGCAAATTCATCCTGGCAAACGAGGGGGCCCCCGCTGTCACCCTGCAGCACAAAGCAAGGACTAAGGAAGCAGCTCTGCCTCCTGGCAGCTGGGGTGCACATCAGGCTGGCTTCTCCCACATGGCTTTGTTCATCAGCTGAGGTGCAGGTACAAGTAGTGCTTGGCCTCACTGCAAGGTTTCCATTTTAGCTAAATCTCAGCCTGACATCAATGCACCAGAGCACTGCGGGCTCCACACTGCACCCCACTCAAGACTGTTTACTGCAAGCTACTGCCACAAATCCCAACACTTCCTGGGACCTAACAGAGACATACAACATATCCATCCTTTCTACACCCGCTATGCACTGCCTGCGTGCATCATTTGCTCCCTCCTGTTACCTGGCACGCATCTATGCTCCCGTGCAGATAGCCAGCACACAGCATCCTGGCCGTGAGCTCGCCTGCATACATACACGAACTATTGCACCTCTTGGTACCAATCAACGGAACGAGTGCTTCCTTTAGGGTCTTGGCAACCTGGGCTGGAGAGGGAGAAAGAGAAGACAAGAGGGAAACTAAACGTGCAGGGAGCAAAAGGGGCTCTAATAGAAAATGGGAAAGATGGGATATAAACTTTATGGGTTTAAACACAGCCAGCCCCCCCCCCCCCCCCCCCCCCCGAGATATGGCTGTGGGGTGCAGAGCTGCTGGAGCAAGGGTGGGATGAAGGCAGGAGGTGGCATTTGCAAGATTACATGCAGCATGGAAAGTGATGGACCATGTCAGTGAGGAGCAGGGGGAAAGCCTCTGATCAAGGCTGTGCAGTGGGAAGAAGATGAGAGCTTACCTTGGCCTGGTCTAGTATAACCCCAGCCAGAGACCCAGCACTGTGTGCCCTGGAAGAGGTCCTGGTGTGAGGGTGGCAGACACACAGCACGAATGGCATCTGCTAAGAAGGTGACAAGGTAAGTGCCAGCCCAGCGGGGACAGCTTCATGCTGTGCTGAGCACGGACACAGGGAGAAGCTGTGGAGCTATCAGCCTAGCACACTGAAGTGAAAGGCTCTCAGACCAGCTCCCAGAGCCACCTTGCCAGTGATTCACAGCTCTGGCATAGTTTTAAACACGCTGTTGCTGTGCATTCTGCCTCCCAGGTGCCAGGCTGGGTATCCCAACTGGGCTGCTCTGAATTGGCACATTCAGAGGAGGCTGGGGTTTGGCCATCTCTTACTTGTGGGATAAGACAGACAACCCCACAGATGGGAGAAGGACACACCAGCATCATGGCAGCCCGTTACCTGAGAAATTCAAGGGGACTTGGAGCTTCATCAGAGCAATGTCATAGTCAAGGCTGTTGTCGTTGTAAAGCGGGTGGTAAATTATTTTCCTTACTGATACCCCGTCCTCCTGCTTGATGGAGCTGTGGTTGACAACACCAGCAAAAACCAGCCAGGCAGAGGTCTGAAGCTGCCTGTAACTGAGCAGAAACACCGCGTGCCTCTTACTGTAGGGCAGCAAGCACCAAGGCCTGGGTAAGAGCAGACACTCAGCACCCCGAGGCTGGGCAAAGGAGGTACCTGTGCACGCAGTGAGCTGCTGTGACGATCCATTCACGGGCCAGCACGGAACCTCCGCAGCGGTGCTGGGAGCCGTGGTACACACTGACCTGCCAGGGCCAGCGCCCTGCGGCCACATCCGCACCCCCAACCACCCGAGCAGCACCGGGGTGCAGCCCACACTCTGTAAGGGAGATGGGGAGCATGTGATAGACAAAGCTCAGGTACCAGACCCTCACAACATGGGAGGGGATGGGGCACTCACCTGAGCACTGCAGAGCCACAATCCGACCTGATTCACAGCTGCTCCTGTATGAGAATAAGCCTCTGGGCACAGTGTACATGGACCAAAATCCCCGGGGCCCCAGGGAGCCCCAGGGCAGCTGTCCCAGTCCCCAAGGGGGTCGCTTCCTGCACAGCCCCAGGACAGTTTTCTATATTCTGCTTCAGCCCCACCAGCAAACTCTGTTCCCCCAGAGCTGCCCTTACCTGACCTGCCACAGGTCTTCCAGGCCGCCTTCCTGGTGGGCTCTCACCTGAACAAACTCCCGTGTGTCATCCACCTTGACGTCCGTCAGGTTCACTCCTTTCTGATGGGCCATTCTGCAGGAGCAACAGTAATTTGTCCCAGGAGAGGGCTGGGGACCTGCTAGGGATCAGGGTTCTAACGCAGCCACAGGGACAACAGTCCACAGCCCTGCTGCTCTGGCAGGAAAGATCTGCATCTCTTCTCACCGGTCCCTGTGCCAGACTGAGCCCTGCGTTCCGCCCTGCATCAGCCCTGACTAACCCCCCAGCCCCCTTTGCCAAGCTCATCCCTCTTGGACCAGGGTGGATAGGGGTGGAAGTGGCTGCCTCTGCGATGCCCACCTGAGATACCCGAGCTGCTGGCACAGCAGGGTGCCCAGGGAGAGACTCCAATGCTCGTGGCATGCCAGGAGCCAGCCAGGATGGCCTTCCACCCGTGCTTCCAGCAAGGAGTTTGCCATGTTTATTCTGAAAGACACTAAAGCCATGCCATTAAAGACAAGCCAGCACAGCGGATACACATCTAATGGAAAACAAACAGACAAAGAACCCAACACCAAACAAAAAAACCCAGCAAAAAGCTGTTTGAAGCAATTAGAATCTATTCAGAGCCTATTCATTCTCAGTGCCTGTGTGGCAGCTCTGCTGAGTGATCGCATGCAAAGGAGTCCAGCAAGAGTTGCTTTTTCTGTAGGGTCCCTCCATGCAGTGAAGCTGTAATGCTGAGGAACACAGCAGGGCTTAAAAGCAAAGCAAATCAATCACAAAATGCAATTGAAAGAAGCTTGTGGATCAGCTGGAGATACTTGATTATAATAAAGAGTGTATTTTCTGTCCTTGCTAGCCCTGGCAGGCGCTGTCCTGTGCGCTGCTCCCCTCTCCCCTTCCTGTGTAGCAGCAAGTAAAGATGTAAACCTCTGCTGTGAGCCCCCTGGACCACGGGGTCTTCCTCGTCACCATCACTGCACACTGGGATCGCATCTGGCTCCCGCAGCAGGGTGAAGCCATGGTCTGGCTGAGGCTTCTTCAGGTGTTTCACTTCAGGAAACAGAGAAAAGATGGACTCAGCCTGGCCAGCATCTGAGGATGGACAATACTGGCCATGATCCTGCACTACCCTCTGGAAGAGCTGATGAGCATCTGCAGCTTGCTGCTGGGAGCACAGCCGCATCTCCCCGTCCCAAGCCACAGCTCACCAACCAAGGAGCTCCCATCACCACTTCGGTGGCAGGGCTCTGGCTGCAGAAGGAGGCTGCCCTGGAGAAGACACTGACCTAGGAGCCATGCTCCAGCCGCTGTCCCCACCAGCAGCCCGGTGACCACAAGCAGCAGGAACAGCCTCCTGATGGTGCAAAGAGACTGGAGAGATGCATGAGGAGAGCCTTTAAGAAACAGAGATGGAGAGAGGATTAGCATGGTCTCGCCTGTCTCTCACAGCACTATCAAGCCCCTGGGACCTTATACACCCATTTCCAGGAATTGCCTGATCCTTTCCCTGCAATGCCAGGAAGAGGTGAGCTAAGGCCATGGATTCTGCAGGAGATCAAGGCTCCGAGGGCCCCCTGCTCCCAAAACCCATGAATGCTCACCCACCGTGCCCCAGAGAGGCCTGCGTCCTCCTCTCTTCCCTCCTTGCCTCAGCTGCAGGGCTCTTCCAGCTTTGCACAACATCCTCAGCATGAAGTGCGCTGTCAGGAAACTGCTCAGCTAAGGCTGGGCTCTAGGGAAAGGAGCAGAGTCCTGGGTAGGGGCTCAGCAGCAAAGCCCAGGCCACATGGAAGGGCACGAGCCACAAGCCATGACCCTGCTGCCCACGCTGCCAAGGCGAGGGAGCCTTTCTCACCATGATAGCCTGGAGCAAGTCCTGCTGCCGAGCCCCAGGAGCCAAGCACACGGGGCTCATCCAAGCGGCTCAGGTTTCCCACTGCACGCTCCAGCACGGCGCTGCGCAGGCGCCCCGCACAGCGGCCACAATGGAGGGAGCCTGTTCCAGGCCCCTCTCCTGCCCTCCTCATCCCTCCGCTCCCAGGAATACACTGCTCAAGCTGGGGAGCTGAGGAACAAAATGTCCTGAGCTGGGAGAACATGAAAAAAGAAAGATTTCAGTCTCTCAAAACCAAAAGGTAGTTGAAGCGCATGGAAGTCGCTGTCTCATAAAAGAAAGGCTGCTGTTATTTACATACTTCTCCATCCCTGAGAGATGAAAGCAATGGTTTGTTGCTCAAAATATCAATGAATTTTTAATGCTATTTACTCAAGGAAATTCCCATGAATATTTCATGGCAGCTCCGTCTCGCAGGTTCAGGCTGTCGCTGAAGAGCATCACATGTGTTGTGCCACAAATCCAAGCTGTGCCGAGCAGCAGGGATGCTTGGCGGCTCCTGGAGAGCAAAGACAGTGCCACAGGAGCTGCATGCTGCAATGCTGCTCAAGAGCTGTGCTGAGGGGTGAGTTACCATTCCCTGAGGCAGGCTCCTTTGACACCCTGGTGCCTTACAACCACCCCTATCTCATTGTCCAGGAAGCCAAGAGGCAATGGACAAGGCTGCAAAGATCCCCGCAGATCCCCACCTTGGCTCAGTAGCCTGAGCCATGGCTGGGCTGTACCTGGTGGCACCGGAGCATCTCCTCAGTGTACAGAGGACTGTAGATGGTGCTGGAGGACCAGGGAGCAGCGGTGAGGCAAGAGCCGAGGTGTGCAGAAACCAGCCTCAGAAACTTTGCCCTGTTCTGGGGCTCAGGGGAAAGGATGGACTCATCCTGGCTTCTCCTCCCTGCTGCCAAGCACCAGCCCAAGGTCGCTGCAGGACCAGTTCGGGTCATCTCCTCTTTGAGCATCCTGCACCTCAGTAAGCTGACCTTTGCAGAAGTTAAATGAAGATGCAGGCTGTCAGCAGCCAGCGAAATGCAAACACCTTCACTGCAAGCAACAAAACACAAAGCAAGGATCAGCCTATGCAAGGAAAACGGTAAAACAGCAGCTTCCCAAAATATATATCAGCAGCAGGTAAAAAATAAGACGCATCAGTCTGTCTATAGCACCTCACCACTGAGTCATGCTCATTTTTTCCCTCTGAAAACTCATTAAAAGAAGATCAATATTTCTATCAATTCTGCCTGCCTGCAATAAGAAAATAGTGACTGAAATGAGAGTGCTTCCCAAATGCAACACTGACACAGCGATGTAAAAGGTAGGGAGGAGAAGAGCATTGTGGCTTTTACCTCCCGGTTTCCATCATTCTTCTGTGGTTCTGTAGAAAAACAGAGTACAAAAGCAGCAGAAGTGATGACAGACACTGACTAGTGCTGAAATGCCCCTGGGTTACATGACTGCCTGACAGGTAGCAGAGACACTGTGAAGCATAAGACATTTCCTTTGTCATTTTTTTAACTTACTCCCATTGAAATAGACTTCCCTTTCCCACCTGAGAATAGCGAGCAGAGCACAGCTGCAGAGCAACAAGCCAGATGTTAGCTCATGCTGCTGTAACACCAAAGATGATAAAGTCACGGCTATATACAGCATGAAGACCTGGCCCGTGGTTTGTCAAATGACTTGCTTTGAGCTTGTGCAATAACAAGCAAAAATTCTCTCCAGTTACTCAGTTCTGCTGAGATTAACAAGAAAGGGTCACTTATGGGCACATAAAATTGCACATTTAAACCTGACCCACATGCATTCTTCTCCAGCTCAGCTCAGATGCTGCCGGGCATTTCCAAGCTGGGATACGAACCCAGAACAAGCCCAGAGCTTGGCTCTTCAAGCCAGCAACTTTTCACCAGGTGCCCTGCTACACAGGTCTCACAGTCTGCTGCCCAACAGCAATCTGTTATCCAACCACAGAGGTGCCTGGGAAAAGGGGCTGCCTGGATGCTGCAGCTCTTTGCCTCTATGGGTATGGACTGCAACTGCTGCCTGTGGTTGAATGGTAGCACCACAAACTGCCCTTTTGTGTTCTGTGCAGGACTAATGAATCAAGAACCAATCTCCTCCCAGTAAGGTTTCACCCTGGGTGAGCTTTTGCCCTAATGCCCCATACCTGGAGTTTTCTAAGCAGCTTTAACAGCCAGTTGCTGAATATTGCTTACTTCAATTTGTCATTTTAGCCTGTGCTGACAGCTCCATCCTTCCCCATGCAAAAGCTGAGTTCTTCCTTTGGGATGTAGCCAGCAGTGCTAAGAGGGAAAAAAAACCCAAACAAAAATGAGTTTCACTCATCAGGATTTAAAGCGTCCCTCTCACTGACACAGGTTCTGCCTCTCGTCTCAAGGAGACGTTTTAAACCCCTTCCTGCAGTCCCTGAGCGCTCCCATTCAGGCTGTCACAGCTGGGCAGCCCTGCTACGAGCAGAGCAGTATTTCAGTTTTAATTAGGGCTGGGAGCTCCCAGCAATATTTGCTGGATTCAGTGCCTCAGACTGCAGCCAAGCTCAAGTGTCTGCTGCTTACCAGGTGCCTTTTGAAACACAATATGCGAGCTCCTGGTCTGTGCTCCGAGGGGGATCCAGCGTTTAAGTTCTTACATATGAAGCGCCGAAGTGTGAAGTTGCAGACTGCCAATGCAAAACCCTGGAAGCCTGGAAAAGATCAGTACTTATCCCAGAGGAACTCGGGAAGAGAAGGCCCAATAAAAAGCAGCCAAGAAAACATCGAGCAAGGCAGGATTCATTTCATCTAGAACGAAAGCACATCCAATCTCAGAGTCTGCTAAAGCAGAAAGCTGTGCAATAGCTGGGGGCAGGGAGCTGCGGAGGGCAGTAGATGAGAAACGATCATTTATTGAATCCAGGAGCTGGATTTCATAGCGTTTTCCTGCCTGTTCCATCTGCTTGGTAGAAATAGTGGCATTAAGCTGTGAGCTCCCACCTTAGCCTAAACAGGCTGTGCCCAGAGCTCTCCAGGGCTCCTGCCTGTAGAGAGGGAACAGGCAACGTGGCCACCATCTCAGAGCATCGCTCTGCCAGAGCCTTTTGCCCTCCGTTGGATTATTTCCTTCCTTACCTCATTTCCTCTCTTTCTCCCTTTAGTCTCCTGTCTAATAGAAGTGCTTCTGTGCAAGATAAGGCAGCCGCTGTAAGCCTGTAATGAGAGAAATGGCCAAAAGCAACAGCCGAAAACCTGCCTAATCCTGGAAGCAGCCTGCCAAATCTCATCATGGATAATCAGCCCTGGATGTCGGGACTGTGTTTTCCCAGCAGTGACGCTGTGCTCAAAAAAATACAATTAATAATAACCTCCAAAGAGCCTCCCAACCCTCCCACCCCACAAGTGCTTCCTAAGCCTTTTTCACCACTACCTGCCTGTCCCGATCCCCTTTTACTCCCAGTTAGATATCTCTGGAAGGAGGGTACAGCAGTTTGCCCTAGACCTGCTGTTGCACTTACGGCAGTGTTTCATCTGAGGCTTGCAAAACATCACACTCATGGCACCGTAAGAAATAGCACCTGCCAGATGAGAGCTGAGCAACCATCCCTCTTACCCTGCATCTTGTTCCACAAGAGGCTCATAAGCCAAACCTCATAAACAGAAACTGTTCACTAAGACTCTTTTGAACCTCAGGCAGTGGGGTGTAGTGACATGAAGGAAGATAATTGATACCCTGTATGCGTTTCCCCTGTTTAATGGACCCACATGTCTTTTCACATTTCATATAAACTGACAATCTCATTTGGACACTTCCATGGAGTAAAAGGTTGTTACTCTAAACTTGACACATTGCCACCATATTGCTCATGGTAATGGTTTCTTTCATATCCTCTATTCTTGAAGTGATCATCCCAAAGACAGTGAATAGTCCTGCAGGAGCAGGAGCAATGAACAGCATCCCTGCCACAGCCTGCGGCTCCCAGGACACCAGCAGCTCTCATCCTGGGGGCAGCTCAGCATGGATTTGCATGAAGCTGGACCCTGCTCTGTTCCAGCCTCTCTCCCAAGGCAATTTGCTATGTAATGATTAGAGTTGAGAAGGCAATTTCAGGAAAACCAGTTTCTCTGGACAAGGAACTGAATAAAGGAACCACCATAATAACCTGATATAACACTTATTTTAAAGCAGCTGGCACCACATGAAGCAGAGACAATTTAGAGGCAATTCTCTGCAGAGACTGCACTGCCTTCCCCAGGTCTGGGGCATGGGCAGAGGCCATGCCTTGCATGATGAGGAAATCAAAGGCTCTTGCTCCAACTCAGCAAATACCAAGACTTCTAATGGAAAGGGTGAGGATCCTGCCTTCACCACCCTCCCAGCTTCCCACATCTTAGGGAAGAGGTCTTGTGACTGTCATTTCCTCAGACACCCTGTGCTTCCCACATCAGATCAGACATCCCGCTGGTTATAAGGTAAAAGGCCAGAGACTGAGCTAAATTAAAGCTTGGAAAAGTACTCTGACAGTACAGAAATGCAATAAGCCTGTAAGTTCTGCAGCCTGTTTTTATCTCTTGCAGAGAGAAATGTGTCCTCGCTCCACCGGATGCTGTAACTATAAGAAGAGATGGGAAACGCTTAAGGCTAACCTTGAGCAGGATGTCTTCATCTTCTGTACCTTCAGTTTATGACTGCCTTCCTCACAGGTGACTTGTAAGATGCAGTGCTGTTGGATCCTCATGGCTTTGTGCTTCTTCAGAGGCCTGGCAGCCAGAAGAGGCTGGGCTCTGGATTCTCATCAATCACCTAGGAAATGTAGAATTTCAAGATGTCAGGGGTAAAATGGTTTCATCAGCTGTATCATGTTCCAGCACAAAATGATCCTCAGGGATTTCTTCTCAGAGATGACTCAAGGAAGAACAATTGTTAAGGAGCAATTAATATTATGTTCATTTTCCGTTCCAAACACAGCTCATTTTGTCACTTTGCCAGCTAACTCTTTGCCCTTGCAAGTTGCTGAGGACCTACTAAATCCCAGGAAGGGAAGAGGGAAAGAGACCTTCAGGAGTCTCGATGGCATTTCTCTCTCAGCTGTTCCCATAGACACTGCGGTAAATCACAGCCTTAGTACATCCCCAGGGAACTTACCCCATGGGTGGCAGTGAGCATGTGGAACAGCGTCTGGGACATGGAACAAACCCTGCAGCACTCTTCTTTTGGCTGATCCTCGCATGATGAGCACTACAGGGACCAGGATGACAGCACAGCGTAGAAAGCCCATCAATAGGAACCCTGTCCCTCAGACCACAGCTAAAGGAGCCTGTGCTCAGTTTGCCTCGGCAAGGCACGAGGGGAACGCTCTCTTACAGTCCCTCACCAGCAGCACAACACTTTCCATTTGGAAGCTGCAGCCATTTGCCACTGCAGATGACACAGAGAGGACCAGAGGAACCCTGGCAGAGACAAGCAGTGACCCAGGCTGGCCTCACGTCCCAGCCAGCAGCTGCAGACAGGCAGCCTGCCATGCGTGCTCTTAAATATGGTGCCCACTTGCTCTCCTCTGGCAGCCCAGATGAAGTCATTGCCTGATGTAATGTGTAAGAGTGGCTAAAGGGCTGCCAGGTCTTGCCTGCTGCGGCACAGCATCATCGCCTCGCTTGCAGCAGGGAGCTGAACCTGTTCAATCCAACAGCAAAACCATACCCAAACCACCAGAAAACACCCAACTCTGAGGTTTTCAGCAATTTCATAGGCTTTGGCTTGAAATACACCAGGAGAAAACACAAGTACTACTCCTCATATCCTGCCTTGGCAAGGTTTGCAGAAAGCTACTGAAGAGGAGACCCAGGTGTGTAACTAATAAACCCTGTCATAAGATGGCACTAAGAGCCATGAGGGAGCAGGATGGGGTTGTGCATTTGGACATGTGCTACTATCCCATGAGAGGACAGCTAAACAATCATATATACTTATCTGGATCCTAAAAACATCCTTAAACACACTGACTGCCGGGACACACACACACATATATATCCCATGCATGCTGTAATTTAGGCTCTTGGGATCCTGCAGAACCAGTTTCAACCTGCCAGCATGGCATACTCACATGATTTGGGAATGCTGAGAACACCCTTCCCCCTTTATCAGATATCATCTTTACATCATTAGATTTCTGACTCCAGGCTGGCAAGCAGCAGCACAGCCTTAGAGTTCTGGTGGTTCATAACGTCCTAATTTTCTTCTCACATGCACTTTATACTGGAGTCTACTTCTGTCAGCATAGCCTTTTCCTTCAAGCAGCTTTTCCTCTCTGTGGAGTTCGTTCTTCTCCTAGTCCTAAATGCATTAAAAACCTGTAACCCTCCCAGCCTTCCTCACACTTAAACAGGCTACATGAGGCTTAGGGGAGATTATTATTCACTCACTCCCTCTACCTCCCTTCTTTTCCAGGTCGAACCCATTGTCTTCAGTGTGAACAACCCATAATTGCAACGAGGTTTCAAGTCTGTTAACATCTTCTGCCTCTCCTTGCTGGCTACAACTTTTCACAGCCCGTTGTGCTTCTATTCTTATACAGAGAGCCCTCACTTACTCACTAAACACATGATCTTCTCCTTTCTCCAACCAAAATGATCTCTAAATTTGATCAGGATTTGTAAATAGCTTAATTTCTTCCAAAAGTTCTTTTGTTTGGGGAGGCAAAGGAGTATTTAGCATTCCTTTAAATCACTTATCCCGGCTCCAATTTCTCTGCTGTTGCTTTAACGGTGGAAGTGATGCCCTTCACAAACTTGAGAGTGCAGTAATCTGGGAAATTGTATCCCTGGGCTCTGACACCATATGTTAAACCTGCTTTGAAAACTCTCCTTTTGGGCCAGATTTGTTCAGTGCAATTATACAACTACTAATTCTATAGTCCTTCGGAGGCCAGCCCTTACTGCTGCGTTCATTTTTCCACAGGGATTCTCCAATGCGAATTTCCACCCTTTTCTTTCCACAGGAAGTTCATCCCCAGCAGAAAGATCACGAACAAGCTTTAAAGAATGATCAAAAAAGGGAACAAACTTGCTCTGGGACTAGGGGAAAATGGGAGATGTAGAGGAGAGTCTCTGACGTAGCAGCATTAGATTTCTTTATGGGCTGCTGATTTTGTTCCGTGCCCAAATGCAGATAAGGGGCACAAAGACTCAGTGGATCTTTGTTCACCTCTTCCCCCTCTCTTTCTCAAGTTGGTGACTCCTACTGTGCCAATTGCTCTGCACATTTGTAGGCTGCAACTGAGTAAACATCAGTGCAAGTGATGCTGCAGTTCAGTGTCACCAGGCTAAAGTTCCCTTTGCCAAATAACTGCATTTTAATGAACACAACTCATTTCTCCAGCTCTCAGAAATGTAGACCATCCTACCAATAAGCAGATTTTAGCCTTTTCAAAGCAATCCCATCATGAATGACTCTTCCTATTCCTCCTTTCTTTCCTCTGTTTTGTTGCTGTGCAAAGCACGATGCACCGTTGTAACAAAGCCATCCCATGAAGCTGCAGGAGCAGGAGGAGTGGCTCAAGTACACAGTGAATCAGACCTACTGAAAGTGAAGGAGGGAAAGGTAAGGGTGGTGCTTTCAGTGACCGCTTACCTCACAGGAGATGCTCATTCCTGCAGCCTGAAGGTGCTCCCACAGCAGGGTGCCAGGGGAAGCCTGACTCAGCTGGCTCAGGCTGATACTTCTCAGTCTCTGCAGCCCACATGCTCCCCTCCTGCAGGGAACTCCGCTGCCTGAACAAATCCAGCAGCAAAGCATCCGCCTGACCTGCAGAGCCCTCAGCCTTCTGCCACAGTCTTCCAACCCATTAGCTCCTCTCCTCCCCAAGGGGCATGGGAGAGGCAAGGGTCAGCAAGATCTTAATCAGCTGTCAGAGTCTGCAGTTCCAGCAGATGCTTTTACTGAACCCTGGCCCCTGCTCTCCTGCCTCCGTTCTGTTTCAGGGATGTTTCCACCAGGATTTCATCCCAACAGTCTGCATTAGTAAAACAAGTGCTGTTGCTGATTTCCTCTACAAATAGCTCCCTAACAGGGGTCTGTTTGAAATGCAGCATCTCTAAGGCAGACAGCTAGCATTGCCCATTTGTGGCCAGCCTTGTGCCCACCTCTGCCTCTGCAGCATCCACAAAGGCTAATAATGGTGCTCCTAGCTGCATCTGCAGAACATAGCTGTGAAAAATCTCTCTTGCTCTGCCCTTGAGCTCCCAGAGGGGTCATTGAAGTCCAGAATTTTCCATTTCTGGCTCTTTCTAACCAAGGAGAGAAGTGTTGCACTTGCAGAATGTTTTTGCATCGAGTGCTTCCCTGGGGATACATCCTTGGCAGGGCTTTGGCTCTAGAAGGTATAAAATCTAGTTGCAGTCGAGGTCCTGCCAGGAAGTTATCCACCTGTGAAGATATATGGGCCTCCTGGCTCTCATTAGAGCCCGTTGAGAGCCTGATAAAATTAACTCCGTGCACTCAAGGAAGCTTTCACCTTTTCTGCACAGTTAACTTGACAGTATTCCATGTAAATGTGTCATTGTTCAGCTCAGCAGCTTCTCACTCAGCAAGAAAAAGGTGTATCCAGTAGCAGGTGGGTATTGCTGCCTGCCTTGCCTTGCAAGATGTTTGAGTTATAGGCTACTAAAACAGACTTTTTTAGGAGGGAGATAAAAAATAAACTCATTAAATAGAAATAAAATGCCAACCAGCAGCATCATTTTTCCCATACTCGCTTCCTGGCTGTATGCTCAGCATTCCCTTCTTCCCCTTCACAACACAGAGACACAAAATCACAGCCAGTGCTGTTAACCAAAACCCTGAAGCTCATTCATCCAGCCTCTTTCTTAATCCAGATTATGGCATCTAATGAACTAATTATACATTTTAATTAACTGTAATCACGGTCCCCGCTTATGTAGATAAACATGCTGACTGTGATTACAGAATGATAAAAAGCTATTACAAAATATAGATTTAGTTTGAGAAAACCACTTCAGAGAGCTTCTACCAAGGTTAAACCCATGCAGCATCAGTCAAGCCAGAACACACAAGATACCCACACAACTAAGAATCGATCCGAGTGGCGTGGAGGGAAGAAGTAGCAAGGATAAGCACAGAAAGATCTTGCTATGCTCTCTGTTCTTCTGGCAGCACCAGCAGGGTCTGATGCGAACCCAGGAGCATCACTGGGGTGACAGGAAAGCTTTGGAGTAACAGAATGAATCACATGAATCTGCTTGTGAAGCCAGGCTCATCCAGGAGCCTCTGGGACAAACTAAGTCCTGCTCCAGAGAGCACTGAGAGAGGTGTTTCCATAAACACTGCTATGGTGCTGGAATGGTGAGTGTGGAAAAGGAGCATGCCCCATGCAAGGCTGCAGAGGCAAAATGCCTCTCAAACACTACAGCATGGCCAAGTGCTGTGAATCCCAGTCAGGCGCGGCAAGCCCTGAGAGAGAACACAGGGCTGCAGAAGTCCCTACAAGTAGCTCTCAGTTTGGGCAGTCTGCTTTCTCTTGTCTGTTCACATCCCGATGTCTCCTTTCCCACCAGGCATCCACTTGCCCACCTAGAGCTAAGTCTGCATTTCTCCAGGCTACAAAGTGAAAAATGCCTCCTGCATCTAGACACAAACATGACCCTACCCTTCCTCATCCCATGCTGAAGTGGAGTTTGTGCTGTTAAGAATACATCCACGTGAGATGGGGGTATTCACATACAGGTGGCAAATACTCGCAATAAACTACAGCTCTGGATAAGCAGCAAGCAACCTTCCCTCCCCGACTCCCCTGGTGCCAAACGTGTTCATCACCGTCAGAAGAGTCTTTGGAGGGGAACGGGAGGAAACACATCCCACCCGCACTCAGTCTGCATCTTCGCTTTATCACTATGAGCACCTGAGCCACCACAACACAAAGTCCCAGTCCAGACAACACGCCCTCAGCATTTCTCCCAGCAAAGTACCGTTATTGTTGTGGCATAAAATAGCACAAGTGTAGAAAAACCGGGCTATTATTTCCACGCTATTTCCGACGCGGCTAATGAGCACGTTTGTTTCAGAGGGCATCGTTTGGTAACAAAGCTTTGTAAATCACTAAAGCTCGGGCTGGATTAGTAATTAGATTTTACGTGTTTGACGGTTTATCAACAACTACCTCCTCGGTGGTGAGGCTTTTGTGCCGCTTCCCTTCCTGCTCAGCCCAAAGCACCCGGCAGGGAAAGTCGGAGGGAGATAGCGCATGGAAACGTCAAACCTGAGTTCCTTGGGGATGTTTCCAGCCAAGTTAGGAGCTGAAGGGAAGGGATGGGAGCCCGGCAGTAGCCTGAGCTGTCAGGCAGGGAAGGGCTGTGCAGTGTAAGTAACAGTTAATTCTTAAGCAAACGCATGAATGTCAGATGAAAAACCATTCTCCAGCGTTTCCAGGTTCACCCATTTGCCAGGCTCTGTCAAGATTTTAATTCTGCTTCTTTTGAAGCTGTTTGAGCTCCAATTAGTCAAAACTACATCGGGCTGACAGGAAGGACAAGTCTTATGCTTTAAATACCTCACAAGTGACAGCATTCAGCAGGAGGAGCAAAATGTCCCGGGTTTATTGCATGGACTGTAGCAAATCGTTCCTCACACCACTTTCTGATGTGGAAGGGGAATGCAACGCCTCACAAAATGTTAGTGTTTCCACGACGGGTATTTGAAGTTTTCCCACAAACATCAGCAACGGCACCGCAATTAAAACCTGACAGATTTTAATATTAATAAATAATTCTTGTAGAATTACTCCAGATGGTACCGAGCTAAGGACGAAAACAAATGACACCGGAGAGCATCCACCACTTGCCTCCTTTTGTTCCTCCTGTTTATTTGAGATAACAAAGGCACGATGATCCTAAATGGGAGCCCTCAGGCACAGCTGAAGTAGGGCTGGCTCCTGCAACGCTTTGTGACAGAGGACAGCTTTTGTTCGGCACTAATAGGGTGCCTGGCTGAACATCTGCGGCTCGCCTTTAGGCACTGCAACAGCCAAAACCGGACATCGTTGTTAGCAAGCCCCGGCAATCCGGATGGCTTGAAAAGTTGAGAAAAAGCTTTAGCATTCAGCATAGCCGTAAGGCTCGCAAGGTACTAGTGCACATGCAGTTAGGTTGAAGTCAAGACGGGTATCACTCAGCTTTCCCAGCAGTTCTGGGGATATAACTCAGTATTATGCTATGCTGGTAGCGCCTAATTAAATAGGAACGAACCGCAGGGCAGAGCGTTCAAAAGCCAACACTGTCAGTCACAGACTGGGAACTTTTCTGTCTTTTCTGCTTGCTGGAACCACCACACAGCATCCTGAGCTCAACATCTTTCTGCACTGCAATATCTATCAGCTGTATTGTTCTTTACCAGAGCTGCCTTTTGGCTAAAGTGTGTGTATCTATCTATCTATCTATATGTATATACACATACATATATAACATATATATAACATTTTGTTCTATATGTGTATCTTCAGTAATAGACACCAACAGCGCAAGAGAAGGGATGACTTAACAGACTCCCGTTATGCAGCAAACATTACTCACATATTTAACTCACTCGGTAAAGTCACTAAGCTTTAAAAAGCAGCTTGTCAATAAATCACCCCTAAGAGAACACTGGAACAAATCTGCTGTTATTTCAGCCCAAAGATGGCTTTTCTCACCGAATCCCCGGTATAACAAAAGGAAGGTTTGCATATGCACAAAAACATCATTTTTCCCAATGCTAGGGGAAATTTTGCTTTTGTCATCTGTGCGATTATGAGTCAGCCCCGTGTTCGCAAGCGAGGAGGAAAAAGAGTTCTTTATCTGCACTGACAAACACCTTCGGGAGCTGTGCTTCCCTAGGGCAGTGCGTAGCTGAGAGGCAGCGGCACAGATGGATTTCAGACACTCCTGCGTCCCTTTACCACCCAAGTCAGTGGTGCTACCACAACATAACTGCGTCAGGGTTGGCTCTGACGTTGCACTCCACATTCAGCAAGGTTCCAGTGTCTTTACTCCTAAACAGCTTTGCCTCCTTCCTTTTCACTCCAGCAAGACTTGCCAATCTTGGGGAAATGAAAGGGAAGCAATGAACAAAGACTTGTGGCATTTGTCATGTTTTCCCCAGCACAGACCGGAGCTGGTCATTGTCCCAAGCACCCCAGGGGAAGGCAGGAGCAGCTGGTGTTACAGGAACGCTGTTATTTCCACCCTTTGAAAAAACACATTTCCATAAGGCCAGAAATCACAGGGTGTAAAGCTAATTATTCCTGCAAAGTCAGTTTTGCCTTCTGGTGCCCTGTACCTCTTGGCAGGACACCTTACCCACCTCAGCCCTGCAGGGCACACACAACTATAGCCACTGCACTCACCTCTACCCTCAGCTCAGCCCATACCTGAAAAAGAAGGGTTTTTCCCCTCTCAGCTTTTATAGGGCCCTGATACAGCCCCTGCCCCAGCTGAGGGCAATGAGCATCCAGGCAGCTGTGCTACCTGCCCCATCTGCAGGCATTTCCCCCTATCTCCTGCCTGTCTTCCCTTCAGAAGTCAGATTTGCTTCATTAAGTTCTCCCAGTAACACACAGAACCCCTGGGCAAGGTGGCAGGGCTGCAGTGATGATTTAACCCCTTCACCTTGCAAAGAGAGTAAAAGCCTTGGATCCTCACTGTGCGGCGAGAGCCTGTGGGATGCTGTCTTTAACCCATGTTGTCTGTGCCCCATAACACCTCCTCAGGAATGGATTATATCAATGTCTCTGGAGTGTATTTGTGTCCTGAGAAAAGCTCAGTTAACTGCCGAGGGCTCCGATGCACGGCCCTGAACCTGCAAAACTCCCTGCCACTGGCTTCTGCAACTCTTTTCCTGATAGCAGGCTTATTACTTCCTGCTGGCAATTTCAAGGGTGTTAATCTAATGAGTCATTAAAGACAAATAAGAAATAGGAGAAAGAATTTGACTTATCACTTCTTTCCGAAAAATACTGCAACTGGAGAATTTTAAGCAGAGTGAACCAGAGCAATTTTAATAATATTAAGCTTAAATTGACAGCGAAATGAGTGAATACAAAAAAGCAACAAAAACCCAAATATATATAAACCATAAGGCATTGTGAAAAGAATATGATTAAGCTTTCAAAGTTATACATTCAAAATTTAGTCAGTGCAGGGAATGAGGTCTTTTTCTTCTCTGGTTAAGAAATACCCTACCATATAATCACATAACAAAGACTAGATAATAATTCATGCAAAGGGAGCTGATGCTTGCAAGCTTCATGCTGGTTTCCATTCACTCTCCAGTGCCCAGCTCTGCAGCTCTAGTGGCACACCTGCATCTTCGGCATGGTCTGTGCATCTCTGTGCACACATACCACCATGCACACTTATCACAAGGGGTAACGGCTTCAAACTTCAACAGGGGAAGTTTAGATTGGATCTAAGGAAGAAATTCTTTACTGAGAGGGTGGTGAGGCACTGGAATGGGTTGCCCAGGGAGGTTGTGAATGCTCCATCCTTGGCGGTGTTCAAGGCCAGGTTGGATGAGGCCTTGGGTGGCATGGTTTAGTGTGGGGTGTCCCTGCCCATGGCAGGGGGGCTGGAACGAGATGATCTCAAGGTCCTTTCCAACCCTGACTATTCTATGATTCTATGATTCTATCACCATGCACACACTCTGCATGTCACACTGCTGGCAGGACAGTTTGCTTGTGGGGTGCAGGACTGCACATTTACCTCTGCTGTCACAGGAGGGATGTTTCATGCCTGTGCAGGGAGCCAGCCTGGGTCCATGGCACTGGCAGACCCCAACAGATTCGAATCTTTACTAATGGTGTACAGGTAGCCCTTACTGTGCTATCATCTGTGTGGATAACAACACACACAAACATTCACTTCCCCTTCTAATTCCAACTCTTTTATGTCCTAAAAAGCAAGTCATCAGAATGAAAATAATGAAAACAGCACTGTTGCCCCTTCTGTCTTAATTTGGGGGAGACATCCATCTACCAGAATGTTTTATCAGGGTCTCATGAGCAGTAGGCTGTCTGTTGCAGAGGCTCATTTACACCAGGGGAAATGCAGGAGGACATGGGGAGAAGCTGAGGGATCTGTCCAGAAGCTCCAGAGGGATCCCCAGCACCTGCATTACCTCTCAGGGGAGTTGCCATCAAAGAGTGTCTGTTTTCTGAACAGCGAATGAAATCATACAATCCCAAACTGGTTTGTGTCAGAAGGGACCTCAAAGCTCATCCAGTTCTAACCCCCTGCCATGGGCAGGGATACCTTCCACTGGAGCAGGTTGCTCCAAGCCCCATCCAACCTGGCCTTGAACACTGCCAGGGATGGGGTGCAGCTCAGGAGACCAAGTGCAGCAGGAATGTTGCCAAAAGCTAGCAACATGTTAGTGACTCATTGGTTCAGTTGCAGGATTAATAACAAAAGGGAAGCTGATGGTAACTCCTCAGTGCATCTTCTCATTGTACCCTCCATCTGCCTCTAAGCGAACACCAGTAAGATATTTTGTGTGATGCATCAGGCTCTAAAATTAAGGTAAGAACAATGAAACCCAGAGAGAAATCAACACAAACTTGCAAACAAAGAGAATGAATGGCCTGTGGCAAAATGGAGAAGGGAAAATTTAAGGGGTTCTGGTGTTCCCATTGCACTGAGCAAAGCCTTAAAGAATCATGCACTGTGTGCAGGAGTGCTGTTTCTGGCTGTGCTCTGCTGACTGGTGTCCCAGCTGGGTGTCCATTATGCCCATACTAGTTCAAAGCAATCACAGAATAGGATTGAGCTGCAAAAAGACATTTTGCTCTGCACCAGTCTGAAAAGGCGAGAGCTGGATGGGATTGTGGTACCGAGGCAATAAGAAAAGCTTGATGTTAGGCTGTCCAGACTGAGGAGGAGGAAAATCTGCTTCCCTGTCTGCTGCTCAGTCACAGGTTTGGGTTTCTCTAGCTTTCCTGTAAGACTCTGTGCAAGTACGCTTCATCTTACCGATTGCTTGCTAACTTTGATTTATTTACTGCACCTAAGACAGCCTGGAAAATGAGTTGGGCTCGTTTGGCTCCAGCTAGCTGCTGCCTGTTTGAAAGTTGGACCCTTCAGACCTGTTCCTATCTCCCAGCATTCCTGTCAGAGACATTCCTAAACCCCTGACCCATCCCACTGTTATTTGAGCTCCTTTTTCTTCCTCCTGTCTTGGGTAAGTGATGGAAAATGAGCTGTGCAGCCTGCATGTGGAGGGCTATAATTGATGGGCTTTGCTTGCAAGACTATTTACTACAAGATCATAATTAACCTGACATGCAACCAGACTGTGGCAGCTGGGAGCTGTGATTCATGGCTGACACAAGGCCTCCAGTAGCACATAAGCAGGGGCTCATGCCTCTTTCACTTAGCTAATCAAATGGAAATAGAAGAAATTAAGTCTTCAATTAATCTTCCCCTGCCCCCTGAGGCTTGCCTGTGGTGCTGAACAGATCCACATCCATTTGCCAGGAGCCGACAGGGAGAGGAAAGCAGGATGGGAAGAAGCAGCTCAGATATTTTACCAAAGCATCATCAATAAATTAGAGAGAAAAGTCCATGTTGTGGTTTAAGCTGCAACTAAAACATTAAGTTTCAGGTGCTATTGCTACTGAGAGTCAGTCCATTTCAAGAGGGGCTGGGTAGTACAGTCAGAGAGGTTGGCAAAAGACAACCACCACTGCCAGCTTAGATGTGTGTAAAAATGGTGCTCTACCACCTGCACCTGAGCTCATGGAAGTATGAAGTGTATCTCCTTTACCTCTAGACAGCTTCACAGTTCAGGGCATTAAAGTGGATTAAGCCAGAGGCAGGACACTAGGTTTATTCTTAGAAAATCAAACAGAGGACAGTTCATTTGCTCTGCTGGTTGGCCACCAAATGCAATGAAAAAGAAGTTATAGGAAATATGAAATCAGCTTCCATCACTTGCATGGATGAAGTTGCATAACTGTAGTGCCTTTACCAGGCATTATTTTCCATGAAATGGTGCTGCCAGGTTCCATGGGGAATTAGGTGAGTGTAATTAATCTGAGTGAATACGACTCGTAGTATCTACCCATCCAGACTCCATTTCTTTGATCTTTGTGGAGAAGAAGGATCAGTTTTACTTAAAATGGTGCAAATGGTTATCACAGCTTCCTGTCATCTCCAAGCCTTCCCTTTATGGTAAATCATGAATGACTCAATCTCTTCCTTGCTCTCAGGGTCTATAATTTCTCCTGATGTTACTGACACACAAGTCAAGCCCACGGGCCTGGGGTTTAACACAGTTCAGGCAGGTTTGGAGCTGGGCTGTGTGAGGTGGTAGTGGTGTGGTATCATGCAGGTCCTAGCAGAACAGCTTCATGAAACCAGCTTTCTTTGCATAGTGCAGGACGCCTGAGTCTCTGGAGGAAGAAATATGTGTTTGTGCATGTGTGCACACGTGTGTGACAGAGAGATGAATTGTACTAGGAAGGGCAATGAATCTTTGTGTGACAGGACTTGGAAAATTGAATATAAAACCTTGTATCTCAGCAGCCTGGCATAGCAACTGGAGCAAGAAAGGCCAGTGAATCCGTACTTAGAGGAATGACAAAGTAGCTCATGGCCTGAGCAAGGGGATTAGTTAGATGGAAGGTGATTCCTCACAGATAACAACTCCCTTTAGGCTTGAGACTTTCTGCACAAGGGTTTGTGTAAAAAGAGCTTCAGGCTTGGATGGGGGCAGCTCTTAGAAATTCTTTCCCTCCCCAAAACGAGCATCCACATGCAGCTGGGTGAAGAGTTCTCCCTTCTGCCTACACACCCAGATAAACGTGGGCTGGCAATTAAAGTCCGGATTTTAAAATATAACTGAGTTTGCGTTTGATTGCTGTGCGTCAGTTGCAGAGCAAATCATGTATATGCATGACTCTGCCTCCAAACCATCCCAATTCACATGAAGCACAGGCTGATGCTCTTCATTTGGATCCAGAGACATCTGATTCCCGGTCAATATCCTTATACTCCTCTGCACACCCTGCAACAGCCAAAAATAACCAGTCTCGTTCTTGCACGTAACAAATAGCCTGAGAGCAGCAGAACAAACAGAACATGTAACCTTCCTTGTGCCTTTTATTGCCAAAGTTTTATTTCAGCTAACATTTTGTTTAAAATTTAACTTAAATTTTTATTTAAATCAATGGTTAGTGGCTACAAAGGATAAGGACACAGATTTGTCAGTAAGGAGCTTGTAAAGCTTATACAAAACACAATTAATTTGCCAATGCACTTGAAGAAGAAAGGTATCTTCCCATTCAGCTTGTCTCATAGCGAGGAACAGTCAACGTGCTGCACTGAGGTTTATGACAGGGACCACAAAAGTGCTGCTGTAGCGGGCAGATGCAGAGAGACATGCTCCTCTTCCAGGGAACTTAAAAGCCTGACTGGCCAAGGCAGACAAAAAGGTCAGAGGAGAAGCAGGGATTCAGAGGGCTGAAGTGGAACAGGTCCCATGCAGGTCTGTGTCACCTTCTCCACCCTGTCTTCTGCCGCCTGTCCTGGAGAAGGCAGAACAGCACCATTGACACCCGCTTGCGCTTACAAAGGTGGTCATACAAGTGGGACCTCCTTGCAGGAGGAAGCGGCACTGAGAAGGCAGGCATTGAAAGCCTTGTGCTTTCATCTTGCTGTATGGCTTGTAGAAATGCTACCCATTCCACAGCAGCTCTTTGGAGCACTGGGTGATATCTGTGGGTTTCTCCAACTATAGCTGCAATGTGCCTGTAGAGACTTGCCTAAAACAAACCAAACATGAGTTAAAGCCTTGACATGACAAAACTGTTTTGCACATTCATCCAGGAAATAAAGGAAACAAACTGCCAGATGAGCAAACCACAGAACAGCTGAAAGTAAAAACAACCTCAACCAATGTAAAGCTATCTAATAAGAGCTGAACACTATTAGATACTGATCTATACCACACATAGCTGCTTTGGAAATGCTGCTCTCGCAGTGACATTAACATTCTCATTGCCATGGCTGAGCGGTTGAAAATCTCTCTGCTTCAAGGGCTATCCTCAGATAGAACAACACCCTGCGAGGTCTGCTCACAGTTTTCAGAGTTCTCTTATTTCATACAAAATTTAGAGATCATCTTCAAACTCTTTCTGACCATGAAAGCCAATATAATGGCTACCACTGGCATGTTTACCCCTGATCCTGGAAGTGCGACAGGATCTGCCCGCTGTGGTGAGATGATTATTCTCGTATCCCAATTTTCCCAAAGGGCACCAGGGATGATTTTTGAGTGTGTCACCCCTAAATAAATCCTGCTAGTGATTTTCACTTTGTGAGGTATTTGGTCTTTTGCTTGTGTGTAGGTGTTAAACAGCCTGCACATCACTCTCAAGAAAAGTCCAGCAGAAAATTGAGATGCTGTTCCACTGACTTGCTATTTTAGCAGGCTGGAGGAATAAAATATATGGGTTTTTTCCTGCAGGCTTGAATCCTAATCCTTGTTGTTCCAAGATCCATGGAGCTCATGACAATAAGATATTACCCTTCATCCTCAAAACCTAGGAAGAGAGATGCTAGTGATGAGGTTTCTGAACTGTCTGACAATGCCTGGGGAGATTTAGGGAAGTTTTATTATGACAGGATACAGGGAACCCTTCTTCTGGGCTGGGAGCTCAGAGCTGAGAGCACAGAACAAGGTGGGTCAGTGAACTGAGAGTCAGTATGGGCAGTCCGAGAAAGCCCTCTGAAAATTTCCCATGCCTTATTCTAATAACACACAAAAAGTTATAATTTCTGTCATTTGAATTTCAAATCCAACAGAAAGATCTACCTGATGCTTCTATTTTAAAATGCAATCCTTTCTTCTCTTTTCTTTTCAACTCCTTTGCAGAACCAAACATCATGTTTCATCTCCAAGCACTGAGATTAAAAAAAGCCAAAACAATTAGTGGGGAGCTGATGAAGGTGACAGGGTCATAATTAGTGCTGTTCCTCTACAGCATGTGTTTATCACGCTAACAGAATAAGTCGCTCACAGGGTTAGAGTCATGAGCTGCTGGAGCACACATGCCTTTTGCAGCTATAACACTGCTGGGTTGCTTCTGCAGGGAGCAGAAGCACAAATAAAATATTTTAAAGGTTGGATATCTTGTTATATTACTAAGCAAATGCAAATGGCTTTGGTAGTTTTGTTGTACCTGACATTGTGTAGCCCCACAATTACCTCTGTCTGGCATTTTGAGGGTGGTCCATGCTAGGACAAGAGCAGTCCTGGTGCTAATTCAATTCAGACAGTGATATTTCAAAAGAAAATGGATTTGTGTTATAGCATCACAGATGCTTTTTTAAATAGCAGCATCTGGCCCCTTCTTCAGGAGCACAGAGGGCAGGAGATGCTGGAGGCAAATCCTTTGGTAGCCCTTGCCCAGCACCGCAAAATAGCCTGTTTGTGTGCATAGGTTAGACAAACATGATCAGATACTTGAGACCCGGGGTGAGAGCAGACAAAACCCAGCTTCAAGTGCTGTGCACAGCTGTTGCGTCACTTATGCTCTGGGTGTAATGCATACATTTATTTCTACTGCAGGACAGCACAGCAGCCTCCTACCTTTTCCCCCAGCACTGTCCTGTGCTCAGCATTACCCACTGCCTCAGTCAGACTGGAGACTGCTCCCCTTGATTCCCGGCTTGCAGTCCTGTATGGTGCTATTTCTGTCCTGAAGGATCTTCAACCAAAAGGGGAGAAGAAACTTGCTTCCCCAAAAATGCAGCTGCTGAAACTGCTCAGCTGGTTTTTGAACACTCACCAAAGGACCAGAAAACAGATCGTGGGAGAGCTGCCCATGGAAATCCATAGAATTAGATTCTTAGTGTGCTTTTCAAGAACTCTTTGTAAATACCTTCTTTTCACTCTCCCCACCCAAGTCCCAGTAAAGTGTGGTGCAGGTTCCAGGTGCTAGCAGCATTTTGCTGCTTAGAACTGATTTATCTTTCTGTATTAACAGCTGAAAATGAGCACCAATTACCTGGGGACAACTTCTCTGTGAAAATCCCTTGCTAATTAGGTCTTGCTAAGTGATAAGTTCCCTCCTATTTTATTTTCTCCCGGAACTGGAAAGGCAATTGGAGAAAAAGAAACAACGAGCACCTATTATTTGACTAGATGCAAACACATGTCCAGGACTAGCAAGTAGGAAACAGGAATAGCCAAAACGGTACTATGAACATGACATGGTATGTCCAGATGAGCACCATTTCTTCATCTGAAAATCAGTTCAAACTGTGGCTGCTTTAGAAAGAAAAGCAGCCTCTCTGCTTTAGGATACATCAGTCCTCCACCAGCAGGACAAGGAAAAGCTTTCCTTGGTTAAATAATCCTGCAAGTGCAGAGAGTTTTGCACTTTCCTCTGAAATGACCAGACCTGTAGGAAGACATCCACCCATGTGGATACATTCACGTGTAAGATTGTGTTGTGAAATCTGACAACTTTCCTGCTTTATTGCTGCACCAGCTGGCCAGGCCAGTGAGTTAACTGTAAGCCTGCAGCAGTCTGCAGTGCTGTATTCAACTGACAAAAGCCACCTAAAAAACCCGCCATTCCATGTCTAACTCCTTGCTTTCACCATGGTTTGGCACATGTCTGCAGTCAGGAACAACTTTAAAACCAAACAAAGTACATATGCACTGCTGCAGGATTACTATTATATTATTGTAATTCAAACCAGTTATAGTGCTGGTTTAACTGAGATTTTTTCATTGATGGCCTACTCAGTGTGCTGAGCAGAAGTGGACTGCTGCGGGGTTAATAGAAGGCTCTAGTTTAGAGTCCTAGTCTGAGAAGAAAGTACCTTTCTAATTAAGCTCATTGACACCTGCTACAGGTTTTCATTCATGTAGCCCTTTATGTGCATTGCTTAATGTCATTGAGACTTCTTTTTATAACATACAGGCAAATTTTAACGCAAGGGACACCTGGGACATGGAAATAGGGCATCTTATCTCCCAACAAATCATGGCAGCACTAAAGCAATTTTCATTCATTTATGATACTTATCCAGCTGTTACCATAGCATCTCAATGCCTCACAGCCTTGTCTGTCATGTGCACAGCATTTGTTTACAGCAGGAACAAAGGACCATTGTCAGTGCAGAACCAAGGTAGAGAGGGACTAAGTGACTGGGCAGAGAACAAAGAAAAAACTCTGTCAGAGCAGTACACCAACCCTGCTTCACCTAAGTCGTGGCTTAACGCAGGCTCTTTCTTCCACAGCAATTCATGAAGGCAGCATTGCTAGCCCCTTATTAAGCCAAAAAGCAGCTGAAGCAATAAAGGCTAGGACTGCTATTTCAGAAGCAAACTCTGATACCTGATGCTGCCTAGGGCCTACTTGAACCTGCATCTAACAGTGCTGACCACTTGCAACTCATACTCGCCTGCCTAGCGTCACTTGGGGAATAGAAACAGATCTCCTGCCTCCCACTACACACAGTACTGTTCCATTCATAGGACAGCAAAACTGACTGGTGCCCCATTGCAGCTTCAGCAGGGAAGCTACAGGAGCTTCAGTCCTTGCTTTCTATGACTTTCCAGCTCCTTTTCCATGAGCTCAAATCAGGCAGGGCAATATTCACCCTGCTCATTTGGCTGCCTTTCTATTCCTCTTTTCTGACTTCAAAAGTGACCATTAATGTCAATAAGGAAAAAACTACCTGAGCATTTGTGGATGCAGAGGAGAGACTGTCTTGTGCTAAAGAAAAGCTGGAATCAGACGATTCCGTAGTTGAGATGCAGGACACATACAGCAGTGAGTCATACGTGGAAGGATACTCTAGGTACACCGTACCACAGTAGTTCAGATCTGCTTGAATCAGCTCAGAGCTCCTGTTCTCATATCAGAGGCACCAACTTCTTCATAACAAACAGCAATACAAAAGAGCTCTCTATCATGGATCTCTCTAACACCTAATGTAGATGGAAACTGGCAGGTCTCATCTGTAAACAGTTGACTAAGGGGAGATTTTTCAGTGGTTAGCAGAAGATGCCTTCTTGTGGTGCCCAGCAGTAGGCCTAGGAACATCATGCAGCAGGCAAACATCCTGAACCTTCACTACCAGCCCATGAGCTTCAACTTGAAGACAGCCCAAACCCCTAGAGTGAGGCCAAAGGAAAAGCACTTCTTCCTCATACTCCCTTCACCATTCCCGGTCATTAGCAACAATGCTGAGTCGGCTGCAACAAAATTGTCCAACCTGGAAAGACATATCCGAAGTAGCAAGGAATAGCACACTTTCACACTGGATTTCTGGAGGCCTGCCTAACATTTTCAGCCAGGTTACTATTTGTCCAGTCAGTACTGACTGTTCACACAGCTTCTGCAGCCAGCTTCTAAAGACGGAATTTTCTTGCTTGTTGGTTCAATGAAAAGCAGCCTCTTATCATATTTTATCTCCTGATTTAATCTAAATTACATGTGAGATACACACTGCAGAATGTCTCAGTGCAATTAGCAGTTAAATCCCTATTTTTTAATAACATAAGCATTTCGATTGCAGCAGTGATACATTCTGCAGACTCAATGGTTAAGCCTGAAATTAATGCAAAATAAAGGGGGAAAATGTGCAGATAATCTCCAGGCACTAATTCGCCTATTAAAACTGATTTATCAACTCATGAAACAATCTTTGCTAGTAATGGAGAGGAATTAGTAAATGGAGATGGCTAGAACATTCTTGAGAAAATTTTTCTTTCCTGAATATCCTGGGTTTTGCAGTTTAACTGTGCCTTTCGTCAAAACTTAAGAGAGAGAATAAAAGAAAAGCCTGGTGTCTGGGATTTTTGGCCTCAAACGCAGGAGACCCAAAGTCAACTCCCATCTCTTGGCCAAAATCCTGCAAGCTCCAGCCTAACTAATCTGGCATGCACCACTGACCTTTACTGGCTTTTATTTCACAGGAATGAGAGGCTCCTAAGGGATGGAAGCTTGGGCTCATCACAGCAGGTGAGCTCTCTGTAAACAGAGGTGAGTCTCTTTCTGAACTTTGCAGAGATTCCCAGCGGAGAGACAAATACGCATGTTAGGGATGAGCAGCCAAGCCCTGTAACCCCTTCATGTACACCCTGATGAAAACAAGGGCTGCAGCTTCAACCCATGTGTGCCTTTCAAATACAAAGACTGATCAGAGTGAGAACACATTCTTAGCCTCCCTTCCCGAGAACAGTTAAACCCAGCAGAAGGGAGATACATGATCACCCTTGCTCTGAGGTTCCCCATAGGCCCAGCAGCAAACTTTGTTCTCTGCAGTGCTGCCTTAAATGGAAAAGCAGCATTTGGAAGATCACAAGAGAAACCTTTTAGTTCAGCCTCCAAAGAAGCTGACTGGTAAAACCACATCCATTACTTTTCACAGAGCTTTGGAAAGCAAAGTCAGGTGAGGGGACATTAGAATAAGCAGCCTCATAACCAGAACCAAAATACAGGCTAAGCTGTATTTGGGATGGGGTTTTTCTTCCCCATCCTTTGAATACAGATACACAGTGCACAGTAAGTAGCTTTTATCTCCTCAATAATGGAACACACAGTGCACAGTAAGTAGCTTTTATCTCCTCAATAATGGAACATGCTAGGTGGAAAAAAGGCACAGGTTTCTTATCCTCTGCCCTGAATTTCCCTCACTCAAGAGCATCTCTAGCTCCAGAGTACAGGTATTTCACATAACACAGGCTACAATAGCACAACAAAATGCTCCATGTGTAAGAGCTATCCAAATTCTAAGGCAAAACCGTAACAATAGGAACATGAGCTCAGCACTTTTCTGCTTGTGACAATTTAAAGGCATAATTTCTTTGACAGTTTTTCCCTTAATCAGAAACATAATTAAAAATTACACTGGAAAAAAAGGTTTGGTTTTTTTTCTCCTGTTTTCCCATTTAAGGCAACAAAATCCTTTGAAGATCAGTTAAAAGCAAGATTGCATGAGAATAACTATACTAGTAAATCCTTTAGAAACAGATCTAGCTGAATTAATGCCATCCTGAACAATTTAAATTCCTCTTTCAAGGCTGATACGGATCTATGTTCTAATCTCTTGAGAAATCATCCTAGGACTTGTCTCAGATGCTTGTGATTCTCTCTTCAAAAGGAGGCTGGAGAAGCACTGCAAATTAATATCAAGCAGGGAACAATGCATTTAGTGATATATGAGAAAGGCATAAGCTACTGTGTCACATGGAAGCAAGAGGGCAAGCAGGCCATCTTTGACAAAGCTACTGAAGTAGAAAGTAAATGTTGACAGTGAAAATTACTTAATTCTCAAGTCACCCTTCAAGTGTATCAAATATTACTTTGCTCACTCCAGGCTGAGTGGCAAAACACTGGATATACATTAACCCAGTTTCAAGGCCTACCATGGCTTTGCTTCCTGTTGAGTTTTTTTTCCTTTCCTGGTATTCAAGGAAAATGCAATCTGGCTGTCCACAAAATGGAGTTTTGGTTTGCTTTAGCAATCTCAGCCCCCCTCAACCAACTTCAAACACATTATAGAGAGAAAGGATACTCAGAGCTTCTCTAAATTTTATGGAAGTATGACACTGCATAAAGAAGAGTGCCCCAAATTTGCATTCCAGTAGAGAAACGGTACCTCATTAATTCAGAGGTATTGCTGGACATGAGTGCATCCCTCCAGAGAGATCAATGCAAAACTTTCAGTCACAGGGGAATCCTCTGTCAGAGCACAAACCTTATCAGACCGTCAAAAATCCAACCCTGACGCATAAGTGCAGGGAATGAAACCATTTCTGCTGTTCATTGCTCATTTTATCTTGTAGTATCAGGACACCGGTTTGGTGTAGGCCGAGCTGGTGTCAATGGTAAATACAGGGGAATCCTGAGAAAAAATACAAGCAGGGCATCTGAAGTTGTACTCAAAATAATTCAAATCAGCTGCAGTGCAGACAAAAAGGCATAGTCTGAGAATCCACGTTTTTATACATTACTTCTCTCCATCCTCCATAAAATCATAAAGATGAAATATCCCTGAACGAGTAACAAGAATTACAGTTCAGATGGAGATACCTAGGAAGTTTTTGATGATTGCTGCTCTATAAGCAATGGCCTTACCACCAAATATTTGAATCTAGAATGGAAAACTCAGACTCCAAGCAAATAAGAACACATGAACACTCACACTTTCATGGGAACAACCCAATTTATGTGATGACAGGCAGAGGGATTCAGAATGCTTAGCTAATTACAAGGTGATGGTAATTATTGGTATAAAACCAATGTTAAAGGCAGATGAAAACTGCTGGTGTCATTTTTTAGGCACAGAGTTACAAGACTCAGAAATGTTAAGTCAAAATTCCACTTTGAAATGCAATTCCAAGCCTTTATATGTATGGGTTTTTTTAATCTAATGACAAACTAGAATCCTTCACTTAGGAAAATAGCTTTCTTTGACAAATCATATCAGGATTTTAGTATCTTTTTTCTTCTCCACAAGAGTACAATCAGACTACCACTCTAACACAAGCTCTCTGTTTTAAGGAAGGCATTTCTGAATTCCTTGATGTAAAATAAACAACTTTATACTACAACATTCCTACTCTCAATCCAAACAAAACCAAACCACCACAGTCCATGGTCACAATCACATCTGCCTAGAAGAGGGATACCAGAAGACAAGATGAAATGCAGAGGACATGTCTGCATCTGAGAGAACAGTGTTCTGGAACAGTGGAGGCTGTATTATTTCATCATGTCTATGCGCTCCAGGGACAGTACTCCATTCTCTATTTTACAGAGGGTTCTGTGAGAACCGTTCCAAGAGCTGCTCTGTGCCTGTAGTAGGAAAAGCTACATACTCACTGGGGACTTGTGAACTACAGGTATGCAATTTTGCTTTGATATAAGCCCATACATCTATTCCCCACTGCCAACTTCTGAAGTGAAAGGAAGAGGTTCCTCTCCTCCAGTTTATAAGTCATCGTTCTGGTTTATTTACTTCAAGATGTAGATGCCTTTTTCAAAGGGCAATGTGTAGTTCATCAAAATCAATGCTCATTTAGGCTTTGTATAAACCACAAACTATACCGTTTCTTCTGCACCGACTTCCTCTGCTGCCTTGTGAATAAGAGCCACATAGCACAGAGGCAAACTCTCCCACACAGGAAATACAATGTACAAGCTTTTACTCTCTTTACAAATCTCCATATGGTGATTGTATACCAAAACCAATGGAACACTAAGCAAAACATGCTGCAAGTAATACTTCTGAAATTTGGTGCTCTATCTTGTTGCTCACTTCAGGCAGGAAAGCATCCCCAAGTGGCAGAGATCATGACAAGGCAGATTTGCCTGAAGCCATGTTGAAGAAGCAGATGAAATGGCCCATCCAAAAGCAGCACTTTTCAATATGTACAGGGGTTTGTGGCTGTGACCTTGCGGTGATGAACAGGGTGATCTGGTTTTGTCATTTTGGCTTTCAAAGCTTTGCAGACAAGAGCTTTTCCAGCATTTTCTCCCCTTTCACTTCTAGGCCAATTTTACAGCTACAAAAGTTATTATTGCAACTTGGAAACCAGTGGTCCCAGCCCTCAGGACAAATGCCTATGGAGTGCTTCATTGGAGAGGCTCTATCAACCTGCACAGAGAGTAGCTATCAGCCCACTTTTTTCTATTCAACACACAGCCCCAAGACCCAAAACTCAGATAAAACTGACACACCCCTGACTACATGGAAGATAGCATGTTCATTGACGGATTTCAGAAAGTAGAAGAGTAGGCAACCAAGCTGCCAATTTTTACTATAATAAACCTCGTAGTATGAAGTTACAAAATCAAGTCACAGAAATTTAGGCATAAGTTCTTCCACAACTCATAAGGCAAAATGTTACAAAAAGAAGTTTCCAGTGGATGTGAAACACAACAGGTAACCTTATCCCAGAATATCAGATGCCAATTGGCAAGAACTAGAAACAGAACTGCTTTCAAGAAGAGACATGGATTACATATATAAAACCCAAGAAATTACATTCTCTGACACTGTAATGTCAGGGTGTTTCCTTTGTCTTACCCAGCATAATAAAAATGGTAGGAAAACATATCTACAGTCCTAGTCACTTAGCACAGAGGTTTCTGGTACAGGCCATGGCTGCCTTCAATAACCCCGTCCCAATTTCCTCTGCACACCACTTCCATTGCACAACACAGGCAACTGCAACTCTGCTCCAAACAGCCTATCTTTGCACCTACTCACAACTGAAGCTACCTACCCTGAGCTAGCACCATGACAGTTACAACTTAATCCAAACACAACCTACATTAATTAATCCTACAGTAATAATGCATTCCTGCTGTGGCAGCCTTAATAGGTAGCTGAACACACAGTGCTCCTTCCCACTCCCCCCCAACAGGAGAGAACATAAAAGGTAAAAGCAACAAAACTCACGAGTTGAGATAAAGACAATTGCACAGGTAAGGCAAAAGTGCACACAAGCAAAGCAAACCATGGAATTCATTCACTAATTGCCATTGCAGACAGGTGTTCAGCCATTACATGTAATAGCTACTTGAGAAGGCAAAATGCCTCTAGTCTGAATGTACCCACTTCTTCCTTCTTCCCTCGGCTGTAAATGACATGATATAGTACTGAATGTAGGTTTAGGCAGCAAGTCTCTGCTGTCCAGCTTTGCCCTTCCCAAATTTCTTGTGCACCACCATCAGACTTGCTTGCTGGATGCACAAGAGTCTGTGCACATAAGAAAACAGAAAAGAAACAGAAAAGACTTGGAAACCAAATAAGCCCTTGTCCTAGGTTCAGCAGTAGCAGTCATTTTTCTCTTTCTTAGTAGCTGCTGCAGTGCTGTGTTTTTGACTTTCAGCCTGAGAACAGTGCTGATAACCCCTATGTTTTTAGTTGTTGCTAAATAAAGTTTAGTCTGACCAAGAACTTTCTGAGTCTCATGCTCTGCCAGGGAGGAGGGGAAGCTGGAAGGAAGCAAAGACAGGACACCTAAACCAAATTAGCCAAAGAAGCAGTCCATACCACAGCACATCATGCCCAGAATGTAGAAATGGGGGCAGTTACCCAAAAGGGCTAGATCACTGCTAGGTCAGGCTGGGTATCGGTCGGAGGGTGATGAGCAGTTGTATTCTCTTCCCTTGTTATTTCCCGTATCATTATTACTATTGGTGGTATCAGGAGTGGTTTGTGTTACACCTTAGTTACTGGAGTGCTCTTACCTCAACCTGTGGGAGTTACATTATTTCGATTATCATCCCCATCCCTCTGGGAGCTGGGGGGGGAAGGGGAGGGTGAAACAGAGACTGCGTAGTTCTGATTTACAGCTGGGCTTAAAACACGACAGCCCTGGCCAGAAATAATGAAAACATACCCATATTGTAAACAATGCATTCAGAACACAAGTAAAAACACAAACGGATGTTGACTATGAAAATTGACCATAGTCAAAAAGAGGCCAGCAAGCACCAAACTCCTCCTGGAAACTACCCATTTGCCTCTAGAAATTTGCCTTGAAACCAAACAATGCAGGAAAAACACATGCCTTAACTACCAAGATGCTCATGGCAGATACAAAGTAAAAAGTGTATGTAGGAGAAAACAAAACAGAAAAGTTCATAAAAGTAGCCACAAAAAAAAGAGACAAAACCAAAGTATTTTATTGAGTAAAGAATATATTACAAATGACAAAACAA
The DNA here is from genome assembly GCF_963264785.1 of Psittacula echo. Taxonomy (NCBI): domain Eukaryota; kingdom Metazoa; phylum Chordata; class Aves; order Psittaciformes; family Psittacidae; genus Psittacula; species Psittacula echo. The sequence goes on from NC_137754.1 coordinate 1,223,686, forward strand.
CATTAGAGTACTACAAAACAAAACAGAAAAGGAGATCCAAAGAGCTCAATTTCCATGTCACGTACTGCCAAGGAAGAAAATAATGGTTAGGCTTGAGAAGCACCAACGCTTCCCCCTGAAGGAAACACAGACCCTTAAGCCTGAAGAGCAACACCCAAGGGACCACCCAACAACAGACCCCATGTATTCTCCTAAAACAGATTATCTCACCAGAGAGATGCGCCGCAGTTCCAGCCGGTGCTAGAGCCGGGCTCGCAGGCGGACACCCTGGGCAAATCCACTGGGCATGCAAAGCAGCGGCCAAAGAGGCTGCACACCCCTGCTCACAGGGGGCCCGAGCCATGGCCTGCACTGTAAAGCGCCCAGGACTCATGGCCAGGCCCTGACTTACAGGGTGGCCCTGGTCCCCAAGGGCCTCGGAGGCTCCTTCTCTCCGACTGAGGGGCACCTTGACCCGCACCCCACTAGTGGGGCGGTCACCCCACACAGGCTGCCAGCTGAGGGAGCACAAAGGCTCCCAGACCCTGAGCCTGATTACAGGCAGGTAGACACCCAGGGAGCCAGAGAGCTCGGCCTTCCCCCCGCCACAACAGGAACGAGGCTCAACAGCCAGGTAGTGGAGCTTCACGGCCAAAGACCGGGGGACCGGCAGATCCAGCCCCGAGCCTCTAAAAGACTGGGGCCGGAGATTCCCAACAAGCCCCAAGGAGCCCAAGGCTCAAACCTGCACCCGAGTTACGGGCAGGCCTACTGGCTGCACCACACCACCACCATCATCACCATCACCATCATCAACATCGTCATCATCATCATCACGTACTTCTTCAGGAGCCAGCGAGCAACCTCGACCCCAAGCAGGGGGAGGTCAGCCCTAGCCAAAGGTGAGCCTGCGGCCACCGGCATACCACTTCCTCAACCTGCACCCTCTAAAGGGCGAGGGAGGGCTCGTTCCTGTGGGCTGGCTAAAGCAGCCTCCCAAGCCCTGCTTAAAGCGAGCTGGGGCTGCTCCAAGGGACAGAAGGGCTCCACGGATTGTGACTGTGCGTGGAAGCCAGAGAGCTTCAACACGCCAAGGGGCAAATGCTGCGACACGCCCTGACAACAGGGAGTCACGCTGGCAGGTCACCAGCAGGACAGGCAGCCATGCAGGCAGAGACCTAGGTCCTGACTATAGGCAGGTCGCATTGCCTGCACCACGACTAAGTGGCTTGGCGCCGTCCTTGGAAAGAAGGGGCGAGTCCAGACCGTCCCTCCGCTCGCGGACTCAGAGGGGACCCCCCTGTTACTGCACAGAGCCCTGCTCTCCCCCCGGGAGGTTTAAGCTAAACTGCAGCGATTTTAACAGGGGCCTAAAGGACAAGCTCGCTCACTCACTCACTCACACTGACAAGGACAGACAAACACAAAACAGAACGTCCCAAAAAGGAGACGGTCTCTGTGCAGCCACTGTCTGGGGAGTCACCCTACTCACGAGCAATACAGGAGAGCCTCAGACCATGCCCAGGGCTGCGTGGAAGCCAGAGAGCTTCAACACGCCAAGGGGCAAATGCTGCGACACACCCTGACAACAGGGAGTCACGCTGGGTAGGCCACCAGCTGCCAGAAAACTGCTGGGGCAGAGGAGTTGGGCAGGGAAATGGCCCTTCCCTGCTTACAGGGTGGCCTGGGGGTCCAAGAGAGCCCCATTTCCCCCTCGGGTGCGGAGACTATGGCTCTCACCCTCCTTACAGGGTTGCCACATTCTCCGGGCAGCCAAAGGAGCAAGACGGCCAAAGGCCAAACAAACAGAAGCAAAGACCTGAGCCCTTGTTACAGGGAGGTCGCCCAGCACAGTAAGTTCCTCAGGGCACCCCAAAGGTCCCCATCATGCTCTTACGTGACCTCGCCCTGTGCCCACAGGGAGGTCTCTTTGCCCAGGGTGCCCTTCTCGTGCCCCCTCTTCTGCCCGACGCCACTCCTCGCCTTGCCGTTCCACACGCCGCCTCTTTTCGCTTTTCTGCCAGCTTCTGCCAAGGAAGAAAAAGGTCATTAGGCCTGGGAAGCGCCAACTCTTCTCCCTGAAAGAAACATCAGTCCCCAGCTCTGGAGGGAGCTCCTCAAGGGACCACCAGCCCACTCGCACGCCCGCTCGCGCAGCCCCTGCAATACCCTCCCCTAATTCCAGCTTGTCTCACCGGAGAGATGCGCCGCAGTTCCGGCCGGTGCTAGAGCCGGGCTCGCAGGCGGGCACCCTGGGCAAATCCACTGGGCATGCAAAGCAGCGGCCAAAGAGGCTGCACACCCCTGCTCACAGGGGGCCCGAGCCGTGGCCTGCACTGTAAAGCGCCCAGGACTCATGGCCAGGCCCTGACTTACAGGGTGGCCCTGGTCCCCAAGGGCCTCGGAGGCTCCTTCTCTCCGACTGAGGGGCACCTTGACCCGCACCCCACTAGCGGGGCGGTCACCCCACACAGGCTGCCAGCTGAGGGAGCACAAAGGCTCCCAGACCCTGAGCCTGATTACAGGCAGGTAGACACCCAGGGAGCCAGAGAGCTCGGCCTTCCCCCCGCCACAACAGGAACGAGGCTCAACAGCCAGGTAGTGGAGCTTCACGGCCAAAGACCGGGGGACCGGCAGATCCAGCCCCGAGCCTCTAAAAGACTGGGGCCGGAGATTCCCAACAAGCCCCAAGGAGCCCAAGGCTCAAACCTGCACCCGAGTTACGGGCAGGCCTACTGGCTGCACCACACCACCACCATCATCACCATCACCATCATCAACATCGTCATCATCATCATCACGTACTTCTTCAGGAGCCAGCGAGCAACCTCGACCCCAAGCAGGGGGAGGTCAGCCCTAGCCAAAGATGAGCCTGCGGCCACCGGCATACCACTTCCTCAACCTGCACCCTCTAAAGGGCGAGGGAGGGCTCGTTCCTGTGGGCTGGCTAAAGCAGCCTCCCAAGCCCTGCTTAAAGCAAGCTGGGGCTGCTCCAAGGGACAGAGGGCTCCACGGATTGTGACTGTGCGTGGAAGCCAGAGAGCTTCAACACGCCAAGGGGCAAATGCTGCGACACGCCCTGACAACAGGGAGTCACGCTGGCAGGTCACCAGCAGGACAGGCAGCCATGCAGGCAGAGACCTAGGTCCTGACTATAGGCAGGTCGCATTGCCTGCACCACGACTAAGTGGCTTGGCGCCGTCCTTGGAAAGAAGGGGCGAGTCCAGACCGTCCCTCCGCTCGCGGACTCAGAGGGGACCCCCCTGTTACTGCACAGAGCCCTGCTCTCCCCCCGGGAGGTTTAAGCTAAACTGCAGCGATTTTAACAGGGGCCTAAAGGACAAGCTCGCTCACTCACTCACTCACACTGACAAGGACAGACAAACACAAAACAGAACGTCCCAAAAAGGAGACGGTCTCTGTGCAGCCACTGTCTGGGGAGTCACCCTACTCACGAGCAATACAGGAGAGCCTCAGACCATGCCCAGGGCTGCGTGGAAGCCAGAGAGCTTCAACACGCCAAGGGGCAAATGCTGCGACACACCCTGACAACAGGGAGTCACGCTGGGTAGGCCACCAGCTGCCAGAAAACTGCTGGGGCAGAGGAGTTGGGCAGGGAAATGGCCCTTCCCTGCTTACAGGGTGGCCTGGGGGTCCAAGAGAGCCCCATTTCCCCCTCGGGTGCGGAGACTATGGCTCTCACCCTCCTTACAGGGTTGCCACATTCTCCGGGCAGCCAAAGGAGCAAGACGGCCAAAGGCCAAACAAACAGAAGCAAAGACCTGAGCCCTTGTTACAGGGAGGTCGCCCAGCACAGTAAGTTCCTCAGGGCACCCCAAAGGTCCCCATCATGCTCTTACGTGACCTCGCCCTGTGCCCACAGGGAGGTCTCTTTGCCCAGGGTGCCCTTCTCGTGCCCCCTCTTCTGCCCGACGCCACTCCTCGCCTTGCCGTTCCACACGCCGCCTCTTTTCGCTTTTCTGCCAGCTTCTGCCAAGGAAGAAAAAGGTCATTAGGCCTGGGAAGCGCCAACTCTTCTCCCTGAAAGAAACATCAGTCCCCAGCTCTGGAGGGAGCTCCTCAAGGGACCACCAGCCCACTCGCACGCCCGCTCGCGCAGCCCCTCCAATACCCTCCCCTAATTCCAGCTTGTCTCACCGGAGAGATGCGCCGCAGTTCCGGCCGGTGCTAGAGCCGGGCTCGCAGGCGGGCACCCTGGGCAAATCCACTGGGCATGCAAAGCAGCGGCCAAAGAGGCTGCACACCCCTGCTCACAGGGGGCCCGAGCCGTGGCCTGCACTGTAAAGCGCCCAGGACTCATGGCCAGGCCCTGACTTACAGGGTGGCCCTGGTCCCCAAGGGCCTCGGAGGCTCCTTCTCTCCGACTGAGGGGCACCTTGACCCGCACCCCACTAGCGGGGCGGTCACCCCACACAGGCTGCCAGCTGAGGGAGCACAAAGGCTCCCAGACCCTGAGCCTGATTACAGGCAGGTAGACACCCAGGGAGCCAGAGAGCTCGGCCTTCCCCCCGCCACAACAGGAACGAGGCTCAACAGCCAGGTAGTGGAGCTTCACGGCCAAAGACCGGGGGACCGGCAGATCCAGCCCCGAGCCTCTAAAAGACTGGGGCCAGAGATTCCCAACAAGCCCCAAGGAGCCCAAGGCTCAGACCTGCACCCGAGTTACGGGCGGGCCTACTGGCTGCACCACACCACCACCATCATCACCATCACCATCATCAACATCGTCATCATCATCATCACGTACTTCTTCAGGAGCCAGCGAGCAACCTCGACCCCAAGCAGGGGGAGGTCAGCCCTAGCCAAAGGTGAGCCTGCGGCCACCGGCATACCACTTCCTCAACCTGCACCCTCTAAAGGGCGAGGGAGGGCTCGTTCCTGTGGGCTGGCTAAAGCAGCCTCCCAAGCCCTGCTTAAAGCAAGCTGGGGCTGCTCCAAGGGACAGAGGGCTCCACGGATTGTGACTGTGCGTGGAAGCCAGAGAGCTTCAACACGCCAAGGGGCAAATGCTGCGACACGCCCTGACAACAGGGAGTCACGCTGGCAGGTCACCAGCAGGACAGGCAGCCATGCAGGCAGAGACCTAGGTCCTGACTATAGGCAGGTCGCATTGCCTGCACCACGACTAAGTGGCTTGGCGCCGTCCTTGGAAAGAAGGGGCGAGTCCAGACCGTCCCTCCGCTCGCGGACTCAGAGGGGACCCCCCTGTTACTGCACAGAGCCCTGCTCTCCCCCCGGGAGGTTTAAGCTAAACTGCAGCGATTTTAACAGGGGCCTAAAGGACAAGCTCGCTCACTCACTCACTCACACTGACAAGGACAGACAAACACAAAACAGAACGTCCCAAAAAGGAGACGGTCTCTGTGCAGCCACTGTCTGGGGAGTCACCCTACTCACGAGCAATACAGGAGAGCCTCAGACCATGCCCAGGGCTGCGTGGAAGCCAGAGAGCTTCAACACGCCAAGGGGCAAATGCTGCGACACACCCTGACAACAGGGAGTCACGCTGGGTAGGCCACCAGCTGCCAGAAAACTGCTGGGGCAGAGGAGTTGGGCAGGGAAATGGCCCTTCCCTGCTTACAGGGTGGCCTGGGGGTCCAAGAGAGCCCCATTTCCCCCTCGGGTGCGGAGACTATGGCTCTCACCCTCCTTACAGGGTTGCCACATTCTCCGGGCAGCCAAAGGAGCAAGACGGCCAAAGGCCAAACAAACAGAAGCAAAGACCTGAGCCCTTGTTACAGGGAGGTCGCCCAGCACAGTAAGTTCCTCAGGGCACCCCAAAGGTCCCCATCATGCTCTTACGTGACCTCGCCCTGTGCCCACAGGGAGGTCTCTTTGCCCAGGGTGCCCTTCTCGTGCCCCCTCTTCTGCCCGACGCCACTCCTCGCCTTGCCGTTCCACACGCCGCCTCTTTTCGCTTTTCTGCCAGCTTCTGCCAAGGAAGAAAAAGGTCATTAGGCCTGGGAAGCGCCAACTCTTCTCCCTGAAAGAAACATCAGTCCCCAGCTCTGGAGGGAGCTCCTCAAGGGACCACCAGCCCACTCGCACGCCCGCTCGCGCAGCCCCTCCAATACCCTCCCCTAATTCCAGCTTGTCTCACCGGAGAGATGCGCCGCAGTTCCGGCCGGTGCTAGAGCCGGGCTCGCAGGCGGGCACCCTGGGCAAATCCACTGGGCATGCAAAGCAGCGGCCAAAGAGGCTGCACACCCCTGCTCACAGGGGGCCCGAGCCGTGGCCTGCACTGTAAAGCGCCCAGGACTCATGGCCAGGCCCTGACTTACAGGGTGGCCCTGGTCCCCAAGGGCCTCGGAGGCTCCTTCTCTCCGACTGAGGGGCACCTTGACCCGCACCCCACTAGCGGGGCGGTCACCCCACACAGGCTGCCAGCTGAGGGAGCACAAAGGCTCCCAGACCCTGAGCCTGATTACAGGCAGGTAGACACCCAGGGAGCCAGAGAGCTCGGCCTTCCCCCCGCCACAACAGGAACGAGGCTCAACAGCCAGGTAGTGGAGCTTCACGGCCAAAGACCGGGGGACCGGCAGATCCAGCCCCGAGCCTCTAAAAGACTGGGGCCAGAGATTCCCAACAAGCCCCAAGGAGCCCAAGGCTCAGACCTGCACCCGAGTTACGGGCGGGCCTACTGGCTGCACCACACCACCACCATCATCACCATCACCATCATCAACATCGTCATCATCATCATCACGTACTTCTTCAGGAGCCAGCGAGCAACCTCGACCCCAAGCAGGGGGAGGTCAGCCCTAGCCAAAGGTGAGCCTGCGGCCACCGGCATACCACTTCCTCAACCTGCACCCTCTAAAGGGCGAGGGAGGGCTCGTTCCTGTGGGCTGGCTAAAGCAGCCTCCCAAGCCCTGCTTAAAGCAAGCTGGGGCTGCTCCAAGGGACAGAGGGCTCCACGGATTGTGACTGTGCGTGGAAGCCAGAGAGCTTCAACACGCCAAGGGGCAAATGCTGCGACACGCCCTGACAACAGGGAGTCACGCTGGCAGGTCACCAGCAGGACAGGCAGCCATGCAGGCAGAGACCTAGGTCCTGACTATAGGCAGGTCGCATTGCCTGCACCACGACTAAGTGGCTTGGCGCCGTCCTTGGAAAGAAGGGGCGAGTCCAGACCGTCCCTCCGCTCGCGGACTCAGAGGGGACCCCCCTGTTACTGCACAGAGCCCTGCTCTCCCCCCGGGAGGTTTAAGCTAAACTGCAGCGATTTTAACAGGGGCCTAAAGGACAAGCTCGCTCACTCACTCACTCACACTGACAAGGACAGACAAACACAAAACAGAACGTCCCAAAAAGGAGACGGTCTCTGTGCAGCCACTGTCTGGGGAGTCACCCTACTCACGAGCAATACAGGAGAGCCTCAGACCATGCCCAGGGCTGCGTGGAAGCCAGAGAGCTTCAACACGCCAAGGGGCAAATGCTGCGACACACCCTGACAACAGGGAGTCACGCTGGGTAGGCCACCAGCTGCCAGAAAACTGCTGGGGCAGAGGAGTTGGGCAGGGAAATGGCCCTTCCCTGCTTACAGGGTGGCCTGGGGGTCCAAGAGAGCCCCATTTCCCCCTCGGGTGCGGAGACTATGGCTCTCACCCTCCTTACAGGGTTGCCACATTCTCCGGGCAGCCAAAGGAGCAAGACGGCCAAAGGCCAAACAAACAGAAGCAAAGACCTGAGCCCTTGTTACAGGGAGGTCGCCCAGCACAGTAAGTTCCTCAGGGCACCCCAAAGGTCCCCATCATGCTCTTACGTGACCTCGCCCTGTGCCCACAGGGAGGTCTCTTTGCCCAGGGTGCCCTTCTCGTGCCCCCTCTTCTGCCCGACGCCACTCCTCGCCTTGCCGTTCCACACGCCGCCTCTTTTCGCTTTTCTGCCAGCTTCTGCCAAGGAAGAAAAAGGTCATTAGGCCTGGGAAGCGCCAACTCTTCTCCCTGAAAGAAACATCAGTCCCCAGCTCTGGAGGGAGCTCCTCAAGGGACCACCAGCCCACTCGCACGCCCGCTCGCGCAGCCCCTGCAATACCCTCCCCTAATTCCAGCTTGTCTCACCGGAGAGATGCGCCGCAGTTCCGGCCGGTGCTAGAGCCGGGCTCGCAGGCGGGCACCCTGGGCAAATCCACTGGGCATGCAAAGCAGCGGCCAAAGAGGCTGCACACCCCTGCTCACAGGGGGCCCGAGCCGTGGCCTGCACTGTAAAGCGCCCAGGACTCATGGCCAGGCCCTGACTTACAGGGTGGCCCTGGTCCCCAAGGGCCTCGGAGGCTCCTTCTCTCCGACTGAGGGGCACCTTGACCTGCACCCCACTAGCGGGGCGGTCACCCCACACAGGCTGCCAGCTGAGGGAGCACAAAGGCTCCCAGACCCTGAGCCTGATTACAGGCAGGTAGACACCCAGGGAGCCAGAGAGCTCGGCCTTCCCCCCGCCACAACAGGAACGAGGCTCAACAGCCAGGTAGTGGAGCTTCACGGCCAAAGACCGGGGGACCGGCAGATCCAGCCCCGAGCCTCTAAAAGACTGGGGCCAGAGATTCCCAACAAGCCCCAAGGAGCCCAAGGCTCAGACCTGCACCCGAGTTACGGGCAGGCCTACTGGCTGCACCACACCACCACCATCATCACCATCACCATCATCAACATCGTCATCATCATCATCACGTACTTCTTCAGGAGCCAGCGAGCAACCTCGACCCCAAGCAGGGGGAGGTCAGCCCTAGCCAAAGGTGAGCCTGCGGCCACCGGCATACCACTTCCTCAACCTGCACCCTCTAAAGGGCGAGGGAGGGCTCGTTCCTGTGGGCTGGCTAAAGCAGCCTCCCAAGCCCTGCTTAAAGCAAGCTGGGGCTGCTCCAAGGGACAGAGGGCTCCACGGATTGTGACTGTGCGTGGAAGCCAGAGAGCTTCAACACGCCAAGGGGCAAATGCTGCGACACGCCCTGACAACAGGGAGTCACGCTGGCAGGTCACCAGCAGGACAGGCAGCCATGCAGGCAGAGACCTAGGTCCTGACTATAGGCAGGTCGCATTGCCTGCACCACGACTAAGTGGCTTGGCGCCGTCCTTGGAAAGAAGGGGCGAGTCCAGACCGTCCCTCCGCTCGCGGACTCAGAGGGGACCCCCCTGTTACTGCACAGAGCCCTGCTCTCCCCCCGGGAGGTTTAAGCTAAACTGCAGCGATTTTAACAGGGGCCTAAAGGACAAGCTCGCTCACTCACTCACTCACACTGACAAGGACAGACAAACACAAAACAGAACGTCCCAAAAAGGAGACGGTCTCTGTGCAGCCACTGTCTGGGGAGTCACCCTACTCACGAGCAATACAGGAGAGCCTCAGACCATGCCCAGGGCTGCGTGGAAGCCAGAGAGCTTCAACACGCCAAGGGGCAAATGCTGCGACACACCCTGACAACAGGGAGTCACGCTGGGTAGGCCACCAGCTGCCAGAAAACTGCTGGGGCAGAGGAGTTGGGCAGGGAAATGGCCCTTCCCTGCTTACAGGGTGGCCTGGGGGTCCAAGAGAGCCCCATTTCCCCCTCGGGTGCGGAGACTATGGCTCTCACCCTCCTTACAGGGTTGCCACATTCTCCGGGCAGCCAAAGGAGCAAGACGGCCAAAGGCCAAACAAACAGAAGCAAAGACCTGAGCCCTTGTTACAGGGAGGTCGCCCAGCACAGTAAGTTCCTCAGGGCACCCCAAAGGTCCCCATCATGCTCTTACGTGACCTCGCCCTGTGCCCACAGGGAGGTCTCTTTGCCCAGGGTGCCCTTCTCGTGCCCCCTCTTCTGCCCGACGCCACTCCTCGCCTTGCCGTTCCACACGCCGCCTCTTTTCGCTTTTCTGCCAGCTTCTGCCAAGGAAGAAAAAGGTCATTAGGCCTGGGAAGCGCCAACTCTTCTCCCTGAAAGAAACATCAGTCCCCAGCTCTGGAGGGAGCTCCTCAAGGGACCACCAGCCCACTCGCACGCCCGCTCGCGCAGCCCCTGCAATACCCTCCCCTAATTCCAGCTTGTCTCACCGGAGAGATGCGCCGCAGTTCCGGCCGGTGCTAGAGCCGGGCTCGCAGGCGGGCACCCTGGGCAAATCCACTGGGCATGCAAAGCAGCGGCCAAAGAGGCTGCACACCCCTGCTCACAGGGGGCCCGAGCCGTGGCCTGCACTGTAAAGCGCCCAGGACTCATGGCCAGGCCCTGACTTACAGGGTGGCCCTGGTCCCCAAGGGCCTCGGAGGCTCCTTCTCTCCGACTGAGGGGCACCTTGACCCGCACCCCACTAGCGGGGCGGTCACCCCACACAGGCTGCCAGCTGAGGGAGCACAAAGGCTCCCAGACCCTGAGCCTGATTACAGGCAGGTAGACACCCAGGGAGCCAGAGAGCTCGGCCTTCCCCCCGCCACAACAGGAACGAGGCTCAACAGCCAGGTAGTGGAGCTTCACGGCCAAAGACCGGGGGACCGGCAGATCCAGCCCCGAGCCTCTAAAAGACTGGGGCCGGAGATTCCCAACAAGCCCCAAGGAGCCCAAGGCTCAGACCTGCACCCGAGTTACGGGCGGGCCTACTGGCTGCACCACACCACCACCATCATCACCATCACCATCATCATCATCATCATCATCATCATCACGTACTTCTTCAGGAGCCAGCGAGCAACCTCGACCCCAAGCAGGGGGAGGTCAGCCCTAGCCAAAGGTGAGCCTGCGGCCACCGGCATACCACTTCCTCAACCTGCACCCTCTAAAGGGCGAGGGAGGGCTCGTTCCTGTGGGCTGGCTAAAGCAGCCTCCCAAGCCCTGCTTAAAGCGAGCTGGGGCTGCTCCAAGGGACAGAAGAGCTCCACGGATTGTGACTGTGCGTGGAAGCCAGAGAGCTTCAACACGCCAAGGGGCAAATGCTGCGACACGCCCTGACAACAGGGAGTCACGCTGGCAGGTCACCAGCAGGACAGGCAGCCATGCAGGCAGAGACCTAGGTCCTGACTATAGGCAGGTCGCATTGCCTGCACCACGACTAAGTGGCTTGGCGCCGTCCTTGGAAAGAAGGGGCGAGTCCAGACCGTCCCTCCGCTCGCGGACTCAGAGGGGACCCCCCTGTTACTGCACAGAGCCCTGCTCTCCCCCCGGGAGGTTTAAGCTAAACTGCAGCGATTTTAACAGGGGCCTAAAGGACAAGCTCGCTCACTCACTCACACTGACAAGGACAGACAAACACAAAACAGAACGTCCCAAAAAGGAGACGGTCTCTGTGCAGCCACTGTCTGGGGAGTCACCCTACTCACGAGCAATACAGGAGAGCCTCAGACCATGCCCAGGGCTGCGTGGAAGCCAGAGAGCTTCAACACGCCAAGGGGCAAATGCTGCGACACACCCTGACAACAGGGAGTCACGCTGGGTAGGCCACCAGCTGCCAGAAAACTGCTGGGGCAGAGGAGTTGGGCAGGGAAATGGCCCTTCCCTGCTTACAGGGTGGCCTGGGGGTCCAAGAGAGCCCCATTTCCCCCTCGGGTGCGGAGACTATGGCTCTCACCCTCCTTACAGGGTTGCCACATTCTCCGGGCAGCCAAAGGAGCAAGACGGCCAAAGGCCAAACAAACAGAAGCAAAGACCTGAGCCCTTGTTACAGGGAGGTCGCCCAGCACAGTAAGTTCCTCAGGGCACCCCAAAGGTCCCCATCATGCTCTTACGTGACCTCGCCCTGTGCCCACAGGGAGGTCTCTTTGCCCAGGGTGCCTTTCTCGTGCCCGCTCTTCTTTCCCTCTGTCCTTGTCCACAGTCTGCCTTTTATTTCAGCCACCTGTTGTTTTAAAAAGACGACATCGATTGGCCTCAGATCATTACAATTTAGGAGCTACTGTGAAGTAAACAATGTTATTTGGAGTAGTAATCTTAGATCTATACACAAATAAGACATTAGTGTAGAGTAATTTTTCAGCTTTCCCTGCACATTTGTCTCTCAACTTCCTTTTTCTCCCTCTGCCAGCACCTTTCGAAAGTTTTCCCATCTCAGCTCTATTTTCCACCATGTTGCCCTCTTCAGGCCAGTATGCCTCCCCCACCTCCCGCCCACCTCCTCCCCTCCTTCAGTTATGCATGAGAATTTCTTTCTCATTCCCACTTGGAGGGTGGAGGAAAACGCCCTTCATATATCTCTCCTAAATTGGAAGGAGCTTCTTCTCCCCACCACAGCCCGGCATTCGCGGCTCAGGCGCCAACCGCAGATGCCGGCGGCGCAGCTAAGCTGAGCTCTGCTCGGCTCCGCTCCTCTTCTCTTCGCTCTCCTCAGCGCTCTGAGGTAAATTCTCCCGCCGCTCTTATTTATACCCCCTCCCCCCTCTCGGCTTCCCGCGCACCGGTCTTATAGGCTGCCTTCCTCAGCCCGCCAAGAACTCAGCCAATGGCATAGCGTCCTCTTCTGGTGCTATCTCCGACCTTTGCTTCCGAGTGGAAAGTGACTCATGGCGGTTCAGTGCCGGCTGAGGGCGCTGCTGTGGGCGGGAGCATTCTCTTTGTGTGTTTATTCCTTTCGTAACAGGAAACACAAATCTCACGCTTTGGGTTTATCTGCCCGTGTGTTTATTCCTTTCTTAACAGTATTTGCGATCACACTGAGGGGGTTCCTCCACTCCACCTGCATCTGCGGGAGCAAATGGATGGCCATTTTGTGCAACCTTGCATGGTGGCTGATGAGTTTGCGGGTACCAAACAAAACAGCATTCCAAATGTTCACTGTAATCAAGGGGTTTTATCTTTCACCAATTCACTCCCTAAGTTTAACCAAAAGCACTTCTTGCACACTTGATGGGGCCCCAAGATGTTTTTGAACAACTCAATTATAGAATCAACTAGATTGGAAAAGGCCTTTAAAATTAAGTCCAGCCATTACCCCAGCACTGCCAATTCCACCACTAAACCATATCACTGAGGGCCTCGTCTACATGGTTTTTGAACACTTCCAGGGGCAGTAATTCCACCTCTTTCCTGGGAAGCCTGCTCCAATGCCTGATTACCCTCTCTGTGAAGTAATTTTTTCCTAATATCCAATCTAAACATCCCTGGCACACTTTGAGGCCGTTACTTCTGGACCTATTGCTTGTTACTAGGGAGAAGAGATTAACTACTCTTTTTAGGCAGGTGTAGAGAGTGATAACTGAGCCTTCTCCAGACTAAACAAGTAATAAAACAAAACAGGTGTGTGTTGATCAGCAGGTATCTGAGTTAAAGTTGCTTTGGTCCTTTTTTAACCTGAAAGAAATATACTAAAATGCACTTTATTTTACTAAAGTATTATAAAAATAAGATTTTTAAATTTGTTTATTTTAACAAATGCAAATAATTTCACAGGAGCAATTAGGGGAAAAATGGTAAGCTTCAATGATTTTGAGTAGAAACAGTCCCAGATCAAAGCGCCTGAGTCGTGCAGTCTCACACATGTTCTGTTATTGCAGGAACCCAATACATTCTGATAGCATTGCTTTTCTCTTTCTGCAACTGACTGTAATGTGTGGCTTGTGCTGGCCAAGGAGAGGGTCTAGGAGCTCTTTAGAATGTGTGGAAGGATTTTTGTAGCTGATGATGCTTAGAGCCCAAATGCCAAACCCCATTCTAAACTCAACACCTTCTATGTTGTTTCTGGGACTGCAGGGAGTTAGGCAAAGTAACCCATCCTAAAAAATAGCCACATGTGTGTTCTGCCCACAGATTTCATTATTTCTGCATTTTGTTCTACCAGCTTTTGACAAAGATACTGTTCTGGTTTTCCTTCTCAGCCCTACCTGGTGTAGGTATGCAGAGTCCACAGCACTTGCATCCTCAGAGATTAGATTTCCAGTTTTGTCTCACCTCCACAAATCCTGCCTCTTACAGCCTCTGTTCAGCCGCAGAGGCCTCTGAATGGGCCTTTAGCAGGCTGACAGTAATGCAGGCAGAACTCTATTAATGTAAATTACACTGAATTAGTAGAAGGCAGTAAACTTTTGCTGCAGGCAAATAGATACTGAAATTGGATGCAACACGAGGTATAGAAACTAAGGGATCCTACCACACTTGGTAGGGCCAGCTGCTGATAGTATGCCCTGCTCTAAAGACTTTGATGCCTTGATTATGTAAATAGGGGAGATTATTCCATCCTCAAGACTCCAGCAAGATAATTAGCAAACAATAAATCACCACAACTCAAGGAACTGCAGATGAATTTTGAGCTTTATCGCCAAAACTGCAATTGTATCGCTGTTATTAACTGAGCAGGATAGAGGCCATCAGGCCCCAGACATACTTCCCTACTGGCTGTAATTTAGATTAGAACTGTTTGGCATTACTTAGCCTGCTGGGAAGCTGCAAAGAAAGGGGGTTAGTTTTCAGTAATTTCACTCGGCTTCTCTACAAGTATGATTTCCACTTGCCTGGTATTCTGGCTTCTGGCTGATTCAGACACTCAAAAGGCCTGATGCAAAGTATATGAAAGCACATAGCAAATTTTCTACTGATATTAGTAAACTTGAGACCAAGTCTTAAGTCCCCTATTTGCTCAACTCATCATATCAGAGCTAAAAACTCTTTCAGTCCTTCTTCCCTAAACCCAGTTTGGTTGTCACCATTAACTGGCTCCTGAGCGTGGCTTAGCACGTGAGGAACACACTCAATTCATGCATAAATTCACCTACTTTCTGTGGATCATGCCATTATGCAAATACAAGGAAGTATCACTCTTCCTCAAGGTGGGTTTTAACGAGAGCTCCTTATAAGGCCAGGCATAAAAGAGAAGATAAACTCAGATAACAGCTTACATTTAAGTATAACACAGCCACTACAGAAGCCCCACAAAGCACAGAGAAAAATCTCAGAGCTAAAGCACTATCATTTTGGCTGTTTCAGACTGTGTTTACTTTGGAACAACCACACTCCAAATAACCAGAGAGCCAGGCCTGGAGCTCCTTAAAGCTGTGCTGCAGCAGGAGTTCCTCATTACATTGCGTCACAGGTATCTCTAGTATTTCAACAAATTAGATGATATTCTTCCGAGGTTAATTTACATTCAAACATAATCAATTATAGGGATTTAGGACAGGCATATGTTATGGGTTTAGGTGATAAAGGATGAGATCTATTATAAATACATTTATAAAGGAGGAAAATGTCTGATGGTTTGGGAAATCGAGAGATATTGAAAGAAGTATTTGACATCTATATTAACTCAAAGCCCTAAATGGGCTGGGCTTGTTTACATTGCTTCAGTCTTATTATAGGGTGAATTTTACCAGCTGTCTTGCTGAACAGTCATTTAGCCTTAAACTATAGTTAAAACTGTCATGGTTTTAAGCAAATTATATTGCGTAAAGTAATTATTTCCCTAACTGCAAAGAGGATCCAGGTAGCTTGTGAATCTCATTTCTGAAAAAGAGCTAGCAAAGCGCCCTCTGTGTAAGATCTGGGAAAGCATAGAGTTAAGGATCTGAAAAGATCTTGTAATCCAGAAAAGGTCCACTAAGCTTGATTAGTTAGCTGTGCACATTTGGGCATGAAGGAGACAGAAAGGGAATAGGTCTCTGCTAAACAACTCTGTTAGTTACAAAGACTGACCATTGATTCCAAAACATGAAGGCAAAACTTGTTTCCTTCACAAGGTGTTCCTGCACCAATAAATGTTAATCCTCATGATTAATACAAACTTTATACACACTATGTCTGTAGGGAAATTGCTAAAAAGGCATTCTGGGGAAATGAGCTACTGCAATTAGAGGCTAGCCAGGGTAAGGAAGATTATTCTCTGAAGCAGAGCTCTCAGAGAACCCCTAAAGTACTCTGCAGCTGATACTCATTGTGCACAACAAGAAGCTTCCAGTGTGGTTTGCTGAATCTGCTGTGGGGTCTGAAAGCTTCATTTATTTGTAGTTTTGATGGGCTTTGTCTCCCAGCCTCCTACAGACTGCGGCCCCCTGTGGATCTCCATCCCTGGAGGTTTTACTAATATTGAACAAGTGCAGCTTTTCTGCCTCATTATCAATATGCCTTTCTTAGGGTTTTCAACCTCCTCAGCTTCACAGCTCCTGAACTGCACCCCCATCTTCCACTTCTAGCTAAGTGCTTTGCTTCTTTTGCATGCTAGATGATGTGTGTGGCACCAAGAGAGGTCCATCTGTTCTCCTTCGTTCTGTTCTTCTCTAGTTCACAGTAAAATGAAGAATTTGAACCCAGAACCCTGCACAGCACTGCACAGATTACGCTATACCTGTTGCCAGACAACTCCACCAAGTCTTTATTGAAAGCAACAAGCACATTATTTAGGGGTGTGTGAAGCACTAGCAGAAACTATACTTCTTTTTGAGCACAAAAGGTCTGAATCCAACTTTGGCTTGTATCTAAACTGCAGGGACACAAACTATAGGTGAAGAAGAAGGAGAAGACTTGAGCCTGTGCTCCCCTCTTGGGCTTTTCTTGAGCTTGCACTACTTACTGTGCCAGAGCTTTAGCTTGTGCTGCTTGCAGTGCTATTACTGTCAGACAAAGCCATGGTCAGGCCTGCCTGTGACCATGTGTAGCTACTTTTCTACATGTGGCATACCATGACTGATGTCTGGCAGAGACACAGCGTGCAGCTTGCTAAGCTCTATGCCATGTGGATAAATGCCTCTCAGCTACTCAGGCAAACATGCCTTCTCCCATGTATTTACTGACTGCTCTGTTTATTCATTGCTGTGTCATTTACTGGTCACTTCTCATTGCAAATCACTGTCTAACCAGTGACTTTCTTTTGTATAATTAGATTTACCAACTCTTTCATACCTGGTTCTGGCTGTGGCTCTGTTTTTAATTAGGAAGGAAAAGCTCACTGCAGGCGGGTACTTCCTCAGGACAGTTGCCTTGTGAGGATGAATTTGGCACTATGTGTAGCCTGTCTAGTGGCAATTTAATACTAGTGGCCATCAAACATTCATTCTAGTGTCAAAATGGAATTGACATCATATTTGTGGGCTTTATTTAAAATGTGTGCTGCCCAAGAATCCAGCAATTAATTCATCCATTTGCAAAGCACCACTGAAGCACTGCCTCTCTTTATATTGACTATATTGAAGTCCACTGAGTAGCTGCTACACAGCCCATAATGATGCTAAATTAGGTATTCTGAGGGCTATGTAGAAAGGCTTTTTTTAGTTTGTTTGCTTTTTCCACCAGAAACCAAGACAGGTTATTTAATGCAGCTACTTCTGAAATCATGATGTGTCAAAGAGGCACAACGGAGCAAAATTCCCAGTGAGTTCTGGATTGGAAAAAGGAGACAAGTCAGCTTTGGATTTGGTACATAACTGTGGGATGTGACAGGCTTGTCTTTGATAATGCATCAAAGTGTTGTCAATCTCCTCCTCTGCCTCGGGGAAGAAAAATTGCAGCTGAAGTATTGGTTAGTACCAGAGACTGCCATGGATCTGTCACAGCTGCCCATGAAAAGAAGGCATTAAAACCCTTGAGAAAACTGACCTCCCCAGGCTCCTAATGCTATTGTAGTGTACCATGGCTTGGCTTACACAGCCATTATTTTCCTCAAAGCCAGCCCAGCACCTCAGCCTTCTGCCTTTGTCAGGTGCTGGGGATGTGGCCTGACTTGATCACGATGCAAATGGAGACTCCTGGGGGTCAAAGCAAAATTGACCGTCTCCCTCTGTGAACAGACAGAAGAAGGAGACACTCCTGTGGCTCAAAGACAAGCAGTGCCAATGGCTTCACACTAGAGGAGACTGGCATGGGGCTGTGGTGACTTGGAGAGAAGAATGTTTCTTTAGACTTGTCACTCTGAAGTGTGCCCACTTGTGCTGGAAGGCAGCAGCCCTATGTGAGCCAGAGGCACCCTGAAGCCATGTCAGTGGGGGGGGACCCTGTTGCGTCACTGTGCAATCACAATTAATTTTAATTACATGTCTCCACTGGCTGCCAGGTTTGGAAAAATTACAAGGAGGTGAAAAAAAAGAAAAGGCAGAAAAGAGGCTCTTGCAATCCAGGTGAATTTTTTCCAAGCTGATTGCCAACACTCAAGGTTCCCAAGGGCCTTTGTTAGTAGAGACAAAGCACCAGATAAAGAGATGGAGGGAACAGGAAGACTCCTCTTCTTCTTTTTTAATATAACCTAGCTAGCATTCAAAATTTGGGACATTCATACATGTGCCTTCTAAGTATCTCTAAGTGAATGGGGGCCATCACAGTTCAACATTTCTCTGCTTCCTTAATGTGAAGCATGTGTGACAGAGCTCTGACAGCACTTGACCAACTCCATCGACACAGGAATATTTAGGGACTGAATTTTCTTACTGTTAATCAGGATTCATAAACTGCATCCAGACAGGTGCTTCTAAATCATCACCGTCTTGTCCTTATCTGTCAGGAAAAATACTACAATCAGTGAGATGAGTATCCAGCACAAAAGGCACCAACTGGTGAAGAACAATGGCAATGCCATGAAATCTTGGCCCCTTTCAGTTGTGCATCTTTTATAGTTATCCACAAGAAGGAAATTAACTGAGTCTTAGCATCAATATGCATATTTCAACTCTTTATTCACTTACAAATGATTTTTGACACAGCTTCAAGCCTGAATTTGCTCTCTAGACACCTAAGCCAATATTCTTTAACACAGCGACAGAAAATTTTTATTTGAATGTGCACTGATGGCATTTCCCCAGTTGGGAATCCTGTGGGAATTGAATAGACCACTTTAGAGGGTACTGTAAGCAATAGCAAATGATTAGAAAAGGAACAACAGAAGTTGTATAGTGATCTTCTAGATTCAGAGATATTTTAATAAATAAAACAAAGTTAGGAAATTCTTCAGACTACCCCATGCATTAAGGTAAATGTGTTTGTTTCATTATTCTCATGTTACAAAAAGGAAATCCATGGCAGAGAGATGAGTGACAATGTGTTCATCGTACTTGCTCTTACATAGTGTTTCAAAATTTCAGAGACCTTGGCTTAAGACAGCAGGGTCAGATTTGGCCATCTGTGGTTGACTGTCTCAGGCTGCTCAATACTTGGCACATAGGGCAGTTTAAGTCATGTGCAGATCAAGTATTTAACAGTAAATTTGTCTGCAAGACGACAGACTTTATCCACTGAAACAAGCAGAGAATGCAGATGGGCTGAGTCTTGGTTAAGTGTGTGAGATGCTGATTAATACGTAAATTCTAAGCCTATGGTAATCCAGAAACTTTGTCCTAACTTCAGGCTAAGACTAAAGGCATAAAAGGCATAAATTTGCTCAGGTTCCCACAGTAAATAAGTGGCAGAGGCAAGTCAGAGCTCCCTTTGTCCAATCTTCTCTCTAATATTAGAACTTGTTGGTGCATTGCTTTTGGAAAAAATATTTTGAACTCACAATTGACTCCTTAATGCAAGGGGGAAACAAGCATTCTCCTGGCCCATCTTTGGAAAGGACATAAGAAGATGAAAATTCATTTCCTTTCCAGAGAGATATCAATATCCGTCTTATCTTCTGAAGAAATTTCACGCAAAAGACTATTGATTTTTTAAATTGAACTGATTCAGTCGTTTCCAGTGTTGCATGACTAGATTGGATCTCAGCTCAAATGCACAGAGACCGCAACAGGTCTTTAGCAACCGCACCATTCCGAGAATCACAGCAGCTGGGTGAAGCAGGACATCTACACAGCTGCCTAATCCACACAGGCTCTATGCCAGCAGACATCAAAGAAGGCCCACTATGGGTGCTTCTTTCTGTCCACTCTCGGGGATCTGAAGATGGCAGGGACATTCTCGCATCCGGAGGGACACAATTCATTAGAATTTGCAGCAATACAAGAGCAAGCCATGCCCATCAGTGACCTGCATTTAATGGGCTGTTAGTATTCTGAGTTGAGTAAATAATAAAGTTTTACTGTTAGTTTGCACCCCAGGAAAATCTGTCTTCCAAGTTATTCCTTCATATTGCAATATGTTCTGTTAGATTAAAAATAAAAGGGGAGCACAGAAAGTACTTCAGAAACTATCAGGCCAGAACCTCAGAGCCTGTCAGGTGAGGTACTTCTGATGCAGCTCTTCATTTTTACACTTTGTTAGTAGCTCATTCTGCTTTCCACACCAGCAGCATGTGATAGAACAGTAAATTAATAAGCTGTCTTGTTGTGAGGATCTTGATGACTGATATTTCACTGCCATTTTACTTTTTCAGTGGCATGGTGCAGTGCAGTAAGCATCTTATTCCACTTCCAGTGCTGTTCAGATGACTAAGTTTTCTGTTAAAGCAGCAAAAAGAGAGAACACTTGTTGAGAAAATACTGCAGAACACTCCTGATATTTGCCCCAGGAACTGTATTCCGCTTTTTCTGTCCCTTAAATCGGAAGAGCTATGTCCTAGGAGTTGTGTGTCTACTCCATATTAACCAGTAACAGCTCTTCAGTACTTGAAGAGAGCTGCTGTTGAAGAACCTCTAAACAAAGAGCTACTCACGGAGCTTCCTCAGTGAGAAATCACAAACTAGAAACACACTAGGAAAAAGAAACAAAACAAAACAAAAAACTTGCTTCTCATAAGGGTATACTTGTGGGTTTGACTTTTCATTTTATTTTGGCTTCAGATTCAGGGTTGGGGGCTGTTATATGTCAGGTTTTCTTGTTATTGTGCTTTATTCTCTCCCATGATTCATCTAACTCTAGGGCATTTATTGAAATTCTTGATACAAAATTTGAGGGAAATGAATCTCCCTTTAAGCTTCATAGGGACAGCTCATAGCCTGATTAAAGTCTCTTGCAGTTTTCATCAGCTGAGGATGTGTTTTTCACATTACAGACTAACAGACTGGGTGCACTCCTAGCATAGGTGAGAGATGTGACATGTAACCCCATCTTCCATCAGACCAGCCATTGCCTTAATCTGTAGTATTCCAGCAAACAGAATAAAAGCAGCTTTCTTTAGCAGGACTGAAAATGTGGTAATAGCAACAATATGACTCTCACAAGCAGTTAAGCACATCTTTGCTGTAAATCAAAAGGCCTATGCAGATGGCAAAGAGGCAGTGAGACTCAGATCTCATCCATGAAATAGCCTACCCAGTTATTAATTACTAAATTACTGCTTTCCTGACTTGGATTGTAGTTGATTTTCTTATAGGTGACTGGATGGAAAGCATACTTGTGTCACAACTGGGAGCCCACAGAAGCTAAGAGAGGACAAGATTCTTCCTGGCCTGAAAGGAAGCATAAACATCTCAAAAAAGTCTTGTCCATCCATTAAATATGTATATTTACTTCAAGGCAAGCATAATATCATATGTACTAAAACTTTCCTTTCTTGCCTTCAAGAAGAAATCAGTGTTCTAAATATACCAGAACGATAATGTCTAATACTTTGTACGCTGGCCCTAAGACTTCAGCACTTCAGAGGAATACATCCAGGTAACAGTAATATTACAGCAACTCCCGTGACCGTTTCTGTGTTCTGCTCTGAAGGTGTCAGGTCTATTCATTTGGCTACTCTGGTACTGCAAAATTCCCAATGGAACATTACTTAGATAAAAAGGAAACTATTTCAATAACACTTGGGAAGTTCAAGAGAATTTGGTTTGACATTAACACTAAAGATGACTCAGAAAGACAAGTGTATGTGCATTTCACAGCAGTTTGTGTATGCAATATCCTAAAGGGCTCAGTAGCTCTGCTGTAAAATGTTTAGGCTTCCACAGTCAGAAAAGGTTGAAAGCAGTATTCTAGGTCTACTCCTTTGTAGAAAATCCTCCAGAAATAAAATCTGTTTAAAACCTAACCACAGACACAGGTTTCATTCTGCTTTCTCTTTGTCCAGTGTCATTTGGTGCCGTGAAAAGCACATTCAGAAAAGAGAACTGAGCCACTTCTGGAAAAAAAATAAAAGCTTTCTTAGGAAACACCCTTCGAATGGACTCCTAATGCTTTGCAGGTCAGGTAGTGTTAAAGATAGTAAACTAGAAGAAGATACTAAAATATTGCAACAGGAGCTACACTTTCATCATCTGTGCAGGAAATGCGTTCTCTTGCTATTTGAATTGCAAAGAGATCTATTTACCATTACAGAGAACATTTAATCCAGGAGCACTGCTGAGAATTTTAGCCTGGGTGGTTAGCAAATACACATGAGCGTAGTGTGGTGGGACTTTTCTGCAGGGAAAGAATGCAGGTGGGTGATGTCCCTCTTTGGCATAGACCCCTTTATTTACAGAGAAAGTATACAAGCTGTTTACAGTAGAAATAATAACTACAGTCAGTTTCCTTACTCGGAAATTTCTGCCTTCCTCTTCCATGCTATCCGTACTGGAGGGTCCTTCCCAGCCTTTCGTGTGAAACCCGACAGCTATGCACGGACCTGGGCATATGCAGAGGCAGCGACTAACCTTGCAGCCCTGAGGCTGCCCCTTGCATAGCCCCTGCGGGACACAACCGGCACTCACCTGGGAGTGCGTGCAGGGGCTGCGGGCCGCCTGCCCACGTCCCCGGGGGCTGCCCAGCATCCCCAGCGAAGCCGGTGCGCAGGGCAGCCGGGCGGGGAAAGGCTCATTTCCAGCGGGGTTTACTCAGGGAGGGTCCGCTGCTGTCCCTGTCTCCGGCGAGAGCGGCCACCTCCGTGCGAGCATCCCCGGGCTCCCCGCTCCGGCGCTCTCCGGTCCACGGTGCTTAAGTGCCGCCGCCCCCCGGCAGCCGGAGGACCGCGGTCCCGCAGCCCCGGGGCGGAGGAGCCGCCCATCGCCATCTCCCCCGTGTGAGCCGGTGGGATTCGGGGGAGGAAACTTTGCCCCCCCTCCCCTCCAGCAGGCGAGGCAGAAAGGGAAGCGCTGCGGGAACTCGCACCCCGCGGCCAGCGAGGGGAAATGTAGTGGAAACAGGTTGTTGGGCTCTCGTCGTAGGAGGAAGGGGCGGCTCTGAATTACCAACTAGCCAAATCTGGGCTCTGGGAAATGGAGACGGAGCTGCTGCTTTTCCAGACAGCGATGTGCTGAAAGAAATGGACAGCGAATTACTACTGCAGGAGAGCTTTGCTCCAAAATCGCCTCTTCCCAGGAAGCTAACACACTCCCTGAGCTCTTGAAGTTCTAGCAGTTGCTAGCTCAGCTTGGGGTTAACCACAGCAAGTTTCAGCTGCAGGAGTCCCGGTTTGCAGGAGTCAGGCAGGTGATTTTTTTCCTTCTTTCAATTTTTGCTCCTCTGTTGGTCCGTGAATACTGAATACCAAAAAGTCTGCTTGAAAGCTGGGGAGAGCTCGAGAAGAGCCACGGTGGAGAGTTGTGGTGTTTTGGATATATTTGTCACAAAGTACTGCCACCTCTGCTCGAGAGATTCATATGGCTTGAAGGTAAGACATATGTGTTGATACTTTCCGTCTGGAAATACAAATGTTTTGAATCTCGCGGTAAGGGAATAGAGACAATAGCAGCTGCTGTATTCACCACTGCAGTGTAAATAAAGGCAGCAGAAAAAGAAGATATTTGCCATTATCCCAAATGATCCATTAAGCTGTTCTCTTCTGAAACAGGGCAGAGGAAAGTGAGTTTTCTGATTAAAAAACACAGTGTCTAATTTTTTTCTTCTAAAACACTACCTAGAAACCAATACAAATTTGTTATTAAATGCTAAAGAGGCATTTAAAGTTGCTAGGAAGCTAGGATCATTTTTAGAAGTTTGATGCTTAACATTGCTCTCACACAGACACAATGGAAATAGAGTGACAGGGAAAACAGTAGGAGGAGGATGTGTAGATAGGATATAATGTAGGTACATTCAGTTTCCCCAAAGAATAAGCTTGTTCAGTCAAATTATTTGAGAGAAACTACTATTTTTTCTCTTCACTCATTCTTTTACATAAGGCAAAGCCTGTGTCCCTTAAAATTTCCTTCTCAGCACCAGTCTTGAACAAGCTTTCCCACTGGGAGACCTTTCCTGAAGAAGCCCTGGAAGGGAATTATTCAGAAATACCCCTCTGAACGTTGCAAGTAGCTTTTGTGCAAGGTTTAAAGTAACCCTTGTGGCATGAAGGAAGCCTGTTTCTTGTATTAAGATACAAACAGGTGTTATTCCTGTTTGTACCTAAATATTTTTCCGTTGCCCTTCAGTTATAAGTTTCATCTGTCTTTTTGAAACCAAGGGAAACTGGAGATTTAGGGCAGGGGAGCAGACACTAGGATTGTGTTGGGTCCTATTTGGTGCTGAAATTTCTTTCCAAACTTGTTGACTGTAGGTGGTTTCTGCACAGATAACACATCCTCACGTGTTAATTCTCAATTCTCTCTCAGCCTGACATGCCCACATGCAAAGCATGAAGCC
Source organism: Psittacula echo (assembly GCF_963264785.1). Classification (NCBI taxonomy): domain Eukaryota; kingdom Metazoa; phylum Chordata; class Aves; order Psittaciformes; family Psittacidae; genus Psittacula; species Psittacula echo. Next base: position 1,247,981 of record NC_137754.1, read on the forward strand.
ATAGAGCTAACAGCATGTGGAGAATGAATCACTGTTCTTCAAGTAGAGTTCAAAGTAATAAAAGAAAAATAACTTGACTGGTTTATAAATAACCAGCCAAAAGATTATACTATAACTTGTCAAGTAGGTTACACATGCAATTCACTGCAAAATAGTGTGAGCTATATCTCTTACACATTGAGTGTTTCGTGTAATTGCTCTTCTTTAACCACACAATGGTCTTAAGAACTCATAATCCTGTGCTTAAGTCTGTTAACAGCTTGTAGCAGTCTAGAAATATAGTCTATTGACAACATTGCTAAGCCCATCAAAGAAGTGTAAAGAGCACTATCTCTGTAGTTTTTATTACTATTTTTCCTTTCAACTTCATTTTCATACTACAGAAATTCTGTTACATTAAAAACCTTTACTCTTTATTTCCCATACTTCTGAACGGAGGTTTTGTAAAAGTACTTTCCACTGATTTATGTACCATGTGATTATCTTTTGCGTACATAGACACTGTATGGCATGACAGGCAAATTTGATGGAGAGAGAAAGAAAGAGAAGGGCAGACTTCTCATCTGGCCATTTGAAGTGGTAACATCAGGAGGAATAACTGTATCAGCAGAATTATAAAGACGTGCATTTCGGCTCTGCCTTTTTCCTTAGTATTTCCAATGATAGCTATAGAGCAGTTATCTGACAGTAATTAAGTGAATTGTCTTACATGGTGTGTCACATATTAGAAAATGCCACCTAAATGTACTTCATGCAGTGCATGTACATAAATCCCTGTGTAAAATCTGCCATGCATTTACATATAACTTCCATGGGCACACATGCATTGGATTGCATGTGTGTAAAAAAGAGCTTCAGTTTGGTACACTAGAGCATTTAGAAAGAAAAAGTTCATGTTTCAGCCTTTAGAGAGAAGCAAGTGAACCCTCAGAAGCCAGGTGAACTGAGTTAATAGTATAGGTTATATTGTAGCCAATGTCATCATACCCAGAACCAAATGGCTTCCTTTTCCCTTGATGTTTCCTTCTGTGTCACTTTCACCCTCTGCATGAGAGGCTAGGTCATAATTTAGATTAGCTAAGGGGTCACATAGCATCCATCATGCCTATCCTGATACTACTCCCACAACCCAATACCAAGTTATCATGAAGCCCACTGAAGTGAGTAGGTTACATTCACATAAATCTGCAAAGCAGAAGTGATTTATATATATGCACTTGTCTCACAAAGGAATCACAGCTTGACATCCACTAACTCTGCATGCACTGCTTGTATGCAGGGCAGCAAGCACAAAGATTGCACTTTAATCTTTTCCAGCTTTGCTGAAGTATAAGACACCTGCCTGGGAAAAATACTCAGCTTTTCCTTTAATGGCACTTCAATGTTGGTTCAAGGTATTCTTCCTTGTACTCCCCCAAGTTAGGCAATTACTACTGTAAGCACAGGCTCAGGACATTGGTCAGTTAATAACACAAGTTACAAACATGCTGGGAAATGCAGCTGGCACAGAACAGCAGCATTCTGCAGCTAGGTTGAAAGGTCTGAACAATGGCACAGACCAGTGAGGATGATTGACTAAGACATGCCCCCGCAATGAAGCAGAAAGGCCTAGCACATAAGGCACTATTACCTGTGTGTTCTTCTAAAATCTGTCCTTTGTATTAAATCAGGAAATCTCCACCCTCCCATCCTCTGTTTACTTAAACTTTGGAATTCAAATTTGCGCTTATAATGCTTGCGTTTTGATGCATCTCAAAATGCCATAAAGAACTGCTTTCGCAGAATGTATGATTACCTGCTATACCTCTGTGCTCATTACTGGATAAAACCCTATAAATCACAAGCCACTGCCATATTTTAAAAGCCCTTGCTGCCAAATGGGTATTTTAATCCTATTGCACAGATAAGGGTCTGCTCTATGTAACAGACATCGTCCTTTGACTGTAAAAAGCTTGAAGACCAGGTATAAACTGACCTAGCGTTAGGCTTTCTCATTCTTGGCACCCAGGGTATTATATGGAGTTATCTTCTGAAGCTACCTCTGAAACTGCAGGGAATATTTGGATAGAAACAAAAATTCAGCTTCCTCCAGAAGAAAGTGGAATTTCACGTTACGCAGAAAACTTTGGACATTGTTATGTCCTGTGAAAGAAGCTGGGAAATGAACTTCTAAGCCCTATGCTCTATTTCTACAAAGCGTTTGCTTGCTGATCTTTAACAGCCTTGTGCCAGACATACCCTTTTTCTCACCAGCAATATTCTTTAACAAATATTACATAAAAATCTCTCTCACAAAACAAGGAACTTTGAAAAATACTTAGCTTCAAAGGCACAAGTATTGGTAGCTCTTCACATATGAACAGGATGGCTTTGGCTCATGAACTTTACAATACTTCCATTATGAGTCTTTTTCAATTTCACCCTGTGTGCACCAATTTCTTCTGAACACTTAGGAAATCTGGAAATGAGTGTCTGCTTTCTCACATGCCCATAGCTGATATTTCAATTCCAGGAGATACAGGACAGGGAGTATGTTCACAGAGCATGTAATTTAGCTGTAAAGCTTTTTGCCACAGGATGTCTGGATGCTAACTATTCCTAAGCCTCGTTGACCTAGGTTCAAGGGGACACTAGGCAATCTCAGTTCCAAGGAAAAGAAATCCACTGATCCTTAATAAATGCACAGAAACCACACTGGCTCAGTAAATACCCGAGATGCAAAGAGTTGGATGATGTGAGAATTCTTGCCAAGACTTCATGTATACTTGCTCCATTCTTACACTCTTGCCCAAGCTTTTGGATACCATTGGAGAAAAGATATTACACTGGTTGAACTTTGACTTCGCAGGGTTATTTTTTTAAGGCTACAGGAGAAGATACCAGTAGGCTAAATGCTAAAACATATTAAGGTTTGGAATACAGGGAGGAAGATTTTGAAATGTTTGTTTGGGATCTAACTTCACTATGTTTTACAAACAGAAACTTTCAGTAACTACATTTGTTTTGGCTAACTCTTTAGGAGCATGCGAGACTGATCAATTTGTGCCAGGGTGTTGCTAACTAGGTTCTTTGGGAAAGGGGGAGGCAATTGTTTAAGTCCTGTCAAATGCATCATTCCTTCTGCTGTTACAAAACCAACCTATATTCAACCTAAAATGATTGCTAATGAGTATTAACTCCTCTACCAATTGTTCCACTTCAATCATGTTTTCTCTTGCTGTCCTTCATCTGGATATTTTTAGCGTTATCATTTTTTGTAAGATGTGACTGTGTTCAGTTGCTTCTTCTCTGTACATACCTCCCAATTATCCTGGTGGGTATTTTTCTCTCAACCCCCTAGAACGGGTTTATTTCTGGTTTACTCTTCCCTGTTGGTTTCCATGTGGTTATGTGGGAGGCTGCACATTCTTTATCAAAGCAGAGAGCCATGATTAGTCCATTCAGAAAATGTAAATTCAGCCTTATGTGTTATGTAGCACTGAAGAAAAAGAAAGAGACTGTAAGGAGCAATAAAATCAGTCAATAATAGAACAGCGTTAAGCCCTGTAGGTAGGCCTGGATGATCACAATGACGTCCACACTTCAGATTTCTAATGGAGCTAAATAAACATACTGAACCTGTGTATTGCTATCTGGGGAAAGCTAATCAGAGTGCAATCCAGTCCTGCTGAAGTAAGTGAAATCCACTGCGATTGTGCAGCCTTTTTCAATTAACATTCATTTTGATTTGTATCACCCTTTCTGTACATGTTCCATTATTTATCCCAAATTTCAGACTCTGTAGCCTCAGCTGTTTCTGCCTGAAATGTCCCAGGAGCTGGAAACATACTTCTTAGTTGATAAATACATATATTTGACTTCGTTCATTGCTTCAGGTTGCCAACTGCTAACGCTGGGGATGTATCAGCAAAATCAACACTATTGAGAATGCTCTGTGTAATTTACAGCTTTGTAGAAAAATGAACTCTTCACCAACATCTCAGGTTTTTGAATCATGCTCCCCTGAATGCTGCAGCTGAGGCAATACATCAGAAAGGTTACATCTACTACCTAATATATTACACCTTGCAAATTACTTGTCTAAACTGAATCTTCATCCCACACACTATTTAGACATCTCAGGCAATTTGGAGTTTTAGCAGATTAGGATTCTGTCTGTAACAGGCACCCTTCTGACCTCCAGTTACCCCCATATCTGTGTATTTCAAGCCTTTACATATTTGTCCAATAGTCAAGAAAAATGTGATTACCTACAGGATTACTGAAGATAGGTTTCTAACCTTTCAATATGTTTTATCTAGTGACCACTCCAGGCAGCCTCGAGGTACATGCTTGGAAATCGAACACCCTCCCACATCATAAAGAACTGGGTGCCTCCAGCCAGTCTGCTTTCTTTTAGACATTTACACACAGATTTAGCTGTTGATTTTTAGTCATCCATGCTTGAAAAGCTACAATTAGAAAGATCTCACTACTTTAAAAACCATTAAAAATAGAAACACCTCCCCACCCCTGCTATACATATCATTAAACAGCAAGAATCACCCTGGTCCAGGTACATGAATCATTTATCATCCCCATGAGGTTATGAATGCTTTAAAAATGTGCTTATAATTGTACAGGAATACTTCAGTGCACCATGATGCTGAGTGAACGGGCTGGGCATGTGTAAGCTCCTTGTTTGCACTTTCTTAATGGCAAACTAACAGTAAGAATTAGAGAGTTTGTTTATGTTACTAACTAGGGAATCAAAAAGTCAACATCAGAATCTCCACGCTAGTAAAGATTCCTACATGTCCTTATTATTGGTTTGGTTTCATTTGTAGAGTGTGTATTTTAATTTGGTCATGATCCATGACTGGGGACTTCAGACATTTGTCAGCATAAGAGGAGGCTATTAAAGCATTACAGCTATTATAAAACATTACAGTATTATCAATTTAGAACTGCACACAAAAGTACCAGCGAACTTTAAGTTTTCACTGGTCTTTCCTCTCTATAAAACTAGACTAAAAGAGCAGTCTTTTACTCAGATTTTGAAACTGGTTGTAAAGTAGGCTTTAGTATTTCCAAGGGTAGCACTGGGGCAACTGCTAGAGGTAAAGTTGCCAGGGAGAATGGATCTCTGAGAGTGGATCTATTCCAGATCAAAGACAAGGGCTGAGAGTAAATATCAGCACATTTGGTCACACGCAGTTTCTACCCACGTCGCTGGCTGTTAGCCTGGCTACAGCTCAAAGTGTCTGCCCTGCACTTTGAAGAAGTTGAGCTGAGAATATCTATTAATAACTACAGGACTTCTTTCCCATCTGTTAATTAGTAGTGGGCATTGGAGTTCTGCCTACAGATATTTCAGAGCACGGATCATATGAGAGTAGGCTCATGCATTTAAATTGCAAGGCAGGTGTACTCAGAAGGACACTCTGGGTCAGGCTCTGGCTCTCTGAGACACTAGACTGGGTACTGAACTAGCAGCACATAGCTCACTGGCTTAAACTAAGCAATACACAGCTGTGTAAAGCTGGCATAAAAGTTGCTTGTTTCAGTCACATAAAATCTTTTCCAGATCTGTCCTGGCCCCTTGTGTCCTAAAAGAGTCTGTGGCTTTGTGCAGTATATTTAATATTTGAAACAATTGGAGGATCTTTGCAGGACAAGGCATCACAATGACTGCAATAAAATGAGCGCATAGATATTTTTTGAGTGAGATTAGAGAAAACCAGGAAAATTTCACCATGCTTGTTGCAAAAGAAAGTGTGCACATAGAGCAGATTTGATGGGAAGAGGCAGCACTCTTTTAACACATCTTACTCTCATACCCCCAATCGGAGAGCCGTAAGAGCTAGGGCTAGCTGAAAACTTCATGGCCAAAACCATTTCCACCAAACGCTGAAGTGAATCACTGTTTTGCAGAAATTAACTGCTTTTCTCACAAGTTTTCTTTCTTTCTTCCTCCTTCCAATACAAATTTGATAGTTTCTTTGCTAACGCATTTTGTTTAGCTGCAGAAGTTCTGGGTTCAGAGCTCCTGCCAGAAGTTAGTGTTCCTAGAAAATAACTATTTCTGTCACTGACACTTTACCATTCCCTTGTTCCACACCACCAGTAAAGTCCAAATATTCTTTCTAGAGTACAAGTATATGCATTTTCTTTGAAATATATTTTACTAATAAAAGGAGAAATCCATGCAATGATGATGTGCAATTATTCATTCTGTAGGAGGATGTTTGTCTACATATGATTCCTTTGCAGTTTCCTTTGTTGTCCTTCCCAAGTGCTATCTTTATTTATCTGTAGACTTTTTTCTCCCCTCACTGTGGAGAATCAATTAGGAGATTACAGCTGTAACAGAAAACAACAAGAAGGGACTATAATAAAGTTTAGATCCTTTGAGGCTACATTCTGCCATTCAGTTTACTGTAGTATTTCTGATTCAGAAGGCCTCAGAATCATACCCACAAAACCTTAGGATAAGAGACGTTGTTTGTAGACACAATAAGCATACTTTGGTAAAAGAGTAAAAAGAACATGCAAAGGAAATGCTAAAGTAAAGCAATCACTAAACACATGAAGGAGTTCAATAACTTGGACATTTCCATCATCATCCAGTGTCTGCCCCAAAGATATTATTCTGAAAACATCCTTCATATGTCAAATGTGACAACACCTTGAACACTAAGAACGTGTCTGACTTTGATGTGAGTGAAAAATTAAAGTCATAGGCAACAACAGCAACCCATCATTACACAGCAAATCACATCATTTAGAGTTTTTTTTTTCCCCTGAAGAGAACCACAGGCTCAAGAAGGGGACCTGTTTCTGCAAGATGAGGACAAAACAGAGAACATTTCTCTTCTGTGCTGTTACAATGCCCTTTCAGAAGACAAAGGCCAGTGCCTGCTGGAGATTTTTCTTTGACTTCTGTGCCTGTTTAACCTTCAGCAAGTAAGGGCACCTGTGTTCAGTTCATGCACATTTTGCCTTTAGTTTTCTGTGCCCCCTTGTTTGTATTGCTCATGAATTAAACAGCCACTGAAAATAGCACTGGGTTTAGTCCTGCCTTAACTTTCATAATAACTTGTACTTAGCACTCCATAATTAAAAACATTAATGGCGATGTAACAATTCATCTGAAAGACTATCTGCTCCCTGCCAAATGGGGCAAAAATATTCATGACTTTCTGGATTAATCCACACCTGACTTTGTTGATTAAAGGAATATGGAAATAATATGGAATTCATAACTAGATCAGGTCCAGATTACTGGATTTATGAATTAGATTCATTATGGATGTTGCATGCAGTGGCTGCACTTAAAAGCCTCAGATAAAATGAAGTATTCGCTGTGGTAGGTGCAAGATGTGCACACTGCAGGAAACGGATCCCACCAGCCAGAGGTTGTACTTCACAGCTTTCACAGTTGGAAGCTTTTTCTGACTACACCTGACAACTCAGCCCAGATAAATCCTACTGAAGGAGCCGTCAGTGCAAACAGTACTCACACATACCCTGTTCGCTGCTTCTGCTTGGAACCTCACGCAGTAAATTTGGAGGGTTATTGGGCTGCAGGCCATGGGTGCTGGGGCTGATGGATTCTGCAGGCAAGCTGAGCTGCAGCTTGTGTTTGCACAGAGGGAAGCTAGAGCTGTTCCCATGGGGCCTGGGGTTTATTGCAATGTAATAGCAGCAGTAACTACATTTGCTTTCTTGCCCTCTCCTGTTGCTCATTTTGTGGTTTAGTTTATAAACTTTCAGGGCAAAAGAGCTGAGTTTTGTGCACTAAAGCCTCCTGCATACTAATACCTTACAGCAGGCTGAAACTTCCACTGACAGTGTTAAAAGTCAACAAGTAAAACTTAACAAGAGTTGAGTGTGTGCAGTGACCCCAGGGCTAAGACAGAGCTACAGAAACACAGGCGAAAGCCCTGGTTGTCGGCTAGCCTCACAGAAGTGGCTCCACTCCACTGAAAACCATGAAACAATAAGAGTGTTTCACTCATTCCTTGCCTTGAGATTTGCAGCATCCTCCCAGAGCCCCATCTGTGTTTAAAATTAAACGCAGTGCTCATGCATCAAAGGCCATGGTAGAATTTACACAGGCTACTAGTCCAAACTAGCCCAAACATAAGCAGCTAGTCTGTGCTGGGCTCTTGTAAGAGGTAGCCACTATAGTAAGAAGTCCTATAACTTGCTCCCTCTTGTAAGAGCTCTCTCCTCTGACCAGGCAGACTTTTCTGCAATTTTGAAACTGAAATGACTCAAATAATTCCAAATACTGAACATCTCTTGAGCACTGAAACTCTGAATAAGCTTTCCCCTGGCTGGGTATTTATGAGTGATGCTAGCAACAAGTCATGTTTCACAGAGGGAAACTAGATGTCTTTTCAAGGTTCCTACCACCTATCAGATTAACAAGTCCTGCTCCCCCATTGAATCAGAGCAAAGCCATAACCTGAGCAACTCTAGCAACAGGCTGGAGACTGAGAAACCAATCTTTTATTAAGTTGTGATCCACACATGTTCTGTGGTTAGACTTTTGAATGAGTTTGCCTGAATTTTAATGAGGGCCTATGGGCAAAGATCAGTTTAGTACCTTCCAGTAAAACCAAGCCAGACAGATAAAATCTTAAACCACTTTTCTAACATCTTAGCTTAGGACAAGGCAAAATATCCATGCATTCATCTGGAAAACAAATTGCACCACACATGATGGAAGCAAAACACCATAGAGAGCATTTGAGGTCTTTGAAGAGACACAAGATGGCCACCTTCTTCTTCCACTGTCAGATTTCACAAAACTGCTCTCAGGAAGCTGATTTGACACCAGCCAGGTGTCAGGCAGATTAAAACACACCCCCAAATGCATAGACAATAACTTCTTCCCTCTCACAGTGTAACCAGGTGAGCATCTTTCTTTAGGAAACCAGGATAAAAACACTGAAGTCACTTAGCTGGTGAAGGGTACCGGTAGCAACTGGAGCCACAGGGCCTGTATAGAAGGTTGAGGAGCTTCAACAAGTAAAACCAAGTAAGAATGAACACTCCCTTTCTTATTGAAAATCCTGTTCTCAAACACTGGCAGGATAAAGGTCAGTTTCTCTTCCTCCCCTCTGTCTCCATGAAAGGCACATCAGGGCACAGCTGTGAAGCAAGCTGAGCGTGGGGTGCTGAGAGCGCAGATGCTGGATTGCTATAGCAGGAGCACAAAGGAGGGCTTGATTCTCGTGATTCCAATGAGGGATTTGACAGGGAGCGAGGCAGGGGCAACTACGACACATAAAGGGTTATCTGATCACATGTGACACTGCTTGTCACATTGCATCTTTCAATTGCTCAGCCAAAAAAGCTGCGAGAAAAGATGCCAGGCTCCTTATTAGTCTGCTTTCCTGCTGTATGTTCAAAGGGGCTGGCTGTCTTCAGGTGCCCCAGGGGAAAGAAGGGTGTGAGTGAGGAGTCACTGCATCATCTTCACAGATGTCTGTGAGTTTCCCCAGCCTCTGAAATGTGAGTGACACCAGGAAATGGGTCCTATCAGGGATACCAGTGTAACTCTCTGTAAGCTCACACTCTGTAAAATTTACACTTTTTATTTTATTTGACTCTTTTTTTATATATATAATTTAATTTTGTTTCATTTTGCTCCCTGGCATTCTTAGGTGAGTTTATTTGAAACATTGCATGTAGCTCGCTCTCACATATCTACTTGAAATTCAAATACAGATGCTAACCCTGCTACACAGCCTGAGGGCCAAATTCTTTTGAAATTCATGGCAAAATTTCAATTGGGAAGAAAATTTTATCCTAGGGGCAATAATTCTCTCAAGAACGTGGGCTTTTTGTATCACAAGTAACAGCAAAATAGATCTGCTGCATAGTGAATTTCTGCCTGCATGGGTGGACTAAACTGAACACAAAGGGGACACAATGATGCAACAGCATTAGAATGGAAACACAAACTGGAGAAGACATACATACTGCACATATAAAAGGTAATGAACTGTTCGCCATATCTGGAAGAGATTCCAGAGGGTTAGATCAACAAGTTCAGACAAGCGTTTGTCATGAAATGGCCATGGTGCAGAGCAGCAGCCACAGGAGTCTCCAGGTTCTTTCCAGCACTAGGGTCAGGATAACAGACACTGATTTATAAAAGATGATGATCCAGCCCAATTCCTCTATGGCTGAATGTCTGCTCTGTGGGAGGAGATGTGAAAGGATAGGTCCAGAACTAGAGACATGTTCTTCTTCTACTCATATTTTGCTTGCAAAGATGACAGAGGTGGGTGTTGGAAGTCAGGATTTAAGCTGAACAATGCAGCTGATTTGGGTCAGGGATTAAATGATTAATGATCGTTAGGATCTGAAATTTGAGAAGCACTGGCTGATCTGTATGGGAGGAATACACAGCGCCTGCTCGCCTTCCCTCTCCTGATCGTAGCTTGTATTTGTATTCACTCGCCATGAGGGACAGGCCAATAATTTAGCTAATGTTTTCTTGACGTTTCAAGTACAGGCGAGTGGCACTTACAGCAAGGAGTCACATGAATGTTGTGCTGGTTGACACATCTTCATCAAATCTTCTACAAAGAATCTATTATAAGGGATTTCATGGCAAATATTAGTCATAGATGGTTTGGGACAAACACCTACAAAATCCAAGAAAAGGAAAGGGAAAGGAAGGGGTAAAGGAAGGGGAAGGCAAAAAAGAACTCTCTTTTCCTCTGGAATTCACTTCTTTTGGCAAACATTTTTGCAAGCAAGCTTAGTGATAGGAGTGGCAATGAAAAGAGCAGATGTTAAATGAATGTTAGACGACATAAGTAGAACACAAATATTTGATCTTCTCAATCTGAATTATTGTTATTTACTTTTAATAAAGTATGACTGAAGGACTCAGAGATAAAATATCCTGGTGCTAGGTGCTGCAGAATCACAGGAAGCCTGTCTGGAGGGGGAAAAAAGGTTTATTCAGCTAAGGAATTAACACAATCTAATCCTGCAATCTAATTAAGTTATACACTTCAAACGCTCAGCACCAAAATGTATGGTGAACGTGAAAGAGAGAAATCAAAATAATTTTTAAAATATCAAATGAATTCAATAATTTTTAAAACTCCTTAAACATTTGCCACCATGTAACCAGTACTTTAAAGTAAATATTTTGTTCAAATTTCAGATGCTTCTGTACATAACTGCTCGGGATGGGGAGTGAAGAGATTCAACCTTGTCAGTTCCTCAAAACCAACACAATCAGCTCTGCTACTGTCAAAGGTTATTTACAGACACTGGGGATGATCTCTAACATGTAACACATTATAAAAGAGTATGGATCACCAGTATCATAAGGCTGGGGATTTATTAGATTAGTCAGAGGCTCAGATCTAGTCAGAGAAATATGGCATTAGGATACATACAAAAGAAGTAAGGAAAAGGGCTTTTGTACAGAACAATATTAGATCTATGGTATTGCAATACTTAAAAGGAAGCACTGTTTTTCTAGTCAGAAGATCTGTCTCTGACAGTGGCCATCTCTGTGTGAGAACATCGGAGTGAAGCAATATGCAATACCTACGCCATTAATTCACAATCTTACCTGCAGCTGCTACAGATTTCATTAAAACCTACAGTGCAAGATCTGATTGTTTCCTCAATCTCTTTTCAAATGAGCCCAACGTAAGACTTTGGAATGGGTCTTTGTCCTCAAGAAATGAATTCTTCTTATAATCAAGAGCTGTGTGATATTTCTGGTTGGATGTCCAAAACTGAAGGCACATACAGTCCGCAATGATTGTTAAACAATCTTTTTCTGCCCATCCTTTCCACCAAGCTGAGAACTGTACAAGTGGGCTGCATTTGGCATAGCTCCAGCTTGCAAAAGTCTTAATCTGCCAAATGCTCTGAAGATAAAAGCTTGCCCTGTGCCCACGTATTCTTAAAGAGTAATAGGAATCAGTGGCTCTACTCCAGCAACCTGGCAGCAGGAGTCAAATCTCTCTTCTGAATTACAGGTGGATAGAAGGAGCGATGGGGTTTCTGGAAGGAGATTATTGCCAGAGAAAACTATCTATCCCTGTGTCCTGTCTGGAAGGAAAACCAGTGATCTGTGGTGTAAACTGCCGTTCTATGTTTGAAATGACTGTGCATTTGTCAAGTCTCCTTTGAGGAGAGCTAGCAGTGAGACCACATGCTGTAGTGGCTGCTGTGACGGTTTGTAAGAGCCCATGCTACGAGTCTTGGAAACCTAACCTTAGGGAGAAATGGTTCTGAATTTTCTAAACATACTCACAAAATGTATCCTGAACTTGGATTTGAGTGTGATTTAACTAAAGTTCTGACAGTTATTTTCTCCTTTTTTCCCCCTCATTTTGACATGAAACACGTTGATAGGTTTGAAATCAGTATAGATCCTAAAAAGCTTATTTATGAAACAAACAAACAAATCCCCACCACTACAACCTTTCTTTGCAGAGGTTATTAGCTTTGATTGCTTCACGTATTGGAATAAAAAAATGTTAAAATTGGAAAATTCCAAGTAATTTTCCTATGACAAAACCTTAGGACAAGCTGCAGGTCTTGAATAAAGAGAAGGTCTTTTTAAAAATGGCATCTGCTTTTTATTAGGAGAAAGACACGCTAAAGCAAGTTAAATGTGTATTTCTTCACCTCTAGGGAAGATATCACTGAATTCTTCCCTTCCATTAGGACTTGCAAAAAACCTTGACAAGCCTTTAATTAAGGGTGAGGTTTTCAAAGGATGTGAAAGCAGGAGGCAGTCAATTCCCAATGTAATTCAGCCGTGGAACATCGTTCTCCAAATTGTCCAGACAAATGTGTGCACTGCTTTTCAATAGGGAGGGCGGTAACATACTGTTCCCTTTCTGCCACTTCTGCATATACTCTAGCAGTCCTGGGAAATGTTTTGCTCCATCAGCACTGTACCCAGGGATAATGGACAAGTGCTCTGGGAAAAAGACAAACTGCTTCCCTCTCCTCCCTGCAATGCAATTTCAAATTCAGATGAAAATCCATGGCATCGTAGGGAAAGAGGGATGATTAATGCACTAATACCACAAATGGAGAACTGAGAAATCAGGTGACTTATTTATGTCAAAAGCATCAGAGCATCTGCATTAAAACCAGGTCTTGGCCTTGCAGTTCTCGGGTTACAAGGCTATTGCAATAATAGTGTCTTGTCACTCGCTCCCACAAGAAGGAAACTCTTTCTGTGTTCCAAAGAAAGATGCTTAGGCTGCTGTGGTTCTCTTCACCCTCTGTCCCTGTGCTGTTGTTAGGAAGGTGGTGATTCACAATACAGAATTAGAGCTCTGAACAATGCAATTATTGAGAAGTAAAGCGCTGTGAATAGAAAATATTGTGGCATCAGCAAGAATGGTTAGTCAGTGACTCAAAGGCCTATGTGGCAGGAGTGTATTATATACAAAACCCCCATGCTAATAGGGGTATGCACTTCTGAGCATTACAGGAGGAAGTGCTTAGATTAGGTGCTTTATAACACACTCCAGGGGGACATATCTGCACTTTCTAGTAGGAAGATCTAATTAGATATTATGCAAGACCGAGTGAAACGCAGCAATGTTTCTGAATCAGAAGTGAGCAATAACTGTGGTTAAAATGCCTTGCGCTTGTATTTAGAATAACAAAGGATCTGAAGAACAGGGAGCCATATAGAAAGACAGGAGAGGACAAAGCTTTTCAAGAGGCTTTAAAAAGGAGTGGATGCAAAGAACTGTTGATAGATACCAAGGCTGCACAGGGCTGAAGTTAGAATTCACAGCCCCCCCCCCCAAATCCCAGCCTTGTCAGGATGTTTGTCTCTAGGTACAGAGGTACAAGCCTACTGCTTGTGTAATCTACTTAATGCTGGAGACTTACCTACCACTAAGAAAATGCAAGGAATGTAGAAAAGTCTATGATTCTATGAAAGTTAAGTTTGCCCAGTCCTGTCTTCTGAATAGATACAGTAAGTGCTGAAAACTGCTCCAAATATATTTATTGCCAGGACCTCATCAGTCTTGACTGTCAAATCCCTACTGTACTTGGCGTGTACTACGCAGTGCCTGGGGGAGTCAGGTCTATTTAAAGCCACAAGTGCTTTGCTTCTTGTGTTCAGTGTACCGACTGATCCTGGAGTGTCAGATGCCAAGGTGCTCAGGACCTTTTATCAGCATTAGCAGACACAGTGGGTACCATTGTTCTCAGGTCAAGACAGAGTTTAGAAGACTTCCTTAAATCCTCCACCTTCCCAATGTCTGCAGTGAACTGTCCCCTGTGTAGAACTGGATAGGAAGAGGTTCTTACTCACTGCTAGCTGTTACACACATTCCTTGATCTCCAGTTGAACCATGACCAGGAATTCACAGCACAGATTATCAATTCTGGGCAAAAGATAGTGAAACTACTCCAGAAGCTGCTTGTCTTTGCACAGCTCTCCCGAGCAGGGAAATGAAACAGCTCCTCAAACACACTTTTCCCTTCTCTTTTTCTTTCACGATGTCCCTACTCCAAAAAGCCATGTTATTCTCCTTGATTAGAATGCCTCAATCACATTCTCAGTGGAGCCCGGTAAACATCATCAAGAAGCGTCTTCAGGACAGAAAAGATGTCAGCTTGACAGCTGTCCCGTGGCCCATTGGTTCCAGAATTTCAGAGGAAAATGACAATATTCAGGGAGGCACTGTACTGTGCAGATTTCCCTTGGACATTGATTTCTGTGAAACAGAAATGCCTTTAGAGCAAATCTGTCTCTAAACACTTTTCTCACACAGTCCTAGGCAAGACTTTCTGTAACCTGATGGGTACATCTGGGTAGCAGCAATTAGAAGGAAATAGGCAATCTGGCAAGAACTGCGTGCAAGAAATACCTTGGGAAAGGGAGGAGGAGACTGCTCTGAGGCTGCTGTGGAGACATCTGCCATCAGGATACTGTCACTGATGGCTTTTGCTGTTGTTTTCCTGTTAGTTCTACCTGGAGTTCAGTCACTGGGGTGTCCTGGCCAAGTGCCAAGCCGAGCAGTGTGACTGTGTCTAAGTCCACAGCAAACCTTGCCCCCTGAAAGCATGCTGAACCAGCAAGCTCCTCACATCACATCAGTGCTGCTAACTGCCTGCAGCCCACACTGCATGCTGCCTGCCCAGGGGAGGTGCAACTCAGCCACTACTCAGGCATCATCCCTCAGCTCCTGCTCCTACCTTTACCAGCCTGCTCCAGGCTGAACTCCAAACTTCACCTTAAATGCATTATGCCTGGGGCAAAACCTTAGGGAAATTCACTTTGCTTTATGGAGAAACAAAGGCTGACTGCATGTTTTGGCAGCCAAACCCAGATTAGGTCCAAAGGCCACCAATCTTTACCATTCAGAAAACAGATGCTGCAATGACATGCATCACAGCGTCTGCTAGATGCTGATGCTAGATTATGTCAGTCCTGTGAATATTTTATGCCTGAGGGTGTTTGCAAACACAAGAAAAACAAAAAGGAGTGTTACCTTTGCTATTTCTGAGAGGAAAAAAAGACATTTGCTCTGATTCAGGCCATCTCTGATCTTGCAAAGAACTAAGAAAATCAGAGGGCAGACCCAGGATGCTACTCAAACACAGACAAGCTGTAGGTATGAGTTTCTGCTGGAGCCTTTTACCACTCTGTTTCCTAGTGAACGGTCTGGTACACCTATCTCTGTATGACAGAGCAAACTCTGCTTCCTTGCTTAATACACATTTCATCTTTCAGATTTTGCCAGAAAGACAAACAGTTTTGTTGCTGCCAGTTGTGAACTGTCCTGGTTTCAGCTGGGATATAGTTGATTTTCTTCCTAGTAGCTGGTACTGTTATGTTTTGAATTTTATATGAGAATAACTCTGATAACACACCAATGTTTTACTTGTAGTTAAGCAGTGCTTACCCTGATCAAGGACTTTTCAGTTTCTCATGATCTGCCAGTGAGGAGGGGAACAAGAAGCCAGAAGGGAGCAGAGACCTGACCCGAACTAGCCAAAGGGATGTTCCATACCACAGGACATCATGCTCAGTATAGAAACTAGGGGGAATCGCCTGGAAGGGACCAATTACTGGGCATCAGTCAGAGGGTGGTGAGCAACTGTATTGCTGCGTGGTACTTAGTTCCTGGCTGGATTTTAATGACATGAACATTACACATTTGCCAGGGTGATGTCATGCTTGTTTATCACAGAAGTAATTACATGATTAATTGTGAGGAGCCAAGGAGAAATACCAGCATTGCAAACAAACGTATCTTCAGCTTGCTTTCTGAAAAGAGCAGGGAGTTAACTGCAAGGGAGAAAGAACAACTCTGGATCTGCATTCATAGCCTCTCTGCTGGTTCCTTTTTCCCTGTCCATTCCAGCAGCCAAACAGCAGATTTCCTCCAGTTGCTGAAAGACATCTGGAAGCCTAGGAACTTCCTGAGAGAGGCTATTTTCCTCTGGATGGCAAACTGCTTCCCAGTTAGGCCATGCTTGAACCAGGACACTCAAATTGGTTAGTGTAAAGGGGATTAGCACAGACCTGGGTGTGCACATGATCCTACAGAAGGGGAAAGCGGTAGAGATGCTCTGTGCAATGCAGTCATGCTGCTGCACTGCTGGCATCAAACAAAAGGCTGCAACCTTTCTGCTGTGGCCTGTCCTTGACCTCGCAGTAAATCCATATCTGGATTAGCTCAGCCATACTAAAAATCTGTGTGGATTCTGTATGGGAATTAACGTGGCTTTACTGCAGTTAATTCACAATGGAATTTGTTCCATTTCAGGTCTCTACCTGCATCTGCACCCAAAGTCTCAGCTAAAACTGAGACTGTGTTTTAGCTCTGGCAATAGTGTATGGGGATAGTGAAACTCAGCAAGGTCCCACAAGGACAGTGCATAACAAGGTGCCATTTCTACTCTGCATTTATGATCCTTTCCCTCTGCCTCCATATGAAAACGCAGATGCCTGGACAAACACAATAAAAAGCATTCTCTCTTCTAGTCAGCTTTTTTTTTTGAAGTGCTTCTTTCTTCTCTACTGAGAAACTGTCAGCAGTAAAGAAAAAGTGCTCCTTAAAGCAGTATGAAAAACTCACAAGACACCCTAATGGCCACCATAATGCTTCCAAATGATGCCAGTTCTGTACCTAGAGAAATTAAGATTATTTTTAGGACTGAAAATTCAAACTCTCCTAAGTTAGGAATTAACAGAGTTCTCCATGTAATTGTAATTTTGTACTGTATGTACCAGATACAGCCTTTAATTGCAATTATCACAGATTACACTGTGGTTTCCCTATCTCATGCAAAATATTTGAAACTTGCTTTGTGTCTTGTAATAAGATATATAATAAGAAATGCCTGACAGATGGACACTAGAGATGAGCCATATATGATTCCTCCAACCCTCCACTGAGTTGCTATGGCCTGTAAAACAATAAGGGCTAGAATTACTGTGTACATAACTCACCCTTGTCTCTGGCCTTTTTTCCAAGAAGCACAACTGTGAACCACAGTCAGAGCTCAGAAGGAGCCAGAACAGGACCAAGCGGGTGATCCTGCATGTATCAAATCATTCCACTCCTTTTGTACTTCTAAGATCCTGCTCCATGTTCCTGCTTTTTTTTTTCCATCCTGCATTTTATGCATGTTTCTGCCTTCTCCAGAGAGTTTTGCATTATCAAAGGGTAACAGGAGAAAAGAAAAAACCGCTGCTGCATTTAGCATTGATTTTCCCCCTTCACTCTGAGTCACATAAGCTAACATTTAATTAATTTCTGACACTTTGACAGGTTCTAAGAAGACATTTGTAGAGCTATCAAGTGCCGCTGATAGCACTGTCAGACAGACACTTTTTGAATTATCAGCTATTAAGGACCCATATGCAACAAATTTCCAAGGATTATTATACAAATTGTTCTTTGAATGAGAAAAGCACACAAAAGCTCAGTGAAACATAAAGAAACCATTGTTCCTGGGTGAATTTGATATTTGCAAATGTTTTGCTATTTTGATCACTTACATGGTTTCATAAATTGATTTCACTTTGTCTTTTTATTAAGAAAACTGGATGGTCATGGCCAGATTTTCAAATCACAGTGGACTTCATGGAGATACAGCTTGAGAAATAGAGAATATTTGATTTTAGGAAGTGCTGAGCAGTGAATGAGGTACCTTCTAGATCTCTCAGACCAGAAACCCCAAAACCAAAATAGCCAAAATCCCCAGTTTGCCTTTAAACAGCTCTTGCCTTTACTCTTTGATCATGTTTTCTGACACGTCACCCTTTCTTGATGTAGTGACTACTTCAGGCCCAGATCCTGGTACTTTGCTTTTAAGCACACAAGCAAACCTGGCAAGGGGCTGAAATGATCCTTGTGAATAAATGCCATTCTAGAGACCCTCTGCAGCTCTGTTTTGACAAATGGGACAGAGCTATATTTCACCTTGCTCAATGGCACAGCTATGACTTGATGTTAGAATTTATCTGCCTCTCCCATATGCTGGAGCCGTGTTATTATGATAACACACTGTGGCACTTGCTTGTCCTTGAAGCATCTGGCAGTAGTGTTTCTGGTGAGCTCAGAGAACCTGTTAGCTCATATAGTGAAATTCAGCTCAATGCTCCTCTCTCATAGGTAGCAGAAAGCCAAGGAAGGCCTCTAGGTGACAGCCACCTAATTGTGTGCCAAAAATGGCCCCGTTAAGGAAGCAGATCACAGAGGCAGCCCTGGGAGAGAGAAAAACTCCAAAAGAGGCACTTGCAGTCATCTTTTCCATGCCTGGGCAAAACACACACAAAAAGCAAAATAGGTTCTAGGGAACTCTGAAGCAAGACTTTGTGTGTTACCTTTGACAGAGCGCACAGCACATGGACATTGGCCAGGGAAGAAATAGTGGATTGCCATTATGCCACAGATTTCCAATGAGACCTGTCCTCCCAGTGCCAGGAGCTGCAGAGCCTGGGTTGTGGGATGGCACCCAAACACATCCCCACCATTTCCTCTTCACACCACAACCTCACTGGGGGAAAGGCAGAAGGCAAGCACAGTCCATCCCTAACTTCAAAACTGATGCTCTCAGGTTTCATCATCATCACAATTCTGTTCATAGGTATTTTTATTTATTTATTTCCCTGCTGGAGGAAAAAAATAAGGAAAAGCAAAGGGAAAAACGCCAAAAAAAACCCCCAAAACCAACAAGCAAACCACACAGCCTAAAGCCCCATGAAGCGCATGAAAAATACACAAGGTGGGTCATGGCACATCTGCCCTGAACTGTGTATGCCTAACATAGAGCAGTTAGCGGTTAGGGAATGTCAAGGAGCTGACACAAAAATCCCAGGCACTCTGCCTGAGTTGGCTGTAACACAGAGCAACCAATGTCCACGAGTGAGCTAGCACATGTGCAATGGTTTTGTTCTTATTTTACATGTTGGCCTTTGACTGTCTTTTCAATATCCTTGTGTCAGGGTGGAGCTGGAACTTGGCACTTTTACCTCCATGGATCCCCTAAACCTCTCTTGGTACAACGGTGACTTCGGTGACAGGAACTGGAGCAAGCCACTCAACGAGTCCATTGTAGACCACAAGCCTCAGTATAACTACTATGCCATGCTGCTCACCCTCCTCATCTTTGTCATTGTTTTTGGCAATGTGCTGGTGTGCATGGCTGTGTCCAGGGAAAAATCTCTTCAGACTACCACTAATTACCTGATTGTGAGTTTGGCAGTGGCAGATCTCTTGGTAGCAACTCTGGTCATGCCCTGGGTGGTCTATCTGGAGGTAGGTGACCCAGTTCTCTTTCTCAGTACTGAATGTTTCTGGTGAATGGGTAGAGAGGGGGAAGTTCAGCAGCCTGGGCATCAGCTATTTCAAGACCTCCTGAATTTCTCAAATAAAGTGTGTTGAATTTCCCAGCAGTTGGTCAGATTTTTCCAAGAAACACACACGATAGCAGATGTCAGGCTGACTTGAAAATATGCTGATACTCCAATTGCATTGAAAATCTGGCCTTTTAATGGAGGGGTCAACAGCAAAAGGACTCAATTTTGTTTTCAAAACTACAAACTGTTCATCCCCCAAACATCAGAATGAGTCTGCAACAACATCATGGGAGTCACACTAACCAACTGCATCAGTAGTAATCAAAACCCTATTTCTGAAGGACTACAGTAGTAAGAAGAGCAGGCAATTATAGAAGTAGGATGTAAATCCAGAGCTTTTATGTCACAATATATGAGAGAAACGGAGCCACAAGTGAGCTACTTTTCACATTGCAGACGCTAGCACGTCAGTTTGGTACAAAAGAGCCCTATGCTGCTGCATGCAGAGCTCTGTTTGAGTGGCACTGTGGTTTGTGAAAGCCAAATGCTCCCAAGACTGCCACCTGTTTACTTGATGGCAAATTACTCTTACAACAGTAAATAGCCTGGAAGAATGAAATGCGTCTCTAGAGGAAAGAATAAGAGAAGATACACAGCTCCTTTCACTTGGCTCGCTTCTCTGGGATGCCCATGTGCTTCAACCAGCTAAGAGCTGGCATGCTGGTGGCAATCATAACCAAGAGGGAAAGAACAGTGGTGAGAAAGCATAAGACTGGAACTACACTGAGTTTACAGTTAATTTTCTGGCACTTTATGATAGAAAATGATAAAACAGAGAGGAGAACAGGGGAAGAAACCATAATCAATCAGCCCATTAAGTATTAATGCAAAGCAAAACGAACCCACTGACATGACATAGGCTGTCAAGAAACCACAATACTAATTATCACTCTAGTTAATTACTGTTTTCATGGCACTTTAAAAATGTAAAGCATCATGCACCTGCTAAGGCTTTTTTATATGACCACAGGCTGGTGTGATTGTAACCAGTGCCTCTGGGCCTAGTTAAGCTCTTCTGTTATATTCTTTTGTGACAACCCATTTTAACAGAGGCTTATGCTGTGAGAAACTCTTGCTCTCTTAGGCCCAGCTATAAGAGTCTCTCAGACACTTATTTTAATGTGGAAAAATAAAGCACAAATGGTATAAGACGTTTTTGCTTTTGTGGGCTCATGCGTCTATGGAGTTGATCAGGAACCTCAGTTTCCTTCATCTACCAAGTAGGACAATCAGGCCTCTACATCTCAGCAATACTTTTTTATTCTTTCCCTTTTTTTAATGTACATTTGCCCTTTCTGCTCTTATCCACACTCCGCTAAACCTACTGCCAGCTTGAAGCAACAAAACCCACCACAAATGCGTGCTGACAGAGAAGGAGCCATTGGACTGACATGTGTTGGGTACACTGTGGTCCCTCTCTGGGTCTACAGTCTGAAATCAGAACTGGCCAGAACCTTTGTTCTTTTTATGTTCTTTGTTCATTTTATTAATGCCTTTATGTCACAAGCTTGGACAAAAACAAATGTCAAAAGGAAATCCTTTTAAAAAGCAGCCTCAATGCAAACAAATCTTCTACCTCCAAACTTCTGAGGTTTCTCCTATGTAAATGGAAGCACTAAACTGCTGCAGTTTACAGCATCTCCCATAAACTCAGAATTATGCACGCAGGAAACTGGTTTTGCAGAGGCTTATATCTGGCTGGAAACCTTTGCCTTTGGGCAAATTCCCATCAAAGTTACTGATGTAACTGTCTCTTAACTGCTTTTTTAATCACCAAGTATTCATCTGTCACTCAGGCTTCAATGCAGTCATTCTTCCTTCTTTATGTTGCCTATGGTTATGTATATCAGAGCAGAAATAACTGAAGAATAGCTATCTTATTCAATCTATTTTCAAATGCAATAGGACTCTATTTTTATTAGAGGGAAATATACTTTTTTCATCACATGTCAAATACAGCAGTCCTAATAATTGCTATTAAACTTAATTGGCAAAGTTCAGTTTCAATAGCAAGATAAGTGAAGAGAAAAAGGCTACTGGTAACTGGAAGTGTTATCATTAGTTCTTTGTCTTTACCCCAACGTATAGTGTGTCTCTCTAGATTACATTCATCTTGTTCACACAAAGAAAAAAATCTACCCTGATTTTTTAAACTAAGAAATGAAGGAAAGCTCCTAATAAAAAGCTGTAAATACTATCACAGGTGCTCTGCATATAAAATTAATGTATTTCCTTCCTCATACTTCATTGCAATGCTTCAGAGACCTGTTTAGGCTACTACATAGTTCACACTGGTTTTGAGGAGACTTGCAATCCCTTGTGTCATTAGAATACAAGCCCAGGCTTGTGTCTGCTGTTCAGGCTGCCCAACACAATACAGAGCAACAGGATGGAATTAGGAAAGACAAAATCACACCAGCCCTTAGGGGAACACTCAAAAGAATGGTTTGGATGGAGCAAAGTACTTCCTTTGTGGCCGTGCCATCATCTGAGGCCTTTAGACTAGACAGGACAAAGTCCTTGAAGCCACTTGATGGCACACAATCCTACTTGAAGCAGCATGTGATTGATTGCATGTGACCTGATTCCAGCTGGAACTGCTTTAGACAGGATTTTGATCCCTCTTGAAGCAGTGGAACTCTAGCTACCAGCAAGTGTATATAGCTTTGTGCAAAATTCTCCCTTTAGACCTTCTCAATAGCATGGACTCAGTGAATTCTTTTACTGACCCTATTTTCTGTTTTTGCAGGTCGTTGGTGAGTGGAGGTTTAGTCGGATCCACTGTGATATCTTTGTAACCCTTGATGTTATGATGTGTACTGCCAGTATCCTCAACCTCTGTGCCATCAGCATAGACAGGTGAGGGCTGCACAGCAGCAAGTTGTGTCAAATCCACAGTAGCAAGTCACGGCCACCTTTATATACTCTAATTTTACCTGTGACTCAGACACTTGAAAATGACAAAAGCTTGTGTAGTTGATATCTTCTGAAGGATAATTTAGAGGACCTATATGAGGTTTGAGCAGGGATCCCGTCAGAAGCAGGTACAGAAACGCTGGTCTTGGGAGTGTAAATGTAATTGTGTGTATACGTCCCCATTAGTTCAGTTCTTTTGTCCTTTCAAACATGAGTGGGAAGGGAGTAGCTCAGAGTGGAAGGAAAACCCTATGCTAAGCTGACCCCAGCCTCATGCCTTCCAAAACAGGGAATGCAGATATCTCGGACACCTGTGAAACATGCCCTATACTCTCTTTTTGGTCCAGGCTTTCAGACACAGCAACAAGGTGTCATTTCCCACAGAGTGTGTAAGCACTGGCAGAATAACAATGGACGGGTTTGTCTCTTCATGTTGCAGGTACACAGCAGTAGCAATGCCAATGCTGTACAACACCCGCTACAGCTCGAAGCGCAGGGTCACGGCCATGATTGCTGTGGTCTGGGTGCTTTCGTTTGCCATCTCCTGCCCACTCCTCTTTGGCCTCAATAACACAGGTGAGTGTTACGCCGCCTGCAGCTGGCTATTGGCATCTTCCTGGCTTTTACTGGGTCCCCAGTTAAGTCTTCTGTAAGTCAGGAATAAACATGAGGTTTTAGGTGTATCAGGATGCACCCATCCCTGTTTGAGGTGTCCTCTCCCCGTGTCATTCCAGCTGTTTGTCAGCTGCTTCTGGATCTGTTTCATCCCTTTGCTGTTCCAGACACATCAGAACTGAGGTTATGTAAATGTTTACACAACACTTGCCGATGTTACTTTAACATTTGTCCACTACAAAATCAAAATCCCTCTTATATTAAAACACATTAAAAGGAAATTTGTGGGACAACTAGCTTCATTGAGACAGGAGAGAAAAGAACTGGCTGTTCAGCCGTCAGCTTCTTAGGAAAACTGGGTTGTATACAGCATGGGATTTGTAGGCTTTTAATTATAATGCAAGCAATAGCCAGGGACTTTGGGTTGTACATGACTCCCAAGGGGAGTTTGCTGTTCTGGTACCACTTCCATTTGACATGGTAGTTCCCCTTAGAACCTGAACCCCTCATGTTCTTAGTATCTCTGTGCCTTCTGAAAGAGGGATAGAAGAGGGTGAAGATGGTGCTAGCTCTTAGCAGCAGGGACAACAAGCCTGATACTTTTTGTCTTCCAGATGAGAATGAGTGCATCATTGCCAACCCTACCTTTGTCGTGTATTCCTCTATCGTCTCCTTCTACGTTCCCTTCATTGTCACCCTGCTGGTGTATGTGCAGATCTACATAGTCCTCCAGAAGCGCAGGAAACGTGTCACCACCAAGCTCAGCAGCCGTGGCCTGGACTCAGACACACAAGCCCCGCTGAAGGTAACTAGACCTCTGCCTTGCTCTCAGCAGTCTCTGCGCATTCCCCTTCCTGCTCCACTTCATTCCCCAAAGCACTTCCTCCTTTTCTCAAATGACACTGGCTGGACTAGATGAAATACTGGATCACAAAGGTTAATGCTGTCCTGTGCCATTTGGGAGTCCCAGTTGCACACTCTGGATTATCAGGCTGATGCTTCACAGGCCTCCCTGGAGCTCAGCAGGTGTTTCAGCAGCAGATCTGCATGAGGAGTTGCTTCATTAACCATTTCCTTTGACTCTGTTGAGTTTGGGTTGGGGTACCTGAGGCTGCAGGCTATCTTATTTTCTAAGTCAGTCTTGCTCTTGTGACAAATAACTTAATCGGAAATTGTTTGCATGGCTGGGGTGCTATGTACATGTTGATAATGATCTCTCTGCAGTGAAAACAGCCTCTCAGAGCAGGAGATATGTGTGTAAGTGGAGTCCAGCTGAGCATGTTAAGTGTGAGACTGCTTGTCAAAACATTACTCTCTCAAGACGTGCCACAGAGGAATGTATATTCCCAGAGGCACTACCTTCAAACTGCATTGCCTCAGAGACCAGTACCATGTCAAGCAAAAGAGGGAGTGAAACAGGAATAGAGCAAACCAAGATCTCTGTGGTTTCTTTCCTCTGGTGAGAATCACGAGGGGTAGTTGCCTCTATTACTGCTTCTTCAGAGCAGTTTTGCACCATTCTTAGCACCTTGGCCACATTGACTAATTTCTGCTTCATGCCCTGTGTTTGTATTTTCCACCTGCCTCCCTTACCAGCTCCCTTCCCAATTACTTTGTGCTTGTGTAACCTCTGAGCTGGTGCTTGCCCCTTAGGACAAATGCACTCATCCAGAAGACGTCAAGCTCTGCACAGTTATTGTGAAGTCCAATGGGAGTTTCCAAGTTAATAAGCGCAAAGTGGTGAGTGTTAAAGAGAAGTGGTAGCTTTTCAGAGCATTTAGCTTCCCCCTTCTCTCCTGTCAGGACACAAAATGAATTTCTGTGAGGTGGGAGAAAAACAAACTAAGACCAAAGGTTACCATTCAATCTCAAAATTTAAATACTCTTCCCATTCCTTAGAGTGAAGCAGGGGGTTTAAGATCATAGAACTCAAAAAGCCAGACTAAGCTCACCTAAAGATCAGCTATAAAAGCCGTGACATTTTAACATTTTGTGTCTTTGATTTTCTTCTCCTCTGTTATTTATTTTAAGCCTCGGACTGCATTGGCTTGGTTGGATTTTCCTTGTTGATTTCAGTTTTGTTTATATTCTGAAGGCCTAAATAAAACCCATGGGGAGTGGAAACAGTGTCTCTCCCATTTCTTAACCTCTGTGCAGCAAAGGAGAGTCCTTCACTGCAGTTGTACCCAAATGTGTTATTTCCTGTGAACACTTTACAGAACACTCCAAGCATCTACCAAAAACATAGGGAGAAGAGGGATTGATTGCTCTTCAGCATCATCCAGCTTCACTCTGTAAGGAGTGTTCATTGCTTCTCTCTGTATATTTATGTGTCTTTATGTTGTGGACATTTGATTCTTGTCCAGGAGGTGGAGAGTCACATAGAAGAGATGGAAATGGTGTCCAGTACCAGTCCCCCTGAGAAAACCACCATCAAACCTGCAGCACCAAGTAACCATCAGTTGGTTGTGCCAATAGCTTCTAATCGGGGGACAAACTCAACCCTGCAGGCAGCCTTGGACAGCCCTGGGAAACTAGAGAAGAATGGACATGCCAAAGAAACACCCCACACAGCCAAGGTCTTTGAGGCCCAGTCTCTGCCCAATGGCAAGACGAGAAACTTTCTCAAGGCTCTGAGCAGGAGGAAACTATCACAACAGAAGGAAAAGAGAGCTACTAAGATGCTAGCCATTGTACTTGGTGAGAGAGCACACTGGCTTCCTCTTGTGTTTCTGCAGAAAACCAGCAGCTACCAAGGCTAAGGGTAGCTGGTCTGAATGTCCAATGTAGACTGTCTTGTCTAGGCCTCCACAGAAATAACTTCACTTGAAACATTAGAGGATGTGTAAGCAAGAGGCTGCCAATAGGAAGGCTTCCTCCCTTCCAGCTAGAAACAGGTCACAGTGCTGTAAAAATGGCTCAGAAAAGCTGTCCATCTGTGGGATGTTTGGACTGCCAAAAGACAGCTGGGTGCAGGGGCGAGAGAACTCGTGGGCTTTCTAGAACACAAAAGGCAGCATAGTTCCTCAGCAAGAAACTGGTACCTCTGAAGGCCAGATTTTTTGTTGTTAACTGGTCTAATCACATCAGCAAAGACATTCTCTGGTACTCAGAATATAGTGTGTGATGCTTAACAGACAAATAGAAGGCTTATTCCCCAGGGAAACATTTTTCCTTCATACCCAAAAGACCCTTATTGTTCTCATATTCTCTAAATTTGTCCAGCTTTCAGAAATCAAAATCTGTCTCTTTCCTTTCCCACCAGGTGTTTTCATCATCTGCTGGCTCCCATTCTTCATCACTCACATCCTGAACATGCACTGCGATTGCAACATCCCCCCAGCAATGTACAGCGTCTTTACGTGGCTTGGATATGTCAACAGTGCTGTCAACCCAATTATTTACACCACCTTCAACATTGAATTTCGCAAGGCTTTCCTGAAGATCCTCCACTGTTAAAAGTAAAAACAGCAACCACATTTTCCAGAATGAGAAAAAAATCACCCCAATGCCATTCACGTACACAAATGGGCAGCCATGGAGAGGTCTCGAGCTCTTGTATTCGGCGTGAGGCCTGCAGTGTTACAACAGTGCCGTGCCCATGCACCTTCTGGTGTAGATGCAATGAGGACCTTCACTTGGAAGGTTCTGTCATTCCTCATGGTGACCTTTGGACTCTGGGACACCAATCCCAAGGGCACTTTTCAGAGCTACCCTCACACTGTGTTTGAAGCGGAAGCAAAAATCAAGACACACTCACTTGATTCTTGCCTGTGGCCATCTAACCTTGAGTGCATTAAACACAGACAGGCGCAGAGCCATGTGTTGTTAGCGGTAGGTCACTGCTGCTACCGGTTTGCGTGTTATGTCATCGATACAATTCTCACCAAAGACAAGACCATCTTTTCTGCTTTGCAATAGGAGCCAGACAGAGCTTGCGGACAACCTGTGCAATAGCTTTGCCTTCACCTTGAGCTGGCTTACCCAGTATTAAACTGCTGAAGCCTTGAGAAAAATCTTTAAGACATCCCCAAGTGGGCTAAGAAGGTTCTGCCACCTACAGATCCAACCCCTGCAACAACGTGGGCCTACAGGCAACAGGCAGAAGGAAGAAAGGGAGCATAGGTCTCATGTGGGACCACTGCATCAGTGTAAATATGAATAAATAGGATGAATTGAACAGAAGCCTAAGCCAAAAAACAGACAGAGCAAAACTAAAGAAGCGATACCTTGTATTGCATGGTATACATTCAGATCAAGCAGGACACCAACTACCATCTATCATCAGCCAGCCCAGCAGCAGTTTCTGCCCACCAGCATCTCATCTCTACTCTCATACAAGAAGTTACAAAACTAGGTGAGGAGCATTAGTGTGGTGAATGTAGAAACAGGAAGACAGTGTGCCACGTGTGGCATCTGAAGCCATGTCTGCCGTGTGAACTTGAACAAGTCAGCTAAGTTAGGTCCAGTTCTTCTCACCTAACTTTGGGGTGCCATGAAGCCAAGGACCACTTCAGATAAGATTTGCCTATGTCTCTCAATAAAGAGAGTACAGAATAACATTGTGCCTAAATTAATTTAAATTAACAGTAAACAAGATTAAACTGTGTGTTTTGGAAAAAGCCAGAATAAAAACCCAAGAAAGTCCCTAGCTGGACCTGCTCCTGTTCCAAGTTGGACTGTGGAAAGGTCTGGATGTTTCCAGCATCCCTTACCCTCTGATATCTATCTTTGATGGATTAAAACAATTGAAAACCCATAACAGCCTAATTTCACCACACTGACTCTGGCGTTACCAAATCCACACTGTACGTATTAATTGTACTCAGTTCACAATATATTTTGTAATATCTCTGTAAATAAAATATAGTAAGATTAATAAAATGACATGGAAATAGGCCTGGCTAGAAATTAATGTTGGATCTAGAGAACTAGATGATTACAGAAGCCATATGCAGAGGAAGGTTCCCAAGTTCTAGTTACCTGCTGTTTTCTAAAGATGTTAAAACACAATCTGGAGAGCAATATCCCTTTTCTTTCTATGCAGTTTGTGGAATATTCACATAGTTTCTGCTTCGGGATAGATGAAGAATGCTGCCAGTAGGGGCTCTTTTATTCCCCGGTTTTCCTATATTGCTAACAAAGCCTTTACCTATGGGATGGACTGTGCTGGTGAAATGCGTTCCATCTGTATGTTAAGAGATTATGTCAAGCAGCGATAGCTAAAAGCTGTAATGCTTTTAGCCATTTTGTGAAATTGGAACAGGACTCCCACCTTGATCCAAAGCTTTCCATTCTAAACCTTGTATTCCTGGAAGAGGCTGATGACCAGTGTTATCAGTATTTAGCCCATGGACTTTTACAGCATTTGAACATGGCTCTTTAAAGTCTGTTCACAGCTATAAACGTGATCCTACAGATGTCTAAATGTGTCCCAGCTTAGTGAAGGATTTTAGGTTATACCCTCAACAGAAATAGGTCCTATGTATTAACTAAGTAAGAGAGTATGTGCAGAGAGAGTATATGCAGAGAGAGTATATATATGCTTATCAGAGCAAGATTTTTTTGACACACATGAACCAGGTGTTACATGATGCTGTCAGAATAAAACATGAAGAACATATAAGATGGGGCTAGGCACTCTTCTGTCTTAGCATTGCAATGCACAGTCAAGGAACCTTTGTACCTTGTACGTTAATAGGATTATAGGCAAGGAAAAAAAGCCCCACTTCTTACAGAAGCATAGGAAACTTTCCAATCCTTTTTTAATTACCAATCTCGAAACACTGACTCAAGAGATCTCAGGCGTAAGCTATCTGTTCTTTTCTTTTCCTCCCCAGTTTTAACCAAGCAAGTTTGCTCAGTGATAGGAATCAACTCACGCTGGTATGACATGAAAGATTCAAAAATAACATAAAGCCAGTAGGTTTTTAGTGGAAAAATAGTAACAAGCTATTGCTCAATTTTCTAACGTATTTACAATGGCAAAACAGAAAGGTGCCATTGGACTTTTCAAGTTAACCTTATCAAAATAGAAAATAATATGCATATAAGAAAAAAGCTTTAAAGCATTTGGAAGCTGCCATAGGTGGTATTAAACGTGGTGTGAGCCCTCAAAAGAAGTGGAATCTAAACAGTGTCTTAACTTTGTCCCATGATTTTATTTTGTGTTCAACGTTAACCCAGGACAAAATCCTCATCTTCAATACTGTGGACCTTGTTTGAACATTTTCTTCCTGAATCTAGATGCAGAGGTTTATAACTCAACTCACCTGAACTACTGGACTCACTGATGAAAGACTCTTCCAAAATGTCATGGAGGAAAAAGCTGCTGAAAAAGGGCCTAAGTCCTTCATATGCTTGCTAACTTGGACCAAAAAAAGCCTGGAGTCATTTCTAGAGATTAAGGACTTGTTGGGAGAAGTTACCTGCAGCCCATCATTCATCCCAATGACATTTTAAGCCACTCATTCCTAAATTCCAGGCTCAAAGGTAGCTTGTGGAAGATACCCACTGCCCTTGGAATGGCAGTAAAGCCATGTCTGTTCATCTCCTCTGCAGCAGGTTTTCCTTTCCCATTATACATCTACACTTAAAGACAACAAACTAAAGCACCTTCCACCCATGAATCAAGCCTTCACAACTCTTTTTGAGAGAGGACAGAAATATATCACTCTCTGGCTTTACAAAGAATAAACTAATGCCAAGAGCAAGGATAGTCTTTGCAATCTGTTTGTCCAGCACCTGGTGCAACGACAACCAGCCCATAGCTGTGATGGATAGTGTTCGTTGCAGACAGTCGCATCGTGCAGGACTCTGAGGCCTCTTGCCCACAGATCTGCGTCTGGCAAACACAGTCCTCACTGTTACTTCCACTCTGGAAAAAAACACTGCTTTCCCAAGGACTTCAGATGGAGGGACATGCTGATGATGGTAAGGGTACTGACATGTTTTTTAAATCACATTAGTGAGAAGATTTCATTTCTTCGTTCCTGAAGAAAAACTTAGGACCCTTGCTATAGTCCCTATTTTGTGGTTCATTATTTGTAATTGAAGCTTTAGTTCTGCTTATTGAGTCTTCCTGTTCCTGCTTTTCTTCCCTCAGATTCACAGCTTCCTAAAGCCCGTGTGGCTCTCTGCACCCCTGAACAGGTTTTAATTAAGAAGCTAGTGAATTCTGCCTGCACTGTATTTGGCGCTTACCTGCTTGCTCCCACTACAGTCATGATACTGTTTATCTTCCTGATTGAAGAGTAAACTAATTACAGTAGGTCTAACTAGCTTATTAAATCCTGCTGAAATGAAAAGGAAAACAGGGAAAAAAAGCCACTACCTCTGTGGTGAAAATCTCCAGTGAAAACATGACTCCCTGAAGAGTCAAGAATGTGTAATACCCATCACAAGTACATGTGACACCGACAAATGTCTTCATGCAGCACTGTAATTAAATAGAGACTTGCACAAGCTACCCTGATGTTATATGCTTATTTTGTTCTTTTTACCAGAAGCAGCAACTTAGCTGTAAGGGGCCAGACTCCAGGGACCTACACTTATGCATCATACAAGCACATAACAGGAAAAGATGGCCTTCAGGGGACATCTTATATTTTTCCTGACTTGCTTTTCAGATCAGTTGCATTTCTGTTTTTCTCCCTTGTGTCAGCTCATCCTTAAGAATTCTGGCTTTTGTCTAGACTGAAGCTTGGAGAATCAGACATGGGAAAAAAAGGATGCAGAAAGACACAGACAGAAAAGAAAGTGGTCCTAAATTTCTCCATCTCTCTTCTCTTCTAGACAGAAGCAGACTGGGGAGGATTTGGAGGAGGAAGGGATGAAAACCAGATAAGTACCTAGACAAGAGCAGTCATGCTGGTACTTCTGGCATCACAGCAGCTGCCTGTATTTACTTTTTGGCACTACTCATTCACATCTGGTGCATAGCAGTACAGGTTCGAGATGGGAATATAAAGCCACTGCTCTCACAGGGACACTGTTTGTCTGCCTGAGCTGTAAAAGTTGAGGGGAACAACTATAAATGAGCCAAACATAAGCACCAATCTGTATGAGTTTGGTTGGCAACAATAGACAATTGTATGGAATCTACGAACTCACAATCTCCCTGCATGGAGAAATAATAGAAGCTGTCAGACCACTGTAGCACTGCAGACAATTTGTATTGTAAGTACAGTGTTTTGCCACTGTGTTTTATACAGAAGTTAATATGCCCAAAAAACTTAATTATGGACTTGACTTGGTTAAGCACATCTAGCATAAGAATTCACATCACTGGGAGTATTTCAGCTGTCTGCATCTGTCACTTGGGCTTGTATACAAGCTTTTGGTGAAGATGTTGCATAGGGCTGGCAGTGCAGCTGAGCCCTTTGTAGTAGGTTATGCCAAGGTCAAGTAACTAGTCATGTGGGAAGTTTTTCTCCCTTCTGCATTTTGCTTTACTTTTATGCTGGGGAACTTCATTATTTCCTTTAGGAACATTTACTTTCATGTTGTTCTTACTGTTATGCTCTTTCATCAAGCTACATGCTGAAATGTTTGGTATTTATACAAGAATTAATCCAATAGATGCATGTGAACCTCAGCCAGGCTTAGTGAGCACAACAGTAAAACCTCATCTTAGGCTGCGACACAATTGGGGTTCATGGATAGCTCTCTCAAAGATTAATCCCTCCTCCTGCTAGGTTATAAAACTGTGTATCTGGAAGAATTAAAAAGCTGAAATATCTGTTTAAGGGCATTTTGGATCCTTGGCATGAACCAAAGGTCTTCTCAGGTTTGAGCCAACACAGAACAGAAAGATAATCCCTGCCCGACATCTTCACCTTATACAGTAACCAGAATCTCCAAAGCTTCTAAGTTCAACTGATGCTTAATTCTCCTCGCTGTGTGATCCATCTCAATGTCTGATGGAAAATTAGGTGCTCAAGCAACCGTAACACAGCAGAATAAATGACACTGCAAGCTGAAACAACAGGCCACGCACCATCTTGGCTTTAGTGTGTCTAGCCACACCCTGCCAGGATAAAAGGCCAGCTCCTATGAGGTTCTCCGTTACAGCAAAATTGCTTTTGAGTCCATGGATTACAAAACAACAGCAGCAACCACTGCCAGCAAGCACTGTTCACACCATCCAAAAGAAATAAACCAGAACTGACCTGTCCATGTCCTGGGGCATTTGAGCGAGTCCTGTAGTTTCAGGTTAGGTCTGACAGATGAATGGGTTATGCTTTCTTCTGCACATCTAGAGAAAAAAAAGAGAAAACCAGTTGCACTTGTTAAATTAACTCACTCTTTTTAATCAAAGCTTCTTTTAGTAATTAGAACTGCTCCCCCCACTCCTGTTTTCTGACAGTACCAGACTGTCTGCTTCATAAATAGCTTTTGACTCATAAATAACAATTTTCTTCACCAAAGAAAGAGTGATGATGGTGGACTAAATATATTAGAGTGTGATGAATGATTAGTAGACCTAGAAATGCATTCAAAGAGACTTAAACAAAGCAAATCGCAGGTCCTTTGAAGGAGGAAAAATGTTCTGTATTCCCAAGCTGCCATGCTGGGCCAATAAAAAAAAGTGGGATAATGAAAACAAGTGAGCACATTTAACCAAGCTTAGCTTTGCTTCCCTGCTGCATGCAATCAACTGTATCCATAGCTTTGATGAGACTGTAAAGATTACATCACTTAAATCTCAGCTGCAGGATTTTTTGCCAGACTTACTGAAGGAAAGCAAGCAAACAGCACAGAGGTTTTGTGCTTGCTCTACATTAGAAGCCATCACTCCTGTTTATAACCAAGCCATTACAGAGATATTAACATATAGCTAAGGGAGTTTGTAGAGTGTAATAGGAATACAACTTGTACACTAGCAGCAAGTTTTGACAAAGTAAAGCAAACCAGAAGCTACAAATACACAGAAAGCTGATTAAAATAGGCTCTATAGGGTGATTGTGGAATTCAGCTGCTATAATTTCACTGGAGAGTCTCCTCAACATAGAGCAGAGGAGGTAAATCAGCCTCTCAGGCCTACTGCCCTGTCTCAGACACCAGAGATTCGTCAGCTCTAACTGTGAGAAGCCCAAGAGGGCCAGGGTCTGCATGTCTCCTGCCTAACCCAGAATCAGTGCTGAGAGGTAGCTGTGAAACCATGATGTTTCAGCAACATGCTGGTTTCCTGCTCCAGCAAGCCCTGTGCCTCCATCCCAAGCCTTCTGCTCCCTGCATCACTTCACACAAACTCCGTTTCAGCAGCATCTTCCTTGCTTTAGCTTCTCAGGTCCCTTTAGCCCCTTCTGGGCCAGTGTCATGTACCTAGCTCACCCAGAGGATGGGGACAGATGCTGCATCACCTTTTTGCCTGATGCCTGTCCTGCAGTGAGAGGTGGGACAGGGAATATCTTCAGATATGAGAGATTCCTGACCACAGCGAGTCCTGCTGCTCTTGACAATGAGCAGGTCCCAGGCTCCGACTGAGCAGAGCACAGGGAACCATATAAACCTCTGCCTGTGATCTCAGTAGAGTCAAAGGATCCAGACGCTGTCCAGATCCTTTTTCCTGCAGGACATACTGCTTGTAACAGTCAGCAGCAGAAGACTTAACCCAGGCACGGTCAGGGCCTGAGTCCTCACCAGCTGACACCATCTTTCTGAACCTGGCACACACAGATGTCCTGTCCAACATGAAATGCTGCGCTGTTTCCTCCTGCGCATAAACAGAGCAGGCTTCAGCATCACTGGAACAAAATCAGAGGCTGCTATTGTGGGCTTTTAATACTGACTGCTGCATGTGGGGAAAACAAGTGTCCTCACAGGCATCTCTGCTTCCTATCTGTATTTATCTGTAACTTAACCACTACATAAACCCCTTTCAGTTGCGTGCAGACCAGAAGTAAAGGGCTGCAAACCTCACTTGGGAGAAAATCAGGTCACAGCTTCATGGTTTGCAAGTCTATCAAACACTACATGATAACCATTGTTAATATTTGTTTAACAATGCAGCCATGAAGCTGGTTTTCTTTTCAGACCACAGGAAAAAGCAAGAAAACCAAAACCTAACATCAGCAAGAAAGCTAGTCTTGTTTCCAAATAACAACAGCAACAAAGAAAATCCCTGCACTGATGTTGTGACTTCACAGAGCTCTGTCAAACCATAAGCTGGAAAACGTGCAAGGCTACAGAGGAAAAGCCAGGAGCTGAAAACGTGATGAAATGATGCAGATTATGAGTTGCGAACTTGTCTCTGTGAAGAAATGGGCAGTCAGTGCTAGTCTAAACAAATGCATGTGTACTTCTCTTTCAGAATACCTGTCTCCATTTGGGACAGCTTTAGTCATAAATAAAAGTGATTTTGATCAAGCATAATTCTTCTAGTTTGCTAGAATAACCCAGCAAGATTGCAGAGCAGCTGCTGTGGTTCCTTTAGAGAGATTTGCAGTGTAATGGCATGAAAATGCCTTCTCTCACAGCAGGGGACAGCCAATGCTTGGCCTGAAGCTGTCGTTTATATGGTGCTGTGCTCTGGCTACTAAGTTAAAAACATACTTATGTGCCCATGTCTGGCCTGGCTTAAATCCATTGCATGAGACGATTCAGTGGCACATGGAGTTGATATCAAAGAGCTGAGCTACTGCTTCTACCTCCCTATGGGCTGTGGGCCAGGTTCCCTAGGGAGAATAGTGCAGATAATGATACAGAATTAAAGGGTTTGACCCAAAACAAAACTGGCGAGTTTGGAATCTAAATCTAATGAGTAGGCTGGCTAAAAGCAGAGACATCAGGGAAAATATTTATGCTTTTGTAGCACTGTACACCCACTTTGCACTCTGTTTTGCTGTAAATGACGGTACAAGTGCAGAACAACAGGGAAGCAGGCTCTGCAATCTCTATGAAGGCTGGAGTCTAGATGCAAAAGTCACACCAAATTAACCTACAGACGTAGATTTATGACAGAATTATTGGGGCTTGGCAATTTACTGTGCTACAGTAATTGCGTTTGTGCATGTTCTCAGCTGGTGGCAGATGCACTAGGTTACATTCCTTCATTATGGTTGTTACATTAACATGCCTACCTTGAACTTGCTGTGAGTTAAGATTATGCAAAGAATGATTTACTGGGACTCAGTTAATGCGTGGTAACCTGTTTAGCCATGGAGATATGCCTGTGTATCTGAATCTGCTTATCAAAGGAAATATTCAGGTCTATGTGGCAGCTCTCAGGGCATTGTATAAGGAACATGTCTGATTGCCCTTTTGATGAACAAGCCTGATAAATGACTTCAAAGATGAAACCAGAATCAGTCCAGAAGATTACAGAGTGTGAAACACTAGAAACTGGAACATGATTCAGAGATGCCAGTGAAGGCCAAATGCTGGTACATTCTGCCATCCTCTTAATTAAAAAAAGCAAAGGGAAGTTTTCCATGAAGCAGACTCATTTTGAGACGCGCTTCTTCACCCAGCCTGTCTGACAAAGAAAAGCTCTCTGAACAAAGCAAGGTGCTTGGAAACAGATGTTTAAAACCAAAAACCTTGGAGTAAAGCTGTCACCCTGCAGTAACAAACTCTGCACTTCCACCAAAGTGGCGCCAGCAGTGGCGTAGGGCACCCTCATTCGCAAGGGGTTCATCCCAGCACGTCTTCATGCTAAAGAGGCCTTAGAAAGTATATTTACTGCCTGCAAGAGGAGGAACTGACTGTAAGCATGTGTGTATGTGCACAAGCATGCTGGGCAGGTAAAGTCATAAGCATAGAAGATATCTTTGCAATCAAACCCGTCTTCCAGCTGTCTTCCCACTCAATGTCTGAAATCCATGCTTATGCTTTCTGCATGTCACCCAGCACCTTCCAGACACCCCTGTTCCTGACCTCATTTACTACTTAGCTCCAAAAGCTGCCTTAACCCACTGTGGGACCCTTCCCTACACACAGCTTTCAAACTCTTAACCATTGCTGAAAGCCAAAGCTACATATCGTTAAGCATAGGGATTGTGGAGAAGAGATGAGCTGAAATACATGCAATAGAAACACTCATTTGGGAGTCATTTCCCTTCTCAAGCCCTCTGTCAGCTTCAGGACCAAAAAATCCCCAGTAAAATTTGAGTAGAAAAGCCAAAGCTACGTAAAGCAGCACATTTCTTCCTGAAATCAGAGTGCACCTCCAGTTCCCAAGGACCTAATCCTTGCTATTTAGCCCATCTGGATACATCTGGAGCACGGTTCACTTGACATGAAGGTTCAAGCAGCAAAGCTGACAATTTTAAGCATTTAGTTTTTTAGCTTGGTTTAAGGCTCCATTTTCTCCCAATCTAGATCAATACTGCATAAAAGTGGCAGTTTATCAACTGTGCTTAGCTGCCATGGTCCATGAAACCCAATCAAAGCTAAAAGAAACAATTACTGCAATTACGCTGGTCTATGCTGGCAGGCTACAAGAGTCAACACTCCAACACGTGCACTCACCCACACAACAGGCTCAGAGTAGGACTGTGGAAACTGGCCCCCATAGTAACTAATCACAGCAAGCATCAGTCACTCTGTCACCTTCGGGTGCTCAGAGCAAGTATCTGACAGCTGAATGTCAAGGCTGAAAGTGGAGCTGCAGCAGGAGTGTCAAGGATTCAGCTAATCTTGGCCATGGACAGTTCAAGTCTCATCACTGTGGCAATCATCCTCCAGACATTAGAGAGGGGGTTGGACATCAAACAAGAGCACAGTTTGAAGGGAGATCAGCACTGTAACTCCCTGTTACCTGGTTTGCTTGAGTTATTGTCTGCCCACATCATAGTCTCACTGTGTTCCTACGTCCAACTCTGGGAGCTGAGACCAGCCTTGTTCACATGCCAAGCTCATCACAATATACCCATGTCTTCAAAACCAACATCTTTTGGAAAGATTTGGACTGTGACTAGGTATATTTATCAGTAACTAATTATGATGTGTGTTGTTACTGCTGTGTTATGAACACAACCATTGTGGTGGTAGTCCAGGAACACGATGACGACTTGCAAATATTTGTAGATCTGTTGACCCATGTAAAGTAAGTGCCTCTAACTTTAGCTGTGAATGGCCTTCATCTTGCTCTAAACGAGGATCATCATGCTAGGCTACTACTCCAGAGGAAAACCCCTGCTCTTCCCTCTTAATGCATAATCTTTCTGTGTCAGGGTAGAAATTGTTCAAAGAATAGCATTATATGCTACAAAGGCAGAAAGCAAGAACATGCAGCCATCTCCTCAGCTTCTGCAGACCCCAGGGGTGCCTGAAGATAAACCTGGCTGTACTTCAAGAGCTCCTCTGGCCAGAAATAAACAAAGGATGCAAAAGGGAGAACACCTGAGGAATTTGTCCGCCCGATCTTGCTTGATTTGGGCATCAGTGTCTTTGGAAACCTTTTAAAGGTTTAACTGGAGCCTTTGGGTTTCATATAGAAAATCTGGGTGGCTTGCTATTAAATGAGCTGATCTTATTAGCTTTAAAGTCTTGGAAACCAGTGCACTTGCCTTCCTCATGCGATTCCCTCTTCCCCTGAGTAATGGCATTCTCTGTATCAAACGTCACTTCAAACTGGTGCTCAGATAAACACTTCACATTCCTGTTGTTCTTCGTGTGGAGGGACACTTGTTTGAGCCAGCTGCACCACAGAGGATGCACTGTATTTTCCACTTAAATACTTCTGTTTGCATCATAGAATACCAGGTTGGAAGGGACCTCAAGGATCATCTAGTCCACTGTCTGGATACTGGGCACAAGCTAAGAGCTGAGCTAATGTATTGCATCCCTTCTTTCCTCACTGTCCTGGCTGGGCTCTAACATGCAATCAGGGAGATGCAGTAGTAAAGCACTGTAAAGCTGTTCTCAAGGTAAATGCAGTGTGAGCCAAGCTGAGCAGTTACAGTGCACTGCAGACTCTCGAGGGCAGCAAGGGGTCACATTGCAATCTTCATTTGGCAAGCTGATCATGCTACGTAAAAAGGCCAGAGCTGTACTGAGCTGGGGAGGGAATGTCAACTTCTGTTAGCATGTGCAGCCATTCCCTGCTAAATTAAGAGAAGCTTTCCTGCTTAGGTGCTAACGTGGTTTTACTCTGTTGCTGCTGTATGGATATGTTCCTCCAACAGGCTTAAGAAACACTCATTTAACTGAGTCCTTCAGGAATGAGAAGTGTCCTGGCATCCTGAATGTCTTGTTAGCATGATCATTTCCTTGAAAGCACTTCTTTCCAAAGAGTCTCACCAGATTTTGGGCGAGTTCCCCCTTTTCTGATTTTGCCTGTTTATTTTATGGTGGTGGCTGTTGTTCTTTTCCCCTGCTGCTTTTATAACTGTCTCAGTGGCTTCGAGTGCTGTGACATTTTCTGGCATTTACTCGAGCCTCTAGGGATGAGCCATAAACAGAACAAAACCGTGCTCAGTCAAAAGGAGCAATGCATCGGCCAAATAAACCTCCTCAGCTCTCCTGGGAGAAACCAGGCTGGGTGTGAGACAACAAAGGTTTCTTCAAAACAAAGGCAGGTCTGGCTCAGCAAAACCTTTTGGCAGCCTGGAGTCTTCTCCAAAATGACAAATTAATTCCCTGAGCTCCTTATAAGTATTAGTTGGGATTTTTCTCTGCTTGGAGCAGGCAGAAAAGTTTGTCCAAGGAACAGCAATAAGATCTATCCTATGGTGATAAGAACACTCCTCTGCCTTGCTAAGAATTAAGCTCGTGCTGAAGAGCAGTAGAAGTGCCATGGAATGAGTCCAGATATGCCCCAGACTTCAGTTCTGTCAAAGCTAAAATTGGTCACCATCTATAATGTTTCCCTTTTCTGAAGTAATGGCACTGTACCACAGGATCAATAACAGCAAATAAAGGCTCACTTTATCCTTTATTGCAGCTAATTACTGTGCCTCTTTATTGTTGATCCTGGCCTCAGCTTCCTCTCTGTAATTGCTCCAGATGGAGGTTGAATCTTTACAGTGGTATTTTTAACCAGTAACATTGTTTGGGTTTTGGTTTGGGTTTTTTTGGGGTGAGGTTGTCTTGTTTTTAATTCTGAGCACAGTTACCACATCTCTCCAGGATGAGGAGTTAAATCACGTTCTGTGGGGGCTGGCTGAGCTTTCTGTCCATTCTGATCTTTTATTTTCTGGATTTTCCAGTTTTCAAACCATTTTTTTTTCCAAACAGAAAGGAAGCACTTGTGCAATAGATAAATGGTAGCTCATTATAGCTGCAATCAAGTTGATTTCACAAATCACCTGTTCACTGACTTGTACTCATGCAACTGAGTATATCATAAAAGGATATTCATATTTTGGAGAGCAAAAAAGTGTGAGGAGATTTACTACAGGAGTTCACACACATCCCCCTGAATAAGTTGCATTAGACAGAAGGGAGTTGTAACAAAATCAGAGTTGAGCTCTTCACACTGATCCCTTGTAGCTAACTTAAGCTAAGTTTAAATACAGGTTAATTCATTAAAGAGTTGCTGGGACCCCAAACCCCCCCAGTCTGCTAACCCATGCCCATAAGTTCCAACTCCATTGGGTAAATCTGTGAGACTCACTTAAAGAAAAGCTACTGCATCGCGTCCTTGTAAGAGCAGAGCAATTTGTTAACCACAGCAATACTTAGTGACTCATAACAGCATCAGCAGTCTTTCTTGCTAACCAAACAGAACACAGCTTTTCAACACAGATACAACGAGCAACTGCCTTCTACATCATTATGTGATTAATTCTATTCCCACAGGATTTTATTCTATTTGTAAATCACCCATGCAGGAGAATTTGGCCCATGATCCATGTCTTGGTAACATAAAAGTGATAATGTTTTCTGTATTTTAGTTGGGTGGAACTGAGTTACTTTTAGGTTCAATTGTTTTTTGAATTACAACAATGAAGATGTAGATTAAATTCTAAGTAACTTACTTTTTTTCCCCCAAACTGTAATAAAAGTGTAGAGAATTAATTGCTCTTGGAAGTTATGTCTGTAACTGATAACTTTTAAGGACTAGTTAGAGGAATGTGTTTCAGGGGTTATTTCATGTGGAGGACAGGATACTATCCTTGGGGTTCCTTCCAGCTGTATTAAAAACACTGCTCTTGGTAGCACCAATCATTGCCAGAAAAAGAGCTATTTACTTCAAGTAAATACATCATGCTTGATTTCTTCTGTGTTTGAGTCAGCTAACCTGTTGGGCTACCAGTAACCCCCTGCTTCAGCAAGTTTGCTGGGCCAGAAGAGGCTGCAAACCAGACATAAGAGAAAGCATTAACAAGTTTTTGCTCAATGAAGTGGAAGATATGCAGAGCTCTGCATGGAAGCAGTGCTGCAATTGCATCAGCCTGATGCGGGTCAAAAGAGGCAACCTCTGTAGAAAGAGCACAGGTATTTCTCTGGCTTTATTCACACTAGGCAGGCTTTCTCTAATGGGAGCATTCTCCTGGTGTTTCAGCCTGTCTAGGGTTTTAGGCCAGCTCCAGTCAGAGGTGCAAAAGGAGCCGCTTTCTTGGGGGTGTGGGGGTGTGTGTCTCTTGTGCAGGGTCTTTGCCCTGCATGCAGCAAACATCCCAAGCACAGCTCCATCATGATATCTCCTCACCAGACTGCCTCCATGCTGTTGAACTCCGGCCTCTCTGGGGCTCTAACAATGTACTGTCGAGCTTACAAACAGTCATTGTTGGGTTGTGGTGTTTCTGGTTTGTTTGGGTTTTTCTTTTTCTTCTCTTCCCAGAAAGGAGAAAAAGCTGGGCCAGTAGCAAGTTACAGAAGAGAAAGATTTCATGCTGTGCTCTAAGTCAGAATAAAGGAAAGTATAAACTTGATGGCAAGATCAAAAAATATTAAACTCGCTGAAGATGAAATGCCTGTTAGGAGAAAAGAGCAAGCACTCCTTGGTACCCAAACAGGCATTTTGTTCCATTACTCTGATGGAAGTTCTCACACCCACATGCATGGACAGAAATAGGTGGAGAGCTGCTTTTTGAAATGATGCATGGGTTTTATTTCAAAGGGAAAGGATGAAAATGCTCCCTACAGCTGGGGAGTAGCACAGGTAAGTGATGGACAAGTCAGGAAAGAGAACAGCCAGAGCAGGATTAATTCTGTCAGGCCATGAAAAACCTGTGAAGGGAGTAAGGCATGTCTTACACTGATGTCTAATACAGTACAGATCCTACAACCACCTCCTTACAACAAAAAGAAACACACAGCATTCACTATTTCTTCTTGCATTAAAATCGCTCCCTCCTACATTCACATCATTGCTGTCAGAAGCATCTTAATTCTCCACACTTAAGGGGGCATGGAAAAAACCAAGCATTTCTGCTAAAAATAGACTTTTTTTTCTTTCCCCAAGCTGTACTTATTCAGATCGGTTTTCTCCAAAATGCAGGATTATTTCAATTTAATCACATATCTACATGGTTCTAGCACTGCCAAACAAACAAACTGCAAACACTAGCAAGCAGGAGCTTTCCCTCCCTCCAGATTTGCCACTGCTGAGAGAAGACTGCTTATATAAAATATATATAAAATACTGGAAGCAAATACTGGAAACACACCCAGAAGAAAGTAGTGACTTCAAAAGGTTTCTGTTCTGAAAACCCACTGCTTTAGAAAACTTCAGGCAAAATGGTAGAACTGCCCACAGAACTGAATGCTGCTTAACATGAAGCTATTTGCGTAGAAGCACAAGGCAGCATCACACACAGAAACAAAGCCTTTGAAGATCCGTTCCTGTGATAAAGTACGTCAAGCAACTTGGGGCAGTAAATGAAAAGGTCAAGGCTCCAATGCATTTGGATCAGCTGAAAGACCTGAAGTCTTGCACCAGGCAGACAGGACAAAAATTAAGGCATCTGAGTCTTAATGAAGGTAAGTTGTAAAAACAAGAAGACAGCAACAGACACAATAGAGAGGAAAAGCAGTGTGCGTTTACGAGCAGACATGTGGGATCCCAAGCAGGACATGCAATTTGAATGACAATATGATCTTACAACCAGATTCATACAGATCATTCTGCAAGCAAGATGTGTCTGGGCATACAGGGATGGATTCATGCCAAGAAAGGCATAGAACTCTTTATTCTTTTCTGGAGCATCCACCTGCTTTCATTTAATTAATGCAGATATATCTCGCTGGGAGAAAGATCTTTCTTTCTCTTACCCACTTGCACTCTGGACCATCCTTCTACCAGGCTGTGAAGTAAAACTGTATGATCTGAATGGCAAGAAACACCAAATTCTTTGGTCCTTACTTTGGTGAATAATCTCATGCGTGATTTTTCTCCCCAGTTTTGTGGAGGGGACCATATTCTAGCAATGACTTTCCAATCCATTCCTCCAGCTTGTCTCTTGGTGCATGCTAATTGTAAATGAAAATTAACCCTCCTCAAGCTCTGTCTTCTGGAAGGAATTCGGACATTGCAAGGATGCAGAATCAGTGAGAGACAAGTCTGTTCTAGTGATCCCTCTTTGTCAATGACACACCACTTTATTTATTCCCAGAATAAGCCTTATGACCAATCCTGCTATCCCTATGGCACTTGAGTCAAAAAGACCTTATAGGCCAGCTCTGGTCAGCCAGAAGAAATTCCAGGTGTGATGTTTGCTTTCATTTTGGATCAGAAAGATATCAGAGCACCGGCACTTTACACAGAGCAGTATTTTGAATCCTGTAGCATTGGAACAAAAATATTTGATGGTTGATCAATGCAAAACAAATGCAAACTGAAAGATTTAATTTCAAAGATGTTTTACTGTTAAGAGTTCCCCACAGAAGACCTAAACTTGTTACTGAAATGCCCACAAAGCATTTTGATCACAAGAAAAATCACCTCTCCCACAAATAAGGTTTAATCAGAAATGCTATTGCTCCATGCCACTCATGACAAATCCCCACTTGCTCACTTTCTGTTAGTTAGGTTGTAAATTTCTCAAGCAAAAAGGTGCTTATAGTTAGATACAGCACAAAGAAAGAAGACAGCACATAGGAAATCAATAACAGTCCTAGCTTTCATCCCTCTGGTATGAAAGTGAGATGTGCTAAGACCATTCCTTGGTTCAGTTGATATCTTTACTCTTTAGTGAGTTTATTTGTGTGGTGCTTGTTGAGAACCGTATGTGTTAAAAGTCACACCCTGGCCATTTCCCCATGGATCTCTTAGACAGAAGCAGTGGAAATCAAACTCAGACAGCTGGTTTGATATGCCCAGGTTACATGACAGTGAATTAACAGAGTGTGGGGTAGCTTCAGAAGGAGCTCACAGGAATCAGAGAAGTGGCACCTTCAACCCAATCAAAGGACAGTAGCACAGCAACGTGAAAAGCACTCCAAACATCACAGTGGCTGTGTCCTCTTTTAAAAGCTAGGAAAAGTTGCTGTGATTAGAACGCTGCTCTGTTCAACCAAGCAACTTTGAGTACCTTAAAGACATGATTTTTGAGAGGCATAAGGGTCAAAAATCAGGTGTTTTGAAGACTCTATACAGCATAAGCAAGAAGGAAGCTGTTTAGAAGACCTACGTCCTGTTACTGCGCCCTTCAAAAAGGACTCCTAGCATATGCAGCCTTGGCTGTCGGCATTGCCAGTTCTTGGTTAAGAACATGATAGAATCATCGGTATATTTATCAGCAGGGACAAAAGATGGAAACGTATTTGAACAAGGAAAAAGGTGTGAGCATGTGTGTGTGGTGGAATGGAGAGCTGAGATTAATTTTAGAACCACCAAGCCGTAAGTTGCACAGTCACAAAGCAGAGGCTGGAATGCACTTTTCCAGAGTTTGTAAAGATTCACTTAATGTCTATAGAAACTGAGCAGCAAACAGGTAATTTTCTCTGCGAATTGCTTCTATCACCTCTGTAATGCTCTGCAAGAAGAATGTATTTCCCTTGTGTCTTCTTAATCCCCTGTTATTTTCATGATAAATTTAATTAAGCTGTTCTAAGAGAACATTCTATGACAAATGAGCTGAGGTTTGTTTTCCTGTCAGCAATGACAGAAATAAACTGCTGAGCTATGTGGCAACTGGAATAACTTTTTTCTGTATAAGTATTCCAAATGATACTAAGCACTGCAGACGTTCCCTTTCCCCAGCTGAATCAATACAACTGAGTTAAGACAAAGAGCTCTACAGTAAAGTTTGGAGCGTCTGAAGCATGGCTTCCAACCAGTCCTTTCCTCCTCTGGACGATGCACACAGCTACCATTTCTGGAACATCTCAAAAGCAGATTATTTCTGTGGAAAGCGGATAAATGCAAGCAGCTTCAAATGCTTCCATT
This sequence comes from Psittacula echo, assembly GCF_963264785.1. NCBI lineage: Eukaryota > Metazoa > Chordata > Aves > Psittaciformes > Psittacidae > Psittacula > Psittacula echo. The sequence continues at coordinate 1,292,680 of NC_137754.1, forward strand.
TCTATGGAAATGAATCCAGAAGAATAACCTACTCTGCTGTGAAATAGGCGCTAAGGATCCTCCCTAGGTTACAGCACAGCTGAACACTGCTTCCTTGCGATAGCTTTTGCTTTCTGTGCTGGCACTCTTCAAAAAATATTATTATTCCAGGGAGGCCTCTTTTGAGCATCCTCTTTGTTTTACTTGGGACTGGTTACCAAGCAACCCACACTGCATTATCGATGGTCCAATAAAAGATAACTCGAATGGGACACTTCTTAGTTTGGTTTTCTCTTTGCAGATTTTAAAGAGAAGATTTATTCTAGGCCAATTCCCTGTTTCTAATATCCTGCTCATTTCACACAGTCAGTTGACCCTAATGGATAAAGTTTATCAAATCACAAGGTTACCAAGGTCCAAATTTACACTTATTATGTCTGAAGACAGATATTATAATTATCAGTTATGTTACCATGCAAAGGAACTCAAAACAGGCTGTCTTGTGTGAAAACAGATATCCATGCTTTCCCCTGCCCCAGTTTTCCATTTTAACCAAGGAAGAGCTGAGAACATCTGCCTTTGTTCCTGTATGATAAGCAGCTGTGGAGACACTGACACAAGTAAAGCCAGAAGCATTGCAAAAGCTCAGCCCTCAGTGACAAGTCCAGATTTCTAAAGACCCACGCAACCCGTTTACTATATTTCAGTTACAGCATTTCCAGAGCTGAACACAAACACCAAAAATAAAACCCAAACCATCCTTAGGGAATAATTAAACCTTTAATGCCTGTCACTGCTCAGCATTTGTGCAGGGTTCTGGTATCCTAAACCTTTCAGCTTCACTTTGAGAAGAGGGAGAGGCAAGGAAATATCACATGACATTACCTGATTTAAAGGTTGAACATAAAACCCCCTACTGATACTCAAAAAAAGTCCTGAATTTTCCGTATCATATCAGCATGTTGCCCAACTGCTTTTCTATTACTCTACTCATCTACCACAAACACCATCATGTAGGGATGCAGAGAGACCAACAAAGAAGTGCATATGTTTGGATAAGGCACAGGGAATTGAACCAGGCTACTTTTAATTGTCATGTCTCTACAACTCGCTGAAAGCAACAACTGTGATCAACACAGACAAGCTGGGAAACATGCACTGTGCACACCAGTAAGAAGTCAATCTTTCATGCCTCACTTCTCCCCCGGCCCCCATCAGGAGATTATGGGGAGTAAAGCGAACATAAGACATTCCTGTCACAAATCTGAGCCCTTGAGATCACACGTTTAAAAAAAACACACAAACCCCAAACCACAAAACTCCTCCCGGTGCTCACTTCAGTTACTGCTGAGGTGTTGGGTTGTTACTTGGGCTGTTGGATTTTCTTATTTAAGACACTACTTGTACAGGGAGACCAGTATCCCTGCTGCCAGTCACATCCACCACACCGCAGGATTTCAAGCATCGCTGCTAAGAAAAACATCTTCAAAGTGATACTGGAGTAGAAGTGTCACACCAAGGGAGAGCTACCTGTCTATGCCTCATACTTCTTTAATGTCATGCCTTTGACAGCTTAACAACAGCTGAACAGCTTTGGTCTCAGTCCAAGATTTCCAGGCTGTGTGAGTATGAGAAGTATGACATTTTAGTTAGAGGCAAAGCTTCCGATTTGCTACAAACACCCATCTCTTTGAAGCTAAGCATGAGGAGCGCCGGTTCTGCAGCCCATGGCTCACAGCAGTGGCTGCATGGGGTTGAGTCTTGCCCTTCCCACTGCTGGTTTTAATGGGGCCTTTCCACAGCCTGTCCTCTCCACCCCACAAAGGAGGTACCAGCAGCAGCAGGTCGAGTTTAGGATCATCTTAATCTTTAACACAAAGCAAAACAAGCCCCACATGCCAGTGGTTTTCTGTAGATTTTCCTTCTCTCTTTCACCCTTGAATCCTTGTTTGCCAATGCAATATAGACTTCCACATCACAGTGTAGCTTAGGTCTCAGAGCATTTTAAACCTGATGCTCTGCTCCATCGTGATCAAACAGCTACCAGCTTTTCCTTGACAATAAGTATTTTTCAGGGACCAAGCCTAGGAAAAGCCACAAAGCAGAACCTCCTTGTATTAAATCAGTTCTAGTTGCTGGCCACAGCAGAAACTGAACTCCCTTTTGTAATCCATTCACCCTTGTTCGCATGAGGTAAAGAACCAATACAACATTTCTGAATGGCTAAAGCACTCAAGACAACACTGGAATACCAGCAGAGCAAACAAGAACAGTTATTGATGTTCAGCAAGAGGAGACATTCTTCAGCACAGTTATATTTCTATAGCCCAAGCACAGCTACAGGAGCTTTAACCACTGTCTCTTCAGACCTAGTAAGCTTATTTGTCTAGAGCCCACCATTCTCTCACTGTAGGAAGCAAATTACGTGCCTGCATCACTGCTTTGGCTTGCTTGCTGGGACCTGAAGTGCACTACATGCATGAATAGACTTCTATTTCTTCATCTGTAAAGGATAAAAAGCAACACTTCCTAAAGCAATGACCCCCAGCTAATAACGTCCATCAGGAAAAATGCAACTTCCCACCTGCAGAGCTCTGGATTATTTGCTTACCGGGCAGCACCATTTCAGTTAGGATGATGAAAGAAAGGCACATTCTGGAAGCACTTAGCAACTCATGGTAGGACTGCAACAAGCTGCACAAAAGTGCTACTTACTGGAACAAAAGAATCAAATCCATGAAGACTGTATGTTCTCCAGAGAAGTAGTCAAGCTCTAGAACATCTTCCTGATGGAGACCCAAAATTACTTCCCAGCACAGACACGACTTAAACCTTAACCTGAAAATAGCCCATTCTCCTGTGTATCAGCTGTTAAGTAGTGGCTTCTTTGGGGCTAGAAAGTCTCCTTTGCTCTAGAGCCAGCATACAGTGACCTACGCTACTACCTAACTTACTGCTGAGCAACTTCCCTGACTCTTCACCTCTAGTAAACCCCCACAAAGGTAAACACCCCCCAAAAAACCCCAAAACCCAACAAAAAACCCAACCAAAAACCCCAACCAACCAACAAAACCCCCTCCAAAATACCCAAAACCAAATAAACAAACAAACAAAAAACCCAGCCCAACCCAACCTCCCTCCCCCCCCAAAACAAGAACACAAAACCAAGATAGAAACCAAACCCCCACATGGGTAGGAGGATTTGGGAAACTGCTTTTCTAAGCAGGAGCTAATTCAAGCCGTCTATGGAACTCCCACAGCAGCATTTTGTAGTTAAGACTGGAGGTTATTGGTAGCCCTCATGGCAGGGAAAACGATTCAGAACTGAATCCGCTTTTTGGATTATCGTTAGAGCCACCTTTCTAATGACAGCCTCAAGTGTTTAAAGTCTGAAGTGTGAAGGTGGTCAGTAATAGGAACTCTTAGGAAACAAGCTCTTGGCTCTTTTCCTCTGAAGGGACAGAGTGGAACTATTCTGGAATTTCCATTCATTTAAATACATCCACTTAAATACACTCTAGTAGTGATTTTTCTTCCTTTCTTGTTTTATTTTGTCTTTCAAAAATAAGATGTCAGAAAACCTGACACGGTGCTCTACCATATGCTTAGTGTCTATTTCCAGCAGAAGGTGAGAATCTCATGATTGAATTCCCACCTGTGCCAAGGCCATTTTACACCAATTTGCTCTGTAGGAAAACAGAATAAAAGCAATAAAATCTGTGGAAGACTTGTATGTATGGGTTGCTGTGCACAGTTTCAGCATTGCCCATGTGAAAAGGGAGTACATATAGCAATTTCCATCTCTGCACAGTATTAAAACAGGAAAGCATTGCCTAAAGCCATCATCACCAAGCCCAAATGTTCTACAAGCTTGGTCAGATTCTGGAAAATAATTTGTCAGCTCGTTTCTGCAGCCCCATTTTCTTTTATTCTTTCAGTGTTCATGCTCATAAACTTTCCATTAAAAAAAAAAAAGGGAAAAAGAAAAAAAAAGAGGAAGGAAAAAAGTATTTTCCTGTAATCACCAGGTGACAAGATATGATAGTTTAAATCATAGCAATTGATATTGGAAACCTCAAATCATAAATGCCAGACTTGATGAATCTACAAATCTGTCCTTCCTGAAACAAATTTGGGTCTTGAAATCTTAGCATCATTCACCAGAGTCCTATTCCCTGATTTATTCATCGAGTCCTTCCCTTGAAGCAGCGTAATGATGTTTTCTCTCTGATGCCTAATTGCCAACTGGAGGGCTGTACAGCCAGTGATATCTTCCACATCAAGCAGAGCACCAGCCTTAATCAAAGTCTTTATAATGGCCATATTGCCCTTGAGAACAGCAAGGTGCAAGGGTGTCCAACCCACTTTGTTCTTAGCATTAACATCTGCCTTGCACTCCAGAAGATTGATGACGGTCAAAAAGGAACCCCTCTGGACTGCAAAATGGAGGGGGGTCCACTCCGACTTCTCAGCAATGTTGGGATCTGCCCCACATCTCAATAGCTCACAGACTACCGGCTCATCACTGTAGCGAGTGGCCAAGTGAAGTGGTGTCCAGTCCATGCTTCCTTTGGCATTCAGTTTGGCGTGGCTATCCTTTAGCAGGTGGATGATTTCAATGTGTCCTTTGAAAGAAGCCAGGTGCAGGGGAGTCCAGCCTTTGTCTGTCCTTAGCTCCACATTAGCTCCGTATTTGATGAGTTTCTCACAGATGAGATACTTTCCCCTCACCACAGCCAGGTGCAGGGCACTGTAATGATTCTGATCCAGGCTGTTGACAGAGGTCCCGTTCTTCAGCAAATAATGGACTACTCTGAACTTCCCTCTCTCCACAGCAACGTGAAGTGGGGTTCTATGGTTCTTCTGCTTCTTCTCCAGGTCTGCTCCTTGACTGGCCAGCAGTTTCACCAAGCTGAAATGTCCAAAGCAAGCTGCCACATGGAGAGCAGTTTTGCCATCAGCCTCCTGGGTGTTGGAGTCAGCCTGGCGAGACAGCAGTACTCGGGCCACATTCTCAAAGTTGTTCTGTGATGCCAAGTGCAGAGGGGTCCATCCATCGTGTTCTTGAGCATTTACCTGCGCCTGGTGGTCCAGCAAGAGGCGCACAATTCTGTCGTCCCCATTCTGAGCAGCAAAGTGAAGAGGTGTCCAACCATCTTCATCAGGCATATTGATGTCTGCACCATGCTCTATTAGAGCCGAGCAGATCTCTGGCAATCTCTTCTGAACAGCCATAATGAGTGGGGTGTAGCCACAGACCACCCGGCTGTTCACATTGGCTTTACAGCTCAGGAGAAACTTCACCTTTTCCACATTTCCCTGGATCACCATGAGGTGAAGTAATGTGAGGCCATTTTCATCGACTCTACAGACTTCCTCAGACAGGATGTCCTCTGGGCTTTCAATCTCACTGTAAGAAGGCGGGATATGAACCTCCTGATTGTCAGTTTCTATGGAGAGGGGAAACAAAATAGGAGAAAGAGAGTAAGACCAAGTCAAACAGCTTGGAGTGCATGTAATGGGAGGGAGAGCATGTGAATCTTCGTAGTATGAAATGAAATAAAAGTCATTTTAGAGATAAAGTGTATGAAATGAGGCAAGACTGCTACATGCAGTCTTTCAGAAAGCAGCTAGACATTTGGCCTCTCCCTCATGCAAATTATATCTGCTGTTTTCTGTGTAGTTCATTTCCCTTAGCTTAAAAAGAAGTCACTCACATAGGAAACTTTCCTTAGTCACATCCTTATCACTGGAGAGTGAGGAAATAGGCTTCACCTGCTTTATTTTTGAACTATAAAAGAAGTCTCCTACTTACCACCACTCCTGGTGTCTTGGGGGAAGGTGAATTCTTCTTTGTCACTCTCATTTTTACGAAGGAGAAAAGAAAAAGCCATAAACCAAAGTTGCTTATTTGCATTCTACAATGTTTGCACATAGTTCTTCTTAGCTCCCGCTCTACGATTTCATATTATCATTCCAGGGGGTTTTATCTAATGCTGTTATCACATCTAAAACTCAGCACAGCAAATCATGACACTAACAGGAATGTGGGAGCCTGAAAACCATCACTGGATATCAATGAGATTTTCCTCTTACTCATTTGCTCCCAAACATACATATATTCTATGTCTTTATTGCAGCATGTGTTCCCGGCATCACCCCAGCTAGTCGTTTTCTTTGTTGCACAGAAACCACCCCACCTCCTCAATCCTTTATACTCAGGCATCTTGTCTCTTGCTGACTGCACAACTAGGCAAAACCTCAAAACAGCAATAGTTCACACCTGCTACTTCACCCTGTATGAAGCTGACTTCTAGGCACAATTACACTCTAGTAGTTGGGCTAAAATTGTTCCTATCCTGAAACCTGATTTTTTTTGTTAGCCAGAGAAACACAGTGGAGGACTCCCTGGCATTTCCTGAGTGGCACTGGGAAGCCTTCCTTACCTGCTGGTTCCCAGAGATGGCAGGCTTGTGGGACATCTTCCTAACAAGGCGCTCGTTCTCTGGATCTACTACAAGGCTTTGTATCAATGACAGCAGCATGTCTGTTTCTACAGGGATATCTGCCAGAGCAGAAACACTGTTAATTGTGCAGACTACCCAGATATTCAGAACCCAGTCAATACCCAAGGCTGTGGAAGTCTTCCACATAGCCTCTACATGGGGAGGAAGGAAAGAGGGGGAAAGAGGATGTGTTGGCAGCAAATACGTACCAAGCATTTCCAAGATCACAGGCAATTTAACTGCCACAGAGTTATATGTGAGTTTATCCCCCACTTATTAATCCATGCAGCTGACCCTTGGCTAACATGTATCACATCAGCTACCTGTAAAGCTTGGCCTTTGCTTAGGGTCTTGGTCCCAACATCTCTTCATCAAGTCAACCATCTGCTGGCATTCCCCTGGCCAGTCATCGTTGATGGGCTCTAGGCAGGGCCTCTTCCCTGCTGCAACCTTGACTATAATGGCCATCATGTTGGCTCCTGTAAAACAGCAATGTGCACTGGGTTTTTTCTCTGTGAAGACGGCTGTAATAAACATTTAATAAGTGTAGAGCATGAAAGAAGTGTTCATATTTACCTGCATAAGGTTTCTTCTGCATAAGTACCTCCCAAATGACAATTCCAAAGCTGCAGGCAATGAGAGATCATGAGCAATAGCTGCCATATGTACACAAACATAAAGTTCACTTTTTGTTTCTATCTTCCTGAGAAATGGGAAAACTAGGAAAGAACTTCTTCAGGATGGAAGAATTTCATCCCCACAACAAAAGGACGTGAACTTGTGGATCATTACATACATCTCTGATGCCCCAGCAAAAGCGTTGGTGTAGTGAAGGAGTGACTTAGAGCATTTACTGTGAAAGTCAGGCTCCTGGTGCCTTTTTCTTCACTGTACCACATTGGGTGTTTGAGCTCTTGACTAATGCAAGTTCATGTGTCCACACAAAGCCTCCTTTGTTTCTTCTCTTGAGTTACAGTGTAGTGTAGTGACTAAGGAGCTGATGAAATTCCAGAACATGAATATGCATAGATATGTGGAAGTGGGCTGCAAAACACTTCGGCCAAAAGTTGAAATCTTTTCTCCACCTGTTACTGACCAAAATGAAGCTGAATACCAAAGCCAACAAGCAATATTACACTTACATTAAAAGCAAAAGTAATCTGAGCAGCCACTGCTGTTTGTTCTGTGCTCTAGTCTTACTCCTTTTCTATAGAAACTTCTACAACCTAACAGGGTATGATGATTTCATTCCTCCTCACCCTCTACCACTGAGGCTGGAGTACCACATGGCACACCCAGTGTATTCCCCACCAAGGACATGATGCAAAGCAGAGCGCCAGAACATGAGCAAACAAAATGAGGCAATGTGCCAGTCCCTCTGGCTCTGTGCAAGAGCTAGGTGCCAACCCTGGGTGACCTCTGAACAGCGAGGCAGCCCTTACCTGTATACATCATATTTGATTCCTGGGGGCTTACTGTTCTGGAGGAACATTTCTGGGGGGATGTAGCTCAAAGTGCCTCTCAAAGCAGAGCTTTCAATGTATTGCATTCGGCTTGACTGCTCCATCCATTTTGATAGCCCAAAGTCTGAGATCTGCAAGCAGAAATACATTAGAGCCTTCCCTGTAGTGCTCACAATCTCACATTCTTTGTATTAGCTGAGATATACCTCCATCCTTTGTGATGGGGGATTTGAGGAGGTGCCTAGCAGCTGAAACTGACTAAACCCTGATAAATCTGGAGTCAGCCCTTTCCTCTGAATGCAGCAGATCAGCATTTCCTTCTCAGCTGGAGCCTTAAGTTCCCAGTTCCGGCACAGGCTGTCTGTATGGTATTGAGAATACCATGTAATTTGTTTACCAGCTACTTCTTATAAGCCCCACTGGTCAATCTTTCATTGAGTGTTCCTGAAGAACCTAACTTAGCAAGATTTTGGACTCATTTGTCAAAAATAACCTTTCTATTATTTGGAGATGACCTGTCCCTACAAACACAGCATTAAGGTCATACCTTGACGTGCATATTCCCATCTAGGAGAATGTTCCCTGGTTTTAGATCTAAGTGCAGCAAAGGAGGTGTCATGCTATGCAGGAAATTCATAGCCAAGCCCATCTCATGAATAACCCGGAATTTGAGCTGCCACGACATTTTGTGAGTGGGAAGAATCTTCTCCAAGGACCCTCTCGCCATATATTCCATCACTATCCCTAAGGGGCTCTTGCAGACCCCATAGATAGTGACAATGTGCTGGAATTTGATCTTCTCCATCTTCGTTGCCTCTTCCATTAAACAGTTCATACTGGTCCTGGAAAGTAAAAAATAGATTTAAAAAAGTGGTCCTAAGAAATGGTATCAGTCCATTCACAGGCTAAGTTGCTGTACAGTAGCTTATGATATCCAGCCTTTCCAAGCAACCCTGCCTACCCCAAATGGTTCATTCCTATTTTCCCCTTGAATTGGTGATTATGCAATCACGTGGTGATCTTCTGCAGACTAAAATCTAACATAAAAGGGTGTTACGACTTTTCAGAACGAGCCAAGGCTTGCTGGGGCAAATTTATCCACCAGGCTCCTAGAGAAAGAGATCAAAACTTCCATCTTAGTCCAGCTCCTGGAAGACCTTCAGTGACCACAGCAAGCCTTGTTCGCTGCAGTGAAATTCCCAAGTGATGCTTCCCTGAAAGTGTGATGTCAGGAGCAGGCACAGCATAGTGAACCCTGCCTTTTCCATACACTACTTGTCCACAAAGTAGCCGCGGTGATAGCCTGCACACTACTTGCAGGTAGCCAGGATCCAATGACACACTAACCTGCTGAGCTTGAGGCTTGCATAGCCAGAGGGCATGCCCTGGCCATTCCTATTCCTATGCCTCTGCCTGCAGCTTTCTGTCTGTGAGCACGGTCAGTCCGGTCCCAGAGGGAGTCTAGACATGTTTGTCCATTGTTGCCAGTTTTGGCAGACTTGATTCACTAAATCTTTACATTTCCCAGCCTGCTGGACAAGTTGTGGTGCCCAGAGCGTGCTGACAGCAGCCAAGCAGTAAAGGGCCAAAACTGCATTCAAAAAGCACACCATGGGAATGAATCTGAGCCTGCAACAACATTACACCAGGCTACTAATAGCTTTAAACATAGTTCAGTTAAGCAAATCCTTCTGCCAGAGTTCCTCTAGCAGGCTCCCCATGGTAAGATGTATACCTCTGTAGTGAGGAAGCTCAGATATTGTCTTTCCCACTGTGGGAGAAGGTTTTAACACAAGAGACAGTTGCAACTTCTCCCGTCCAGGAAAAGTGTGAGCATGGAGAAAGAAGTACCAAGACACATAGCTTTTTCAAGCCCACAAAGAAGAGTGCTAGGGACTTTTAAAAGCTCCTCTGAAACTTTTTCCCCCTTTGCCCCCCTTCCCAGACAACTGTGCTGCTGTGTCTTGTTTTGTTTTCCAAAGCACTGAGTGGCCTGGAAGCTTTCAGTTTTGATTCTGGGGCTTGTACTTAGTGCTGACAGAGAAACCAGAACCTTTTTGTAATGTATTTGAGAAAGCTCATGACAGATTCATACACCATGCACTCAAAGATGCTCTCTGTGGGTATGTGTGCACTGGGCAAACTGCGCACTGAAAGTCTGCCTCTCACAAATGTGGAAACCTTCTAAAGCCAATAGAAAGAGGCACTGAGAAATATCCACCCAGATGCACAGGACAACAGGACTGATGCTGACCCTTTGTACAAGAAAGGAAGGATATGGACAGATGAGAGACAGAGCGATAAAGTAAACTGAAGGTGCAGGAGCACCACCAGGAGAAAGAGCATGTCGGGACAGTAAGGCAAGTGAGGGAGCTCATCAAACCCAGCTGGAAATTCTCTCTCCCTCAGCTTTAGATCTGGTGACTTTTATGACTGATTAAGCTTGATAGAAACCCATTAGTCCCTATGTCCAGCGAAAGCTTCAAATAAGTTATCAGACTGCTTTTATCCATATGCCCGTGTTAAGTTTGAAATGCCTACTTCAGACTCCAGATTTCAACACTAACTGTTCCGAATAAGTGCTCCTTTCCCACTTGCACATGCACGTACACACGAGAGAAAGACAGAAACAAATCAGTAGATCACCACTGTTTTTTCCACTCCCTTTGGACACTAAAAGTTTGACTGCCCAGGGAGAAGCAGCCTTGTGAAGATTCCCTTCAAAGCTTTAGCACCAAAAGACCACATATGGTTCTAACAGATAATTTGAGCTGCTGAGCTAGAAGAGACCGCACAGTTACCTCTCCATGCTGGAGTCCTGCAGCAGGTACGGAGAGCATTTCAATGCATAAACTGTTCTCCACTTCTTGTGCTTGACTTGGTACACGTGCCCAAAGCCTCCGCTGGCCACTTTAACCCAGTCTTCTTCAAAATCCGCCTTGTTAAAGACAGTTAAGCTGCCCAGTTGCCGGTCTTTCTCTGAAGTCATGACAGAAAAGGCAGCCTAGCTGACTGCCTCCTGCTAAGCAGGATCAGAGAAGAATAAAGGAGCTCTTCCGACTTCTAACTTGCGGAGGGAGGTAGGGAGTTACCTGAGATGAGCCATGTTACCTACTGCCAAGAGGCGGATCCTAAGCGTCGCTCTCATTTGGTATGCAGAGGAGCTCCATTGCTTAGCTCCAGGCACTCAGCCAGGCTGCTGCGCAGATCTTGGCCAGCCTGGGCGTATGTCTAGGTTTCCATGAGGCTACCCTTCGCTCCCCGATTGAGCACTGCATGGGCAAATACTGAAAGAACACAAGGTGGAAAATGGTGCAGTGCAACAACCCTTTAGCATGATGGATGGGATTAGACGGGATCCCTCACCTGAGGCATCAGTATATGCTGGGTGAAAGCAAGGCAGACTGATACCTAAAGGGAAGGAAGGTATTACACAGAGAGAAATCCACGAGGCTCCTCTGCAGCACTGCACATGTGACCTGGATGAAGAAGAAAAGTGGAAAAAACTCCAGAAAGAACAGAGAAGCCCCCAGAATTGCATGCGGCAAATGTGAGTGCGTGAACCTGAGCAAATAGAGCGAACGTGGTGAGCCAGAGAGGTTACCTCAGCAATAAATCCTGCATCAATGCCCAGAAGGGCATTTGAATAAACAAGAGTGTACTGAAGAGCAGGTCTAAGCAGTTTAGCCGTGTGACTGCTAGTAACAGCAAACATGCTTTGAGTTCCTTTATGCCTTCTCTTCCCAGCTTTAAAAAAACATAGTTTAATAACACTCGTCTGGGTCTTGTGCATGTACATCTTTAATGCCTTAGCACAGAAACTAGCTCTGTAGGTAAGTCCAAGTCAGCTACAACGTGGTGCTGCTTTCCTTAGCCCTGCTGCAATACAAATAATAACAATTAGTGTTCCTGAAGGGTGCTTGCCGTTGAGCCTGCCCGTGGAAGTTTTATCTGTGTATGAGATCGGAAGGGGTTCTTGGAGGAAGCCTGATGCAGGAGGAAGTGCGAGCTACCTCTGCCTTGCCTTAGACGGGAGGCGCTGCCCATCCCCGCGCCGGCGGGAGAAGGAAACAGCCCCCGAGGATCCCGCCCCCCCGCGAGGGGGCGCAAGAGCTGGGCGGCCGCGAGGTGGTGGTGGTGGGGCACGAGCCCGGCACGCGGGGGGGTGGGGGGGGGGGCGGCACGAGCCGAGCGCGTGCTGCAGCCCCCGAGGTTCCCGCCCGCCCGCGCGGGGGCCGTCACGCGCCCATTGCCTATAACGGGGGCACGCGCTGGGCTCGTGCCCCTCACCTCAGGGGCGCCTCGCGGGTGGGCGGGAAGAGCGGGCGCGTGCGGGGTTACCTCAGGGGGCGCCTGAGGCAGACGGGAGCGGGACCCGCCGGGGGACGGGGCGGGAGCCGGTGCCGCCGGGGAAAGGGTTGTGATAGCCTCGGGACGGGAGGGAATCGGTGCCGTCGTCTTGGTGGGGAAGGGTCTGTGATTGCCTCGGGGCGGGAAGGAGTCGGTGCCGTTGCCTTGGTGGGGAAGGGTCCGTAATTGCCTCAGGGCGGGGGAGAGTCTGTGCCTTCGGGGAAGGGGCTGTAATCGCCTTGGGATGGGAGGGAGCCGGCGCCGTCGCCTTGGTGGGAAAGGGTCCGTAATTGCCTCAGGGAGGGGGGGAGTCTGTGCCTTCGGGGAAGGGGCAGTAATCGCTTGGGGAGGGCGGGAAGGAATCGGTGCCGTCGAAGAAGGATCCGTAATTGCCTCAGGCCGGGAGGGAGCCAATGCTGTCGCCTTAGGCAGAAGGGTCTTACTTGCCTCAGGGCGGGGGGGAGTCTGTGCCTTCGGGGAAGGATCTGTAATTGCCTCGGGGCGGGAAGGGGTCGGTGCCGTCGCCTTGGTGGGGAAGGATCTGTAATTGCCTCGGGGCGGGAAGGGGTCGGTGCCGTCGCCTTGGTGGGGAAGGATCTGTAATTGCCTCAGGGGAGGGAAGGGGTCGGTGCCGTCGCCTTGGTGGGGAAGGATCTGTAATTGCCTCGGGGGAGGGAAGGGGTCGGTGCCGTCGCCTTGGTGGGGAAGGATCTGCAATTGCCTCGGGGCGGGAAGGGGTCGGTGCCGTCGTCTTGGTGGGGAAGGGTCTGCAATGGACTTGGGCTGTGGAGGGATCGCTGCCATCTCCTTGAAGGGGAGGCTCAGTAATTGCCTCAGGGCGGGGGAGAGTCTGTGCCTTCGGGGAAGGGGCTGTAATCGCCTTGGGATGGGAGGGAGCCGGTGCCGTCGCCTTGGTGGGGAAGGGTCCGTAATTGCCTCAGGGAGGGGGGGAGTCTCTGCCTTCGGGGAAGGGTCTGTAATTGCCTCGGGGCGGGAAGGGGCCGGTGCCGTCGCCTTGGTGGGGAAGGGTCCGTAATTGCCTCAGGCCGGGTGGGAGTCAGTGCTGTCGGGGGTTCCCCGCGTCGGGGGTCTGCGAGCTCCGCGGGCCGGGCTGGGCTCTGCGCCTTCCCGGGAGGAAGGCATCGCCGCAGGGGATGCAGCAGGACCACGGAGGATCCAGTCTTCGCCTGGAGCGGCCCGGAGCAGCAAAGAGTCCTTCGCCCTCGTCCCTGAAGGGAGCCCGAGAGCACCCATGCCGTGAGAGGAGCCGATGGGTGAGCTTTGGCGGAGCGGGAGGCAGGGGTGGCAGAGGGAAGGGGGTCGGGAGTAGGTGCGGGAGAACGCAGGGGCCGGTGGTGCTGTGGACAGCTCCCCCGGGGGCTGGGCGGGGCTGTGGGGAGCTCCCTGTCCCTTTCGTCCCTGACTGCATCCTCTCGCAGCAGCCTACGGAGCAGTCCGTCGTGTGGCACTGCGAGGCAAGAGCGAGCAGGGGAAGCCCAGGAGGCTGAAGAGCAGCGGAGCAGGGGAAGCCCAGGAGGCTGAAGAGGAGCGGAGCGGAGTGGGAGGAAGCCTGGGAGGCTGAAGAGGAGGAAAGAGAAAGGCACCCTGGGCACAGGGACCTCCCTATCACCGGGGCTGGGGTCACACAAGGGCGTCACCGGCACCTTTGGGGTGCCCTGGCTGGCTTTGAGCTGGGTGTCCTCCCTGTAACCAGGGTTGGGGTCTTGGCTTTTGCCATGTTGCTCCATGGGTGAGTAGCCTTCCTGGAGAGATGGGCAACCTTGTAAGCAGGGTGAGAGCCACCATCTCCACAGCCTGGGGTGGGGGAAGTGGAGCTCCTGAATATGGAGCATTGTGCCCCAGCCAGGATGGCCAGCCTGTAACTCAGGCTCCATGGGGCTTGTTGAGAGTGCTCAGCTGAGGGGGCCCACCCTGTAAGAAGGGCTGTGCGTGGCCCCTCTGCTGGGCAGGAGGTGTTGGGAGGGACCCCCTGTAATCAAATAGGTGTTTCTGGCCCCAGCCTTTCAGAGGCATGGGGCTGAGATATGTGGTTGGGCATGCCCTGCCCTAGGCCTCTTTCTCTCTGCTCTCAGCACCTGGGGCAGTTTAGGAGGGAGGACACTACTGGGGAAGGTGGGAGGCTGGGGGGAACCTGCTTGGGACCTTCCTCTGAGGCTGATGTCCCTCACTCCTCCGGGCGGAGGACCTGGTTTTTGACTGAGCCCCCACTTCCTTGGCAGCCGTTCCTGGACAAGAAGAACATTGTGTGGAATGGTGCCAGTGAGCACCACAGGTGAGCTAGACGAGGGGCGGCGGGCTGAACACAACAGCACTGCCAACACCTTTAACTGGTGGTGCACCAGGTGATCTCCCTGTAAACATGGCTGGAGTCTTTGGCCTTTTGCCACAATGCCCCATGGTTTGGCTGCCCAGAGAGCGTGGCAACCCTGTAAGGAGGGTGAGAGCCACTGTCCCTACACCCGAGGGGGAAATGGAGCTCTCTGGACCCCCAGGCCACCCTGCAAGCAGGGGAAGGCCATTTCCCTGCCCCACTCCTCTGCCCCAGAGGCTTTCTGCCTGCTGGTGGCCTACCCAGCGTGACCCCCTGTTGTCAGGGCATGTCGCATCATTTTTTCCTTGGCGTGTTGAAGCTCTCTGGCTTCCACGCAGCCCAGAGGCCTGGTCTGAGGCTCTCCTCTCCTGCTCACAAGTAGGGTGACTCCCCAGACATTGGCTGCACAGAGCCCACGCTCTCTTTGTGGAACTTCTGTTTTTCCCTGTTTGTGTCTGTAGTTGTGTGTGTGTCTTTGT
Organism: Psittacula echo; assembly: GCF_963264785.1. Lineage (NCBI taxonomy): Eukaryota > Metazoa > Chordata > Aves > Psittaciformes > Psittacidae > Psittacula > Psittacula echo. The sequence continues at coordinate 1,307,789 of NC_137754.1, forward strand.
GTGTGTGTGAGAAGGAGAATGAGCTTGTTTAGGCCCTTGTTAAAATAACTGCAGCGTACTTAGCCTGAACTTCCCAGGAGAGCAGGGCTCTGTGCAGTAACAGGGGGGTCCCCTCTGAGTCCGCGAGCAGAGGGACGGTCTGGACTCGCCCCTTCTTTCCAAGGACGGCGCCAAGCCACTTAGTCGTGGTGCAGGCAATGCGACCTGCCTATAGTCAGGACCTGGGTCTCTGCCTGCATGGCTTCCTGTCCTGCTGGTGACCCGCCAGCGTGACGGCCCTGTCTCTGGGGCGTGTGTCACAGTCCGTTAAACTTTCTGTCCCCTGAAGCAGCCCCAGCTCGCTTTAAGCAGAGCCTAGGCAACTGCTTTAGCCAGCCTACAGGAACGAGCCCTCCCTCGCCCTTTAGAGGGCGCAGGCCTACCTTTGGCTGGGGTGACCTCCCCCTCGTTGGGGTTGAGGTCGCTCGCTGGGCTCTTGAAGAAGTACGTGATGATGGTGATGATGATGATGATGATGATGATGTGGATGTGCTGCAGCCAGGACGGCCCGCCCGTAACTCGGGCTCAGGTCGGAGCCTCAGGCTCCGTGGGGCTTGTTGGGAGTGCTGAGACGAGGGGACCTACCCTGTAAGGAGGGTTGTGAGTGTCCCCTGCTCCCAGTGGGAGTGCTGGGAGGGCCCCCCTGTAAGCAGGCGGGTGTCCCTGGCCCTAACCTTGCAGGGGCAACAATTCAGAAGATGTGTCTTCTCATGGCAGAACTGGAATGGCTTCTAAAAATCCAGGGAACGGCACTGAGCCAAGTACCTCCCCCAGACCCATAAAGACCCTCCCAAAAGCACTAAGGATGCTGTAGTGTGACTGCAGCCCCGGTGACAGGGACGTCCCTTTGCCCAGAGTGCGTTTCCCTGGGCCCTTCAGCCCGCTGCTTCTCTGGCTCGCATTTGCCTTGCAGTTCCACACGCGAGGGATGCCTCTGTTTAACCTTCTCCTCCGGGGGCTGCTGCCAAGGAACAGGGGAGCCTTTGCCAACTCCTCCGCCCGGCGGACCGGGGGGTGCCCGCCCCGGAGGAACCTCCCTGCTTTTCTCTGTCCAGAGTCCTGAGACTGAGAGCAGAGACCGAGCGGACCAGGGCACGGCGAGGAGGGTGGGATGGGAGCAGGTTGAGGGTGGCCAGCGGCGCTTGCTCGCTTCAAACACCACCCAGTTTGCAACCAGCTGCTCGGCGTTAAAGCGACAGCTTCTCCTGAGGGGTAGGGACCCACCTCAGGAAGTTCTGCCCAAGCCCCCAAAACATCCCGGGAAATGCCCTTGCCAGAGCTTCCAGCGATTCCGCTGCCTCTAGGGCAGGAACTGCCCGCACTCTACAGAGCGCGCAGCTGGCAGCCTGTGTGGGGTGACCGCCCCGCTAGCGGGGTGCGGGTCAGGGTGCCCCTGAATGGGAGAGAGGGAGCCCCCGAGGGCCTTGGGGACCAGGGCCCCCGCCTCCAGCCGCTGCTTTGCACGCCCAGCAGCGTGTGCCCAGGGTGCCGCCTCCGAGCGCGCCTCCAGCGTCGGCGGAGCCCCGGAACCCCGCTCCGGTGAGAAAAGGCGATTGCCGAAGTGTTTGCGGTGGAGGGATGAGGGGTAGGGAGCGTGGTAGGGAGTGTGTGTTTGCTGGCCGGGCCCGCGTCTCTTTGTCCGCCCGGCGCAGCAGCGGGGAGCAGTGGGGACTGCTCGGCCCTGACCGCGTCCTCCGGCCCCTGCAGTGGCTGCCGGCGGAGGAGAACAAGGAGGCATCCCTCGGATGTGAAAGGAGCCGCGAGGCGAGACAGAGAAGAGGAGCGGAGAGAAGCGGCAGCGCGGGAAGGAGGGGCGAGGGGAGAGCGCTCCTGGTCAGGGGATCTCCCTGGCCGCGGGCCCCTGGAGCACCCTGGCCCTTTGGGGATGATGCCTGTGCCTCTGGAGCAGGTCCCTGTCTCCTTGCGGTTCCTGCTCCTCTGTGTCCTGCAACAGCTTCTGTAGCTGCCCTTTTCTCAGCTATTCAGTGCCGCGGGTACCCAATAAAGTGCTTTCTCCAACCGTCTCTTGTCCATTTGGCTATTTTCCTGCCCAAGTCTGCTTTAAGTGATGCAGCACAATTCCAGCACACACGCGTTTTTAACCCTCAGCAGCCACTGGTATTTTTTCTGTGTGTTGGTCCTGGCTGGTTGCAAGGGGAAACTCTGGGATATCCAGTGGTGGTTTCCAGAGACGAGTTTGGTGGTGGGGTGGTGTTGCTGTTGGAGTGGTTTATGCTGATTCACAGGGCAAGGAGTGGCATGTGCAAGCTGTTATGGGCAGAGTTGGGGGTACAGAGGTGTGCAGTCAGAGTGAGTGGCACACAGAGCAAATTAGGGCAGGGTTTCTGAGTGTGGGCAAGGCCTCAGCCCTTGCTGACCATCTCAACCTGCATCATTGTGCATCTTGAGGCTGGGGAAGGCCATCGACAATGGCAGCATTGCCATTCGCTTGAGAAAAGCTTGTGCCGCATTGTGCTTGTCCTCGGCTCCAAAGGTGGGTAGCGCTCTGCAGGTGAGTGCCAGCAAGTGGGAGTGGAGGTGACAAGAGGGTGGTGCCTGGGCCAGGAGCAGCTTCACACTTGGTGGGCAATTCTTAGGGAGCACCTGCAGTACTGTGTGCAAGATAAGCCCTGAAAACTTGTGGTGTGGGTGCTCAGTCCCCATGGGAGGATGGAGAGGTCTGGCTTGCCCTGTGCAGCCCAATTTCAGTCTTAGGAATAAATGCTTCTTTGCATTCTTAACTGTCTTCCACTATGTGGATTTTACTAACAGGCAGTTAGAGGAAACTTGCTTCCACTGATAGCAAGAAAATAGTAAAGTGAGTAAAGCAAAAGGATAAAGGGACTCAGCTCCTTAAGCTATAAAGATGAGCAGCTGGATTTTCACCCACATGTCCAATTAATACACATGGGGTTTGTAATTTTTCCTAACGATCCACTTTCCTTGATGGCATGGCTCTAGTCCACAGTGCTTTTTTATACATGGCTCTCCTGCACCCTGTTTTCCCATTTCTATGAACAGACTGTCTGCTGGTGATGGCACATACTGCATTTTAAGCTCTGTTCTCCCTTATAGCTGGACCACTACTACAGTTATTTCTCTGCACTTGGTGGACTTACTTATAGAATCATGGAATCAACTAGGTTGGAAAAAACCTTTAAGATTATCACATCCAGCCATTGCCTCAGGACTGCAAAGACCACCACTAAAGCATATCACTGAGGGCCTCATCTACACCGTTTCTGAACACTTTCAGGGATGATGATTCCAGAAGGAAAGGAAGGAGAGACATGCTTAAAGCTGAGACAGGCTATCTCGTTCCCTGGGTCAGCAGCAAGATCAATTGCTTTTCTGATCATTGTAGCAGCAGCGTGGGATCTGCAGGACTAGTCAGCTCCTCAGGGTTCACAAGCCATGGATTTCTCCGAACTCTGCATAGTTTATGTGTTTGCTTTTCTGTCTATGATGCAGCCAAAGGCTTATGAAAGCACTGCCCAAGACAGCAAAGCCAGTAAGGGATCCCAGCAGAATGGGTACCAGCATTGCAGAATCAGGTCCTGGAAATAAAGAAAGAAGTAGTCAAGCAGTGAATAGTGTTAAGAGAGGGAGGGCGAAGAAAGAGAAGGTTCAACTCCGATTCATCTTTATAGCATGCCAAGCAGGCATGGCTAAGTTCCTTTCCACAAAGCAGTCTGAATGGGTAGTGCCTTTACGAACACTCTACTTTCTTTGCCATAAGATCCCAGCAGTAAATAGTCATTGTATAAACAAGTAAAACCACAGTAAGTTAGGTGACTCTCAGGGATGGTGCCAGTTGATTAAAGAAGTCTCTCAAGCTGATGATGTACCAGGTTCAGCATCACTATTTTCTAATAGCTGGACAACATCTAATTAACATTAACCAGCTGCTGTATTTCACCTGTGAACAGAAAGGAAAAGGAAAGCAGTCCTGGCTCATGACCCACCTCATTCTGTGCCTCATGTTCCTAAGTTAGAGATTTGTCCAGTTACCTGTGGATAGTTTTTCTTGCTGTACCAGATAACTGCCTCTAAATATGGGGACTCCTCCCTAAGCTCAGCACAGAAAATGACTGCATTGCTCTTCCATTCTGAAAGCTGCAAAACTTACAGAAAAAATTTAAAAGGAGGCATCTATACCTTGACTCCTCCCATCTCACCTCACCTCACCTAAAACCCAGTCTCTAGATGGAAAGAGTTAGCATCTCTCAATTATTTTAATGACGTTCCTCATCCTCAGTCTATGTGTCCCACCAAAATACTATGACATGCAGAAAATTTCTTTCCAGCTAGAGGACATTCTGCCTTATTTTTCTCCTCTCTCCTCCTTCTAAAGCTTCATTTCCTCCAGAGGATGCATTTGGCTATGTCTCCTGCCTGAAAGTCTACTGGATCTGATACTGATTAACCATCATGTTTGGGATTTAGGAAGGCCAAAACAAAGGTGATGAGATGTTGGGATATAATCTAGTCATATGAGATGGCTGTCAATAACGTTGCTCAAAGTGTGCTGGTTTTCTTACAGCAGGAAAAGTCAAACAGAAACTTCTGCAGAAAGAGATGAACAGAAACAAGGAAAAATCAGGAGACCCACCTTCCACAGGTTTATACAGAAACCTCCCCTTCGTTCGCAAAACTGGGCCCAATGAGATCAGGTTGTGCAGGTTTCCATAGCTGTTCCTGTCACTTGGCTGGAGAAGTGGCTCCACACTTTCAAAGCAGTCCTGGGAAAGACATACAAAAAACATCTCAAAGTGTCCTTACTGCCAGTGCCTGAGCAGAACCTGCTGCATCAGAGACTGTGCACAGTCCATAGCAACCACAGTGCTGACCGGAGCAGCCTCCTCAGGCTGTCTTTGTCCAGCTTTGCTATCATTCCAAAAAGTGGGTTGCCTAACGGTTGAGCCAGCCCATATGTAAATGTCTATTCATCTTCCATATCCCAGACCCAGGACAACTGAGCCCTTTCGCGTAATTCTACAACTCAAAATTATATAGATCTGCTGAGCCTTTTCCTTGTGAGTCTCCTGTAAGGTTGCTACTTGCTTATTTGTTCATATGCTTCTTATGCTGATTATGTGTAAACTGAAAATAAATCACTGTGAGCTCAGTTTAACTGAGAGTAGAAATGCAGCTGGGGCTTTGGGGGGGGGGGGGTAATGCAGGAGATGACTGAGAAAGAACTGTATGAAATGGAAGAAGGTGGAGCTCTATAAACTACCATCAAGATTCTTTACTGAATGGACTGTACTTGCTGGAAGCACCAAATCTTCCCAAAAGTTCTTTAGCCCTGTGAGAACGGACCTGTCCATACCTGTTCACATCCTGTGCCATGCAGACACACGTTAAGCTCACAGTGCAAATAGGCCACTGAGTGATTCAGCATCTGGAACAGCTGGATGGTGAAGCTAGCAGCTCTGGATTTACTGCTCTGTAGTAACTGGATGTGTCTGCATTCAAATGGCAACCTGGCAAGGACAAATGGCAAACAGTTGCAAATTCAAGCTGTCCCCAACTAAAAGCAGGGAAGCTGCCCCTGTTGCTGCTGTGGAGGCCATAGTCCTAGAGCAGCAGAATTCTTTCTTGCAGGCTGACTTTGCTGCAATCATTAAAATGGCTGCTGTAGGGTGGTAATCATTACCCGACCTAGACAAACTCCGAAGCATTGCAGAGGTGATTTCTTGCTATAGCCAATATGAGCAAATCAGAAAACTCTTTTTCTGATGACAGTAATGCATAGCATTTCTAACGCACATTTCATGCCCCAGTGGCTTTTCAAATATTAACTAATGAATCCTCTGATTTCCTTTTGCTCAACCCAGACAAGTTAGGCATGAATAACTGTGAAATGCTGGTGGAGAAATGGAGGCCTGTGAGGAACCGTGCCTCCCACCTTTTGGCTGCTCTGCTGTCCCCTAGCAGGTGGGTGCAAGGAGGATGCTGATATTTGTGACAGCATGGCATGGAGAAGCAGAATGGCTTATTTACATACATCAAAAGGCAAGGATAGGACTTTTTCCATGAAGATTCTTTGTCCTGTCAAGCCCTTGGTATTAATTACAAGACGGTTAGGGGAGCAGAGTAGTCTCAGATTCATTCTTACTGCTTTGAGCATACTCTGAACTTTAAAAAGATCAGACTGCAGCCATAGGATACAACAGAGAGTGTCTTTTAAGGATCAGCCCATTCCCAGCTCAGGCCCAAGGACAGGTGCAAAGCTATGCCCAGCCCTGCAGCTCCATGTCTGACCTGTGGAACAAGCAGCACATTGCGCCTGGTCCCCTTGGGCTGGTGGAAGGTGTCACACAGCATGACCGGATCTGCAGCACGGGCTGGCTGCTGTTACTCTGCACAGTGATTAAAGCCAGGAAAGTCTCTTGGGAAGGCACTGACGCATCAACTTCAGGGCCTGCTTCTGCAACAGGGTGCAAGCTCATCTGCACGGTGTAGTTACCAGAGCCGCAGACATCATCACTCACAACTGCAAGGCTTTAGGGAAACAGGGAAAAAAAGCTGAGGCCCAGCTAAGCTCCACAGCCTGTTAGGAATAAACCAGCGTTAAGGTGAGTTTCCTCAGTGAAACCAAACAGTAAGTTGAAGCAAATGAGCCACATGTAAACCCTGGCATGACAGCCGCCCATGTTCAGAACCACCTCCCGCCTCTGCACAGTCAAATCATTTTGAATGAGGGGAGCCTGGGATTTCACTGTGTGGGAATTTCTACCTTCTTTGCCAGTGCATTTGATCCCTTGAGCAACACCGAATGTTCCCACTTGCAAAACTGCATGTAGATTGTTTGGGGAGAAAAGGCAGAGAGTTGAAGGCTATTGTGAGAAATAAAACTAGGTCTGAAGGACAGTATTAACATCCACAATGTAAAAAGACTTTTGTTTGTTGTTCTGATGCAGTCATTGCTGAATGAAGTGTTTCTAAAACCACAGTACAGAGTACCCATGTTACTGAGCCCCTGGAGCAATTAGGATATTCCCCGTCTCCTTAAATCACAGCATAAATACACAAGAGCAACTACACTGAGATAATTACCTATTCAAAATGGTGGCATCTGGCTGCAGAACACTCCTCTGATGTGATTCACCCAGTGGTGCACCGGGCTCCGGATCCAGCAGTGCTAGAACAGTTACTAAGCCTTCAGCTGCTTCTGTTACTTCAGTTGTTCTGACCATCTCCTCTGCCTCTGTGTTCAAGAACAACCTCTCAGATTGTTCAGTGTTTGCAACATCCAGCAAGGAATTCCCCTGCGGAGTAACTGCTACCAAACTCTGCGAAGAATACAAGGGGCTCTCTGGGGTTGGAAGGAACTGGATTAGATCTCTGGCTAGAAGCATCTCAGTAGCATCATCAGTTACTTGACTGAAGACAGCTGACTGGTTAATAACCTTATTTACAAGCTTATCAGCAGAGACAGAAAATGCTTTTGTTGCAGATGTCCCAGGGCTGGAGTGACCACTCTCATGCTCAGTGTTATCTTTCAGCGATACCTTCCCCAAAGGGTGTCGTGGTGATGCCTGATGTGATGAGGCCAGGGGTGCCTGAGTGGGCAGCTGGCTAGTGGTGGCTGCATGTCCTTTCACTAACATGTCCTCACTCTTCCCCATTGATGTAGAGACCACAGATGATTTGTTCACTCTAGCAACTGCAGGCAGCACCATGATTGGATCAGATTGGATAGTTGATGTTGGCAGGTGAATCACCGTTTTGTTCACAAGTGAAGAGGGGCTATAATCACCCTTAGATACAGAGAGAGAAGTCATTGCTAATGAAGGCTGTGATGTGTTCTGTGTCAACTTAGGCTGTCTCTTAAGAGGAGCAGTAGATGCTGCAGATACTGATGGTTGCACCGAAGTTAAAACTACCTTATTCCCAAGAACTGCCGTGGGGAGTTGCTGCGCCCTTGTGTTAAACACAGCTGACAGAGACACGCTTCTTCCCAAGAATTTACCAGTTCCTATTTTTCTTGCATGTGTGGTGATTTCTGTTGGCTTTGTATTTTCTTCTATGTTGGCCAATTTAGTAGGGGCTTGATGGATTTGCTTGTGTTTCATGGATAATAGCAGGGGAACATATGCAGACACAGGTGAAGGAGGGCTTGCAGGAGAGCTGGCATACATCCTTGGATGTGTAATTGTAGCCAGAAGTTCCCCAGAAAGTGTTGGTTTTGTCTGTAGCTTTGTTGAAAATGGGGTATGCTCTGGTGCCATTGGTGGTCTCTCTGTCATTAGAAAGGGCTTAGGCACAATGGGAGTAAATTCCAAAGGTTTAGTAAGGTCAGGTTTTACAGAAGTGGTGTGGGTTTGTGCTGCTTCAGTACGCATACTGACTCCTCCTGAAGTGCTACCCACTTCAGAACCTCTGTGACCTTTCCCAGCTGGAAGTGTTGAGAGAGCTGATGATGTGCTGGGTGGAAACTGAGCTTGTGATGGAAGCCCTTGGAGTGACTCAGTACTTAGGAGGCTTTGCAACATAGACTGCAAAGGCATGATGCCTGTAGACATCTTTAATGGGTCTTTCGTGGTTCGAGCTGAGTGCAAGGTCAAACACTCCAAGCACTGTGGATGGACAGAGGAAGACATGGGCGCTAAGCCTTGGTGATGGCCAGCAGTTTGCAGCAGTAGTTTCTTACCGGGCTGAACCTGATCTACAGTCCCTGTAATAGTAAATGGAGGTTGGGCAAGTATTTGAAAATCAGAGCGTCCCTTTGCTGACAGTAAAGCAATTGCAGAAGAAGAATGTGGCATTTCAGCAGTGAAAAATACTTCAGGGGAAATATGGGGGCTATGCTGTGCAGACACAGCTACTGGTGGTGCAGTGGAGGTGAAAGGCTCTGCTAACTTACCCTTATGTAAAAGCAAATCAGTTCCCTTGGTCTCCTGGGCACTGGGAGCAGGTACCTGCGTTTCTTCAGGCAGCCTGTGCGGATGTGTGGCCTGCACTGTAGTGCTACTTCTCACCTGTGGGTCAAGCAAATGGCTTGATGCTGAGGTAACAGCTTGAAACAAACTAGTGGTGGCTGTATAATTAGGATAAGTTAGTGCTGGCTGAGAAGTTACTTTTGTTTTCTCTCTTGGTTGGCTAGATGGAGTGAAGAGCCTCAAAAGGTTACTAGTGGGATAAGAAGAACTAGTTTTCATAGAGACATCACGGCTGCTTTCAGGGGTACCCAAATTCAGATCTTGCTTGTTTGTGAACAAGAGGGCAGTTTTGTGGCCATCTTCACCTTCAGGAGAGGGCACCAGCTGAAAATCTGGCCTGTCAGTTGGCAAAAGGATAAAAACAGGCTTGACCAGAATTAAGCTAGAAGGACTCAGATATTGTAAGTTTGCAAGGTTCAGAACTGAAGAATTAGATGCTGCCAGGATTTGCTGAATGGAAAGCAGACCCCCAACACTAGTATCTGGGAGTTGTGTAGGTAAAGGGGAATCTTGCATGGGCTGAAGGCATATCATGTCATTACTACGTTTAAGCAGAAAAGACAAGTATGGGGATGATGGTAGCATTCTAAGTTGATCACCTCTAAAAGCACTGAGGTTTTTGGTAGCTGCACCATGTGACATACTGAACTGCTGCACTGCGGCTGCTTGTGCCAGGTACGCTGGGATCTCATCAGAAACACTCGGCACCACTGGTTTAGGATCTGCTGTTGTTGATTTGGACTGGCCTCCCTGTGCATAGAGCAAGGGCAGTTCTGAAGCAAAAGGTTCTACCCTGCCAGCTTGCTGGACCTGGGAAGCTGGAGGGGCAAAGCTGTGAAGAACAGCTTTCTGGTTCCTGTTGCCATGCAGTCCAGAGGGGCTGGGGACTGGGATGGCTTGTGTCCCTGGGGGAGAACCAGTTTTACCTAGCTGCAGTGAGAGATTTTTCTTTCTCTTGGAGTCTTCCACTGTGCTCATCTGCAGCATCACAGGGAAGGCTTCCTGAGATACAGGGTGGGCAGAAATGCCTTGAAGTTGAGGCCCAGAACCAGTAGACATGGATGAAGTTGTTCTGTGGAGTTCTTTCTCAGCAGAGCTGGGCATGCCCATTAGCTGCAATCCAACATAAGTAGGAAATGGTGTACGAGGCGGCTGAAGCCCTGCATGAACAGCATTAGAAGTGCTTACAGGTTGAAGGGCTGCATTCGCAAAGGTAGGCGTACCTGGAAAGGGTGCAGATGTTGTTACTTTTGGCTCTTTAGTAGTTTGGGAAAGCTTTAATGTGGAAATCCATGACTGGCTTAATGAGAATGAATTCGCAGAAGCCTGTAGGCTCTCAGGGGATCTGGATTGCTCAGGTTTACTTGTCACTGGCTGATGATCAGTTTCTCTTTGCAAGACTGGAACTGCAATTTCTTGAGAGCTCCTGTTGGGTTTTTGGGAAACATATTTAGTGCAGTTGGGAGTCCGGGACAAAGAGTGGGGCCATTGTCTGTCAGTTGTGCTAACAGGCCCTTGAAATGAAGATGGAAATAAGTCATCATGAGCTAGAGCTTCCAGGTGCATCAGTAATGAAGAAGAAGGTACAGTGCCTTGTGTCTGAAGAGCAGGCAACTGGGTTGGGTGTCCAGAACCATTTCTTACAGCTGTTGTTGAGTTTCTGGCGTTAATACCTGCTATTTCTTGCTTTGGAGATAAAATAGGGGGAAACTGAATGGCACTTGTCTGTGTCATTCTGGAATAGACCACACCAAGGTCCCTTGAAGCTGGCTTTTGTAGGGATGCAGAAGTTGTAGCTTCAGCATTCATACTCTGAGTCTTCTTCAGGTATGCAGGTGTCACACCAGCTTTGCTGTCAGGCTGGACTTGTGGATTTATGTCTCTTGTCCTTTTGCTAGTGGGAGGCGTTCCTGTTGGTAACCAATGCACCCTTGCACTTTCAAGAGCAACCTTAACTCCGGTGGGAAATGTGGATGTTGCCATTTCTTTTCTTGGAAGATAAAAATTTACTGTTGAAGTCAGAAGAGACGTTTTAGGACTTAGCACCTCCATCTGCTTCATAACACGAATGGAAGAGGGAGCTTTAAACTCGGGAGAGTCTTGATGTATCCCCCCACTGAGAAAGGGCTGGGGGAGCCCAGTGCTAGAGCTGGTAGGATTGCAACCAGCCTCAGTAGTATTTTCTGGTTTTCCTTGCAGTGACCTTTCTGGCTGTTCCACATGTGGGGTAGCCTGTGGCCCTTGCATGGAGACAGGGATGCTTATGCTACTCAAGAGCTTGCTAGGAAATGAGTGTCCATCCTGGAGTTCTGAAGCTGCTGCTTCTGTGTGTGGTTGCTCAGGCTCCCCCAGGTTTCTAACCACCTCCTTGGACAGCGCGTCTGCTCTTTCTGCAGCTGGCTCTGCATGGACAGGAATGAAGTCAGCTGTCACTTCACTGGTGGGCTCAACTGCTGGACTCTGAAAATTGAAGGTCGCCGCATCTAAGTTATCTTCTGTAGTGGAAAATACTTTGCTGGACACCGGGATGCTCTCAGGTCTTGGCTGGGCTTCTCCGGGAAGGCTTAGGCCAAATACTTCACTGACATGATGCTCATTCCCAGAGGCACCTAGCAAACAGAAAACAAGCCCTTTGCCTATTCAGTTGAACATGAACTTTTAGCAGCTTGCAGCAGCACTTTGCAACAGGCTGAGTGGGAGGGAAGCAGAAAGTTGAGTGGCTGCTGGCTCTGTTCAGAACCATACAGGAGGGAGGATGGGCAGCTCCATATAGCTGGCTGTTATAAGTCTGATCCTCTGCTGTTTATATTCAGTGTCATATGAAGGATGACATTTAATACTTTTGCCATCCTTAAAAAGCATTAACTAGCCAGAGAAGAGCCCTTTATCTTAATTGTATGAAGATATCAATGACAACTGAAAACACAATGAGAATGAAACCCCTCAGCTTGCCTGAGGACAGGTGAAGCAAGATTAATGTATACATGAATGAGCTCAATCACTCCTTTACCACTCTCTTCCTCCCCCAGAATCCCAGTCCTGATGCATACTGGGTGACCATCAGGAAAAAGCCGGTTTGTTTTGTGGAAGTGGCATACAGCAGAGAGAACATAGCAACTTCTCTACCTTTAGCTTCTCAAATCAAAAGCAGAGACCTTGTAATTTAAAGAGGCAGATCTGTGGTTTAAAAGGGTATTGTTCTACCCATAGATGTTACTTATTTTCCTCTCTTCACATTCAGAAGGTTGCCATTCCCAAGTATGCTTTCCAAACCAAGGACTAAAATATGAATCTACTTTCCTCTCTAAAAACTTTAAGCATTTTCCTTTAGGCATCTGCCAGAAAACACATGTATCTAGAAGCTAAAAAGCAATTTTGTATTTAAGCTGTTCCCAAAGAAAAGGCAGAATGACATGTTACTGCATGGTGAAGAGGGGCACCCACACTTAATGTGATAAACAGCAGTGCCTGGAAAAGTATATTCTGAGCAAGGCTTCAGTAGACATGAGTTTGATCCTACTCTGTGAAAAGTGACCCCCTTCTTCCTTCCCCTTTCTTCTCCCACCTGAAAGACACAATATATACTCTGGGCAATGGACTGTCTCTCAGCTCAGATACATAGCACAGCTCTGTCCTGATCTGGAGCTGCTAATACTCCCACAACACAAACCACTTACACCAAACCTTGAGCCTCATAGCACAGCTGTACAGAGGGAAGCTGTTCCTTTAGCTTCTTGTTATTACACACCTGAGACTGAGAGCACAATACTTAGCATAGTTTTTCTACCCACTAATAACAGAGGAAAAGAAGGCAGGAAGACAGCAAATGAGATTAGAACAAAACACATCACTCACCAGCTAAGTCAAATAGCCCAGCTGCAATGAGAATAAAGGTGGGGAATTTTTCCTGCATCTTCTGAACCAGCTCTGGAGTCATCCCAATTACTATGTTCAGATAGGAAGCAGCTTGCTGAGGAGTCACTGCTGCTTCTTAGCCGTGGGCATTTGCTGTGTTTGTTTTGGGAGGGCAGTGTTGGGTTACTTTATAAGAGCTTAGGGCAGACAGCAACCAATAATCTGCTAAAAAAAAGAAGCCTGCACCAATTGGAGTCAATTTTTCACTGAACAAGGCAGTGCATTCACGTGCATGGCAAAGATAGCAAACGTGATTGAAAATACGAGAGGTTGCCTATGTCCGGCAACTCTTTACCTCTGCAGAAACAGTTAAATTGCTACTTTGAGTACTGTGTGCAGTTCTTCTAGGGATGACAGCAACTGGTACGTGAAAGGTTCCACTAAGCAAAACCCAGCTTGTCAGTCAAACCCAGGAATTACCTTTAGCTTTTAGGCTTTTAAGGATGATTTTGACTCACCTGTGATTTTCCGGTGACACATTACACCTGCTGTTCCCCTCTGACATCCTCCCTCTGCAAATGCAAGATTCCGTAACTTTCTTTTCCTTAAGACAATGCCTATTTGGACTTGAATCCTACACCCAGTAGTTGTTACCTATTTACCCGGGCAGGCTGTAACTTAACAGTAGGAGCTTAAAAAATGAAAGTGAGATTATCAATTATGTGCTTTTCTCTGTGAGGGGAATGAAAACCAGGTGCAAGAGAATTTCCTTCTGAAGTGGGAAGATGATTCAGCTGTTGTTTTGAAAAGGAGATGCTATGTAGCTTGTCAGACACTGCTCTGAAGGACAAGATTATATACAGGGTAGACACCCCCAGGAGTCAAGGAGGCAAACTGGAAACCTGTCTTAAAGTCAAACATAACTGGCCTGTTTCCTGCCATGTAAAGGTAATACATTCTTTGTTCCCCGTGTTCAAAACCAAGGCCAAAATCCCTGTCTAACCTAAGTTCTCCAAGTTTTTATTATAGCTTTGTGTCTATGTGCATCTATTGATTTGTGAAGAGACTATTCATTGCATTTGACAGACTTCCTCCAGCAGTACTTTAGCTGTCGAGGAGATCAGAGATGAACACAAGGAGCCATGAGAAAGTACTTAAGATGGAGGAAACTCCACACAGAAGGACAGGACAAAGGGATACTGTTAAATTAACACAGATAGCAAGTGTAACACTACTAAAATAAGCAGCCCATAATTCATACACAAACCTCATTGTCGTAAGTTATCGCTAAGATAGAGCACTTAGCAATATTAAGACCAACTTATTTAAGCAGTTAAGTGTGAGGTTTAAGGTCTAAGCCAAGTGTGAGGTGATACTGCATGTGTGATACTACATCATAATCAAGTCACCATAACACCATATGGGGGAAAGAAAGGATTCTTCAAAGTCACAGCTCACAATTTATGTCTCTTTTCTTCTAATACACTGGGTACTGGACCCAAACTGTAAAGGAAACTAGACAAGGCCTTGGTCAGTGATTAACCAGCAAGGAACTCACCTGTAAGAACAGGCAACATTATTTAGTAAATCAAAGATAAGCTTGTTGCAAGCTGTTATTATAGTTGTTGGCCTAGATAATAAATTAACTTCTTTTCGCCTGACACATTGATACTGTTCGACTGGCTTCTGTGGAGGATCACTTTAAAAAGGGACTGAAAAGTTGATGTGCTTTGAGTTAGCTTTATTAAAGAGAAAACTACAATACTCAACAGCAAGTGATATTAACAGCACATTTTGAAGCTCTCTTGAAAACTTCAGATGCTATGCACATATTTCATAGAGGAGCTCAGGATGGCCAAACCGTTGAGTTTCCGCAGTTGAAAAATATGCCTGAAAAGACAACAGAAAGGTTGCTGGGGGAATATAAGATGACCAACAATAAAAGTTTTCAGCTTCCAGTCCTCTGCTATACAACCCATGCCCAAATTGTCAGGGATGTTCAATGCTACCTTTGATAAATCACTCCTAAAGTAGCATGAGGAAGTTTCTAGATCACAGTTCCCTACAAAAAGGAAAATGAAAGTCCTAAATAATACTTGACAATTGTCTGAATTTATGGCATTGCAAATAAACCCCCCCCCCCAAAAAAAAACCAACCTAAGAAAATAAGGTGTTCCCCTTTTGTAGCTCTGGAGTGTTTTACGACTCTCAGAGCAGATAATTTCTCTGCTGCTCATTTATGATCTCCAGCAGAAGCAAGATTTGAAACTTTTGGAAACTAAGCATTACCCCTTGCTTTCTGCAGTGGTTCAGAATGCATATTAACAAGCTGAGCTCAGCTCCTGTGTCTGGAATGCAGTTCAAGATCCATCTGACAGTTTGCAGCTAGCTAGAGGTTGGCGTACTCTTGGCTGGCAGCAGCAGACATTCTTTGCTGACATTTATACTTCTGTTTTGCTCTTGTTATTGCTCTGACCTCTACAAAGGTACAACATTACTCCTCCTCTTTCCATTCTTCCAGCACAGGTAACACCAGAAAGCAATTCTCCTTGAAACACATTAAGGAGGAACAGGAACAGAACTGTGGGGATAGTACCACAAGCAGCAGCTCTAGTTGGAGGATAATAAGATTTCATGGAGTATTTATGTAAACTAATGATCTGTACCTGCTTGCTCTACAAATGGAATCAACTTACACAGGTCAAGAATTATCATCTGCTGACAAACAGATGGCGTAGAAGAAGAACATTCTTTTTTACAGTACCTTGGCTCAGCGACACAAAGCTTCCCCAGAGCAATCGCTGCGTTCTCCTGCACTGAAGTTCTTCTAGCATCGCCACCAGCATGTTTCAACAAGATCATCACAACACTGGAATTCAGTAAGGATGTCGCTGCTCCAGGAACTACAAGGCACTGGCCAAGGCAGAGTGCAGCATTTCCTACAATCATTTCATTCTCTGAGTCCAAGAGCTTCAGCAGCACACTGAACCCTGGGAGAAAGAGAGATTAATGGTACAGAATGCATACAGATTTGTTCAAGTACCATTGATACTTTCTCCTGTCTTTATCTAAACTCCTAGGGAGCGAGCACTGTTCTGTGTTGGGTGTTTTCCTGGAAAACCTGGAGGAGGAAGAACTTTCATAAGCAGCTCAGCTTATCTACTTCTGCAACCTACACTAACATACAGCAGCAGAATAGTTTGTCTGTACTGCACAGAACTGCATAGCTCTTGCTGGCATCTGTAAGCAGAAGCAACGTCTCAGGCCACAGAACCTAGCAACATTTAGGCAGACCACTTTCTAAATAAATTACAGCCATGGCTTCCACATGCATGAAGTCTCCTTGGGGGTTACATAAGTTTGCTTTGGTTTTCTTTCATGGTCCCATCTGTTCTTCCAGATCACATCCCACCTTTTTCTGCAACATCATCTGCTGAAAAGCCACTGCTGCTCCAGACAGCAACAGTGGCTGGTGAATAAGCTGAATTAAGCGGCCCATCTAGAATGCAATCTTGTCATGGGACTATAGCTCAATCCCACCAAGCTCCTAGCAACAGGGCAAAGTCTGGGTTGGCAAACAGAGGTGAAAAGAATATGAAATTGTGACTTCTCACAAGATTAATATCCAGAGTTTTGGCAGAAAGAATTAGAGTGAAGTGTTATTGCTAATTTGTGGAAATGAAAGCTTCATTTACAGATGACAGTGAAACTAATATGGGGTGTACAATAGGAAGATGATGCTCTGAGAGGCTTTTAATGAGTGGAAATCCTTAGGGTTCAAGTTGAACTACATGAGCTGACAGTTTCTTGACAGGTTCAACCATTTAGATAAAACTTAAGTATTCTCTGTTGTAGTCACATTAGCATTAATTGAACCTGCATTGTAAAGCAATCCAAGTAGTGTTATACCGCATGACTAGAGTGAATATACTCAAAAATACCGTAAGACACCTGGCCTGATATCGTCACTCTGTCTCCATATCCATTTCCTTTTAATACCAGGCTAAATATCCACATGCAAATTGAAGGAAACTATAAACAGCCTCAACCTCTGCAAATCACAAGTCTAAATGATGTTTTCTACTTTAGCCACTAGCTTTGGGAAATACAACCCAATTCAGTTACATTTTACAAGCACTTTCTTTCAAAATCTATATACTTCTGGCCCTGACAAAGCATACCAAGCCATTTCACTCAAGTAAAGCACAGTTTCTCTAACTCAGGCTCATTATCTGAGGCACCTATTTCCATCCACACACAGAGCTAAGGATCATTAAGCACTGTTTCAGGAGGTCAGATACCATGGCTAAAGTCTTGCCAGATTAAACGCCAGTATTCAGTTCCATTCTAGAAGAGAAGAAAGTAATTGGCCAATACTGAGATTACATCTCTGCATCCAGCTTCTGCTTAGTCACTTACCTTTATCTGACTTCACAAGATCTTCTTGAGCTTGCCTATTACTTCTGGTACAGATGGAAAGGGTCTTTATACCATAGTTGCATGTAGTCTGTCCTCCAGCCTAGATTTGTTTAAAGCATACGTTAACAGACATACAGTTCATATCCCAACTTGCTCAAGGTTACAGAATAGCTTAGGTACCATGAAGATAGGTGTTCCTTCTGCCTAAGCCCAAATACCAAATTAAGACCTTTGCAGAGTATGTATCTCAAGATGAACACAGGCTGAAAAGGACACAAGAACCATCCTTTTCCTGCTCCCAAGCCTGGTTCAGTGCTCACAGAAAATCAGTGGAAAGGGCTCCATGGCTTTTCACTGGTCCAAATCAGATCACACCAATTGTAAGCTTCAGTCCTCCAGCTGGGTCCTGCAGTAATGGATTCTTGAATTTACAGGTGTCTGGAAGCAGAGCTGTGCACAGGCATCTCGCTCATATGGAAACAACTGGAAAATCTGGGCTACAGACCAGACTACAGAAACCAGTCTAGTCTCCAAAACTGGCTATCTAGCTTAAAACTAAACTTGTGAGCACTGTTACAACGGACAACACAGATGCAGACAAACGAAGCCAGAGTGTCTGCACAGGTCTTTCTCATAGGGAAAACAAGCTAAACACAAGGGCAACTATGGCTTTCTTAAGGGTTAATACAAGCAGAAATAAAGTGAATTTTGTTAAATTCATTTACTTTCAAGAATTTGATGATTTTCTTCACCACCCCTCCTTTCACTACTTCTTCTACCGCCGAGGAGGATGCTGGCAGGATGCGACTTAGCACTCCAATGGCTCTCTTAATTAGAAAACAATGTGAGAGAAGTTAAAAACCCACAAAGTTTATTTGTCCAGACAACTTGCAGCAGTTTTCAAATTATCTTGGTTTTGCAGAATAAACCCAAAGAAATTAAAGTCATAAAAGAGAAATTTACAGCAGTATAACAAAGAACATCTTCAGGACATGACTTTTTTCTTGTTTACTGGAAACTGCACTCAGCCCAGCTTTTAAAGACTCAGTGTAGAGAGAGATGAGACCAAATTGACATCAGGGCAACTCCCTGTGAGTTTATTTGCTTCAAAAAATCCTAGCAGAAACCAGCCCAGCACTGCTGGTACTGAGTCAAGTAAAGCAGATCAGAACAATCCATGTGAATTCAGAGAGGTGAACGGCCTCTGAGTTCCCATCTGCTCCTACCTATTTGCCTTGAATAACTGCTGTCTGTGGGAGTGACACACCATTAACAGGAGTACAATCTCCTAAGTATGATTCACATACAGGAACTGTGAAATTAAACAGCTGCTGAACACCTAAATTGTTCTTGCTCCTTTGCTTCTAGATTTATTATTTTTTTCTTAAGAGGTTTTATATTGAAAACCATCCTAAGGATGAAATTATTTGTAACAGCTTCTATCATGTAGATTTCAAGAGAACAATGAGAACCTCTTGCATCAAACCATACAAAAACCTGAAAAATATAAGCAGTGTATGACTTCTTTACTAATAATAATTATTGGTTTAGGCTTCAAAGCAGGGCAGGAGTTTGCACAGAAGTGTTCAGGTCAGGTCAGCTAATACAATCTTTTGTTAGTCCATAGATATCCCACTTACTGTGACAATCCTTCCATCTTTATCCCTGAGGAGAGACATGCACCTGCTGCTTACGTCCACAGCAAAGTACTGAAACAACAATGTGAAAACTTCAGCTTTAGCTGATTGCTGGGAAGTGATAGAGCAGAAATGGCTTAATAGACAAAGTATTCTACAACAAAGAATCCAGCAGAGATCAGGGCACACATGGCAATAAGTTACTAACACTTCAGCACCCACATGTAACAGAAGAATCTCTTCCTTCTTGATGGAATCCTTAGTTTTAAATAATTTTGGAATGTGCCAATCATTTACATATATTGTATAATTGGAGACTGATGCAGAACAAAACATTTATACTACTATGGAAAGGTATGTGCTTGACACTGTATTTTTCTCATAACTGGGAGGGGGAAAGAGAAGGAATTTTGTACATCTTTTCACTTATTAGCTTACTTGTCCATTACCCTTAATGATGACCTTAAACACCAATAAAAATGAAGAATTAACTGAACATCAGCAAAATCCAAGGTTGGCAGCCTAAAGAATATTCACAGATCTTGTATACCTGGATAATCACATTTGATTCAAGCAGTAAGTTCATCATGAGGCCCAGAACTGCAAACAAACACTCCTGGTATTTGGATGTGCTGACATTAAAGCATTCATCCTGGGTACAAAGGAGAGAAGAGCACAGTCAATTCACAGGACCAAAATATGCACTTCCTCAGTTTTCTGTGTGCTTACTTACATGGTGCATCAGGTGAAGAATGAGGGAGCACTCAGAAGGAAGAACAAGTCCTGTGAGCACCAGAGCTAATAACAGCTTTTTGATACAGATTCATTCTTGTGTTTGTTTCCCTTTGGTATTTAAAACTGCACACCCCAAACTTGTGATATTTAAGCAGGTAACAAGGTCCTTTCTCACCTTCTGAACTCTTCAGTTTCAGAGGACTGAGTTCATGCTGCGTCCTTACCCTGAAAGGGGCCACTCACCATAAGGGATCACTCACTCTCTCCCCCCCACCCCCGGGTGCCATCTACTGACACAACTTCTGAGACCTTAATCCAACTACTAGATTCGAAAGATCTCAGTCAAGGGTCCAGAGCTATTAGGAAAGGAAGACAAACATGATCACAGAAGCACCATTTCCACAAGAGATAGGGCTGATAACACTGTTCTAGGAAGCCATCAAGTTTCTTTACCACAAGCTTTAAGCACGCTTGCCAGCACTCTTTACACTTGGCCATCTGCATTCGAATGACTACATCTGCACACAGATTCCCCATGATGCCAATGCAACGGGCAAGGGCTGCCTGGTTCACCAGCTCGGCAGAGGTCTGAAAAGAGAAGAGTGGAATACCAAGTTAAGAACAAATGACAAGGAAACAACAAATACATGCTCCTATCACTCTGGCAATGGAAAATGGGATTCCAGAATCTCTCTTACCTATGTTAAGTCCCAACAGTCCAAAGTTTGGAAATCACGCTCATTTTCCCAGTTAATCTCCTGATGTAGTTTTAAGAGTCTTGGGAAAAAGTGCCTAGATTCTCTGGTCCCTAACCTCAGACTGTGAATATTGCCTACTACCACTTAGCTCACAGAACAGCCTCTGCTGCAGCTGTAATTTCAGTAAGGTGATTTCAAAAGGCAAGAGCAATAAGCAATGTAAAAATACTATAATTATTGCACTGTACTGGTGCACATTCGGAGAAGTGGAAGTGGTTTACTTTCCAGCTCTATTTGCTGTTCTGCAACAGAACAAATCTTCCCTATTGCCTTTCCTCTCCTTGAGGACAGGTTTCTGTACCAACAGTATTATAAGTTTGCAGTTTAAATAACCAATCAGGAAAGGGATCTGAACCACTAAACATCTCTACCTTGTGACCTAATGTTTCTCTTCACCCTGATCTCTCAGATTAGAAACAGAAAAAGTCACTATCCAAAATACAACCAGTTGGTGGCAGTGGACTGAAGTCACATTAAGAGCCTAACACAAAGCCTGACAGATGACTGCTGGGAATCTGCAATCGACTCTAGAGATTTTACTGAATATAAAACTAGTAACACCTAGAACCCAAGCACCGAGTACTGGAGATTGAGAACATTTTCCCAAGTAAAGTATATGATAAAACTGGATTTGTTATGCCTACAGAACTAGAGACACAGTAACTACCGCAGTTCTGCCACTGAGGGGTTCTGTCTAGGAGCAACTGGCTGTAAAACTGCAAGACTGGTTGTAAGCCATATTACACCAAAGTAAACCAGAAATATGGACACTGAGATCTTTCATACCAGCAACTGGGTGAATAAAGGTAAAACATCTGTGGAAAGCATGACACGACACTGGGTTTTGAACCTGTTGGGGGATAAAGAAAGCTGTATTTGGACACTTAATGCTTTAGGCAAAAATCACAGAAGAAGGCAACACAACAGCAACATAAAACCAAGGTAAACATCAGTCAGCAATGTACCCTCACAGCAAAGGCAGCCAACAGCCTCTATCACTAGTTCACTTAGTACATTTTGAAGTACAACATTTTACAAATTAATGAAGAAATACATGTTACCTTTCCTCTTGAGTTAAATCAGATAATATGTTCATGGCACTGCTAGCCCTGGCATCAGTGCTGTTGACAAACATCATCAAAACCTGCAGCCATCTGTAATTCAAACAGCCAAAAAAATCATGTTAGCTTCAGGTCAGTTATTAAAGACCCAAATTATAGTTTAGGTGCACCAACACAATTTATGATTTATGACCAATCTAGATATACTGTGCTCTCCACACATACTCAGTTACCTAACAGCCACTAGAACAGTATTTCAGCACTAGATTCTCTCACAGTATTTCCATATGCTCCTCTACTGAGCTGAAATTCCCTGCCACTCTTCTCTAACTTCATAAGCACAGTAAGAGAACCTATAGTCTCATCTCTTTTTGCTGACAAGCCCAACTGACAAGCAGCTCAGTATCTGCAACTTTACATTCTGAGCACCCTAACACTTTTAAAGCAATCAGGCCCAGGATCTCTTTCAGAAGTTCACAGGAGATTTATCTGGCTCCTGATATTTCAAGCCACAGTAACATTATCTGTCTTTTATTAAGCATCCTCTCAGATATGGCTGTTTCTTGAACTTCTCCTCCCAAGGAAAAATGTCTCTGGATGACTCTTGTATTAATATAATGAAGCGTGTACAACTGTTGGAGAATCTTTTCTGTTCATCCATTACTTTGACACATGTAGTCCCAGCCAATAAATTAAGACTTCACCTCTGCTTAACTCTAAAAGGAAATACCAGGATAGTAAGATGAAGGTCACAGACTGTTCTTTCTCCACTCTGAGTCATGGCAACACTAAATAATCATACCAAATGAGGAGACTCACAGCTTGAAACCATGAACTATTAAGAGACAACAGTGTAAGCTTCTGACTGCGGGTTAGACAAACACACAGTGGTTTAAAAGGCTATGCTTCAGAATTGTACAAACATCCTCTAGAATAAGCCCTTTCTACCTAGTTTTGCAGACATCTTCAGATACAAAGTTTACTAAAGTTTTCCCCAAACCCCTAACTTTTACTTTTGCTTAGCTAGGCCTACCCCTCAAGGACAGAAATCTTAATGTCATTATGTTCATTCAGGTGAACATAATGTCCCATATTGCTAGGGGAATGAGTTCCCAACATCTGTGAACCCAGGCATTAAGGAGATTTGTCTGAGGTATAGCAGTGTTTATTACTTGGTTAGATCCAGGTGCCTGACCAGCAGTCTCCTCCCATTCTCATTCTCTGAGTAGAGATAAATTAGCGCCAATGTCTCCTTTTGGATCTCCCATACCTCAGAGGAAAGCAGTTTTGGCAGCTGTGCACTCACATCAGGGTGAGTCAATAGAAGACGCTGATTTTCTTCTGAGTAAAACCAACAACAACAAAAAAGAAGATCCAAGAGCAATATCATACACAATGGCATCGCCATTACTCTTATTTTTTTTCCTAGATGCTGATTTAAGAGGTTTAATGTCTTTATTTCATCCACTAATGTGGGGCTTCCCCTTACCTTGCAACATTAATATTCGCTTGAGAATCAGCTGGATGCCATGATTTACAAGTCAATACATGCACTGGCATCAAGCATTCTGTGTTTTCCTTGTGCTGCAATTTGCACCACTTTACCACCCACCACCACCCCAGCCCATTTCTCATCTATGTATATACTCCCTAGAAACAAGGGCTACCTCTCCAGTGACTCCTGACTGTGAATGCCAACAGAATTTGCCTCCTCGAAAGGCAATTCTATAAAACTCTGCTTTTTGCTGGTGTAACTGTTTAAAACTAAAATTATACAAGTAATACTATCTTAAAAGCAGTAATAATCACAGGGAACTTATTTTCCACTCCGTCAGTAGTTTTAATATGCTTATAGAAATAGACTGAAAATTTCACCTCATAATGAACATATATGCCAAAATTGTGGTGGCTGCTAGCAGTGTATGCCAGTACTTGCTATTGACCTGTAAAACTTAGTTTACAATAAGGTCTAGACCCAAGTGCTCTGGGAAAGCGATGTTCATGCCAAACATCAATTTTAGACACAGTAAGCGCCATAGTAACAGTACATTAACAATGATTAATGTTGATTACAGATTTTTACCGTTCCCAGCACAGACAGCTTGCCAAAGGAGCAGAAGAGAAACAGACAAATCCACTTCAGCAGCGTTTTTGCTCTCTGCACAGAAGCCCCTAAATTAGAAATGGTGGAAAGAAACAAGAGCAAAGGACAGATCAAACAATTAGGTCTTTGGCAAAGCCTCACAGAGATGAGGATCTGCCACACAAACACTTAAGCTCATAAGCTCTAAACCCAGCTCCTTGCTTAACTGGTTTTAGAAGTACAGCTTTCCAGAGGACTTCCCTTGATAGCAGATTTATTATCTACTAGGTCTACTCTACCCTCAACACACACAGACCTTATATGAGCATTACACAGCATCATAAAGGTGTGAAATTCAGTTCTGCACCCAAAATATTGATGGGCTCTCAAGAAGCCTCTGTGCTGCAGTCCCAGTGAGAACCTTAAAGAATAGCTGTCCTGCTCTGTTCAACTGATTGTGCTGTTCTGAACCTTAGTCATGCAAAATCTTCCAATCGCATCTTCTTGTTGCCATTATCTACCTGAACCTGACTCAAATATACATTCAGCACCTTTAGCAACTAAGTGCTTTCAGATTTCTTCTCTATTAAGCTGTTTTTTTAAATCAAAACTGTCCTCACTGTGAGATAGGATAACTGTACAGAAATAGGAGACAGAAGCAGAAGCTCAATTCCGTTCACTGCATCTAAGACAGCACTGTTTGTATTAAAAGTCAGATATAAGTCAGTCCAGTCAGACATTAAAATTTGCTATTACATTATCTTCTGGTCATTTCATCTGCATTTCAAGAGGTGATTGTATTTCTTGAAAACAGTGTTTTCATTTCCTCAGGCTGTAACACCCTACTGTTTTCCCCTGGAGAGCTCTTACCGTCTTACAATCGCGTTGTCTCCGAGGATACTGAATCCATTGTTCGTTCTAAATAAAGTTTGCTCAGTACCTGAAAAAGAGATAAACAACTCAGCTCTGTGATCCATCTGGCTGATAGATCTTTGTGAAGGCAGACTCCTGCTTTTCTCTAACACAGTGTTAAAAGAAAAGGTCACTGGATCAGCAGCTCTGGGGGAAGAATGTCACCAAAAGAGGGGAAAAACTCCAAGAATGCTACTTGAAGTAGAAGCAGCTTTGAAGCTGAAAAGTGCTCTAATTCATGCCTGGTGCTGTAAAGGACAAGTGACTTCAAGTTAAAGGCTTTTTAGGAAGAGTGAAACACGAGCTGGCTTTGCAAATCAGTATGCTTTAGCAGAGAATTACAAATATTTCTAAATAAATGAAACAGCTCTTAAGAGACCCAAATCCATAGAAGTCTTAACAGCTCAGCTACAACACTGGTCTGCTTCTGTAAAATAGATGTAAATATCTACTACCCATACATTTTGAAACATCAAACATTGCTGATTTTATATCTTTAATATAGGAATAATTTTTCCTGTTCCTTTAAAAACTAATCCACTTCTATTCATCCGCTTGGATTACAGCTCCCATCAGCAACAACCTTTACATCAAATACTTACAATCTTTCACAGTTCCTGCTAAAAGTCTGATCCCTCCTGCATAGTAGAGGATATCCTGGTCAGGTCTATGCAGTTTCTGCAGCAGTTCTTTTATGGACAGAGCAGCAAGCTTTCCAGACTGAACATCCTTCATTGCTCTTTCTTCATCTCTCATTCTTTTTTCCTCCAAGTTTACTTCATTCATACAATCTCAGGAATCAAAAGACAACAAAGCATGGCAGTTAAATGTTTCTATATGGTCAGCTTTCAGAGAGAGAATGAAGCTGCTTCCTTGACGGAGAGAGAGCTACCTTCTACATACATATGCACAGCATGACCCAGTGCTCTGATCAGTGAAACAGAGCTTCAAGAAGAAACAATCAGAAACAAAAGCTGAGTGAAGAGACTCCATCAAAGGTTCTGAGAAGCAGAACAGTGGTTTTGATTAGGTTCCATCTTGATCAGAAAACAAGGGATGACAGGGTAAATATTTCTATTTCTTACCTTTAAACAGGCTTTCCTTTTGGGGATCGATTTGTAAGATCTTCTCATAACACTGCCTGGCCTTAACAGAGAAAAGAAATGGGCCACTGTTCTTAAGTGTGGAAAATAAATCTTATGGAGACACACAAGTAAAAACTTTCATAATTAAAAGTGTAAGTTGACTATTATCAGAATTATTAGTCTTTGGAAAGCACAGAAAGTTTCTCTCAAGCCTGAAGGCTCAATATACTTTCATTTGACCAGTTCTTAAGATCACAAATTTCTCCCTCTCACCCACATCACTACATCAAAAGCAGAACAAAACATGTTCTGAAGGCCATAAGATTTGGTCGACTTACCTCACTGTAGTGTTTAAGTGACAGATGAGCCTTCCCCATTAGAAAATAGGCTTTAATACATTTTTCATTGCACTGTGTTAAAAAAGGAATTATCAATTATGTGCTTAAAAATTTTAACCTTTTAATATTTTCACAGCCTTCTGATTAATAGGTATAGCTGCCCAAAACAACTGTAAGTACAGAATACGGTATTCATCTACCAGAGGCATCTGAAGATTATATGCTAAAATATTACCTCCAGGTACCAACTTTCCTTCTCGATGCAAGGAACATTGGCTTTGGTTTGGTTAAAGGGGGAAAGTTGCTGGTGCTAGTATCCTTCCCAGAAACCTGCCCTTCAAGCAATACAAGCGGACCCCCATGCAGTTAGGTAATGCTAAGCCCTGCATCAAGAAGTATCTAATTGCAGAACTTCTTTAACAACAGAATTTCCATGTGTTTTGATTACTTTCACCATGAATTAAAAGTTAGGTCATCTTTTCCAGTTCAAATCCCTGTGAAAAATACTGATTTCTTGAAGTGATGCTG
Source organism: Psittacula echo (assembly GCF_963264785.1). Lineage (NCBI taxonomy): Eukaryota > Metazoa > Chordata > Aves > Psittaciformes > Psittacidae > Psittacula > Psittacula echo. The sequence goes on from NC_137754.1 coordinate 1,334,187, forward strand.
CCAATATTGTTAATAATCTGTTAACTGTGTTATAGTCATGAGCATCGCTGATGTAACACAACTGAATTCACATTCAGCTCTTCGGCATTTTATACGGTAACTTCACTTTTCCCACCAGATCTGATCTTTGTGAGCTTTGAGTCCCTTTGCCTATTTAGAAGGGTGCCAATGAGTGTAGTTAATAGCTTATTATCACTTATTAAATACTCTTAAGGGCTAGAAAAGCTTCTGCATACAGGCAGCAGTGAAATATGCTGCTCAAGTTAATTTAGGATGCAGGAATTTGTGCAACACCACCACACTCTTTCACTTCTATTAGCAAGTTGTCTGTTGCTGTATCATCAGTTACACACAAGCCCACGTTCCAGGAGCATTTGACATAATCATAAAAGACAGAATCCTGAAGTTACCTTTAATGCCCATTCACAGTCACCAATGGCTTTTTCATACTCATGCACCTTTAGGTAGGCCTGAAATAAAACCAAGGGAGCCCAGGCAGAATAATGACAGTATTTCAACCAACTTCCACTAACTATTGTACAAACCCACCTAATTTAGACTGCTGGTTTGTCTGGCCACTGATTTAGCAGGAAAAACCCCTGCTGTTTCTTCACTTGTCCTCTACCTACTTGGAGTTTCTACTGCAGAATAAATTTAATAAACCAAACTACAAAAGCAGTACAGTGGTAGCTCATTCCCACATGCTGACCTGTGCTCTGTTTGTGTAAAGCTCCTGCTTATTTCTTAGTTTTTCCAGACCTTCAGTGTATCTCTGAATGGCTCTGACGTAGTCTCCTTTCCTGAAGGCATCGTTTCCTTTCTCTTTCAGAGCTGCAAACCAACAGACATGCATTCAAAATACCATTTGGGTGTTATTTCCCCAACAGGTGATTGAGGAAACAGAAGCCATATTCTCCTGTTGGAATAATCATAAAAATTCCAGTCCAGCTTCACTGTAGCTGTCTTCATCACCCACCATTTGCAAGGGACCTCTGAGCTATTCAGTGCACATGATCTCCAATCCTCTTTCAGAGAGAAAACTGAGCATTTGTCTTTGCCCCATCCCAAACTCATATCATAAAGAGGACAGCAGAGGTTGCAACAACTCTGTCAAGTATAGAACCTTGTTATATCCAGATAATCAGTTCTGTTGAGAAGGTTGGTCTCATATAACCAAAGCACTATCTCAGCCTGCATGAGAATGACAGTAAGAGGGTAGCTGGACAGCCTCTTAAACCAGCCCAGTTCTTGCTACGTAGTCTCTGGAGGCATTACCTAGAAAAACCTTTTGCAATTACCATTTGCTAAGTGTTCATTTCTCTTCCTTTGTTTAGCACGTTCTTTTGCATCCTTTTCCAGCATTGCCAGAAAGCCATCTTCGAACAGGGAGAGTTGGTGATGTTTCAGTTACAGTTGTTGTCAGGTAGGTTGTTTGGTTTTAATTAAAAAAGGAAAAAAAAAGAATCATTAAAATCCATCTGAAGATAAGGGGAAAAGGTCATTTCTAAGGTATTTCTGAGTTATTTTGATACAAAGAAAACAGTAAGGGGACATTTCAACAATTGAAGTGGAACACAAATGACAAGCTATTACATATAAACACCATGCTACTACTGAGGATTTGTATACTTGCCTTGAAGTATCTAACCCCTAGAGACAGACTTGTTTCCTTTTAAATTCAGAATACTAACCTTTTAGATGAGATACCAGAATACAATAATTACACTAACAAGCCTTCTACCTATGAACAAGCACAGCCATATTTATAAGATCCTTGAATGCCTTCCCAAATCTGCCTGAATGTTGATTAAAATCACTAGAAAAGGTTAGCTCTGACTTTGCCAGGAGTGGAATTCAGTCTCGCATAGTAACAGCAATCTTAGCTCCACCTCTGCTAAAACAGATTGAAGAGATGCTAAGTACCAGAGGGAGCACTGTCCTACCTGCATTCACTGCCTCTGCATTTGCCACGTCCTAAAAAGAGAGAAACACAGCACATGCATGTACACAGACATTTTAGTACAACCCACAGCAGCAAAGGAACACTCGGTTAAGTTGTTCAAAGCTACAGGATGTCTGAAATATCCAGAGTGATGCATACGGGGAATACGGAATTGACATTTGAATAAAAGATAAGGATTCAATAGTTTTTTATATTATTGGAAAGCTTCCTGTACCTTTCACGAGGCAAATCACTGAAGTACAAGCCCTACTGCAGGAATCAAAGCCTAGTGAAATTAATGAAGGGACTCTTGTGTCTTCAACTGGTTTTGCTCAAGTCCCTGAAGCACAGGTAAAGCTACAAGTTGTGGCACCTCCGTGCTTGCATTCAACTTGGATAAACCCCACAGAAGTCTTTGGTGTTCTTACCAGGCTTCAAACAAAGACAATACAACATCAA